>NW_027507764.1:195503026-196944276 GCF_037356315.1 Lithobates pipiens
ATAAAACAGATAAAAAGTGGGAAAGCACCTGGTCCAGATGGACTAACAGCCCAATATTATAAGACGCTTATGCCGGAATTATGTCCATATATGGTTAAACTGTTTAATGAAATAGGAGACATATCGACTTTCCACTCAGATACACTTAAAGCTACAATCACAGTGATACAGAAAGAAGGTAAAGACCCGAAACAATGTGGAAGCTATAGGCCAATATCTTTACTGAACGCAGATTTGAAAATATTTAGCAAATTATTAGCCTTGAGGATACAACAGTATTTGCCCTCTTTGATTCATCAAGACCAAGTGGGATTTGTCCCAACAAGAGAATCAAGGGACAATACTATTAAGGCCTTAAACCTAATACATACAGTCATCTCTACCGATACCCCCTGTATATTTCTGGGAACAGATGCAGAAAAGGCTTTTGATCGGGTGGGGTGGGGGTTCATGTTCTCGGTACTCCGACATATAAAGCTAGGAGGGAAAATGATGGGCTGGATAACAAGCTTGTATGAAAAACCTACAGCTCAAGTAAGAGTAAATGGAGTGGTATCTACATCTTTCCCAATAACAAATGGGACCAGACAGGGATGTCCACTGTCCTCTCTGTTATTTGCGTTGACCCTTGAACCACTTCTATGCAGAGTAAGGCTCAACAGGGATATCCAAGGAATAACCATAGGAGAAACCCATAATAAAGTCGCAGCATATGCAGATGATATGCTTTTTACAGTGACGAATCCGATAATCTCGCTCCCAAATCTATGTAAGGAAATCGAGACATATAGTACATTATCCCACTTTAAAATAAACTGCTCCAAGTCAGAAGCCTTAATGATAGCAGTCCCAGATAAAATGACGAGACTAATAAAATTAAATTATAAATTTAATTGGACGAACTATGGCTTGAAATACTTGGGAATAACGATCGCAACAAACTTCAATAAGATATATGAATTAAATTTTGTATCAGTATTGAAGATGGTACGAGGATGCCTGGAGAGATGGCACAGGGGAATACATTCCTGGTTTGGAAGAAATAATATAATCAAGATGAATATTTTGCCAAAACTCCTGTACCTCCTCCAGGCAATCCCAATGTTAATACCAAGAAATTTCTTTAGAACTATACAAACATTATTTATGAAATTTATTTGGGCAGACAAACAACCAAGGATACGGAGGACATTAGCAACACCAGACATATACAAATATTACCATGCAATACATCTAGGTAGATTACTAGACTGGTGTCGACATGGAGATCAGAAAATATGGGTAAAATTAGAGCAAGCACAATGTAGGGAGCTACTACATAGAGCACCTTGGTGCTACAGAAATTTGACCTCAGATACGAAGCTACACCCTACAATAGGACCCACATTACAGATATGCTACCATCTCTTAGCTAAGAATAAGATATCGACACAGAACTCCCCTCTAGTCCCTATATTGGGTAACCCCCGATTTATACCAGGCATACAGAAAGGACCTTTTGATAAGTTGATTAAAAAAGGAATATATCAAGCTTCGCATTTCGTGAAAAAAGGTAAATGGCCAACAATGCAGGAGATGATAGATAGAAAAGGCCCTTTTCAATTAGATTTCTGGCAGGCGGCACAATTAGGACATTTTCTAAAAACAGAGATAGTGCCAGAGTTACTAGAGCGAGACTATATGCCATTTGAGAAACTCTGTATGGAAAAGGAACCAATTACGCATGCAATCTCGAAAATGTACGCGTTACTGATTAAACCCGTAGAAAATTTTCAGGTACCCTTCTTTAGGAAGTGGGAAATAGACCTAGGAAGGACTTTTTCTGAGGAGCAGAAGAAAAATATGATACAATCAATTTTTAAAACAGCAACATGCACAAAACTACAGGAAACTAATTATAAAATTATCGCACAGTGGTATAGAACACCAGAAAAACTTCAAAAATATTTCCCTCATATATCAAATAAGTGTTGGAGGTGCCAGAAAGAAGTGGGAAATTTTTTACATATATTTTGGTCATGTCCAAAAATTAAGAAATACTGGAAAGAGGTACGAGATATCGCTCAAAAATTCAGTGAAGTAGAAATACGGGAGGACCCAGCAGTATTCCTCCTGAACTTGTCAGAGACCTCAGGAAATATAGGTGGGAATTCCATCCTGTGTCACTTGGTAAATACAGCCAAGTCATGTATAACACTTAGGTGGAAACAAATACAACCCCCCAGTGTGAGCATGTGGTTGAAGAAAGTTGAGGAGGTGAACAGGATGGAAGACCTAATATGGACAGCCAGGAAAAGAAGGAAAACTTACTTGGAAATATGGACACCATGGAACCTCTATATCTCCTTGGAGGAGGGAAGGAGACAGATTGATGCGATTTAAGGGGGAGGAGGGGGAGATATAGGGGAAGGAGATGAGAACTCCCCCCTTTTTTTTGGCTTGGTCCCCCCCTTTTTTTTTTTTTTCGGGGGGGGGGAGAAGAATAGGGGGGAAAATATCAGGGGGGGAAGATGAGAAATAAGAGGATAACAATATAACTCTGGCCTGATTGGGAACAGTACCAACCTAGGACCAGACATGGGGTATGTGGGACTGAGAGTGAAGTCTCTATGATATTGCCCCGATATATTATATAGATTACCATTAACCTAGCCTGCTCTCTCTTTGGATTTATACATTACATTATAAAGGGAATAAGAGGCTAAGGGAATAGAATGAATTGTTATGCTCTTTTTGTTTATTATGTATGAATATGGAAACACGATGTATGACTCTTAGATTGTTTATGTAAAATTCTATTCTTGTTTACTTGAGGAAAAAATAAAATGGAAAGGGAAAAAAATAAATAAATAAAGAAATTGAAAAAAAAATTTAGGCTTGGCTGGGAGCCAAGTCTGTGTTTAATCTGGGCCGGGGTGAGTGATCTAGGGAGGCTGGAGGACTCATAAGGCAACACCTCTGGTGCCTCCGCTTGCTTGCTGGAGCCTTGGTGAGGCTTCCGGAGGAATGGAAGGAAGGCTGGGAGGAGCTGCCTGGAATGTTAAGGAGGGCCCTGGCTGGTCCTCAGCAAGTGGGCTGATAGGGGGTGGGCCCCTCTTGAATACTCAGTCAGGCCAGCAGGGGCAGTGCAGAGTTTGGGTGGAAGCTGGAGATAGTGTTGAGGAGGCTGTCAGTGGCCCTTGAGGGTAGCCACCCCCTAGTCTGTCCTGTCCAGAGGCACGGGAGCAAGAATGAGGACAACAGGAGCCAGCTAGCACATCTGATGCCGCGTACACACGATCAAACAATCGGGTGGAAAAGTCCGGCAAACTCAAGTCAATCCCCCCGTGTGTAGCCTCCGGCATACTTTTTTGACCCGAAAGTACGGAGGACTTAGAAAGTAGTTTTGCACTCCAATCTTCCCGCCGGACTCGCATTTCGGCGGTGTGTATGCCAGTCCGCCGTAGTTTTGAAATGAACGGACTTTTCCCGCCCGGAGAAAAGTCCGCTCATTTGAGCGGGTCTCCAGGTAGGCGGGGCCCGCGAAGGAGACGTCGCTGGCCCCGCCACCTGGTATGGACTTAAAGGGGAACCCCAACGCCAAAAAAAATCGGCGTGGGGGTCCCCCCAGGTCCACATCAGAACCTTGTCCGAGCACGCTACCCGGCCAGCCAGGAAAGGGGGGGCGAGCGAGCGCCCCCCCCCTCCTGAGCCGTACCAGGCCGCGTGCCCTCAACATGGGGGGGTGCCCCCGAAGTCGAAAGAAGAGGCCGGCGGCGAGGAAGAAAGCCGGGCTCCTTCGCTAGTAAAAGAGCTAGAAGAAGATAGCGGAGGAGTCCGGCGAGAAGACCCCCCGAAGACGGAAGATCCCGGAGCTGTGCAATAAACTATTTTATCTTATGTGTTGTTTATTTTGTACTTTATTACACAGGTGAATGGGTAGGGGTACATTGTACCCCTTACTCATTCACATAGGGTGGGGGGGGGGCAGGTATCTGGGGGCCCCCTTAATAAAGGGGGCTCCCGGATTCTGATAAGCCCCCCGCCCGCAGACCCCGACAACCAACGGCCAGGGTTGATGGGAAGAGGCCCTTGTCCTTATCAACATGGGGACAAGGTGCTTTGGGGTGGGGGGGCGCACGCCCCCCCTTCCCCAAGGCACCCCTCCATGTTGAGGGCACGCGGCCTGGTACGGCTCAGGAGGGGGGGGCGCTCGCTCGCCCCCCTTTCCTGGCCGGCCAGGTAGCATGCTCGAACAAGAGTCTGATGTGGACCTGGGGGGACCCCCCAGGCCGATTTTTTTCGGAGTTGGGGTTCCCCTTTAAGACCATACCCGGTGGCGGGGCCAGCGATGTCTCCTTCGCGGGCCCCGCCTACCTGGAGAAGCGCTCGAAATGAGCGGACTTTCCTCCGTGTGTGTGGGCGAGTCCGTTCATTTCAAAAGTAGGGCGGATAGTACGGCGGACTTAGTACGCCGTATTAGTCCACTGAAAAAGTGCCATGTGTGGGCAAGTAGCTCATTCGGAAAGTCCGACGGACAGTCTGGCGGGAAGTCCGCCAGACTAAGTCCGTAGGATAGTTCGCTACGTGTGTACGCGGCATGAGATATCTCCAGGGAGAACACAGCTGTGTGGCTGTGAGTGTGGCAGTCTGAGAGGACTGTAGGAAGTAGCCAGGAGGGCTAGTGAAAGGGGCAGCTGTAGCCAGGTGGGCTGGCAGTGCCTGAAGAGGTGGTGCTGGGATCAGTAGTTACAGGTATGTAGCAGGACACTGGACTTTTTCTCTACGCACCAAAGGGGCCCGCAGTCCCTGCCTGTAAAGGGCTTTTGCTTGATCTGGCTGAGTGCCTTGCCACATTCATCAAACAGTGTTCCGGCTGGGTCTGAGTTGTTCCTGCAAGCAAGTGATGTACTGGAGGATGAGTGTATACAGAGAGTGAATATATTTGAGTGTCCCTGAAGAGACTTTGTTCCAGTCAAGTGAGCATTCCATAATAACCCTATCCCTATTCAAGTTTATTAACCCCTAATAAAAAAAATAAAACGTTTCCAATTTCAAGCGAGCCTGTAGAAATTTGGTGTGCCTGGCTGTGCAGGACCCCTAGTCACCAGCGGCTCCTACGGGGGCTGCCCTACATAATGCAATGGTTGTTTGATGTATAAAGGGTGTTGTGAACCTGTCACATGAAATAAACTACTAACTAAGGTGACACTGCTGAATCAAGATGCTATATCAGACACATGGGAATTACATTGTCTTATGTCTTCAACTGACACCTATACCTTCATTGGGAGAAAAAATAATGAAGCACGGCCTTTGTGTAATTTGAATCTGAAATCCAAAGTAAGGGATTCAGAATCTGCAAATATCAAATGCAATACAAATGAACCCAGAACGTAGGATGCTACAAGCCCAAAACACAAAGATGTAAATATCACCTAAAATATAGTGTACATTCCTCACTTTCCTACCTGGCACTTTTACCCTCTTCCTGACCAGGAAAATTTTCAGCTTTCAGCACTGTCACACTTTGAATGACAATTGCGCAGTCACGCAACGCTGTATCCAAATTACATTTTGTATTTTTTTTACACACAAATAGAGCTTTCCTTTGGTGATATTTAATTACCACTGAGTTTTTTATTTTTTGTTAAATATACAAAAAGAAACATTTTTCATAGTTTGTTATAAAATTTAGCAAACATGTAATCTTTCTCCCTTTACTGATGTGCGCTGATGAGGTGGCACTGATCAGGCGGCACTGATAGGTGGCACTGACCGGTGGCACTGATGAGGCTACACTGATAGGCGCCACTGATGGGCACTGATAGTCAACTCTAATGGGCACCGATAGGTGGCACTGATTGGCAGCACTGATGGGCACTGATTGGCAGCACTGGTGACCACTGATTGGGAGCACTGGTGGGCACTATTGGGACTGCACTGATAGTCAGGGCACTGATAATCAGTGCCCTGATTATCAGTGCCGATGTGCTTTTAGCCATTTATCAGCTCTCTTTTTCTCTCCTCATGCTGTCAGCATGAGAAAAGGAAAGCTGATAACCGTCTTGTGCTTACTTCTGCGATCAACTTTCATTGGACACAGCTGATTACGTGGTAAAGGGCTGCTGTGATTGGCCCCTTCCCCAGATCTGTGATCAGCTGAGTCCACAGGAGGTGCACAGACAGCAGGATTACGGGAGGACATCCATGTACGCCCTCCCGGCAAATTAAGCCTGCGCTGTAGCCGTCTTTCGGCTATAGGGCGGGAAGGTGTTAAACATATATATTTTTTTTTTAAAAAGTACATAAATAGATCACCTTCCATGTCCAGTTTCAATATTTTATTATACTGTATATAGCATGCAAGAAAAATGACACATAATTAAAAACCATGGTATTGACTATAAAAAATAGAATACATCTCACATAAAGCAATCATGGCATTCAAGGTAATTCCTCCTCTAGGGTGGTAATAAATATATGATTTAATGTTATAAAAAAAAAAGGATACAAAGGGGCACAGAAAGGCTTATTTACAGTAAGAGCTGTGGAATAGACTCCCTAAAAACTAGTTCTGGCCAGCTCAGTAGATACCTGGTTGCCTCCTGGGGGAATTTACTGGAGCAAATTGCACCATGCCCGTAGGGCTTTTTTTTTTTGATCTTCCTTTGGGTCAACTGTGGGTTAAAGATTCTGTATTTTGTGTTTTTTTTATTCTGTTGGTTGAACTAGATTGACATTTTGTTTTTTTTTCACCCTGACTAACTTGGCAGCTAACTAAGGTCTTCATTCTCTACCTTTGTGGCTGCAGTATAGTAGCAGCCTCCTCTCTCCCTTTAACTCTGCAAAGTGGCAGTGGGTACCAGGCCTGGAGTGCACTGACTTTCAGCACCTGGTTCTGCAGGAAGATGGAGTGAAGTTGGGAGGAAAGAGATGTGGAGCAAGTTGGCAGAGCTTCCCATCAATGAGGACTCGGAGCCCCAGGTGAATGAAGACTGCTGAGCTGAGGGTCTCCCTCTGGCCTCTTGGGTTATATGGGAGCTCTTAGATTAGTATTATGGCATTAGGGGTATGTGGCGCATGTATCACAAGGCATGGTGCTGTGTGTATTGGGGTGCATAGGGCAGCATATATTATTTATGATACTGAAAGAACTATAAACGGCTCACTGTGATGTAATATTTCATTACAGCTTTATTTGCTTAATGTTACAGTACACTATACACTCTGGAGTGGCATTGACACTTTTGGATTATTTGGAAACAATTCTCCTTTAAATCCTAGTTCCACCTTAAACTATTTCACGTGCCCCTTGAAAAATATTTAAACCTTGTTTGCATTACTTTCTATACTGAATATGCATATCTGGGTATATCACAGATTAATAAATACACTTTTTACAGGTGTAAAACATCTGGAGACCGGTGGTATGTGGGAAACAGATGTGAAAAGGAGATCCGGAACAAAGGCACCGTGTGGACCATGTCTTCCTTATGTGCACTACTCTCTCTTTTTATGCTTACTCTTGTGAATGTAGTATGACATCCAATCAATGTGGGCTGTTATATTAAAATAAATAACATTTAAAGTGAAATTCCAAACACAAATGTTTGCTTGTTTGTTTTTGTTTTCTATAGAATAGAGTTACCACCTCTATCAGATTTTTACTGCTGACTGTGCCACCTTTGGAGAAATGCCCCCTCATTTCCTGTTTTGTCACTGGGACAGGAAATGGAGATACATCTGTCCAACAAAGCCACTAATAAATCATAAAAAACACTTGTTTTTTTGGAAAGTGCTATAGGATTGGAACCTCTGTGTCACTAGAACAGGAATCTCCAAACTATGGCCCTCCAGCTGTTGCAGAACTACACATCTCATGAGGCATTGTAAAACTCTGACAATCACAAACATGGCTAGGCATGATGGCAATTGAAGTTCCTGAACAACTGGAGGGCCATAGTTTGGAGACCCCTGCACTAGAAGATGGTGAGAGGGGAGATATCTTTAACAACCATACAGACAACAATAAATCACGACAGAGGTTCTTCTTCTAACCCACTTTGCCCTCAACTGAAAAAAAAAAAAAGGATTTTGGCTGAAGTCTATGCTTTAATAAATACTACATTACCATGGTTCATTATTTCAGTAAATCGGTAAATTTGATTGCATTTGTAATATACTTTGTTCATTTCACTTTTTTTTAGCCCAGCAAAATCCACAAACCTGATGCATAAGGACTGACTATTAAAATATCTTCCTGGTAGCCTGGACTAAAGGCCATCTCCATATATTTTTCTTTTGATAACAATAGTCCAGTTTTGAGAGAGTTATTAGTGTGACCTTTTTAGGCATGATCATTGGTCTATAAATTTTTATATATTTTTGTAATAAAATATTTTGTTTTTAAATTTTTACATTGTACACAGTTGAAGGTAAATCTAAAGGAAATTGAAAAAGAAAACTGTATAATGTATGGACAACTTGAATCGGTAGTAGTAAACCGTAGTAAACCGCATCCAAAACACATCCGTTTTCAGGCAAGTATTCCCAAGAAAAGGATTTTCCTTGTAAGCCCTCCAGCATCATTCCGTCACCGTTGAAGGCGTTTCCATCTTCACCCAGTCCTCTTTCCAGGTTCACAGGCTTCAGCTATCTGATTGGCCATGCCAGTAATGATGTCACTCCCGCACATACGGATGGGAGTCGCTATTTATGGTACAACACTGAAGGGACAGCATGGGTATGCCGTTCCTTCAGCGCGCATTTGCAGGTGACGTCTCTGGCTGCATCTAAAGTAAATATCTCCTAAAGGTGTAGGAGATATTTACTGTACCTGTAGGTAAGCCTTATTATAGGGCAGAGACTTTGGTTTGTACACAGTGGAATGTGATATTCTTTTACTTGTGGCAAAGGTTTGCTTTATTACACAGAAGGAATTTCATATATTTTGTATGGTTCACTATATGTTCATAATTATTCACTTAATCTGGTGGTAGACTGTTTAATATTAGTAGGTTAATATTAGCACAATTATTAATTTAAAACATTTTATTTTTGCGTAGCAGTTCACATATATATAATTGCAGCTATATTATTTAGTTATCTTTTTAATATTTATTTCTCACATATTGTAATATTTATTCACATCAGCGCTTTAGTATATTTTTACACATTAATTTCATCAACACACCTACAAGGGAACAAAAAAACTAACAGTAAACAGTCACAAAGTCAAGCAAATTTTTACAGTACAGCAACATAAATGCAAGTACTTTTGGACCTGAACCCCACCAGGCATCTCAAACAGAATATCGCACTTGTAAAAAAGAGAACCAGAACCTTTGGAAGAGTATGTCTGATAATAAATTTGGCAGTACCTCCAGAGGCGGCTCTCTAATTATGCAAAGTAGGCGGTGGCCTAAGGCCTCGCCCTCCTAGGGTCCTCGCTCCTGCCTACTTTGCCTAAAGAGCCTCCTCTAGCTATCATCATACATCAGTCCCAGGTGCCTCCTCGTTCAGAGCAGAGGCGGCTCTCTAATTAGGCAAAGTAGGCGGTGGCCTAAGGCCTCGCCCACCTAGGGGCCTCGCTCCCGCCTACTTTGCCTAAAGAGCCGCCTTTAGCTATCATCAAACATCAGTCCCAGGTGCCTCTTTGTTCAGAGCAGAGGCGGCTCTCTAATTAGGCAAAGTAGGCGGTGGCCTAAGGCCTCGCCCTCCTAGGTGCCTCGCTCCCGCCTACTTTGCCTAAAGAGCCGCCTCTCGCTATCATCATACATCAGTCCCAGGTGCCTCCTCGTTCAGAGTACAGTCAGCCCGCCTCCTCTCTTCTCTGTAACACCCCGCCCCACTCCTGTCAAGAAAACTTCACTGGAAGTGGAACTGCAGTGCAGGTGTCCTTCCAGTCAGAACACCAGCAGACACATAGAAACCTTCAACTGGCCTGCCCCAACATCAAATCCTGTCCGTCCTTTCTTGTGCAAGGGCAGGGCACAGCTAGCATCTCAGCACAGGATCACCGAGTCTACCCTCCTTCCAGGGCGGGGCTTCCCTGATGGAGACGGAGCCAATTCAGCCTGTGTGTCAGGGAAATGTCCGTAGGAGAACTGGCTATAGTGTCAGTTGTCAGGGAGCCAACAGCAGAAGAAGGGCTCTAGGACCCAGAATCTCTGGCAGGAGAAGGACTTTAGGACCCAGTATCTCTACCAGCAGGTCACATGGTCCTATATAAGGAAGTCTGCTGGTGTCTGCAGTTGCTGGTTTGTCAGTCTTCCTGTGTCCCTGAACCTCTGTGAAAGCACTATTTGGATTCCTGTTGTGACCCGGCTTGTTCCTGACCTGTCTGATCTGCTCTTCTGGTTTTGACCCCCTGGCTTGCTTTACCGACTTGCTGTCTTCTCCTATACCTGATCCCGGCTAGTATTACGGACTTCGCTACAGTTACCTGTTCCTGCCTGCTTCCTGATACCAGACCTTTGGTTTGTCCCGTTTCTGCAACCTGCCCCATCCTCCTGCTGGATCTACTGTGTTTGACTCCTGGCCTGGCTTTCACTACTGCGCCTTATGCACACCTTGCCAAGTATTACCAAGGATTCTTATAGACTTTAACTCTGCTGTGCTTCCTGCATTACCTGGTGTCCTTCAGGTGCCCACCAGCTCTTATCTCCGGAATCCATCTGGCAACCTGTGCTTCTCTGGGCACTACACCCTCTGTACCCAACTTCAGGGGTGTACTGCACTCAGCCGCAAGGGGAGCCCTCTCGGCATTTCGGCCTCCAACCAGGTACGTGACACTGTGTGTGCACTGTGCAGCCAATGGACTGAACTATGAGGGGACAGAGCCTTGCTATATGTGAGGTAAATGTGACTAGGGGGTGCATGTCACTATGTCACTGGGGGGGTGGTACATGTGACTGGAGGGGGGGTGGTACAGTGGTGTCAGTGTGCTCTGTCTCAGAACTGGTGTCAATGTGCTTTGCCTCAGCGATGGTGTCAGTGTGCTCTCAGCATTCGTGTCAGTGTGCTCAGCGCTGGTGTCAGTGTGCTCTCAGAGTTGGTGTCAGTGTGCTCTCAGCGTTCGTGTCAGTGTGCTCAGCGCTGGTGTCAGTGTGCTCTCAGAGTTGGTGTCAGTGTGCTCTCAGAGTTGGTGTCAGTGTGCTCTCAGAGTTGGTGTCAGTGTGCTCTCAGAGTTGGTGTCAGTGTGCTCTCAGAGTTGGTGTCAGTGTGCTCTCAGAGTTGGTGTCAGTGTGCTCTCAGAGTTGGTGTCAGTGTGCTCTCAGAGTTGGTGTCAGTGTGCTCTCAGAGTTGGTGTCAGTGTGCTCTCAGCGTTCGTGTCAGTGTGCTCAGCGCTGGTGTCAGTGTGCTCTCAGAGTTGGTGTCAGTGTGCTCTCAGCGTTGGTGTCAGTGTGCTCTCAGCGTTGGTGTCAGTGTGCTCTCAGCGTTGGTGTCAGTGTGCTCTCAGCGTTGGTGTCAGTGTGCTCTCAGCGTTGGTGTCAGTGTGCTCTCAGCGTTGGTGTCAGTGTGCTCTCAGCGTTGGTGTCAGTGTGCTCTCAGCGTTGGTGTCAGTGTGCTCTCAGCGTTGGTGTCAGTGTGCTCTCAGCGTTGGTGTCAGTGTGCTCTCAGCGTTGGTGTCAGTGTGCTCTCAGCGTTGGTGTCAGTGTGCTCTCAGCGTTGGTGTCAGTGTGCTCTCAGCGTTGGTGTCAGTGTGCTCTCAGCGTTGGTGTCAGTGTGCTCTCAGCGTTGGTGTCAGTGTGCTCTCAGCGTTGGTGTCAGTGTGCTCTTAGCGTTGGTGTCAGTGTGCTCTCAGCGTTGGTGTCAGTGTGCTCTATCTCAGTACTGGTGTCAGTGTGCTCTATCTCAGCGCTGGTGTCAGTGTGCTCTATCTCAGCGCTGGTGTCAGTGTGCTCTATCTCAGCGCTGGTGTCAGTGTGCTCTATCTCAGCGCTGGTGTCAGTGTACTCAGCGCTGGTGTCAGTGTACTCAGCGCTGGTGTCAGTGTGCTCTATCTCAGACCTGGTGTCAGGGTGCTCTGTGTCAGCCCTGGTGTCAGTGTGCTCTATCTCAGAACTGGTGTCAGTGTGCTCTGTGTCAGAACTGGTGTCAGTGTGCTCTGTGTCAGAACTGGTGTCAGTGTGCTCTGTGTCAGAACTGGTGTCAGTGTGCTCTGTGTCAGAACTGGTGTCAGTGTGCTCTGTGTCAGAACTGGTGTCAGTGTGCTCTGCCTCAGCCCTGGTGTCAGCGTGCTCTGCCTCAGAGCTGGTGTCAGCGTGCTCTGCCTCAGAGCTGGTGTCAGTGTGCTCTCAGCGTTGGTGTCAGTGTGCTCTCAGCATTGGTGTCAGTGTGCTCTCAGCATTGGTGTCAGTGTGCTCTCAGCATTGGTGTCAGTGTGCTCTCAGCATTGGTGTCAGTGTGCTCTCAGTACTGGTGTCAGTGTGCTCTGTCAGCCCTGGTGTCAGTGTGCTCTGCCTCAGCGTTGGTGTCAGTGTGCTCTGCCTCAGCGTTGGTGTCAGTGTGCTCTCAGCGTTGGTGTCAGTGTGCTCTCAGCGCTGGTGTTGGTGTCAGTGTGCTCAGCGCTGGTGTCAGTGTGCTCTATCTCAGTGCTGGTGTCAGTGTGCTCAGCGCTGGTGTCAGTGTGCTCTGTCTCAGTACTGGTGTCAGTGTGCTCTCAGCGCTGGTGTCAGTGTGCTCTCAGCGCTGGTGTCAGTGTGCTCTCAGCGCTGGTGTCAGTGTGCTCTCAGCGCTGGTGTCAGTGTACTCAGCGCTGGTGTCAGTGTACTCAGCGCTGGTGTCAGTGTACTCAGCGCTGGTGTCAGTGTACTCAGCGCTGGTGTCAGTGTGCTCTGTGTCAGAACTGGTGTCAGTGTGCTCTGTGTCAGCCCTGGTGTCAGCGTGCTCTGCCTCAGCGATGGTGTCAGTGTGCTCTGCCTCAGCCCTGGTGTCAGTGTGCTTTGCCTCAGAGCTGGTGTCAGTGTGCTCTCAGAGTTGGTGTCAGTGTGCTCTCAGCGCTGGTGTCAGTGTGCTCTCAGCGCTGGTGTCAGTGTGCTCTCAGAGTTGGTGTCAGTGTGCTCTCAGAGTTGGTGTCAGTGTGCTCAGCGCTGGTGTCAGTGTGCTCAGCGCTGGTGTCAGTGTGCTCTCAGCATTGGTGTCAGTGTGTTCAGTGCTGGTGTCAGTGTGCTCTATCTCAGTACTGGTGTCAGTGTGCTCTGTCAGCCCTGGTGTCAGTGTGCTCTGCCTCAGCGTTGGTGTCAGTGTGCTCTCAGCGTTGGTGTCAGTGTGCTCTCAGCATTGGTGTCAGTGTGTTCAGTGCTGGTGTCAGTGTGCTCTATCTCAGTGCTGGTGTCAGTGTGCTCAGCGCTGGTGTCAGTGTGCTCTGTCTCAGTACTGGTGTCAGTGTGCTCAGCGCTGGTGTCAGTGTGCTCTATCTCAGCGCTGGTGTCAGTGTGCTCTCAGCACTGGTGTGATTGAGCACATTGACACCAGTACTCTTAATATATGCAATTCATTTTTTTTTCTTGAATTATTTTTTCCCCCCATTATAGATGTGAATGGGGCCTCATGTCTAGGTTATGCCTAAGGCCTCACAAAGCCTAGAGCCACCTCTGGTAGGTTGGCAACACTGATCCCAAAGCCCGGCAACTGCGGCTGGATGCCACCATCTTGAATGTGAAGTCAGCAGCCCCAGTAGACGTAGAGCTGTCATTCAGTTGATTCTCTACACTACAGTATTCTCTGCATTCCTCTTTCGGCTGCCATATAGTACTAGGGATACAGTATTTTCTTTTAAAGAATAACCTTTACTGGACAGTGCTGACCAATCAGAATCCACCTAGCCCATACTGTGAGTGCTGGAGGAGAAGAGTGAAAGACAGGATTTCAAATCCCTGGACCGGTAAAGCATTATCCCGATGCCCGACAGCGGGTAATCGTGGAACCCTGGTACAACGGGACTGGGGAGGGGGCCCAGTGTACAGTAAGTTCACCTTACAGATTTTCTGTAAAGGTGAACAAACCCTCTAAAGGAGAGTATTGCAGCAAAAGTGGTTTATATTTAAAGTGATATTAAAGGCTTGCTTTTTTTTTTTTTTTAAATAACAAACGTGCTATACTTACCTGCTCTGTGTAGTTATTTGGCACGGAGCAGCTCGGATCCTTCTCTTCTTGGGTCCCATGTCGGTGCTCTTGGCCCCTCCCTTCTGCCAAGAGCCCCCAGAGCGAGCAGCTTGCAGTAGGGGGACCCGGGGCACAGCTCAGCGTGGCCATTCACACAGAGAGTTGCTGCTAATGGTGGGTGTGGTCAGGTTGTGCTTACAGTGGGAGGAGCTTACAGTGGTATGGTTAGACCCTTTATGACCAAGGTCAAAACAAAAATAATAGATATAAAAAGTTTCACTGCCACAAACAGAGAGCAGGCAGGCTCTTTATTGCAGAAGAGACATGCAATGCACATGTGCAGCTCAGCTTACACCTCTGGCCTGGTCTCTGTGTGCTGGAATGACTGATTCCTGTGCATGCGCAGGAGTGATGTCATACTACGCTGACCCATGAAGAAGACTGGAGACCGCCACACAGCTGAAGATGCTGGCACCATTGAGGGACGTTGTCACTGAAGCAAAGGTAAGTTTAGTTCTGTAAAGTCCTTATAAAGTCTGGAAATCTTTTACCTTAATGCATTCCCTGCATTAAGCTAAAAAGTGTCCCAGTGTTTGTATCGCCCAATCACCCCGTTCTATACTTACCTATGTCCTCTCTCAATCCAGCGCTGTGCCCGTCTGCAGTGGCGCTCTCCTCTCCCTCTCTCTGCTCACAGAGGCAGCAGAAGGAACCATTGACTCCTGCCAATCGAATCCTGTGAGCAGAGGGCAGGCAGCGGGGCTGAGCCACGCTGTGTGGGCCAAAAGACATGCACATATAGTATCCCCCTTAAT
The DNA here is from genome assembly GCF_037356315.1 of Lithobates pipiens. NCBI lineage: Eukaryota > Metazoa > Chordata > Amphibia > Anura > Ranidae > Lithobates > Lithobates pipiens. The sequence continues at coordinate 195,517,933 of NW_027507764.1, forward strand.
GCAGACCCCCACAGTAAAGACACCCCCCTTAGTGCAGACCCCCCATCAGTATAGAATCCCCCTCAGTGCAGACCCCATCAATATAGTATACCCCTTAGTGCAGACCCCACAATCAGTATAGAATCCCCCTTAGTGCAGACCCCCCATCAGTATAGAATCCCCCCTTAGTGCAGACCCCCCATCAGTATGGAATCCCCCTTAGTGTAGACCCCCCATCAGTATAGAATCTCCCTTAGTGCAGACCCCTACAGTATAGACACCCCCTTAGTGCAGACCCCCATCAGTATAGACACCCCCCTTAATACAGACCCCCCATCAGTATAGACACCCCCCTTAGTGCAAACCCCTGCAGTATAGACACCCCCAATTAGTGCAGACCCCCCCATCAGTATAGAATCCCCCTTAGTACAGACCTCCCAATCAGACCTCCACTGCAGGTGTGGGCATCATCCCTGTATAACCCCCGGAAGCTGAGTAGGCACATCTGCGTACACTCGGCGGGAAGGGGTTAAATAAAAAACGGTGTCACTTTTATTCCTATAACAAGGAATGTAAACATCCCTTATAATAGAAAAAAAGCATGACAGGACCTCCTAAATATGAGATCTGGGGGTCAAAAAGACCTCACATCTCATATTTACACTAAAATGCAATAAAAAAACTAAAAAAAATTTGTCATTAAAATTTTTTTTTTAAATGTCCCTTTTAGAGCTATGGGCGGAAGTGACGTTTTTAAGTCTCTTCTGCCCTGCAATGTTATTTGAGATGGGTGGCGGCCATCTTCCCCTCACTCATCTCCATACTTAGCAAGGGGCAACATCCGATCGCCTCCGCCGCTGCCGACGGCTCCGCTAAGCAGCGGAGGGCACTGGAGCATGGCTGGGGGGGCCCCTCTCCCACCACCGATAGAAGTGATCTTGTGGCGAATCCGCCGCAGAGACCACTCTTATCGGAAACCGGACCCGCTGAAGAAGAGGATACCGGGGTTATGGCAGCTAGCTGCTTCCATAACAACCATATTCCTCTTCAAAGTTAGGACGTATATGGGCGCGCTGCGGTCTGGAAGGGGTTAGAATGGACAGAACTGTACGGTGCTGCCAGACGTCGTGGTTTTGCGTACCTGAAAACATTCCGCGCTTTCCTATGTGTGGGGGGACATTAAGAGGTGATGGTGCGCCATGTGCATCTTCTAAAGGGCAGCACATATTTCCTGCGGGTTGGGGAACGTGTGCGATTAGCGTGTGTTTCCCATCCCGCATATGTGTGATTCTAGTCTTAGTAGTTCATTTTTTATTTTTTTGTTGTAAACTCAGCTTCTTCGCTGGTCTTCTGGTCTCCAGCGCCGCCATCTTGACTCTGGGAAGCCGGCTGTGACTTCCTGCTGTTCCACAGCTGGCACCCCACCGCTCATGTGCGAGATCTTGGCACCCCAGATGTTTTGGAACTACATTTCCCATGATGCTCAACTACACTGCAGAGTGGCTGAGCATCATGGGAAATGTAGTTCCAAAATATCTGGAGTGCCAAGGTTCGCCATCACTTTCCTAGGGCATGAGACTTGTCCCAGGAGGCTGCGGGAGGGGGGGAGCCGAACCTCGGTTTTTCTCACCTAGGGGGGAGAAGCAGAAGTGGGATCGGGTACCTGTCAGAAAAAGGAACCCACTCCAAAAAAAAAAAGTTGCTATAGCGGTAGAGGAGGGGGGAGGAGGATGGGCAGAACTTCACTTTTTAATCACAAATCTACAAATATTTGTAAATCTATAGCAAAAGGTCGCCCAGTATTGGGATGGCAGGGATCACCTATGCACTCAAAACATCTCACTGATGCTTTGGCAGTCTGATTGGCACCAGTTTGGTTCCTTATTCTGTCAGTAATTCCTCTGATAAATGTCACTCACAGGCACTTCACTAGAGCTGATCATCAGCATCAACCTTCTGCTTTACACATTCAGGATGGCAAACTGCAGGCTCAGAGCTCTGAGCAGAGCGACCTCGTGTGGTGAATATGCACCATCACATGTGAGCTGAAGATGCTTTATCTATCTTTCACCAGAAGGGGTCAGTGCTGCTCATATTCTTTATTGTTTAACTAGTTGCTGACCGCCGGCCGTCAAATGACGGCCAGGCGGCGCACCTTTTGTGGCGGGAGGCCGTCATATGACGGCCTCCCGTTTAAACAGGGAATGCGCGCGATCGTGCGCACGCATCCCTTTTTTTTCGGTGGCGGCGTGTCATGGAGACACCGCTCGCCACCGAAGGGGGTGAACAGCCATTCGTTATGGCTGTTTACCACGTGATCGGCCGTGATGAAGTCACGGCCGATCACAGATGGTCACACCCCGAACGTGCACGGCGCATGCGATTCCCCGGGAACACTACTCGTCACCGACGCTGGTAAACAGCCATTGGCCGGCTGTTTACCCACGTGATCGGCTGTGAGCCTTTCACAGCCGATCACAAAAATGTAAACAAACTGCGGTAACGGGATTTTACCGGGTTCTCCTCCTCACACACCGATCGTGTGTGAGGAGGAGATTGCGGTAACATCTCGTTACCGCATACAGTGTACACCAATCATACTGATTGCCCCCCCCCCCCCGATAAAGAGGACCTGTCACCACCCCTCATAGTACCTGTCAATCACAGTCCATCAGAGTACCTGTCACAGCACATCAGAGTATTTGAGTACCTGTCACAGCACATCAGAGTACCTGAGTACCTGTCACAGCCCATCAGAGTACCCGAGTACCTGTCACAGCCCATCAGAGTACCTGTCACAGCCCATCTGAGTACCCGAGTACCTGTCACGGCCCATCAGGGTACCCGAGTACCTGTCACGGCCCATCAGGGTACCCGAGTACCTGTCACGGCCCATCAGGGTACCCGAGTACCTGTCACGGCCCATCAGGGTACCCGAGTACCTGTCACGGCCCATCAGGGTACCCGAGTACCTGTCACGGCCCATCAGGGTACCCGAGTACCTGTCACGGCCCATCAGGGTACCCGAGTACCTGTCACGGCCCATCAGGGTACCCGAGTACCTGTCACGGCCCATCAGGGTACCCGAGTACCTGTCACGGCCCATCAGGGTACCCGAGTACCTGTCACGGCCCATCAGGGTACCCGAGTACCTGTCACGGCCCATATGAGTACCTGTCACCGCCCTTCAGAGTACCCAAATACCAGTCACCAAACCATCAGAGTACCTGTCACCAGGCCATCAGAGTACCCGAGTACCTGTCACCAGGCCATCAGAGTACCCGAGTACCTGTCACCAGACCATCAGAGTACCCGAGTACCTGTCACCAGACCATCAGAGTACCCGAATACCTGTCACCAGGCCATCAGAGTACCCGAGTACCTGTCACCAGGCCATCAGAGTACCCGAGTACCTGTCACCAGGCCATCAGAGTACCCGAGTACCTGTCACCAGACCATCAGAGTACCCGAGTACCTGTCACCAGACCATCAGAGTACCTATCTCCAGCCCATGTCTCATAGAATATACATTGGGGTGTTTGCTTTCCAAAATGGGGTCATTTTGTGGGTAATTTCACTGTCCTGGTGGTCCAGGACCTTCAAAAGTGTGATGGGTAGGAATGAAATGAGATGTGTCATTTATGCTCCTAGAACGCCTGAACGTACTACTTCAATGTTCGGCCTCTCTATGTGGCCAGGTTGTGTAAAAGTCCTACACATGTGGTATCGCCATACTCGGGAGGAGTAGCAGAATGTATTTTGGGGTGTAATTTTTGCTATATACATGCTATGTGTTAGAAATATCTTATAAATTGACAATTTTGTGTAAAAAAAATGCGTTAAAATTTTTTTCCACATATTCCAAAAACTTCTGGAAAAAAATGAACCGTTCAAAAGACTCATTATGCCTCACAGATTATACGTTGGGGTGTTTGCTTTCCAAAATGGGGTAATTTTATGGGAAATTCCATTGTCCTGGTACTCCAGGGCCTTCAAAAGTGTAATAGGTGGTTGAGAAATGAGATGCGTAATTTTTGCTCGTAGAACGTCTGAAGGTACTACATCAATGTTAGTGCTCTGTATGTGGCTAGGCTGTATAAAAGTCCTACACATGTGGTATCGCCGTACTCGGGAAGAGTAGCAGAATGTATTTTGGGGTGTAATTTGTTGTATGCATATGCTGTGTGTGAGAAATAACCTGATAATATGACAATTTAGTAAAAAAAAATAAAAAAAAAAATAAAAAATCTTCATTTTGCAAAGAATTGTGGGAAAAAATGACAACTTAAAAAAACTCACCATGCTACTTACTTAATACCTTGGGATGTCTACTTTGTAAAAAGGGGTCATTTGGGGGGTATTTGTACTTTCCTGACTTGTTAGGGCCGGTTCACACAGCAGGCGAGGCGACTCCGACTTGCCTCGCCGCGACCTGCCGCGGCCTCAGCGGCGACTTGCAAATGACTTCTGTATAGAAGTCAATGCAAGTCGCCCCGAGGTCGCCCAAAAGTAGTACAGGAACCTTTTTTCTGAGTCGGAGCGACTCGAGTCGCTCCTCTCAGAACGGTTCCATTGTACAGAACGGGGGCGACTTGCGAGAGCGAGGCGAGTCGTGTCGCCTCGCATCGCCCGCTGTGTGAACCGGCTCTTAGTGTCTCAAGAAATTAGGTACACCTGATGTACTGAAGGCCTGATCAGAAGTGATCAATTTTCAGTGATTGGCACCATAGTTTGTAGACTCTATAACTTTCACAAAGACCAAATAATATATACTAATGTGGGTTATTTTTACCAAAGATATGTAGCAGTATAAATTTTGGCCAAAATTTATGAAGAAAAATTACTAATTAGCAAAAATTTATGACAGAAACGAAGAAAAAGGCATTTTTTTCACAAAATTTACGTTTTATTTTATTTATAGCACAAAAAAAAAAAAACCCACTAGTGATTAAATACCACTAAAAGAAAGCTCTATTTGTGTGGAAAAAAGGACGCAAGTTTCATATGGATACAGTGTAGGATGACTGAGTAATTGTCATTCAAACTGTGAGAGCGCTGAAAGCTGAAAATTGGTCTGGTCAGGAAGGGGGTGTAACTGCACTGTACTGAGGTGGTTAAAAGTATTACTGATTAAAAAAAAAAATAATAATAAAAAAAAAACTCCATACAAATAATTATTGAGTTTCTCCCTTATAAATAAGTGCAATTATTACAACACAATTATTACAACACATTTTTACATATATTATGCTCCAATCAATCTTTTAAAAATCTGGAATGCAATGTTACAAATAATTATCCTATAAATGCGATGAAATCAAACAGAAAAGATTGTGAATATGTGATGAAAAAAAGGGTTAAATTAAATATGAACAAAGAAAAGTAATATAAAAGAAATAAATAAGAGTGTAGAAAAAAATAATAATAATGATAATAATTAAAAAAAAAAATATATATAAATAAGAGTCTATAAAAAAGTTACAATATATAAATATATATGAAAACATTTCATGAATTAATATATAATATAATAGATAAGGGTGTATAAAAAAATAACAATAGTTAATAAATATAAAAATAACTATAAATACAGGTGTATAAAATAGTGAATAAAAATAAATATTGATAATAGCCAAATACCCTCTGAGTGCTCTACTTCTACGTTCTTTCTATGCAAATTCAGTATCTTTTTGTTTATTGCCAATGTTATCATTTTCTTTTTGTGTGTTTATGGAAAAAAATGTAATCACGTTTCAAAAAATAAAAAAAAATAAAGGTGTCTAAACACAAAAAAAAGAAAAAGGATTAAATCCAGAAAATAAAAAAAATAAGGGTGTGTGTAAATAAAACAATCTGTCATATATAAAACAAATATAAATAAGAGTGCATAAAAATAATAAATATGATAGTAAATATAGAAATAAAAATTGTGAATAAAGGGGTATAAAACAATAAATAAAAACCTTAAACATAATTGTATTTATTTATTTATTTTATATTATATTTATGTTTTTTTTGCCAATGATAATAAAATGGTAATAAAATAATAAAAACCTTAAATATACTTTTTTATTTTCTATTATATTTATGTTTTTTTATTTATTTAATTTTTTTAATTTTTATTCTTATTATTTAGGGTGCTCTGCAATAAAAATGTAAATAAATGGGGTATAAAATAATAAATAATAATGTTAAAGATAATATTTTTTTATTTTCTGTTATATTTCTGTTTTGTTTTGTTATGTTTATTTCGATTTTTATTGTAGAGCTGCCTGAATAATTAGAGTGAAAGATATATATATATATATTTTGTTTTTTTAATAGGGTAAAAAAATGACAGGCTGTGTATTACTGTATTATCTGAATGCTCTAAGTCGGCTATTCACTGCTATCTTGCCAGCCCAGTACTGGTCAGTGTGATAGACATTGCCATCATCGATCAGTGGTGGACCAGGGTATAGTCGTGAGCCACCAGCAATGCTAATGCTGAATTATGGCACTAGCAGTGGTGGACCAGGGTATAGTCGTGAGCCACCAGCAATGCTAATGCTGAATTATGGCACTAGCAACGGACACCCGCGTGACTTGTCAGGGGGTGGACTAGAACTCATGGACATACGCAATCCAACAGCAGCCCGCGCCTTTGGAAGGCGGCGCGCATTGTCACACGCCACCGCTCCTGGCTGATATACCAGAGACATTTCTTTATCTAGAAGCTAGTTTCTCAGTGCCGTTAGCAGCTCAGCATTGCCATCTACAGGCATTACTGAGAATTATACCCGCACGCTGCTGAGCTGAAGAGACGCTCTCTGCTCTATGAGACCTGCGCACAAGCTGTAGCTGGCTCTGCTGATGCCTGCCTCGGAAGGACCCCGTTGTACTGTCCATAACGTCGCTTAGCAACCGCCCGTCCTTGCCAACCGGAGTGCGACCATAGTAACCCACAGACTGCAACATGGCAGAGGGAGGGGAGCCGATCGTCAGACCCAGAAGGATCTTTATTCAATCCGGGGCGTTAATATAGATAAAGTAGGCACAATTCTTTTTTCTTTATTGAGTGGCATTTAGTTCACACCAGAATGCCGGCTTGGAAGCCGCACGTTTCCTGCACCACCTTCAAAACGCACCACAGTTGCGATTTGCAGCGGGGTGTTAATGTTACGTCATGAAATGCAGGTCGCACGCGCAGGGCACTCGCCTGCACCAGACCGCGTGCTACAGAAGTACTATGCCATCCGCTTGCTGTGCGTTTCCCTTAAAGGAGTGCATGACCTGCTTTTGGTGCAGTTCGGTGCGACTCGGTCCATTCACAATGAATAGGCTAAAATCGCACACCGCACGTGAATGGCAGAGGAACGCTCAGTACGTTGTTGTGCGATTCCGTGGTGTGGACCGGCCCTTCACTCATTTGTATGCGGAGGCCGAGCTGCAATGCCACTTCATGTGAGCTCTGGTGCATTGCGAGAAAAATGCTCCAAGTCTGCGTTTAAAAAAAAAATGAATATAAATAAGGGAGTATAAAAAAAATGCAAACAATATATATTTGTGAATACATTTAATGAATAAATATAAAAATAAATAAGGGGATATATAAACAATAATAAAATAGTTAATAAATGTAAAAATAATAATAAATAAGGGGGTATAAAATAATAAATAAGGGCGAGCGATTAATAATGCCCATACACCTCCTGGGGGCTCTACTTCTACCTGCTTTTTATGCGAATTCAGTAGCACAAGGCAGCTTTGTGGTGTGAACAGGGCACAGAGATAATAATGGTTTTCTATGGTCCTGTGTGGTGACCGGTGCTGATAAAGTGCAGAAAAATGCATCCAGTGTGAATGAGCTCTTAGGTGAGGTTGTCACTTATTTTTTTCAAGCCAAACCCGAACACTCTAGCAGCGCACAGTACGTTTTTTGTTTTTGTTTTAGGGTGCTTTCACACTGCAGCCGCCCGAGCACAGGATTCAAAACCCGGACTGTCCGGGTGAATCTCGGACAGGTGGTGACCCTACTCTTAGGCCTCAGCTATCCACACCTCTGTGTGAAGGACCGTCTTTGCCCGCATCCATTTATGTCTATTGGGACGCAGTAGCAGCATGGGAAATGTTAGGTGTGACCTCAACAAGTCACCTATTTGTCAGGTTATGTTACCGTTTCCCAATTGTTAGTTAGAGTTCTTATCTAAGCAAAGAGACACAGAGGTATTCAGTATTTCTGCTCAGAAGTCCGTCGTTAACTCTGACTTTCTCTGACTGACTCTGGCTCTGAGGCTTCTTTATTACATCTTTTATAGACAGAAAAGGGCAAACATCAGCAAATGTAAAAAAACAACATTTTTGCAAAGGAAAGACAATTCTCCGGGTGTTATCAGCTGATAAGACAATCTTCTGGGCGTAGACTGCTTTTTAGGGCTGATGCGGCCTCTTCTTGATGAGTACGTGACAATAGATGACGAGTCCTTATTTTACAGAGAAGTATAGAAATACAAGTATTTAGTAAGACATAAGGTCAACCATTTTGTTTCAACATATACCTTAATCCTTACATTTCCCCCTTTGACATCACCCCTCCCTCTTGCCCTGGGTCCACCTGAACAAGTTCTAGTCAGCCTATATCCAGAGTACTCTCCCTGACCGCGAGTTGTCAAAGGGGTATACACCCATCCCCCTGGACAGTACCAACATCTAAAATTCAGGAAGAGTGGCTTTTCTGCAAGATGGGTGATGTCAAGGATCTAAATCCACCTATCTTCACAAAAGTTCCATCTTTTCCGCATCATTTACCTTGGCTTTCTTGCAAAAGCACATGAGCAGTTTAAAGCATACATAAAAGAAAAATACGAATAAGAGCACCACTATAATCGTCATTGCTGCCTTCTTAACCCAAGAGAATAACCCTGAGAAACTAAAAGTTCCACCAAACGGATCCCAGTCGCGACCAATATTTCGGGCCTTCTCTTGTAAATTCTTTACTTCCGTACGGTGTTGTGCAATGATGTCATAATAGTCAGGTACCTCAATGCTGGTGTTATGTATCCAAGTACAGCACTCATAGTCCTCAGTAGTTTCACAGAGTCCTGTCAGTGCTGCACTCATACTTTCAATTGCTAATTCATGTAATTCTAATTGTTGTCTGATGGCTCTGGTCTCCAGATTTAACTTAGTAATGTCATCAGAGTTTTTCTCCAAAACATCATTAATAATTCCTGTATAGTTATTTAGTCTTTTCATTAAGTCTATACCCCATCCTGTCCAGGACGGGAACCAAGCCCATGCCATGTCCTTCTTCAGGAATATTTCTCTTTTACTACGATACCTGAGGGGATATCTAGGATGCATGCTAGCTTCTAATAGGTGATCACCTCGTTCATCACCTACTACTCCCATTACTGGTACTAAACTTGCGAGGTAGCACCATCCCTGAGCTTTTCTAGGTATCCAAGTATAACATTTATCCTCACAACAGATGTATATATTGTTTCCTAGAGCTACTGATCTTGAACTGATATCATTTCTATAACGAGAGGTGTATCCATAGAGGGATAAGTTGGATACTAACCACCTGGTGTTGTTGTCTGAAATATTACCGAGGAACTCAGCTAACGATTGGTGTGTGTGGGTTATACTAGGGTAGAAGACCGTGTTTTTCCCAGGAGTAGCTTTTGGTATGAAAATGGACAAGTTAAATTTGCTGTCTTGGCATTCTCCATTTCCTCCCGTAGTGTTCCCTAGGTTGAAACACCAATCAGGGGAAAAGGCGAGACCATTTGACTTAAACATTACTGTCTCATTGGTATTTGTTCTAATTATGTTAATGCTACTGTTAGCAAGATCAGTATAGTTTATAGGAACTGCCATCAGTGGTATACTTGCTGTGCTGGGGTGTAATTTGCTACAAATCCAACATTTCTCATATCCTGACTTCTGGGCATAAGCATATTTAAACTTCAGTAATAACATTTTTTTAGAAAATCCTTCATCCTTGTGTATTTTATTCTGTGAGGTAACCAAACTATTAGCCAGAATTACTGAAACAATAAAAAGATACATGTTGTCATTTGCCAACTGGCTCCTTTTTACAATGAGAAGCGTGGATCCAGGTAGGTTTCCCTTCCAATTTCACTGAGGTTGCTGTAATCAATAGCACCTGGAAAGGACCTTCAAACCTTGGTTCCAGTGTCTTTCTGGTATGTTTCTTTACATACACATAGTCTCCTGGTTGTAGATCGTGAGTACCTGTGACAGAATTAGGGTCTGGAAGAGAAGAATACACACTCTTGTGGATTTTAGTCAGACGCTGTTGCAACTGTATTACATACGTAGTTAAACTATCACATTGTAATTGCATACTTTGAGGAAAATATAAACCTAATCTAGGTGCACTTCCAAACAGTATTTCATATGGGGATAACCCTGTTTTTCCTGTTGGGGTGTACCTAATAGAGAACAAAGCTAAAGCTAGGCACTCAGGCCATGGTTTATTTAACTCTTGCATAGCTTTTTGTATTTTCAGCTTGATTGTACCATTTACTCTTTCTACTGATCCTGAACTCTGTGGGTGGTAAGGAGTATGAAAACTTTGTTGAACCCCTAACATTGCCATCACATTTTGCATTATTTCTCCCGTGAAATGTGTCCCCCTATCTGATTCTATTGTTTCTGGGAGACCAAACCTAGGTATCAGCTCAGTAATCAGTTTCTTGGCGGTGGCTTTTGCCGTAGCTGATTTCACAAGATAACTTTCGGGCCAGCCTGAAAATAGGCAGATGCACACGAGAACAAATTCAAAGGGGCCGCTCTTAGGCATTTGTATGTAGTCAATCTGCAGTCTCTGAAAGGGATATTGGGCCCGGACCTGATGTTTACGTGGGGTTTTCACTCTCTGTCCTGGGTTATTAATCAGACAGATTTGGCATGCAGCACAGTAGTTCCTTGCAGTACTACTGAATCCAGGGGCTAGCCATCCTTGGCTTACAATCCTATACATAGAATTGGAGCTGACATGAGTGGGTAAGTGGACAGCCGCTGCCATTGCGGGGTATAGAGAAGCGGGTAGACATATTTTGTCTCCTTCTCTCCATACATTGTCAAGGCCTGGTGCAGCTCCCTCCTTAACCCAACGGTCCTTCTCAATAGCCCCTGCTTGTTCCTGTAGTTCCATTAGCTGCTGCCATGTGGTTTCGGGCATACTCACCTGTACCGTGGCTAAGGTCTCAGGGCTTACTTCCCCTAGAGCTGCCTTCTTTGCAGTTAAATCTGCAAATGCGTTTCCTTTTGCCTCAGTTGTTTTTGCGCTCGTGTGTGCCGCTATCTTCATGATGGCTACTCTTATAACCTTTTGAAGATTGTTCAGGACTCTTTTGATTCCTTCACCATGTTTAACAGGTGTACCTGCTGCTGTAAGGTAACCTCTAGCTTTCCATATGTGGCCATAATCGTGTGCCACACCGTAGGCGTATGCGGAATCAGTGTAAATGTTCCCTTCTTGTCCCTCCAAGTGTTCTAGGGCTTTCTCTAGAGCGGTTAGTTCCGCTTCTTGTGCCGACATGTGTGCTGGTAGTGACTTTGCCTCAATTACCTGTGTGTCCGTTACCACAGCATAACCTGTGTGATATTTACCTTTGTCATCGGCAAATCTACTACCATCTATGTACAGTGTGTGTTCTGCATTTGCAATGGGTATGTCTGTGACATGTGGGAACCCTGTGGTTTCTTGTTCCATAAGTTGAAAACAATCGTGTTCATCAGATGTTATGTCATGAAATGAAAGTGTGTCAGAATCCTGAGTATCTTGTGCTGTATCTACACCATTATCATCATTACTCCCCCCTGTCAAATCTTTCTGTAATGGTAAAAGCTGTGCTAAGTTAAAAGAAGTGCATCGCTGAAAGGTAACATTGGGGGGTAGGAGCAAGGTGCATTGTAGACGCAGCTGCCTTGCCATTGATATGTGTTTTGGCTGGACCTGTGACAAGATGGCGTGTATGTCATGTGTGGTATGTACCACTACAGGATTGTCTAAGACAATTTCTGAGGATTTGTCAATGATAATTGACACTGCTGCGACTGCTCGTACACAGGACGGTGATCCTCTAGAGACAGGATCGAGAGCCGCCGAGAAGTATGCTACCGGCCTTTGTTTGATGTGTTGTTGTGTCAACACCCCTGTTGCGTGTCCCGTGATTTCAGCAATGTACAAATGAAATGTTTTGGTATAATCAGGGATCCCGATCGCAGGTGCCGAAATTAGTAACCTTTTTAAGGTGCTAAAAGATTCATGACCTGCTTCTGTGAGTACATAGGGTACTATTTTCAAGCAATCATATAATGGCTGCATCAGAGAACTGGCATGTGGTATCCATTGTCTACAATATGATACCATTCCCAGAAACATACGAAGTTGCTTAAAGTTGCGTGGGACATTCATTTGTCTTATGGCCTGGACTCGTTCTTCAGTAAGGTGTCGAGTACCCTGGGATATACAGTGGCCCAAAAAGACAACCTTTTTCTGACATACCTGTAACTTAGTTCTATTCACCTTGCACCCTTTTTCAGCCAGGAATTGTAACAATGATAGAGTGGCTTTTAAACAAGTATCGTTATCCGGACAACATAACAATAGGTCATCTACATATTGCAACAATACACAAGTGTCAGGCGGTAGCCATTCTCCTAACACTGTCTGCAGGGCTTGTGAGTATAGAGTTGGCGAATGCGCCATTCCTTGAGGTAGGCGTGTCCAGGTTAGCTGACGGTTTCGAAGGCGGAACGCGAACCATGGTTGACATTCCTCCGCCAGGGGTACAGAAAAGAAAGCATTTGCCAAGTCTACAACTGTAAATGAGGAGCTATCTGATGGTATTTCTGACAGTAAGGTATGCGGGTTCGGTACTAATGGCGTTATTGGGGCCAATATTTTGTTTATTGCCCTTAAGTCCTGTACCATCCTATACCTTATTGGGCCATCCCCCAATGTCTTTTTCTTAACTGGATACAATGGGGTATTGGCTGGTGATTGTATTTCTTTTTAATGCTCCACTTTTAAGTAGAGCCTCCACTTGTAGTTCTATAGCTGCTTCCTGGGGCGCACTGAGTGGGTACTGTTTCTGCTGAGGGAGAACTGCTCCTGGAATCAGCTGTAGAGTAACCGGGGGTATGGGCAGAAGCCCAACGTCTGCTGGATGTGTTTCCCATAACCCTTCCGGAAGGCTAGACAGAATTTGGTCTATTTCCGGTGAGGGCGTATTGGACGGTTCTGGTTCTTCTTCCAAGCATTGTATTTTACTACAGATTTCTATACCCTCTGGGTCATCTCCTATTGCTAGGGTGACCATGCCATCTGGGTGATAAGTAATGTTCGCTCCTATTTTCTGAAGAATGTCTGCTCCTAATAAATTAGTGGGAGCTCCTCTGGAAATCAAAAAGCGTGACAAAAACATGTGATTTCCTATCTTTACTTTTAAAGGTTTAGTCAGTGGGGCATCAGTCAGGAGTCCGTCATAACCACTTATGGGTATGGTGTCACGGGACGTCATGTGTGGAGGGACTACTGAATCAGACAATAAGCTGCGTGATGCTCCTGTGTCAACCAAACAAGGAATATGTTTACCTTCCACCTTCATCAACATGTGGAGCATTTTGTTCTCTGATTCAGCTAGGACTGGGGCAAGACATGCGGTCGGATCGTCCCTATCGTTGGTACGCCTCTGTCTGTAGTCCCTCGTGTCTCTGTCCGTGTTTCCTTCCTGTTCGTCTTTTATCCTTTTCCTACAGTCTCTTTTTATATGTCCCACCTTGTTGCAGTAATAACAGGTAAGAGGTTTACGGGAGGAATTCCCTCCTTCATTGACCCGGGCAACAGTGTTAACTCCCGGTGTCCTTCTGGGTTTAGTTTCTGCTAAATCAGCCTCTATGCCTTGTGCTTTCTGCAACAATGTTCCTCTGTCCCGTATGGCTCTCCATTCGGGAGTACATGCTTTCAGTTTGTCACCTATTTGGGGTACTAGTCCTTCCATAAACTGTCGATTGAAAGCCCTAATGGTGACGGGTAAGGCTAAATCTAGACCTTCATCAGCCATCATGCTTTCCATGTTGAGGTAAAATTCTGTAACAGTCTGACCTGGGGCCTGTTTTATGGGCGCTGTCGAACCCCTTTCCTGCTGTTTCCCTTGGCAAAATTCTCCTAACTGAGCAATAAACAGGGGTCTAGAGTCTATATGACGAGGGTGTATTCCTGGTGGATCTGTGGTAGGATCCCCATTCGGTCTAAGTGGGGTAAGTTTAGTCATGAATTGATTAAACATTGTCAGTGTCATTTTATGTCTACATATATCTTCCCCATCTTGCCAAGTTGCTTCATGTGTGTCTAGTAATTGTGTCACGAATCTACAGAATGCGGCAGGTTTTGCTACGGGATCAGGAGCATTCTGTATTAATGCCATAAGAGTGTCAGCCGACCAAGGTGTCCATGTCCTCAGAACGACTTGTCGGGTCACTGTAGGTGGCTGTCCTGCTTGACCCGCATTTGGATTATTTACTTGTATTACCCTAGTCCGACTATGGACTGGAGCTACGGGCTCTGGTCTTTGAGCGCCGCAATGCACACATTCCTGTGCCCAGTCTGGGTTCTGGGTACCGCATACTCGGCATACCCATCCTCTTCCTCTTAAGGAAGGATAAAGTTTTGGTCTTTCATTACCTGGTGTGGTGGTGTTATAAGGAGGTGGAGTATCTCCCGTATTTACCCTATCGCCGGGAGCAGAAGGAAGACTTTTGTGTCGGACCTTCATATCCCATCCACCCTTTTCCTGACAATACTCCCATCCCTCCTCTTTAGCCCTGTTGGAAACCTTAATTAAACATTGTATTTGTGATACCCATCCGTTTTTCAATATCTCTCCCTGTCTGTCTCTCTTTATTTCTTCCCAACCTTCTACACTTAATCCATTTTCTCCATCCATCCCCAATTTCTTGAGAATCCTATTTGTGCCCTGTGCCTTATCCTTCCCATACAACATTGTAATTATGTCTTTAACAGCATAACATTTCTGAGATTCCTCCTGGGGTTTACCATGTGTCTGGCCCATTTTGACAGTCCTGCCTAGGTGGCGTTTGGATCACTTACTAAGTGTCTCGTTGCCTTCTCCTCCTAGGGTGCCAAAATACTAAAAAACCTCTCCTAGATGAGATTTCTGAAATCGAATTACCTTATATGCTAGCCAACTGACAAATATTATGACCAGACTGACGGCTACAACATATACAAGCATTCCCTTTTGGTGGCCAAACACATATGACTAGGTCTCCGGGCTTTGTGGAGACCTTATTTCCGTCCCATTACCATGGAATCTCTCAGCATTCGTTTCTTATTCCTGCTTTATTGAGGCAGTCAGGACTTATACTTTCAACCCGTTTTTAGGCTCATGAATCAAAAGCGTATATCAAACTTAAGTGTCGGACCCCCAAAGTACTCTTACGAGTTAAGGGCGCATTCCGTTACCCATTGGGATGATATATGTTTCAATTCACACCATACAAACAGGGCTTATCTCATTCACAACAGACAGATGACAAGTAGACAGACAAGAAACAACGGTAACATAAGCCAAAATATTAAGTTCAAGACCCGCTTACTACAGAGGTTGGTGTTTACCTGAAGAACAATTCAGACAGATCAGGTGGGCACAAATCTAAGAAGCACAGAGTTTATAAGAAAATAAAGCTTTTCTTACCTGCGCAGGATTTGTCTGTGGTTCTTGATGTGCCCGACCATTTCGTTCCGTCCTTATGTTCGTTCGCCTCTTGTAGTTTCTTCAGCGAGTCCCTATTCGCGGCGCCAGAAATGTTAGGTGTGACCTCAACAAGTCACCTATTTGTCAGGTTATGTTACCGTTTCCCAATTGTTAGTTAGAGTTCTTATCTAAGCAAAGAGACACAGAGGTATTCAGTATTTCTGCTCAGAAGTCCGTCGTTAACTCTGACTTTCTCTGACTGACTCTGGCTCTGAGGCTTCTTTATTACATCTTTTATAGACAGAAAAGGGCAAACATCAGCAAATGTAAAAAAACAACATTTTTGCAAAGGAAAGACAATTCTCCGGGTGTTATCAGCTGATAAGACAATCTTCTGGGCGTAGACTGCTTTTTAGGGCTGATGCGGCCTCTTCTTGATGAGTACGTGACAATAGATGACGAGTCCTTATTTTACAGAGAAGTATAGAAATACAAGTATTTAGTAAGACATAAGGTCAACCATTTTGTTTCAACATATACCTTAATCCTTACAATATAGCCACCGGGGCCAGCTTGGCAGTCGTGCAGGAGCATGTCTCTGAACGTCTGTGCAGGCACTGCGTCCCAGTAGACATAAACCATACTGCTTGTACCCAGAGGCATAAAACACTTGGGTACCCCATGCAGGCATGGGGGGGGGCCCTTAGCATAGGTACGTCTGTGTGAATGAGGCCTTTAACCTCTTGCCAACCTGCTGCAGTACCTATACTGTGGGGGATTGGCTCTTTCAGGCATGGTAAAGTACCTGTACATCGGGGCTTTCTTCCGGGTCCGCTCTCTCACGCATGCGTGCGCACCCAGAAACCCGAGCTGTCATTCACTGCAGCAAAAGCCAAGCAGTGGGTCTTAGCCAATGATTTATGGCCGGGACCCACTGATCGGCTGAGCGAATGACAGAAGAGAGCAACAACACAGAGCTCTCTACAGACGGCAGCAACGTGCCGCTTTTTTTTCTCCCTGCAAAGTAGGGAATAAAAATCAGAACATTACTTAATAAAAATCAGCACATTGTACATACAGTAACCATTGTCAGGCACACAGTTAACCTTTTGATCTAATGTTAACCCCTTTCCCAGTCAGTGTCATTAGTACAGTGACAGTGTATATTATTAGCACTGATCACTGTATTAGTGTCACTGGTAGTGTCAGCATCAGTTTGGCTGCTTTCACACCGAGGCGTTTTTTAGGTGTGTTAGCGCTAGAAATAGCCTGAAAACCTCCTCCCTATTCATTCCAGTGTGACTTTTCACACTGGGGCGGTGCGCTTGCGGGACATTCTGAAAAGTCCTGCAAGCAGCATCTTTGGGGCAGTTTGGGAGCTCTGCATACACTGCTTCCAAAACTCCCTGCCCATTGAAATGAATGGGCAGCGCTGCCAAAGCTCTGCGACATGGGCGCTTTTAACCCTTTCTTTGGCCGGCAGTGGGCTAAAATTAGCGACGCTTTACCGCTAACGCGGAGCGACTACAGTGTGAAAGTAATCTAAGTGTCAGATTGACCGTGCACTAAGGGAGTCCCACTATAAGTTGCTGCTCGCCACCATTACTAGTATAAATAAATAAATATAAACTCTAGTATATATCCCATAGATTGTAGACGCTATAGTTTTCATACAAACCAATCAATATACACTTTTTTTTATTTTTTTACCAAAAATATGTAGCAGGATGCGTTTTGGCCAAAATATAAGAAGAAATTAAATTTTTTTATTTTTTTATTGGATATGTTTTATAGCAGAAAGTAAAATATATATATATTTTTTGCTTTTTTTAATATTTTCAGTCTTTTTTCGTTTATATAATAAAAAATAAATAATGCAGTGGTGATCTAGTACCACCAAAAGAAAGCTCTATTTGTGTGGAAAAAAAATATATAAATTTTGTTTGGGGACAGTGTTGCATGACTGCGAAATCGGCAGTTAAAATAACACCGTGCCATATAGCAAAAAATGGCCTGGTCATGAAGGGGGATAAATCTTCCCGGAGGTCTAGTGGTTTAGTGTATCTAGATCCAAAATCTTTTTTTTCTTTTTTTCTGGATAGAGTAGGAAGAGTTTTAACCCCTGCTAGGTTATTATTATTTGTGCACCACTGGGGAGATTTCCCTTCACTTCCTGTCCTAGAGATGCAACAGAAGGTTAAAAGTAAATCTCTAAATGTGATTGGGGTTCTTCTCTTAGATAGTTCACCCAGTAAAGGAGTCAGTACGATTGATAGTATACAGTGTCATCATTTGTAGGAGCTGGTTGTAGACATACCAGTGATGTAACTAGAAGGTGGAGGTGGAGGCGGGTGTAGTGGTATAGGTGGTGGCTGATGGACAGCAGCAGGAACAGCAGGTGGAGGAAGAGTGAGTTTTGTCAAATTAGCGGTTTCTGGAACGTTGGCGGCATCACCCTCTACTGCCCCAATTCCAGGCACCAGAGGAGGTTTTCACTCTAGAGGCCACAAAGAAGAAGAAGCGTGTGTAATTACGTGCAAACGTTCGGTTGGCGCGAGTGCGTCCACGTGTTCGTATTGGCGTGCATCCGTTCGTACCAGGACTCGCACGCCTCTGATGGGGACACTGTGCATGATCCTTGGGACGAAGGTGAACTGCTGCTACACGGGGACGGATCTTCACATGGTGAGTTCTCTGACACCAGGAAAGGTACATCAGAATGCGGATGCCCTTTCTCGGGTCTATTGTCACTTGGCTCGTGGTGTCCAGACCCCTGGCTTGGAACAGGGTATTTCAAGGGGTTAATTGAAGAGGGCAGTTACTTCCCCTTCAGACCTGCTTATTGCCAGCTGGGCTGAAAATGTTAGAGGGGAGCTGTTTGAGTAGGAGAGAAAGAGAGACACAGCAGCATGCTGTGTGAAAGGACCCTTTGCTGTATTGCGTACCTGCTGGGGCAGGGGCGGATCCAGGGGGGGGGCAACGGGTCAATTGCCCCCTCCGAGAATACCGCCAGCTAATGACAGCACGGCCGGTTCCGCGGGTCCAATCGCGGCCGGTTCCGCGGGTACCCGCGGGCCGGTTCCGTGGGTCCAATCGCGGCCGGTTCCGCGGGTACCCGCGGCCGGTTCCGCGGGTCCAATCGCGGCCGGTTCCGCGGGTCCAATCGCGGCCGGTTCCGCGGGTCCAATCGCGGTCGGTTCCGCGGGTACCCGCGCTGAGTGGACGGGTGAGGGGGGGCAGCTGGGCGGCTTAGGAGGGCTGCTGGCCAATCAGGAAGCCAGCAGGCAGGGGAGCAGGGAGATGACATCATCTCTCACTGCCCTGCATCCCTCCAGTTCCACCCTCACTGTGTAGGAAGCTGTGTGCAGCAGAGAGATTACATCATCTCTCTGCTGCCTATCTTCACTCTGGGACCCAACAAAAGACCACCAGTAGGTGACAATCCACAGTGTGTGGCAGGCTACGTGGCAAGTGGCAATCCGCAATGTGTGGCAGACTACGTGGCAAGTGGCAATCCGCAATGTGTGGCAGACTACGTGGCAAGTGGCAATCCACAATGTGTGGCAGACTACATGGCAAGTGGCAATCCGCAATGTGTGGCAGGTGACGTGGCAAGTGACAATCCGCAATGTGTGGCAGGTGACGTGGCAAGTGACAATCCGCAATGTGTGGCAGGTGACGTGGCAAGTGACAATCCGCAATGTGTGGCAGGTGACGTGGCAAGTGACAATCCGCAATGTGTGGCAGACTACGTGGCAAGTGGCAATCCGCAATGTGTGGCAGGTGACGTGGCAAGTGACAATCCGCAATGTGTGGCAGGCTACGTGGCAAGTGGCAATCCGCAATGTGTGGCAGGCAACGTGGCAAGTGACAATCCGCAATGTGTGGCAGGTGACGTGGCAAGTGACAATCCGCAATGTGTGGCAGGCTACGTGGCAAGTGGCAATCCGCAATGTGTGGCAGGCAACGCGGCAAGTGACAATCCGCAATGTGTGGCAGGTGACGTGGCAAGTGGCAATCCGCAATGTGTGGCAGGCAACGTGGCAAGTGACAATCCGCAATGTGGGTCAGGCAACGTGGCAAGTGACAATCCGCAATGTGTGGCAGGTGACGTGGCAAGTGGCAATCCGCAATGTGTGGCAGGCTACGTGGCAATCCACATCTGGTGGCAGGCGACGTGGCAAGTGACAATCCGCAATGTGTGGCAGGTGACGTGGCAAGTCACAATCCGCAATGTGTGGCAGGTGACGTGGCAAGTGGCAATCTGCAATGTGTGGCAGGCTACGTGGCAAGTGACAATCCGCAATGTGTGGCAGGTGACGTGGCAATTAACAATCCGCATTTGGTGACAAGTGACAATCCACATTTGGTGGCAGGCGACATGGCAAGTGACATCCTCAGGGCTCCCACTGATTCTGCAATATGGTGAGTTGAACCATTTAATTTTATATTACAATGTATTAATAGAAATAATGCGCTTCAATCATCCTGACACCATAACAACCATGGTGCCGTAATGATTGAAGCGCCAATGCCAGCCATTTCCCATATAAATTGCCCCCCAAAAAACATATTTTATAGCAGTGCCCCTCCCGAGACTAGACTCTGGATCCGCCCCTGTGCTGGGGTGAGCAAAACCATATCAGAGACTGTAGCTCTGGCTAGAGCCATGTACTTTATCTATATATCAGCCTGTTGGTTAAAGAGATTGAACTTTTCCTACATCTGCACCTGTGTTACAAGACAAGTCTGTTGTTTCTTCTGTTTATTTTGCTGAATAAAGCCATTTTTACTTTACTGAACTATTTGAGCCGGCTCTTTACCCCTCCGATCGCCTACAAATGATTTATATATATATATATATATATATATATATATATATATATATATATATATATATATATATATATATATATATATATATATATATATATATATATATATATATATATATATATAATATGGCCTAAGTCTAGATGAATCACCCACACTTAAAGGGGCAGCTACACATTTTTTGTTTTCTTTTTCATACACATTATTTGAAGTGTATTGGGATAGGCTCTAGTGCATCTAATAAATTGTTTTTGATATATAACCAAATGTAATGTACTTCGGCTTCTTTCATTGTCTTTGTGTATTAGTTATACAGGCTTATCAGCGCCTCAACAGAGACAGAAAACCATTATCTCTTCTTTATTTCTACAGATATTTCCCAATTAAGACAGACACAACCATTGCCGCCACCCACATCACCACCACCCAAAGTGCCAGTCCTGTGCGCACAAAATAACTGTTTGAATGATGGAATCTGTGTTCTGGAAAACCAGCAGCCGGCATGCAGGTAAAAATGTCTTGCCTCAGTGCAGGAGTGTCAAACTCAATTTCATTGTGGGCCACATTGCATCAGCATTATAATTGCCCTTAACCACTTGAGACCCGCGCTATAGCCGAATGACGGCTACAGCGCGGATCTCCTTTGCCGGGACGACGTCTGCAGGTAAGCTGCACTTGTAAACCCAGAAGGCTTCGGGGAACAGAGGGCAGATAGGGTGACCATTTACAGCCAGGTGACTTCAAGTAATTGTAGCACCCTCTAGTGTAGAGTGCTAGGCTGTACATAGATTTCTTTTTGTAATATAGGTAAATTTAGGCTTGGCTACTCTTACCTCCCCCACTATCAAGCGGTCGGAAATTACCTGGATCTCAGTGTGTACTTGCTGGATCTCAGCACGGTGTGTCTCCTCCACTCTCTTAATGAGAGCCTCTATATCGGCTTTCGTTGGTAGAGCCTGGATTAAGCTCTTCAGATCCTCCGCTTCCGATCGTATACTACGAGGGGTGACTTCCTCGCATTCCTCTTTGCCGTTCCCGGCCTCGGTTGGGCTTTTCGTCTCCCCCCTATTCGTCCGCACACTCGCCTCCGCTTCCGATCGTTTAGTGCGAGGGGTAGCTCCTTCGTTTTCCTCTCTGCCATTCCCAGCCTCGATTGAGCTTTTCATCTCCCCCTGTTTGTCCGAGCGCTCACCACCTCGGGGGGCTTAGCTACGTCCGTAGTCTCCGCGATATGCCCGGCAGCTGACATCCGCCTCGGGGAGAAATACTGCTGTATAGTGGGTTGTGGGGCACTGCACCCTGCAGCTCTACGCGAGGTTTTCGTTTCTCTCTGTCTAGGCGCGCTCATTCCGGGATCCTCAGGTGCAAATCACCTATGACTGGCGGTTCAGCTAGGAGCACAGACTCTGCACGCCCTCACTCAGCCATGCTCAGACCACACCCCCCTAAGCAACAGATTTGAAGGAAAAATGGAGAGAGTGGAAAGGGAGAGCAAAGAGCAGGGTGAGATGTTGGTGAAGATGCAGCTTCAGATCGAGGAACTTGAAGATCGTAGTCGTCGCTGCAACTTGAGGCTCCGAGGAGTCCCAGAAGTCGCTGAGCAGGAGGACTTGCAGGAGAAGGTAATGAGCATTTTTCACATGATTTTAGAGGGTAATGTCCCGCCTAACATGGATTTGGACAGAGTACACAGGGCGCTAGGGCCTAAATCAGCAGACCCGCAAAGGCCCAGGGACATAATTTGCCGCCTCCATAGATACGCGCATAAGGAGACTTTGCTGAGGAAGGCATGGTTGGCTGGCAATATTGAGATAGAGGGATCAGTAGTGAAGCTCCTACCTGACTTATCCCGGGCCACACTACAGCGCAGAGCACAGTTGCGTGCTGTCTTGGACTGTGTACGGCGGGAGGGACATGCATACAGATGGAAATACCCTCTTGCTGTGGTAATAAGAAAAGGAACATCTACATGCACACTGAGACTATACAGCGATCTTCCAAAATGATTTGCCTTTATAGGTGTGGAGCCGTTTATGGTGCCGAACTGGAGACTCCCACTCTCTCAGCTACAGAGAAAAAAACCAGAAAGCACAGGAGGGAAAGAGAGGGAGTGGGAAAGATGAGAAAGACATATTACAGCACAATGAGACTTGTGTTAGAAATTAAGCTAAATTAACTCATATCCCTGAACCTATCCTTTTTTTTTTGTTTCTTTTGTGCGCCTGTTGGGGCTTTTTCCCTTCTCTGTTTCCTTTTTTTCGTAGCCTCATCCCATAGGTTTTCAACTTGTCTAATTAATTCCCTCCATGATGATTTAAGAAGTATGGGAGGAGAGAGATATGCTCTTAATATCTTTTTTTGGATTAGGATGAATGGAGATAATGAGGGATGAGGTGGGGGCAGCGGGTGGGTGGGGGGGGGGGGGTCGGGGGGGGGGGGATACAGGTGGAGAGTCTAAGATAAATACACAAATAAGATTAGGTAATTATTAAAAGGGGGGGGGGGTTCAGGTCCCTGGGGGGGATTCACATGACCGAGGTTCCTAGAAGAGGTGGTCACTTAGGAGAGTAATATAATTTACTATTATAATTTACTAGGGATAAAGAGGGGGAAAATGGGATGATAGGGGTTGCAGTGGTTTCTTCTTTTTTTTTTTAGAAGTGTTGGGAGGAGGGGGGGATTTAATATAATACATAATATTTTTTTTTCTTTGTTTTTTTTCTTGTTTTTTGGGGGGGGAGGGAGTAATGGATGTGGAGGGTCAGTAAATATATATGGGAATGATGGTGCACAGGGGATGGTTTAGACTTGTGAGGGTTGAGAGGGTGGGATAAGGAGGGATATTGGGGGAGAGTATATAGAATTAGGACACAAGAAACTGTTGGTTTTTTTTTTTTTTTTTTTGGTCAATCACTAATCACCAATATTAGTAACTTTTAATATCACCACTAACAAAATAAAGCACATAGCTAGGGACCTGGGGGAAACGGAGGGTTTACGGATTGGGACCAGACCCCCCTACCTGAACTTAAGGATGAATAAAATAACTTTATAAGATGTGGCCTCCGGCCCCCCCCCCTCTCTTTCTCCCTTTCTCCTTCTCCCCACCTTGCCTCCCCTCCCCCCTTTGAGGAGGAAAGGGAGAGAGGGAAAGGAAAAAGGGGAGGAAAAAGGGAAGGGAAAAGGGAAAGAAAAAAAAAGAAAAGAAATTTTTTTTTTTTTGGGATGAGGAGTGTAAGGTATTATATTGTATTGTTGCTTTATTGTATTATGGTACGGTTTTTTTTTTTTTTTTTTTTTTGGAACAGGGTCAATACACAATATGGCTCTTGGAGGAAGGAAGAGAGAAACGGAGAGGAGACATGGAAAATAGGAAAGGGGGGGGGATTGATATAAATTATATATACAGGAGAGGCTTAAGCTTTGGATAAATATAGAGATGGGTACATGTATGAATTTACAAACACAGGTGCAGCTGTGAATGTGTGTCTCCATACATGTATATGCAAGGGTATAGGTGTATATATGTAAAAGTATATACGTAGATGTGAATGGACAGACATAATTAACTTTGCCTCTACTATGGCTTCTGTCTCCTTTTTTTTTTTTTTTTTTTAACCCCCCCTCTCTTAAAAGAGCCATGTTGGAGTAGACACAATCTATGTGGAGAAGTAACAGGTGACAGTAGAAAACATGATATTATAAAAGACTGGCGGAGGGCACGGGGGAAGCTCGCCCAGGAGCAGCCAGGCACAACCACAAAACCCCATTAGGTAAACACTCATAATCCGGAGGGTCCGGAAATTGAGTGGGTAAAAGCAGTAGAGCTTTGAGATTCGTGGGGAGACCGTTGGTAAACGGCCAACCCAGGGATTGGTAGTGGGGGAGGGAGGGAGGGAGTAGCAGATTGGACGGGAGGGAGGGGGGCGGGAGGGGGTAGGGTTAGAGGGGGTTCCCCCCCCCATTTTTTTTTTTTGTTTTGTTTGTTTGCACCTTTACTTGTCTCTGCCTCTTTCCGCAAGGAGATATGGAAACTTTAAAAATAATGTCCCTGAATGTAAAGGGACTGAACGTCCCGGAAAAAAGACGAATGTTACTTCATGATTTAAAGAGATTGAAGATAGATGTAGCGTTTATTCAAGAAACACATTTCAGAGAAAATAATTTCTCTCTGCTGAGGTCTACGGGGTATCCAATGGTTTACCATGCGCTTAACCCGATTTCCAAAACTAAGGGAGTCACCATTATGATATCAAAAACAGTAGCATGGAATCATAGGGATTCTATGATAGATGCAAAGGGAAGGTATCTGTTTGTAAAGGGGACTATAGGAGGGGTAGGAGTTACATTAGCAACATATTATGCCCCCAATATACAACAAGACCTCTTTTTTAAAGAGATACTTGACAAACTTATGGAATTCGAAGAAGGACAGTTGATTATGGGGGGAGACCTTAATACCCCATTAATCCCCAGTGAAGACACCTCATCAGGGACATCGTCAGTGACACCTAAAATAAGAAAGAGGATAGCCCAGGCAATAACAGAAACAAAACTGGTAGATATATGGCGATTATTACACCCCAAGGAAAGAGATTACTCTTTTTTCTCCAATCCGCATAGAGTGTATTCACGGATAGATATGTTTTTTATTCCGCATAAACAATTATCCTCAGTTAAGGAAGCCACTATTGGTCTAATTACCTGGTCAGATCATGCCCCAATTTTTTTAAAATATAATTTAACGGGGAAAAAACATTTAACCTCTAGGATGTGGAAACTCAATGAGAGCCTCCTTCAGGATCCTTTAGTCCTGGAGGATGTCAGAAAGGAGATAAAATTCTTCTTTCAGGAGAACGAAGGCCCAGAAAGTTCCTTGGGAACAATCTGGGAAACGCACAAGGCAGTAATCAGAGGAGTATTGATTAAGCATGGAGCAAGGATTAAGAAGGAAAGAGAAACAAAGTTAACAGAATTATTAGTAAAAATGCAACATCTAGAAGCCCAACATAAACATGCCCAGAACTTAGAAGTTGAACAAGAATTAATAAGCACACGTAGGCAAGTTACAGATCTGCTACAGTACAGAGCTAAAATGGCAATTCAGATAGGACGTAAGTGTAGCTATGAATCCGGCAATAAATGCGGAAAACAACTAGCGAAAGCATTACGGGAAATACAATCCAAGACATACATACCTATAATTAGAAAAAAAGGTGGGGAGGAAGAACGAGTGCCAGAACAGATTGCTGGTGTGTTTGGCGATTTCTACTCCTCATTGTATAATCTGAATTTGAGGGCATCAGATCAAGCTAAGATAAATGAATACATAAGATCAAGCGAAATGCCGACTCTGACAAGTACTGCACAAGAGGAGATGGAATCCCCAATCACACTAGAAGAAGTACAAAACACGATAAAACAGATAAAAAGTGGGAAAGCACCTGGTCCAGATGGACTAACAGCCCAATATTATAAGACGCTTATGCCGGAATTATGTCCATATATGGTTAAACTGTTTAATGAAATAGGAGACATATCGACTTTCCACTCAGATACACTTAAAGCTACAATCACAGTGATACAGAAAGAAGGTAAAGACCCGAAACAATGTGGAAGCTATAGGCCAATATCTTTACTGAACGCAGATTTGAAAATATTTAGCAAATTATTAGCCTTGAGGATACAACAGTATTTGCCCTCTTTGATTCATCAAGACCAAGTGGGATTTGTCCCAACAAGAGAATCAAGGGACAATACTATTAAGGCCTTAAACCTAATACATACAGTCATCTCTACCGATACCCCCTGTATATTTCTGGGAACAGATGCAGAAAAGGCTTTTGATCGGGTGGGGTGGGGGTTCATGTTCTCGGTACTCCGACATATAAAGCTAGGAGGGAAAATGATGGGCTGGATAACAAGCTTGTATGAAAAACCTACAGCTCAAGTAAGAGTAAATGGAGTGGTATCTACATCTTTCCCAATAACAAATGGGACCAGACAGGGATGTCCACTGTCCTCTCTGTTATTTGCGTTGACCCTTGAACCACTTCTATGCAGAGTAAGGCTCAACAGGGATATCCAAGGAATAACCATAGGAGAAACCCATAATAAAGTCGCAGCATATGCAGATGATATGCTTTTTACAGTGACGAATCCGATAATCTCGCTCCCAAATCTATGTAAGGAAATCGAGACATATAGTACATTATCCCACTTTAAAATAAACTGCTCCAAGTCAGAAGCCTTAATGATAGCAGTCCCAGATAAAATGACGAGACTAATAAAATTAAATTATAAATTTAATTGGACGAACTATGGCTTGAAATACTTGGGAATAACGATCGCAACAAACTTCAATAAGATATATGAATTCAATTTTGTATCAGTATTGAAGATGGTACGAGGATGCCTGGAGAGATGGCACAGGGGAATACATTCCTGGTTTGGAAGAAATAATATAATCAAGATGAATATTTTGCCAAAACTCCTGTACCTCCTCCAGGCAATCCCAATGTTAATACCAAGAAATTTCTTTAGAACTATACAAACATTATTTATGAAATTTATTTGGGCAGACAAACAACCAAGGATACGGAGGACATTAGCAACACCAGACATATACAAATATTACCATGCAATACATCTAGGTAGATTACTAGACTGGTGTCGACATGGAGATCAGAAAATATGGGTAAAATTAGAGCAAGCACAATGTAGGGAGCTACTACATAGAGCACCTTGGTGCTACAGAAATTTGACCTCAGATACGAAGCTACACCCTACAATAGGACCCACATTACAGATATGCTACCATCTCTTAGCTAAGAATAAGATATCGACACAGAACTCCCCTCTAGTCCCTATATTGGGTAACCCCCGATTTATACCAGGCATACAGAAAGGACCTTTTGATAAGTTGATTAAAAAAGGAATATATCAAGCTTCGCATTTCGTGAAAAAAGGTAAATGGCCAACAATGCAGGAGATGATAGATAGAAAAGGCCCTTTTCAATTAGATTTCTGGCAGGCGGCACAATTAGGACATTTTCTAAAAACAGAGATAGTGCCAGAGTTACTAGAGCGAGACTATATGCCATTTGAGAAACTCTGTATGGAAAAGGAACCAATTACGCATGCAATCTCGAAAATGTACGCGTTACTGATTAAACCCGTAGAAAATTTTCAGGTACCCTTCTTTAGGAAGTGGGAAATAGACCTAGGAAGGACTTTTTCTGAGGAGCAGAAGAAAAATATGATACAATCAATTTTTAAAACAGCAACATGCACAAAACTACAGGAAACTAATTATAAAATTATCGCACAGTGGTATAGAACACCAGAAAAACTTCAAAAATATTTCCCTCATATATCAAATAAGTGTTGGAGGTGCCAGAAAGAAGTGGGAAATTTTTTACATATATTTTGGTCATGTCCAAAAATTAAGAAATACTGGAAAGAGGTACGAGATATCGCTCAAAAATTCAGTGAAGTAGAAATACGGGAGGACCCAGCAGTATTCCTCCTGAACTTGTCAGAGACCTCAGGAAATATAGGTGGGAATTCCATCCTGTGTCACTTGGTAAATACAGCCAAGTCATGTATAACACTTAGGTGGAAACAAATACAACCCCCCAGTGTGAGCATGTGGTTGAAGAAAGTTGAGGAGGTGAACAGGATGGAAGACCTAATATGGACAGCCAGGAAAAGAAGGAAAACTTACTTGGAAATATGGACACCATGGAACCTCTATATCTCCTTGGAGGAGGGAAGGAGACAGATTGATGCGATTTAAGGGGGAGGAGGGGGAGATATAGGGGAAGGAGATGAGAACTCCCCCCCTTTTTTTTGGCTTGGTCCCCCCCTTTTTTCTTTTTTTTTCGGGGGGGGGGGGGGGGGGGGAGAAGAATAGGGGGGAAAATATCAGGGGGGGAAGATGAGAAATAAGAGGATAACAATATAACTCTGGCCTGATTGGGAACAGTACCAACCTAGGACCAGACATGGGGTATGTGGGACTGAGAGTGAAGTCTCTATGATATTGCCCCGATATATTATATAGATTACCATTAACCTAGCCTGCTCTCTCTTTGGATTTATACATTACATTATAAAGGGAATAAGAGGCTAAGGGAATAGAATGAATTATTATGCTCTTTTTGTTTATTATGTATGAATATGGAAACACGATGTATGACTCTTAGATTGTTTATGTAAAATTATATTCTTGTTTACTTGAGGAAAAAAAAAAAAATGGAAAGGGAAAAAAATAAATAAATAAAGAAATTGAAAAAAAAAAAATTTAGGCTTGGCTGGGAGCCAAGTCTGTGTTTAATCTGGGCCGGGGTGAGTGATCTAGGGAGGATGGAGGACTCATAAGGCAACACCTCTGGTGCCTCCCCTTGCTTGCTGGAGCCTTGGTGAGGCTTCCGGAGGAATGGAATGAAGGCTGGGAGGAGCTGCCTGGAATGTTAAGGAGGGCCCTGGCTGGTCCTCAGCAAGTGGGCTGATAGGGGGTGGGCCCCTCTTGAATACTCAGTCAGGCCAGCAGGGGCAGTGCAGAGTTTGGGTGGAAGCTGGAGATAGTGTTGAGGAGGCTGTCAGTGGCCCTTGAGGGTAGCCACCCCCTAGTCTGTCCTGTCCAGAGGCACGGGAGCAAGAATGAGGACAACAGGAGCCAGCTAGCACATCTGATGCCGCGTACACACGATCAAACAATCGGGTGGAAAAGTCCGGCAAACTCAAGTCCGCCGGACAATCCCCCCGTGTGTAGCCTCCGGCATACTTTTTTGACCCGAAAGTACGGCGGACTTAGAAAGTAGTTTTGCACTCCAATCTTCCCGCCGGACTCGCATTTCGGCGGTGTGTATGCCAGTCCGCCGTAGTTTTGAAATGAACGGACTTTTCCCGCCCGGAGAAAAGTCCGCTCATTTGAGCAGGTCTCCAGGTAGGCGGGGCCCGCGAAGGAGACGTCGCTGGCCCTGCCACCTGGTATGGACTTAAAGGGGAACCCCAACGCCAAAAAAAATCGGCGTGGGGGTCCCCCCAGGTCCACATCAGAACCTTGTCCGAGCACGCTACCCGGCCAGCCAGGAAAGGGGGGGCGAGCGAGCGCCCCCCCCCCCCTCCTGAGCCGTACCAGGCCGCGTGCCCTCAACATGGGGGGGTGCCCCCGAAGTCGAAAGAAGAGGCCGGCGGCGAGGAAGAAAGCCGGGCTCCTTCGCTAGTAAAAGAGCTAGAAGAAGATAGCGGAGGAGTCCGGCGAGAAGACCCCCCGAAGACGGAAGATCCCGGAGCTGTGCAATAAACTATTTTATCTTATGTGTTGTTTTTTTTGTACTTTATTACACAGGTGAATGGGTAGGGGTACATTGTACCCCTTACTCATTCACATAGGGTGGGGGGGGGGCTGGTATCTGGGGGCCCCCTTAATAAAGGGGGCTCCCGGATTCTGATAAGCCCCCCGCCCGCAGACCCCGACAACCAACGGCCAGGGTTGATGGGAAGAGGCCCTTGTCCTTATCAACATGGGGACAAGGTGCTTTGGGGTGGGGGGGCGCACGCCCTCCCTTCCCCAAGGCACCCCTCCATGTTGAGGGCACGCGGCCTGGTACGGCTCAGGAGGGGGGGCCGCTCGCTCGCCCCCCTTTCCTGGCCGGCCAGGTAGCATGCTCGAACAAGAGTCTGATGTGGACCTGGGGGGACCCCCACGCCGATTTTTTTCGGAGTTGGGGTTCCCCTTTAAGTCCATACCAGGTGGCGGGGCCAGCGATGTCTCCTTCGCGGGCCCCGCCTACCTGGAGAAGCGCTCGAAATGAGCGGACTTTCCTCCGTGTGTGTGGGCGAGTCCGTTCATTTCAAAAGTAGGGCGGATAGTACGGCGGACTTAGTACGCCGTATTAGTCCACTGAAAAAGTGCCATGTGTGGGCAAGTAGCTCATTCGGAAAGTCCGACGGACAGTCTGGCGGGAAGTCCGCCAGACTAAGTCCGTAGGATAGTTCGCTACGTGTGTACGCGGCATGAGATATCTCCAGGGAGAACACAGCTGTGTGGCTGGTGAGTGTGGCAGTCTGAGAGGACTGTAGGAAGTAGCCAGGAGGGCTAGTGAAAGGGGCAGCTGTAGCCAGGTGGGCTGGCAGTGCCTGAAGAGGTGGTGCTGGGATCAGTAGTTACAGGTATGTAGCAGGACACTGGACTTTTTCTCTACGCACCAAAGGGGCCCGCAGTCCCTGCCTGTAAAGGGCTTTTGCTTGATCTGGCTGAGTGCCTTGCCACATTCATCAAACAGTGTTCCGGCTGGGTCTGAGTTGTTCCTGCAAGCAAGTGATGTACTGGAGGATGAGTGTATACAGAGAGTGAATATATTTGAGTGTCCCTGAAGAGACTTTGTTCCAGTCAAGTGAGCATTCCATAATAACCCTATCCCTATTCAAGTTTATTAACCCCTAATAAAAAAATTAAAACGTTTCCAATTTCAAGCGAGCCTGTAGAAATTTGGTGTGCCTGGCTGTGCAGGACCCCTAGTCACCAGCGGCTCCTACGGGGGCTGCCCTACATAATGCAATGGTTGTTTGATGTATAAAGGGTGTTGTGAACCTGTCACATGAAATAAACTACTAATTAAGGTCACACTGCTGAATCAAGATGCTATATCAGACACATGGGAATTACATTGTCTTATGTCTTCAACTGACACCTATACCTTCATTGGGAGAAAAAATAATGAAGCACGGCCTTTGTGTAATTTGAATCTGAAATCCAAAGTAAGGGATTCAGAATCTGCAAATATCAAATGCAATACAAATGAACCCAGAACGTAGGATGCTACAAGCCCAAAACACAAAGATGTAAATATCACCTAAAATATAGTGTACATTCCTCACTTTCCTACCTGGCACTTTTACCCTCTTCCTGACCAGGAAAATTTTCAGCTTTCAGCACTGTCACACTTTGAATGACAATTGCGCAGTCACGCAACGCTGTATCCAAATTACATTTTGTATTTTTTTTACACACAAATAGAGCTTTCCTTTGGTGATATTTAATTACCACTGAGTTTTTTATTTTTTGTTAAATATACAAAAATAAACATTTTTCATAGTTTGTTATAAAATTTAGCAAACATGTAATCTTTCTCCCTTTACTGATGTGCGCTGATGAGGTGGCACTGATCAGGCGGCACTGATAGGTGGCACTGACCGGTGGCACTGATGAGGCTACACTGATAGGCGCCACTGATGGGCACTGATAGTCAACTCTAATGGGCACTGATGGGTGGCACTGATGGGCTCTAATAGGTGGCACTGATGGGCTCTAATAGGTGGCACCGATAGGTGGCACTGATTGGCAGCACTGATGGGCACTGATTGGCAGCACTGGTGACCACTGATTGGGAGCACTGGTGGGCACTATTGGGACTGCACTGATAGTCAGGGCACTGATAATCAGTGCCCTGATTATCAGTGCCGATGTGCTTTTAGCCATTTATCAGCTCTCTTTTTCTCTCCTCATGCTGTCAGCATGAGAAAAGGAAAGCTGATAACCGTCTTGTGCTTACTTCTGCGATCAACTTTCATTGGACACAGCTGATTACGTGGTAAAGGGCTGCTGTGATTGGCCCCTTCCCCAGATCTGTGATCAGCTGAGTCCACAGGAGGTGCACAGACAGCAGGATTACGGGAGGACATCCATGTACGCCCTCCCGGCAAATTAAGCCTGCGCTGTAGCCGTCTTTCGGCTATAGGGCGGGAAGGTGTTAACCACTTGCCGACCGCCGCACGACGATATACGTCGGCAGAATGGCACGGGCAGGCATATTGGCGTATATATAAGTCCATGCCTGCCCGCGGGTGGGGGGCCCGATCGGGCCCCCCCCCGGTGCCTGCGGCGGTCGGCATTCGTTCGGGAGAGATCAGGGATGAGGGGACGGCCATTCATTCATGGCCACCCCCTCGCGATCGCTCCCGACGAATGAAAATCCTCGGTGACATCACTTCCTCTCCTGTATTGTAAACACAGGCAGAGGAAATGATGTAATCTCTCCTCGTGTCGGTCTTTTTCGTTCCGGCACGGAGGAGAGAAGATCGGTGAGTTGCACCTAACACTACACTAACAGTAGAACACGCCAGGCACACTTTTCACCCCCCTGATCACCCCCCAATCACCCCCCCAATCACCCCTGCCCCCCCAGTCACAGTGACACCAAGTGCATTTTTTATTATTTTTTTTTTTTTTTTTTTTTTTTTGCATTGGTGTCATTTGTGACTGTAATAACTGTTAGGGCAGTTAGGGTTAGCCCCCTTTAGCTCTAGGGTGCCCCCCTAACCCCCCCAATAAAGGTTTAACCCCGTGATCACCCCCCGTCGCCAGTGTCACTAATAAGCGATTTTTTTCTGATCGCTGTATTAGTGTCACAGGTGACGCTAGTTAGGCAGGTAAGTATTTAGGTTCGCCGCAGCTTTTTATAGCGTCAGGGACCCCCATATACTACCGCATAGCCCCCTGATTGCCCCCCAGTTAACCCTTTCACCAGTGATCACCATATAACTGTTACAGGTGACGCTGGTTGGTTAGTTATTTTTTTTTTGTTTCAGGGCACCCGCCATTTATTACCTAATAAAGGTTTAACCCCCTGATCACCCGGCGGGTGATATAAGTTTGAGGGTCAGATAAGGCCTGCGTCGCCCCAGCGTCAGGTTAGTGCCAGTACCGCTAACACCCACGCGCAAAGCATACACCTCCCTTTAGTAATATAGTATCTGATCAGATCTATATTAGCGTTGCCTTCATTTTAGGTTTCCCAAAACGCATTGTTAGCGGGATCAGCCCAGATACCCGCTAGCACCTGCGTTTAGCCCCTCCGCCAAGCCCAGCCCAGCCCACCCAAGTGCAGTATCGATCGATCACTGTCACTTACAAAACACAACACACATAACTGCAGCGTTCGCAGAGTCAGGCTTGATCCCTGCGATCGCTAACAGTTTTTTTTGTAGCGTTTTGAAACAGTCGCTGACAGGCTAGGTGCTTTTTTACCTGTGAGTCTCACTAGTGTACCCCTAAATTTAGAGCCCAAAATGGCAAGGCGAAGGTACACTAGTGAAGAGGCCTACACGTTTCTGAGCATGACAGATAGTGAAGAGGACGTCACTCATCTGTCAGATTCAGGCTCAGAATACGATCCTGTAGAGGACAGCGGCTCCATGACAGATAGCTCTGACGACGGAGATGAGGCCGCTGCTAAGAACAGGTGTGCCCAATCCCGTATGTATTCTGTTGTTGAGGTGCAGGAACCGCAGGTCACTCGTATGGAGCAGAGACGTACTAGAGCCGCTCAACCTTCTGGTGAACTGGCAAGCACCAGCGGCCTAGTACACCCTGGACGTACATCCAGCACTGCAGTAACACGTGGTGACGTGGCGAGTCCCATAAGTGCAGTTCAAGCTGGCGAGGTGGCAAGCACAAGTAGTGTCCCGCTGCCACCAAGAAGAAGACAAAGACAGGCCCGTCGTACCCATAGTGCCCTTCCTGCAGAATTCGCCAATCCTATTTGGGTGCCCACATCTTCTGCAGAACCCGTACTTCCCCCATTCACTGGCCAACCTGGCATTAACGTGGAAACAGTTGATTTTACGACACTTGACTTTTACTCACTGTTTTTCACCGAAGATCTCTATAGATCTATTGTGGACCAAACCAATTTGTACGCTGCTCAACACATCGCCACTATTCCCCAGTCCGCCCTTGCCAGACAATGGAAACCAGTTACGGTTTCCGAATTTAAAACCTTTCTGGGCCTCTCCCTCAACATGGGCATAACCAAAAAGAGTGAATTGCGGTCATATTGGTCCACTGACCCAATTCACCATATGCGCGTGTTCTCTGCTTCCATGTCCAGGGCACGATACGAGATGATTTTGCGGTTCATGCACTTCAGCGACAATGAACTCTGTCGTCCTCGTGGAGACCCTGAATACGATCGGCTCTACAAAATTCGGCCCCTCATAAACCACTTCAACCAACGTTTTGCAGACATGTTTACTCCCCATCAAGTTGTCTGCGTTGATGAGTCCCTGATTAAGTTTTCTGGTCGCTTGTCATTCAAACAATACGTCCCCAACAAGCGTTCCAGATACGGGGTCAAGATGTATAAGCTCTGTGACAGGGCCACAGGCTATACACGTAGTTTCATGGTTTATGAGGGTAAAGATAGTCACGTAGAGCCGGAGAACTGCCCTGATTACATAGGAAGCGCTGGCAAGATAGTGTGGGACATGGTGTCACCCTTATTCGGAAAGGGGTACCACTTGTACGTGGACAATTATTACACAAGCGTGCCACTGTTTAGTCACTTGTTTGATCAGCAGATTGGAGCATGTGGCACCGTGCGACCTAATCGCCGGGGCTTTCCCCAGCGGCTTGTAGAGTCCCCTCTTAGGCTGGGGGAGAGAGCCTGCTTGCGCAGTAATAATTTGCTCGCTATGAAGTGGAGGGATAATAAGAATGTTTTCGTTCTTACCTCCCTTCATGCAGACACGACGGTCCAAATTTCTACGGCGACTGGTATTGTGGAGAAACCCCTCTGTGTCCACAAATATAACCTTAACATGGGAGGGGTGGACCTCAATGACCAGTTGTTGGCGCCGTATCTAGTTGCCCGTAAGGCCAGACGCTGGTACAAAAAAGTGTCTGTTTATTTATTCCAATTGGCTATACTGAATGCTTATGTACTACACAAAGCTTCAGGACGGACTGGATCCTTCCTCAAATTCCAGGAGGATATCGTCAGAGCCCTTCTGTATCCAGACGGTGCTCCACCTCACCTTCCCCTACCAGATGCAGTAAGCCGGCTGCATGAGAGGCATTATATTTATGTCCTCCCGAGTACCCCTACCCAACGAGCCCCCCAAAGAAAATGTCGTGTCTGCAGTAAGCGCGGATTTAGGCGTGACACCCGTTATTGTTGTCCCCGCTGTCCTGACCAGCCTGGTCTTTGCATTGGTGAATGTTTTGAACGCTACCATGAACTAGTTGAGTTTTAGAGTAGGGTACAGCATTGCACAGGCTAGGCACACGTTCACAGGGTCTCCCAAGATGCCATCGCATTTTGAGAGACCCAAACCGCTGGAACCGTTACAACAGAAGTGTTAAAGTTACATAAAAAAGTGTTTAAAAAAAAAAAAAAAAAAAAGTAAAAAAAACAAAAAACCCAAAAAAATATATAATAAAAAAACCAAAAATAGTTGTCGTTTTATTGTTCTCTCTCTCTCTATTCTCTCTCTATTGTTCTGCTCCTTTGTACTGTATTCTATTCTGCAATGTTTTATTGTTAACCATTTTTTGTTTTCAGGTACGCCATTCAGCTGTAGCGTGGATTTATTTATCTTGACAGCAACAGCGTTTGCTCCCACGATACGTAAAGCCACGACTCCAGCGCTGTCGGAGGTGATTTCACCACCACAGTTAAAAAAAGAGCATATATGCCGAAGCATGGGGGCATAAGGGGTGGAGGAGCGATCTGCTCCTACCTTTTGCGGGAGGATGCCCCCATGCTTCGGCATATATATATTTTAGGCACAGATTGTGTTAAATGTGTTATTTTTTGCGATTTTTTTTGTATTTGCTTTGCAGGTATGGTAAGTCCTACTGTTATACTGTAATGTTACTTTGTTTTATTGTTAACCATCATTTGCTTAGCAGGTACGCCATTCTGCTGCAGAGCGGATTTATTTATCTTGACAGCAACAGCGTTTGCTCCCATGATACATAAAGCCGCGACTCTAGCACTGTCGGGGGTGATTTCACCACCACAGTTAAAAAAGAGCATATATGCCGAAGCATGGGGGCATAAGGGGTGGAGGAGCGATCTGCTCCTACCTTTTGCGGGAGGATGCCCCCATGCTTCGGCATATATAAATGGTGCATGTATGCCCACCATTAGAAAGTGGGTGGATGAAGGGTGGTATCTAATGGTGGGCATACCCACCGATCAATATTTTTTTTTCGTTCAGCCCACAGGCTGCATGAAAAAAAAATTACAATATATGCCCAACCAGTTCCAGCAACATACTGGTATGTTGCGGGACTTTGAGTGCTTATACCAGAATGATGCCTGCAGGTTTAGGTATCATCTTGGTATCATTCTTTTCAGCCAGCGGTCGGCTTTTATGTAAAAGTAATCCTAGCGGCTAATTAGCCTCTAGACTACTTTTACAAGCAGTGGGAGGGAATGTCCCCCCCCCCCCCCGCACCATCTTCCATGGTTTTCTCAGGCTCTCCTGTCCCAACAGGGAACCTGAGAATGCAGCCGGTGGTTCCGCCAGCTGACCATAGAGCTGATCAGAGACCAGAATGGCTCCAATCATCTCTATGGCCTAAGACACCGGAAGCTACAAACATTTCATGACTTAGATTTTGCGGGATGTAAACAGCGCCATTGGGAAATTGGGAAAGCATTTTATCACACCGATCTTGGTGTGGTCAGATGCTTTGAGGACAGAGGAGAGATCTAGGGTCTGATAGACCCTAATTTTTAAAAAAAAGAGTACCTGTCACTATCTATTGCAATCATAGGGGATATTTACATTCCCTGAGATAACAATAAAAATCATAAAAAAATATATATAAATGAAAGGAACAGTTTAAAAATAAAATAAAAAAGCAAAATAAATAATAAAAAAAAAATTAATAAAAAAAAACACCCCTGTACCCCCCTGCTAAGGCGCAACGTGGAACGCAAGCGTTGGTCTGGTGGCATATGTAAACAGCAATTGCACCATGCATGTGAGGTATCACCACGAAGGTCAGATCGAGGGTACTAATTTTAGCAGTAGACCTCCTCCGTAAATCTAAAGTGGTCACCTGTAAAGGCATTTAAAGGCTTTTAAAAATGTACGTAGTTTGTCGCCGCTGCACGTTTCTGCGCAATTTTAAAGCATGTCATGTTTGGTATCCATGTACTCGGCCTAAGATCATATTTTTTATTTCATCAAACATTTGGGCAATATAGTGATTTTTAGTGCATTAAAATAAAAAAAAGTGTGTTTTTTCCCCCAAAAATGCGTTTGAAAAATCGCTGCGCAAATACCGTGTGAAAAAAAAAAATGAAAAACCCACCATTTTAATCGGTAGGGCTTTTGCTTTAAAAAAACACTTCATGTTTGGGGGTTCAAAGTAATTTTCTTGCAAAAAAAAATATTTTTTCATGTAAACAAAAAGTGTCAGAAAGGGCTTTTTCTTCAAGTGGTTAGAAGAGTGGGTGATGTGTGACATAAGCTTCTAAATGTTGTGCATAAAATGCCAGGACAGTTCAAAACCCCCCCAAATGACCCCATTTTAGAAAGTAGACACCCCAAGCTATTTGCTGAGAGGCATGTCGAGTCCATGGAATATTTTATATTTTGACAAAAGTTGTGGAAAAAATACATTATTATTATTTTTTATTTTTTTTTTGCACAAAGTTGTCATTAAATGATATATTGCTCAAACATGCCATGGTTATATGTAAAATTACACCCCAAAATACATTCTGTTGCTTCTCCTGAGTACGGGGATACCACAAGTGTGAGACCTTTTGGGAGCCTAACCGCGTACGGTACCCCAAAATCCAAGCACCACCTTCAGGATTTCTAAGGGTGTAAATTTTAGATTTCATTCCTCACTGCCTATCACAGTTTCGGAGGCCATGGAATGCCCAGATAGCACAAAATCCCCCCAAGTGACCCCATTTTGGAAAGGAGACACCCCAAGCTATTTGCCGAGAGGTATGGTTAGTATTTTGCAGACCTTCATTTTTGTCACAAAGTTTTGAAAATTGAAAAAAAGAAAAAAAATATACATTATTTTTTTTTTTCTTCATTTTCAAAAACAAATGAGAGCTGCAAAATACTCACCATGCCTCTCGGCAAATAGCTTGGGGTGTCTACTTTCCAAAATGGGGTCATTTTGGGGGGTTTTGTGCTATTTTGGCATTTTATGGCCTTCAAAACTGTGATAGGTAGTGAGGTGTAAAATCAAAAATTTACCCCCTTAGAAATCCTGAAGGCGGTTCTTGGTTTTCGGGGCCCCGTACGCGACTAGGCTCCCAAAAAGTCCCACATATGTGGTATCCCCGTACTCAGGAGAAGCAGCAGAATTTATTTTGGGGTGTCATTTCACATATGTCCCTGGCATGTGTGAGCAATATATCATTTAGTGACAACTTTGTGAAAAAAAAATAAAAAAAAATAAAAGTTTGTAATTTTCCCGCAACTTGTGGCAAAATATAAAATATTCCATGGACTCAACATGCCTCTCAGCAAATAGCTTGGGGTGTCTACTTTCTAAAATGGGGTCATTTGTGGGGGTTTTGTGCCATCTTGGCATTTTATGGCCTTCAAAACTGTAATAGGTAGTGAGAAGTGAAATCAAAGATTTACGCCCTTAGAAAGCCTGAAGGCGGTTCTTGGCTTTCGGGGCCCCGTACGCACCTAGGCTCCCAAAAAATCCCACACATGTGGTATCCCTGTACTCAGGAGAAGCAGCAGAATTTATTTTGGGGTGTCATTTTACATATGCCCATGGCATGCGTGACTAATATATCATTTAGTGACAACTTTGTGAAAAAAAAAATAAAAAAAAAAAAGTTTGTAATTTTCCCGCAACTTGCGGCAAAATATAAAATATTCCATGGACTCAACATGCCTCTCAGCAAATAGCTTGGGGTGTCTACTTTCTAAAATGGGGTCATTTGTGGGGGTTTTGTGCCATCTTGGCATTTTATGGCCTTCAAAACTGTAATAGGTAGTGAGGCGTGAAATCAAAGATTTACGCCCTTAGAAAGCCTGAAGGCGGTTCTTGGCTTTTGGGGCCCCGTACGCAGCTAGGCTCCCAAAAAGTCCCACATATGTGGTATCCCCGTACTCAGGAGAAGCAGCAGAATTTATTTTGGGGTGTAATTTCACATATGCCCATGGCATGCGTGAGCAATATATCATTTAGTGACAACTTTGTGAAAAAAAAAAATAAAAAAAAAAAAGTTTGTAACTTTCCCGCAACTTGCGGCAAAATATAAAATATTCCATGGACTCAACATGCCTCTCAGCAAATAGCTTGGGGTGTCTACTTTCTAAAATGGGGTCATTTGTGGGGGTTTTGTGCCATCTTGGCATTTTATGGCCTTCAAAACTGTAATAGGTAGTGAGGCGTGAAATTAAAAATGTATGCCCTTAGAAAGCCTGAAGGCGGTGCTTGGTTTTCGGGGCCCCGTACGCGGCTAGGCTCCCAAAAAGTCCCACATATGTGGTATCCCCGTACTCAGGAGAAGCAGCAGAATTTATTTTGGGGTGTAATTTCACATATGCCCATAGCATGTGTGAGCAATATATCATTTAGTGACAACTTTGTGAAAAATTTATAAAGTTTGTCATTTTCCCGCAACTTGTGGCAAAATATAAAATATTCCATGGACTCAACATGCCTCTCAGCAAATAGCTTGGGGTGTCTACTTTCTAAAATGGGGTCATTTGTGGGGGTTTTGTGCCATCTTGGCATTTTATGGCCTTCAAAACTGTGATAGGTAGTGAGGAGTAAAATGACATATGTATGCCCTTAGAAATCCTGAAGGCGGTGCTTGGCTTTCGGGGCCCCGTACGCGGCTAGGCTTCCAAAAAGTCGACCACATGTGGTATCCCCGTACTCAGGAGAAGCAGCAGAATGTATTTTGGGGTACAATTCCACATATAACCATGGCATGTGTGAGCAATATATCATTTAGTGACAACTTTGTGTAAAAAAAAAAAAAAATTTTTTTTTTTGTCATTATTCAATCGCTTGCGGCAAAAAAATAAAATATTCAATGGGCTCAACATGCCTCTTATCAATTTCCTTAGGGTGTCTACTTTCCAAAATGGGGTCATTTGGGGGGGTTTTGTACTGCCCTGCCATTTTAGCACCTCAAGAAATGAGATAGGCAGTCATAAAATAAAAGCTGCGTAAATTCCAGAAAACGTACCTTAGTTTGTAGATGTGACAACTTTTGCGCAAACCAATAAATATACAATTATTGACTTTTTTTTTACCAAAGACATGTGGCTGAATACATTTTGGCCTAAATGTATGACTAAAATTGAGTTTATTGGATTTTTCTAATAACAAAAAGTAGAAAATATCATTTTTTTTCAAAATTTGCGGTCTTTTTACGTTTATATCGCAAAAAATAAAAATCGCAGAATCAGTCAAATACCTTTAAAAGAAAGCTCTATTTGTGGGAAGAAAAGGACGCAAATTTCGTTTGGGTACAACATTGCATGACCGCGCAATTACCAGTTAAAGCAGCGCAGTGCCAAAGTGTAAAAAGACCTCTGGTCATTTACCAGCAAAATGGTCCGGTCTTAAAGTGGTTAAACATATATATTTTTTAAAAAAAAAGTACATAAATAGATCAACTTCCATGTCCAGTTTCAATATTTTATTATACTGTATATAGCATGCAAGAAAAATGACACATAATTAAAAACCATGGTATTGACTATAAAAAATAGAATACATCTCACATAAAGCAATCATGGCATTCAAGGTAATTCCTCCTCTAGGGTGGTAATAAATATATGATTTAATGTTATAAAAAAAAAAGGATACAAAGGGGCACAGAAAGGCTTATTTACAGTAAGAGCTGTGGAATAGACTCCCTAAAAACTAGTTCTGGCCAGCTCAGTAGATACCTGGTTGCCTCCTGGGGGAATTTACTGGAGCAAATTGCACCATGCCCGTAGGGCTTTTTTTTTTTTGATCTTCCTTTGGGTCAACTGTGGGTTAAAGATTCTGTATTTTGTGTTTTTTTTATTCTGTTGGTTGAACTAGATTGACATTTTGTTTTTTTTTCACCCTGACTAACTTGGCAGCTAACTAAGGTCTTCATTCTCTACCTTTGTGGCTGCAGTATAGTAGCAGCCTCCTCTCTCCCTTTAACTCTGCAAAGTGGCAGTGGGTACCAGGCCTGGAGTGCACTGACTTTCAGCACCTGGTTCTGCAGGAAGATGGAGTGAAGTTGGGAGGAAAGAGATGTGGAGCAAGTTGGCAGAGCTTCCCATCAATGAGGACTCGGAGCCCCAGGTGAATGAAGACTGCTGAGCTGAGGGTCTCCCTCTGGCCTCTTGGGTTATATGGGAGCTCTTAGATTAGTATTATGGCATTAGGGGTATGTGGCGCATGTATCACAAGGCATGGTGCTGTGTGTATTGGGGTGCATAGGGCAGCATATATTATTTATGATACTGAAAGAACTATAAACGGCTCACTGTGATGTAATATTTCATTACAGCTTTATTTGCTTAATGTTACAGTACACTATACACTCTGGAGTGGCATTGACACTTTTGGATTATTTGGAAACAATTCTCCTTTAAATCCTAGTTCCACCTTAAACTATTTCACGTGCCCCTTGCAAAATATTTAAACCTTGTTTGCATTACTTTCTATACTGAATATGCATATCTGGGTATATCACAGATTAATAAATACACTTTTTACAGGTGTAAAACATCTGGAGACCGGTGGTATGTGGGAAACAGATGTGAAAAGGAGATCCGGAACAAAGGCACCGTGTGGACCATGTCTTCCTTATGTGCACTACTCTCTCTTTTTATGCTTACTCTTGTGAATGTAGTATGACATCCAATCAATGTGGGCTGTTATATTAAAATAAATAACATTTAAAGTGAAATTCCAAACACAAATGTTTGCTTGTTTGTTTTTGTTTTCTATAGAATAGAGTTACCACCTCTATCAGATTTTTACTGCTGACTGTGCCACCTTTGGAGAAATGCCCCCTCATTTCCTGTTTTGTCACTGGGACAGGAAATGGAGATACATCTGTCCAACAAAGCCACTAATAAATCATAAAAAACACTTGTTTTTTTGGAAAGTGCTATAGGATTGGAACCTCTGTGTCACTAGAACAGGAATCTCCAAACTATGGCCCTCCAGCTGTTGCAGAACTACACATCTCATGAGGCATTGTAAAACTCTGACAATCACAAACATGGCTAGGCATGATGGCAATTGAAGTTCCTGAACAACTGGAGGGCCATAGTTTGGAGACCCCTGCACTAGAAGATGGTGAGAGGGGAGATATCTTTAACAACCATACAGACAACAATAAATCACGACAGAGGTTCTTCTTCTAACCCACTTTGCCCTCAACTGAAAAAAAAAAAAAGGATTTTGGCTGAAGTCTATGCTTTAATAAATACTACATTACCATGGTTCATTATTTCAGTAAATCGGTAAATTTGATTGCATTTGTAATATACTTTGTTCATTTCACTTTTTTTTAGCCCAGCAAAATCCACAAACCTGATGCATAAGGACTGACTATTAAAATATCTTCCTGGTAGCCTGGACTAAAGGCCATCTCCATATATTTTTCTTTTGATAACAATAGTCCAGTTTTGAGAGAGTTATTAGTGTGACCTTTTTAGGCATGATCATTGGTCTATAAATTTTTATATATTTTTGTAATAAAATATTTTGTTTTTAAATTTTTACATTGTACACAGTTGAAGGTAAATCTAAAGGAAATTGAAAAAGAAAACTGTATAATGTATGGACAACTTGAATCGGTAGTAGTAAACCGTAGTAAACCGCATCCAAAACACATCCGTTTTCAGGCAAGTATTCCCAAGAAAAGGATTTTCCTTGTAAGCCCTCCAGCATCATTCCGTCACCGTTGAAGGCGTTTCCATCTTCACCCAGTCCTCTTTCCAGGTTCACAGGCTTCAGCTATCTGATTGGCCATGCCAGTAATGATGTCACTCCCGCACATACGGATGGGAGTCGCTATTTATGGTACAACACTGAAGGGACAGCATGGGTATGCCGTTCCTTCAGCGCGCATTTGCAGGTGACGTCTCTGGCTGCATCTAAAGTAAATATCTCCTAAAGGTGTAGGAGATATTTACTGTACCTGTAGGTAAGCCTTATTATAGGGCAGAGACTTTGGTTTGTACACAGTGGAATGTGATATTCTTTTACTTGTGGCAAAGGTTTGCTTTATTACACAGAAGGAATTTCATATATTTTGTATGGTTCACTATATGTTCATAATTATTCACTTAATCTGGTGGTAGACTGTTTAATATTAGTAGGTTAATATTAGCACAATTATTAATTTAAAACATTTTATTTTTGCGTAGCAGTTCACATATATATAATTGCAGCTATATTATTTAGTTATCTTTTTAATATTTATTTCTCACATATTGTAATATTTATTCACATCAGCGCTTTAGTATATTTTTACACATTAATTTCATCAACACACCTACAAGGGAACAAAAAAACTAACAGTAAACAGTCACAAAGTCAAGCAAATTTTTACAGTACAGCAACATAAATGCAAGTACTTTTGGACCTGAACCCCACCAGGCATCTCAAACAGAATATCGCACTTGTAAAAAAGAGAACCAGAACCTTTGGAAGAGTATGTCTGATAATAAATTTGGCAGTACCTCCAGAGGCGGCTCTCTAATTATGCAAAGTAGGCGGTGGCCTAAGGCCTCGCCCTCCTAGGGTCCTCGCTCCTGCCTACTTTGCCTAAAGAGCCTCCTCTAGCTATCATCATACATCAGTCCCAGGTGCCTCCTCGTTCAGAGCAGAGGCGGCTCTCTAATTAGGCAAAGTAGGCGGTGGCCTAAGACCTCGCCCACCTAGGGGCCTCGCTCCCGCCTACTTTGCCTAAAGAGCCGCCTTTAGCTATCATCAAACATCAGTCCCAGGTGCCTCCTTGTTCAGAGCAGAGGCGGCTCTCTAATTAGGCAAAGTAGGCGGTGGCCTAAGGGCTCGCCCTCCTAGGGGCCTCGCTCCCGCCTACTTTGCCTAAAGAGCCGCCTCTCGCTATCATCATACATCAGTCCCAGGTGCCTCCTCGTTCAGAGTACAGTCAGCCCGCCTCCTCTCTTCTCTGTAACACCCCGCCCCACTCCTG
The DNA here is from genome assembly GCF_037356315.1 of Lithobates pipiens. NCBI lineage: Eukaryota > Metazoa > Chordata > Amphibia > Anura > Ranidae > Lithobates > Lithobates pipiens. Next base: position 195,562,442 of record NW_027507764.1, read on the forward strand.
TCAAGAAAACTTCACTGGAAGTGGAACTGCAGTGCAGGTGTCCTTCCAGTCAGAACACCAGCAGACACATAGAAACCTTCAACTGGCCTGCCCCAACATCAAATCCTGTCCGTCCTTTCTTGTGCAAGGGCAGGGCACAGCTAGCATCTCAGCACAGGATCACCGAGTCTACCCTCCTTCCAGGGCGGGGCTTCCCTGATGGAGACGGAGCCAATTCAGCCTGTGTGTGCACTGTGCAGCCGATGGACTGAACTATGAGGGGACAGAGCCTTGCTATATGTGAGGTAAATGTGACTAGGGGGTGCATGTCACTATGTCACTGGGGGGGTGGTACATGTGACTGGAGGGGGGGTGGTACAGTGGTGTCAGTGTGCTCTGTCTCAGAACTGGTGTCAATGTGCTTTGCCTCAGCGATGGTGTCAGTGTGCTCTCAGCATTCGTGTCAGTGTGCTCAGCGCTGGTGTCAGTGTGCTCTCAGAGTTGGTGTCAGTGTGCTCTCAGCGTTCGTGTCAGTGTGCTCAGCGCTGGTGTCAGTGTGCTCTCAGAGTTGGTGTCAGTGTGCTCTCAGCGTTGGTGTCAGTGTGCTCTCAGCGTTGGTGTCAGTGTGCTCAGCGTTGGTGTCAGTGTGCTCTCAGCGTTGGTGTCAGTGTGCTCTTAGCGTTGGTGTCAGTGTGCTCTCAGCGTTGGTGTCAGTGTGCTCTATCTCAGTACTGGTGTCAGTGTGCTCTGTCAGCCCTGGTGTCAGTGTACTCTATCTCAGCCCTGGTGTCAGTGTGCTCTGTCTCAGTGTTGGTGTCAGTGTGCTCTCAGTGCTGGTGTCAGTGTGCTCAGCGCTGGTGTCAGTGTGCTCTATCTCAGCGCTGGTGTCAGTGTGCTCTATCTCAGCGCTGGTGTCAGTGTGCTCTATCTCAGACCTGGTGTCGGTGTGCTCTCAGCGCTGGTGTCAGTGTACTCAGCGCTGGTGTCAGTGTACTCAGCGCTGGTGTCAGTGTGCTCTATCTCAGACCTGGTGTCAGGGTGCTCTGTGTCAGCCCTGGTGTCAGTGTGCTCTATCTCAGAACTGGTGTCAGTGTGCTCTGTGTCAGAACTGGTGTCAGTGTGCTCTGTGTCAGAACTGGTGTCAGTGTACTCTGTGTCAGCCCTGGTGTCAGCGTGCTCTGCCTCAGCGATGGTGTCAGTGTGCTCTGCCTCAGCCCTGGTGTCCGTGTGCTCTGCCTCAGAGCTGGTGTCAGTGTGCTCTCAGAGTTGGTGTCAGTGTGCTCTCAGAGTTGGTGTCAGTGTGCTTAGCACTGGTGTCAGTGTGCTCAGCGCTGGTGTCAGTGTGCTCAGCGCTGGTGTCAGTGTGCTCTCAGCATTGGTGTCAGTGTGCTCTATCTCAGTACTGGTGTCAGTATGCTCTGTCAGCCCTGGTGTCAGTGTGCTCTGCCTCAGCGTTGGTGTCAGTGTGCTCTGCCTCAGCGTTGGTGTCAGTGTGCTCTCAGCGTTGGTGTCAGTGTGCTCTCAGCGCTGGTGTTGGTGTCAGTGTGCTCAGCGCTGGTGTCAGTGTGCTCTATCTCAGTGCTGGTGTCAGTGTGCTCAGCGCTGGTGTCAGTGTGCTCTATCTCAGTGCTGGTGTCAGTGTGCTCAGCGCTGGTGTCAGTGTGCTCTGTCTCAGTACTGGTGTCAGTGTGCTCTCAGCGCTGGTGTCAGTGAGCTCTCAGCGCTGGTGTCAGTGTGCTCTATCTCAGCGCTGATGTCAGTGTGCTCTCAGCGCTGATGTCAGTGTGCTCTCAGCGCTGGTGTCAGTGTGCTCAGCGCTGGTGTCAGTGTGCTCTATCTCAGCGCTGGTGTCAGTGTGCTCTCAGCACTGGTGTGATTGAGCACATTGACACCAGTACTCTTAATATATGCAATTCATTTTTTTTTCTTGAATTATTTTTTCCCCCCATTATAGATGTGAATGGGGCCTCATGTCTCGTTATGCCTAAGGCCTCACAAAGCCTAGAGCCACCTCTGGTAGGTTGGCAACACTGATCCCAAAGCCCGGCAACTGCGGCTGGATGCCACCATCTTGAATGTGAAGTCAGCAGCCCCAGTAGACGTAGAGCTGTCATTCAGTTGATTCTCTACACTACAGTATTCTCTGCATTCCTCTTTCGGCTGCCATATAGTACTAGGGATACAGTATTTTCTTTTAAAGAATAACCTTTACTGGACAGTGCTGACCAATCAGAATCCACCTAGCCCATACTGTGAGTGCTGGAGGAGAAGAGTGAAAGACAGGATTTCAAATCCCTGGACCGGTAAAGCATTATCCCGATGCCCGACAGCGGGTAATCGTGGAACCCTGGTACAACGGGACTGGGGAGGGGGCCCAGTGTACAGTAAGTTCACCTTACAGATTTTCTGTAAAGGTGAACAAACCCTCTAAAGGAGAGTATTGCAGCAAAAGTGGTTTATATTTAAAGTGATATTAAAGGCTTGCTTTTTTTTTTTTTTAAATAACAAACGTGCAATACTTACCTGCTCTGTGTAGTTATTTGGCACGGAGCAGCTCGGATCCTTCTCTTCTTGGGTCCCATGTCGGTGCTCTTGGCCCCTCCCTTCTGCCAAGAGCCCCCAGAGCGAGCAGCTTGCAGTAGGGGGACCCGGGGCACAGCTCAGCGTGGCCATTCACACAGAGAGTTGCTGCTAATGGTGGGTGTGGTCAGGTTGTGCTTACAGTGGGAGGAGCTTACAGTGGTATAGTTAGACCCTTTATGACCAAGGTCAAAACAAAAATAATAGATATAAAAAGTTTCACTGCCACAAACAGAGAGCAGGCAGGCTCTTTATTGCAGAAGAGACATGCAATGCACATGTGCAGCTCAGCTTACACCTCTGGCCTGGTCTCTGTGTGCTGGAATGACTGATTCCTGTGCATGCGCAGGAGTGATGTCATACTACGCTGACCCATGAAGAAGACTGGAGACCGCCACACAGCTGAAGATGCTGGCACCATTGAGGGACGTTGTCACTGAAGCAAAGGTAAGTTTAGTTCTGTAAAGTCCTTATAAAGTCTGGAAATCTTTTACCTTAATGCATTCCCTGCATTAAGCTAAAAAGTGTCCCAGTGTTTGTATCGCCCAATCACCCCGTTCTATACTTACCTATGTCCTCTCTCAATCCAGCGCTGTGCCCGTCTGCAGTGGCGCTCTCCTCTCCCTCTCTCTGCTCACAGAGGCAGCAGAAGGAACCATTGACTCCTGCCAATCGAATCCTGTGAGCAGAGGGCAGGCAGCGGGGCTGAGCCACGCTGTGTGGGCCAAAAGACATGCACATATAGTATCCCCCTTAATGCAGACCCCCACAGTAAAGACACCCCCCTTAGTGCAGACCCCCCATCAGTATAGAACCCCCCTCAGTGCAGACCCCCATCAGTATAGTATCCCCCTTAGTGCAGACCCCACAATCAGTATAGAATCCCCCTTAGTGCAGACCCCCCATCAGTATAGAATCCCCCCTTAGTGCAGACCCCCCATCAGTATGGAATCCCCCTTAGTGTAGACCCCCCATCAGTATAGAATCTCCCTTAGTGCAGACCCCTACAGTATAGACACCCCCTTAGTGCAGACCCCCATCAGTATAGACACCCCCCTTAATACAGACCCCCCATCAGTATAGACACCCCCCTTAGTGCAAACCCCTGCAGTATAGACACCCCCAATTAGTGCAGACCCCCCCATCAGTATAGAATCCCCCTTAGTACAGACCTCCCAATCAGACCTCCACTGCAGGTGTGGGCATCATCCCTGTATAACCCCCGGAAGCTGAGTAGGCACATCTGCGTACACTCGGCGGGAAGGGGTTAAATAAAAAACGGTGTCACTTTTATTCCTATAACAAGGAATGTAAACATCCCTTATAATAGAAAAAAAGCATGACAGGACCTCCTAAATATGAGATCTGGGGGTCAAAAAGACCTCACATCTCATATTTACACTAAAATGCAATAAAAAAACTAAAAAAATTTTGTCATTAAAATTTTTTTTTTAAATGTCCCTTTTAGAGCTATGGGCGGAAGTGACGTTTTTAAGTCTCTTCTGCCCTGCAATGTTATTTGAGATGGGTGGCGGCCATCTTCCCCTCACTCATCTCCATACTTAGCAAGGGGCAACATCCGATCGCCTCCGCCGCTGCCGACGGCTCCGCTAAGCAGCGGAGGGCACTGGAGCATGGCTGGGGGGGCCCCTCTCCCACCACCAATAGAAGTGATCTTGTGGCGAATCCGCCGCAGAGACCACTCTTATCGGAAACCGGACCCGCTGAAGAAGAGGATACCGGGGTTATGGCAGCTAGCTGCTTCCATAACAACCATATTCCTCTTCAAAGTTAGGACGTATATGGGCGCGCTGCGGTCTGGAAGGGGTTAGAATGGACAGAACTGTACGGTGCTGCCAGACGTCGTGGTTTTGCGTACCTGAAAACATTCCGCGCTTTCCTATGTGTGGGGGGACATTAAGAGGTGATGGTGCGCCATGTGCATCTTCTAAAGGGCAGCACATATTTCCTGCGGGTTGGGGAACGTGTGCGATTAGCGTGTGTTTCCCATCCCGCATATGTGTGATTCTAGTCTTAGTAGTTCATTTTTTATTTTTTTGTTGTAAACTCAGCTTCTTCGCTGGTCTTCTGGTCTCCAGCGCCGCCATCTTGACTCTGGGAAGCCGGCTGTGACTTCCTGCTGTTCCACAGCTGGCACCCCACCGCTCATGTGCGAGATCTTGGCACCCCAGATGTTTTGGAACTACATTTCCCATGATGCTCAACTACACTGCAGAGTGGCTGAGCATCATGGGAAATGTAGTTCCAAAATATCTGGAGTGCCAAGGTTCGCCATCACTTTCCTAGGGCATGAGACTTGTCCCAGGAGGCTGCGGGAGGGGGGGAGCCGAACCTCGGTTTTTCTCACCTAGGGGGGAGAAGCAGAAGTGGGATCGGGTACCTGTCAGAAAAAGGAACCCACTCCAAAAAAAAAAAGTTGCTATAGCGGTAGAGGAGGGGGGAGGAGGATGGGCAGAACTTCACTTTTTAATCACAAATCTACAAATATTTGTAAATCTATAGCAAAAGGTCGCCCAGTATTGGGATGGCAGGGATCACCTATGCACTCAAAACATCTCACTGATGCTTTGGCAGTCTGATTGGCACCAGTTTGGTTCCTTATTCTGTCAGTAATTCCTCTGATAAATGTCACTCACAGGCACTTCACTAGAGCTGATCATCAGCATCAACCTTCTGCTTTACACATTCAGGATGGCAAACTGCAGGCTCAGAGCTCTGAGCAGAGCGACCTCGTGTGGTGAATATGCACCATCACATGTGAGCTGAAGATGCTTTATCTATCTTTCACCAGAAGGGGTCAGTGCTGCTCATATTCTTTATTGTTTAACTAGTTGCTGACCGCCGGCCGTCAAATGACGGCCAGGCGGCGCACCTATTGTGGCGGGAGGCCGTCATATGACGGCCTCCCGTTTAAACAGGGAATGCGCGCGATCGTGCGCGCGCATCCCTTTTTTTTCGGTGGCGGCGTGTCACGGAGACACCGCTCGCCACCGAAGGGGGTGAACAGCCATTCGTTATGGCTGTTTACCACGTGATCGGCCGTGATGAAGTCACGGCCGATCACAGATGGTCACACCCCGAACGTGCACGGCGCATGCGCGCGATCGCGAGCGCGCTGCGCGTGCACGTCGGTGGCGGCGTGTTCCCCGGGAACACTACTCGTCACCGACGCTGGTAAACAGCCATTGGCCGGCTGTTTACCCACGTGATCGGCTGTGAGCCTTTCACAGCCGATCACAAAAATGTAAACAAACTGCGGTAACGGGATTTTACCGGGTTCTCCTCCTCACACACCGATCGTGTGTGAGGAGGAGATTGCGGTAACATCTCGTTACCGCATACAGTGTACACCAATCATACTGATTGCCCCCCCCCCCGATAAAGAGGACCTGTCACCACCCCTCATAGTACCTGTCAATCACAGTCCATCAGAGTACCTGTCACAGTCCATCAGAGTATTTGAGTACCTGTCACAGCACATCAGAGTACCTGAGTACCTGTCACAGCCCATCAGAGTACCCGAGTACCTGTCACAGCCCATCAGAGTACCTGTCAGCCCATCAGAGTACCCGAGTACCTGTCACAGCCCATCTGAGTACCCGAGTACCTGTCACAGTTCATCTGAGTACCCGAGTACCTGTCACAGCCCATCAGAGTACCCGAGTACCTGTCACAGCCCATCAGAGTACCCGAGTACCTGTCACGGCCCATCAGAGTACCCGAGTACCTGTCACGGCACATCAGAGTACCCGAGTACCTGTCACGGCACATCAGAGTACCCGAGTACCTGTCACGGCACATCAGAGTACCCGAGTACCTGTCACGGCACATCAGGGTACCCGAGTACCTGTCACGGCCCATCAGGGTACCCGAGTACCTGTCACGGCCCATCAGGGTACCCGAGTACCTGTCACGGCCCATCAGGGTACCCGAGTACCTGTCACGGCCCATCAGGGTACCCGAGTACCTGTCACGGCCCATCAGGGTACCCGAGTACCTGTCACAGTCCATTAGAGTACCGAGTACCTGTCACAGTCCATTAGAGTACCGAGTACCTGTCACAGTCCATCAGGGTACCCGAGTACCTGTCACAGTCCATTAGAGTACCGAGTACCTGTCACAGTCCATTAGAGTACCCGAGTACCTGTCACAGTCCATTAGAGTACCGAGTACCTGTCACAGTCCATTAGAGTACCGAGTACCTGTCACAGTCCATCAGGGTACCCGAGTACCTGTCACAGCCCATCTGAGTACCCGAGTACCTGTCACAGTCCATCTGTGTACCAGAGTACCTGTCACAGTCCATCTGAGTACCCGAGTACCTGTCACAGTCCATATGAGTACCTGTCACCGCCCTTCAGAGTACCCAAATACCAGTCACCAAACCATCAGAGTACCTGTCACCAGGCCATCAGAGTACCCGAGTACCTGTCACCAGGCCATCAGAGTACCCGAGTACCTGTCACCAGGCCATCAGAGTACCCGAGTACCTGTCACCAGGCCATCAGAGTACCCGAGTACCTGTCACCAGGCCATCAGAGTACCCGAGTACCTGTCACCAGGCCATCAGAGTACCCGAGTACCTGTCACCAGGCCATCAGAGTACCCGAGTACCTGCCACCAGGCCATCAGAGTACCCGAGTACCTGTCACCAGACCATCAGAGTACCCGAGTACCTGTCACCAGACCATCAGAGTACCCGAGTACCTGTCACCAGACCATCAGAGTACCCGAGTACCTGTCACCAGACCATCAGAGTACCCGAGTACCTGTCACCAGGCCATCAGAGTACCCGAGTACCTGTCACCAGGCCATCAGAGTACCTATCTCCAGCCCATGTCTCATAGAATATACATTGGGGTGTTTGCTTTCCAAAATGGGGTCATTTTGTGGGTAATTTCACTGTCCTGGTGGTCCAGGACCTTCAAAAGTGTGATGGGTAGGAATGAAATGAGATGTGTCATTTATGCTCCTAGAACGCCTGAACGTACTACTTCAATGTTCGGCCTCTCTATGTGGCCAGGTTGTGTAAAAGTCCTACACATGTGGTATCGCCATACTCGGGAGGAGTAGCAGAGTGTATTTTGGGGTGTAATTTTTGCTATATACATGCTATGTGTTAGAAATATCTTATAAATTGACAATTTTGTGTAAAAAAAAAATGCGTTAAAATTTTTTTCCACATATTCCAAAAACTTCTGGAAAAAAATGAACCGTTCAAAAGACTCATTATGCCTCACAGATTATACGTTGGGGTGTTTGCTTTCCAAAATGGGGTAATTTTATGGGAAATTCCATTGTCCTGGTACTCCAGGGCCTTCAAAAGTGTAATAGGTGGTTGAGAAATGAGATGCGTAATTTTTGCTCGTAGAACGTCTGAAGGTACTACATCAATGTTAGTGCTCTGTATGTGGCTAGGCTGTGTAAAAGTCCTACACATGTGGTATCGCCGTACTCGGGAAGAGTAGCAGAATGCATTTTGGGGTGTAATTTGTTGTATGCATATGCTGTGTGTGAGAAATAACCTGATAATATGACAATTTAGTAAAAAAAAAAAAAAATAAAAATAAAAAATCTTCATTTTGCAAAGAATTGTGGGAAAAAATGACAACTTAAAAAAACTCACCATGCTACTTACTTAATACCTTGGGATGTCTACTTTGTAAAAAGGGGTCATTTGGGAGGTATTTGTACTTTCCTGACTTGTTATGGCCGGTTCACACAGCAGGCGAGGCGAGGCGACTCCGACTTGCCTCGCCGCGACCTGCCGCGGCCTCAGCGGCGACTTGCAAATGACTTCTGTATAGAAGTCAATGCAAGTCGCCCCGAGGTCGCCCAAAAGTAGTACAGGAACCTTTTTTCTGAGTCGGAGCGACTCGAGTCGCTCCTCTCAGAACGGTTCCATTGTACAGAACGGGGGCGACTTGCGAGAGCGAGGCGAGGCGAGTCGTGTCGCCTCGCATCGCCCGCTGTGTGAACCGGCTCTTAGTGTCTCAAGAAATGAGGTACACCTGATGTACTGAAGGCCTGATCAGAAGTGATCAATTTTCAGTGATTGGCACCATAGTTTGTAGACTCTATAACTTTCACAAAGACCAAATAATATATACTAATGTGGGTTATTTTTACCAAAGATATGTAGCAGTATAAATTTTGGCCAAAATTTATGAAGAAAAATTACTAATTAGCAAAAATGTATGACAGAAACGAAGAAAAAGGCATTTTTTTCACAAAATTTACGTTTTATTTTATTTATAGCACAAAAAATAAAAAACCCACTAGTGATTAAATACCACTAAAAGAAAGCTCTATTTGTGTGGAAAAAAGGACGCAAGTTTCATATGGATACAGTGTAGGATGACTGAGTAATTGTCATTCAAACTGTGAGAGCGCTGAAAGCTGAAAATTGGTCTGGTCAGGAAGGGGGTGTAACTGCACTGTACTGAGGTGGTTAAAAGTATTACTGATTAAAAAAAAAAATAATAATAAAAAAAAAACTCCATACAAATAATTATTGAGTTTCTCCCTTATAAATAAGTGCAATTATTACAACACAATTATTACAACACATTTTTACATATATTATGCTCCAATCAATCTTTTAAAAATCTGCAATGCAATGTTACAAATAATTATCCTATAAATGCGATGAAATCAAACAGAAAAGATTGTGAATATGTGATGAAAAAAAGGGTTAAATTAAATATGAACAAAGAAAAGTAATATAAAAGAAATAAATAAGAGTGTAGAAAAAAAAAATAATAATGATAATAATTAAAAAAATATATATATAAATAAGAGTCTATAAAAAAGTTACAATATATAAATATATATGAAAACATTTCATGAATTAATATATAATATAATAGATAAGGGTGTATAAAAAAATAACAATAGTTAATAAATATAAAAATAACTATAAATACAGGTGTATAAAATAGTGAATAAAAATAAATATTGATAATAGCCAAATACCCTCTGAGTGCTCTACTTCTACGTTCTTTCTATGCAAATTCAGTATCTTTTTGTTTATTGCCAATGTTATCATTTTCTTTTTGTGTGTTTATGGAAAAAAACGTAATCACGTTTCAAAAAATAAAAAAAAATAAAGGTGTCTAAACACAAAAAAAAGAAAAAGGATTAAATCTAGAAAATAAAAAAAATAAGGGTGTGTGTAAATAAAACAATCTGTCATATATAAAACAAATATAAATAAGAGTGCATAAAAATAATAAATACGATAAATAGTAAATATAGAAATAAAAATTGTGAATAAAGGGGTATAAAACAATAAATAAAAACCTTAAACATAATTGTATTTATTTATTTTATATTATATTTATGTTTTTTTTGCCAATGATAATAAAATGGTAATAAAATAATAAAAACCTTAAATATACTTTTTTATTTTCTATTATATTTATGTTTTTTTATTTATTTAATTTTTAAAATTTTTATTCTTATTATTTAGGGTGCTCTGCAATAAAAATGTAAATAAATGGGGTATAAAATAATAAATAATAATGTTAAAGATAATATTTTTTTATTTTCTGTTATATTTCTGTTTTGTTTTGTTATGTTTATTTCGATTTTTATTGTAGAGCTGCCTGAATAATTAGAGTGAAAGATATATATATATTTTGTTTTTTTAATAGGGTAAAAAAATGACAGGCTGTGTATCACTGTATTATCTGAATGCTCTAAGTCTGCTATTCACTGCTATCTTGCCAGCCCAGTACTGGTCAGTGTGATAGACATTGCCATCATCGATCAGTGGTGGACCAGGGTATAGTCGTGAGCCACCAGCAATGCTAATGCTGAATTATGGCACTAGCAGTGGTGGACCAGGGTATAGTCGTGAGCCACCAGCAATGCTAATGCTGAATTATGGCACTAGCAACGGACACCCGCGTGACTTGTCAGGGGGTGGACTAGAACTCATGGACATACGCAATCCAACAGCAGCCCGCGCCTTTGGAAGGCGGCGCGCATTGTCACACGCCACCGCTCCTGGCTGATATACCAGAGACATTTCTTTATCTAGAAGCTAGTTTCTCAGTGCCGTTAGCAGCTCAGCATTGCCATCTACAGGCATTACTGAGAATTATACCCGCACGCTGCTGAGCTGAAGAGACGCTCTCTGCTCTATGAGACCTGCGCACAAGCTGTAGCTGGCTCTGCTGATGCCTGCCTCGGAAGGACCCCGTTGTACTGTCCATAACGTCGCTTAGCAACCGCCCGTCCTTGCCAACCGGAGTGCGACCATAGTAACCCACAGACTGCAACATGGCAGAGGGAGGGGAGCCGATCGTCAGACCCAGAAGGATCTTTATTCAATCCGGGGCGTTAATATAGATAAAGTAGGCACAATTCTTTTTTCTTTATTGAGTGGCATTTAGTTCACACCAGAATGCCGGCTTGGAAGCCGCACGTTTCCTGCACCACCTTCAAAACGCACCACAGTTGCGATTTGCAGCGGGGTGTTAATGTTACGTCATGAAATGCAGGTCGCACGCGCAGGGCACTCGCCTGCACCAGACCGCGTGCTACAGAAGTACTATGCCATCCGCTTGCTGTGCGTTTCCCTTAAAGGAGTGCATGACCTGCTTTTGGTGCAGTTCGGTGCGACTCGGTCCATTCACAATGAATAGGCTAAAATCGCACACCGCACGTGAATGGCAGAGGAACGCTCAGTACGTTGTTGTGCGATTCCGTGGTGTGGACCGGCCCTTCACTCATTTGTATGCGGAGGCCGAGCTGCAATGCCACTTCATGTGAGCTCTGGTGCATTGCGAGAAAAATGCTCCAAGTCTGCGTTTAAAAAAAAAATGAATATAAATAAGGGAGTATAAAAAAAATGCAAACAATATATATTTGTGAATACATTTAATGAATAAATATAAAAATAAATAAGGGGATATATAAACAATAATAAAATAGTTAATAAATGTAAAAATAATAATAAATAAGGGGGTATAAAATAATAAATAAGGGCGAGCGATTAATAATGCCCATACACCTCCTGGGGGCTCTACTTCTACCTTCTTTTTATGCGAATTCAGTAGCACAAGGCAGCTTTGTGGTGTGAACAGGGCACAGAGATAATAATGGTTTTCTATGGTCCTGTGTGGTGACCGGTGCTGATAAAGTGCAGAAAAATGCATCCAGTGTGAATGAGCTCTTAGGTGAGGTTGTCACTTATTTTTTTCAAGCCAAACCCGAACACTCTAGCAGCGCACAGTACGTTTTTTGTTTTTGTTTTAGGGTGCTTTCACACTGCAGCCGCCCGAGCACAGGATTCAAAACCCGGACTGTCCGGGTGAATCTCGGACAGGTGGTGACCCTACTCTTAGGCCTCAGCTATCCACACCTCTGTGTGAAGGACCGTCTTTGCCCGCATCCATTTATGTCTATTGGGACGCAGTAGCAGCATGGATATAGCCACCGGGGCCAGCTTGGCAGTCGTGCAGGGGCATGTCTCTGAACGTCTGTGCAGGCACTGCGTCCCAGTAGACATAAACCATACTGCTTGTACCCAGAGGCATAAAACACTTGGGTACCCCATGCAGGCATGGGGGGGGCCCTTAGCATAGGTACGTCTGTGTGAATGAGGCCTTTAACCTCTTGCCAACCTGCTGCAGTACCTATACTGTGGGGGATTGGCTCTTTCAGGCATGGTAAAGTACCTGTACATCGGGGCTTTCTTCCGGGTCCGCTCTCTCACGCATGCGTGCGCACCCAGAAACCCGAGCTGTCATTCACTGCAGCAAAAGCCAAGCAGTGGGTCTTAGCCAATGATTTATGGCCGGGACCCACTGATCGGCTGAGCGAATGACAGAAGAGAGCAACAACACAGAGCTCTCTACAGACGGCAGCAACGTGCCGCTTTTTTTTCTCCCTGCAAAGTAGGGAATAAAAATCAGAACATTACTTAATAAAAATCAGCACATTGTACATACAGTAACCATTGTCAGGCACACAGTTAACCTTTTGATCTAATGTTAACCCCTTTCCCAGTCAGTGTCATTAGTACAGTGACAGTGTATATTATTAGCACTGATCACTGTATTAGTGTCACTGGTGGTGTCAGCATCAGTTTGGCTGCTTTCACACCGAGGCGTTTTTTAGGTGTGTTAGCGCTAGAAATAGCCTCTAATGCCTGAAAACCTCCTCCCTATTCATTCCAGTGTGACTTTTCACACTGGGGCGGTGTGCTTGCGGGACATTCTGAAAAGTCCTGCAAGCAGCATCTTTGGGGCAGTTTGGGAGCTCTGCATACACTGCTTCCAAAACTCCCTGTCCATTGAAATGAATGGGCAGCGCTGCCAAAGCTCTGCGACATGGGCGCTTTTAACCCTTTCTTTGGCCGGCAGTGGGCTAAAATTAGCGACGCTTTACCGCTAACGCGGAGCGACTACAGTGTGAAAGTAATCTAAGTGTCAGATTGACCGTGCACTAAGGGAGTCCCACTATAAGTTGCTGATCACCACCATTACTAGTATAAATAAATAAATATAAACTCTAGTATATATCCCATAGATTGTAGACGCTATAGTTTTCATACAAACCAATCAATATACACTTTTTTTTATTTTTTTACCAAAAATATGTAGCAGGATGCGTTTTGGCCAAAATATAAGAAGAAATTAAATTTTTTTATTTTTTTATTGGATATGTTTTATAGCAGAAAGTAAAATATATATATATTTTTTGCTTTTTTTAATATTTTCAGTCTTTTTTCGTTTATATAATAAAAAATAAATAATGCAGTGGTGATCTAGTACCACCAAAAGAAAGCTCTATTTGTGTGAAAAAAAAATATATAAATTTTGTTTGGGGACAGTGTTGCATGACTGCGAAATCGGCAGTTAAAATAACACCGTGCCATATAGCAAAAAATGGCCTGGTCATGAAGGGGGATAAATCTTCCCGGAGGTCTAGTGGTTTAGTGTATCTAGATCCAAAATCTTTTTTTTCTTTTTTTCTGGATAGAGTAGGAAGAGTTTTAACCCCTGCTAGGTTATTATTATTTGTGCACCACTGGGGAGATTTCCCTTCACTTCCTGTCCTAGAGATGCAACAGAAGGTTAAAAGTAAATCTCTAAATGTGATTGGGGTTCTTCTCTTAGATAGTTCACCCAGTAAAGGAGTCAGTACGATTGATAGTATACAGTGTCATCATTTGTAGGAGCTGGTTGTAGACATACCAGTGATGTAACTAGAAGGTGGAGGTGGAGGCGGGTGTAGTGGTATAGGTGGTGGCTGATGGACAGCAGCAGGAACAGCAGGTGGAGGAAGAGTGAGTTTTGTCAAATCAGCGGTTTCTGGAACGTTGGCGGCATCACCCTCTACTGCCCCAATTCCAGGCACCAGAGGAGGTTTTCACTCTAGAGGCCACAAAGAAGAAGAAGCGTGTGTAATTACGTGCAAGCGTTCGGTTGGCGCGAGTGCGTCCACGTGTTCGTATTGGCGTGCGTCCGTTCGTACCAGGACTCGCACGCCTCTGATGGGGACACCGTGCATGATCCTTGGGACGAAGGTGAACTGCTGCTACACGGGGACGGATCTTCACATGGTGAGTTCTCTGACACCAGGAAAGGTACATCAGAATGCGGATGCCCTTTCTCGGGTCTATTGTCACTTGGCTCGTGGTGTCCAGACCCCTGGCTTGGAACAGGGTATTTCAAGGGGTTAATTGAAGAGGGCAGTTACTTCCCCTTCAGACCTGCTTATTGCCAGCTGGGCTGAAAATGTTAGAGGGGAGCTGTTTGAGTAGGAGAGAAAGAGAGACACAGCAGCATGCTGTGTGAAAGGATCCTTTGCTGTATTGCGTACCTGCTGGGGTGAGCAAAACCATATCAGAGACTGTAGCTCTGGCTAGAGCCATGTACTTTATCTATATATCAGCCTGTTGGTTAAAGAGATTGAACTTTTCCTACATCTGCACCTGTGTTACAAGACAAGTCTGTTGTTTCTTCTGTTTATTTTGCTGAATAAAGCCATTTTTACTTTACTGAACTATTTGAGCCAGCTCTTTACCCCTCCGATCGCCTACAAATGATTTATATCTATATATATATATGGCCTAAGTCTAGATGAATCACCCACACTTAAAGGGGCAGCTACACATTTTTTGTTTTCTTTTTCATACACATTATTTGAAGTGTATTGGGATAGGCTCTAGTGCATCTAATAAATTTGTTTTTGATATATAACCAAATGTAATGTACTTCGGCTTCTTTCATTGTCTTTGTGTATTAGTTATACAGGCTTATCAGCGCCTCAACAGAGACAGAAAACCATTATCTCTTCTTTATTTCTACAGATATTTCCCAATTAAGACAGACACAACCATTGCCGCCACCCACATCACCACCACCCAAAGTGCCAGTCCTGTGCGCACAAAATAACTGTTTGAATGATGGAATCTGTGTTCTGGAAAACCAGCAGCCGGCATGCAGGTAAAAATGTCTTGCCTCAGTGCAGGAGTGTCAAACTCAATTTCATTGTGGGCCACATTTCATCAGCATTATAATTGCCCTTAACCACTTGAGACCCGCGCTATAGCCGAATGACGGCTACAGCGCGGATCTCCTTTGCCGGGACGACGTCTGCAGGTAAGCTGCACTTGTAAACCCAGAAGGCTTCGGGGAACAGAGGGCAGATAGGGTGACCATTTACAGCCAGGTGACTTCAAGTAATTGTAGCACCCTCTAGTGTAGAGTGCTAGGCTGTACATAGATTTCTTTTTGTAATATAGGTAAATTTAGGCTTGGCTACTCTTACCTCCCCCACTATCAAGCGGTCGGAAATTACCTGGATCTCAGTGTGTACTTGCTGGATCTCAGCACGGTGTGTCTCCTCCACTCTCTTAATGAGAGCCTCTATATCGGCTTTCGTTGGTAGAGCCTGGATTAAGCTCTTCAGATCCTCCGCTTCCGATCGTATACTACGAGGGGTGACTTCCTCGCATTCCTCTTTGCCGTTCCCGGCCTCGGTTGGGCTTTTCGTCTCCCCCCTATTCGTCCGCGCACTCGCCTCCGCTTCCGATCGTTTAGTGCGAGGGGTAGCTCCTTCGTTTTCCTCTCTGCCATTCCCAGCCTCGATTGAGCTTTTCATCTCCCCCCTGTTTGTCCGAGCGCTCACCACCTCGGGGGGCTTAACTACGTCCGTAGTCTCCGCGATATGCCCGGGAGGTGACATCCGCCTCGGGGAGAAATACTGCTGTATAGCGGGTTGTGGGGCACTGCACCCTGCAGCTCTACGCGAGGTTTTCGTTTCTCTCTGTCTAGGCGCGCTCATTCCGGGATCCTCAGGTGCAAATCACCTATGACTGGCGGTTCAGCTAGGAGCACAGACTCTGCACGCCCTCACTCAGCCATGCTCAGACCACACCCCCCTAAGCAACAGATTTGAAGGAAAAATGGAGAGAGTGGAAAGGGAGAGCAAAGAGCAGGGTGAGACGTTGGTGAAGATGCAGCTTCAGATCGAGGAACTTGAAGATCGTAGTCGTCGCTGCAACTTGAGGCTCCGAGGAGTCCCAGAAGTCGCTGAGCAGGAGGACTTGCAGGAGGAGGTAATGAGCATTTTTCACATGATTTTAGAGGGTAATGTCCCGCCTAACATGGATTTGGACAGAGTACACAGGGCGCTAGGGCCTAAATCAGCAGACCCGCAAAGGCCCAGGGACATAATTTGCCGCCTCCATAGATACGCGCATAAGGAGACTTTGCTGAGGAAGGCATGGTTGGCTGGCAATATTGAGATAGAGGGATCAGTAGTGAAGCTCCTACCTGACTTATCCCGGGCCACACTACAGCGCAGAGCACAGTTGCGTGCTGTCTTGGACTGTGTACGGCGGGAGGGACATGCATACAGATGGAAATACCCTCTTGCTGTGGTAATAAGAAAAGGAACATCTACATGCACACTGAGACTATACAGCGATCTTCCAAAATTATTTGCCTTTATAGGTGTGGAGCCGTTTATGGTGCCGAACTGGAGACTCCCACTCTCTCAGCTACAGAGAAAAAAACCAGAAAGCACAGGAGGGAAAGAGAGGGAGTGGGAAAGATGAGAAAGACATATTACAGCACAATGAGACTTGTGTTAGAAATTAAGCTAAATTAACTCATATCCCTGAACCTATCCTTTTTTTTTGTTTCTTTTGTGCGCCTGTTGGGGCTTTTTCCCTTCTCTGTTTCCTTTTTTTCGTAGCCTCATCCCATAGGTTTTCAACTTGTCTAATTAATTCCCTCCATGATGATTTAAGAAGTATGGGAGGAGAGAGATATGCTCTTAATATCTTTTTTTGGATTAGGATGAATGGAGATAATCAGGGATGAGGTGGGGGCAGCGGGTGGGTGGGGGGGGGGGTCGGGGGGGGGGATACAGGTGGAGAGTCTAAGATAAATACACAAATAAGATTAGGTAATTATAATAAAGGGGGGGGGGGTTCAGGTCCCTGGGGGGGATTCACATGACCGAGGTTCCTAGAAGAGGTGGTCACTTAGGAGAGTAATATAATTTACTATTATAATTTACTAGGGATAAAGAGGGGGAAAATGGGATGATAGGGGTTGCAGTGGTTTCTTCTTTTTTTTTTTAGAAGTGTTGGGAGGAGGGGGGGATTTAATATAATACATAATATTTTTTTTTCTTGTTTTTTGGGGGGGGGGGAGTAATGGATGTGGAGGGTCAGTAAATATATATGGGAATGATGGTGCACAGGGGATGGTTTAGACTTGTGAGGGTTGAGAGGGTGGGATAAGGAGGGATATTGGGGGAGAGTATATAGAATTAGGACACAAGAAACTGTTGGTTTTTTTTTTTTTTTTTTTGGTCAATCACTAATCACCAATATTAGTAACTTTTAATATCACCACTAACAAAATAAAGCACATAGCTAGGGACCTGGGGGAAACGGAGGGTTTACGGATTGGGACCAGACCCCCCTACCTGAACTTAAGGATGAATAAAATAACTTTATAAGATGTGGCCTCCGGCCCCCCCCCCTCTCTTTCTCCCTTTCTCCTTCTCCCCACCTTGCCTCCCCTCCCCCCTTTGAGGAGGAAAGGGAGAGAGGGAAAGGAAAAAGGGGAGGAAAAAGGGAAGGGAAAAGGGAAAGAAAAAAAAAGAAAAGAACATTTTTTTTTTTTTTTTTTTTTTGGGATGAGGAGTGTAAGGTATTATATTGTATTGTTGCTTTATTGTATTATGGTACGTTTTTTTTTTTTTTTTTGGAACAAGGTCAATACACAATATGGCTCTTGGAGGAAGGAAGAGAGAAACGGAGAGGAGACATGGAAAATAGGAAAGGGGGGGGGATTGATATAAATTATATATACAGGAGAGGCTTAAGCTTTGGATAAATATAGAGATGGGTACATGTATGAATTTACAAACACAGGTGCAGCTGTGAATGTGTGTCTCCATACATGTATATGCAAGGGTATAGGTGTATATATGTAAAAGTATATACGTAGATGTGAATGGACAGACATAATTAACTTTGCCTCTACTATGGCTTCTGTCTCCTTTTTTTTTTTTTTTTTTAACCCCCCCTCTCTTAAAAGAGCCATGTTGGAGTAGACACAATCTATGTGGAGAAGTAACAGGTGACAGTAGAAAACATGATATTATAAAAGACTGGCGGAGGGCACGGGGGAAGCTCGCCCAGGAGCAGCCAGGCACAACCACAAAACCCCATTAGGTAAACACTCATAATCCGGAGGGTCCGGAAATTGAGTGGGTAAAAGCAGTAGAGCTTTGAGATTCGTGGGGAGACCGTTGGTAAACG
The DNA here is from genome assembly GCF_037356315.1 of Lithobates pipiens. Classification (NCBI taxonomy): domain Eukaryota; kingdom Metazoa; phylum Chordata; class Amphibia; order Anura; family Ranidae; genus Lithobates; species Lithobates pipiens. The sequence goes on from NW_027507764.1 coordinate 195,580,821, forward strand.
GCCAACCCAGGGATTGGTAGTGGGGGAGGGAGGGAGGGAGTAGCAGATTGGACGGGAGGGAGGGGGGCGGGAGGGGGTAGGGTTAGAGGGGGTTCTCCCCCCCCCTTTTTTTTTTTTTTTTTTTTGTTTGTTTGCACCTTTACTTGTCTCTGCCTCTTTCCCCAAGGAGATATGGAAACTTTAAAAATAATGTCCCTGAATGTAAAGGGACTGAACGTCCCGGAAAAAAGACGAATGTTACTTCATGATTTAAAGAGATTGAAGATAGATGTAGCGTTTATTCAAGAAACACATTTCAGAGAAAATAATTTCTCTCTGCTGAGGTCTACGGGGTATCCAACGGTTTACCATGTGCTTAACCCGATTTCCAAAACTAAGGGAGTCACCATTATGATATCAAAAACAGTAGCATGGAATCATAGGGATTCTATGATAGATGCAAAGGGAAGGTATCTGTTTGTAAAGGGGACTATAGGAGGGGTAGGAGTTACATTAGCAACATATTATGCCCCCAATATACAACAAGACCTCTTTTTTAAAGAGATACTTGACAAACTTATGGAATTCGAAGAAGGACAGTTGATTATGGGGGGAGACCTTAATACCCCATTAATCCCCAGTGAAGACACCTCATCAGGGACATCGTCAGTGACACCTAAAATAAGAAAGAGGATAGCCCAGGCAATAACAGAAACAAAACTGGTAGATATATGGCGATTATTACACCCCAAGGAAAGAGATTACTCTTTTTTCTCCAATCCGCATAGAGTGTATTCACGGATAGATATGTTTTTTATTCCGCATAAACAATTATCCTCAGTTAAGGAAGCCACTATTGGTCTAATTACCTGGTCAGATCATGCCCCAATTTTTTTAAAATATAATTTAACGGGGAAAAAACATTTAACCTCTAGGATGTGGAAACTCAATGAGAGCCTCCTTCAGGATCCTTTAGTCCTGGAGGATGTCAGAAAGGAGATAAAATTCTTCTTTCAGGAGAACGAAGGCCCAGAAAGTTCCTTGGGAACAATCTGGGAAACGCACAAGGCAGTAATCAGAGGAGTATTGATTAAGCATGGAGCAAGGATTAAGAAGGAAAGAGAAACAAAGTTAACAGAATTATTAGTAAAAATGCAACATCTAGAAGCCCAACATAAACATGCCCAGAACTTAGAAGTTGAACAAGAATTAATAAGCACACGTAGGCAAGTTACAGATCTGCTACAGTACAGAGCTAAAATGGCAATTCAGATAGGACGTAAGTGTAGCTATGAATCCGGCAATAAATGCGGAAAACAACTAGCGAGAGCATTACGGGAAATACAATCCAAGACATACATACCTATAATTAGAAAAAAAGGTGGGGAGGAAGAACGAGTGCCAGAACAGATTGCTGGTGTGTTTGGCGATTTCTACTCCTCATTGTATAATCTGAATTTGAGGGCATCAGATCAAGCTAAGATAAATGAATACATAAGATCAAGCGAAATGCCGACTCTGACAAGTACTGCACAAGAGGAGATGGAATCCCCAATCACACTAGAAGAAGTACAAAACACGATAAAACAGATAAAAAGTGGGAAAGCACCTGGTCCAGATGGACTAACAGCCCAATATTATAAGACGCTTATGCCGGAATTATGTCCATATATGGTTAAACTGTTTAATGAAATAGGAGACATATCGACTTTCCACTCAGATACACTTAAAGCTACAATCACAGTGATACAGAAAGAAGGTAAAGACCCGAAACAATGTGGAAGCTATAGGCCAATATCTTTACTGAACGCAGATTTGAAAATATTTAGCAAATTATTAGCCTTGAGGATACAACAGTATTTGCCCTCTTTGATTCATCAAGACCAAGTGGGATTTGTCCCAACAAGAGAATCAAGGGACAATACTATTAAGGCCTTAAACCTAATACATACAGTCATCTCTACCGATACCCCCTGTATATTTCTGGGAACAGATGCAGAAAAGGCTTTTGATCGGGTGGGGTGGGGGTTCATGTTCTCGGTACTCCGACATATAAAGCTAGGAGGGAAAATGATGGGCTGGATAACAAGCTTGTATGAAAAACCTACAGCTCAAGTAAGAGTAAATGGAGTGGTATCTACATCTTTCCCAATAACAAATGGGACCAGACAGGGATGTCCACTGTCCTCTCTGTTATTTGCGTTGACCCTTGAACCACTTCTATGCAGAGTAAGGCTCAACAGGGATATCCAAGGAATAACCATAGGAGAAACCCATAATAAAGTCGCAGCATATGCAGATGATATGCTTTTTACAGTGACGAATCCGATAATCTCGCTCCCAAATCTATGTAAGGAAATCGAGACATATAGTACATTATCCCACTTTAAAATAAACTGCTCCAAGTCAGAAGCCTTAATGATAGCAGTCCCAGAGAAAATGACGAGACTAATAAAATTAAATTATAAATTTAATTGGACGAACTATGGCTTGAAATACTTGGGAATAACGATCGCAACAAACTTCAATAAGATATATGAATTAAATTTTGTATCAGTATTGAAGATGGTACGAGGATGCCTGGAGAGATGGCACAGGGGAATACATTCCTGGTTTGGAAGAAATAATATAATCAAGATGAATATTTTGCCAAAACTCCTGTACCTCCTCCAGGCAATCCCAATGTTAATACCAAGAAATTTCTTTAGAACTATACAAACATTATTTATGAAATTTATTTGGGCAGACAAACAACCAAGGATACGGAGGACATTAGCAACACCAGACATATACAAATATTACCATGCAATACATCTAGGTAGATTACTAGACTGGTGTCGACATGGAGATCAGAAAATATGGGTAAAATTAGAGCAAGCACAATGTAGGGAGCTACTACATAGAGCACCTTGGTGCTACAGAAATTTGACCTCAGATACGAAGCTACACCCTACAATAGGACCCACATTACAGATATGCTACCATCTCTTAGCTAAGAATAAGATATCGACACAGAACTCCCCTCTAGTCCCTATATTGGGTAACCCCCGATTTATACCAGGCATACAGAAAGGACCTTTTGATAAGTTGATTAAAAAAGGAATATATCAAGCTTCGCATTTCGTGAAAAAAGGTAAATGGCCAACAATGCAGGAGATGATAGATAGAAAAGGCCCTTTTCAATTAGATTTCTGGCAGGCGGCACAATTAGGACATTTTCTAAAAACAGAGATAGTGCCAGAGTTACTAGAGCGAGACTATATGCCATTTGAGAAACTCTGTATGGAAAAGGAACCAATTACGCATGCAATCTCGAAAATGTACGCGTTACTGATTAAACCCGTAGAAAATTTTCAGGTACCCTTCTTTAGGAAGTGGGAAATAGACCTAGGAAGGACTTTTTCTGAGGAGCAGAAGAAAAATATGATACAATCAATTTTTAAAACAGCAACATGCACAAAACTACAGGAAACTAATTATAAAATTATCGCACAGTGGTATAGAACACCAGAAAAACTTCAAAAATATTTCCCTCATATATCAAATAAGTGTTGGAGGTGCCAGAAAGAAGTGGGAAATTTTTTACATATATTTTGGTCATGTCCAAAAATTAAGAAATACTGGAAAGAGGTACGAGATATCGCTCAAAAATTCAGTGAAGTAGAAATACGGGAGGACCCAGCAGTATTCCTCCTGAACTTGTCAGAGACCTCAGGAAATATAGGTGGGAATTCCATCCTGTGTCACTTGGTAAATACAGCCAAGTCATGTATAACACTTAGGTGGAAACAAATACAACCCCCCAGTGTGAGCATGTGGTTGAAGAAAGTTGAGGAGGTGAACAGGATGGAAGACCTAATATGGACAGCCAGGAAAAGAAGGAAAACTTACTTGGAAATATGGACACCATGGAACCTCTATATCTCCTTGGAGGAGGGAAGGAGACAGATTGATGCGATTTAAGGGGGAGGAGGGGGAGATATAGGGGAAGGAGATGAGAACTCCCCCCCTTTTTTTTGGCTTGGTCCCCCCCTTTTTTTTTTTTCTCGGGGGGGGGGGGGAGAAGAATAGGGGGGAAAATATCAGGGGGGGAAGATGAGAAATAAGAGGATAACAATATAACTCTGGCCTGATTGGGAACAGTACCAACCTAGGACCAGACATGGGGTATGTGGGACTGAGAGTGAAGTCTCTATGATATTGCCCCGATATATTATATAGATTACTATAAGGGAATACTTATTGAAATTACCAAAAGATATACTAAGTCGAGTACCAATATGCTTAGGCTTGCATTTCAATAGGTTCAGAATTAAGACACAAGCATACTGGCTTACGTGACAAACTATATAGATAACGTGACTAAATGACAGATAGCTGTATGTTTCTCCAGAGGGTCTATGTAAGATATTGATATCTCAGGAAAATATCTGCCTGTGTTTTCTTCTCTGAACATTATTGAAAGGCACAAAGCTAAGATAAGGACTGGTTACGCAAGAATATGGTCAGTCAGTAGATGCTGAAAGGGCAAAATAACTGTCAGGAGATTGTATTAACCTTTGACTTACATTTCAGGAAAGAACTAATGTCATGAGTTAAGAAATTGACGATGTATGTGTAAATCACCCGATTGGCCCCTCACAGGGCAGGGCTTTGTGAAATACCATTTAAAAGAAGGTCCACTTTCCATTAAACCCTGTAATCTTCACCACGTACAAATGGAGTGTATGTGTATTGATTAACCGCCGGCGTTTGGGACCTCCATTGAGCCACTCCAGCCTAGGCTATCCAGGGGAATCTAGAAGACGAACACCTTACAGTTTTTGGTACCAGGAAGTGGGGTGTGTTTGCACAGGTAAGTCATATTTACACCTTTTACCTCTTTTTATGGTAATTGGCGTTTATGCTTGACCTGTCCAAACAACCATTATAAGAAATTTAATTGTATATATATATATATATATATATAAACTGTGCCTTCGCAACGGACTAGGCTGGTCCCTTGGGGGGTGAAAAGGGTTCGCAGGTATTGAGGAGTCTGACTAGGTTGGTCCGACTATAAACTAAGAGAGGTATTGAGGAGTCTGACTAGGTTGGTCCGACTATAACCTAAGAGAGATATTTATGATTATATTCTAACACGGGAGGTATCATATACGCCCGTGACATAAGGATTGGCTAAATGGACGCCCACTTTGAGAACTTTTAAAAGTGCACTATAAATAATGAAATGCATCATGATGTGATTACTTGATAAATGTACATGTAATGTTTTAAAGCTGAAATCTTAAACCATAAAAATATGTCTGTTTCTCTTTAGGTGCAAGCGTAAGTATATAGAGTATTAACGTTGTATAAGATATAATTATATAGAGTGGATATCTGTTTGAATAAACCTAAATGTTGTTAAATGAATACAGAGTATTAAGAACCAGATTGTAGTGAGGTAGCACCCGCCTGTTCACACTGCACGCTAGGTTTATTTTTTCTTAGCATTTATGAAAGGTAGATTCTTTTGACCACTAGACCTACAGGCTTCTCTTGCAGACTTGGTGTAAGAGGGGTATATCCCGCCACCAGGAAAGATTTACCCTTCATCGTATATTAAGGGTAAATCTTCATAGTTTTATATAAGTCCATCTGCCCCAAAAAAGATCAGGGATCCTACTCCCAGACCAGAGACCGGATTGTTGAACAAACCGGGTGTTATCACCTGTGTCCTGTCACTAGACACACACTGCCCAGACTACTAGATGGGGAATTCTGCAGCAACCCAAGCCATGGCCACCCCATCACCCTATGAATTTGTCAGTAATATGATCCCTGGCCCCCAGGTAGAACCATTTTGGACACAAGTCCGAGAAAGGTGTCAGCAATTGGGGATACATGACCCAGGGCCATATGGTCCTTGTACTGAGGAAGACTGGCAGGAAGTAAGTAAAATATGCCAAATCCACAAAAATTCGTACCCTCCAGGGAAGTGGGAAAATATTCAATATATAAAAGATTGTTACCATGCATGGGATAAATGTCTACACAAATATAAAAAGAAGCATATTAATAAAACTACAAAGCTTACTCCAAATATAGGACCCAGTGCTATGGCTGAAGCCACTGCACCCCCTTCACCTCCCCCTCCCCCGCCTCAATGTCCACCCCCACCTTATGTTATGGTAAAAAACGAGGATGGGACGCCAGGTTCATACCTTCAACTATATCCTTCACTGGATCCTGTAGTCCTAGCCGCCATAGCACACACCACAGCAACACCACAACAAGTGGCCCAATGGGAACAAGTAAGTAGGGGCAGAGAGGAAGAGGGGAGACAGGAAGAAGTTACAGGACAAGAAGAGGTGGGTAGTCCCGAAAAGCAGGAATTAGAGGCAAAGATAAAAGAGTTTGAAGAGAAGAAAACGGAGGAAGAAGAGAGAATAGGGAAAAGGAGAACTGAGTTAGAAACACTTATGGAAGACCTAAAACAAAAAGAAATAGTCCTCAATGAGGCAGAAAAGGTACAAGTGGATAGGAAAATAGAGTTAGAAAGGTATCAGAAAGACTTGGAAGAAAGGGTGAAGGAATTCCAGGAGGGAAAAGAGAGAGAGGAACAAAGGATGGAGGACTTAAAAAAGGAACTAGAAAAGATAAAAAGGCAATTAGGGAAGAAGGAGGAAATGTTAAAAGAAGCGCAGGATAGGATTATAGCGCTGCCCCCCACCACTACAAGAAGCCATACAAAAGAGACACCTATTCCCAAAACTGAGGAGTCAGGTCCAATTAGTAAAAAAGGGACATCATCCATAGAAGAGGAAACTGAGAAAGAAGCAGTAGGGGCTTCATTCAAAGCACCTTTGATGACCATAGGGGACACCGAAGTGCATATACCATTACCTTTGGGTACACTCTCCAAAATAAAAGAACTATGTCCCAATCCCAAGAAGTATCCACGAGATGCAGGTACCTTTCTGGCAAAATATAGTGCAGGCACAGGGCTTGACAAGGATGACATAAAAGGTATTCTTAGCATTGTAGACCCAGACAGCCCAGAAGTAGCCCCTGTAGACGACCTATGGACAGCCCATATCCAGACCGATAAGGATTGGATATCCTTTTGGAAAGGCATGGGAGGTCATTGGTCCAAATTATACAAAGGACCATCTGCACTCCAAGAACTGATCCTAGCCAAGCAGGGACCTAAAGAGAAATTCTATGATTACTGTACCAGAGTATACTCCCTATGGAAAGCTGTAGATGGGGCCACACCACAATTATTTACCACTACCATCATGTCGGGAGGCGATCCCAAAGTGACGCAATTGCTCAAATTCACAAACCCCAAATGGGCGGAGCAAGCACCAGATGAATTTATGAAGGACGCCAGGTCCAGAGAGACTTCAGGGGTCTTTGAACAAAAAGGGGGAATTTTCCCCTCCTTGACACAAACACAAACCCTAGTCACACCTGAAACCTCATCCTCACCACCGCACCTCATGATCATGCAGCCCTACCCACCTGACCAAGGATGTTTTAATTGTGGGGAACAGGGACATTGGAAATCACAGTGCCCATATAGACAGAGGGTGAGCTATCCAAGGGGCAGGGGAAGGGGGTACAACACTGCTAATCGCCCCCCCCCTCACACTACAAGGTACCCCCAATACCCGCAACCTCCCCAAACACCATCTCAAAACCATGCGCTCGCACAGCCACCCTACACCCCAACCTCTAACAGACCTCCCCCTCGAATCCCTATGCAGTGGCCGTCTACCCGACAAACACACCCCCAATAGGGAGGCCTAGAGTATGTCCCTTCCCTCAGTCTGGTGTGCCACAACCTATCATGGAAGAGTCTACCACAAGTTATATTACGCGTAGACAACCACATAGTGTGTTTCCTGCTTGATTCAGGTGCCACTTTTAGCTCATTAAATGATGAGAGGTATGACACACCACTGTGTACTGAGGGACACTCTATTGGAATAAATGGGACATCGGTTACTCATTCTGTCACCCCGCCTTTACCAGTCTCTACCCCGGATGGACTAGAGCTATGTATGCAGAGTTTCGCTGTCCTGACTTCCTGTCCAGTATCCCTAATGGGCAGAGATTTACTGTCCCAGTTGAACATTACCATTAAGTTTGACAAAGACGGCTCCCTCACTGCGAGTTCCCCTCTTTGTGACTTACACAGCCCAAAAAGACATGCACACAGGAGTTTCTTTCTAATGATACCTTCCTCCCTTGACCATCACACAATTTGGGCAGAAAACAAAGGTAGTGTGGGCTTTATTAATTGCACACCATATGCACCCCAAATGCGATCAGATGCGGGGATACAATATCAAAAACAGTATCCCCTACCCCCAGAGAAAGTCAAAGGCATCTCCCCTCAAATTAATGATTACATATCAAAAGGTATCCTGAGACCAATCATCAGTCCCTGGAACACGCCCATTTACCCCGTAAAAAAGGCCAGTGGGGAGTGGAGACTTGTACAAGACCTAAGGGCAGTTAACAAACAAGTGATTCCACTTCCACCCCTAGTCTCAGACATCACTTTTATCTTCTCATGTATACCGGCACATTCTCTATGCTACACAGTGATTGATTTAGCAAATGCCTTCTTTAGCATTCCCATTGCGGAAGAGGCCCAGCCTATGTTTGCCTTCTCCTGGACGGAGGGCCAGTTGACGGGTCAGTTAACCTGGACACGCCTGCCTCAGGGGTATGTTGATAGTCCTGCTGCCTTCTCTATGGTACTCAATGAGACTGTCAAGTCTTGGACGCCTGAGCGAGGGTCGGTGCTAATACAGTATGTGGACGACTTGCTCTTGTGCAGTCGCACTGCTGAAGATTGTGCAGTCGATTCCACATCTCTGTTGAACCATCTAGCCCACATCGGGCATTTAGCATCCAGAAAGAAGATACAGTGGTGTATGCCACAAGTGGAATACTTGGGGTGCATACTGAAAGGGGGAACAAGGATGGTCTCCCCCAAACGCGCCGCAGCCCTACAAGCTCTGAGCCCCCCAAAAGACAAGGCAGCCCTGCTCTCATTCTTGGGCGCTGTGGTATATTGCCGCCAGTGGATCCCTGACTGTTCTCATTATGATGGCATACTAAGAGAGGCCACCGCCTCAACAGCACCTAGGCAGGTTGATTGGACAGAGGAACGGCTTAAAGCCTTCCAGGCCCTATTGAACAGTTTGTCATGTGCACCCGCCCTGGGGTTGGTAGACTATGGTAAAGCTTTTCAACTATACTGTGTAGTCTCGGGGACCTCTTTTGCCGCGGTTTTGACACAACAGCATGGAACAGGCTACCGCCCTGTCTCCTACCTATCTAAAAAACTCCCCCTTCAGGTTCAAGGCATGCCATCATGCCTTCAGAATTTAGCCGCTTGTGCTATGGCCGTACAAGATGCCAACAAGATGGTCTTGGGACACCCGATGACGCTTTACACCACACATTCTGTCACCCACCTCATACAGAACATGAACACCCAACACATGACCTCACAAAGACTCAGTGGATATGAGATTTCCCTCATGAACACAGACAATCTGTCTCTCAAATATGTTCCCGCCATCAACCCTGCCGTCCGTCTCTTGCACTCCATGTTACGCCTACCACAAGACCCAGACCAGTTTCATGACTGTATAACACAAGTGGAGTCTATCACATCACCAAGACCAGACCTCACCGACGTACCGATTACCAATGCAGACGATGTTTTTGTGGACGGTAGTTGCTCCCGTCCCTCTGATTCCACCTTCCAAACAGGATATGCAATAGTCCAGTTGCCGAACAAGGTATTAGAAGCCAAACCACTGCCCCCCTCTTCGGCTCAGGTGGCTGAACTAGAAGCCCTCACCAGGGCCTGCATTTTATTTACAGATAAGAAGGTGAACATTTACACAGACAGTAGATATGCATTTGGGGTGGTGCATGACTTCGGAGTAATATGGGCAAAAAGAGGTTTTAAAACAGCAGATAATAAACCTATTTCCAATGCTACCCAGATTCAGGCACTTCTTCGGGCTATTTTGCTCCCAAAAGAGGTGGCAATAATTAAAGTAAAAGCACATTCTTCAGATAATAGCAAACTTTCCAAGGGAAATGCTTTAGCTGACCGAGAAGCGAAAAAGGCAGCCCAGTCCTCCACCCAGGAGCCCACCCCCACGTCCATGTACTTTAAGGATCATTTCACCTGTCCTAACTTTAAATCTGTAGTGGCACAAATGCAATCATTAGCCACTGAGGAAGATGTCTTGTATTGGGTGAAGGCTGGCTTGACCAAAGACCCAGAGGGTCTGTGGTCAAAAGAGGGGAAGATATTGGGAATACCTGAGGCAAGCAGTATTCTAATTCTCTCCTACCTTCATGGTCCAGGACACATAGGTGCTGTCCCTTTAGCCACTATGTACACCAAATCTTTCTGCACAAACGCCTTGAATAAACAAGTCAAACTCCTGACCACAAGTTGCCTTACCTGTGCTCAAAACAATGTGCAGGGCAAACGGCATGGCCTACATGGTCATCTACCCCCACCAATAGGTCCCCTTACAGATTTACAAGTAGACTTCACACACATGCCAAAACAAAAGGGGAGCCTAAAATTCCTGTGCGTTGTCGTAGATAAATTTTCAGGCTGGGTTGAAGCCACTCCCTGTGCAGGTGAGACAGCCAATATAGCAGCAAAATGCTTGCTGAATAACTGGATTTGTAGGTTTGGCATACCAACATCTATTTGGTCAGATAGGGGACCTGCATTCAGCTCCTCCGTTACCCAGGCTGTGGCTAAATTGTTAGGGCTGCAATGGAAACTACACATCCCCTATCACCCTCAAAGCGCAGGGGTAGTGGAAAGAATGAATAGAAATATAAAGGATAAATTGAAAAAGGCCACAGGGGGCACAATGAAGGGATGGCTTGATCACCTCCCTTCTGTGTTATTCCAGATTAGGACGGCACCCCACGCCAGAACGAAACTTTCACCTTTTGAAATTTTGATGGGAGTCCCCGCAAACATAGAACTACCCCCATTAGACCAAGACACTGATATTGACATTTATTCCCAACAGGAAATGTACGTGAAAAACCTGGTAAGTATGCTTCATGAAATGAACGAACAAGTTTCTGTCACCTTTTCTCCTATTTCCACAGAGCCAACGCACCCCTTCATCCCAGGAGATCAAGTGCTAGTCAAGCAACTGGCCCACAAAAAGAGGATCGGACCAATCTACTCTGGACCTTGGAAGGTTGAAAAGGTGTCCAGAACTGCGGTCCTGACTGACCAAGGAAACACCTGGATCCACGCCAGCAGGCTGAAAAAGTGCCCACCGCTTCCCACAACCCCCGACCCCCCACCTATTGAAGAAGAACCCGACCCACCCGAACAGCTACCGGAACTGCAAGAGATTCAGGAAGGCATTGGACAATTAACCCTTGAAACCCTACATGATAGCGAAGAAGAAGGACAAGCATAAGAACTTGTAGAAATGTTTTTACCTTCAGTGTCAGGGAAGGCTGTATGCCTCTGGGGTAATCTGGTACTACTTGTATTCCTGCCCACATGGTTTATAGCCAACTGTATATATCATCCAGAAGACTTAGGTCTATTAAAAGGGATATGTGGACCACCTAAGATGAATAATACCCCCGGCCAAAGACATATTAGAAGTATTATACCCGTTAATGAGTCACCTAAGGGACTGACTGACAAGATGTTATTACTAAAATTCAAATATAGCTATGCTCAAAAATCCGGTTTTGAGAAATGCTGGATTTGCAGCAAGCTACATCCCAGTACAGCTAGAATCCCTCTCATGGCAGTCCCCTTGAATTTTACCCCCCTCCTTAATGGAACACCCCCTATTGTCCTAACGAATGTTACTAGGACCCTTCCAAATAAAACCCTCACTTTCCAAATTATAGGTAGAAGCCACTTCCCAGACTGGTGTTTCCGACTGGGAAACACCACAGATGGAGCCGAGGTTTGCAAACAAACAAAACTTAACATTTCAATGACATCGCTTAACAATCCTTCTTTCTTCCATACTTCAGATCCCACCCTAAATGCCACCTTTTTAGACTTTCTTAGCTCCAGTACCAAGACTACAATACACCAATTAATGTCAATTCTGATACTCTCTGGCCTTTCTGATACTCTTAGGAACGTGTTCCATAAACGGCCCCTAGCTCTAGGAAATACCATATATATATGCTGCGGCAAACTCTGTCACCCCTGGATCCCAACCAAACCCCAGGGGTGGTGTTACCTTGCAGCCCTGGTTCCTATCATGGGGGTATTAGGGGATAACAAGGGAAGTCACCTCCTTGAAGCTAGCATGCATCCTAGATATCCCCTTAGACACCGTAATAAACGAGAATTGTTTTTAGAAAAAGATATAGCCTGGGCATGGTTCCCTTCCTGGACAGGATGGGGAATTGACCTATTGAAAAGATTAAATAATTACACTGGCATAATTGATGAGATTCTGGAGGAAAATTCTGATGATATAACCAAACTAAATCTAGAAACTAGGGCAATTAGGAAGCAACTAGAACTACATGAGTTGGCCATAGAAAGTATGAGTGCAGCCCTTACTGGCCTCTGTGAGACTACTGAGGATTATGAGTGCTGTACCTGGATTCATAATACCAGCATCGAAGTCCCAGACTACTATGACGTTATTGCCCAACACAGGGAAGAGGTAAATAAACTACAGAAAGAGGCACGGAACATAGGAAAAAACTGGGATCCCTTCTCGAGCAGTTTTAGTTTTGGGGGATTAATATCTTGGCTCCGAAATGCTGCCATGACAATTGTCACTGTGATTCTCTTCATTCTATTTTTATATGCCTGTTATAAGATAATCAAATGTTTATGTAAAAAGGGAAACACGGCCGCTCCGAAGGATCTGAAACTCACTTCCATTGTTAAGGATCCAACGGTATGGTATAAAAACCAAGAGCACAAGGGTTCGGAGTATGAAGCCTGTGCTATTAAATTAGAAAAGGAATGATCATTATGTAAATCACAGAATGATCAAAGGGAGGATTATAAGGGAATACTTATTGAAATTACCAAAAGATATACTAAGTCGAGTACCAATATGCTTAGGCTTGCATTTCAATAGGTTCAGAATTAAGACACAAGCATACTGGCTTACGTGACAAACTATATAGATAACGTGACTAAATGACAGATAGCTGTATGTTTCTCCAGAGGGTCTATGTAAGATATTGATATCTCAGGAAAATATCTGCCTGTGTTTTCTTCTCTGAACATTATTGAAAGGCACAAAGCTAAGATAAGGACTGGTTACGCAAGAATATGGTCAGTCAGTAGATGCTGAAAGGGCAAAATAACTGTCAGGAGATTGTATTAACCTTTGACTTACATTTCAGGAAAGAACTAATGTCATGAGTTAAGAAATTGACGATGTATGTGTAAATCACCCGATTGGCCCCTCACAGGGCAGGGCTTTGTGAAATACCATTTAAAAGAAGGTCCACTTTCCATTAAACCCTGTAATCTTCACCACGTACAAATGGAGTGTATGTGTATTGATTAACCGCCGGCGTTTGGGACCTCCATTGAGCCACTCCAGCCTAGGCTATCCAGGGGAATCTAGAAGACGAACACCTTACAATTACCATTAACCTAGCCTGCTCTCTCTTTGGATTTATACATTACATTATAAAGGGAATAAGAGGCTAAGGGAATAGAATGAATTGTTATGCTCTTTTTGTTTATTATGTATGAATATGGAAACACGATGTATGACTCTTAGATTGTTTATGTAAAATTATATTCTTGTTTACTTGAGGAAAAAAAAAAATGGAAAGGGAAAAAAATAAATAAATAAAGAAATTGAAAAAAAAAAATTTAGGCTTGGCTGGGAGCCAAGTCTGTGTTTAATCTGGGCCGGGGTGAGTGATCTAGGGAGGATGGAGGACTCATAAGGCAACACCTCTGGTGCCTCCCCTTGCTTGCTGGAGCCTTGGTGAGGCTTCCGGAGGAATGGAATGAAGGCTGGGAGGAGCTGCCTGGAATGTTAAGGAGGGCCCTGGCTGGTCCTCAGCAAGTGGGCTGATAGGGGGTGGGCCCCTCTTGAATACTCAGTCAGGCCAGCAGGGGCAGTGCAGAGTTTGGGTGGAAGCTGGAGATAGTGTTGAGGAGGCTGTCAGTGGCCCTTGAGGGTAGCCACCCCCTAGTCTGTCCTGTCCAGAGGCACGGGAGCAAGAATGAGGACAACAGGAGCCAGCTAGCACATCTGATGCCGCGTACACACGATCAAACAATCGGGTGGAAAAGTCCGGCAAACTCAAGTCCGCCGGACAATCCCCCCGTGTGTAGCCTCCGGCATACTTTTTTGACCCGAAAGTACGGCGGACTTAGAAAGTAGTTTTGCACTCCAATCTTCCCGCCGGACTCGCATTTCGGCGGTGTGTATGCCAGTCCGCCGTAGTTTTGAAATGAACGGACTTTTCCCGCCCGGAGAAAAGTCCGCTCATTTGAGCGGGTCTCCAGGTAGGCGGGGCCCGCGAAGGAGACGTCGCTGGCCCCGCCACCTGGTATGGACTTAAAGGGGAACCCCAACGCCAAAAAAAATCGGCGTGGGGGTCCCCCCAGGTCCACATCAGAACCTTGTCCGAGCACGCTACCCGGCCAGCCAGGAAAGGGGGGGCGAGCGAGCGCCCCCCCCCCTCCTGAGCCGTACCAGGCCGCGTGCCCTCAACATGGGGGGGGTGCCCCCGAAGTCGAAAGAAGAGGCCGGCGGCGAGGAAGAAAGCCGGGCTCCTTCGCTAGTAAAAGAGCTAGAAGAAGATAGCGGAGGAGTCCGGCGAGAAGACCCCCCGAAGACGGAAGATCCCGGAGCTGTGCAATAAACTATTTTATCTTATGTGTTGTTTTTTTTGTACTTTATTACACAGGTGAATGGGTAGGGGTACATTGTACCCCTTACTCATTCACATAGGGTGGGAGGGGCTGGTATCTGGGGGCCCCCTTAATAAAGGGGGCTCCCGGATTCTGATAAGCCCCCCGCCCGCAGACCCCGACAACCAACGGCCAGGGTTGATGGGAAGAGGCCCTTGTCCTTATCAACATGGGGACAAGGTGCTTTGGGGTGGGGGGGCGCACGCCCCCCCCTTCCCCAAGGCACCCCTCCATGTTGAGGGCACGCGGCCTGGTACGGCTCAGGAGGGGGGGCCGCTCGCTTGCCCCCCTTTCCTGGCCGGCCAGGTAGCATGCTCGAACAAGAGTCTGATGTGGACCTGGGGGGACCCCCACGCCGATTTTTTTCGGAGTTGGGGTTCCCCTTTAAGTCCATACCAGGTGGCGGGGCCAGCGATGTCTCCTTCGCGGGCCCCGCCTACCTGGAGAAGCGCTCGAAATGAGCGGACTTTCCTCCGTGTGTGTGGGCGAGTCCGTTCATTTCAAAAGTAGGGCGGATAGTACGGCGGACTTAGTACGCCGTATTAGTCCACTGAAAAAGTGCCATGTGTGGGCAAGTAGCTCATTCGGAAAGTCCGACGGACAGTCTGGCGGGAAGTCCGCCAGACTAAGTCCGTAGGATAGTTCGCTACGTGTGTACGCGGCATGAGATATCTCCAGGGAGAACACAGCTGTGTGGCTGGTGAGTGTGGCAGTCTGAGAGGACTGTAGGAAGTAGCCAGGAGGGCTAGTGAAAGGGGCAGCTGTAGCCAGGTGGGCTGGCAGTGCCTGAAGAGGTGGTGCTGGGATCAGTAGTTACAGGTATGTAGCAGGACACTGGACTTTTTCTCTACGCACCAAAGGGGCCCGCAGTCCCTGCCTGTAAAGGGCTTTTGCTTGATCTGGCTGAGTGCCTTGCCACATTCATCAAACAGTGTTCCGGCTGGGTCTGAGTTGTTCCTGCAAGCAAGTGATGTACTGGAGGATGAGTGTATACAGAGAGTGAATATATTTGAGTGTCCCTGAAGAGACTTTGTTCCAGTCAAGTGAGCATTCCATAATAACCCTATCCCTATTCAAGTTTATTAACCCCTAATAAAAAAAATAAAACGTTTCCAATTTCAAGCGAGCCTGTAGAAATTTAGTGTGCCTGGCTGTGCAGGACCCCTAGTCACCAGCGGCTCCTACGGGGGCTGCCCTACATAATGCAATGGTTGTTTGATGTATAAAGGGTAATGTGAACCTGTCACATGAAATAAACTACTAACTAAGGTGACACTGCTGAATCAAGATGCTATATCAGACACATGGGAATTACATTGTCTTATGTCTTCAACTGACACCTATACCTTCATTGGGAGAAAAAATAATGAAGCACGGCCTTTGTGTAATTTGAATCTGAAATCCAAAGTAAGGGATTCAGAATCTGCAAATATCAAATGCAATACAAATGAACCCAGAACGTAGGATGCTACAAGCCCAAAACACAAAGATGTAAATATCACCTAAAATATAGTGTACATTCCTCACTTTCCTACCTGGCACTTTTACCCCCTTCCTAACCAGGAAAATTTTCAGCTTTCAGCACTGTCACACTTTGAATGACAATTGCGCAGTCACGCAACGCTGTATCCAAATTACATTTTGTATTTTTTTTACACACAAATAGAGCTTTCCTTTGGTGATATTTAATTACCACTGAGATTTTTATTTTTTGTTAAATATACAAAAATAAACATTTTTCATAGTTTGTTATAAAATTTAGCAAACAAGTAATCTTTCTCCCTTTACTGATGTGTGCTGATGAGGTGGCACTGATCAGGCGGCACTGATAGGTGGCACTGACCGGTGGCACTGATGAGGCTACACTGATAGGCGCCACTGATGGGCACTGATAGTCAACTCTAATGGGCACTGATGGGTGGCACTGATGGGCTCTAATAGGTGGCACCGATAGGTGGCACTGATTGGCAGCACTGATGGGCACTGATTGGCAGCACTGGTGACCACTGATTGGGAGTAGTGATGGACGAACTTCCGACGGGACGTTTCGCGAACGCGAAACGCGAACGGACACAAACGTTCGCGAAAACGACCGTTCGCCGCGGGCTCCATTGACTTCAATGGGAGGCGAATTTCGCAAACCTTTAGGTCGAATTTGCGGCCACGGGGTAATTATTAGGGGGTAGCACGTAGTCCCACCACCTGGACAATAGCATAATACATGTATGAGGTGAATTTGGGATCGATAACTACAAGCATTTTTTTTTTATTTGGGAAATTGTTCTGACAATTCAGGACTATGGAGCTAATGAAGGCAATGGAGGAGAGGGAAGGTCAGGGACCAGGGTAGGCAAACAAGAGGGTGCAGGAGATACAGAGCACTGACAGCAGCACCGTAATACAGAGCACTGACATCAGCACCGTGACATACAGCGCTGACAGCAGCTCCGTGACATACAGCGCTGACAGCAGCTCCGTGACATACAGCGCTGACAGCAGCTCCGTGACATACAGCGCTGACAGCAGCTCCGTGACATACAGCGCTGACAGCAGCTCCGTGACATACAGCGCTGACAGCAGCACCGTGACATACAGCGCTGACAGCAGCTCCGTGACATACAGCGCTGACAGCAGCTCCGTGACATACAGCGCTGACAGCAGCTCCGTGACATACAGCACTGACAGCAGCTCCGTGACATACAGCGCTGACAGCAGCTCCGTGACATACAGCGCTGACAGCAGCACCGTGACATACAGCGCTGACAGCAGCTCCGTGACATACAGCGCTGACAGCAGCTCCGTGACATACAGCGCTGACAGCAGCTCCGTGACATACAGCGCTGACAGCAGCTCCGTGACATACAGCGCTGACAGCAGCTCCGTGACATACAGCGCTGACAGCAGCTCCGTGACATACAGCGCTGACAGCAGCTCCGTGACATACAGCGCTGACAGCAGCTCCGTGACATACAGCGCTGACAGCAGCTCCGTGACATACAGCGCTGACAGCAGCTCCGTGACATACAGCGCTGACAGCAGCACCGTAAGCAGCCCCAGGAGGAAGTCAGCACAGCACAGGGATGGTGTGATCCCCTCATAATAAGAACCCCCAGGAGGAAGTCAGCACAGCACAGGGATGGTGGGAGCCCCTCATAATAAGAACACCCAGGAGGAAGTCAGCACAGCACAGGGATGGTGGGAACCCCTCATAATAAGCAGCCCCAGTAGAAATATGACACCGCTCAACCTCTTCAAAGAGGAGGGTAGGGGCATATAGTACGGTGTGCTTTTTTGGGTCAGGGAAGTGAGCCAAATGAATTAAGAAGGTCTGTGTGCTTGATTCCAAAAATTGTTTATAGACATATACATGGTCTACTGATCACATGTGTTGAATTCCTCCGAGATCCATGCCTCATTCATTTTTAGAAATGTGAGGTAGTTAACACTGTGGTGAGCTAGGCGAGTACGCTTATCGGTCACAATCCCCCCTGCTGCGCTGAACGTCCTTTCGGACAGGACACTGGATGAGGGGCAAGCCAACAGTTCGATTGCAAATTGGGCAAGCTCTGGCCAGAGGTCAAGCCTGCCCACCCAGTAGTCTAGGGGTTCATCACTCCTCAGAGCGTCCACATCGGCCGTTAACCCAATGTAGTCGGACACCTGACGGTCTAGGCGTTCCCTGATGCTGGATCCGGATGACACCTGTCGATGGGTCGGCTGAAAGAATGACCTCATATCCGAAGTCACCAACACATCTTCAAACCGGCCTCTTCTTGCAGGCGCTGTTGGATTGGTACCCGCAAATCCTTCTCTGGGAGTGGGAATTGCTCCTCTGCCAGCGCACGCAAAAGCAGAATGCAGCATTTCTCGAAGCAAGGCCTGGAAGTGCTGCATTCTGACAGCCCTCTGCGACGGCGGTAACATTTCCGCCATTTTGTGTTTGTACCGGGGGTCTAAGTACGTTGCCACCCAGTACTGGTCCTTGACCCTCATGCTTTTTATACGGGGGTCCCTATTAAAACACTGGAGCATGAAGGCCCCCATTTGCACTAAAGTGGAAGCGGTGTGGTGGCCTGGCTCCTGCTCATCATCCAGGATAATGTCGTCCTCTTCATTCTCCTCTCCCCATCCTCGCACAACAGGGATCCCAGAAAGGTTTAAAGCATGCTCTTCTTGCTCCTGCTCATCCGCCCCGGCACCATCCTCCTCTGACTCCTCATCAGACTCCTGTTGTTGACTTGTCTCAGATAGAGTAGCCCCCCCTGGGAATTCATCCAGCATTGCGACTTCCTCATCTTCCCGCTCCTGCTCCTCCACAGCCTGATCAATGACACGACGCAATGCACGCTCCAGAAAGAAGGCATAAGGTACCATGTCACTGATGGCGCCATGGCTGCGACTGACCAGTTTGGTGATCTCCTCAAATGGCCGCAGAAGTCTGCATGTGTCGCGCATGAGCAGCCACTGGCGCGGTGAAAAAAAACCCAGCTCCCCAGAACCGTTTCTTTCGCAGAGTTCATACAGGTAGACGTTAACTGCACGTTTCTGCTGGAGCAGCCTATCAAGCATATAGAAGGTTGAGTTCCATCGCGTCGGGCAATCGCAAATAAGACGTCTGACCGGCAGATGGTGTCGCCGCTGAATGTCAGCAAGGCGAGCCATGGCCGTGTAAGATCTTCTGAAATGGGCCGAGATTTTCCTTGCCTGCCGCAAGATGTCCTGGACCCCAGGGTATTTGACAAGGAATCGCTGCACGACCAAGTTTAAGACGTGTGCCATGCACGGCACGTGCGTGATTTTGCCCTGTTTCAATGCGCTAAGCAGATTGGCACCGTTGTCACACACCACTTTACCAACTGTCAAATTGAGCGGTGTTAGCCACTCATCTGCCTGTGAACGCAAAGCTGAAAGGAGTGCCGGGCCAGTGTGGCTCTTTGCTTCCAGGCACAACAGACGCAGCACGGCATGGCAACGTCTCACCTGGCATGTGGAATAGGTTCTGGGGAGCTTGGGCGGTGCAGTGGAAGAGACGCTAGCAGCGGAAAAGGAGGAGGCAGCTGAGGAGGAGAGGGAGGAGGATGGAGTAGGAGGAGGAGAAGAAGAGTCAGGCCTGCATGCAATCCGTGGCGGTAAAACCAAATCTACACGGGTGCCACGGGTTACATGCTTGACGGCCGTCAGAAGGTTCACCCAGTGGGCAGTAAAACTGATATACCTTCCCTGCCCGTGTTTGCTAGACCACGTGTCTGTGGTCAGATGTATCTTGGCACCGACACTGTGTGCCAGAGATACATTCACTTGCCGCTGAACATGGCCATATAGCTCTGGGATGCCCTTCTCTGAGAAATACTTCCTTCCTGGGACCTTCCATTGTGGTGTTCCAATGGCCACAAATTTGCGAAAGGCCTCCGAGTCCACCAGTTTATATGGCAGTAGTTGGCGGGCTATGAGTTCTGACAAGCCAGCCGCCAACCGTTGGGCAAGAGGGTTATCCGGCGTCATCATTTTTTTACGCTCAAACATTAGGCCCACGGAAGCCTGCCTTTTTGCAGAAAAATGTGAGCTTGGCGTGATGGAAGGTGGAGTGGAGGACAATTGTGAGGAGAGAGGAGAAGGAGAAGTAGAAGACGAGGCTGGACGGTGAGAGCCTGCAGTGTGGCTTTGTGTGTTCCGTTGCTCCCACTGGGCTCGGTGATGGCTGCTCATGTGCCTTCTTAAGGCGGTCGTCCCTAGGTGAGTATTGGGCTTACCGCGACTAACGCGTTGACTGCAAAGATTGCAGATGGCAACGCTATTGTCAGCAGCGGACACGTTAAAAAAAGCCCACACTGCGGAGCCATGTGCCGGTGTCCTGGGAGCGCCAGATGTGACCGTACATGGTCGATGACTCGCTCCTGATACATTTGCAGTCTGCTTTGTCCCTGCTGTGCAATGTAAGTCATTGCTGCTTCTCCTCCCTATCTGCTGGTCCATATCTCCCTCTGAACTCCCCTCCTCTTCCTCTCTTGTGGGCACCCACGTGACATCACTAGACACGTCATCATCAACGTCACCTTCCCCACCGCTATAAGTAGAGTAGGCAGCAACACCGGGGACCAACCTCCTCCTTGGGCTGATCTGGGTACTGGCGTCAGACTGCTGAGTAGCGCTTGTTGCTACCTCCTCTTCCTGATCCAATACCAAGAGTGGCTGCGCATCAGAAATGTCCTCTTGATATGGATCGGAAAATAATTCCAGTGACTCAAGCGGAAGGTATGTGGTGGTGGTGGTGGTGGTCGTGTTGTTGGTGGTAGTGTCTTTGGGGGTGCACATAGCAGAGAGTGAAGAAGAGGGTGCAGATCGAGAGGATGAGGAGGGTGCAGAAGAGTAAGGCTGAGCGAGCCACTCAACCAAGTCTGGTGCATCCTTTAAAGTAATTGAACGCACCTTCTGCAACTTCCCACTTTGGCTCAAGCCTGTTGCTCCTGCCCTACCCCTACCACCCCTGCGGAAGGGCCTGCCTCTTCCTCTGCATGTCATTTTTTAAATGACCCTGTGACAAAACTCTTAGTCCCTATACCGCTGAAGGACTGCTGCAGTATAGGTGAGCGGTCAGCAGTGGTGCACGTCAACCCTATCTATTGTGGACCTATAGCGGTCCTTACAGAACAGCAGACTGTACCGCACTCAAGCCTATGTACCGTAGCACCCTATACCAAGTTACCAGTCCTTATAAGAACTTTTGTGGACCAAGCAGGTTGTGTATTAGTGTTTAGCAGACTGTACGTCAGTCCCTATACCGCTGAAGGACTGCTGCAGTATAGGGCAGCGGTCAGCAGTGGTGCACGTCAACCCTATCTATTGTGGACCGATAGCGGTCCTTACAGAACAGCAGACTGTACCGCACTCAAGCCTATGTACCGTAGCACCCTATACCAAGTTACCAGTCCTTATAAGAACTTTTGTGGACCAAGCAGGTTGTGTGTTAGTGTTTAGCAGACTGTGCGTCAGTCCCTATACCGCTGAAGGACTGCTGCAGTATAGGGCAGCGGTCAGCAGTAGTGCACGGCAACCCTATGTATTGTGGACCGATAGCGGTCCTTACAGAACAGCAGACTGTAACGCACTCAGGCCTATGTACCGTAGCACCCTATACCAAGTTACCAGTCCTTATAAGAACTTTTGTGGACCAAGCAGGTTGTGTGTTAGTGATTAGCAGACTGTACGTCAGTCCCTATACCAATGAAGGACTGCTGCAGTATAGGGCAGCGGTCAGCAGTAGTGCACGGCAACCCTATGTATTGTGGACCGATAGCGGTCCTTACAGAACAGCAGACTGTAACGCACTCAGGCCTATGTACCGTAGCACCCTATACCAAGTTACCAGTCCTTATAAAAACTTTTGTGGACCAAGCAGGTTGTGTGTTAGTGTTTAGCAGACTGTGCGTCAGTCCCTATACCGCTGAAGGACTGCTGCAGTATAGGGCAGCGGTCAGCAGTGGTGCACGTCAACCCTATCTATTGTGGACCGATAGCGGTCCTTACAGAACAGCAGACTGTACCGCACTCAAGCCTATGTACCGTAGCACCCTATACCAAGTTACCAGTCCTTATAAGAACTTTTGTGGAACAAGCAGGTTGTGTGTTAGTGATTAGCAGACTGTACGTCAGTCCCTATACCAATGAAGGACTGCTGCAGTATAGGGCAGCGGTCAGCAGTAGTGCACGGCAACCCTATGTATTGTGGACCGATAGCGGTCCTTACAGAACAGCAGACTGTACTGCACTCAGGCCTATGTACCGTAGCACCCTATACCAAGTTACCAGTCCTTATAAAAACTTTTGTGGACCAAGCAGGTTGTGTGTTAGTGTTTAGCAGACTGTGCGTCAGTCCCTATACCGCTGAAGGACTGCTGCAGTATAGGGCAGCGGTCAGCAGTAGTGCACGGCAACCCTATGTATTGTGGACCGATAGCGGTCCTTACAGAACAGCAGACTGTACTGCACTCAGGCCTATGTACCGTAGCACCCTATACCAAGTTACCAGTCCTTATAAGAACTTTTGTGGAACAAGCAGGTTGTGTGTTAGTGATTAGCAGACTGTACGTCAGTCCCTATACCAATGAAGGACTGCTGCAGTATAGGGCAGCGGTCAGCAGTAGTGCACGGCAACCCTATGTATTGTGGACCGATAGCGGTCCTTACAGAACAGCAGACTGTACTGCACTCAGGCCTATGTACCGTAGCACCCTATACCAAGTTACCAGTCCTTATAAAAACTTTTGTGGACCAAGCAGGTTGTGTGTTAGTGTTTAGCAGACTGTGCGTCAGTCCCTATACCGCTGAAGGACTGCTGCAGTATAGGGCAGCGGTCAGCAGTAGTGCACGGCAACCCTATGTATTGTGGACCGATAGCGGTCCTTACAGAACAGCAGACTGTAACGCACTCAGGCCTATGTACCGTAGCACCCTATACCAAGTTACCAGTCCTTATAAGAACTTTTGTGGACCAAGCAGGTTGTGTGTTAGTGATTAGCAGACTGTACGTCAGTCCCTATACCAATGAAGGACTGCTGCAGTATAGGGCAGCGGTCAGCAGTAGTGCACGGCAACCCTATGTATTGTGGACCGATAGCGGTCCTTACAGAACAGCAGACTGTAACGCACTCAGGCCTATGTACCGTAGCACCCTATACCAAGTTACCAGTCCTTATAAAAACTTTTGTGGACCAAGCAGGTTGTGTGTTAGTGTTTAGCAGACTGTGCGTCAGTCCCTATACCGCTGAAGGACTGCTGCAGTATAGGGCAGCGGTCAGCAGTGGTGCACGTCAACCCTATCTATTGTGGACCGATAGCGGTCCTTACAGAACAGCAGACTGTACCGCACTCAAGCCTATGTACCGTAGCACCCTATACCAAGTTACCAGTCCTTATAAGAACTTTTGTGGAACAAGCAGGTTGTGTGTTAGTGATTAGCAGACTGTACGTCAGTCCCTATACCAATGAAGGACTGCTGCAGTATAGGGCAGCGGTCAGCAGTAGTGCACGGCAACCCTATGTATTGTGGACCGATAGCGGTCCTTACAGAACAGCAGACTGTACTGCACTCAGGCCTATGTACCGTAGCACCCTATACCAAGTTACCAGTCCTTATAAAAACTTTTGTGGACCAAGCAGGTTGTGTGTTAGTGTTTAGCAGACTGTGCGTCAGTCCCTATACCGCTGAAGGACTGCTGCAGTATAGGGCAGCGGTCAGCAGTAGTGCACGGCAACCCTATGTATTGTGGACCGATAGCGGTCCTTACAGAACAGCAGACTGTACTGCACTCAGGCCTATGTACCGTAGCACCCTATACCAAGTTACCAGTCCTTATAAGAACTTTTGTGGACCAAGCAGGTTGTGTGTTAGTGATTAGCAGACTGTACGTCAGTCCCTATACCAATGAAGGACTGCTGCAGTATAGGGCAGCGGTCAGCAGTAGTGCACGGCAACCCTATGTATTGTGGACCGATAGCGGTCCTTACAGAACAGCAGACTGTAACGCACTCAGGCCTATGTACCGTAGCACCCTATACCAAGTTACCAGTCCTTATAAAAACTTTTGTGGACCAAGCAGGTTGTGTGTTAGTGTTTAGCAGACTGTGCGTCAGTCCCTATACCGCTGAAGGACTGCTGCAGTATAGGGCAGCGGTCAGCAGTAGTGCACGGCAACCCTATGTATTGTGGACCGATAGCGGTCCTTACAGAACAGCAGACTGTAACGCACTCAGGCCTATGTACCGTAGCACCCTATACCAAGTTACCAGTCCTTATAAGAACTTTTGTGGACCAAGCAGGTTGTGTGTTAGTGATTAGCAGACTGTACGTCAGTCCCTATACCAATGAAGGACTGCTGCAGTATAGGGCAGCGGTCAGCAGTAGTGCACGGCAACCCTATGTATTGTGGACCGATAGCGGTCCTTACAGAACAGCAGACTGTAACGCACTCAGGCCTATGTACCGTAGCACCCTATACCAAGTTACCAGTCCTTATAAGAACTTTTGTGGAACAAGCAGGTTGTGTGTTAGTGATTAGCAGACTGTACGTCAGTCCCTATACCAATGAAGGACTGCTGCAGTATAGGGCAGCGGTCAGCAGTAGTGCACGGCAACCCTATGTATTGTGGACCGATAGCGGTCCTTACAGAACAGCAGACTGTAACGCACTCAGGCCTATGTACCGTAGCACCCTATACCAAGTTACCAGTCCTTATAAGAACTTTTGTGGACCAAGCAGGTTGTGTGTTAGTGATTAGCAGACTGTACGTCAGTCCCTATACCAATGAAGGACTGCTGCAGTATAGGGCAGCGGTCAGCAGTAGTGCACGGCAACCCTATGTATTGTGGACCGATAGCGGTCCTTACAGAACAGCAGACTGTACTGCACTCAGGCCTATGTACCGTAGCACCCTATACCAAGTTACCAGTCCTTATAAAAACTTTTGTGGACCAAGCAGGTTGTGTGTTAGTGTTTAGCAGACTGTGCGTCAGTCCCTATACCGCTGAAGGACTGCTGCAGTATAGGGCAGCGGTCAGCAGTAGTGCACGGCAACCCTATGTATTGTGGACCGATAGCGGTCCTTACAGAACAGCAGACTGTAACGCACTCAGGCCTATGTACCGTAGCACCCTATACCAAGTTACCAGTCCTTATAAGAACTTTTGTGGACCAAGCAGGTTGTGTGTTAGTGATTAGCAGACTGTACGTCAGTCCCTATACCAATGAAGGACTGCTGCAGTATAGGGCAGCGGTCAGCAGTAGTGCACGGCAACCCTATGTATTGTGGACCGATAGCGGTCCTTACAGAACAGCAGACTGTACCGCACCCAAGCCTATGTACCGTAGCACCCTAGACAGACCAAGTTACCAGTCCTGATAAAGAGCTTTGTGGAACAAGTGAGTTGTGAATGATTAGCAGACTGCAGCAGAAGGGCAGCAGTCAAGTATAATATTCTTTCTATATTTGGAAGAAAGAATATTATACGTGTACAAGCCTATTACCGTACCACTGATACCAGTCCTGAAAAGAACCTTTGTGGAACTAATAGTAACAGCAAGTCTTTAAAATTATCCTCACTGCCTGACACACTGCTTCCTGCCTGTCCCTATACAAATTGGCAAAAAAGAGTAGGCTGGAACGATTAGCTGGAACAGCTCTTTTGTGGACCTGATAGTAACAGCTAATGATGATGATGATGATGATGATGAAGAAAGACTAATCTGGCTGAGCTGTCCCTAAAATAGCAGCATACAGCGCTCTGTCCCTTTATCTAAACTGACAAAAGAAACTCAGGCTGCTGACCTAACACCTATACCAGTCCTGAAAAGAACTTTTGTGTACCAAATAGCTAGCGTTTTCTCTGTCCCTACTCCACACAGGATCCTTTCCCTACAGTGACAGAAGAAAGAATGTAAAATGGCCACCGGATCGGGTGTATTTATAGGTTAGGGGGAATGTCCAAGTGTCCATGAGCTGTCATGTCTCAATTGGTTGTCCTGTAACACATGATAAACGTGTCACGAAAGGTTAAAGTTCTTGTATACATTAAACACGTAAGTCCGCCGGGGCGAACGACGGAAAAAGGCGTTCGAACCCGCGGACGGCGAAAGTCGGAAATTCGCCGCGAAACGACCGCCGGGCGAACCGTTCGGCCATCACTAATTGGGAGCACTGGTGGGCACTATTGGGACTGCACTGATAGTCAGGGCACTGATAATCAGTGCCCTGATTATCAGTGCCGATGTGCTTTTAGCCATTTATCAGCTCTCTTTTTCTCTCCTCATGCTGTCAGCATGAGAAAAGGAAAGCTGATAACCATCTTGTGCTTACTTCTGCGATCAACTTTCATTGGACACAGCTGATTACGTGGTAAAGGGCTGCTGTGATTGGCCCCTTCCCCAGATCTGTGATCAGCTGAGTCCACAGGAGGTGCACAGACAGCAGGATTACGGGAGGACATCCATGTACGCCCTCCCGGCAAATTAAGCCTGCGCTGTAGCCGTCTTTCGGCTATAGGGCGGGAAGGTGTTAAACATATATATTTTTTTTTAAAAAGTACATAAATAGATCACCTTCCATGTCCAGTTTCAATATTTTATTATACTGTATATAGCATGCAAGAAAAATGACACATAATTAAAAACCATGGTATTGACTATAAAAAATAGAATACATCTCACATAAAGCAATCATGGCATTCAAGGTAATTCCTCCTCTAGGGTGGTAATAAATATATGATTTAATGTTATAAAAAAAAAAGGATACAAAGGGGCACAGAAAGGCTTATTTACAGTAAGAGCTGTGGAATAGACTCCCTAAAAACTAGTTCTGGCCAGCTCAGTAGATACCTGGTTGCCTCCTGGGGGAATTTACTGGAGCAAATTGCACCATGCCCGTAGGGCTTTTTTTTTTTTTGATCTTCCTTTGGGTCAACTGTGGGTTAAAGATTCTGTATTTTGTGTTTTTTTTATTCTGTTGGTTGAACTAGATTGACATTTTGTTTTTTTTTCACCCTGACTAACTTGGCAGCTAACTAAGGTCTTCATTCTCTACCTTTGTGGCTGCAGTATAGTAGCAGCCTCCTCTCTCCCTTTAACTCTGCAAAGTGGCAGTGGGTACCAGGCCTGGAGTGCACTGACTTTCAGCACCTGGTTCTGCAGGAAGATGGAGTGAAGTTGGGAGGAAAGAGATGTGGAGCAAGTTGGCAGAGCTTCCCATCAATGAGGACTCGGAGCCCCAGGTGAATGAAGACTGCTGAGCTGAGGGTCTCCCTCTGGCCTCTTGGGTTATATGGGAGCTCTTAGATTAGTATTATGGCATTAGGGGTATGTGGCGCATGTATCACAAGGCATGGTGCTGTGTGTATTGGGGTGCATAGGGCAGCATATATTATTTATGATACTGAAAGAACTATAAACGGCTCACTGTGATGTAATATTTCATTACAGCTTTATTTGCTTAATGTTACAGTACACTATACACTCTGGAGTGGCATTGACACTTTTGGATTATTTGGAAACAATTCTCCTTTAAATCCTAGTTCCACCTTAAACTATTTCACGTGCCCCTTGCTAAATATTTAAACCTTGTTTGCATTACTTTCTATACTGAATATGCATATCTGGGTATATCACAGATTAATAAATACACTTTTTACAGGTGTAAAACATCTGGAGACCGGTGGTATGTGGGAAACAGATGTGAAAAGGAGATCCGGAACAAAGGCACCGTGTGGACCATGTCTTCCTTATGTGCACTACTCTCTCTTTTTATGCTTACTCTTGTGAATGTAGTATGACATCCAATCAATGTGGGCTGTTATATTAAAATAAATAACATTTAAAGTGAAATTCCAAACACAAATGTTTGCTTGTTTGTTTTTGTTTTCTATAGAATAGAGTTACCACCTCTATCAGATTTTTACTGCTGACTGTGCCACCTTTGGAGAAATGCCCCCTCATTTCCTGTTTTGTCACTGGGACAGGAAATGGAGATACATCTGTCCAACAAAGCCACTAATAAATCATAAAAAACACTTGTTTTTTTGGAAAGTGCTATAGGATTGGTACCTCTGTGTCACTAGTACAGGAATCTCCAAACTATGGCCCTCCAGCTGTTGCAGAACTACACATCTCATGAGGCATTGTAAAACTCTGACAATCACAAACATGGCTAGGCATGATGGCAATTGAAGTTCCTGAACAACTGGAGGGCCATAGTTTGGAGACCCCTGCACTAGAAGATGGTGAGAGGGGAGATATCTTTAACAACCATACAGACAACAATAAATCACGACAGAGGTTCTTCTTCTAACCCACTTTGCCCTCAACTGAAAAAAAAAAAAAGGATTTTGGCTGAAGTCTATGCTTTAATAAATACTACATTACCATGGTTCATTATTTCAGTAAATCGGTAAATTTGATTGCATTTGTAATATACTTTGTTCATTTCACTTTTTTTTAGCCCAGCAAAATCCACAAACCTGATGCATAAGGACTGACTATTAAAATATCTTCCTGGTAGCCTGGACTAAAGGCCATCTCCATATATTTTTCTTTTGATAACAATAGTCCAGTTTTGAGAGAGTTATTAGTGTGACCTTTTTAGGCATGATCATTGGTCTATAAATTTTTATATATTTTTGTAATAAAATATTTTGTTTTTAAATTTTTACATTGTATACAGTTGAAGGTAAATCTAAAGGAAATTGAAAAAGAAAACTGTATAATGTATGGACAACTTGAATCGGTAGTAGTAAACCGTAGTAAACCGCATCCAAAACACATCCGTTTTCAGGCAAGTATTCCCTAAATCAGCGCTGGTGTCAGTGTGCTCTATCTCAGTGCTGGTGTCAGTGTGCTCAGTGCTGGTGTCAGTGTGCTCTGTCTCAGTACTGGTGTCAGTGTGCTCTCAGCGCTGGTGTCAGTGTGCTCTCAGCGCTGGTGTCAGTGTGCTCTATCTCAGTGCTGATGTCAGTGTGCTCTCAGCGCTGATGTCAGTGTGCTCTCAGCGCTGGTGTCAGTGTGCTCAGCGCTGGTGTCAGTGTGCTCTATCTCAGCGCTGGTGTCAGTGTGCTCTCAGCACTGGTGTGATTGAGCACATTGACACCAGTACTCTTAATATATGCAATTCATTTTTTTTTCTTGAATTATTTTTTCCCCCCATTATAGATGTGAATGGGGCCTCATGTCTAGGTTATGCCTAAGGCCTCACAAAGCCTAGAGCCACCTCTGGTAGGTTGGCAACACTGATCCCAAAGCCCGGCAACTGCGGCTGGATGCCACCATCTTGAATGTGAAGTCAGCAGCCCCAGTAGACGTAGAGCTGTCATTCAGTTGATTCTCTACACTACAGTATTCTCTGCATTCCTCTTTCGGCTGCCATATAGTACTAGGGATACAGTATTTTCTTTTAAAGAATAACCTTTACTGGACAGTGCTGACCAATCAGAATCCACCTAGCCCATACTGTGAGTGCTGGAGGAGAAGAGTGAAAGACAGGATTTCAAATCCCTGGACCGGTAAAGCATTATCCCGATGCCCGACAGCGGGTAATCGTGGAACCCTGGTACAACGGGACTGGGGAGGGGGCCCAGTGTACAGTAAGTTCACCTTACAGATTTTCTGTAAAGGTGAACAAACCCTCTAAAGGAGAGTATTGCAGCAAAAGTGGTTTATATTTAAAGTGATATTAAAGGCTTGCTTTTTTTTTTTTTTTAAATAACAAACGTGCTATACTTACCTGCTCTGTGTAGTTATTTGGCACGGAGCAGCTCGTATCCTTCTCTTCTTGGGTCCCATGTCGGTGCTCTTGGCCCCTCCCTTCTGCCAAGAGCCCCCAGAGCGAGCAGCTTGCAGTAGGGGGACCCGGGGCACAGCTCAGCGTGGCCATTCACACAGAGAGTTGCTGCTAATGGTGGGTGTGGTCAGGTTGTGCTTACAGTGGGAGGAGCTTACAGTGGTATGGTTAGACCCTTTATGACCAAGGTCAAAACAAAAATAATAGATATAAAAAGTTTCACTGCCACAAACAGAGAGCAGGCAGGCTCTTTATTGCAGAAGAGACATGCAATGCACATGTGCAGCTCAGCTTACACCTCTGGCCTGGTCTCTGTGTGCTGGAATGACTGATTCCTGTGCATGCGCAGGAGTGATGTCATACTACGCTGACCCATGAAGAAGACTGGAGACCGCCACACAGCTGAAGATGCTGGCACCATTGAGGGACGTTGTCACTGAAGCAAAGGTAAGTTTAGTTCTGTAAAGTCCTTATAAAGTCTGGAAATCTTTTACCTTAATGCATTCCCTGCATTAAGCTAAAAAGTGTCCCAGTGTTTGTATCGCCCAATCACCCCGTTCTATACTTACCTATGTCCTCTCTCAATCCAGCGCTGTGCCCGTCTGCAGTGGCGCTCTCCTCTCCCTCTCTCTGCTCACAGAGGCAGCAGAAGGAACCATTGACTCCTGCCAATCGAATCCTGTGAGCAGAGGGCAGGCAGCGGGGCTGAGCCACGCTGTGTGGGCCAAAAGACATGCACAGCCTGGCTCAGGATCAATCCTGCAGGTGTGCCCCCATTGGAAGTGGTCTGCTATTGGTTGGTACACAAAGAAGGGGAGGAGCCAAGAGCTCCAGCAGGTGACCCCAGAAGAGGAGCACAGAGTAGGTAAGTGTAATATGTTTATTTTATTAATGTTGGCTCCCGCTCCTGTCACTCATATCCTGTAAGCCAATGAGAAGTGAGAGAAGACAGAAGTCTGACCTCTGTGTCTGATTGGACGCGCAGAACTGTGGCTGGTGAGTGAGCCTGCTCTGGGTGCCCCCATGGCAAGCTCTTTGCTCTGAAGGCACTCTGAGGGCACTTGGCAGGTGGGAGGGGCCAGAGGCACCAGTGGGGGGACCTGAGAGGGTGAGGGCTGCTCAAGTATGACGTGTTTGTTTGTTTCTTTTTAAACCCTGCCTTTATTATCATTTTAATGCATTTTCTGCATCAAGGTAAAAAACTTTCTGCATTTAGCTTTCCCTCCAGCCCCCCCCCCCCCCTAATACTTACCTGAACCCGATCTCGATCCAGCAATGTGCACGAGAACAGAGGCTCTCTCGGATCTCTGCCTCCTCATTGGCTCAGTCACAGCCAGTAAGGAGAGAGCAGGGGACAGTGGCGTCACTAGGGTTGGAGTCACCTGGTGCTGAAAACATTGGTGTCACCCTCCCTCCACCAATTATTGTCCCCCCTCAGTACAGACCCCCCCCACTAAGTACAGACCCCCTCCCTTAGTACGGATACCCCCATCAGTGTAGAATCCCCACTCTTAGTGCAAACCCCCCCTTTTAGTGCAGACCCCCATCAGTATAGAATCCCCCTTAGTGCAGACCCCCATCAGTATAGTATCCCCCTTAATGCAGACCCCCACAGTAAAGACACCCCCCTTAGTGCAGACCCCCCATCAGTATAGAATCCCCCTCAGTGCAGACCCCCATCAGTATAGTATCCCCCTTAGTGCAGACCCCACAATCAGTATAGAATCCCCCTTAGTGCAGACCCCCCATCAGTATAGAATCCCCCCTTAGTGCAGACCCCCCATCAGTATGGAATCCCCCTTAGTGTAGACCCCCCATCAGTATAGAATCTCCCTTAGTGCAGACCCCTACAGTATAGACACCCCCTTAGTGCAGACCCCCATCAGTATAGACACCCCCCTTAATACAGACCCCCCATCAGTATAGACACCCCCCTTAGTGCAAACCCCTGCAGTATAGACACCCCCAATTAGTGCAGACCCCCCCATCAGTATAGAATCCCCCTTAGTACAGACCTCCCAATCAGACCTCCACTGCAGGTGTGGGCATCATCCCGGTATAACCCCCGGAAGCTGAGTAGGCACATCTGCGTACACTCGGCGGGAAGGGGTTAAATAAAAAACGGTGTCACTTTTATTCCTATAACAAGGAATGTAAACATCCCTTATAATAGAAAAAAAGCATGACAGGACCTCCTAAATATGAGATCTGGGGGTCAAAAAGACCTCACATCTCATATTTACACTAAAATGCAATAAAAAAACGAAAAAAATTTTGTCATTAAAATTTTTTTTTTAAATGTCCCTTTTAGAGCTATGGGCGGAAGTGACGTTTTTAAGTCTCTTCTGCCCTGCAATGTTATTTGAGACGGGTGGCGGCCATCTTCCCCTCACTCATCTCCATACTTAGCAAGGGGCAACATCCGATCGCCTCCGCGGCTGCCGACGGCTCCGCTAAGCAGCGGAGGGCACTGGAGCATGGCTGGGGGGGCCCCTCTCCCACCACCGATAGAAGTGATCTTGTGGCGAATCCGCCGCAGAGACCACTCTTATCGGAAACCGGACCCGCTGAAGAAGAGGATACCGGGGTTATGGCAGCTAGCTGCTTCCATAACAACCATATTCCTCTTCAAAGTTAGGACGTATATGGGCGCGCTGCGGTCTGGAAGGGGTTAGAATGGACAGAACTGTACGGTGCTGCCGGACGTCGTGGTTTTGCGTACCTGAAAACATTCCGCGCTTTCCTATGTGTGGGGGGACATTAAGAGGTGATGGTGCGCCATGTGCATCTTCTAAAGGGCAGCACATATTTCCTGCGGGTTGGGGAACGTGTGCGATTAGCGTGTGTTTCCCATCCCGCATATGTGTGATTCTAGTCTTAGTAGTTCATTTTTAATTTTTTTGTTGCAAACTCAGCTTCTTCGCTGGTCTTCTGGTCTCCAGCGCCGCCATCTTGACTCTGGGAAGCCGGCTGTGACTTCCTGCTGTTCCACAGCTGGCACCCCACCGCTCATGTGCGAGATCTTGGCACCCCAGATGTTTTGGAACTACATTTCCCATGATGCTCAACTACACTGCAAAGTGGCTGAGCATCATGGGAAATGTAGTTCCAAAATATCTGGAGTGCCAAGGTTCGCCATCACTTTCCTAGGGCATGAGACTTGTCCCAGGAGGCTGTGGGAGGGGGGAAGCCGAACCTCGTTTTTTCTCACCTAGGGGGGAGAAGCAGAAGTGGGATCGGGTACCTGTCAGAAAAAGGAACCCACTCCAAAAAAAAAAAGTTGCTATAGCGGTAGAGGAGGGGGGAGGAGGATGGGCAGAACTTCACTTTTTAATCACAAATCTACAAATATTTGTAAATCTATAGCAAAAGGTCGCCCAGTATTGGGATGGCAGGGATCACCTATGCACTCAAAACATCTCACTGATGCTTTGGCAGTCTGATTGGCACCAGTTTGGTTCCTTATTCTGTCAGTAATTCCTCTGATAAATGTCACTCACAGGCACTTCACTAGAGCTGATCATCAGCATCAACCTTCTGCTTTACACATTCAGGATGGCAAACTGCAGGCTCCGAGCTCTGAGCAGAGCGACCTCGTGTGGTGAATATGCACCATCACATGTGAGCTGAAGATGCTTTATCTATCTTTCACCAGAAGGGGTCAGTGCTGCTCATATTCTTTTTTGTTTAACTAGTTGCTGACCGCCGGCCGTCAAATGACGGCCAGGCGGCGCACCTATTGTGGCGGGAGGCCGTCATATGACGGCCTCCCGTTTAAACAGGGAATGCGCGCGATCGTGCGTGCGCATCCCTTTTTTTTCGGTGGCGGCGTGTCACGGAGACACCGCTCGCCACCGAAGGGGGTGAACAGCCATTCGTTATGGCTGTTTACCACGTGATCGGCCGTGATGAAGTCACGGCCGATCACAGATGGTCACACCCCGAACGTGCACGGCGCATGCGCGCGATCGCGAGCGCGCTGCGCGTGCACGTCGGTGGCGGCGTGTTCCCCGGGAACACTACTCGTCACCGACGCTGGTAAACAGCCATTGGCCGGCCGTTTACCCACGTGATCGGCTGTGAGCCTTTCAAAGCCGATCACAAAAATGTAAACAAACTGCGGTAACGGGATTTTACCGGGTTCTCCTCCTCACACACCGATCGTGTGTGAGGAGGAGATTGCGGTAACATCTCGTTACCGCATACAGTGTACACCAATCATACTGATTGCCCCCCCCCCCCCGATAAAGAGGACCTGTCACCACCCCTCATAGTACCTGTCAATCACAGTCCATCAGAGTACCTGTCACAGTCCATCAGAGTATTTGAGTACCTGTCACAGCACATCAGAGTACCCGAGTACCTGTCACAGCCCATCAGAGTACCCGAGTACCTGTCACAGCCCATCAGAGTACCTGTCAGCCCATCAGAGTACCCGAGTACCTGTCACAGCCCATCTGAGTACCCGAGTACCTGTCACAGTTCATCTGAGTACCCGAGTACCTGTCACAGCCCATCAGAGTACCCGAGTACCTGTCACAGCCCATCAGAGTACCCGAGTACCTGTCACGGCACATCAGAGTACCCGAGTACCTGTCACGGCACATCAGGGTACCCGAGTACCTGTCACGGCACATCAGAGTACCCGAGTACCTGTCACGGCACATCAGGGTACCCGAGTACCTGTCACGGCCCATCAGGGTACCCGAGTACCTGTCACGGCCCATCAGGGTACCCGAGTACCTGTCACGGCCCATCTGGGTACCCGAGTACCTGTCACAGTCCATTAGAGTACCGAGTACCTGTCACAGTCCATTAGAGTACCGAGTACCTGTCACAGTCCATCAGGGTACCCGAGTACCTGTCACAGTCCATTAGAGTACCGAGTACCTGTCACAGTCCATTAGAGTACCCGAGTACCTGTCACAGTCCATTAGAGTACCGAGTACCTGTCACAGTCCATTAGAGTACCGAGTACCTGTCACAGTCCATCAGGGTACCCGAGTACCTGTCACAGCCCATCTGAGTACCCGAGTACCTGTCACAGTCCATCTGTGTACCAGAGTACCTGTCACAGTCCATCTGAGTACCCGAGTACCTGTCACAGTCCATATGAGTACCTGTCACCGCCCTTCAGAGTACCCAAATACCAGTCACCAAACCATCAGAGTACCTGTCACCAGGCCATCAGAGTACCCGAGTACCTGTCACCAGGCCATCAGAGTACCCGAGTACCTGTCACCAGGCCATCAGAGTACCCGAGTACCTGTCACCAGGCCATCAGAGTACCCGAGTACCTGTCACCAGGCCATCAGAGTACCCGAGTACCTGTCACCAGGCCATCAGAGTACCCGAGTACCTGTCACTAGGCCATCAGAGTACCCGAGTACCTGCCACCAGGCCATCAGAGTACCCGAGTACCTGTCACCAGACCATCAGAGTACCCGAGTACCTGTCACCAGACCATCAGAGTACCCGAGTACCTGTCACCAGACCATCAGAGTACCCGAGTACCTGTCACCAGACCATCAGAGTACCCAAGTACCTGTCACCAGGCCATCAGAGTACCCGAGTACCTGTCACCAGGCCATCAAAGTACCTATCTCCAGCCCATGTCTCATAGAATATACATTAGGGTGTTTGCTTTCCAAAATGGGGTCATTTTGTGGGTAATTTCACTGTCCTGGTGGTCCAGGACCTTCAAAAGTGTGATGGGTAGGAATGAAATGAGATGTGTCATTTATGCTCCTAGAAAGCCTGAACGTACTACTTCAATGTTCGGCCTCTCTATGTGGCCAGGTTGTGTAAAAGTCCTACACATGTGGTATCGCCATACTCGGGAGGAGTAGCAGAATGTATTTTGGGGTGTAATTTTTGCTATATACATGCTATGTGTTAGAAATATCTTATAAATTGACAATTTTGTGTAAAAAAAAATGCGTTAAATTTTTTTTCCACATATTCCAAAATCTTCTGGAAAAAAATGAACCGTTCAAAAGACTCATTATGCCTCACAGATTATACGTTGGGGTGTTTGCTTTCCAAAATGGGGTAATTTTATGGGAAGTTCCATTGTCCTGGTACTCCAGGGCCTTCAAAAGTGTAATAGGTGGTTGAGAAATGAGATGCGTAATTTTTGCTCGTAGAACGTCTGAAGGTACTACATCAATGTTAGTGCTCTGTATGTGGCTAGGCTGTGTAAAAGTCCTACACATGTGGTATCGCCGTACTCGGGAAGAGTAGCAGAATGTATTTTGGGGTGAAATTTGTTGTATGCATATGCTGTGTGTGAGAAATAACCTGATAATATGACAATTTAGTAAAAAAAAATAAAAAAAAATAAAAAATCTTCATTTTGCAAAGAATTGTGGGAAAAAATGACAACTTAAAAAAACTCACCATGCTACTTACTTAATACCTTGGGATGTCTACTTTGTAAAAAGGGGTCATTTGGGGGGTATTTTTACTTTCCTGACTTGTTAGGGCCGGTTCACACAGCAGGCGAGGCGAGGCGACTCCGACTTGCCTCGCCGCGACCTGCCGCGGCCTCAGCGGCGACTTGCAAATGACTTCTGTATAGAAGTCAATGCAAGTCGCCCCGAGGTCGCCCAAAAGTAGTACAGGAACCTTTTTTCTGAGTCGGAGCGACTCGAGTCGCTCCTCTCAGAACGGTTCCATTGTACAGAACGGGGGCGACTTGCGAGAGCGAGGCGAGGCGAGTCGTGTCGCCTCGCATCGCCCGCTGTGTGAACCGGCTCTTAGTGTCTCAAGAAATGAGGTACACCTGATGTACTGAAGGCCTGATCAGAAGTGATCAATTTTCAGTGATTGGCACCATAGTTTGTAGACTCTATAACTTTCACAAAGACCAAATAATATATACTAATGTGGGTTATTTTTACCAAAGATATGTAGCAGTATAAATTTTGGCCAAAATTTATGAAGAAAAATTACTAATTAGCAAAAATTTATGACAGAAACGAAGAAAAAGGCATTTTTTTCACAAAATTTACGTTTTATTTTATTTATAGCACAAAAAATAAAAAACCCACTAGTGATTAAATACCACTAAAAGAAAGCTCTATTTGTGTGGAAAAAAGGACGCAAGTTTCATATGGATACAGTGTAGGATGACTGAGTAATTGTCATTCAAACTGTGAGAGCGCTGAAAGCTGAAAATTGGTCTGGTCAGGAAGGGGGTGTAACTGCACTGTACTGAGGTGGTTAAAAGTATTACTGATTAAAAAAAAAAAAATAATAAAAAAAAAACTCCATACAAATAATTATTGAGTTTCTCCCTTATAAATAAGTGCAATTATTACAACACAATTATTACAACACATTTTTACATATATTATGCTCCAATCAATCTTTTAAAAATCTGCAATGCAATGTTACAAATAATTATCCTATAAATGCGATGAAATCAAACAGAAAATATTGTGAATATGTGATGAAAAAAGGGTTAAATTAAATATGAACAAAGAAAAGTAATATAAAAGAAATAAATAAGAGTGTAGAAAAAATAAAAATAATAATGATAATAATTAAAAAAATATATATATAAATAAGAGTCTATAAAAAAGTTACAATATATAAATATATATGAAAACATTTCATGAATTAATATATAATATAATAGATAAGGGTGTATAAAAAAATAACAATAGTTAATAAATATAAAAATAACTATAAATACAGGTGTATAAAATAGTGAATAAAAATAAATATTGATAATAGCCAAATACCCTCTGAGTGCTCTACTTCTACGTTCTTTCTATGCAAATTCAGTATCTTTTTGTTTATTGCCAATGTTATCATTTTCTTTTTGTGTGTTTATGGAAAAAAACGTAATCGCGTTTCAAAAAATAAAAAAAATAAAGGTGTCTAAACACAAAAAAAAGAAAAAGGATTAAATCTAGAAAATAAAAAAAAATAAGGGTGTGTGTAAATAAAACAATCTGTCATATATAAAACAAATATAAATAAGAGTGCATAAAAATAATAAATATGATAAATAGTAAATATAGAAATAAAAATTGTGAATAAAGGGGTATAAAACAATAAATAAAAACCTTAAACATAATTGTATTTATTTATTTTTTATATTATATTTATGTTTTTTTTGCCAATGATAATAAAATGGTAATAAAATAATAAAAACCTTAAATATACTTTTTTATTTTCTATTATATTTATGTTTTTTTATTTATTTAATTTTTTACATTTTTATTCTTATTATTTAGGGTGCTCTGCAATAAAAATGTAAATAAATGGGGTATAAAATAATAAATAACAATGTTAAAGATAATATTTTTTTATTTTCTGTTATATTTCTGTTTTGTTTTGTTATGTTTATTTCGATTTTTATTGTAGAGCTGCCTGAATAATTAGAGTGAAAGATATATATATATATATATATTTTGTTTTTTTAATAGGGTAAAAAAATGTCGGCTATTCACTGCTATCTTGCCAGCCCAGTACTGGTCAGTGTGATAGACATTGCCATCATCGATCAGTGGTGGACCAGGGTATAGTCGTGAGCCACCAGCAATGCTAATGCTGAATTATGGCACTAGCAATGCCATAAACATAAACGCGTGACTTGTCAGGGGGTGGACTAGAACTCATGGACATACGCAATCCAACAGCAGCCCGCGCCTTTGGAAGGCGGCGCGCATTGTCACACGCCACCACTACTGGCTGATATACTAGAGACATTTCTTTATCTAGAAGCTAGTTTCTCAGTGCCGTTAGCAGCTCAGCATTGCCATCTACAGGCATTACTGAGAATTATACCCGCACGCTGCTGAGCTGAAGAGACGCTCTCTGCTCTATGAGACCTGCGCACAAGCTGTAGCTGGCTTTGCTGATGCCTGCCTCGGAAGGACCCCGTTGTACTGTCCATAACGTCGCTTAGCAACCACCCGTCCTTGCCAACCGGAGTGCGACCATAGTAACCCACAGACTGCAACATGGCAGAGGGAGGGGAGCCGATCGTCAGACCCAGAAGGATCTTTATTCAATCCGGGGCGTTAATATAGATAAAGTAGGCACAATTCTTTTTTCTTTATTGAGTGGCATTTAGTTCACACCAGAATGCCGGCTTGGAAGCCGCACGTTTCCTGCACCACCTTCAAAACGCACCACAGTTGCGATTTGCAGCGGGGTGTTAATGTTACGTCATGAAATGCAGGTCGCACGCGCAGGGCACTCGCCTGCACCAGACCGCGTGCTACAGAAGTACTATGCCATCCGCTTGCTGTGCGTTTCCCTTAAAGGAGTGCATGACCTGCTTTTGGTGCAGTTCGGTGCGACTCGGTCCATTCACAATGAATAGGCTAAAATCGCACACCGCACGTGAATGGCAGAGGAACGCTCAGTACGTTGTTGTGCGATTCCGTGGTGTGGACCGGCCCTTCACTCATTTGTATGCGGAGGCCGAGCTGCAATGCCACTTCATGTGAGCTCTGGTGCATTGCGAG
Source organism: Lithobates pipiens (assembly GCF_037356315.1). NCBI lineage: Eukaryota > Metazoa > Chordata > Amphibia > Anura > Ranidae > Lithobates > Lithobates pipiens. The sequence continues at coordinate 195,620,547 of NW_027507764.1, forward strand.
AAAAATGCTCCAAGGCTGCGTTTAAAAAAAAAATGAATATAAATAAGGGAGTATAAAAAAAATGCAAACAATATATATTTGTGAATACATTTAATGAATAAATATAAAAATAAATAAGGGGATATATAAACAATAATAAAATAGTTAATAAATGTAAAAATAATTATAAATAAGGGGGTATAAAATAATAAATAAGGGCGAGCGATTAATAATGCCCATACACCTCCTGGGGGCTCTACTTCTACCTGCTTTCTATGCGAATTCAGTAGCACAAGGCAGCTTTGTGGTGTGAACAGGGCACAGAGATAATAATGGTTTTCTATGGTCCTGTGTGGTGACCGGTGCTGATAAAGTGCAGAAAAATGCATCCAGTGTGAATGAGCTCTTAGGTGAGGTTGTCACTTATTTTTTTCAAGCCAAACCCGAACACTCTAGCAGCGCACAGTACGTTTTTTGTTTTTGTTTTAGGGTGCTTTCACACTGCAGCCGCCCGAGCACAGGATTCAAAACCCGGACTGTCCGGGTGAATCTCGGACAGGTGGTGACCCTACTCTTAGGCCTCAGCTATCCACACCTCTGTGTGAAGGACCGTCTTTGCCTGCATCCATTTATGTCTATTGGGACGCAGTAGCAGCATGGATATAGCCACCGGGGCCAGCTTGGCAGTCGTGCAGGGGCATGTCTCTGAACGTCTGTGCAGGCACTGCGTCCCAGTAGACATAAACCATACTGCTTGTACCCAGAGGCATAAAACACTTGGGTACCCCATGCAGGCATGGGGGGGGGCCCTTAGCATAGGTACGTCTGTGTGAATCAGGCCTTTAACCTCTTGCCAACCTGCTGCAGTACCTATACTGTGGGGGATTGGCTCTTTCAGGCATGGTAAAGTACCTGTACATCGGGGCTTTCTTCCGGGTCCGCTCTCTCGCGCATGCGTGCGCACCCAGAAACCCGAGCTGTCATTCACTGCAGCAAAAGCCAAGCAGTGGGTCTTAGCCAATGATTTGTGGCCGGGACCCACTGATCGGCTGAGCGAATGACAGAAGAGAGCAACAACACAGAGCTCTCTACAGACGGCAGCAACGTGCTGCTTTTTTTTCTCCCTGCAAAGTAGGGAATAAAAATCAGAACATTACTTAATAAAAATCAGCACATTGTACATACAGTAACCATTGTCAGGCACACAGTTAACCTTTTGATCTAATGTTAACCCCTTTCCCAGTCAGTGTCATTAGTACAGTGACAGTGTATATTATTAGCACTGATCACTGTATTAGTGTCACTGGTGGTGTCAGCATCAGTTTGGCTGCTTTCACACCGAGGCGTTTTTTAGGTGTGTTAGCCCTAGAAATAGCCTCTAATGCCTGAAAACCTCCTCCCTATTCATTCCAGTGTGACTTTTCACACTGGGGCGGTGCGCTTGCGGGACATTCTGAAAAGTCCTGCAAGCAGCATCTTTGGGGCAGTTTGGGAGCTCTGCATACACTGCTTCCAAAACTCCCTGCCCATTGAAATGAATGGGCAGCGCTGCCAAAGCTCTGCGACATGGGCGCTTTTAACCCTTTCTTTGGCCGGCAGTGGGCTAAAATTAGCGACGCTTTACCGCTAACGCGGAGCGACTACAGTGTGAAAGTAATCTAAGTGTCAGATTGACCGTGCACTAAGGGAGTCCCACTATAAGTTGCTGATCGCCACCATTACTAGTATAAATAAATAAATATAAACTCTAGTATATATCCCATAGATTGTAGACGCTATAGTTTTCATACAAACCAATCAATATACACTTTTTTTTATTTTTTTACCAAAAATATGTAGCAGGATGCGTTTTGGCCAAAATATAAGAAGAAATTAAATTTTTTTATTTTTTTATTGGATATGTTTTATAGCAGAAAGTAAAATATATATATATTTTTTGCTTTTTTTAATATTTTCAGTCTTTTTTCGTTTATATAATAAAAAATAAATAATGCAGTGGTGATCTAGTACCACCAAAAGAAAGCTCTATTTGTGTGAAAAAAAAAAATATAAATTTTGTTTGGGGACAGTGTTGCATGACTGCGAAATCGGCAGTTAAAATAACACCGTGCCATATAGCAAAAAATGGCCTGGTCATGAAGGGGGATAAATCTTCCCGGAGGTCTAGTGGTTTAGTGTATCTAGATCCAAAATCTTTTTTTTCTTTTTTTCTGGATAGAGTAGGAAGAGTTTTAACCCCTGCTAGGTTATTATTATTTGTGCACCACTGGGGAGATTTCCCTTCACTTCCTGTCCTAGAGATGCAACAGAAGGTTAAAAGTAAATCTCTAAATGTGATTGGGGTTCTTCTCTTAGATAGTTCACCCAGTAAAGGAGTCAGTACGATTGATAGTATACAGTGTCATCATTTGTAGGAGCTGGTTGTAGACATACCAGTGATGTAACTAGAAGGTGGAGGTGGAGGCGGGTGTAGTGGTATAGGTGGTGGCTGATGGACAGCAGCAGGAACAGCAGGTGGAGGAAGAGTGAGTTTTGTCAAATCAGCGGTTTCTGGAACGTTGGCGGCATCACCCTCTACTGCCCCAATTCCAGGCACCAGAGGAGGTTTTCACTCTAGAGGCCACAAAGAAGAAGAAGCGTGTGTAATTACGTGCAAACGTTCGGTTGGCGCGAGTGCGTCCACGTGTTCGTATTGGCGTGCGTCCGTTCGTACCAGGACTCGCACGCCTCTGATGGGGACACCGTGCATGATCCTTGGGACGAAGGTGAACTGCTGCTACACGGGGACGGATCTTCACATGGTGAGTTCTCTGACACCAGGAAAGGTACATCAGAATGCGGATGCCCTTTCTCGGGTCTATTGTCACTTGGCTCGTGGTGTCCAGACCCCTGGCTTGGAACAGGGTATTTCAAGGGGTTAATTGAAGAGGACAGTTACTTCCCCTTCAGACCTGCTTATTGCCAGCTGGGCTGAAAATGTTAGAGGGGAGCTGTTTGAGTAGGAGAGAAAGAGAGACACAGCAGCATGCTGTGTGAAAGGATCCTTTGCTGTATTGCGTACCTGCTGGGGTGAGCAAAACCATATCAGAGACTGTAGCTCTGGCTAGAGCCATGTACTTTATCTATATATCAGCCTGTTGGTTAAAGAGATTGAACTTTTCCTACATCTGCACCTGTGTTACAAGACAAGTCTGTTGTTTCTTCTGTTTATTTTGCTGAATAAAGCCATTTTTACTTTACTGAACTATTTGAGCCGGCTCTTTACCCCTCCAATCGCCTACAAATGATTTATATCTATATATATATATATATATATATATATATATATATATATATATATATATATATATATATGGCCTAAGTCTAGATGAATCACCCACACTTAAAGGGGCAGCTACACATTTTTTGTTTTCTTTTTCATACACATTATTTGAAGTGTATTGGGATAGGCTCTAGTGCATCTAATAAATTGTTTTTGATATATAACCAAATGTAATGTACTTCGGCTTCTTTCATTGTCTTTGTGTATTAGTTATACAGGCTTATCAGCGCCTCAACAGAGACAGAAAACCATTATCTCTTCTTTATTTCTACAGATATTTCCCAATTAAGACAGACACAACCATTGCCGCCACCCACATCACCACCACCCAAAGTGCCAGTCCTGTGCGCACAAAATAACTGTTTGAATGATGGAATCTGTGTTCTGGAAAACCAGCAGCCGGCATGCAGGTAAAAATGTCTTGCCTCAGTGCAGGAGTGTCAAACTCAATTTCATTGTGGGCCACATTGCATCAGCATTATAATTGCCCTTAACCACTTGAGACCCGCGCTATAGCCGAATGACGGCTACAGCGCGGATCTCCTTTGCCGGGACGACGTCTGCAGGTAAGCTGCACTTGTAAACCCAGAAGGCTTCGGGGAACAGAGGGCAGATAGGGTGACCATTTACAGCCAGGTGACTTCAAGTAATTGTAGCACCCTCTAGTGTAGAGTGCTAGGCTGTACATAGATTTCTTTTTGTAATATAGGTAAATTTAGGCTTGGCTACTCTTACCTCCCCCACTATCAAGCGGTCGGAAATTACCTGGATCTCAGTGTGTACTTGCTGGATCTCAGCACGGTGTGTCTCCTCCACTCTCTTAATGAGAGCCTCTATATCGGCTTTCGTTGGTAGAGCCTGGATTAAGCTCTTCAGATCCTCCGCTTCCGATCGTATACTACGAGGGGTGACTTCCTCGCATTCCTCTTTGCCGTTCCCGGCCTCGGTTGGGCTTTTCGTCTCCCCCCTATTCGTCCGCGCACTCGCCTCCGCTTCCGATCGTTTAGTGCGAGGGGTAGCTCCTTCGTTTTCCTCTCTGCCATTCCCAGCCTCGATTGAGCTTTTCATCTCCCCCCTGTTTGTCCGAGCGCTCACCACCTCGGGGGGCTTAGCTACGTCCGTAGTCTCCGCGATATGCCCGGCAGCTGACATCCGCCTCGGGGAGAAATACTGCTGTATAGCGGGTTGTGGGGCACTGCACCCTGCAGCTCTACGCGAGGTTTTCGTTTCTCTCTGTCTAGGCGCGCTCATTCCGGGATCCTCAGGTGCAAATCACCTATGACTGGCGGTTCAGCTAGGAGCACAGACTCTGCACGCCCTCACTCAGCCATGCTCAGACCACACCCCCCTAAGCAACAGATTTGAAGGAAAAATGGAGAGAGTGGAAAGGGAGAGCAAAGAGCAGGGTGAGACGTTGGTGAAGATGCAGCTTCAGATCGAGGAACTTGAAGATCGTAGTCGTCGCTGCAACTTGAGGCTCCGAGGAGTCCCAGAAGTCGCTGAGCAGGAGCACTTGCAGGAGGAGGTAATGAGCATTTTTCACATGATTTTAGAGGGTAATGTCCCGCCTAACATGGATTTGGACAGAGTACACAGGGCGCTAGGGCCTAAATCAGCAGACCCGCAAAGGCCCAGGGACATAATTTGCCGCCTCCATAGATACGCGCATAAGGAGACTTTGCTGAGGAAGGCATGGTTGGCTGGCAATATTGAGATAGAGGGATCAGTAGTGAAGCTCCTACCTGACTTATCCCGGGCCACACTACAGCGCAGAGCACAGTTGCGTGCTGTCTTGGACTGTGTACGGCGGGAGGGACATGCATACAGATGGAAATACCCTCTTGCTGTGGTAATAAGAAAAGGAACATCTACATGCACACTGAGACTATACAGCGATCTTCCAAAATGATTTGCCTTTATAGGTGTGGAGCCGTTTATGGTGCCGAACTGGAGACTCCCACTCTCTCAGCTACAGAGAAAAAAAACAGAAAGCACAGGAGGGAAAGAGAGGGAGTGGGAAAGATGAGAAAGACATATTACAGCACAATGAGACTTGTGTTAGAAATTAAGCTAAATTAACTCATATCCCTGAACCTATCCTTTTTTTTTGTTTCTTTTGTGCGCCTGTTGGGGCTTTTTCCCTTCTCTGTTTCCTTTTTTTCGTAGCCTCATCCCATAGGTTTTCAACTTGTCTAATTAATTCCCTCCATGATGATTTAAGAAGTATGGGAGGAGAGAGATATGCTCTTAATTTCTTTTTTTGGATTAGGATGAATGGAGATAATGAGGGATGAGGTGGGGGCAGCGGGTGGGTGGGGGGGGGACGGGGGGGGGACGGGGGGGGGGGATACAGGTGGAGAGTCTAAGATAAATACACAAATAAGATTAGGTAATTATAATAAAGGGGGGGGGGTTCAGGTCCCTGGGGGGGATTCACATGACCGAGGTTCCTAGAAGAGGTGGTCACTTAGGAGAGTAATATAATTTACTATTATAATTTACTAGGGATAAAGAGGGGGAAAATGGGATGATAGGGGTTGCAGTGGTTTCTTCTTTTTTTTTTTTGAAGTGTTGGGAGGAGGGGGGGATTTAATATAATACATAATATTTTTTTTTCTTTGTTTTTTTCTTGTTTTTTGGGGGGGGAGGGAGTAATGGATGTGGAGGGTCAGTAAATATACATGGGAATGATGGTGCACAGGGGATGGTTTAGACTTGTGAGGGTTGAGAGGGTGGGATAAGGAGGGATATTGGGGGAGAGTATATAGAATTAGGACACAAGAAACTGTTGGTTTCTTTTTTTTTTTTTTTGGTCAATCACTAATCACCAATATTAGTAACTTTTAATATCACCACTAACAAAATAAAGCACATAGCTAGGGACCTGGGGGAAACGGAGGGTTTACGGATTGGGACCAGACCCCCCTACCTGAACTTAAGGATGAATAAAATAACTTTATAAGATGTGGCCTCCGGCCCCCCCTCTCTTTCTCCCTTTCTCCTTCTCCCCACCTTGCCTCCCCTCCCCCCTTTGAGGAGGAAAGGGAGAGAGGGAAAGGAAAAAGGGGAGGAAAAAGGGAAGGGAAAAGGGAAAGAAAAAAAAAAGAAAAGAAAAATATTTTTTTTTTTTTTTTTTTTGGGATGAGGAGTGTAAGGTATTATATTGTATTGTTGCTTTATTGTATTATGGTACGGTTTTTTTTTTTTTTTTTGGAACAAGGTCAATACACAATATGGCTCTTGGAGGAAGGAAGAGAGAAACGGAGAGGAGACATGGGAAAGGGGGGGGATTGATATAAATTATATATACAGGAGAGGCTTAAGCTTTGGATAAATATAGAGATGGGTACATGTATGAATTTACAAACACAGGTGCAGCTGTGAATGTGTGTCTCCATACATGTATATGCAAGGGTATAGGTGTATATATGTAAAAGTATATACGTAGATGTGAATGGACAGACATAATTAACTTTGCCTCTACTATGGCTTCTGCCTCCCTTTTTTTTTTAACCCCCCCCTCTCTTAAAAGAGCCATGTTGGAGTAGACACTGTGAGAATCAAGGTATAAGAATAAAAAATGGTTGACAGTATATTTCTTATTAATGCTTATCTCGTCTGTTTTCAGTTGTTTTAAAGACATCATTCTTAAAGGCCGGATGGGTGCAGTCACATCCAGTCACGTACACACAAAGAGGAAGCCAGGTCATAAGGGTCAACTACTGCGTCAGCTCTAGGAGCAGAAGACATTGCCTTTTATAGAAGTTGTTTTGTTTTAACATTTTTAACGTCTGCCTTTCCTTTGTGTATATAAGAGCTGTGTGATAATAAAGAAACTCAGAGGAGTAAGCAAGTGCGACCGTCTGAGCAGATATACTGAGAAGTTTTTCCGTGTCTCCTTGCTTAGATAAGACTCTAATAATAATTGGGAAACGGTAACATAACTTGTGAATAGGTGACTTGCAGTAGTCACACCTAACATTTTTGGTGCACGAACAAGGGACTTCGCTAAAGAAACTACAAGAGGCGAACGAACATAAGGACGGAACAAAGAGGTCGGGCACATCAAGAACCACAGACAAATCCTGCGCAGGTAAGAAAAGCTTTATTTTCTTATAAACTCTGTGCTTCTTAGATTTGTGCCCACCCGATCTGTCTGTATTGTTCTTCAGGTAAAACCAACCTCTGTAGTAAGCGGGTCTTGAATTTAATATTTGACTTATGTTACCGTTGTTTCTTGTCTGTCTCCTTGTCATCTGTCTGTTGTGACTGAGATAAGCCCTGTTTGTATGGTGTGAATTGAAACATATATCATCCCAATGGGTAACGGAATGCGCCCTTAACTCGTAAGAGTACTTGGGGGTCCGACACTTAAGTTTGATATACGCTTTTTGATTCATGAGCCTAAAAACGGGTTGAAAGTATAAGTCCTGACTGCCTCAATAAAGCAGGAATAAGAAACGATTGCTGAGAGATTCCATGGTAATGGGAAGGGAATAAGGTCTCCACAAAGCCCGGAGATCTAGTTATATGTGTTTGGCCACCAAAAGGAATGCTTGTATATGTTGTAGCTGTCAGTCTGGTCATAATATTTGTCAGTTGGCTAGCATATAAGGTAATTCGATTTCAGAAATCTCATCCAGGAGAGGTTTTTAGTATTTTGGCACCCTAGGAGGAGAAGGCAACGAGACACTTAGTAAGTGATCCAAACGCCACCTAGGCAGGACTGTCAAAATGGGCCAGACACATGGTAAACCCCAGGAGGAATCTCAGAAATGTTATGCTGTTAAAGACATAATTACAATGTTGTATGGGAAGGACAAGGCACAGGGCACGAATAGGGTTCTCAAGAAATTTGGAATGGATGGAGAAAATGGGCTAAGTGTAGAAGGTTGGGAGAATATAAAGAGAGACAGACAGGGGGAGGTCCTGCAGAACAGATGGGTATCACAAATACAATGTTTAATTAAGGTTTCCAACAGGGCTAAAGAGGAGGGATGGAAGTATTGTCATCATGAACAGGGTGGATGGGATATGAAGGTCCGACGCAAGAGTCTCCCTTCTGCTCCCGAGGATGGAGTAAAAACGGAAGGTACTCCACCTCCTTATACCACTACCACACCAGGTAGCGAAAGACCAAAACTTTATCCTTCCTTAAGAGGAAGAGGATGGGTATGCCGAGTATGCGGTACCCAGAATACAGACTGGGCACAGGAATGTGTACATTGCGGAGCTCAAAGACCAGAGTCCGTAGCTCCAGTCCACAGTCGGACTAGGGTAATACAAGTAAATAATCCAAATGCGGGTCAAGCAGGACAGCCACCTACAGTGACTCGACAAGTCGTTCTGAGGACATGGACACCTTGGTCGGCTGACACTCTTATGGCATTAATACAGAATGCTCCTGATCCCGTAGCAAAACCTGCCGCATTCTGTAGATTCGTGACACAATTACTAGACACACATGAAGCAACTTGGCAAGATGGGGAAGATTTGTGTAGACATAAAATGACACTAACGATGTTTAATCAATTTATGAATGAAATTGCTCCACATAGACCACAAGGGGATCCAGCGGCAGATCCACCAGGAATACACCCCCGTCATATAGACTCTAGACCCCTGTTTATTAATCAGTTACGAGAATTTTGCCAAGGGAAACAGCAGGAAAGGGGTTCGACAGCGCCCATAAAACAGGCCCCAGGTCAGACTGTTACAGAATTTTACCTCAACATGGAAAGCATGATGGCTGACGAAGGTCTAGATTTAGCCTTACCCGTCACCATTAGGGCTTTCAATCGACAGTTTATGGAAGGACTAGTACCCCAAATAGGTGACAAACTGAAGGCATGTACTCCCGAATGGAGAGCCGTACGGGACAGAGGAACATTGTTGCAGAAAGCACAAGGCATAGAGGCTGATTTAGCAGAAACTAAACCCAGAAGGACACCGGGAGTTAACACTGTTGCCCGGGTCAATGAAGGAGGGAATTCCTCCCGTAAACCTCTTACCTGTTATTACTGCAACAAGGTGGGACATATAAAAAGAGACTGTAGGAAAAGAATAAAAAAACGAACAGGAAGGAAACACGGACAGAGACAGAGGGACTACAGACAGAGGCGTACCAATGATAGGGACGATCCGACCGCATGACTTGCCCCAGTCCTAGCTGAATCAGAGAATAAAATGCTCCACATATTGATGAAGGTGGAAGGTAAACATATTCCTTGTTTAGTTGACACAGGAGCATCACGCAGCTTATTATCTGATTCAGTTGTCCCTCCACACATGACATCCCGTGACACCATACCCATAAGTGGTTATGACGGTCTTTTGTCCGATGCCCCACTGACTAAACCTTTAAAAGTAAAAATAGGGAATCACATGTTTTTGTCACGCTTTTTGATTTCCAGAGGAGCCCCTACTAATTTATTAGGAGCAGATATTCTTCAGAAAATAGGAGCAAACATTACTTATCATCCAGATGGTATGGTCACCTTAGCAATAGGAGATGACCCAGAGGGTATAGAAATCTGTAATAAAATACAATGTTTGGAAGTAGAACCAGAACTGTCCAATACACCCTCGCCGGAAATAGATCAAATTCTGTCTAGCCTCCCGGAAGGGCTATGGGAAACACATCCAGCAGACGTTAAACTTTTGCCCATACCCCCGGTTACTCTACAGCTGATTCCAGGAGCAGTTCTCCCCCAGCAGAAACAGTACCCACTCAGTGCGCCCCAGGAAGCAGCTATAGAACTACAAGTGGAGGCTCTACTCAAAAGTGGAACATTAAAAGAAATACAGTCACCAGCCAATACCCCATTGTATCCGGTCAAGAAAAAGACATTGGGGGATGGCCCAGTAAAGTATAGAATGGTACAAGACCTAAGGGCGGTAAACAAAATATTGGTCCCAATAACGCCACTAGTACCAAACCCGCATACTTTACTTTCAGAAGTACCATCAGATAGCTCCTCATTTACTGTTATAGACTTGGCTAATGCTTTCTTTTCTGTACCCCTGGCGGAGGAATGTCAACCGTGGTTTGCGTTCCGTCTCAAAAACCGCCAGTTGACCTGGACACGCCTACCGCAAGGAATGGCGCATTCGCCAACTCTATACTCGCAAGCCCTACAGACAGTGTTGGGGGAATGGCAACCACCTGACACTTGTGTATTGTTGCAATATGTAGATGACCTATTGTTATGTTGTCCGGATAATGATACTTGTTTAAAAGCCACTCTATCATTGTTACAATTCCTGGTTGAAAAAGGGTGCAAAGTGAATAGAACTAAGTTACAGGTATGCCAGAAAAAGGTTGTCTTTTTGGGCCACTGTATATCCCAGGGTACTCGACACCTCACTGAAGAACGAGTCCAGGCCATAAGACAAATGAATGTCCCACGCAACTTTAAGCAACTTCGTATGTTTCTGGGAATGGTATCATATTGTAGACAATGGATACCACATGCCAGTTCTCTGATGCAGCCATTATATGATTGCTTGAAAATAGTACCCTATGTACTCACAGAAGCAGGTCATAAGTCTTTTAGCACCTTAAGAAAGTTACTAATTTTGGCACCTGCGATCGGGATCCCTGACTATACCAAAACATTTCATTTGTACATTGCTGAAATCACGGGACACGCAACAGGGGTGTTGACACAACAACACATCAAACAAAGGCCGGTAGCATATTTCTCAGCGGCTCTCGATCCTGTCTCTAGAGGATCACCGTCCTGTGTACGAGCAGTCGCAGCAGTGTCAATTATCATTGACAAAACCTCAGAAATTGTCTTAGACAATCCTGTAGTGGTACATACCACACATGACATACACGCCATCTTGTCACAAGTTCAGCCAAAGCACATATCAATGGCGAGGCAGCTGCGTCTGCAATGCACCTTGCTCCTACCTCCCAATGTTACCTTCCAGCGATGCACTTCTTTTAACTTAGCACAACTTCTACCCTTACAGACAGATTTGACAGGGGGGAGTAATGGTGAAGACACAGCACAAGAAACTCAGGATTCTGACACACTTTCATTTCATGACATAACATCTGATGAACACGATTGTTTTCAACTTATGGAACAAGAGATCACGGGGTTCCCACATGTCACAGACACACCCATTGTAAATGCAGAACACACACTGTACATAGATGGTAGTAGATTTGCCGATGACAAAGGTAAATATCACACAGGTTATGCTGTGGTAACGGACACACAGGTAATTGAGGCAAAGTCATTACCAGCACACATGTCGGCACAAGAAGCGGAACTAACGGCCTTAGAAAAAGCCTTATGCCCCGTACACACGAGAGGGATTAAGTCTGACAGACCTCCAAAGGAGTTCCGCCGGAGTTCCGACGGAGTTCTGGCGGATTTTTCGACCGAACGGACTTGACCACACACCATCACACCAAACTCCGACGGAGTCGAACGTGATGACGTACGACTGGATTCGACGTAGGAAGTTCCTAGACAGTAGCCAATAGCTGCCCTAGCGTCGGTTTTAGTCCATCGGAGTAGCACACACACGAGCGGATTTTTCAAAGGGGACCGGGTCCGGCGGAGTTCCGTCGGGAAAATTTAAAGCATGCTTCATTTCTAAAGTCCGTCAGACTTTAGCTTCGCTAAAGTCCGTTGCAGCCCACACACGATCGGATAGTCCGCCGGACTCAGTCCGTCGGAGTTTGGATGTCGAAAAGTCCGCTCGTGTGTACGGGGCATTAGAACACTTATGCCCCGTACACACGAGCGGACTTTTCGACATCCAAACTCCGACGGACTGAGTCCGGCGGACTATCCGATCGTGTGTGGGCTGCAACGGACTTTAGCGAAGCTAAAGTCTGACGGACTTTAGAAATGAAGCATGCTTTAAATTTTCCCGACGGAACTCCGCCGGACCCGGTCCCCTTTGAAAAATCCGCTCGCGTGTGTGCTACTCCGACGGACTAAAACCGACGCTAGGGCAGCTATTGGCTACTGTCTAGGAACTTCCTACGTCGAATCCAGTCGTACGTCATCACGTTCGACTCCGTCGGAGTTTGGTGTGATGGTGTGTGGTCAAGTCCGTTCGGTCGAAAAGTCCGCCAGAACTCCGTCGGAACTCCGGCGGAACTCCTTTGGAGGTCTGTCAGACTTAATCCCTCTCATGTGTACGGGGCATTAGAGGGACAAGAAGGGAACATTTACACTGACTCTGCCTATGCTTATGGTTTTGCACATGATTATGGCCACATATGGAAAGCTAGAGGTTACCTTACAGCAGCAGGTACACCTGTTAAACATGGTGAAGGAATCAAAAGAGTCCTGAACAATCTTCAAAAAGTTAGAAGAGTAGCCATTATGAAGATAGCGGCACACACGAGCGCAAAAACAATTGAGGCAAAAGGAAATGCATTTGCAGATTTAACTGCAAAACAAGCAGCTCTAGGGGAAGTAAGCCCTGAGACCTTAGCTACGGTAAAGGTGAGCATCCCAGAACCGACATGGCAGCAGATGAGTAAACTACAGGAGCAAGCAGGAGAGAGCGAGAAAGATAGATGGGTAAAAATGGGAGCAGCACCAGGCCTTGACAATATATGGAGGGAAGGAGGCAGAATATGCCTACCTGCCTCTCTATACCCAGCAATGGCAGCGGCTGTCCACTTGCCCACTCATGTCAGCTCCAATTCTATGTATAGGATTGTAAGCCAAGGATGGCTAGCCCCTGGATTCAGTAGTACTGCAAGGAACTACTGTGCTGCATGCCAAATCTGTCTGTTAAATAACCCAGGACAGAGAGTGAAAACCCCACGTAAACATCAGGTTCGGGCCCAGTATCCCTTTCAGAGACTGCAAATTGACTATATCCAAATGCCTAAGAGCGGCCCATTTGAATTTTGTCTCGTGTGCATCTGCTTATTTTCAGGCTGGCCAGAAAGTTATCCAGTGAAATCAGCTACAGCGAAAGCCACAGCGAAGAAACTGATCACAGAGTTAATACCTAGGTTTGGTCTTCCTGAAACCATAGAATCAGATAGGGGAACACACTTTACAGGAGAAATCATGCAGAATGTAATGGCTATGTTAGGGATTCAACAAAGTTTCCACACCCCTTACCACCCACAGAGTTCAGGATCAGTAGAAAGAGTAAATGGGACAATAAAGTTAAAAATACAAAAAGCTATGCAAGAGTTAAATAAACCTTGGCCAGAATGTCTGCCTTTAGCTTTGTTCTCCATAAGGTATACTCCAACGGGAAAAACAGGGTTATCCCCATATGAAATACTTTTTGGGAATGCACCCAGACTAGGTTTATACTTTCCACAGAGTATGCAATTGCAATATGATAGTTTGACTGCATATGTGATACAATTACAACAGCATCTAACTAAGATCCACAAAAGTGTGTATTCTTCTCTTCCAGACCCTAACTCAATAGCAGGTACTCATTCGCTGAGCCCCGGAGATTGGGTCTATGTAAAGAAACATACCAGAAAAGCTTTAGAGCCACGGTTTGAAGGACCATATCAAGTACTGCTGACCACTCCCACATCGGTCAAGTTGGAGGGTAAAGCAGCCTGGATCCACGCTTCACACTGTAAAAAGGAGCCAGTTGGCAAATGACAACATGTATCTTTTTATTCTTTTTGTTTCAGTAATCCTGACCAATAGTTTGGTTACCTCACAGAATGAAATTCACAAGGATGAAGGATTTTCTAAAAAAATGTTATTACTGAAGTTTAAATATGCTTATGCTCGGAAGTCAGGATATGAGAAATGTTGGATTTGCAGTAAATTACACCCCAGTACAGCAAACATACCACTGATGGCAGTTCCTATAAATTATACTGACCTTGCTAACAGTAGCATTAACATAACTGGAACAAATACCAGCAAGACAGTAATGTTTAAATCAAATGGTCTCGCCTTTCCCCCTGCCTGGTGTTTCAACTTAGGGAACACAACGGGAGGAAATAGAGAATGCCAAGACAGCAAGTTTAATTTGTCCATTGTCGTATTAAATGGAAGCTTCTACCCCAGTAATTCCAGCACACACCAGACATTATCTGACTTCCTCACTAACATTGTGGATAATAATGTTAGGTGGTTAGTATCCAACTTATCCCTCTATGGATACACCTCTCGTTATAGAAATGATATCAGTTCAAGATCAGTAGCTCTAGGAAACAATATATACATCTGTTGTGGGGATAAGTGTTATACCTGGATACCTAGAAGGGCTCAGGGATGGTGCTACCTCGCAAGTTTGGTACCAGTAATGGGAGTAGTGGGTGATGAACGAGGTGATCACCTACTAGAGGCTAGTATGCACCCCAGATATCCCCTCAGATATCGTAGCAAGAGAGAAATATTCTTAGAGCAGGACATGGCATGGGCTTGGTTCCCGTCCTGGACAGGATGGGGTATAGACTTAATGAAGCGACTAAATAACTATACTGGAATAATTAATGATATTTTGGAGAAAAACTCTGATGACATTACTAAGTTAAATCTAGAGACCAGAGCCATCACAAAACAAATAGAATTACATGAGTTAGCGATTGAAAGTATGAGTGCAGCATTAACAGGACTCTGTGAGACCACAGAAGACTATGAATGTTGTACTTGGATACATAACACCAGCATCGAAGTACCCGATTATTATGACATCATTGCACAACACCGCACGGAAGTAAAGGATCTACAGGAGAAGGCCCGTAATATTGGCCGTGACTGGGATCCTTTTGGTGGAACTTTTAGTTTCTCAGGGTTATTTTCTTGGTTCAAGAAGGCAGCAATGACGATTATAGTAGTGCTTATATTCATATTTCTCATTTATTTGTGTTTTAAGTTGTTTATGTGCTTTTGCAAGAAAGCCAAGGTAAATGCTGTAGAAAAGATGGAACTTTTGTAAGTTGATAAGTTGGATAAGATAGGTGGATTTAGTTTCTTGACATCACCCATCTGTCAGAAAAGCCACTCTTCCTGAATTTTAGATGTTGGTACTATCCAGGGGGATGGGTGTATACCCCTCTGACAACTCGCGGTCAGGGAGAGTACTTTGGACATAGGCCGACTAGAACTTGTTCAGGTGGACCCAGGGTAAGAGGGAGGGGTGATGTCAAAGGGGGAAGTTGTGAGAATCAAGGTATAAGAATAAAAAATGGTTGACAGTATATTTCTTATTAATGCTTATCTCGTCTGTTTTCAGTTGTTTTAAAGACATCATTCTTAAAGGCCGGATGGGTGCAGTCACATCCAGTCACGTACACACAAAGAGGAAGCCAGGTCATAAGGGTCAACTACTGCGTCAGCTCTAGGAGCAGAAGACATTGCCTTTTATAGAAGTTGTTTTGTTTTAACATTTTTAACGTCTGCCTTTCCTTTGTGTATATAAGAGCTGTGTGATAATAAAGAAACTCAGAGGAGTAAGCAAGTGCGACCGTCTGAGCAGATATACTGAGAAGTTTTTCCGTGTCTCCTTGCTTAGTTAAGACTCTAATAATAATTGGGAAACGGTAACATAACTTGTGAATAGGTGACTTGCAGTAGTCACACCTAACAACACAATCTATGTGGAGAAGTAACAGGTGACAGTAGAAAACATGATATTATAAAAGACTGGCGGAGGGCACGGGGGAAGCTCGCCCAGGAGCAGCCAGGCACAACCACAAAACCCCATTAGGTAAACACTCATAATCCGGAGGGTCCGGAAATTGAGTGGGTAAAAGCAGTAGAGCTTTGAGATTCGTGGGGAGACCGTTGGTAAACGGCCAACCCAGGGATTGGTAGTGGGGGAGGGAGGGAGGGAGTAGCAGATTGGACGGGAGGGAGGGGGTAGGGTTAGAGGGGGTTCTCCCCCCCCCCCTTTTTTTTTTTTTTTGTTTGTTTTCACCTTTACTTGTCTCTGCCTCTTTCCCCAAGGAGATATGGAAACTTTAAAAATAATGTCCCTGAATGTAAAGGGACTGAACGTCCCAGAAAAAAGACGAATGTTACTTCATGATTTAAAGAGATTGAAGATAGATGTAGCGTTTATTCAAGAAACACATTTCGGAGAAAATAATTTCTCTCTGCTGAGGTCTACGGGGTATCCAACGGTTTACCATGCGCTTAACCCGATTTCCAAAACTAAGGGAGTCACCATTATGATATCAAAAACAGTAGCATGGAATCATAGGGATTCTATGATAGATGCAAAGGGAAGGTATCTGTTTGTAAAGGGGACTATAGGAGGGGTAGGAGTTACATTAGCAACATATTATGCCCCCAATATACAACAAGACCTCTTTTTTAAAGAGATACTTGACAAACTTATGGAATTCGAAGAAGGACAGTTGATTATGGGGGGAGACCTTAATACCCCATTAATCCCCAGTGAAGACACCTCATCAGGGACATCGTCAGTGACACCTAAAATAAGAAAGAGGATAGCCCAGGCAATAACAGAAACAAAACTGGTAGATATATGGCGATTATTACACCCCAAGGAAAGAGATTACTCTTTTTTCTCCAATCCGCATAGAGTGTATTCACGGATAGATATGTTTTTTATTCCGCATAAACAATTATCCTCAGTTAAGGAAGCCACTATTGGTCTAATTACCTGGTCAGATCATGCCCCAATTTTTTTAAAATATAATTTAACGGGGAAAAAACATTTAACCTCTAGGATGTGGAAACTCAATGAGAGCCTCCTTCAGGATCCTTTAGTCCTGGAGGATGTCAGAAAGGAGATAAAATTCTTCTTTCAGGAGAACGAAGGCCCAGAAAGTTCCTTGGGAACAATCTGGGAAACGCACAAGGCAGTAATCAGAGGAGTATTGATTAAGCACGGAGCAAGGATTAAGAAGGAAAGAGAAACTAAGTTAACAGAATTATTAGTAAAAATGCAACATCTAGAAGCCCAACATAAACATGCCCAGAACTTAGAAGTTGAACAAGAATTAATAAGCACACGTAGGCAAGTTACAGATCTGCTACAGTACAGAGCTAAAATGGCAATTCAGATAGGACGTAAGTGTAGCTATGAATCCGGCAATAAATGCGGAAAACAACTAGCGAGAGCATTACGGGAAATACAATCCAAGACATACATACCTATAATTAGAAAAAAAGGTGGGGAGGAAGAACGAGTGCCAGAACAGATTGCTGGTGTGTTTGGCGATTTCTACTCCTCATTGTATAATCTGAATTTGAGGGCATCAGATCAAGCTAAGATAAATGAATACATAAGATCAAGCGAAATGCCGACTCTGACAAGTACTGCACATGAGGAGATGGAATCCCCAATCACACTAGAAGAAGTACAAAACACGATAAAACAGATAAAAAGTGGGAAAGCACCTGGTCCAGATGGACTAACAGCCCAATATTATAAGACGCTTATGCCGGAATTATGTCCATATATGGTTAAACTGTTTAATGAAATAGGAGACATATCGACTTTCCACTCAGATACACTTAAAGCTACAATCACAGTGATACAGAAAGAAGGTAAAGACCCGAAACAATGTGGAAGCTATAGGCCAATATCTTTACTGAACGCAGATTTGAAAATATTTAGCAAATTATTAGCCTTGAGGATACAACAGTATTTGCCCTCTTTGATTCATCAAGACCAAGTGGGATTTGTCCCAACAAGAGAATCAAGGGACAATACTATTAAGGCCTTAAACCTAATACATACAGTCAACTCTACCAATACCCCCTGTATATTTCTGGGAACAGATGCAGAAAAGGCTTTTGATCGGGTGGGGTGGGGGTTCATGTTCTCGGTACTCTGACATATAAAGCTAGGAGGGAAAATGATGGGCTGGATAACAAGCTTGTATGAAAAACCTACAGCTCAAGTAAGAGTAAATGGAGTGGTATCTACATCTTTCCCAATAACAAATGGGACCAGACAGGGATGTCCACTGTCCCCTCTGTTATTTTGCGTTGACCCTTGAACCACTTCTATGCAGAGTAAGGCTCAACAGGGATATCCAAGGAATAACCATAGGAGAAACCCATAATAAAGTCGCAGCATATGCAGATGATATGCTTTTTACAGTGACGAATCCGATAATCTCGCTCCCAAATCTGTAAGGAAATCGAGACATATAGTACATTATCCCACTTTAAAATAAACTGCTCCAAGTCAGAAGCCTTAATGATAGCAGTCCCAGAGAAAATGACGAGACTAATAAAATTAAATTATAAATTTAATTGGACGGACTATGGCTTGAAATACTTGGGAATAACGATCGCAACAAACTTCAATAAGATATATGAATTAAAGTTTGTACCAGTATTGAAGATGGTACGAGGATGCCTGGAGAGATGGCACAGGGGAATACATTCCTGGTTTGGAAGAAATAATATAATCAAGATGAATATTTTGCCAAAACTCCTGTACCTCCTCCAGGCAATCCCAATGTTAATACCAAGAATTTTTTTTAGAACTATACAAACATTATTTATGAAATTTATTTGGGCAGACAAACAACCAAGGATACGGAGGACATTATTAACATTACCAAAGCAATACGGGGGATTAGCAACACCAGACATATACAAATATTACCAGGCAATACATCTAGGTAGATTACTAGACTGGTGTCGACATGGAGATCAGAAAATATGGGTAAAATTAGAGCAAGCACAATGTAGGGAGCTACTACATAGAGCACCTTGGTGCTACAGAAATTTGACCTCAGATACGAAGCTACACCCTACAATAGGACCCACATTACAGATATGCTACCATCTCTTAGCTAAGAATAAGATATCGACACAGAACTCCCCTCTAGTCCCTATATTGGGTAACCCCCGATTTATACCAGGCATACAGAAAGGACCTTTTGATAAGTTGATTAAAAAAGGAATATATCAAGCTTCGTATTTCGTGAAAAAAGGTAAATGGCCAACAATGCAGGAGATGATAGATAGAAAAGACCCTTTTCAATTAGATTTCTGGAAGGCGGCACAATTAGGACATTTTCTAAAAACAGAGATAGTGCCAGAGTTACTAGAGCGAGACTATATGCCATTTGAGAAACTCTGTATGGAAAAGGAACCAATTACGCATGCAATCTCGAAAATGTACGCGTTACTGATTTAACCCGTAGAAAATTTTCAGGTACCCTTCTTTAGGAAGTGGGAAATAGACCTAGGAAGGACTTTTTCTGAGGAGCAGAAGAAAAATATGATACAATCAATTTTTAAAACAGCAACATGCACAAAACTACAGGAAACTAATTATAAAATTATCGCACAGTGGTATAGAACACCAGAAAAACTTCAAAAATATTTCCCTCATATATCAAATAAGTGTTGGAGGTGCCAGAAAGAAGTGGGAAATTTTTTACATATATTTTGGTCATGTCCAAAAATTAAGAAATACTGGAAAGAGGTACGAGAGATCGCTCAAAAATTCAGTGAAGTAGAAATACGGGAGGACCCAGCAGTATTCCTCCTGAACTTGTCAGAGACCTCAGGAAATATAGGTGGGAATTCCATCCTGTGTCACTTGGTAAATACAGCCAAGTCATGTATAACACTTAGGTGGAAACAAATACAACCCCCCAGTGTGAGCATGTGGTTGAAGAAAGTTGAGGAGGTGAACAGGATGGAAGACCTAATATGGACAGCCAGGAAAAGAAGGAAAACTTACTTGGAAATATGGACACCATGGAACCTCTATATCTCCTTGGAGGAGGGAAGGAGACAGATTGATGCGATTTAAGGGGGAGGAGGGGGAGATATAGGGGAAGGAGATGAGAACTCCCCCCCTTTTTTTTTTTTTTTTTTCTCGGGGGGGGGGGGGGGGGGGGGAGAAGAATAGGGGGGAAAATATCAGGGGGGGAAGATGAGAAATAAGAGGATAACAATATAACTCTGGCCTGATTGGGAACAGTACCAACCTAGGACCAGACATGGGGTATGTGGGACTGAGAGTGAAGTCTCTATGATATTGCCCCGATATATTATATAGACTACCATTAACCTAGCCTGCTCTCTCTTTGGATTTATACATTACATTATAAAGGGAATAAGAGGCTAAGGGAATAGAATGAATTGTTATGCTCTTTTTGTTTATTATGTATGAATATGGAAACACGATCTATGACTCTTAGATTGTTTATGTAAAATTCTATTCTTGTTTACTTGAGGAAAAAATAAAATGGAAAGGGAAAAAAATAAATAAATAAAGAAATTGAAAAAACAAAATTTAGGCTTGGCTGGGAGCCAAGTCTGTGTTTAATCTGGGCCGGGGTGAGTGATCTAGGGAGGCTGGAGGACTCATAAGGCAACACCTCTGGTGCCTCCCCTTGCTTGCTGGAGCCTTGGTGAGGCTTCCGGAGGAATGGAAGGAAGGCTGGGAGGAGCTGCCTGGAATGTTAAGGAGGGCCCTGGCTGGTCCTCAGCAAGTGGGCTGATAGGCGGTGGGCCCCTCTTGAATACTCAGTCAGGCCAGCAGGGGCAGTGCAGAGTTTGGGTGGAAGCTGGAGATAGTGTTGAGGAGGCTGTCAGTGGCCCTTGAGGGTAGCCACCCCCTAGTCTGTCCTGTCCAGAGGCACGGGAGCAAGAATGAGGACAACAGGAGCCAGCTAGCACATCTGATGCCGCATACACACGATCAAACAATCGGGTGGAAAAGTCCGGCAAACTCAAGTCCGCCGGACAATCCCCCCCGTGTGTAGCCTCCAGCATACTTTTTTGACCCGAAAGTACGGCGGACTTAGAAAGTAGTTTTGCACTCCAATCTTCCCGCCGGACTCGCATTTCGGCGGACAATCCGGCCGTGTGTATGCCAGTCCGCCGTAGTTTTGAAATTAACTGACTTTTCCCGCCCGGAGAAAAGTCCGCTCATTTGAGCGGGTCTCCAGGTAGGCGGGGCCCGCGAAGGAGACGTCGCTGGCCCCGCCACCTGGTATGGACTTAAAGGGGAACCCCAACGCCAAAAAAAATCGGCGTGGGGGTCCCCCCAGGTCCACATTAGACCCTTGTCCTAGCACGCTACCTGGCCAGCCAGGAAAGGGGGGGCGAGCGAGCGCCCCCCCCCCTCCTGAGCCGTACCAGGCCGCGTGCCCTCAACATGGGGGGGGTGCCCCCGAAGTCGGAAGAAGAGGCCGGTGGCGAGGAAGAAAGCTGGGCTCCTCCGCTAGTAAAAGAGCTAGAAGAAGATAGCGGAGGAGTCCGGCGAGAAGACCCCCCGAAGACGGAAGACCCCGGAGCTGTGCAATAAACTATTTTATCTTATGTGTTGTTTTTTTTTGTACTTTATTACACAGGTGAATGGGTAGGGGTACATTGTACCCCTTACTCATTCACATAGGGTGGGGGGGGCCGGTATCTGGGGGCCCCCTTAATAAAGGGGGCTCCCGGATTCTGATAAGCCCCCGCCCGCAGACCCCGACAACCAACGGCCAGGGTTGATGGGAAGAGGCCCTTGTCCTCATCAACATGGGGACAAGGTGCTTTGGGGTGGGGGGGCGCACGCCCCCCCTTCCCCAAGGCACCCCTCCATGTTGAGGGCACGCGGCCTGGTACGGCTCAGGAGGGGGGGCCGCTCGCTCGCCCCACTTTCCTGGCCGGCCAGGTAGCATGCTCGAACAAGAGTCTGATGTGGACCTGGAGGGACCCCCACGCCGATATTTTTCGGAGTTGGGGTTCCCCTTTAAGTCCATACCCGGTGGCGGGGCCAGCGATGTCTCCTTCGCGGGCCCCGCCTACCTGGAGAAGCGCTCGAAATGAGCGGACTTTCCTCCGTGTGTGTGGGCGAGTCCGTTCATTTCAAAAGTAGGGCGGATAGTACAACGGACTTAGTACGCCGTATTAGTCCGCTGAAAAAGTGCCATGTGTGGGCAAGTAGCTCGTTCGGAAAGTCCGACGGACAGTCTGGCGGGAAGTCCGCCAGACTAAGTCCGTAGGATAGTTCGCTACGTGTGTACGCGGCATGAGATATCTCCAGGCAGAACACAGCTGTGTGGCTGGTGAGTGTGGCAGTCTGAGAGGACTGTAGGAAGTAGCCAGGAGGGCTAGTGAAAGGGGCAGCTGTAGCCAGGTGGGCTGGCAGTGCCTGAAGAGGTGGTGCTGGGATCAGTAGTTACAGGTATGTAGCAGGACACTGGACTTTTTCTCTACGCACCAAAGGGGCCCGCAGTCCCTGCCTGTAAAGGGCTTTTGCTTGATCTGGCTGAGTGCCTTGCCACATTCATCAAACAGTGTTCCGGCTGGGTCTGAGTTGTTCCTGCAAGCAAGTGATGTACTGGAGGATGAGGAGTGTATACAGAGAGTGAATATATTTGAGTGTCCCTGAAGAGACTTTGTTCCAGTCAAGTGAGCATTCCATAATAACCCTATCCCTATTCAAGTTTATTAACCCCTAATAAAAAAAATAAAACGTTTCCAATTTCAAGCGAGCCTGTAGAAATTTGGTGTGCCTGGCTGTGCAGGACCCCTAGTCACCAGCGGCTCCTACGGGGGCTGCCCTACATAATGCAATGGTTGTTTGATGTATAAAGGGTGATGTGAACCTGTCACATGAAATAAACTACTAACTAAGGTGACACTGCTGAATCAAGATGCTATATCAGACACATGGGAATTACATTGTCTTATGTCTTCAACTGACACCTATACCTTCATTGGGAGAAAAAATAATGAAGCACGGCCTTTGTGTAATTTGAATCTGAAATCCAAAGTAAGGGATTCAGAATCTGCAAATATCAAATGCAATACAAATGAACCCAGAACGTAGGATGCTACAAGCCCAAAACACAAAGATGTAAATATCACCTAAAATATAGTGTACATTCCTCAGTTTCCTACCTGGCACTTTTACCCCCTTCCTAACCAGGAAAATTTTCAGCTTTCAGCACTGTCACACTTTGAATGACAATTGCGCAGTCACGCAACGCTGTATCCAAATTACATTTTGTATTTTTTTTACACACAAATAGAGCTTTCCTTTGGTGATATTTAATTACCACTGAGATTTTTATTTTTTGTTAAATATACAAAAATAAACATTTTTCATAGTTTGTTATAAAATTTAGCAAACATGTAATCTTTCTCCCTTTACTGATGTGCGCTGATGAGGTGGCACTGATCAGGCGGCACTGATAGGTGGCACTGACCGGTGGCACTGATGAGGCTACACTGATAGGCGCCACTGATGGGCACTGATAGTCAACTCTAATGGGCACTGATGGGTGGCACTGATGGGCTCTAATAGGTGGCACTGATGGGCTCTAATAGGTGGCACCGATAGGTGGCACTGATTGGCAGCACTGATGGGCACTGATTGGCAGCACTGGTGACCACTGATTGGGAGCACTGGTGGGCACTACTGGGACTGCACTGATAGTCAGGGCACTGATAATCAGTGCCCTGATTATCAGTGCCGATGTGCTTTTAGCCATTTATCAGCTCTCTTTTTCTCTCCTCATGCTGTCAGCATGAGAAAAGGAAAGCTGATAACCGTCTTGTGCTTACTTCTGCGATCAACTTTCATTGGACACAGCTGATTACGTGGTAAAGGGCTGCTGTGATTGGCCCCTTCCCCAGATCTGTGATCAGCTGAGTCCACAGGAGGTGCACAGACAGCAGGATTACGGGAGGACATCCATGTACGCCCTCCCGGCAAATTAAGCCTGCGCTGTAGCCGTCTTTCGGCTATAGGGCGGGAAGGTGTTAAACATATATATATTTTTTTTAAAAAGTACATAAATAGATCACCTTCCATGTCCAGTTTCAATATTTTATTATACTGTATATAGCATGCAAGAAAAATGACACATAATTAAAAACCATGGTATTGACTATAAAAAATAGAATACATCTCACATAAAGCAATCATGGCATTCAAGGTAATTCCTCCTCTAGGGTGGTAATAAATATATGATTTAATGTTATAAAAAAAAAGGATACAAAGGGGCACAGAAAGGCTTATTTACAGTAAGAGCTGTGGAATAGACTCCCTAAAAACTAGTTCTGGCCAGCTCAGTAGATACCTGGTAGCCTCCTGGGGGAATTTACTGGAGCAAATTGCACCATGCCCGTAGGGCTTTTTTTTTTTTTGATCTTCCTTTGGGTCAACTGTGGGTTAAAGATTCTGTATTTTGTGTTTTTTTTATTCTGTTGGTTGAACTAGATTGACATTTTGTTTTTTTTTCACCCTGACTAACTTGGCAGCTAACTAAGGTCTTCATTCTCTACCTTTGTGGCTGCAGTATAGTAGCAGCCTCCTCTCTCCCTTTAACTCTGCAAAGTGGCAGTGGGTACCAGGCCTGGAGTGCACTGACTTTCAGCACCTGGTTCTGCAGGAAGATGGAGTGAAGTTGGGAGGAAAGAGATGTGGAGCAAGTTGGCAGAGCTTCCCATCAATGAGGACTCGGAGCCCCAGGTGAATGAAGACTGCTGAGCTGAGGGTCTCCCTCTGGCCTCTTGGGTTATATGGGAGCTCTTAGATTAGTATTATGGCATTAGGGGTATGTGGCGCATGTATCACAAGGCATGGTGCTGTGTGTATTGGGGTGCATAGGGCAGCATATATTATTTATGATACTGAAAGAACTATAAACGGCTCACTGTGATGTAATATTTCATTACAGCTTTATTTGCTTAATGTTACAGTACACTATACACTCTGGAGTGGCATTGACACTTTTGGATTATTTGGAAACAATTCTCCTTTAAATCCTAGTTCCACCTTAAACTATTTCACGTGCCCCTTGAAAAATATTTAAACCTTGTTTGCATTACTTTCTATACTGAATATGCATATCTGGGTATATCACAGATTAATAAATACACTTTTTACAGGTGTAAAACATCTGGAGACCGGTGGTATGTGGGAAACAGATGTGAAAAGGAGATCTGGAACAAAGGCACCGTGTGGACCATGTCTTCCTTATGTGCACTACTCTCTCTTTTTATGCTTACTCTTGTGAATGTAGTATGACATCCAATCAATGTGGGCTGTTATATTAAAATAAATAACATTTAAAGTGAAATTCCAAACACAAATGTTTGCTTGTTTGTTTTTGTTTTCTATAGAATAGAGTTACCACCTCTATCAGATTTTTACTGCTGACTGTGCCACCTTTGGAGAAATGCCCCCTCATTTCCTGTTTTGTCACTGGGACAGGAAATGGAGATACATCTGTCCAACAAAGCCACTAATAAATCATAAAAAACACTTGTTTTTTTGGAAAGTGCTATAGGATTGGAACCTCTGTGTCACTAGAACAGGAATCTCCAAACTATGGCCCTCCAGCTGTTGCAGAACTACACATCTCATGAGGCATTGTAAAACTCTGACAATCACAAACATGGCTAGGCATGATGGCAATTGAAGTTCCTGAACAACTGGAGGGCCATAGTTTGGAGACCCCTGCACTAGAAGATGGTGAGAGGGGAGATATCTTTAACAACCATACAGACAACAATAAATCACGACAGAGGTTCTTCTTCTAACCCACTTTGCCCTCAACTGAAAAAAAAAAAAAGGATTTTGGCTGAAGTCTATGCTTTAATAAATACTACATTACCATGGTTCATTATTTCAGTAAATCGGTAAATTTGATTGCATTTGTAATATACTTTGTTCATTTCACTTTTTTTTAGCCCAGCAAAATCCACAAACCTGATGCATAAGGACTGACTATTAAAATATCTTCCTGGTAGCCTGGACTAAAGGCCATCTCCATATATTTTTCTTTTGATAACAATAGTCCAGTTTTGAGAGAGTTATTAGTGTGACCTTTTTAGGCATGATCATTGGTCTATAAATTTTTATATATTTTTGTAATAAAATATTTTGTTTTTAAATTTTTACATTGTACACAGTTGAAGGTAAATCTAAAGGAAATTGAAAAAGAAAACTGTATAATGTATGGACAACTTGAATCGGTAGTAGTAAACCGTAGTAAACCGCATCCAAAACACATCCGTTTTCAGGCAAGTATTCCCAAGAAAAGGATTTTCCTTGTAAGCCCTCCAGCATCATTCCGTCACCGTTGAAGGCGTTTCCATCTTCACCCAGTCCTCTTTCCAGGTTCACAGGCTTCAGCTATCTGATTGGCCATGCCAGTAATGATGTCACTCCCGCACATACGGATGGGAGTCGCTATTTATGGTACAACACTGAAGGGACAGCATGGGTATGCCGTTCCTTCAGCGCGCATTTGCAGGTGACGTCTCTGGCTGCATCTAAAGTAAATATCTCCTAAAGGTGTAGGAGATATTTACTGTACCTGTAGGTAAGCCTTATTATAGGGCAGAGACTTTGGTTTGTACACAGTGGAATGTGATATTCTTTTACTTGTGGCAAAGGTTTGCTTTATTACACAGAAGGAATTTCATATATTTTGTATGGTTCACTATATGTTCATAATTATTCACTTAATCTGGTGGTAGACTGTTTAATATTAGTAGGTTAATATTAGCACAATTATTAATTTAAAACATTTTATTTTTGCGTAGCAGTTCACATATATATAATTGCAGCTATATTATTTAGTTATCTTTTTAATATTTATTTCTCACATATTGTAATATTTATTCACATCAGCGCTTTAGTATATTTTTACACATTAATTTCATCAACACACCTACAAGGGAACAAAAAAACTAACAGTAAACAGTCACAAAGTCAAGCAAATTTTTACAGTACAGCAACATAAATGCAAGTACTTTTGGACCTGAACCCCACCAGGCATCTCAAACAGAATATCGCACTTGTAAAAAAGAGAACCAGAACCTTTGGAAGAGTATGTCTGATAATAAATTTGGCAGTACCTCCAGAGGCGGCTCTCTAATTATGCAAAGTAGGCGGTGGCCTAAGGCCTCGCCCTCCTAGGGTCCTCGCTCCTGCCTACTTTGCCTAAAGAGCCTCCTCTAGCTATCATCATACATCAGTCCCAGGTGCCTCCTCGTTCAGAGCAGAGGCGGCTCTCTAATTAGGCAAAGTAGGCGGTGGCCTAAGGCCTCGCCCACCTAGGGGCCTCGCTCCCGCCTACTTTGCCTAAAGAGCCGCCTTTAGCTATCATCAAACATCAGTCCCAGGTGCCTCCTTGTTCAGAGCAGAGGCGGCTCTCTAATTAGGCAAAGTAGGCGGTGGCCTAAGGCCTCGCCCTCCTAGGGGCCTCGCTCCCGCCTACTTTGCCTAAAGAGCCGCCTCTCGCTATCATCATACATCAGTCCCAGGTGCCTCCTCGTTCAGAGTACAGTCAGCCCGCCTCCTCTCTTCTCTGTAACACCCCGCCCCACTCCTGTCAAGAAAACTTCACTGGAAGTGGAACTGCAGTGCAGGTGTCCTTCCAGTCAGAACACCAGCAGACACATAGAAACCTTCAACTGGCCTGCCCCAACATCAAATCCTGTCCGTCCTTTCTTGTGCAAGGGCAGGGCACAGCTAGCATCTCAGCACAGGATCACCGAGTCTACCCTCCTTCCAGGGCGGGGCTTCCCTGATGGAGACGGAGCCAATTCAGCCTGTGTGTGCACTGTGCAGCCGATGGACTGAACTATGAGGGGACAGAGCCTTGCTATATGTGAGGTAAATGTGACTAGGGGGTGCATGTCACTATGTCACTGGGGGGGTGGTACATGTGACTGGAGGGGGGGTGGTACAGTGGTGTCAGTGTGCTCTGTCTCAGAACTGGTGTCAATGTGCTTTGCCTCAGCGATGGTGTCAGTGTGCTCTCAGCATTCGTGTCAGTGTGCTCAGCGCTGGTGTCAGTGTGCTCTCAGAGTTGGTGTCAGTGTGCTCTCAGCGTTCGTGTCAGTGTGCTCAGCGCTGGTGTCAGTGTGCTCTCAGAGTTGGTGTCAGTGTGCTCTCAGCGTTGGTGTCAGTGTGCTCTCAGCGTTGGTGTCAGTGTGCTCAGCGTTGGTGTCAGTGTGCTCTCAGCGTTGGTGTCAGTGTGCTCTTAGCGTTGGTGTCAGTGTGCTCTCAGCGTTGGTGTCAGTGTGCTCTATCTCAGTACTGGTGTCAGTGTGCTCTGTCAGCCCTGGTGTCAGTGTACTCTATCTCAGCCCTGGTGTCAGTGTGCTCTGTCTCAGTGTTGGTGTCAGTGTGCTCTCAGTGCTGGTGTCAGTGTGCTCAGCGCTGGTGTCAGTGTGCTCTATCTCAGCGCTGGTGTCAGTGTGCTCTATCTCAGCGCTGGTGTCAGTGTGCTCTATCTCAGACCTGGTGTCGGTGTGCTCTCAGCGCTGGTGTCAGTGTACTCAGCGCTGGTGTCAGTGTACTCAGCGCTGGTGTCAGTGTGCTCTATCTCAGACCTGGTGTCAGGGTGCTCTGTGTCAGCCCTGGTGTCAGTGTGCTCTATCTCAGAACTGGTGTCAGTGTGCTCTGTGTCAGAACTGGTGTCAGTGTGCTCTGTGTCAGAACTGGTGTCAGTGTACTCTGTGTCAGCCCTGGTGTCAGCGTGCTCTGCCTCAGCGATGGTGTCAGTGTGCTCTGCCTCAGCCCTGGTGTCCGTGTGCTCTGCCTCAGAGCTGGTGTCAGTGTGCTCTCAGAGTTGGTGTCAGTGTGCTCTCAGAGTTGGTGTCAGTGTGCTTAGCACTGGTGTCAGTGTGCTCAGCGCTGGTGTCAGTGTGCTCAGCGCTGGTGTCAGTGTGCTCTCAGCATTGGTGTCAGTGTGCTCTATCTCAGTACTGGTGTCAGTGTGCTCTGTCAGCCCTGGTGTCAGTGTGCTCTGCCTCAGCGTTGGTGTCAGTGTGCTCTGCCTCAGCGTTGGTGTCAGTGTGCTCTCAGCGTTGGTGTCAGTGTGCTCTCAGCGCTGGTGTTGGTGTCAGTGTGCTCAGCGCTGGTGTCAGTGTGCTCTATCTCAGTGCTGGTGTCAGTGTGCTCAGCGCTGGTGTCAGTGTGCTCTATCTCAGTGCTGGTGTCAGTGTGCTCAGCGCTGGTGTCAGTGTGCTCTGTCTCAGTACTGGTGTCAGTGTGCTCTCAGCGCTGGTGTCAGTGTGCTCTCAGCGCTGGTGTCAGTGTGCTCTCAGCGCTGGTGTCAGTGTGCTCTATCTCAGCGCTGATGTCAGTGTGCTCTCAGCGCTGATGTCAGTGTGCTCTCAGCGCTGGTGTCAGTGTGCTCTCAGCGCTGGTGTCAGTGTGCTCAGCGCTGGTGTCAGTGTGCTCTATCTCAGCGCTGGTGTCAGTGTGCTCTCAGCACTGGTGTGATTGAGCACATTGACACCAGTACTCTTAATATATGCAATTCATTTTTTTTTCTTGAATTATTTTTTCCCCCCATTATAGATGTGAATGGGGCCTCATGTCTAGGTTATGCCTAAGGCCTCACAAAGCCTAGAGCCACCTCTGGTAGGTTGGCAACACTGATCCCAAAGCCCGGCAACTGCGGCTGGATGCCACCATCTTGAATGTGAAGTCAGCAGCCCCAGTAGACGTAGAGCTGTCATTCAGTTGATTCTCTACACTACAGTATTCTCTGCATTCCTCTTTCGGCTGCCATATAGTACTAGGGATACAGTATTTTCTTTTAAAGAATAACCTTTACTGGACAGTGCTGACCAATCAGAATCCACCTAGCCCATACTGTGAGTGCTGGAGGAGAAGAGTGAAAGGCAGGATTTCAAATCCCTGGACCGGTAAAGCATTATCCCGATGCCCGACAGCGGGTAATCATGGAACCCTGGTACAACGGGACTGGGGAGGGGGCCCAGTGTACAGTAAGTTCACCTTACAGATTTTCTGTAAAGGTGAACAAACCCTCTAAAGGAGAGTATTGCAGCAAAAGTGGTTTATATTTAAAGTGATATTAAAGGCTTGCTTTTTTTTTTTTTTAAATAACAAACGTGCTATACTTACCTGCTCTGTGTAGTTATTTGGCACGGAGCAGCTCGGATCCTTCTCTTCTTGGGTCCCATGTCGGTGCTCTTGGCCCCTCCCTTCTGCCAAGAGCCCCCAGAGCGAGCAGCTTGCAGTAGGGGGACCCGGGGCACAGCTCAGCGTGGCCATTCACACAGAGAGTTGCTGCTAATGGTGGGTGTGGTCAGGTTGTGCTTACAGTGGGAGGAGCTTACAGTGGTATGGTTAGACCCTTTATGACCAAGGTCAAAACAAAAATAATAGATATAAAAAGTTTCACTGCCACAAACAGAGAGCAGGCAGGCTCTTTATTGCAGAAGAGACATGCAATGCACATGTGCAGCTCAGCTTACACCTCTGGCCTGGTCTCTGTGTGCTGGAATGACTGATTCCTGTGCATGCGCAGGAGTGATGTCATACTACGCTGACCCATGAAGAAGACTGGAGACCGCCACACAGCTGAAGATGCTGGCACCATTGAGGGGCGTTGTCACTGAAGCAAAGGTAAGTTTAGTTCTGTAAAGTCCTTATAAAGTCTGGAAATCTTTTACCTTAATGCATTCCCTGCATTAAGCTAAAAAGTGTCCCAGTGTTTGTATCGCCCAATCACCCCATTCTATACTTACCTATGTCCTCTCTCAATCCAGCGCTGTGCCCGTCTGCAGTGGCGCTCTCCTCTCCCTCTCTCTGCTCACAGAGGCAGCAGAAGGAACCATTGACTCCTGCCAATCGAATCCTGTGAGCAGAGGGCAGGCAGTGTGGGCCAAAAGACATGCACATATAGTATCCCCCTTAATGCAGACCCCCACAGTAAAGACACTCCCCTTAGTGCAGACCCCCCATCAGTATAGAACCCCCCTCAGTGCAGACCCCCATCAGTATAGTATCCCCCTTAGTGCAGACCCCACAATCAGTATAGAATCCCCCTTAGTGCAGACCCCCCATCAGTATAGAATCCCCCCTTAGTGCAGACCCCCCATCAGTATGGAATCCCCCTTAGTGTAGACCCCCCATCAGTATAGAATCTCCCTTAGTGCAGACCCCTACAGTATAGACACCCCCTTAGTGCAGACCCCCATCAGTATAGACACCCCCCTTAATACAGACCCCCCATCAGTATAGACACCCCCCTTAGTGCAAACCCCTGCAGTATAGACACCCCCAATTAGTGCAGACCCCCCCATCAGTATAGAATCCCCCTTAGTACAGACCTCCCAATCAGACCTCCACTGCAGGTGTGGGCATCATCCCTGTATAACCCCCGGAAGCTGAGTAGGCACATCTGCGTACACTCGGCGGGAAGGGGTTAAATAAAAAACGGTGTCACTTTTATTCCTATAACAAGGAATGTAAACATCCCTTATAATAGAAAAAAAGCATGACAGGACCTCCTAAATATGAGATCTGGGGGTCAAAAAGACCTCACATCTCATATTTACACTAAAATGCAATAAAAAAACTAAAAAAATTTTGTCATTAAAATTTTTTTTTTAAATGTCCCTTTTAGAGCTATGGGCGGAAGTGACGTTTTTAAGTCTCTTCTGCCCTGCAATGTTATTTGAGATGGGTGGCGGCCATCTTCCCCTCACTCATCTCCATACTTAGCAAGGGGCAACATCCGATTGCCTCCGCCGCTGCCGACGGCTCCGCTAAGCAGCGGAGGGCACTGGAGCATGGCTGGGGGGGCCCCTCTCCCACCACCGATAGAAGTGATCTTGTGGCGAATCCGCCGCAGAGACCACTCTTATCGGAAACCGGACCCGCTGAAGAAGAGGATACCGGGGTTATGGCAGCTAGCAGCTTCCATAACAACCATATTCCTCTTCAAAGTTAGGACGTATATGGGCGCGCTGCGGTCTGGAAGGGGTTAGAATGGACAGAACTGTACGGTGCTGCCAGACGTCGTGGTTTTGCGTACCTGAAAACATTCCGCGCTTTCCTATGTGTGGGGGGACATTAAGAGGTGATGGTGCGCCATGTGCATCTTCTAAAGGGCAGCACATATTTCCTGCGGGTTGGGGAACGTGTGCGATTAGCGTGTGTTTCCCATCCCGCATATGTGTGATTCTAGTCTTAGTAGTTCATTTTTTATTTTTTTGTTGTAAACTCAGCTTCTTCGCTGGTCTTCTGGTCTCCAGCGCCGCCATCTTGACTCTGGGAAGCCGGCTGTGACTTCCTGCTGTTCCACAGCTGGCACCCCACCGCTCATGTGCGAGATCTTGGCACCCCAGATGTTTTGGAACTACATTTCCCATGATGCTCAACTACACTGCAGAGTGGCTGAGCATCATGGGAAATGTAGTTCCAAAATATCTGGAGTGCCAAGGTTCGCCATCACTTTCCTAGGGCATGAGACTTGTCCCAGGAGGCTGCGGGAGGGGGGGAGCCGAACCTCGGTTTTTCTCACCTAGGGGGGAGAAGCAGAAGTGGGATCGGGTACCTGTCAGAAAAAGGAACCCACTCCAAAAAAAAAAGTTGCTATAGCGGTAGAGGAGGGGGGAGGAGGATGGGCAGAACTTCACTTTTTAATCACAAATCTACAAATATTTGTAAATCTATAGCAAAAGGTCGCCCAGTATTGGGATGGCAGGGATCACCTATGCACTCAAAACATCTCACTGATGCTTTGGCAGTCTGATTGGCACCAGTTTGGTTCCTTATTCTGTCAGTAATTCCTCTGATAAATGTCACTCACAGGCACTTCACTAGAGCTGATCATCAGCATCAACCTTCTGCTTTACACATTCAGGATGGCAAACTGCAGGCTCAGAGCTCTGAGCAGAGCGACCTCGTGTGGTGAATATGCACCATCACATGTGAGCTGAAGATGCTTTATCTATCTTTCACCAGAAGGGGTCAGTGCTGCTCATATTCTTTATTGTTTAACTAGTTGCTGACCGCCGGCCGTCAAATGACGGCCAGGCGGCGCACCTATTGTGGCGGGAGGCCGTCATATGACGGCCTCCCGTTTAAACAGGGAATGCGCGCGATCGTGCGCGCGCATCCCTTTTTTTTCGGTGGCGGCGTGTCACGGAGACACCGCTCGCCACCGAAGGGGGTGAACAGCCATTCGTTATGGCTGTTTACGATGTGATCGGCCGTGATGAAGTACCTGTCACAGTCCATTAGAGTACCGAGTACCTGTCACAGTCCATTAGAGTACCCGAGTACCTGTCACAGTCCATTAGAGTACCGAGTACCTGTCACAGTCCATTAGAGTACCGAGTACCTGTCACAGTCCATCAGGGTACCCGAGTACCTGTCACAGCCCATCTGAGTACCCGAGTACCTGTCACAGTCCATCTGTGTACCAGAGTACCTGTCACAGTCCATCTGAGTACCCGAGTACCTGTCACAGTCCATATGAGTACCTGTCACCGCCCTTCAGAGTACCCAAATACCAGTCACCAAACCATCAGAGTACCTGTCACCAGGCCATCAGAGTACCCGAGTACCTGTCACCAGGCCATCAGAGTACCCGAGTACCTGTCACCAGGCCATCAGAGTACCCGAGTACCTGTCACCAGGCCATCAGAGTACCCGAGTACCTGTCACCAGGCCATCAGAGTACCCGAGTACCTGTCACCAGGCCATCAGAGTACCCGAGTACCTGTCACCAGGCCATCAGAGTACCCGAGTACCTGCCACCAGGCCATCAGAGTACCCGAGTACCTGTCACCAGACCATCAGAGTACCCGAGTACCTGTCACCAGACCATCAGAGTACCCGAGTACCTGTCACCAGACCATCAGAGTACCCGAGTACCTGTCACCAGACCATCAGAGTACCCGAGTACCTGTCACCAGGCCATCAGAGTACCCGAGTACCTGTCACCAGGCCATCAGAGTACCTATCTCCAGCCCATGTCTCATAGAATATACATTGGGGTGTTTGCTTTCCAAAATGGGGTCATTTTGTGGGTAATTTCACTGTCCTGGTGGTCCAGGACCTTCAAAAGTGTGATGGGTAGGAATGAAATGAGATGTGTCATTTATGCTCCTAGAACGCCTGAACGTACTACTTCAATGTTCGGCCTCTCTATGTGGCCAGGTTGTGTAAAAGTCCTACACATGTGGTATCGCCATACTCGGGAGGAGTAGCAGAATGTATTTTGGGGTGTAATTTTTGCTATATACATGCTATGTGTTAGAAATATCTTATAAATTGACAATTTTGTGTAAAAAAAAATGCGTTAAATTTTTTTTCCACATATTCCAAAAACTTCTGGAAAAAAATGAACCGTTCAAAAGACTCATTATGCCTCACAGATTATACGTTGGGGTGTTTGCTTTCCAAAATGGGGTAATTTTATGGGAAATTCCATTGTCCTGGTACTCCAGGGCCTTCAAAAGTGTAATAGGTGGTTGAGAAATGAGATGCGTAATTTTTGCTCGTAGAACGTCTGAAGGTACTACATCAATGTTAGTGCTCTGTATGTGGCTAGGCTGTGTAAAAGTCCTACACATGTGGTATCGCCGTACTCGGGAAGAGTAGCAGAATGTATTTTGGGGTGTAATTTGTTGTATGCATATGCTGTGTGTGAGAAATAACCTGATAATATGACAATTTAGTAAAAAAAAATAAAAAATCTTCATTTTGCAAAGAATTGTGGGAAAAAATGACAACTTAAAAAAACTCACCATGCTACTTACTTAATACCTTGGGATGTCTACTTTGTAAAAAGGGGTCATTTGGGGGGTATTTGTACTTTCCTGACTTGTTAGGGCCGGTTCACACAGCAGGCGAGGCGAGGCGAGGCGACTCCGACTTGCCTCGCCGCGACCTGCCGCGGCCTCAGCGGCGACTTGCAAATGACTTCTGTATAGAAGTCA
This sequence comes from Lithobates pipiens, assembly GCF_037356315.1. Lineage (NCBI taxonomy): Eukaryota > Metazoa > Chordata > Amphibia > Anura > Ranidae > Lithobates > Lithobates pipiens. The sequence continues at coordinate 195,655,491 of NW_027507764.1, forward strand.
ATGCAAGTCGCCCCGAGGTCGCCCAAAAGTAGTACAGGAACCTTTTTTCTGAGTCGGAGCGACTCGAGTCGCTCCTCTCAGAACGGTTCCATTGTACAGAACGGGGGCGACTTGCGAGAGCGAGGCGAGGCGAGTCGTGTCGCCTCGCATCGCCCGCTGTGTGAACCGGCTCTTAGTGTCTCAAGAAATGAGGTACACCTGATGTACTGAAGGCCTGATCAGAAGTGATCAATTTTCAGTGATTGGCACCATAGTTTGTAGACTCTATAACTTTCACAAAGACCAAATAATATATACTAATGTGGGTTATTTTTACCAAAGATATGTAGCAGTATAAATTTTGGCCAAAATTTATGAAGAAAAATTACTAATTAGCAAAAATGTATGACAGAAACGAAGAAAAAGGCATTTTTTTCACAAAATTTACGTTTTATTTTATTTATAGCACAAAAAATAAAAAACCCACTAGTGATTAAATACCACTAAAAGAAAGCTCTATTTGTGTGGAAAAAAGGACGCAAGTTTCATATGGATACAGTGTAGGATGACTGAGTAATTGTCATTCAAACTGTGAGAGCGCTGAAAGCTGAAAATTGGTCTGGTCAGGAAGGGGGTGTAACTGCACTGTACTGAGGTGGTTAAAAGTATTACTGATTAAAAAAAAAAATAATAATAATAAAAAAAACTCCATACAAATAATTATTGAGTTTCTCCCTTATAAATAAGTGCAATTATTACAACACAATTATTACAACACATTTTTACATATATTATGCTCCAATCAATCTTTTAAAAATCTGCAATGCAATGTTACAAATAATTATCCTATAAATGCGATGAAATCAAACAGAAAAGATTGTGAATATGTGATGAAAAAAAGGGTTAAATTAAATATGAACAAAGAAAAGTAATATAAAAGAAATAAATAAGAGTGTAGAAAAAAAAAATAATAATGATAATAATTAAAAAAAAATATATATAAATAAGAGTCTATAAAAAAGTTACAATATATAAATATATATGAAAACATTTCATGAATTAATATATAATATAATAGATAAGGGTGTATAAAAAAATAACAATAGTTAATAAATATAAAAATAACTATAAATACAGGTGTATAAAATAGTGAATAAAAATAAATATTGATAATAGCCAAATACCCTCTGAGTGCTCTACTTCTACGTTCTTTCTATGCAAATTCAGTATCTTTTTGTTTATTGCCAATGTTATCATTTTCTTTTTGTGTGTTTATGGAAAAAAACGTAATCACGTTTCAAAAAATAAAAAAAAATAAAGGTGTCTAAACACAAAAAAAAGAAAAAGGATTAAATCTAGAAAATAAAAAAAATAAGGGTGTGTGTAAATAAAACAATCTGTCATATATAAAACAAATATAAATAAGAGTGCATAAAAATAATAAATATGATAAATAGTAAATATAGAAATAAAAATTGTGAATAAAGGGGTATAAAACAATAAATAAAAACCTTAAACATAATTGTATTTATTTATTTTATATTATATTTATGTTTTTTTTGCCAATGATAATAAAATGGTAATAAAATATTAAAAACCTTAAATATACTTTTTTATTTTCTATTATATTTATGTTTTTTTATTTATTTAATTTTTTAAATTTTTATTCTTATTATTTAGGGTGCTCTGCAATAAAAATGTAAATAAATGGGGTATAAAATAATAAATAATAATGTTAAAGATAATATTTTTTTATTTTCTGTTATATTTCTGTTTTGTTTTGTTATGTTTATTTCGATTTTTATTGTAGAGCTGCCTGAATAATTAGAGTGAAAGATATATATATATTTTGTTTTTTTAATAGGGTAAAAAAATGACAGGCTGTGTATCACTGTATTATCTGAATGCTCTAAGTCGGCTATTCACTGCTATCTTGCCAGCCCAGTACTGGTCAGTGTGATAGACATTGCCATCATCGATCAGTGGTGGACCAGGGTATAGTCGTGAGCCACCAGCAATGCTAATGCTGAATTATGGCACTAGCAGTGGTGGACCAGGGTATAGTCGTGAGCCACCAGCAATGCTAATGCTGAATTATGGCACTAGCAACGGACACCCGCGTGACTTGTCAGGGGGTGGACTAGAACTCATGGACATACGCAATCCAACAGCAGCCCGCGCCTTTGGAAGGCGGCGCGCATTGTCACACGCCACCGCTCCTGGCTGATATACCAGAGACATTTCTTTATCTAGAAGCTAGTTTCTCAGTGCCGTTAGCAGCTCAGCATTGCCATCTACAGGCATTACTGAGAATTATACCCGCACGCTGCTGAGCTGAAGAGACGCTCTCTGCTCTATGAGACCTGCGCACAAGCTGTAGCTGGCTTTGCTGATGCCTGCCTCGGAAGGACCCCGTTGTACTGTCCATAACGTCGCTTAGCAACCGCCCGTCTTTGCCAACCGGAGTGCGACCATAGTAACCCACAGACTGCAACATGGCAGAGGGAGGGGAGCCGATCGTCAGACCCAGAAGGATCTTTATTCAATCCGGGGCGTTAATATAGATAAAGTAGGCACAATTCTTTTTTCTTTATTGAGTGGCATTTAGTTCACACCAGAATGCCGGCTTGGAAGCCGCACGTTTCCTGCACCACCTTCAAAACGCACCACAGTTGTGATTTGCAGCGGGGTGTTAATGTTACGTCATGAAATGCTGGTCGCACGCGCAGGGCACTCGCCTGCACCAGACCGCGTGCTACAGAAGTACTATGCCATCCGCTTGCTGTGCGTTTCCCTTAAAGGAGTACATGACCTGCTTTTGGTGCAGTTCGGTGCGACTCGGTCCATTCACAATGAATAGGCTAAAATCGCACACCGCACGTGAATGGCAGAGGAACGCTCAGTACGTTGTTGTGCCATTCCGTGGTGTGGACCGGCCCTTCACTCATTTGTATGCGGAGGCCGAGCTGCAATGCCACTTCATGTGAGCTCTGGTGCATTGCGAGAAAAATGCTCCAAGTCTGCGTTTAAAAAAAAAATGAATATAAATAAGGGAGTATAAAAAAAATGCAAACAATATATATTTGTGAATACATTTAATGAATAAATATAAAAATAAATAAGGGGATATATAAACAATAATAAAATAGTTAATAAATGTAAAAATAATTATAAATAAGGGGGTATAAAATAATAAATAAGGGCGAGCGATTAATAATGCCCATACACCTCCTGGGGGCTCTACTTCTACCTGCTTTTTATGCGAATTCAGTAGCACAAGGCAGCTTTGTGGTGTGAACAGGGCACAGAGATAATAATGGTTTTCTATGGTCCTGTGTGGTGACCGGTGCTGATAAAGTGCAGAAAAATGCATCCAGTGTGAATGAGCTCTTAGGTGAGGTTGTCACTTATTTTTTTCAAGCCAAACCCGAACACTCTAGCAGCGCACAGTACGTTTTTTGTTTTTGTTTTAGGGTGCTTTCACACTGCAGCCGCCCGAGCACAGGATTCAAAACCCGGACTGTCCGGGTGAATCTCGGACAGGTGGTGACCCTACTCTTAGGCCTCAGCTATCCACACCTCTGTGTGAAGGACCGTCTTTGCCCGCATCCATTTATGTCTATTGGGACGCAGTAGCAGCATGGATATAGCCACCGGGGCCAGCTTGGCAGTCGTGCAGGGGCATGTCTCTGAACGTCTGTGCAGGCACTGCGTCCCAGTAGACATAAACCATACTGCTTGTACCCAGAGGCATAAAACACTTGGGTACCCCATGCAGGCATGGGGGGGGCCCTTAGCATAGGTACGTCTGTGTGAATGAGGCCTTTAACCTCTTGCCAACCTGCTGCAGTACCTATACTGTGGGGGATTGGCTCTTTCAGGCATGGTAAAGTACCTGTACATCGGGGCTTTCTTCCGGGTCCGCTCTCTCACGCATGCGTGCGCACCCAGAAACCCGAGCTGTCATTCACTGCAGCAAAAGCCAAGCAGTGGGTCTTAGCCAATGATTTATGGCCGGGACCCACTGATCGGCTGAGCGAATGACAGAAGAGAGCAACAACACAGAGCTCTCTACAGACGGCAGCAACGTGCCGCTTTTTTTTCTCCCTGCAAAGTAGGGAATAAAAATCAGAACATTACTTAATAAAAATCAGCACATTGTACATACAGTAACCATTGTCAGGCACACAGTTAACCTTTTGATCTAATGTTAACCCCTTTCCCAGTCAGTGTCATTAGTACAGTGACAGTGTATATTATTAGCACTGATCACTGTATTAGTGTCACTGGTGGTGTCAGCATCAGTTTGGCTGCTTTCACACCGAGGCGTTTTTTAGGTGTGTTAGCGCTAGAAATAGCCTCTAATGCCTGAAAACCTCCTCCCTATTCATTCCAGTGTGACTTTTCACACTGGGGCGGTGCGCTTGCGGGACATTCTGAAAAGTCCTGCAAGCAGCATCTTTGGGGCAGTTTGGGAGCTCTGCATACACTGCTTCCAAAACTCCCTGCCCATTGAAATGAATGGGCAGCGCTGCCAAAGCTCTGCGACATGGGCGCTTTTAACCCTTTCTTTGGCCGGCAGTGGGCTAAAATTAGCGACGCTTTACCGCTAACGCGGAGCGACTACAGTGTGAAAGTAATCTAAGTGTCAGATTGACCGTGCACTAAGGGAGTCCCACTATAAGTTGCTGATCGCCACCATTACTAGTATAAATAAATAAATATAAACTCTAGTATATATCCCATAGATTGTAGACGCTATAGTTTTCATACAAACCAATCAATATACACTTTTTTTTATTTTTTTACCAAAAATATGTAGCAGGATGCGTTTTGGCCAAAATATAAGAAGAAATTAAATTTTTTTATTTTTTTATTGGATATGTTTTATAGCAGAAAGTAAAATATATATATATTTTTTGCTTTTTTTAATATTTTCAGTCTTTTTTCGTTTATATAATAAAAAATAAATAATGCAGTGGTGATCTAGTACCACCAAAAGAAAGCTCTATTTGTGTGAAAAAAAAATATATAAATTTTGTTTGGGGACAGTGTTGCATGACTGCGAAATCGGCAGTTAAAATAACACCGTGCCATATAGCAAAAAATGGCCTGGTCATGAAGGGGGATAAATCTTCCCGGAGGTCTAGTGGTTTAGTGTATCTAGATCCAAAATCTTTTTTTTCTTTTTTTCTGGATAGAGTAGGAAGAGTTTTAACCCCTGCTAGGTTATTATTATTTGTGCACCACTGGGGAGATTTCCCTTCACTTCCTGTCCTAGAGATGCAACAGAAGGTTAAAAGTAAATCTCTAAATGTGATTGGGGTTCTTCTCTTAGATAGTTCACCCAGTAAAGGAGTCAGTACGATTGATAGTATACAGTGTCATCATTTGTAGGAGCTGGTTGTAGACATACCAGTGATGTAACTAGAAGGTGGAGGTGGAGGCGGGTGTAGTGGTATAGGTGGTGGCTGATGGACAGCAGCAGGAACAGCAGGTGGAGGAAGAGTGAGTTTTGTCAAATCAGCGGTTTCTGGAACGTTGGCGGCATCACCCTCTACTGCCCCAATTCCAGGCACCAGAGGAGGTTTTCACTCTAGAGGCCACAAAGAAGAAGAAGCGTGTGTAATTACGTGCAAACGTTCGGTTGGCGCGAGTGCGTCCACGTGTTCGTATTGGCGTGCGTCCGTTCGTACCAGGACTCGCACGCCTCTGATGGGGACACCGTGCATGATCCTTGGGACGAAGGTGAACTGCTGCTACACGGGGACGGATCTTCACATGGTGAGTTCTCTGACACCAGGAAAGGTACATCAGAATGCGGATGCCCTTTCTCGGGTCTATTGTCACTTGGCTCGTGGTGTCCAGACCCCTGGCTTGGAACAGGGTATTTCAAGGGGTTAATTGAAGAGGGCAGTTACTTCCCCTTCAGACCTGCTTATTGCCAGCTGGGCTGAAAATGTTAGAGGGGAGCTGTTTGAGTAGGAGAGAAAGAGAGACACAGCAGCATGCTGTGTGAAAGGATCCTTTGCTGTATTGCGTACCTGCTGGGGTGAGCAAAACCATATCAGAGACTGTAGCTCTGGCTAGAGCCATGTACTTTATCTATATATCAGCCTGTTGGTTAAAGAGATTGAACTTTTCCTACATCTGCACCTGTGTTACAAGACAAGTCTGTTGTTTCTTCTGTTTATTTTGCTGAATAAAGCCATTTTTACTTTACTGAACTATTTGAGCCGGCTCTTTACCCCTCCGATCGCCTACAAATGATTTATATCTATATATCTATATATATATAGATATATATATATATATGGCCTAAGTCTAGATGAATCACCCACACTTAAAGGGGCTGCTACACATTTTTTGTTTTCTTTTTCATACACATTATTTGAAGTGTATTGGGATAGGCTCTAGTGCATGTAATAAATTGTTTTTGATATATAACCAAATGTAATGTACTTCGGCTTCTTTCATTGTCTTTGTGTATTAGTTATACAGGCTTATCAGCGCCTCAACAGAGACAGAAAACCATTATCTCTTCTTTATTTCTACAGATATTTCCCAATTAAGACAGACACAACCATTGCCGCCACCCACATCACCACCACCCAAAGTGCCAGTCCTGTGCGCACAAAATAACTGTTTGAATGATGGAATCTGTGTTCTGGAAAACCAGCAGCCGGCATGCAGGTAAAAATGTCTTGCCTCAGTGCAGGAGTGTCAAACTCAATTTCATTGTGGGCCACATTGCATCAGCATTATAATTGCCCTTAACCACTTGAGACCCGCGCTATAGCCGAATGACGGCTACAGCGCGGATCTCCTTTGCCGGGACGACGTCTGCAGGTAAGCTGCACTTGTAAACCCAGAAGGCTTCGGGGAACAGAGGGCAGATAGGGTGACCATTTACAGCCAGGTGACTTCAAGTAATTGTAGCACCCTCTAGTGTAGAGTGCTAGGCTGTACATAGATTTCTTTTTGTAATATAGGTAAATTTAGGCTTGGCTACTCTTACCTCCCCCACTATCAAGCGGTCGGAAATTACCTGGATCTCAGTGTGTACTTGCTGGATCTCAGCACGGTGTGTCTCCTCCACTCTCTTAATGAGAGCCTCTATATCGGCTTTCGTTGGTAGAGCCTGGATTAAGCTCTTCAGATCCTCCGCTTCCGATCGTATACTACGAGGGGTGACTTCCTCGTATTCCTCTTTGCCGTTCCCGGCCTCGGTTGGGCTTTTCGTCTCCCCCCTATTCGTCCGCGCACTCGCCTCCGCTTCCGATCGTTTAGTGCGAGGGGTAGCTCCTTCGTTTTCCTCTCTGCCATTCCCAGCCTCGATTGAGCTTTTCATCTCCCCCCTGTTTGTCCGAGCGCTCACCACCTCGGGGGGCTTAGCTACGTCCGTAGTCTCCGCGATATGCCCGGCAGCTGACATCCGCCTCGGGGAGAAATACTGCTGTATAGCGGGTTGTGGGGCACTGCACCCTGCAGCTCTACGCGAGGTTTTCGTTTCTCTCTGTCTAGGCGCGCTCATTCCGGGATCCTCAGGTGCAAATCACCTATGACTGGCGGTTCAGCTAGGAGCACAGACTCTGCACGCCCTCACTCAGCCATGCTCAGACCACACCCCCCTAAGCAACAGATTTGAAGGAAAAATGGAGAGAGTGGAAAGGGAGAGCAAAGAGCAGGGTGAGACGTTGGTGAAGATGCAGCTTCAGATCGAGGAACTTGAAGATCGTAGTCGTCGCTGCAACTTGAGGCTCCGAGGAGTCCCAGAAGTCGCTGAGCAGGAGGACTTGCAGGAGAAGGTAATGAGCATTTTTCACATGATTTTAGAGGGTAATGTCCCGCCTAACATGGATTTGGACAGAGTACACAGGGCGCTAGGGCCTAAATCAGCAGACCCGCAAAGGCCCAGGGACATAATTTGCCGCCTCCATAGATACGCGCATAAGGAGACTTTGCTGAGGAAGGCATGGTTGGCTGGCAATATTGAGATAGAGGGATCAGTAGTGAAGCTCCTACCTGACTTATCCCGGGCCACACTACAGCGCAGAGCACAGTTGCGTGCTGTCTTGGACTGTGTACGGCGGGAGGGACATGCATACAGATGGAAATACCCTCTTGCTGTGGTAATAAGAAAAGGAACATCTACATGCACACTGAGACTATACAGCGATCTTCCAAAATGATTTGCCTTTATAGGTGTGGAGCCGTTTATGGTGCCGAACTGGAGACTCCCACTCTCTCAGCTACAGAGAAAAAAACCAGAAAGCACAGGAGGGAAAGAGAGGGAGTGGGAAAGATGAGAAAGACATATTACAGCACAATGAGACTTGTGTTAGAAATTAAGCTAAATTAACTCATATCCCTGAACCTATCCTTTTTTTTTGTTTCTTTTGTGCGCCTGTTGGGGCTTTTTCCCTTCTCTGTTTCCTTTTTTTCGTAGCCTCATCCCATAGGTTTTCAACTTGTCTAATTAATTCCCTCCATGATGATTTAAGAAGTATGGGAGGAGAGAGATATGCTCTTAATTTCTTTTTTTGGATTAGGATGAATGGAGATAATGAGGGATGAGGTGGGGGCAGCGGGTGGGTGGGGGGGGTCGGAGGGGGGGACGGGGGGGGGATACAGGTGGAGAGTCTAAGATAAATACACAAATAAGATTAGGTAATTATAATAAAGGGGGGGGGGGGTTCAGGTCCCTGGGGGGGATTCACATGACCGAGGTTCCTAGAAGAGGTGGTCACTTAGGAGAGTAATATAATTTACTATTATAATTTACTAGGGATAAAGAGGGGGAAAATGGGATGATAGGGGTTGCAGTGGTTTCTTCTTTTTTTTTTTAGAAGTGTTGGGAGGAGGGGGGGATTTAATATAATACATAATATTTTTTTTCTTTGGTTTTTTCTTGTTTTTTGGGGGGGGAGGGAGTAATGGATGTGGAGGGTCAGTAAATATATATGGGAATGATGGTGCACAGGGGATGGTTTAGACTTGTGAGGGTTGAGAGGGTGGGATAAGGAGGGATATTGAGCTGGGGGGGAGAGTATATAGAATTAGGACACAAGAAACTGTTGGTTTCTTTTTTTTTTTTTTGGTCAATCACTAATCACCAATATTAGTAACTTTTAATATCACCACTAACAAAATAAAGCACATAGCTAGGGACCTGGGGGAAACGGAGGGTTTACGGATTGGGACCAGACCCCCCTACCTGAACTTAAGGATGAATAAAATAACTTTATAAGATGTGGCCTCCGGCCCCCCCCCCTCTCTTTCTCCCTTTCTCCTTCTCCCCACCTTGCCTCCCCTCCCCCCTTTGAGGAGGAAAGGGAGAGAGGGAAAGGAAAAAGGGGAGGAAAAAGGGAAGGGAAAAGGGAAAGAAAAAAAAAAGAAAAGAAATTTTTTTTTTTTTTTTTTTTTTTGGGATGAGGAGTGTAAGGTATTATATTGTATTGTTGCTTTATTTTATTATGGTACGTTTTTTTTTTTTTTTTTTTGGAACAAGGTCAATACACAATATGGCTCTTGGAGGAAGGAAGAGAGAAACGGAGAGGAGACATGGGAAAGGGGGGGGGATTGATATAAATTATATATACAGGAGAGGCTTAAGCTTTGGATAAATATAGAGATGGGTACATGTATGAATTTACAAACACAGGTGCAGCTGTGAATGTGTGTCTCCATACATGTATATGCAAGGGTATAGGTGTATATATGTAAAAGTATATACGTAGATGTGAATGGACAGACATAATTAACTTTGCCTCTACTATGGCTTCTGTCTCCCTTTTTTTTTTTTTTTTAACCCCCCCTCTCTTAAAAGAGCCATGTTGGAGTAGACACAATCTATGTGGAGAAGTAACAGGTGACAGTAGAAAACATGATATTATAAAAGACTGGCGGAGGGCACGGGGGGAGCTCGCCCAGGAGCAGCCAGGCACAACCACAAAACCCCATTAGGTAAACACTCATAATCCGGAGGGTCCGGAAATTGAGTGGGTAAAAGCAGTAGAGCTTTGAGATTCGTGGGGAGACCGTTGGTAAACGGCCAACCCAGGGATTGGTAGTGGGGGAGGGAGGGAGGGAGTAGCAGATTGGACGGGAGGGAGGGGGGCGGGAGGGGGTAGGGTTAGAGGGGGTTCTCCCCCCCCCTTTTTTTTTTTTTTTTTTTTTGTTTGCACCTTTACTTGTCTCTGCCTCTTTCCCCAAGGAGATATGGAAACTTTAAAAATAATGTCCCTGAATGTAAAGAGACTGAACGTCCCGGAAAAAAGACGAATGTTACTTCATGATTTAAAGAGATTGAAGATAGATGTAGCGTTTATTCAAGAAACACATTTCAGAGAAAATAATTTCTCTCTGCTGAGGTCTACGGGGTATCCAACGGTTTACCATGCGCTTAACCCGATTTCCAAAACTAAGGGAGTCACCATTATGATATCAAAAACAGTAGCATGGAATCATAGTGTTGTGCTTTTAAGGACATTTTCCCGCACAATATTTACTAAGTAATTTTTAACGAAGATATTTTTAAGATACAGAATCAGTCTATATGACACAGTCTATATATGTGAAACGTATTCACGGAGACGAGTGATCATACAAAATAGCTACATTTATTGGTTGACAGAAAACAAATATTTACATGAAATATTAAAATACAGATTACATTACTTGATCATTTTGACAATTAATAGAAACACCCTCAGACTGGGCGTAGTAGTACCTTGGACACAATTATCACCATTATCATTTCTCGGTAGAATCAATAACCTTTTGATAATTGACAATTAAACAGAATGTCTGTATTTCACACATCCAACCGTTACTATACTGCAGGTAAGTAAGTGGTTAACAATGTGAAATAAATTAGACATTTGTTTGTCAATAAAATTGGCATCTATGCAAAAAGAAATGTATGAAAAATTTAATTTAGAGAAAAATCTAAAAGGCGGTTATTGATTCGGGAGAAGTATTTCAATAATAGAATATTCAAAAACATCAATATTTAAGAGAACATAAAATAGATGATAAACATATATTTACCCATTTCCAATATGGCTATTAGTGTGGAGTATTAGTTACCAGGAATTTTAAGATGGCTGCCGTGGCTTCAACATTCCAAGGAGCAGGGATCTTCATGAATGTAAAATGTGTATTCAGGCATGTCTTCCAGTGTCCCTTCTCAGGGGGGGTCCCTAAGCTTCCCCCTGACTCTCTCCCCCCAGCTCTCCTCCGAGCTTCCTCCTCCTCTCTCCATCTTTCTAGTTTCTTAAATATCCTCTTCAACAAAAGGATTATAAAATTATACTAAGTTCTGCCCAGAGGGTATGTGTTCCCCCCTCATTGGCCGGCAGACTTAATGGTTAGCTTTCCCTGGAGTCTCGTGATTTTAAGGTAATAGCACCTTCCACCACCAGGTGTCTCACCTATGTTTGGCGTTTTATTTCTTTAAGTGAATATTTTTCTAATTCTGTAATATGTATTCGTTATTTATATGTTCTAACGAATATATTCGAGTGTTCAAGAATTAGGACATAATGTAAAATACTCTTTAACATAAAGTTCAATAATCACTTGCATAAATTGTTGATATATATGTATATCAATGTATATCTGTTAATCTTTAGTCCATATAGAAAGGACACAGGTTAGATATATCACAAACAATATCACATACAATTATTATCTATATGGATCCATGTATAATTTGGGTATCCAATCAATATTTGTTTATCTAAATATAGGTTAAATTCTTATACAATTATAATCATGATTATATGTTTTTCATAATACTAATTTGTTGCTAAAACACTTCTACTTATAATCACACTTTCATATATAATTCTTTATGACAAAGTTCTTTAGATCATTAGATACTAAATTTATAATCTCAGTTGTGACCTATGTATAAATTGAATGGCTTAGAAAAATATAGATGATACTGGTAGATGAATCTTACAGCATGTTTTGGGATGAACTCTGAGCTTCCAATAAATGATTAAATGGGTTAGCTGTGTCCTTCAATATGTTTTTGGATGAGGCGTCAGCTATTTGCACGGTTGTATATTGTCCAAATAGTCTTTTACTTACGTACAATGGGGTTCTCTAGTTAAGGGTTATTTCCATGTGATAAATACTTATGCAAGTTTGGCCTTCTCACTCTAACCAACAAAATAAGTAAACAGCTTTTTATTCGGTGACAGAAGATACCATTGTTTCAGCGAGTTTCTGTCCCAATGCATGCTTGTAAAAGTTTTCAATAGTTAATGTAGTGATCATGTATTTTGTGTTCTTCAAGAGGGTAATAGTTCAATGATAGCAACATTGTAGATCATCTGTTCCTAAGGCCTAAACAATCTCACCTCTTTGACAGTAAATATGAATGTATTATTATTATTTTTTTTTCTTAATGAATTCACAACAAAGCCCCCCTTGTGAAGTGTTCAAATGCCGGAAGTCGTTTGAAAGACTTCACCAATGCAACAGTTTGAAGAAATATGGCTTCGCTCGGGCCTTGTAAGTTGAGTTGTGACGATGGATCCGGATTATGGATATATATAATTAAGAGGTATAGACACTTGCAGATGAGTGTAACTCTTTGAAAAACAAAATGGGTTTGTGATCGATGTGTGCATCTCAGGACCGTCATCTGTTGATTGGCAGGAAATGGACCATTCCGGGCACCTTTAGTCCTGGCCGTCCTGGTGGGTTCCGTCCATGTAGACTGGCCATCAGTGGTATCCCTGGATCCCCCATACGGTTCCTTCTCTGGATGTTCACACATGTTGGACTCTCGGTTCTGTTGACCGGCTCATGGACATCTTAGTCCTGTAAATGAAAATGGATTCCATGAGAAAAGATATATAAGTTTTTTTTTTTTAACATGATCTGTGTTTGAGATCTCAGTGTCAAGTTGGTATCCTGGGCTTCCTCAGAGCCCTCCTCTTTCCCATAATGTTATCAGTCCTTTAACTAAACACTCTGGAAATCAAGACAATGTATGACACTTTTGCTATGGGAGACCAAGCTCCAGGGCTCAATATCATGAGGCCATTTATTAATATCTGTGGATACCAGACAATTCTGACTGACTTATGTTCTTCAGAACCATTTTTTTTTTTTAGCTTAATTGTAGCGGTTCTGGAATAATAACAATTAAAAACATTTCAGTTTGACATGTGACACTTACTGTCAGTAACAACATATTTGACATCATAGTCAACCTTCTACTTGGGAGGAATAAAACAGATAAAATCTTCCCCCTTTGGGGTGTCAATACAACTCATTTGAGGCAATCAAACTACCTTATATGGGTGACTCCTCATCTTTTACCAAAATATCAAACCATTTAGGCCTCCTGATATTTATGTCTTTAGGATTCGGTCTTCCTCTGGAATTACCGTCTTCGGGACTTCTTGAAATTGAGCTGTTTGGAGCGACCTGTTTATGTCAGAGGAATGAAGTGACCACTGAAAAATAGGAGAATAGTTAATATCTAACAACCACAATCCCTCGGTAGGGATTTCAGGATCCTCATTACTGTAACCTGGGGAAAAACATGGTGTTAGAACCTCTGCTTCCTATATCTTTATTCAGTGCATTCCTCTGATTTATTTTAACATAGGCGCTTAAAAGGCTCTGTGGCCCTTGGGCTGGCCACAGGATTTGCCCCTTGAAGAAGTGTTCTTCACGTTCCGTATAGCAATGAAATCATGTAACATATCCATAATTTTGTCTATTTTGGTTTCCGTATTGCTTACAGGCTGATCAGAATTGGTTCGTGGGACCCGGTTTCTGTACTTTCTGGGGACTACTGGCTCAGTTTTATCAGACATATCCACATCAGAAACATTGTCTTGATTCTGGGATAGTTGTCTGGGCCTTAGTTGTTCCCTATTGTTCTGGGGATTTTGGGGTGTCTTACCCTGTAATTTCTCCCTATTTACCCGTGTAGGCCCCCGAAGTCCATTACACCGGTAAAGGTGAGGGTGTCTACCCTTAGTTTTAAATCTGACCCGTTGGAGATATACCCTATAGTTTCTCCTAAACCTCGGGTCTGGATCCTTTGGATGAGACTCCTGAGGTGGTCTTTTAACTCCCCCTCTAAAGGGTGGTCTCTGCTCCCCCCTTCTGATGGGTGGGGACATTGGTTTCCCGCTGGGGAGACTCGGTAGCATCTCTCTGACTATATCAGCGTATCTCTTTCTCTTGGTTTTGGGCTGTAATGATTGAGGAGATACATAAAATTCATCCACAAGTTTCATTATAGGGCTTTCAGGCCTTCCATTGTTTTCACCAGTTTGTTGGATAGAGTACAAATTGTTACTCTCTTTTACCAGAGACTCCAGTGAACACCCCCCTTTGTAATCTTTCACCAAATTCACTTTTATGTGGGTAGGCGGGGCCTCGAAGAACATGGGTTCAAACCCAAGTTCATTATAACTTGGCTCCTTTTCTGCTAAGTGGACAGCACCCTTGAGCACAGCCATAACTTCGGTGGGGCTTTGATCACTGGTACATGTGATATTGTGTATATCCACTCTAGCTGCGTTAACATTTTTATGTGGGACAAATCCTAGATGACAGATGTTTTTAATTATTTGCCAGGCAGTACCCCACAGACTTATTACATCTTCGCAGAATGAACGGAGTTTGGGTTCAAATACCCACGGTAAGAAATGAATCTTAGATTGGTCATCATTTAGGCCTAAAACTGATAAAGCATTTTCATAGATTTCAATGTGGTCAATAATGTGCATGGATCCCTCTTCCTTAAACACCGGGACAGCATCTTTTAAAATTTTTATTATTTCTGAGGCGTCCTGTTTAGGGGTGCCTGTATTTTTCTCTGATCCCAAAGAAAACTGGTTAGGCATAACTTCATGTGGTGGTTCAATTTTTACCCCCCTTTGCTCTACAGATGGCTTGGGGTAGAATATAGTTTCTTTTTCTAATTCTTTTTCATTATGTAACTCCCAAATTTTAGGTTGAGAGTCAGATTTTGGAGTATTGTCAGACTCTATACTTTCAGGTTTAAGCATCTGAGCATTATCCTGAGGCATAAACTCCCCTTGTTCTTTTAATTCTTCTGGTTGCTTAATTAGGGATTCCTGTCCTGACCTAAGCTGATTTGTTTCTTCTTTTAAATTTCCACTGCATATTACTCGGCAACTTTCGTCAGGAGACTCGTTTTCCTGCAGAAAATTTTCCTTCTCCTCTCTTGTATTGTTTATTATTTCTTTATTTAATTGATAACATTTGTACAGCATTATTATTGTATTATTGTGCATCTGTTCTGCTTTAATTAGGGTTTCCTGTAAGAACCTCTCCTTCTCTCTTGATTGTTTATACTTTTTATTTAATTGGTGATATTCGTCCAGCATTATTACATCATTTTGTAACTGTTCTGTTTCATATTTCACCATTGTCACTATAGCCTCATCAAAATAATCTGCCTTGTCTTTAATCTCCTTTAGCTTTTTTGTGAGCTCACATTCCCCTCCTATTAACTGGGACTGGGATTCTAATGCCCCGTACACACGAGCGGACTTTTCGACATCCAAACTCCGACGGACTGAGTCCGGCGGACTATCCGATCGTGTGTGGGCTGCAACGGACTTTAGCGAAGCTAAAGTCTGACGGACTTTAGAAATGAAGCATGCTTTAAATTTTCCCGACGGAACTCCGCCGGACCCGGTCCCCTTTGAAAAATCCGCTCGTGTGTGTGCTACTCCGACGGACTAAAACCGACGCTAGGGCAGCTATTGGCTACTGTCTAGGAACTTCCTACGTCGAATCCAGTCGTACGTCATCACGTTCGACTCCGTCGGAGTTTGGTGTGATGGTGTGTGGTCAAGTCCGTTCGGTCGAAAAGTCCGCCAGAACTCCGTCGGAACTCCGGCGGAACTCCTTTGGAGGTCTGTCAGACTTAATCCCTCTCGTGTGTACGGGGCATAAGATATCACTCTCTAGTTGGGTATATTGACGTTTAAACTCACTATAAAGATACATCAGGTTAGTGCGTGATTCAAAATGCATGTGATCAGGCCTTTCTATTTCCTTTGTCTCAGATGAGCTGTCTGTGAGTTCAACGCTTTGACCTTCCACGTTCCATACGTCTTTTATTGATTGACGGGTGTGGTTTATAAGGTCTTCAATGAGTGCTTCTAGACCATTCTCATTAGACAAACTTTTTTCGGCATGATTTATCATGTTACTTTTTGACATTATATCCAACATTTCCTGTTTCCATTTTGTCTGAGTACTCATATTACCACTAAGGGCTGACTCTTGATAATCCCCATCAAAATAAAATTCACTTTGACCAGACATTTTTCTTGGCAAAAATATTTTTTTAAAAAAAAATTAATAATTAATAATTTCATGCAACATATTATTTGTCACCACCGTAACTATGATTGATCCTATACAAAATATCAACGTTATCTCACGCAGTGCCTCCATTTATATATGTTGTGCTTTTAAGGACATTTTCCCGCACAATATTTACTAAGTAATTTTTAACGAAGATATTTTTAAGATACAGAATCAGTCTATATGACACAGTCTATATATGTGAAACGTATTCACGGAGACGAGTGATCATACAAAATAGCTACATTTATTGGTTGACAGAAAACAAATATTTACATGAAATATTAAAATACAGATTACATTACTTGATCATTTTGACAATTAATAGAAACACCCTCAGACTGGGCGTAGTAGTACCTTGGACACAATTATCACCATTATCATTTCTCGGTAGAATCAATAACCTTTTGATAATTGACAATTAAACAGAATGTCTGTATTTCACACATCCAACCGTTACTATACTGCAGGTAAGTAAGTGGTTAACAATGTGAAATAAATTAGACATTTGTTTGTCAATAAAATTGGCATCTATGCAAAAAGAAATGTATGAAAAATTTAATTTAGAGAAAAATCTAAAAGGCGGTTATTGATTCGGGAGAAGTATTTCAATAATAGAATATTCAAAAACATCAATATTTAAGAGAACATAAAATAGATGATAAACATATATTTACCCATTTCCAATATGGCTATTAGTGTGGAGTATTAGTTACCAGGAATTTTAAGATGGCTGCCGTGGCTTCAACATTCCAAGGAGCAGGGATCTTCATGAATGTAAAATGTGTATTCAGGCATGTCTTCCAGTGTCCCTTCTCAGGGGGGGTCCCTAAGCTTCCCCCTGACTCTCTCCCCCCAGCTCTCCTCCGAGCTTCCTCCTCCTCTCTCCATCTTTCTAGTTTCTTAAATATCCTCTTCAACAAAAGGATTATAAAATTATACTAAGTTCTGCCCAGAGGGTATGTGTTCCCCCCTCATTGGCCGGCAGACTTAATGGTTAGCTTTCCCGGGAGTCTCGTGATTTTAAGGTAATAGCACCTTCCACCACCAGGTGTCTCACCTATGTTTGGCGTTTTATTTCTTTAAGTGAATATTTTTCTAATTCTGTAATATGTATTCGTTATTTATATGTTCTAACGAATATATTCGAGTGTTCAAGAATTAGGGCATAATGTAAAATACTCTTTAACATAAAGTTCAATAATCACTTGCATAAATTGTTGATATATATGTATATCAATGTATATCTGTTAATCTTTAGTCCATATAGAAAGGACACAGGTTAGATATATCACAAACAATATCACATACAATTATTATCTATATGGATCCATGTATAATTTGGGTATCCAATCAATATTTGTTTATCTAAACATAGGTTAAATTCTTATACAATTATAATCATGATTATATGTTTTTCATAATACTAATTTGTTGCTAAAACACTTCTACTTATAATCACACTTTCATATATAATTCTTTATGACAAAGTTCTTTAGATCATTAGATACTAAATTTATAATCTCAGTTGTGACCTATGTATAAATTGAATGGCTTAGAAAAATATAGATGATACTGGTAGATGAATCTTACAGCATGTTTTGGGATGAACTCTGAGCTTCCAATAAATGATTAAATGGGTTAGCTGTGTCCTTCAATATGTTTTTGGATGAGGCGTCAGCTATTTGCACGGTTGTATATTGTCCAAATAGTCTTTTACTTACGTACAATGGGGTTCTCTAGTTAAGGGTTATTTCCATGTGATAAATACTTATGCAAGTTTGGCCTTCTCACTCTAACCAACAAAATAAGTAAACAGCTTTTTATTTGGTGACAGAAGATACCATTGTTTCAGCGAGTTTCTGTCCCAATGCATGCTTGTAAAAGTTTTCAATAGTTAATGTAGTGATCATGTATTTTGTGTTCTTCAAGAGGGTAATAGTTCAATGATAGCAACATTGTAGATCATCTGTTCCTAAGGCCTAAACAATCTCACCTCTTTGACAGTAAATATGAATGTATTATTATTATTTTTTTTTCTTAATGAATTCACAACAATAGGGATTCTATGATAGATGCAAAGGGAAGGTATCTGTTTGTAAAGGGGACTATAGGAGGGGTAGGAGTTACATTAGCAACATATTATGCCCCAATATACAACAAGACCTCTTTTTTAAAGAGATACTTGACAAACTTATGGAATTCGAAGAAGGACAGTTGATTATGGGGGGAGACCTTAATACCCCATTAATCCCCAGTGAAGACACCTCATCAGGGACATCGTCAGTGACACCTAAAATAAGAAAGAGGATAGCCCAGGCAATAACAGAAACAAAACTGGTAGATATATGGCGATTATTACACCCCAAGGAAAGAGATTACTCTTTTTTCTCCAAACCGCATAGAGTGTATTCACGGATAGATATGTTTTTTATTCCGCATAAACAATTATCCTCAGTTAAGGAAGCCACTATTGGTCTAATTACCTGGTCAGATCATGCCCCAAATTTTTAAAATATAATTTAACGGGGAAAAAACATTTAACCTCTAGGATGTGGAAACTCAATGAGAGCCTCCTTCAGGATCCTTTAGTCCTGGAGGATGTCAGAAAGGAGATAAAATTCTTCTTTCAGGAGAACGAAGGCCCAGAAAGTTCCTTGGGAACAATCTGGGAAACGCACAAGGCAGTAATCAGAGGAGTATTGATTAAGCACGGAGCAAGGATTAAGAAGGAAAGAGAAACTAAGTTAACAGAATTATTAGTAAAAATGCAACATCTAGAAGCCCAACATAAACATGCCCAGAACTTAGAAGTTGAACAAGAATTAATAAGCACACGTAGGCAAGTTACAGATCTGCTACAGTACAGAGCTAAAATGGCAATTCAGATAGGACGTAAGTGTAGCTATGAATCCGGCAATAAATGCGGAAAACAACTAGCGAGAGCATTACGGGAAATACAATCCAAGACATACATACCTATAATTAGAAAAAAAGGTGGGGAGGAAGAACGAGTGCCAGAACAGATTGCTGGTGTGTTTGGCGATTTCTACTCCTCATTGTATACCGTATATACTCGAGTATAAGCCGAGATTTTCAGCCTCTTTTTTGAGGCTGAAAGTGCCCCCCTCGGCTTATACTCGAGTCATCGCTGTCTGCCCGCTCGATCAGCGTGTCGAGCAGACAGACAGCGGCCATTCTATTCAAAAGCCGCGCCTCCGGCTCCGCCTTCGCCTGTGATAGGCGGAACACTGAATTTCCCAGCAGCCTGTGTTCCGCCTATCACGGACGTCGTATCATCCTCGTACTACGGACGAGGATGATACGACGTCTGTGATAGGCGGAACACAGGCTGCTGGGAAATTCAGTGTTCCGCCTATCACAGGCGAAGGCGGCGGCGCAGCTTTTGAACTTTACAATGGCCGCCGACGAAGAGGGCACGGGACGGCACGGGACGGGACGGGACGGGGGCAAGGCAAGGCAAGGCACGACACGGGACGGATGCAAGGAGGCAAGGCAAGGCACGGCACGGGACGGAGGCAAGGAGGCAAGGCACGGGACGGAGGCTCGGGACAAAGGTAGGCTGGACACACACACACACACACACACACACACACACACACACACACACACACACACACACACACACACACATGGATGGAGACACACACAGGGATGGATGGATGGATGGATGGAGACACACACACACAGGGATGGATGGATGGATGGATGGATGGAGACACACACACACAGGGATGGATGGATGGATGGATGGAGACACACACACACAGGGATGGATGGATGGATGGACACACACACACACAGGGATGGATGGACGGACACACAGGGATGGACGGACACACAGGGATGGACGGACACACAGGGATGGACGGACACACAGGGATGGACGGACACACACACAGGGATGGACAGGCATGTCTCACCCTCGGCTTATACACGAGTCAATAAGTTTGCCAGTTTTTTTGGGGGTAAATTGGGGGCCTCGGCTTATATTCGGGTCGGCCTATACTCGAGTATATACGGTAATCTGAATTTGAGGGCATCAGATCAAGCTAAGATAAATGAATACATAAGATCAAGCGAAATGCCGACTCTGACAAGTACTGCACAAGAGGAGATGGAATCCCCAATCACACTAGAAGAAGTACAAAACACGATAAAACAGATAAAAAGTGGGAAAGCACCTGGTCCAGATGGACTAACAGCCCAATATTATAAGACGCTTATGCCGGAATTATGTCCATATATGGTTAAACTGTTTAATGAAATAGGAGACATATCGACTTTCCACTCAGATACACTTAAAGCTACAATCACAGTGATACAGAAAGAAGGTAAAGACCCGAAACAATGTGGAAGCTATAGGCCAATATCTTTACTGAACGCAGATTTGAAAATATTTAGCAAATTATTAGCCTTGAGGATACTGTTGTATTTGCCCTCTTTGATTCATCAAGACCAAGTGGGATTTGTCCCAACAAGAGAATCAAGGGACAATACTATTAAGGCCTTAAACCTAATACATACAGTCATCTCTACCGATACCCCCTGTATATTTCTGGGAACAGATGCAGAAAAGGCTTTTGATCGGGTGGGGTGGGGGTTCATGTTCTCGGTACTCCGACATATAAAGCTAGGAGGGAAAATGATGGGCTGGATAACAAGCTTGTATGAAAAACCTACAGCTCAAGTAAGAGTAAATGGAGTGGTACCTACATCTTTCCCAATAACAAATGGGACCAGACAGGGATGTCCACTGTCCCCTCTGTTATTTTGCGTTGACCCTTGAACCACTTCTATGCAGAGTAAGGCTCAACAGGGATATCCAAGGAATAACCATAGGAGAAACCCATAATAAAGTCGCAGCATATGCAGATGATATGCTTTTTACAGTGACGAATCCGATAATCTCGCTCCCAAATCTGTAAGGAAATCGAGACATATAGTACATTATCCCACTTTAAAATAAACTGCTCCAAGTCAATAGCCTTAATGATAGCAGTCCCAGAGAAAATGACGAGACTAATAAAATTAAATTATAAATTATTTATTTTAGAACTATACAAACATTATTTATGAAATTTATTTGGGCAGACAAACAACCAAGGATACGGAGGACATTATTAACATTACCAAAGCAATACGGGGGATTAGCAACACCAGACATATACAAATATTACCAGGCAATACATCTAGGTAGATTACTAGACTGGTGTCGACATGGAGATCAGAAAATATGGGTAAAATTAGAGCAAGCACAATGTAGGGAGCTACTACATAGAGCACCTTGGTGCTACAGAAATTTGACCTCAGATACGAAGCTACACCCTACAATAGGACCCACATTACAGATATGCTACCATCTCTTAGCTAAGAATAAGATATCGACACAGAACTCCCCTCTAGTCCCTATATTGGGTAACCCCCGATTTATACCAGGCATACAGAAAGGACCTTTTGATAAGTTGATTAAAAAAGGAATATATCAAGCTTCGCATTTCGTGAAAAAAGGTAAATGGCCAACAATGCAGGAGATGATAGATAGAAAAGACCCTTTTCAATTAGATTTCTGGCAGGCGGCACAATTAGGACATTTTCTAAAAACAGAGATAGTGCCAGAGTTACTAGATCGAGACTATATGCCATTTGAGAAACTCTGTATGGAAAAGGAACCAATTACGCATGCAATCTCGAAAATGTACGCGTTACTGATTAAACCCGTAGAAAATTTTCAGGTACCCTTCTTTAGGAAGTGGGAAATAGACCTAGGAAGGACTTTTTCTGAGGAGCAGAAGAAAAATATGATACAATCAATTTTCAAAACAGCAACATGCACAAAACTACAGGAAACTAATTATAAAATTATCGCACAGTGGTATAGAACACCAGAAAAACTTCAAAAATATTTCCCTCATATATCAAATAAGTGTTGGAGGTGCCAGAAAGAAGTGGGAAATTTTTTACATATATTTTGGTCATGTCCAAAAATTAAGAAATACTGGAAAGAGGTACGAGAGATCGCTCAAAAATTCAGTGAAGTAGAAATACGGGAGGACCCAGCAGTATTCCTCCTGAACTTGTCAGAGACCTCAGGAAATATAGGTGGGAATTCCATCCTGTGTCACTTGGTAAATACAGCCAAGTCATGTATAACACTTAGGTGGAAACAAATACAACCCCCCAGTGTGAGCATGTGGTTGAAGAAAGTTGAGGAGGTGAACAGGATGGAAGACCTAATATGGACAGCCAGGAAAAGAAGGAAAACTTACTTGGAAATATGGACACCATGGAACCTCTATATCTCCTTGGAGGAGGGAAGGAGACAGATTGATGCGATTTAAGGGGGAGGAGGGGGAGATATAGGGGAAGGAGATGAGAACTCCCCCCCCCCTTTTTTTTTTTTTTTTTTTTTTCTCGGGGGGGGGGGGAGAAGAATAGGGGGGAAAATATCAGGGGGGGAAGATGAGAAATAAGAGGATAACAATATAACTCTGGCCTGATTGGGAACAGTACCAACCTAGGACCAGACATGGGGTATGTGGGACTGAGAGTGAAGTCTCTATGATATTGCCCCGATATATTATATAGATTACCATTAACCTAGCCTGCTCTCTCTTTGGATTTATACATTACATTATAAAGGGAATAAGAGGCTAAGGGAATAGAATGAATTGTTATGCTCTTTTTGTTTATTATGTATGAATATGGAAACACGATGTATGACTCTTAGATTGTTTATGTAAAATTCTATTCTTGTTTACTTGAGGAAAAAATAAAATGGAAAGGGAAAAAAATAAATAAATAAAGAAATTGAAAAAAAAATTTAGGCTTGGCTGGGAGCCAAGTCTGTGTTTAATCTGGGCCGGGGTGAGTGATCTAGGGAGGCTGGAGGACTCATAAGGCAACACCTCTGGTGCCTCCGCTTGCTTGCTGGAGCCTTGGTGAGGCTTCCGGAGGAATGGAAGGAAGGCTGGGAGGAGCTGCCTGGAATGTTAAGGAGGGCCCTGGCTGGTCCTCAGCAAGTGGGCTGATAGGGGGTGGGCCCCTCTTGAATACTCAGTCAGGCCAGCAGGGGCAGTGCAGAGTTTGGGTGGAAGCTGCAGATAGTGTTGAGGAGGCTGTCAGTGGCCCTTGAGGGTAGCCACCCCCTAGTCTGTCCTGTCCAGAGGCACGGGAGCAAGAATGAGGACAACAGGAGCCAGCTAGCACATCTGATGCCGCGTACACACGATCAAACAATCGGGTGGAAAAGTCCGGCAAACTCAAGTCCGCCGGACAATCCCCCCGTGTGTAGCCTCCGGCATACTTTTTTGACCCGAAAGTACGGCGGACTTAGAAAGTAGTTTTGCACTCCAATCTTCCCGCCGGACTCGCATTTCGGCGGACAATCCGGCCGTGTGTATGCCAGTCCGCCGTAGTTTTGAAATTAACTGACTTTTCCCGCCCGGAGAAAAGTCCGCTCATTTGAGCGGGTCTCCAGGTAGGCGGGGCCCGCGAAGGAGACGTCGCTGGCCCCGCCACCTGGTATGGACTTAAAGGGGAACCCCAACGCCAAAAAAAATCGGCGTGGGGGTCCCCCCAGGTCCACATCAGACCCTTGTCCTAGCACGCTACCCGGCCAGCCAGGAAAGGGGGGGCGAGCGAGCGCCCCCCCCTCCTGAGCCGTACCAGGCCGCGTGCCCTCAACATGGGGGGGTGCCCCCGAAGTCGGAAGAAGAGGCCGGTGGCGAGGAAGAAAGCCGGGCTCCTCCGCTAGTAAAAGAGCTAGAAGAAGATAGCGGAGGAGTCTGGCGAGAAGACCCCCCGAAGACGGAAGACCCCGGAGCTGTGCAATAAACTATTTTATCTTATGTGTTGTTTTTTTTTGTACTTTATTACACAGGTGAATGGGTAGGGGTACATTGTACCCCTTACTCATTCACATAGGGTGGGGGGGGCTGGTATCTGGGGGCCCCCTTAATAAAGGGGGCTCCCGGATTCTGATAAGCCCCCCGCCCGCAGACCCCGACAACCAACGGCCAGGGTTGATGGGAAGAGGCCCTTGTCCTCATCAACATGGGGACAAGGTGCTTTGGGGTGGGGGGGCGCACGCCCCCCCTTCCCCAAGGCACCCCTCCATGTTGAGGGCACGCGGCCTGGTACGGCTCAGGAGGGGGGGCCGCTCGCTCGCCCCACTTTCCTGGCCGGCCAGGTAGCATGCTCGAACAAGAGTCTGATGTGGACCTGGGGGGACCCCCACGCCGATATTTTTTGGAGTTGGGGTTCCCCTTTAAGTCCATACCAGGTGGCGGGGCCAGCGATGTCTCCTTCGCGGGCCCCGCCTACCTGGAGAAGCGCTCGAAATGAGCGGACTTTCCTCCGTGTGTGTGGGCGAGTCCGTTCATTTCAAAAGTAGGGCGGATAGTACGGCGGACTTAGTACGCCGCATTAGTCCGCTGAAAAAGTGCCATGTGTGGGCAAGTAGCTCGTTCGGAAAGTCCGACGGACAGTCTGGCGGGAAGTCCGCCAGACTAAGTCCGTAGGATAGTTCGCTACGTGTGTACGCGGCATGAGATATCTCCAGGCAGAACACAGCTGTGTGGCTGGTGAGTGTGGCAGTCTGAGAGGACTGTAGGAAGTAGCCAGGAGGGCTAGTGAAAGGGGCAGCTGTAGCCAGGTGGGCTGGCAGTGCCTGAAGAGGTGGTGCTGGGATCAGTAGTTACAGGTATGTAGCAGGACACTGGACTTTTTCTCTACGCACCAAAGGGGCCCGCAGTCCCTGCCTGTAAAGGGCTTTTGCTTGATCTGGCTGAGTGCCTTGCCACATTCATCAAACAGTGTTCCGGCTGGGTCTGAGTTGTTCCTGCAAGCAAGTGATGTACTGGAGGATGAGGAGTGTATACAGAGAGTGAATATATTTGAGTGTCCCTGAAGAGACTTTGTTCCAGTCAAGTGAGCATTCCATAATAACCCTATCCCTATTCAAGTTTATTAACCCCTAATAAAAAAAATAAAACGTTTCCAATTTCAAGCGAGCCTGTAGAAATTTAGTGTGCCTGGCTGTGCAGGACCCCTAGTCACCAGCGGCTCCTACGGGGGCTGCCCTACATAATGCAATGGTTGTTTGATGTATAAAGGGTAATGTGAACCTGTCACATGAAATAAACTACTAACTAAGGTGACACTGCTGAATCAAGATGCTATATCAGACACATGGGAATTACATTGTCTTATGTCTTCAACTGACACCTATACCTTCATTGGGAGAAAAAATAATGAAGCACGGCCTTTGTGTAATTTGAATCTGAAATCCAAAGTAAGGGATTCAGAATCTGCAAATATCAAATGCAATACAAATGAACCCAGAACGTAGGATGCTACAAGCCCAAAACACAAAGATGTAAATATCACCTAAAATATAGTGTACATTCCTCACTTTCCTACCTGGCACTTTTACCCCCTTCCTATCCAGGAAAATTTTCAGCTTTCAGCACTGTCACACTTTGAATGACAATTGCGCAGTCACGCAACGCTGTATCCAAATTACATTTTGTATTTTTTTTACACACAAATAGAGCTTTCCTTTGGTGATATTTAATTACCACTGAGATTTTTATTTTTTGTTAAATATACAAAAAGAAACATTTTTCATAGTTTGTTATAAAATTTAGCAAACATGTAATCTTTCTCCCTTTACTGATGTGCGCTGATGAGGTGGCACTGATCAGGCGGCACTGATAGGTGGCACTGACCGGTGGCACTGATGAGGCTACACTGATAGGCGCCACTGATGGGCACTGATAGTCAACTCTAATGGGCACTGATGGGTGGCACTGATGGGCTCTAATAGGTGGCACTGATGGGCTCTAATAGGTGGCACCGATAGGTGGCACTGATTGGCAGCACTGATGGGCACTGATTGGCAGCACTGGTGACCACTGATTGGGAGCACTGGTGGGCACTATTGGGACTGCACTGATAGTCAGGGCACTGATAATCAGTGCCCTGATTATCAGTGCCGATGTGCTTTTAGCCATTTATCAGCTCTCTTTTTCTCTCCTCATGCTGTCAGCATGAGAAAAGGAAAGCTGATAACCGTCTTGTGCTTACTTCTGCGATCAACTTTCATTGGACACAGCTGATTACGTGGTAAAGGGCTGCTGTGATTGGCCCCTTCCCCAGATCTGTGATCAGCTGAGTCCACAGGAGGTGCACAGACAGCAGGATTACGGGAGGACATCCATGTACGCCCTCCCGGCAAATTAAGCCTGCGCTGTAGCCGTCTTTCGGCTATAGGGCGGGAAGGTGTTAAACATATATATTTTTTTTTTAAAAAGTACATAAATAGATCAACTTCCATGTCCAGTTTCAATATTTTATTATACTGTATATAGCATGCAAGAAAAATGACACATAATTAAAAACCATGGTATTGACTATAAAAAATAGAATACATCTCACATAAAGCAATCATGGCATTCAAGGTAATTCCTCCTCTAGGGTGGTAATAAATATATGATTTAATGTTATAAAAAAAAAAAGGATACAAAGGGGCACAGAAAGGCTTATTTACAGTAAGAGCTGTGGAATAGACTCCCTAAAAACTAGTTCTGGCCAGCTCAGTAGATACCTGGTTGCCTCCTGGGGGAATTTACTGGAGCAAATTGCACCATGCCCGTAGGGCTTTTTTTTTTTGATCTTCCTTTGGGTCAACTGTGGGTTAAAGATTCTGTATTTTGTGTTTTTTTTATTCTGTTGGTTGAACTAGATTGACATTTTGTTTTTTTTTCACCCTGACAAACTTGGCAGCTAACTAAGGTCTTCATTCTCTACCTTTGTGGCTGCAGTATAGTAGCAGCCTCCTCTCTCCCTTTAACTCTGCAAAGTGGCAGTGGGTACCAGGCCTGGAGTGCACTGACTTTCAGCACCTGGTTCTGCAGGAAGATGGAGTGAAGTTGGGAGGAAAGAGATGTGGAGCAAGTTGGCAGAGCTTCCCATCAATGAGGACTCGGAGCCCCAGGTGAATGAAGACTGCTGAGCTGAGGGTCTCCCTCTGGCCTCTTGGGTTATATGGGAGCTCTTAGATTAGTATTATGGCATTAGGGGTATGTGGCGCATGTATCACAAGGCATGGTGCTGTGTGTATTGGGGTGCATAGGGCAGCATATATTATTTATGATACTGAAAGAACTATAAACGGCTCACTGTGATGTAATATTTCATTACAGCTTTATTTGCTTAATGTTACAGTACACTATACACTCTGGAGTGGCATTGACACTTTTGGATTATTTGGAAACAATTCTCCTTTAAATCCTAGTTCCACCTTAAACTATTTCACGTGCCCCTTGAAAAATATTTAAACCTTGTTTGCATTACTTTCTATACTGAATATGCATATCTGGGTATATCACAGATTAATAAATACACTTTTTACAGGTGTAAAACATCTGGAGACCGGTGGTATGTGGGAAACAGATGTGAAAAGGAGATCCGGAACAAAGGCACCGTGTGGACCATGTCTTCCTTATGTGCACTACTCTCTCTTTTTATGCTTACTCTTGTGAATGTAGTATGACATCCAATCAATGTGGGCTGTTATATTAAAATAAATAACATTTAAAGTGAAATTCCAAACACAAATGTTTGCTTGTTTGTTTTTGTTTTCTATAGAATAGAGTTACCACCTCTATCAGATTTTTACTGCTGACTGTGCCACCTTTGGAGAAATGCCCCCTCATTTCCTGTTTTGTCACTGGGACAGGAAATGGAGATACATCTGTCCAACAAAGCCACTAATAAATCATAAAAAACACTTGTTTTTTTGGAAAGTGCTATAGGATTGGAACCTCTGTGTCACTAGAACAGGAATCTCCAAACTATGGCCCTCCAGCTGTTGCAGAACTACACATCTCATGAGGCATTGTAAAACTCTGACAATCACAAACATGGCTAGGCATGATGGCAATTGAAGTTCCTGAACAACTGGAGGGCCATAGTTTGGAGACCCCTGCACTAGAAGATGGTGAGAGGGGAGATATCTTTAACAACCATACAGACAACAATAAATCACGACAGAGGTTCTTCTTCTAACCCACTTTGCCCTCAACTGAAAAAAAAAAAAGGATTTTGGCTGAAGTCTATGCTTTAATAAATACTACATTACCATGGTTCATTATTTCAGTAAATCGGTAAATTTGATTGCATTTGTAATATACTTTGTTCATTTCACTTTTTTTTAGCCCAGCAAAATCCACAAACCTGATGCATAAGGACTGACTATTAAAATATCTTCCTGGTAGCCTGGACTAAAGGCCATCTCCATATATTTTTCTTTTGATAACAATAGTCCAGTTTTGAGAGAGTTATTAGTGTGACCTTTTTAGGCATGATCATTGGTCTATAAATTTCTATATATTTTTGTAATAAAATATTTTGTTTTTAAATTTTTACATTGTACACAGTTGAAGGTAAATCTAAAGGAAATTGAAAAAGAAAACTGTATAATGTATGGACAACTTGAATCGGTAGTAGTAAACCGTAGTAAACCGCATCCAAAACACATCCGTTTTCAGGCAAGTATTCCCAAGAAAAGGATTTTCCTTGTAAGCCCTCCAGCATCATTCCGTCACCGTTGAAGGCGTTTCTATCTTCACCCAGTCCTCTTTCCAGGTTCACAGGCTTCAGCTATCTGATTGGCCATGCCAGTAATGATGTCACTCCCGCAGATACGGATGGGAGTCGCTATTTATGGTACAACACTGAAGGGACAGCATGGGTATGCCGTTCCTTCAGCGCGCATTTGCAGGTGACGTCTCTGGCTGCATCTAAAGTAAATATCTCCTAAAGGTGTAGGAGATATTTACTGTACCTGTAGGTAAGCCTTATTATAGGGCAGAGACTTTGGTTTGTACACAGTGGAATGTGATATTCTTTTACTTGTGGCAAAGGTTTGCTTTATTACACAGAAGGAATTTCATATATTTTGTATGGTTCACTATATTTTCATAATTATTCACTTAATCTGGTGGTAGACTGTTTAATATTAGTAGGTTAATATTAGCACAATTATTAATTTAAAACATTTTATTTTTGCGTAGCAGTTCACATATATATAATTGCAGCTATATTATTTAGTTATCTTTTTAATATTTATTTCTCACATATTGTAATATTTATTCACATCAGCGCTTTAGTATATTTTTACACATTAATTTCATCAACACACCTACAAGGGAACAAAAAAACTAACAGTAAACAGTCACAAAGTCAAGCAAATTTTTACAGTACAGCAACATAAATGCAAGTACTTTTGGACCTGAACCCCACCAGGCATCTCCAACAGAATATCGCACTTGTAAAAAAGAGAACCAGAACCTTTGGAAGAGTATGTCTGATAATAAATTTGGCAGTACCTCCAGAGGCGGCTCTCTAATTATGCAAAGTAGGCGGTGGCCTAAGGCCTCGCCCTCCTAGGGTCCTCGCTCCTGCCTACTTTGCCTAAAGAGCCTCCTCTAGCTATCATCATACATCAGTCCCAGGTGCCTCCTCGTTCAGAGCAGAGGCGGCTCTCTAATTAGGCAAAGTAGGCGGTGGCCTAAGGCCTCGCCCACCTAGGGGCCTCGCTCCCGCCTACTTTGCCTAAAGAGCCGCCTTTAGCTATCATCAAACATCAGTCCCAGGTGCCTCCTTGTTCAGAGCAGAGGCGGCTCTCTAATTAGGCAAAGTAGGCGGTGGCCTAAGGCCTCGCCCTCCTAGGGGCCTCGCTCCCGCCTACTTTGCCTAAAGAGCCGCCTCTCGCTATCATCATACATCAGTCCCAGGTGCCTCCTCGTTCAGAGTACAGTCAGCCCGCCTCCTCTCTTCTCTGTAACACCCCGCCCCACTCCTGTCAAGAAAACTTCACTGGAAGTGGAACTGCAGTGCAGGTGTCCTTCCAGTCAGAACACCAGCAGACACATAGAAACCTTCAACTGGCCTGCCCCAACATCAAATCCTGTCCGTCCTTTCTTGTGCAAGGGCAGGGCACAGCTAGCATCTCAGCACAGGATCACCGAGTCTACCCTCCTTCCAGGGCGGGGCTTCCCTGATGGAGACGGAGCCAATTCAGCCTGTGTGTGCACTGTGCAGCCGATGGACTGAACTATGAGGGGACAGAGCCTTGCTATATGTGAGGTAAATGTGACTAGGGGGTGCATGTCACTATGTCACTGGGGGGGTGGTACATGTGACTGGAGGGGGGGTGGTACAGTGGTGTCAGTGTGCTCTGTCTCAGAACTGGTGTCAATGTGCTTTGCCTCAGCGATGGTGTCAGTGTGCTCTCAGCATTCGTGTCAGTGTGCTCAGCGCTGGTGTCAGTGTGCTCTCAGAGTTGGTGTCAGTGTGCTCTCAGCGTTCGTGTCAGTGTGCTCAGCGCTGGTGTCAGTGTGCTCTCAGAGTTGGTGTCAGTGTGCTCTCAGCGTTGGTGTCAGTGTGCTCTCAGCGTTGGTGTCAGTGTGCTCAGCGTTGGTGTCAGTGTGCTCTCAGCGTTGGTGTCAGTGTGCTCTTAGCGTTGGTGTCAGTGTGCTCTCAGCGTTGGTGTCAGTGTGCTCTATCTCAGTACTGGTGTCAGTGTGCTCTGTCAGCCCTGGTGTCAGTGTACTCTATCTCAGCCCTGGTGTCAGTGTGCTCTGTCTCAGTGTTGGTGTCAGTGTGCTCTCAGTGCTGGTGTCAGTGTGCTCAGCGCTGGTGTCAGTGTGCTCTATCTCAGCGCTGGTGTCAGTGTGCTCTATCTCAGCGCTGGTGTCAGTGTGCTCTATCTCAGACCTGGTGTCGGTGTGCTCTCAGCGCTGGTGTCAGTGTACTCAGCGCTGGTGTCAGTGTACTCAGCGCTGGTGTCAGTGTGCTCTATCTCAGACCTGGTGTCAGGGTGCTCTGTGTCAGAACTGGTGTCAGTGTGCTCTGTGTCAGAACTGGTGTCAGTGTACTCTGTGTCAGCCCTGGTGTCAGCGTGCTCTGCCTCAGCGATGGTGTCAGTGTGCTCTGCCTCAGCCCTGGTGTCCGTGTGCTCTGCCTCAGAGCTGGTGTCAGTGTGCTCTCAGAGTTGGTGTCAGTGTGCTCTCAGAGTTGGTGTCAGTGTGCTTAGCACTGGTGTCAGTGTGCTCAGCGCTGGTGTCAGTGTGCTCTCAGCATTGGTGTCAGTGTGCTCTATCTCAGTACTGGTGTCAGTGTGCTCTGTCAGCCCTGGTGTCAGTGTGCTCTGCCTCAGCGTTGGTGTCAGTGTGCTCTGCCTCAGCGTTGGTGTCAGTGTGCTCTCAGCGTTGGTGTCAGTGTGCTCTCAGCGCTGGTGTTGGTGTCAGTGTGCTCAGCGCTGGTGTCAGTGTGCTCTATCTCAGTGCTGGTGTCAGTGTGCTCAGCGCTGGTGTCAGTGTGCTCTATCTCAGTGCTGGTGTCAGTGTGCTCAGCGCTGGTGTCAGTGTGCTCTGTCTCAGTACTGGTGTCAGTGTGCTCTCAGCGCTGGTGTCAGTGTGCTCTCAGCGCTGGTGTCAGTGTGCTCTATCTCAGCGCTGATGTCAGTGTGCTCTCAGCGCTGATGTCAGTGTGCTCTCAGCGCTGGTGTCAGTGTGCTCAGCGCTGGTTTCAGTGTGCTCTATCTCAGTGCTGGTGTCAGTGTGCTCTCAGCACTGGTGTGATTGAGCACATTGACACCAGTACTCTTAATATATGCAATTCATTTTTTTTTCTTGAATTATTTTTTCCCCCCATTATAGATGTGAATGGGGCCTCATGTCTCGTTATGCCTAAGGCCTCACAAAGCCTAGAGCCACCTCTGGTAGGTTGGCAACACTGATCCCAAAGCCCGGCAACTGCGGCTGGATGCCACCATCTTGAATGTGAAGTCAGCAGCCCCAGTAGACGTAGAGCTGTCATTCAGTTGATTCTCTACACTACAGTATTCTCTGCATTCCTCTTTCGGCTGCCATATAGTACTAGGGATACAGTATTTTCTTTTAAAGAATAACCTTTACTGGACAGTGCTGACCAATCAGAATCCACCTAGCCCATACTGTGAGTGCTGGAGGAGAAGAGTGAAAGACAGGATTTCAAATCCCTGGACCGGTAAAGCATTATCCCGATGCCCGACAGCGGGTAATCGTGGAACCCTGGTACAACGGGACTGGGGAGGGGGCCCAGTGTACAGTAAGTTCACCTTACAGATTTTCTGTAAAGGTGAACAAACCCTCTAAAGGAGAGTATTGCAGCAAAAGTGGTTTATATTTAAAGTGATATTAAAGGCTTGCTTTTTTTTTTTTTAAATAACAAACGTGCTATACTTACCTGCTCTGTGTAGTTATTTGGCACGGAGCAGCTCGGATCCTTCTCTTCTTGGGTCCCATGTCGGTGCTCTTGGCCCCTCCCTTCTGCCAAGAGCCCCCAGAGCGAGCAGCTTGCAGTAGGGGGACCCGGGGCACAGCTCAGCGTGGCCATTCACACAGAGAGTTGCTGCTAATGGTGGGTGTGGTCAGGTTGTGCTTACAGTGGGAGGAGCTTACAGTGGTATGGTTAGACCCTTTATGACCAAGGTCAAAACAAAAATAATAGATATAAAAAGTTTCACTGCCACAAACAGAGAGCAGGCAGGCTCTTTATTGCAGAAGAGACATGCAATGCACATGTGCAGCTCAGCTTACACCTCTGGCCTGGTCTCTGTGTGCTGGAATGACTGATTCCTGTGCATGCGCAGGAGTGATGTCATACTACGCTGACCCATGAAGAAGACTGGAGACCGCCACACAGCTGAAGATGCTGGCACCATTGAGGGGCGTTGTCACTGAAGCAAAGGTAAGTTTAGTTCTGTAAAGTCCTTATAAAGTCTGGAAATCTTTTACCTTAATGCATTCCCTGCATTAAGCTAAAAAGTGTCCCAGTGTTTGTATCGCCCAATCACCCCATTCTATACTTACCTATGTCCTCTCTCAATCCAGCGCTGTGCCCGTCTGCAGTGGCGCTCTCCTCTCCCTCTCTCTGCTCACAGAGGCAGCAGAAGGAACCATTGACTCCTGCCAATCGAATCCTGTGAGCAGAGGGCAGGCAGCGGGGCTGAGCCACGCTGTGTGGGCCAAAAGACATGCACATATAGTATCCCCCTTAATGCAGACCCCCACAGTAAAGACACCCCCCTTAGTGCAGACCCCCCATCAGTATAGAACCCCCCTCAGTGCAGACCCCCATCAGTATAGTATCCCCCTTAGTGCAGACCCCACAATCAGTATAGAATCCCCCTTAGTGCAGACCCCCCATCAGTATAGAATCCCCCCTTAGTGCAGACCCCCCATCAGTATGGAATCCCCCTTAGTGTAGACCCCCCATCAGTATAGAATCTCCCTTAGTGCAGACCCCTACAGTATAGACACCCCCTTAGTGCAGACCCCCATCAGTAT
Organism: Lithobates pipiens; assembly: GCF_037356315.1. Taxonomy (NCBI): domain Eukaryota; kingdom Metazoa; phylum Chordata; class Amphibia; order Anura; family Ranidae; genus Lithobates; species Lithobates pipiens. The sequence continues at coordinate 195,689,273 of NW_027507764.1, forward strand.
AGACACCCCCTTAATACAGACCCCCCATCAGTATAGACACCCCCCTTAGTGCAAACCCCTGCAGTATAGACACCCCCAATTAGTGCAGACCCCCCCATCAGTATAGAATCCCCCTTAGTACAGACCTCCCAATCAGACCTCCACTGCAGGTGTGGGCATCATCCCTGTATAACCCCCGGAAGCTGAGTAGGCACATCTGCGTACACTCGGCGGGAAGGGGTTAAATAAAAAACGGTGTCACTTTTATTCCTATAACAAGGAATGTAAACATCCCTTATAATAGAAAAAAAGCATGACAGGACCTCCTAAATATGAGATCTGGGGGTCAAAAAGACCTCACATCTCATATTTACACTAAAATGCAATAAAAAAACTAAAAAAATTTTGTCATTAAAATTTTTTTTTTTAATGTCCCTTTTAGAGCTATGGGCGGAAGTGACGTTTTTAAGTCTCTTCTGCCCTGCAATGTTATTTGAGATGGGTGGCGGCCATCTTCCCCTCACTCATCTCCATACTTAGCAAGGGGCAACATCCGATCGCCTCCGCCGCTGCCGACGGCTCCGCTAAGCAGCGGAGGGCACTGGAGCATGGCTGGGGGGGCCCCTCTCCCACCACCGATAGAAGTGATCTTGTGGCGAATCCGCCGCAGAGACCACTCTTATCGGAAACCGGACCCGCTGAAGAAGAGGATACCGGGGTTATGGCAGCTAGCTGCTTCCATAACAACCATATTCCTCTTCAAAGTTAGGACGTATATGGGCGCGCTGCGGTCTGGAAGGGGTTAGAATGGACAGAACTGTACGGTGCTGCCAGACGTCGTGGTTTTGCGTACCTGAAAACATTCCGCGCTTTCCTATGTGTGGGGGGACATTAAGAGGTGATGGTGCGCCATGTGCATCTTCTAAAGGGCAGCACATATTTCCTGCGGGTTGGGGAACGTGTGCGATTAGCGTGTGTTTCCCATCCCGCATATGTGTGATTCTAGTCTTAGTAGTTCATTTTTTATTTTTTTGTTGTAAACTCAGCTTCTTCGCTGGTCTTCTGGTCTCCAGCGCCGCCATCTTGACTCTGGGAAGCCGGCTGTGACTTCCTGCTGTTCCACAGCTGGCACCCCACCGCTCATGTGCGAGATCTTGGCACCCCAGATGTTTTGGAACTACATTTCCCATGATGCTCAACTACACTGCAGAGTGGCTGAGCATCATGGGAAATGTAGTTCCAAAATATCTGGAGTGCCAAGGTTCGCCATCACTTATCTGGAGTGCCAAGGTTCGCCATCACTTTCCTAGGGCATGAGACTTGTCCCAGGAGGCTGCGGGAGGGGGGGAGCCGAACCTCGGTTTTTCTCACCTAGGGGGGAGAAGCAGAAGTGGGATCGGGTACCTGTCAGAAAAAGGAACCCACTCCAAAAAAAAAAAGTTGCTATAGCGGTAGAGGAGGGGGGAGGAGGATGGGCAGAACTTCACTTTTTAATCACAAATCTACAAATATTTGTAAATCTATAGCAAAAGGTCGCCCAGTATTGGGATGGCAGGGATCACCTATGCACTCAAAACATCTCACTGATGCTTTGGCAGTCTGATTGGCACCAGTTTGGTTCCTTATTCTGTCAGTAATTCCTCTGATAAATATCACTCACAGGCACTTCACTAGAGCTGATCATCAGCATCAACCTTCTGCTTTACACATTCAGGATGGCAAACTGCAGGCTCAGAGCTCTGAGCAGAGCGACCTCGTGTGGTGAATATGCACCATCACATGTGAGCTGAAGATGCTTTATCTATCTTTCACCAGAAGGGGTCAGTGCTGCTCATATTCTTTATTGTTTAACTAGTTGCTGACCGCCGGCCGTCAAATGACGGCCAGGCGGCGCACCTATTGTGGCGGGAGGCCGTCATATGACGGCCTCCCGTTTAAACATGGAATGCGCGCGATCGTGCGCGCGCATCCCTTTTTTTTCGGTGGCGGCGTGTCACGGAGACACCGCTCGCCACCGAAGGGGGTGAACAGCCATTCGTTATGGCTGTTTACCACGTGATCGGCCGTGATGAAGTCACGGCCGATCACAGATGGTCACACCCCGAACGTGCACGGCGCATGCGCGCGATCGCGAGCGCGCTGCGCGTGCACGTCGGTGGCGGCGTGTTCCCCGGGAACACTACTCGTCACCGACGCTGGTAAACAGCCATTGGCCGGCTGTTTACCCACGTGATCGGCTGTGAGCCTTTCACAGCCGATCACAAAAATGTAAACAAACTGCGGTAACGGGATTTTACCGGGTTCTCCTCCTCACACACCGATCGTGTGTGAGGAGGAGATTGCGGTAACATCTCGTTACCGCATACAGTGTACACCAATCATACTGATTGCCCCCCCCCCCCCCCGATAAAGAGGACCTGTCACCACCCCTCATAGTACCTGTCAATCACAGTCCATCAGAGTACCTGTCACAGTCCATCAGAGTATTTGAGTACCTGTCACAGCACATCAGAGTACCTGAGTACCTGTCACAGCCCATCAGAGTACCCGAGTACCTGTCACAGCCCATCAGAGTACCTGTCAGCCCATCAGAGTACCCGAGTACCTGTCACAGCCCATCTGAGTACCCGAGTACCTGTCACAGTTCATCTGAGTACCCGAGTACCTGTCACAGCCCATCAGAGTACCCGAGTACCTGTCACGGCCCATCAGAGTACCCGAGTACCTGTCACGGCCCATCAGAGTACCCGAGTACCTGTCACGGCACATCAGAGTACCCGAGTACCTGTCACGGCACATCAGAGTACCCGAGTACCTGTCACGGCACATCAGGGTACCCGAGTACCTGTCACGGCCCATCAGGGTACCCGAGTACCTGTCACGGCCCATCAGGGTACCCGAGTACCTGTCACGGCCCATCAGGGTACCCGAGTACCTGTCACGGCCCATCAGGGTACCCGAGTACCTGTCACGGCCCATCAGGGTACCCGAGTACCTGTCACAGTCCATTAGAGTACCGAGTACCTGTCACAGTCCATCAGGGTACCCGAGTACCTGTCACAGTCCATTAGAGTACCGAGTACCTGTCACAGTCCATTAGAGTACCCGAGTACCTGTCACAGTCCATTAGAGTACCGAGTACCTGTCACAGTCCATTAGAGTACCGAGTACCTGTCACAGTCCATCAGGGTACCCGAGTACCTGTCACAGCCCATCTGAGTACCCGAGTACCTGTCACAGTCCATCTGTGTACCAGAGTACCTGTCACAGTCCATCTGAGTACCCGAGTACCTGTCACAGTCCATATGAGTACCTGTCACCGCCCTTCAGAGTACCCAAATACCAGTCACCAAACCATCAGAGTACCTGTCACCAGGCCATCAGAGTACCCGAGTACCTGTCACCAGGCCATCAGAGTACCCGAGTACCTGTCACCAGGCCATCAGAGTACCCGAGTACCTGTCACCAGGCCATCAGAGTACCCGAGTACCTGTCACCAGGCCATCAGTGTACCCGAGTACCTGTCACCAGGCCATCAGAGTACCCGAGTACCTGTCACCAGGCCATCAGAGTACCCGAGTACCTGTCACCAGGCCATCAGAGTACCCGAGTACCTGTCACCAGACCATCAGAGTACCCGAGTACCTGTCACCAGACCATCAGAGTACCCGAGTACCTGTCACCAGACCATCAGAGTACCCGAGTACCTGTCACCAGACCATCAGAGTACCCGAGTACCTGTCACCAGGCCATCAGAGTACCCGAGTACCTGTCACCAGGCCATCAGAGTACCTATCTCCAGCCCATGTCTCATAGAATATACATTGGGGTGTTTGCTTTCCAAAATGGGGTCATTTTGTGGGTAATTTCACTGTCCTGGTGGTCCAGGACCTTCAAAAGTGTGATGGGTAGGAATGAAATGAGATGTGTCATTTATGCTCCTAGAACGCCTGAACGTACTACTTCAATGTTCGGCCTCTCTATGTGGCCAGGTTGTGTAAAAGTCCTACACATGTGGTATCGCCATACTCGGGAGGAGTAGCAGAATGTATTTTGGGGTGTAATTTTTGCTATATACATGCTATGTGTTAGAAATATCTTATAAATTGACAATTTTGTGTAAAAAAAAATGCGTTAAATTTTTTTTCCACATATTCCAAAAACTTCTGGAAAAAAATGAACCGTTGAAAAGACTCATTATGCCTCACAGATTATACGTTGGGGTGTTTGCTTTCCAAAATGGGGTAATTTTATGGGAAATTCCATTGTCCTGGTACTCCAGGGCCTTCAAAAGTGTAATAGGTGGTTGAGAAATGAGATGCGTAATTTTTGCTCGTAGAACGTCTGAAGGTACTACATCAATGTTAGTGCTCTGTATGTGGCTAGGCTGTGTAAAAGTCCTACACATGTGGTATCGCCGTACTCGGGAAGAGTAGCAGAATGTATTTTGGGGTGTAATTTGTTGTATGCATATGCTGTGTGTGAGAAATAACCTGATAATATGACAATTTAGTAAAAAAAAAAAAAATCTTCATTTTGCAAAGAATTGTGGGAAAAAATGACAACTTAAAAAAACTCACCATGCTACTTACTTAATACCTTGGGATGTCTACTTTGTAAAAAGGGGTCATTTGGGGAGTATTTGTACTTTCCTGACTTGTTAGGGCCGGTTCACACAGCAGGCGAGGCGAGGCGACTCCGACTTGCCTCGCCGCGACCTGCCGCGGCCTCAGCGGCGACTTGCAAATGACTTCTGTATAGAAGTCAATGCAAGTCGCCCCGAGGTCGCCCAAAAGTAGTACAGGAACCTTTTTTCTGAGTCGGAGCGACTCGAGTCGCTCCTCTCAGAACGGTTCCATTGTACAGAACGGGGGCGACTTGCTCCAATCAATCTTTTAAAAATCTGCAATGCAATGTTACAAATAATTATCCTATAAATGCGATGAAATCAAACAGAAAAGATTGTGAATATGTGATGAAAAAAAGGGTTAAATTAAATATGAACAAAGAAAAGTAATATAAAAGAAATAAATAAGAGTGTAGAAAAAAAAAATAATAATGATAATAATTAAAAAAATGTATATATAAATAAGAGTCTATAAAAAAGTTACAATATATAAATATATATGAAAACATTTCATGAATTAATATATAATATAATAGATAAGGGTGTATAAAAAAATAACAATAGTTAATAAATATAAAAATACCTATAAATACAGGTGTATAAAATAGTGAATAAAAATAAATATTGATAATAGCCAAATACCCTCTGAGTGCTCTACTTCTACGTTCTTTCTATGCAAATTCAGTATCTTTTTGTTTATTGCCAATGTTATCATTTTCTTTTTGTGTGTTTATGGAAAAAAACGTAATCACGTTTCAAAAAATAAAAAAAAATAAAGGTGTCTAAACACAAAAAAAAGAAAAAGGATTAAATCTAGAAAATAAAAAAAATAAGGGTGTGTGTAAATAAAACAATCTGTCATATATAAAACAAATATAAATAAGAGTGCATAAAAATAATAAATATGATAAATAGTAAATATAGAAATAAAAATTGTGAATAAAGGGGTATAAAACAATAAATAAAAACCTTAAACATAATTGTATTTATTTATTTTATATTATATTTATGTTTTTTTTGCCAATGATAATAAAATGGTAATAAAATAATAAAAACCTTAAATATACTTTTTTATTTTCTATTATATTTATGTTTTTTTTATTTATTTAATTTTTTAAATTTTTATTCTTATTATTTAGGGTGCTCTGCAATAAAAATGTAAATAAATGGGGTATAAAATAATAAATAATAATGTTAAAGATAATATTTTTTTATTTTCTGTTATATTTCTGTTTTGTTTTGTTATGTTTATTTCGATTTTTATTGTAGAGCTGCCTGAATAATTAGAGTGAAAGATATATATATATTTTGTTTTTTTAATAGGGTAAAAAAATGACAGGCTGTGTATTACTGTATTATCTGAATGCTCTAAGTTGGCTATTCACTGCTATCTTGCCAGCCCAGTACTGGTCAGTGTGATAGACATTGCCATCATCGATCAGTGGTGGACCAGGGTATAGTCGTGAGCCACCAGCAATGCTAATGCTGAATTATGGCACTAGCAGTGGTGGACCAGGGTATAGTCGTGAGCCACCAGCAATGCTAATGCTGAATTATGGCACTAGCAACGGACACCCGCGTGACTTGTCAGGGGGTGGACTAGAACTCATGGACATACGCAATCCAACAGCAGCCCGCGCCTTTGGAAGGCGGCGCGCATTGTCACACGCCACCGCTCCTGGCTGATATACCAGAGACATTTCTTTATCTAGAAGCTAGTTTCTCAGTGCCGTTAGCAGCTCAGCATTGCCATCTACAGGCATTACTGAGAATTATACCCGCACGCTGCTGAGCTGAAGAGACGCTCTCTGCTCTATGAGACCTGCGCACAAGCTGTAGCTGGCTTTGCTGATGCCTGCCTCGGAAGGACCCCGTTGTACTGTCCATAACGTCGCTTAGCAACCGCCCGTCTTTGCCAACCGGAGTGCGACCATAGTAACCCACAGACTGCAACATGGCAGAGGGAGGGGAGCCGATCGTCAGACCCAGAAGGATCTTTATTCAATCCGGGGCGTTAATATAGATAAAGTAGGCACAATTCTTTTTTCTTTGTTGAGTGGCATTTAGTTCACACCAGAATGCCGGCTTGGAAGCCGCACGTTTCCTGCACCACCTTCAAAACGCACCACAGTTGCGATTTGCAGCGGGGTGTTAATGTTACGTCATGAAATGCAGGTCGCACGCGCAGGGCACTCGCCTGCACCAGACCGCGTGCTACAGAAGTACTATGCCATCCGCTTGCTGTGCGTTTCCCTTAAAGGAGTGCATGACCTGCTTTTGGTGCAGTTCGGTGCGACTCGGTCCATTCACAATGAATAGGCTAAAATCGCACACCGCACGTGAATGGCAGAGGAACGCTCAGTACGTTGTTGTGCCATTCCGTGGTGTGGACCGGCCCTTCACTCATTTGTATGCGGAGGCCGAGCTGCAATGCCACTTCATGTGAGCTCTGGTGCATTGCGAGAAAAATGCTCCAAGTCTGCGTTTAAAAAAAAAATGAATATAAATAAGGGAGTATAAAAAAAATGCAAACAATATATATTTGTGAATACATTTAATGAATAAATATAAAAATAAATAAGGGGATATATAAACAATAATAAAATAGTTAATAAATGTAAAAATAATTATAAATAAGGGGGTATAAAATAATAAATAAGGGCGAGCGATTAATAATGCCCATACACCTCCTGGGGGCTCTACTTCTACCTGCTTTTTATGCGAATTCAGTAGCACAAGGCAGCTTTGTGGTGTGAACAGGGCACAGAGATAATAATGGTTTTCTATGGTCCTGTGTGGTGACCGGTGCTGATAAAGTGCAGAAAAATGCATCCAGTGTGAATGAGCTCTTAGGTGAGGTTGTCACTTATTTTTTTCAAGCCAAACCCGAACACTCTAGCAGCGCACAGTACGTTTTTTGTTTTTGTTTTAGGGTGCTTTCACACTGCAGCCGCCCGAGCACAGGATTCAAAACCCGGACTGTCCGGGTGAATCTCGGACAGGTGGTGACCCTACTCTTAGGCCTCAGCTATCCACACCTCTGTGTGAAGGACCGTCTTTGCCCGCATCCATTTATGTCTATTGGGACGCAGTAGCAGCATGGATATAGCCACCGGGGCCAGCTTGGCAGTCGTGCAGGGGCATGTCTCTGAACGTCTGTGCAGGCACTGCGTCCCAGTAGACATAAACCATACTGCTTGTACCCAGAGGCATAAAACACTTGGGTACCCCATGCAGGCATGGGGGGGGCCCTTAGCATAGGTACCTATACTGTGGGGGATTGGCTCTTTCAGGCATGGTAAAGTACCTGTACATCGGGGCTTTCTTCCGGGTCCGCTCTCTCACGCATGCGTGCGCACCCAGAAACCCGAGCTGTCATTCACTGCAGCAAAAGCCAAGCAGTGGGTCTTAGCCAATGATTTATGGCCGGGACCCACTGATCGGCTGAGCGAATGACAGAAGAGAGCAACAACACAGAGCTCTCTACAGACGGCAGCAACGTGCCGCTTTTTTTTCTCCCTGCAAAGTAGGGAATAAAAATCAGAACATTACTTAATAAAAATCAGCACATTGTACATACAGTAACCATTGTCAGGCACACAGTTAACCTTTTGATCTAATGTTAACCCCTTTCCCAGTCAGTGTCATTAGTACAGTGACAGTGTATATTATTAGCACTGATCACTGTATTAGTGTCACTGGTGGTGTCAGCATCAGTTTGGCTGCTTTCACACCGAGGCGTTTTTTAGGTGTGTTAGTGCTAGAAATAGCCTCTAATGCCTGAAAACCTCCTCCCTATTCATTCCAGTGTGACTTTTCACACTGGGGCGGTGCGCTTGCGGGACGTTCTGAAAAGTCCTGCAAGCAGCATCTTTGGGGCAGTTTGGGAGCTCTGCATACACTGCTTCCAAAACTCCCTGCCCATTGAAATGAATGGGCAGCGCTGCCAAAGCTCTGCGACATGGGCGCTTTTAACCCTTTCTTTGGCCGGCAGTGGGCTAAAATTAGCGACGCTTTACCGCTAACGCGGAGCGACTACAGTGTGAAAGTAATCTAAGTGTCAGATTGACCGTGCACTAAGGGAGTCCCACTATAAGTTGCTGATCGCCACCATTACTAGTATAAATAAATAAATATAAACTCTAGTATATATCCCATAGATTGTAGACGCTATAGTTTTCATACAAACCAATCAATATACACTTTTTTTTATTTTTTTACCAAAAATATGTAGCAGGATGCGTTTTGGCCAAAATATAAGAAGAAATTAAATTTTTTTATTTTTTTATTGGATATGTTTTATAGCAGAAAGTAAAATATATATATATTTTTTGCTTTTTTTTATATTTTCAGTCTTTTTTCGTTTATATAATAAAAAATAAATAATGCAGTGGTGATCTAGTACCACCAAAAGAAAGCTCTATTTGTGTGAAAAAAAAATATATAAATTTTGTTTGGGGACAGTGTTGCATGACTGCGAAATCGGCAGTTAAAATAACACCGTGCCATATAGCAAAAAATGGCCTGGTCATGAAGGGGGATAAATCTTCCCGGAGGTCTAGTGGTTTAGTGTATCTAGATCCAAAATCTTTTTTTTATTTTTTTCTGGATAGAGTAGGAAGAGTTTTAACCCCTGCTAGGTTATTATTATTTGTGCACCACTGGGGAGATTTCCCTTCACTTCCTGTGCTAGAGATGCAACAGAAGGTTAAAAGTAAATCTCTAAATGTGATTGGGGTTCTTCTCTTAGATAGTTCACCCAGTAAAGGAGTCAGTACGATTGATAGTATACAGTGTCATCATTTGTAGGAGCTGGTTGTAGACATACCAGTGATGTAACTAGAAGGTGGAGGTGGAGGCGGGTGTAATGGTATAGGTGGTGGCTGATGGACAGCAGCAGGAACAGCAGGTGGAGGAAGAGTGAGTTTTGTCAAATCAGCGGTTTCTGGAACGTTGGCGGCATCACCCTCTACTGCCCCAATTCCAGGCACCAGAGGAGGTTTTCACTCTAGAGGCCACAAAGAAGAAGAAGCGTGTGTAATTACGTGCAAACGTGCGGTTGGTGCGAGTGCGTCCACGTGTTCGTATTGGCGTGCGTCCGTTCGTACCAGGACTCGCACGCCTCTGATGGGGACACCGTGCATGATCCTTGGGACGAAGGTGAACTGCTGCTACACGGGGACGGATCTTCACATGGTGAGTTCTCTGACACCAGGAAAGGTACATCAGAATGCAGATGCCCTTTCTCGGGTCTATTGTCACTTGGCTCGTGGTGTCCAGACCCCTGGCTTGGAACAGGGTATTTCAAGGGGTTAATTGAAGAGGGCAGTTACTTCCCCTTCAGACCTGCTTATTGCCAGCTGGGCTGAAAATGTTAGAGGGGAGCTGTTTGAGTAGGAGAGAAAGAGAGACACAGCAGCATGCTGTGTGAAAGGATCCTTTGCTGTATTGCGTACCTGCTGGGGTGAGCAAAACCATATCAGAGACTGTAGCTCTGGCTAGAGCCATGTACTTTATCTATATATCAGCCTGTTGGTTAAAGAGATTGAACTTTTCCTACATCTGCACCTGTGTTACAAGACAAGTCTGTTGTTTCTTCTGTTTATTTTGCTGAATAAAGCCATTTTTACTTTACTGAACTATTTGAGCCGGCTCTTTACCCCTCCGATCGCCTACAAATGATTTATATCTATATATCTATATCTATATATATATATATATATATATATATATATATATATATATATATATATATATATATATATATATATGGCCTAAGTCTAGATGAATCACCCACACTTAAAGGGGCAGCTACACATTTTTTGTTTTCTTTTTCATACACATTATTTGAAGTGTATTGGGATAGGCTCTAGTGCATGTAATAAATTGTTTTTGATATATAACCAAATGTAATGTACTTCGGCTTCTTTCATTGTCTTTGTGTATTAGTTATACAGGCTTATCAGCGCCTCAACAGAGACAGAAAACCATTATCTCTTCTTTATTTCTACAGATATTTCCCAATTAAGACAGACACAACCATTGCCGCCACCCACATCACCACCACCCAAAGTGCCAGTCCTGTGCGCACAAAATAACTGTTTGAATGATGGAATCTGTGTTCTGGAAAACCAGCAGCCGGCATGCAGGTAAAAATGTCTTGCCTCAGTGCAGGAGTGTCAAACTCAATTTCATTGTGGGCCACATTGCATCAGCATTATAATTGCCCTTAACCACTTGAGACCCGCGCTATAGCCGAATGACGGCTACAGCGCGGATCTCCTTTGCCGGGACGACGTCTGCAGGTAAGCTGCACTTGTAAACCCAGAAGGCTTCGGGGAACAGAGGGCAGATAGGGTGACCATTTACAGCCAGGTGACTTCAAGTAATTGTAGCACCCTCTAGTGTAGAGTGCTAGGCTGTACATAGATTTCTTTTTGTAATATAGGTAAATTTAGGCTTGGCTACTCTTACCTCCCCCACTATCAAGCGGTCGGAAATTACCTGGATCTCAGTGTGTACTTGCTGGATCTCAGCACGGTGTGTCTCCTCCACTCTCTTAATGAGAGCCTCTATATCGGCTTTCGTTGGTAGAGCCTGGATTAAGCTCTTCAGATCCTCCGCTTCCGATCGTATACTACGAGGGGTGACTTCCTCGCATTCCTCTTTGCCGTTCCCGGCCTCGGTTGGGCTTTTCGTCTCCCCCCTATTCGTCCGCGCACTCGCCTCCGCTTCCGATCGTTTAGTGCGAGGGGTAGCTCCTTCGTTTTCCTCTCTGCCATTCCCAGCCTCGATTGAGCTTTTCATCTCCCCCCTGTTTGTCCGAGCGCTCACCACCTCGGGGGGCTTAGCTACGTCCGTAGTCTCGGCGATATGCCCGGCAGCTGACATCCGCCTCGGGGAGAAATACTGCTGTATAGCGGGTTGTGGGGCACTGCACCCTGCAGCTCTACGCGAGGTTTTCGTTTCTCTCTGTCTAGGCGCGCTCATTCCGGGATCCTCAGGTGCAAATCACCTATGACTGGCGGTTCAGCTAGGAGCACAGACTCTGCACGCCCTCACTCAGCCATGCTCAGACCACACCCCCCTAAGCAACAGATTTGAAGGAAAAATGGAGAGAGTGGAAAGGGAGAGCAAAGAGCAGGGTGAGACGTTGGTGAAGATGCAGCTTCAGATCGAGGAACTTGAAGATCGTAGTCGTCGCTGCAACTTGAGGCTCCGAGGAGTCCCAGAAGTCGCTGAGCAGGAGGACTTGCAGGAGAAGGTAATGAGCATTTTTCACATGATTTTAGAGGGTAATGTCCCGCCTAACATGGATTTGGACAGAGTACACAGGGCGCTAGGGCCTAAATCAGCAGACCCGCAAAGGCCCAGGGACATAATTTGCCGCCTCCATAGATACGCGCATAAGGAGACTTTGCTGAGGAAGGCATGGTTGGCTGGCAATATTGAGATAGAGGGATCAGTAGTGAAGCTCCTACCTGACTTATCCTGGGCCACACTACAGCGCAGAGCACAGTTGCGTGCTGTCTTGGACTGTGTACGGCGGGAGGGACATGCATACAGATGGAAATACCCTCTTGCTGTGGTAATAAGAAAAGGAACATCTACATGCACACTGAGACTATACAGCGATCTTCCAAAATGATTTGCCTTTATAGGTGTGGAGCCGTTTATGGTGCCGAACTGGAGACTCCCACTCTCTCAGCTACAGAGAAAAAAAACAGAAAGCACAGGAGGGAAAGAGAGGGAGTGGGAAAGATGAGAAAGACATATTACAGCACAATGAGACTTGTGTTAGAAATTAAGCTAAATTAACTCATATCCCTGAACCTATCCTTTTTTTTTGTTTCTTTTGTGCGCCTGTTGGGGCTTTTTCCCTTCTCTGTTTCCTTTTTTTCGTAGCCTCATCCCATAGGTTTTCAACTTGTCTAATTAATTCCCTCCATGATGATTTAAGAAGTATGGGAGGAGAGAGATATGCTCTTAATTTCTTTTTTTGGATTAGGATGAATGGAGATAATGAGGGATGAGGTGGGGGCAGCGGGTGGGTGGGTGGGACGGGTGGGGGGGGGGACGGGGGGGGATACAGGTGGAGAGTCTAAGATAAATACACAAATAAGATTAGGTAATTATAATAAAGGGGGGGGGGGGTTCAGGTCCCTGGGGGGGATTCACATGACCGAGGTTCCTAGAAGAGGTGGTCACTTAGGAGAGTAATATAATTTACTATTATAATTTACTAGGGATAAAGAGGGGGAAAATGGGATGATAGGGGTTGCAGTGGTTTCTTCTTTTTTTTTTTAGAAGTGTTGGGAGGAGGGGGGGATTTAATATAATACATAATATTTTTTTTCTTTGGTTTTTTCTTGTTTTTTGGGGGGGGGAGGGAGTAATGGATGTGGAGGGTCAGTAAATATATATGGGAATGATGGTGCACAGGGGATGGTTTAGACTTGTGAGGGTTGAGAGGGTGGGATAAGGAGGGATATTGAGCTGGGGGGGAGAGTATATAGAATTAGGACACAAGAAACTGTTGGTTTTTTTTTTTTTTTTTTGGTCAATCACTAATCACCAATATTAGTAACTTTTAATATCACCACTAACAAAATAAAGCACATAGCTAGGGACCTGGGGGAAACGGAGGGTTTACGGATTGGGACCAGACCCCCCTACCTGAACTTAAGGATGAATAAAATAACTTTATAAGATGTGGCCTCCGGCCCCCCCCCCCTCTCTTTCTCCCTTTCTCCTTCTCCCCACCTTGCCTCCCCTCCCCCCTTTGAGGAGAAAGGGAGAGAGGGAAAGGAAAAAGGGGAGGAAAAAGGGAAGGGAAAAGGGAAAGAAAAAAAAAAAAAAGAAAAATTTTTTTTTTTTTTTTTTGGGATGAGGAGTGTAAGGTATTATATTGTATTGTTGCTTTATTGTATTATGGTACGGTTTTTTTTTTTTTTTTTTGGAACAAGGTCAATATACAATATGGCTCTTGGAGGAAGGAAGAGAGAAACGGAGAGGAGACATGGAAAATAGGAAAGGGGGGGGGGATTGATATAAATTATATATACAGGAGAGGCTTAAGCTTTGGATAAATATAGAGATGGGTACATGTATGAATTTACAAACACAGGTGCAGCTGTGAATGTGTGTCTCCATACATGTATATGCAAGGGTATAGGTGTATATATGTAAAAGTATATACGTAGATGTGAATGGACAGACATAATTAACTTTGCCTCTACTATGGCTTCTGTCTCCTTTTTTTTTTTTTTTTTTTAACCCCCCTCTCCTAAAAGAGCCATGTTGGAGTAGACACAATCTATGTGGAGAAGTAACAGGTGACAGTAGAAAACATGATATTATAAAAGACTGGCGGAGGGCACGGGGGAAGCTCGCCCAGGAGCAGCCAGGCACAACCACAAAACCCCATTAGGTAAACACTCATAATCCGGAGGGTCCGGAAATTGAGTGGGTAAAAGCAGTAGAGCTTTGAGATTCGTGGGGAGACCGTTGGTAAACGGCCAACCCAGGGATTGGTAGTGGGGGAGGGAGGGAGGGAGTAGCAGATTGGACGGGAGGGAGGGGGGCGGGAGGGGGTAGGGTTAGAGGGGGTTCTCCCCCCCCCTTTTTTTTTTTTTTTTTTTTTTTTTGTTTGCACCTTTACTTGTCTCTGCCTCTTTCCCCAAGGAGATATGGAAACTTTAAAAATAATGTCCCTGAATGTAAAGGGACTGAACGTCCCGGAAAAAAGACGAATGTTACTTCATGATTTAAAGAGATTGAAGATAGATGTAGCGTTTATTCAAGAAACACATTTCAGAGAAAATAATTTCTCTCTGCTGAGGTCTACGGGGTATCCAATGGTTTACCATGCGCTTAACCCGATTTCCAAAACTAAGGGAGTCACCATTATGATATCAAAAACAGTAGCATGGAATCATAGGGATTCTATGATAGATGCAAAGGGAAGGTATCTGTTTGTAAAGGGGACTATAGGAGGGGTAGGAGTTACATTAGCAACATATTATGCCCCCAATATACAACAAGACCTCTTTTTTAAAGAGATACTTGACAAACTTATGGAATTCGAAGAAGGACAGTTGATTATGGGGGGAGACCTTAATACCCCATTAATCCCCAGTGAAGACACCTCATCAGGGACATCGTCAGTGACACCTAAAATAAGAAAGAGGATAGCCCAGGCAATAACAGAAACAAAACTGGTAGATATATGGCGATTATTACACCCCAAGGAAAGAGATTACTCTTTTTTCTCCAATCCGCATAGAGTGTATTCACGGATAGATATGTTTTTTATTCCGCATAAACAATTATCCTCAGTTAAGGAAGCCACTATTGGTCTAATTACCTGGTCAGATCATGCCCCAATTTTTTTAAAATATAATTTAACGGGGAAAAAACATTTAACCTCTAGGATGTGGAAACTCAATGAGAGCCTCCTTCAGGATCCTTTAGTCCTGGAGGATGTCAGAAAGGAGATAAAATTCTTCTTTCAGGAGAACGAAGGCCCAGAAAGTTCCTTGGGAACAATCTGGGAAACGCACAAGGCAGTAATCAGAGGAGTATTGATTAAGCATGGAGCAAGGATTAAGAAGGAAAGAGAAACGACGTTAACAGAATTATTAGTAAAAATGCAACATCTAGAAGCCCAACATAAACATGCCCAGAACTTAGAAGTTGAACAAGAATTAATAAGCACACGTAGGCAAGTTACAGATCTGCTACAGTACAGAGCTAAAATGGCAATTCAGATAGGACGTAAGTGTAGCTATGAATCCGGCAATAAATGCGGAAAACAACTAGCAAGAGCATTACGGGAAATACAATCCAAGACATACATACCTATAATTAGAAAAAAAGGTGGGGAGGAAGAACGAGTGCCAGAACAGATTGCTGGTGTGTTTGGCGATTTCTACTCCTCATTGTATAATCTGAATTTGAGGGCATCAGATCAAGCTAAGATAAATGAATACATAAGATCAAGCGAAATGCCGACTCTGACAAGTACTGCACAAGAGGAGATGGAATCCCCAATCACACTAGAAGAAGTACAAAACACGATAAAACAGATAAAAAGTGGGAAAGCACCTGGTCCAGATGGACTAACAGCCCAATATTATAAGACGCTTATGCCGGAATTATGTCCATATATGGTTAAACTGTTTAATGAAATAGGAGACATATCGACTTTCCACTCAGATACACTTAAAGCTACAATCACAGTGATACAGAAAGAAGGTAAAGACCCGAAACAATGTGGAAGCTATAGGCCAATATCTTTACTGAACGCAGATTTGAAAATATTTAGCAAATTATTAGCCTTGAGGATACAACAGTATTTGCCCTCTTTGATTCATCAAGACCAAGTGGGATTTGTCCCAACAAGAGAATCAAGGGACAATACTATTAAGGCCTTAAACCTAATACATACAGTCATCTCTACCGATACCCCCTGTATATTTCTGGGAACAGATGCAGAAAAGGCTTTTGATCGGGTGGGGTGGGGGTTCATGTTCTCGGTACTCCGACATATAAAGCTAGGAGGGAAAATGATGGGCTGGATAACAAGCTTGTATGAAAAACCTACAGCTCAAGTAAGAGTAAATGGAGTGGTATCTACATCTTTCCCAATAACAAATGGGACCAGACAGGGATGTCCACTGTCCTCTCTGTTATTTGCGTTGACCCTTGAACCACTTCTATGCAGAGTAAGGCTCAACAGGGATATCCAAGGAATAACCATAGGAGAAACCCATAATAAAGTCGCAGCATATGCAGATGATATGCTTTTTACAGTGACGAATCCGATAATCTCGCTCCCAAATCTATGTAAGGAAATCGAGACATATAGTACATTATCCCACTTTAAAATAAACTGCTCCAAGTCAGAAGCCTTAATGATAGCAGTCCCAGATAAAATGACGAGACTAATAAAATTAAATTATAAATTTAATTGGACGAACTATGGCTTGAAATACTTGGGAATAACGATCGCAACAAACTTCAATAAGATATATGAATTAAATTTTGTATCAGTATTGAAGATGGTACGAGGATGCCTGGAGAGATGGCACAGGGGAATACATTCCTGGTTTGGAAGAAATAATATAATCAAGATGAATATTTTGCCAAAACTCCTGTACCTCCTCCAGGCAATCCCAATGTTAATACCAAGAAATTTCTTTAGAACTATACAAACATTATTTATGAAATTTATTTGGGCAGACAAACAACCAAGGATACGGAGGACATTAGCAACACCAGACATATACAAATATTACCATGCAATACATCTAGGTAGATTACTAGACTGGTGTCGACATGGAGATCAGAAAATATGGGTAAAATTAGAGCAAGCACAATGTAGGGAGCTACTACATAGAGCACCTTGGTGCTACAGAAATTTGACCTCAGATACGAAGCTACACCCTACAATAGGACCCACATTACAGATATGCTACCATCTCTTAGCTAAGAATAAGATATCGACACAGAACTCCCCTCTAGTCCCTATATTGGGTAACCCCCGATTTATACCAGGCATACAGAAAGGACCTTTTGATAAGTTGATTAAAAAAGGAATATATCAAGCTTCGCATTTCGTGAAAAAAGGTAAATGGCCAACAATGCAGGAGATGATAGATAGAAAAGGCCCTTTTCAATTAGATTTCTGGCAGGCGGCACAATTAGGACATTTTCTAAAAACAGAGATAGTGCCAGAGTTACTAGAGCGAGACTATATGCCATTTGAGAAACTCTGTATGGAAAAGGAACCAATTACGCATGCAATCTCGAAAATGTACGCGTTACTGATTAAACCCGTAGAAAATTTTCAGGTACCCTTCTTTAGGAAGTGGGAAATAGACCTAGGAAGGACTTTTTCTGAGGAGCAGAAGAAAAATATGATACAATCAATTTTTAAAACAGCAACATGCACAAAACTACAGGAAACTAATTATAAAATTATCGCACAGTGGTATAGAACACCAGAAAAACTTCAAAAATATTTCCCTCATATATCAAATAAGTGTTGGAGGTGCCAGAAAGAAGTGGGAAATTTTTTACATATATTTTGGTCATGTCCAAAAATTAAGAAATACTGGAAAGAGGTACGAGATATCGCTCAAAAATTCAGTGAAGTAGAAATACGGGAGGACCCAGCAGTATTCCTCCTGAACTTGTCAGAGACCTCAGGAAATATAGGTGGGAATTCCATCCTGTGTCACTTGGTAAATACAGCCAAGTCATGTATAACACTTAGGTGGAAACAAATACAACCCCCCAGTGTGAGCATGTGGTTGAAGAAAGTTGAGGAGGTGAACAGGATGGAAGACCTAATATGGACAGCCAGGAAAAGAAGGAAAACTTACTTGGAAATATGGACACCATGGAACCTCTATATCTCCTTGGAGGAGGGAAGGAGACAGATTGATGCGATTTAAGGGGGAGGAGGGGGAGATATAGGGGAAGGAGATGAGAACTCCCCCCCTTTTTTTTGGCTTGGTCCCCCCCTTTTTTTTTTTTTCGGGGGGGGGGGAAGAATAGGGGGGAAAATATCAGGGGGGGAAGATGAGAAATAAGAGGATAACAATATAACTCTGGCCTGATTGGGAACAGTACCAACCTAGGACCAGACATGGGGTATGTGGGACTGAGAGTGAAGTCTCTATGATATTGCCCCGATATATTATATAGATTACCATTAACCTAGCCTGCTCTCTCTTTGGATTTATACATTACATTATAAAGGGAATAAGAGGCTAAGGGAATAGAATGAATTGTTATGCTCTTTTTGTTTATTATGTATGAATATGGAAACACGATGTATGACTCTTAGATTGTTTATGTAAAATTATATTCTTGTTTACTTGAGGAAAAAAAAAAAATGGAAAGGGAAAAAAATAAATAAATAAAGAAATTGAAAAAAAAAAATTTAGGCTTGGCTGGGAGCCAAGTCTGTGTTTAATCTGGGCCGGGGTGAGTGATCTAGGGAGGATGGAGGACTCATAAGGCAACACCTCTGGTGCCTCCCCTTGCTTGCTGGAGCCTTGGTGAGGCTTCCGGAGGAATGGAATGAAGGCTGGGAGGAGCTGCCTGGAATGTTAAGGAGGGCCCTGGCTGGTCCTCAGCAAGTGGGCTGATAGGGGGTGGGCCCCTCTTGAATACTCAGTCAGGCCAGCAGGGGCAGTGCAGAGTTTGGGTGGAAGCTGGAGATAGTGTTGAGGAGGCTGTCAGTGGCCCTTGAGGGTAGCCACCCCCTAGTCTGTCCTGTCCAGAGGCACGGGAGCAAGAATGAGGACAACAGGAGCCAGCTAGCACATCTGATGCCGCGTACACACGATCAAACAATCGGGTGGAAAAGTCCGGCAAACTCAAGTCCGCCGGACAATCCCCCCCGTGTGTAGCCTCCGGCATACTTTTTTGACCCGAAAGTACGGCGGACTTAGAAAGTAGTTTTGCACTCCAATCTTCCCGCCGGACTCGCATTTCGGCGGTGTGTATGCCAGTCCGCCGTAGTTTTGAAATGAACGGACTTTTCCCGCCCGGAGAAAAGTCCGCTCATTTGAGCGGGTCTCCAGGTAGGCGGGGCCCGCGAAGGAGACGTCGCTGGCCCCGCCACCTGGTATGGACTTAAAGGGGAACCCCAACGCCAAAAAAAATCGGCGTGGGGGTCCCCCCAGGTCCACATCAGAACCTTGTCCGAGCACGCTACCCGGCCAGCCAGGAAAGGGGGGGCGAGCGAGCGCCCCCCCCTCCTGAGCCGTACCAGGCCGCGTGCCCTCAACATGGGGGGGTGCCCCCGAAGTCGAAAGAAGAGGCCGTCGGCGAGGAAGAAAGCCGGGCTCCTTCGCTAGTAAAAGAGCTAGAAGAAGATAGCGGAGGAGTCCGGCGAGAAGACCCCCCGAAGACGGAAGATCCCGGAGCTGTGCAATATACTATTTTATCTTATGTGTTGTTTTTTTTGTACTTTATTACACAGGTGAATGGGTAGGGGTACATTGTACCCCTTACTCATTCACATAGGGTGGGGGGGGGGCTGGTATCTGGGGGCCCCTTAATAAAGGGGGCTCCCGGATTCTGATAAGCCCCCCGCCCGCAGACCCCGACAACCAACGGCCAGGGTTGATGGGAAGAGGCCCTTGTCCTTATCAACATGGGGACAAGGTGCTTTGGGGTGGGGGGGCGCACGCCCCCCCTTCCCCAAGGCACCCCTCCATGTTGAGGGCACGCGGCCTGGTACGGCTCAGGAGGGGGGGCCGCTCGCTCGCCCCCCTTTCCTGGCCGGCCAGGTAGCATGCTCGAACAAGAGTCTGATGTGGACCTGGGGGGACCCCCACGCCGATTTTTTTCGGAGTTGGGGTTCCCCTTTAAGTCCATACCAGGTGGCGGGGCCAGCGATGTCTCCTTCGCGGGCCCCGCCTACCTGGAGAAGCGCTCGAAATGAGCGGACTTTCCTCCGTGTGTGTGGGCGAGTCCGTTCATTTCAAAAGTAGGGCGGATAGTACGGCGGACTTAGTACGCCGTATTAGTCCACTGAAAAAGTGCCATGTGTGGGCAAGTAGCTCATTCGGAAAGTCCGACGGACAGTCTGGCGGGAAGTCCGCCAGACTAAGTCCGTAGGATAGTTCGCTACGTGTGTACGCGGCATGAGATATCTCCAGGGAGAACACAGCTGTGTGGCTGGTGAGTGTGGCAGTCTGAGAGGACTGTAGGAAGTAGCCAGGAGGGCTAGTGAAAGGGGCAGCTGTAGCCAGGTGGGCTGGCAGTGCCTGAAGAGGTGGTGCTGGGATCAGTAGTTACAGGTATGTAGCAGGACACTGGACTTTTTCTCTACGCACCAAAGGGGCCCGCAGTCCCTGCCTGTAAAGGGCTTTTGCTTGATCTGGCTGAGTGCCTTGCCACATTCATCAAACAGTGTTCCGGCTGGGTCTGAGTTGTTCCTGCAAGCAAGTGATGTACTGGAGGATGAGTGTATACAGAGAGTGAATATATTTGAGTGTCCCTGAAGAGACTTTGTTCCAGTCAAGTGAGCATTCCATAATAACCCTATCCCTATTCAAGTTTATTAACCCCTAATAAAAAAAATAAAACGTTTCCAATTTCAAGCGAGCCTGTAGAAATTTGGTGTGCCTGGCTGTGCAGGACCCCTAGTCACCAGCGGCTCCTACGGGGGCTGCCCTACATAATGCAATGGTTGTTTGATGTATAAAGGGTGTTGTGAACCTGTCACATGAAATAAACTACTAATTAAGGTGACACTGCTGAATCAAGATGCTATATCAGACACATGGGAATTACATTGTCTTATGTCTTCAACTGACACCTATACCTTCATTGGGAGAAAAAATAATGAAGCACGGCCTTTGTGTAATTTGAATCTGAAATCCAAAGTAAGGGATTCAGAATCTGCAAATATCAAATGCAATACAAATGAACCCAGAACGTAGGATGCTACAAGCCCAAAACACAAAGATGTAAATATCACCTAAAATATAGTGTACATTCCTCACTTTCCTACCTGGCACTTTTACCCTCTTCCTGACCAGGAAAATTTTCAGCTTTCAGCACTGTCACACTTTGAATGACAATTGCGCAGTCACGCAACGATGTATCCAAATTACATTTTGTATTTTTTTTACACACAAATAGAGCTTTCCTTTGGTGATATTTAATTACCACTGAGTTTTTTATTTTTTGTTAAATATACAAAAATAAACATTTTTCATAGTTTGTTATAAAATTTAGCAAACATGTAATCTTTCTCCCTTTACTGATGTGCGCTGATGAGGTGGCACTGATCAGGAGGCACTGATAGGTGGCACTGACCGGTGGCACTGATGAGGCTACACTGATAGGCGCCACTGATGGGCACTGATAGTCAACTCTAATGGGCACTGATGGGTGGCACTGATGGGCTCTAATAGGTGGCACTGATGGGCTCTAATAGGTGGCACCGATAGGTGGTACTGATTGGCAGCACTGATGGGCACTGATTGGCAGCACTGGTGACCACTGATTGGGAGCACTGGTGGGCACTATTGGGACTGCACTGATAGTCAGGGCACTGATAATCAGTGCCCTGATTATCAATGCCGATGTGCTTTTAGCCATTTATCAGCTCTCTTTTTCTCTCCTCATGCTGTCAGCATGAGAAAAGGAAAGCTGATAACCGTCTTGTGCTTATTTCTGCGATCAACTTTCATTGGACACAGCTGATTACGTGGTAAAGGGCTGCTGTGATTGGCCCCTTCCCCAGATCTGTGATCAGCTGAGTCCACAGGAGGTGCACAGACAGCAGGATTACGGGAGGACATCCATGTACGCCCTCCCGGCAAATTAAGCCTGCGCTGTAGCCGTCTTTCGGCTATAGGGCGGGAAGGTGTTAAACATATATATTTTTTAAAAAAAAAGTACATAAATAGATCAACTTCCATGTCCAGTTTCAATATTTTATTATACTGTATATAGCATGCAAGAAAAATGACACATAATTAAAAACCATGGTATTGACTATAAAAAATAAAATACATCTCACATAAAGCAATCATGGCATTCAAGGTAATTCCTCCTCTAGGGTGGTAATAAATATATGATTTAATGTTATAAAAAAAAAAGGATACAAAGGGGCACAGAAAGGCTTATTTACAGTAAGAGCTGTGGAATAGACTCCCTAAAAACTAGTTCTGGCCAGCTCAGTAGATACCTGGTTGCCTCCTGGGGGAATTTACTGGAGCAAATTGCACCATGCCCGTAGGGCTTTTTTTTTTTTGATCTTCCTTTGGGTCAACTGTGGGTTAAAGATTCTGTATTTTGTGTTTTTTTTATTCTGTTGGTTGAACTAGATTGACATTTTTTTTTTTTTTTCACCCTGACTAACTTGGCAGCTAACTAAGGTCTTCATTCTCTACCTTTGTGGCTGCAGTATAGTAGCAGCCTCCTCTCTCCCTTTAACTCTGCAAAGTGGCAGTGGGTACCAGGCCTGGAGTGCACTGACTTTCAGCACCTGGTTCTGCAGGAAGATGGAGTGAAGTTGGGAGGAAAGAGATGTGGAGCAAGTTGGCAGAGCTTCCCATCAATGAGGACTCGGAGCCCCAGGTGAATGAAGACTGCTGAGCTGAGGGTCTCCCTCTGGCCTCTTGGGTTATATGGGAGCTCTTAGATTAGTATTATGGCATTAGGGGTATGTGGCGCATGTATCACAAGGCATGGTGCTGTGTGTATTGGGGTGCATAGGGCAGCATATATTATTTATGATACTGAAAGAACTATAAACGGCTCACTGTGATGTAATATTTCATTACAGCTTTATTTGCTTAATGTTACAGTACACTATACACTCTGGAGTGGCATTGACACTTTTGGATTATTTGGAAACAATTCTCCTTTAAATCCTAGTTCCACCTTAAACTATTTCACGTGCCCCTTGAAAAATATTTAAACCTTGTTTGCATTACTTTCTATACTGAATATGCATATCTGGGTATATCACAGATTAATAAATACACTTTTTACAGGTGTAAAACATCTGGAGACCGGTGGTATGTGGGAAACAGATGTGAAAAGGAGATCCGGAACAAAGGCACCGTGTGGACCATGTCTTCCTTATGTGCACTACTCTCTCTTTTTATGCTTACTCTTGTGAATGTAGTATGACATCCAATCAATGTGGGCTGTTATATTAAAATAAATAACATTTAAAGTGAAATTCCAAACACAAATGTTTGCTTGTTTGTTTTTGTTTTCTATAGAATAGAGTTACCACCTCTATCAGATTTTTACTGCTGACTGTGCCACCTTTGGAGAAATGCCCCCTCATTTCCTGTTTTGTCACTGGGACAGGAAATGGAGATACATCTGTCCAACAAAGCCACTAATAAATCATAAAAAACACTTGTTTTTTTGGAAAGTGCTATAGGATTGGAACCTCTGTGTCACTAGAACAGGAATCTCCAAACTATGGCCCTCCAGCTGTTGCAGAACTACACATCTCATGAGGCATTGTAAAACTCTGACAATCACAAACATGGCTAGGCATGATGGCAATTGAAGTTCCTGAACAACTGGAGGGCCATAGTTTGGAGACCCCTGCACTAGAAGATGGTGAGAGGGGAGATATCTTTAACAACCATACAGACAACAATAAATCACGACAGAGGTTCTTCTTCTAATCCACTTTGCCCTCAACTGAAAAAAAAAAAAGGATTTTGGCTGAAGTCTATGCTTTAATAAATACTACATTACCATGGTTCATTATTTCAGTAAATCGGTAAATTTGATTGCATTTGTAATATACTTTGTTCATTTCACTTTTTTTTAGCCCAGCAAAATCCACAAACCTGATGCATAAGGACTGACTATTAAAATATCTTCCTGGTAGCCTGGACTAAAGGCCATCTCCATATATTTTTCTTTTGATAACAATAGTCCAGTTTTGAGAGAGTTATTAGTGTGACCTTTTTAGGCATGATCATTGGTCTATAAATTTTTATATATTTTTGTAATAAAATATTTTGTTTTTAAATTTTTACATTGTACACAGTTGAAGGTAAATCTAAAGGAAATTGAAAAAGAAAACTGTATAATGTATGGACAACTTGAATCGGTAGTAGTAAACCGTAGTAAACCGCATCCAAAACACATCCGTTTTCAGGCAAGTATTCCCAAGAAAAGGATTTTCCTTGTAAGCCCTCCAGCATCATTCCGTCACCGTTGAAGGCGTTTCCATCTTCACCCAGTCCTCTTTCCAGGTTCACAGGCTTCAGCTATCTGATTGGCCATGCCAGTAATGATGTCACTCCCGCACATACGGATGGGAGTCGCTATTTATGGTACAACACTGAAGGGACAGCATGGGTATGCCGTTCCTTCAGCGCGCATTTGCAGGTGACGTCTCTGGCTGCATCTAAAGTAAATATCTCCTAAAGGTGTAGGAGATATTTACTGTACCTGTAGGTAAGCCTTATTATAGGGCAGAGACTTTGGTTTGTACACAGTGGAATGTGATATTCTTTTACTTGTGGCAAAGGTTTGCTTTATTACACAGAAGGAATTTCATATATTTTGTATGGTTCACTATATTTTCATAATTATTCACTTAATCTGGTGGTAGACTGTTTAATATTAGTAGGTTAATATTAGCACAATTATTAATTTAAAACATTTTATTTTTGCGTAGCAGTTCACATATATATAATTGCAGCTATATTATTTAGTTATCTTTTTAATATTTATTTCTCACATATTGTAATATTTATTCACATCAGCGCTTTAGTATATTTTTACACATTAATTTCATCAACACACCTACAAGGGAACAAAAAAACTAACAGTAAACAGTCACAAAGTCAAGCAAATTTTTACAGTACAGCAACATAAATGCAAGTACTTTTGGACCTGAACCCCACCAGGCATCTCAAACAGAATATCGCACTTGTAAAAAAGAGAACCAGAACCTTTGGAAGAGTATGTCTGATAATAAATTTGGCAGTACCTCCAGAGGCGGCTCTCTAATTATGCAAAGTAGGCGGTGGCCTAAGGCCTCGCCCTCCTAGGGTCCTCGCTCCTGCCTATTTTGCCTAAAGAGCCTCCTCTAGCTATCATCATACATCAGTCCCAGGTGCCTCCTCGTTCAGAGCAGAGGCGGCTCTCTAATTAGGCAAAGTAGGCGGTGGCCTAAGGCCTCGCCCACCTAGGGGCCTCGCTCCCGCCTACTTTGCCTAAAGAGCCGCCTTTAGCTATCATCAAACATCAGTCCCAGGTGCCTCCTTGTTCAGAGCAGAGGCGGCTCTCTAATTAGGCAAAGTAGGCGGTGGCCTAAGGCCTCGCCCTCCTAGGGGCCTCGCTCCCGCCTACTTTGCCTAAAGAGCCGCCTCTCGCTATCATCATACATCAGTCCCAGGTGCCTCCTCGTTCAGAGTACAGTCAGCCCGCCTCCTCTCTTCTCTGTAACACCCCGCCCCACTCCTGTCAAGAAAACTTCACTGGAAGTGGAACTGCAGTGCAGGTGTCCTTCCAGTCAGAACACCAGCAGACACATAGAAACCTTCAACTGGCCTGCCCCAACATCAAATCCTGTCCGTCCTTTCTTGTGCAAGGGCAGGGCACAGCTAGCATCTCAGCACAGGATCACCGAGTCTACCCTCCTTCCAGGGCGGGGCTTCCCTGATGGAGACGGAGCCAATTCAGCCTGTGTGTGCACTGTGCAGCCGATGGACTGAACTATGAGGGGACAGAGCCTTGCTATATGTGAGGTAAATGTGACTAGGGGGTGCATGTCACTATGTCACTGGGGGGGTGGTACATGTGACTGGAGGGGGGGTGGTACAGTGGTGTCAGTGTGCTCTGTCTCAGAACTGGTGTCAATGTGCTTTGCCTCAGCGATGGTGTCAGTGTGCTCTCAGCATTCGTGTCAGTGTGCTCAGCGCTGGTGTCAGTGTGCTCTCAGAGTTGGTGTCAGTGTGCTCTCAGCGTTCGTGTCAGTGTGCTCAGCGCTGGTGTCAGTGTGCTCAGCGTTGGTGTCAGTGTGCTCTCAGCGTTGGTGTCAGTGTGCTCTTAGCGTTGGTGTCAGTGTGCTCTCAGCGTTGGTGTCAGTGTGCTCTATCTCAGTACTGGTGTCAGTGTGCTCTGTCAGCCCTGGTGTCAGTGTACTCTATCTCAGCCCTGGTGTCAGTGTGCTCTGTCTCAGTGTTGGTGTCAGTGTGCTCTCAGTGCTGGTGTCAGTGTGCTCAGCGCTGGTGTCAGTGTGCTCTATCTCAGCGCTGGTGTCAGTGTGCTCTATCTCAGCGCTGGTGTCAGTGTGCTCTATCTCAGACCTGGTGTCGGTGTGCTCTCAGCGCTGGTGTCAGTGTACTCAGCGCTGGTGTCAGTGTACTCAGCGCTGGTGTCAGTGTGCTCTATCTCAGACCTGGTGTCAGGGTGCTCTGTGTCAGCCCTGGTGTCAGTGTGCTCTATCTCAGAACTGGTGTCAGTGTGCTCTGTGTCAGAACTGGTGTCAGTGTGCTCTGTGTCAGAACTGGTGTCAGTGTACTCTGTGTCAGCCCTGGTGTCAGCGTGCTCTGCCTCAGCGATGGTGTCAGTGTGCTCTGCCTCAGCCCTGGTGTCCGTGTGCTCTGCCTCAGAGCTGGTGTCAGTGTGCTCTCAGAGTTGGTGTCAGTGTGCTCTCAGAGTTGGTGTCAGTGTGCTTAGCACTGGTGTCAGTGTGCTCAGCGCTGGTGTCAGTGTGCTCAGCGCTGGTGTCAGTGTGCTCTCAGCATTGGTGTCAGTGTGCTCTATCTCAGTACTGGTGTCAGTGTGCTCTGTCAGCCCTGGTGTCAGTGTGCTCTGCCTCAGCGTTGGTGTCAGTGTGCTCTGCCTCAGCGTTGGTGTCAGTGTGCTCTCAGCGTTGGTGTCAGTGTGCTCTCAGCGCTGGTGTTGGTGTCAGTGTGCTCAGCGCTGGTGTCAGTGTGCTCTATCTCAGTGCTGGTGTCAGTGTGCTCAGCGCTGGTGTCAGTGTGCTCTATCTCAGTGCTGGTGTCAGTGTGCTCAGCGCTGGTGTCAGTGTGCTCTGTCTCAGTACTGGTGTCAGTGTGCTCTCAGCGCTGGTGTCAGTGTGCTCTCAGCGCTGGTGTCAGTGTGCTCTATCTCAGTGCTGATGTCAGTGTGCTCTCAGCGCTGATGTCAGTGTGCTCTCAGCGCTGGTGTCAGTGTGCTCAGCGCTGGTGTCAGTGTGCTCTATCACAGCGCTGGTGTCAGTGTGCTCTCAGCACTGGTGTGATTGAGCACATTGACACCAGTACTCTTAATATATGCAATTCATTTTTTTTTCTTGAATTATTTTTTCCCCCCATTATAGATGTGAATGGGGCCTCATGTCTCGTTATGCCTAAGGCCTCACAAAGCCTAGAGCCACCTCTGGTAGGTTGGCAACACTGATCCCAAAGCCCGGCAACTGCGGCTGGATGCCACCATCTTGAATGTGAAGTCAGCAGCCCCAGTAGACGTAGAGCTGTCATTCAGTTGATTCTCTACACTACAGTATTCTCTGCATTCCTCTTTCGGCTGCCATATAGTACTAGGGATACAGTATTTTCTTTTAAAGAATAACCTTTACTGGACAGTGCTGACCAATCAGAATCCACCTAGCCCATACTGTGAGTGCTGGAGGAGAAGAGTGAAAGACAGGATTTCAAATCCCTGGACCGGTAAAGCATTATCCCGATGCCCGACAGCGGGTAATCGTGGAACCCTGGTACAACGGGACTGGGGAGGGGGCCCAGTGTACAGTAAGTTCACCTTACAGATTTTCTGTAAAGGTGAACAAACCCTCTAAAGGAGAGTATTGCAGCAAAAGTGGTTTATATTTAAAGTGATATTAAAGGCTTGCTTTTTTTTTTTTTTAAATAACAAACGTGCTATACTTACCTGCTCTGTGTAGTTATTTGGCACGGAGCAACTCGGATCCTTCTCTTCTTGGGTCCCATGTCGGTGCTCTTGGCCCCTCCCTTCTGCCAAGAGCCCCCAGAGCGAGCAGCTTGCAGTAGGGGGACCCGGGGCACAGCTCAGCGTGGCCATTCACACAGAGAGTTGCTGCTAATGGTGGGTGTGGTCAGGTTGTGCTTACAGTGGGAGGAGCTTACAGTGGTATGGTTAGACCCTTTATGACCAAGGTCAAAACAAAAATAATAGATATAAAAAGTTTCACTGCCACAAACAGAGAGCAGGCAGGCTCTTTATTGCAGAAGACATGCAATGCACATGTGCAGCTCAGCTTACACCTCTGGCCTGGTCTCTGTGTGCTGGAATGACTGATTCCTGTGCATGCGCAGGAGTGATGTCATACTACGCTGACCCATGAAGAAGACTGGAGACCGCCACACAGCTGAAGATGCTGGCACCATTGAGGGACGTTGTCACTGAAGCAAAGGTAAGTTTAGTTCTGTAAAGTCCTTATAAAGTCTGGAAATCTTTTACCTTAATGCATTCCCTGCATTAAGCTAAAAAGTGTCCCAGTGTTTGTATCGCCCAATCACCCCGTTCTATACTTACCTATGTCCTCTCTCAATCCAGCGCTGTGCCCGTCTGCAGTGGCGCTCTCCTCTCCCTCTCTCTGCTCACAGAGGCAGCAGAAGGAACCATTGACTCCTGCCAATCGAATCCTGTGAGCAGCGGGCAGGCAGCGGGGCTGAGCCACGCTGTGTGGGCCAAAAGACATGCACATATAGTATCCCCCTTAATGCAGACCCCCACAGTAAAGACACCCCCCTTAGTGCAGACCCCCCATCAGTATAGAATCCCCCTCAGTGCAGACCCCCATCAGTATAGTATCCCCCTTAGTGCAGACCCCACAATCAGTATAGAATCCCCCTTAGTGCAGACCCCCCATCAGTATAGAATCCCCCCTTAGTGCAGACCCCCCATCAGTATGGAATCCCCCTTAGTGCAGACCCCCATCAGTATAGAATCTCCCTTAGTGCAGACCCCTACAGTATAGACACCCCCTTAGTGCAGACCCCCATCAGTATAGACACCCCCCTTAATACAGACCCCCCATCAGTATAGACACCCCCCTTAGTGCAAACCCCTGCAGTATAGACACCCCCAATTAGTGCAGACCCCCCCATCAGTATAGAATCCCCCTTAGTACAGACCTCCCAATCAGACCTCCACTGCAGGTGTGGGCATCATCCCTGTATAACCCCCGGAAGCTGAGTAGGCACATCTGCGTACACTCGGCGGGAAGGGGTTAAATAAAAAACGGTGTCACTTTTATTCCTATAACAAGGAATGTAAACATCCCTTATAATAGAAAAAAAGCATGACAGGACCTCCTAAATATGAGATCTGGGGGTCAAAAAGACCTCACATCTCATATTTACACTAAAATGCAATAAAAAAACTAAAAAAATTTTGTCATTAAAATTTTTTTTTTAAATGTCCCTTTTAGAGCTATGGGCGGAAGTGACGTTTTTAAGTCTCTTCTGCCCTGCAATGTTATTTGAGATGGGTGGCGGCCATCTTCCCCTCACTCATCTCCATACTTAGCAAGGGGCAACATCCGATCGCCTCCGCCGCTGCCGACGGCTCCGCTAAGCAGCGGAGGGCACTGGAGCATGGCTGGGGGGGCCCCTCTCCCACCACCGATAGAAGTGATCTTGTGGCGAATCCGCCGCAGAGACCACTCTTATCAGAAACCGGACCCGCTGAAGAAGAGGATACCGGGGTTATGGCAGCTAGCTGCTTCCATAACAACCATATTCCTCTTCAAAGTTAGGACATATATGGGCGCGCTGCGGTCTGGAAGGGGTTAGAATGGACAGAACTGTACGGTGCTGCCAGACGTCGTGGTTTTGCGTACCTGAAAACATTCCGCGCTTTCCTATGTGTGGGGGGACATTAAGAGGTGATGGTGCGCCATGTGCATCTTCTAAAGGGCAGCACATATTTCCTGCGGGTTGGGGAACGTGTGCGATTAGCGTGTGTTTCCCATCCTGCATATGTGTGATTCTAGTCTTAGTAGTTCATTTTTTATTTTTTTGTTGTAAACTCAGCTTCTTCGCTGGTCTTCTGGTCTCCAGCGCCGCCATCTTGACTCTGGGAAGCCGGCTGTGACTTCCTGCTGTTCCACAGCTGGCACCCCACCGCTCATGTGCGAGATCTTGGCACCCCAGATGTTTTGGAACTACATTTCCCATGATGCTCAACTACACTGCAGAGTGGCTGAGCATCATGGGAAATGTAGTTCCAAAATATCTGGAGTGCCAAGGTTCGCCATCACTTTCCTAGGGCATGAGACTTGTCCCAGGAGGCTGCGGGAGGGGGGGAGCCGAACCTCGGTTTTTCTCACCTAGGGGGGAGAAGCAGAAGTGGGATCGGGTACCTGTCAGAAAAAGGAACCCACTCCAAAAAAAAAAAGTTGCTATAGCGGTAGAGGAGGGGGGAGGAGGATGGGCAGAACTTCACTTTTTAATCACAAATCTACAAATATTTGTAAATCTATAGCAAAAGGTCGCCCAGTATTGGGATGGCAGGGATCACCTATGCACTCAAAACATCTCACTGATGCTTTGGCAGTCTGATTGGCACCAGTTTGGTTCCTTATTCTGTCAGTAATTCCTCTGATAAATGTCACTCACAGGCACTTCACTAGAGCTGATCATCAGCATCAACCTTCTGCTTTACACATTCAGGATGGCAAACTGCAGGCTCAGAGCTCTGAGCAGAGCGACCTCGTGTGGTGAATATGCACCATCACATGTGAGCTGAAGATGCTTTATCTATCTTTCACCAGAAGGGGTCAGTGCTGCTCATATTCTTTATTGTTTAACTAGTTGCTGACCGCCGGCCGTCAAATGACGGCCAGGCGGCGCACCTATTGTGGCGGGAGGCCGTCATATGACGGCCTCCCGTTTAAACAGGGAATGCGCGCGATCGTGCGCGCTCATCCCTTTTTTATCGGTGGCGGCGTGTCTCACGGAGACACCGCTCGCCACCGAAGGGGGTGAACAGCCATTCGTTATGGCTGTTTACCACGTGATCGGCCGTGATGAAGTCACGGCCGATCACAGATGGTCACACCCCGAACGTGCACGGCGCATGCGCGCGATCGCGAGCGCGCTGCGCGTGCACGTCGGTGGCGGCGTGTTCCCCGGGAACACTACTCGTCACCGACGCTGGTAAACAGCCATTGGCCGGCTGTTTACCCACGTGATCGGCTGTGAGCCTTTCACAGCCGATCACAAAAATGTAAACAAACTGCGGTAACGGGATTTTACCGGGTTCTCCTCCTCACACACCGATCGTGTGTGAGGAGGAGATTGCGGTAACATCTCGTTACCGCATACAGTGTACACCAATCATACTGATTGCCCCCCCCCCCCCCCGATAAAGAGGACCTGTCACCACCCCTCATAGTACCTGTCAATCACAGTCCATCAGAGTACCTGTCACAGTCCATCAGAGTATTTGAGTACCTGTCACAGCACATCAGAGTACCTGAGTACCTGTCACAGCCCATCAGAGTACCCGAGTACCTGTCACAGCCCATCAGAGTACCTGTCAGCCCATCAGAGTACCCGAGTACCTGTCACAGCCCATCTGAGTACCCGAGTACCTGTCACAGTTCATCTGAGTACCCGAGTACCTGTCACAGCCCATCAGAGTACCCGAGTACCTGTCACGGCCCATCAGAGTACCCGAGTACCTGTCACGGCCCATCAGAGTACCCGAGTACCTGTCACGGCACATCAGAGTACCCGAGTACCTGTCACGGCACATCAGAGTACCCGAGTACCTGTCACGGCACATCAGGGTACCCGAGTACCTGTCACGGCACATCAGGGTACCCGAGTACCTGTCACGGCCCATCAGGGTACCCGAGTACCTGTCACGGCCCATCAGGGTACCCGAGTACCTGTCACGGCCCATCAGGGTACCCGAGTACCTGTCACGGCCCATCAGGGTACCCGAGTACCTGTCACAGTCCATTAGAGTACCGAGTACCTGTCACAGTCCATTAGAGTACCGAGTACCTGTCACAGTCCATCAGGGTACCCGAGTACCTGTCACAGTCCATTAGAGTACCGAGTACCTGTCACAGTCCATTAGAGTACCCGAGTACCTGTCACAGTCCATTAGAGTACCGAGTACCTGTCACAGTCCATTAGAGTACCGAGTACCTGTCACAGTCCATCAGGGTACCCGAGTACCTGTCACAGCCCATCTGAGTACCCGAGTACCTGTCACAGTCCATCTGTGTACCAGAGTACCTGTCACAGTCCATCTGAGTACCCGAGTACCTGTCACAGTCCATATGAGTACCTGTCACCGCCCTTCAGAGTACCCAAATACCAGTCACCAAACCATCAGAGTACCTGTCACCAGGCCATCAGAGTACCCGAGTACCTGTCACCAGGCCATCAGAGTACCCGAGTACCTGTCACCAGGCCATCAGAGTACCCGAGTACCTGTCACCAGGCCATCAGAGTACCCGAGTACCTGTCACCAGGCCATCAGAGTACCCGAGTACCTGTCACCAGGCCATCAGAGTACCCGAGTACCTGTCACCAGGCCATCAGAGTACCCGAGTACCTGCCACCAGGCCATCAGAGTACCCGAGTACCTGTCACCAGACCATCAGAGTACCCGAGTACCTGTCACCAGACCATCAGAGTACCCGAGTACCTGTCACCAGACCATCAGAGTACCCGAGTACCTGTCACCAGACCATCAGAGTACCCGAGTACCTGTCACCAGGCCATCAGAGTACCCGAGTACCTGTCACCAGGCCATCAGAGTACCTATCTCCAGCCCATGTCTCATAGAATATACATTGGGGTGTTTGCTTTCCAAAATGGGGTCATTTTGTGGGTAATTTCACTGTCCTGGTGGTCCAGGACCTTCAAAAGTGTGATGGGTAGGAATGAAATGAGATGTGTCATTTATGCTCCTAGAACGCCTGAACGTACTACTTCAATGTTCGGCCTCTCTATGTGGCCAGGTTGTGTAAAAGTCCTACACATGTGGTATCGCCATACTCGGGAGGAGTAGCAGAATGTATTTTGGGGTGTAATTTTTGCTATATACATGCTATGTGTTAGAAATATCTTATAAATTGACAATTTTGTGTAAAAAAAATGCGTTAAAATTTTTTCCACATATTCCAAAAACTTCTGGAAAAAAATGAACCGTTCAAAAGACTCATTATGCCTCACAGATTATACGTTGGGGTGTTTGCTTTCCAAAATGGGGTAATTTTATGGGAAATTCCATTGTCCTGGTACTCCAGGGCCTTCAAAAGTGTAATAGGTGGTTGAGAAATGAGATGCGTAATTTTTGCTCGTAGAACGTCTGAAGGTACTACATCAATGTTAGTGCTCTGTATGTGGCTAGGCTGTGTAAAAGTCCTACACATGTGGTATCGCCGTACTCGGGAAGAGTAGCAGAATGTATTTTGGGGTGTAATTTGTTGTATGCATATGCTGTGTGTGAGAAATAACCTGATAATATGACAATTTAGTAAAAAAAAAAAAAAAAAAAAAAAATAAAATCTTCATTTTGCAAAGAATTGTGGGAAAAAATGACAACTTAAAAAAACTCACCATGCTACTTACTTAATACCTTGGGATGTCTACTTTGTAAAAAGGGGTCATTTGGGGGGTATTTGTACTTTCCTGACTTGTTAGGGCCGGTTCACACAGCAGGCGAGGCGAGGCGACTCTGACTTGCCTCGCCGCGACCTGCCGCGGCCTCAGCGGCGACTTGCAAATGACTTCTGTATAGAAGTCAATGCAAGTCGCCCCGAGGTCGCCCAAAAGTAGTACAGGAACCTTTTTTCTGAGTCGGAGCGACTCGAGTCGCTCCTCTCAGAACGGTTCCATTGTACAGAACGGGGGCGACTTGCGAGAGCGAGGCGAGGCGAGTCGTGTCGCCTCGCATCGCCCGCTGTGTGAACCGGCTCTTAGTGTCTCAAGAAATGAGGTACACCTGATGTACTGAAGGCCTGATCAGAAGTGATCAATTTTCAGTGATTGGCACCATAGTTTGTAGACTCTATAACTTTCACAAAGACCAAATAATATATACTAATGTGGGTTATTTTTACCAAAGATATGTAGCAGTATAAATTTTGGCCAAAATTTATGAAGAAAAATTACTAATTAGCAAAAATTTATGACAGAAACGAAGAAAAAGGCATTTTTTTCACAAAATTTACGTTTTATTTTATTTATAGCACAAAAAATAAAAAACCCACTAGTGATTAAATACCACTAAAAGAAAGCTCTATTTGTGTGGAAAAAAGGACGCAAGTTTCATATGGATACAGTGTAGGATGACTGAGTAATTGTCATTCAAACTGTGAGAGCGCTGAAAGCTGAAAATTGGTCTGGTCAGGAAGGGGGTGTAACTGCACTGTACTGAGGTGGTTAAAAGTATTACTGATTAAAAAAAAAAATAATAATAAAAAAAAAACTCCATACAAATAATTATTGAGTTTCTCCCTTATAAATAAGTGCAATTATTACAACACAATTATTACAACACATTTTTACATATATTATGCTCCAATCAATCTTTTAAAAATCTGCAATGCAATGTTACAAATAATTATCCTATAAATGCGATGAAATCAAACAGAAAAGATTGTGAATATGTGATGAAAAAAAGGGTTAAATTAAATATGAACAAAGAAAAGTAATATAAAAGAAATAAATAAGAGTGTAGAAAAAAAATATAATAATGATAATAATTAAAAAAAAATATATATAAATAAGAGTCTATAAAAAAGTTACAATATATAAATATATATGAAAACATTTCATGAATTAATATATAATATAATAGATAAGGGTGTATAAAAAAATAACAATAGTTAATAAATATAAAAATAACTATAAATACAGGTGTATAAAATAGTGAATAAAAATAAATATTGATAATAGCCAAATACCCTCTGAGTGCTCTACTTCTACGTTCTTTCTATGCAAATTCAGTATCTTTTTGTTTATTGCCAATGTTATCATTTTCTTTTTGTGTGTTTATGGAAAAAAACGTAATCACGTTTCAAAAAATAAAAAAAAATAAAGGTGTCTAAACACAAAAAAAAGAAAAAGGATTAAATCTAGAAAATAAAAAAAATAAGGGTGTGTGTAAATAAAACAATCTGTCATATATAAAACAAATATAAATAAGAGTGCATAAAAATAATAAATATGATAAATAGTAAATATAGAAATAAAAATTGTGAATAAAGGGGTATAAAACAATAGATAAAAACCTTAAACATAATTGTATTTATTTATTTTATATTATATTTATGTTTTTTTTGCCAATGATAATAAAATGGTAATAAAATAATAAAAACCTTAAATATACTTTTTTATTTTCTATTATATTTATGTTTTTTTATTTATTTAATTTTTTAAATTTTTATTCTTATTATTTAGGGTGCTCTGCAATAAAAATGTAAATAAATGGGGTATAAAATAATAAATAATAATGTTAAAGATAATATTTTTTTATTTTCTGTTATATTTCTGTTTTGTTTTGTTATGTTTATTTCGATTTTTATTGTAGAGCTGCCTGAATAATTAGAGTGAAAGATATATATATATTTTGTTTTTTTAATAGGGTAAAAAAATGACAGGCTGTGTATCACTGTATTATCTGAATGCTCTAAGTCGGCTATTCACTGCTATCTTGCCAGCCCAGTACTGGTCAGTGTGATAGACATTGCCATCATCGATCAGTGGTGGACCAGGGTATAGTCGTGAGCCACCAGCAATGCTAATGCTGAATTATGGCACTAGCAGTGGTGGACCAGGGTATAGTCGTGAGCCACCAGCAATGCTAATGCTGAATTATGGCACTAGCAACGGACACCCGCGTGACTTGTCAGGGGGGTGGACTAGAACTCATGGACATACCAGAGACATTTCTTTATCTAGAAGCTAGTTTCTCAGTGCCGTTAGCAGCTCAGCATTGCCATCTACAGGCATTACTGAGAATTATACCCGCACGCTGCTGAGCTGAAGAGACGCTCTCTGCTCTATGAGACCTGCGCACAAGCTGTAGCTGGCTTTGCTGATGCCTGCCTCGGAAGGACCCCGTTGTACTGTCCATAACGTCGCTTAGCAACCGCCCGTCCTTGCCAACCGGAGTGCGACCATAGTAACCCACAGACTGCAACATGGCAGAGGGAGGGGAGCCGATCGTCAGACCCAGAAGGATCTTTATTCAATCCGGGGCGTTAATATAGATAAAGTAGGCACAATTCTTTTTTCTTTATTGAGTGGCATTTAGTTCACACCAGAATGCCGGCTTGGAAGCCGCACGTTTCCTGCACCACCTTCAAAACGCACCACAGTTGTGATTTGCAGCGGGGTGTTAATGTTACGTCATGAAATGCTGGTCGCACGCGCAGGGCACTCGCCTGCACCAGACCGCGTGCTACAGAAGTACTATGCCATCCGCTTGCTGTGCGTTTCCCTTAAAGGAGTGCATGACCTGCTTTTGGTGCAGTTCGGTGCGACTCGGTCCATTCACAATGAATAGGCTAAAATCGCACACCGCACGTGAATGGCAGAGGAACGCTCAGTACGTTGTTGTGCGATTCCGTGGTGTGGACCGGCCCTTCACTCATTTGTATGCGGAGGCCGAGCTGCAATGCCACTTCATGTGAGCTCTGGTGCATTGCGAGAAAAATGCTCCAAGTCTGCGTTTAAAAAAAAAAATGAATATAAATAAGGGAGTATAAAAAAAATGCAAACAATATATATTTGTGAATACATTTAATGAATAAATATAAAAATAAATAAGGGGATATATAAACAATAATAAAATAGTTAATAAATGTAAAAATAATTATAAATAAGGGGGTATAAAATAATAAATAAGGGCGAGCGATTAATAATGCCCATACACCTCCTGGGGGCTCTACTTCTACCTGCTTTTTATGCGAATTCAGTAGCACAAGGCAGCTTTGTGGTGTGAACAGGGCACAGAGATAATAATGGTTTTCTATGGTCCTGTGTGGTGACCGGTGCTGATAAAGTGCAGAAAAATGCATCCAGTGTGAATGAGCTCTTAGGTGAGGTTGTCACTTATTTTTTTCAAGCCAAACCCGAACACTCTAGCAGCGCACAGTACGTTTTTTGTTTTTGTTTTAGGGTGCTTTCACACTGCAGCCGCCCGAGCACAGGATTCAAAACCCGGACTGTCCGGGTGAATCTCGGACAGGTGGTGACCCTACTCTTAGGCCTCAGCTATCCACACCTCTGTGTGAAGGACCGTCTTTGCCCGCATCCATTTATGTCTATTGGGACGCAGTAGCAGCATGGATATAGCCACCGGGGCCAGCTTGGCAGTCGTGCAGGGGCATGTCTCTGAACGTCTGTGCAGGCACTGCGTCCCAGTAGACATAAACCATACTGCTTGTACCCAGAGGCATAAAACACTTGGGTACCCCATGCAGGCATGGGGGGGGCCCTTAGCATAGGTACGTCTGTGTGAATGAGGCCTTTAACCTCTTGCCAACCTGCTGCAGTACCTATACTGTGGGGGATTGGCTCTTTCAGGCATGGTAAAGTACCTGTACATCGGGGCTTTCTTCCGGGTCCGCTCTCTCACGCATGCGTGCGCACCCAGAAACCCGAGCTGTCATTCACTGCAGCAAAAGCCAAGCAGTGGGTCTTAGCCAATGATTTATGGCCGGGACCCACTGATCGGCTGAGCGAATGACAGAAGAGAGCAACAACACAGAGCTCTCTACAGACGGCAGCAA
This sequence comes from Lithobates pipiens, assembly GCF_037356315.1. Lineage (NCBI taxonomy): Eukaryota > Metazoa > Chordata > Amphibia > Anura > Ranidae > Lithobates > Lithobates pipiens. The sequence goes on from NW_027507764.1 coordinate 195,727,153, forward strand.
CGTGCCGCTTTTTTTTCTCCCTGCAAAGTAGGGAATAAAAATCAGAACATTACTTAATAAAAATCAGCACATTGTACATACAGTAACCATTGTCAGGCACACAGTTAACCTTTTGATCTAATGTTAACCCCTTTCCCAGTCAGTGTCATTAGTACAGTGACAGTGTATATTATTAGCACTGATCACTGTATTAGTGTCACTGGTGGTGTCAGCATCAGTTTGGCTGCTTTCACACCGAGGCGTTTTTTAGGTGTGTTAGCGCTAGAAATAGCCTCTAATGCCTGAAAACCTCCTCCCTATTCATTCCAGTGTGACTTTTCACACTGGGGCGGTGCGCTTGCGGGACATTCTGAAAAGTCCTGCAAGCAGCATCTTTGGGGCAGTTTGGGAGCTCTGCATACACTGCTTCCAAAACTCCCTGCCCATTGAAATGAATGGGCAGCGCTGCCAAAGCTCTGCGACATGGGCGCTTTTAACCCTTTCTTTGGCCGGCAGTGGGCTAAAATTAGCGACGCTTTACCGCTAACGCGGAGCGACTACAGTGTGAAAGTAATCTAAGTGTCAGATTGACCGTGCACTAAGGGAGTCCCACTATAAGTTGCTGATCGCCACCATTACTAGTATAAATAAATAAATATAAACTCTAGTATATATCCCATAGATTGTAGACGCTATAGTTTTCATACAAACCAATCAATATACACTTTTTTTTATTTTTTTACCAAAAATATGTAGCAGGATGCGTTTTGGCCAAAATATAAGAAGAAATTAAATTTTTTTATTTTTTTATTGGATATGTTTTATAGCAGAAAGTAAAATATATATATATTTTTTGCTTTTTTTAATATTTTCAGTCTTTTTTCGTTTATATAATAAAAAATAAATAATGCAGTGGTGATCTAGTACCACCAAAAGAAAGCTCTATTTGTGTGAAAAAAAAATATATAAATTTTGTTTGGGGACAGTGTTGCATGACTGCGAAATCGGCAGTTAAAATAACACCGTGCCATATAGCAAAAAATGGCCTGGTCATGAAGGGGGATAAATCTTCCCGGAGGTCTAGTGGTTTAGTGTATCTAGATCCAAAATCTTTTTTTTCTTTTTTTCTGGATAGAGTAGGAAGAGTTTTAACCCCTGCTAGGTTATTATTATTTGTGCACCACTGGGGAGATTTCCCTTCACTTCCTGTCCTAGAGATGCAACAGAAGGTTAAAAGTAAATCTCTAAATGTGATTGGGGTTCTTCTCTTAGATAGTTCACCCAGTAAAGGAGTCAGTACGATTGATAGTATACAGTGTCATCATTTGTAGGAGCTGGTTGTAGACATACCAGTGATGTAACTAGAAGGTGGAGGTGGAGGCGGGTGTAGTGGTATAGGTGGTGGCTGATGGACAGCAGCAGGAACAGCAGGTGGAGGAAGAGTGAGTTTTGTCAAATCAGCGGTTTCTGGAACGTTGGCGGCATCACCCTCTACTGCCCCAATTCCAGGCACCAGAGGAGGTTTTCACTCTAGAGGCCACAAAGAAGAAGAAGCGTGTGTAATTACGTGCAAACGTTCGGTTGGCGCGAGTGCGTCCACGTGTTCGTATTGGCGTGCGTCCGTTCGTACCAGGACTCGCACGCCTCTGATGGGGACACCGTGCATGATCCTTGGGACGAAGGTGAACTGCTGCTACACGGGGACGGATCTTCACATGGTGAGTTCTCTGACACCAGGAAAGGTACATCAGAATGCGGATGCCCTTTCTCGGGTCTATTGTCACTTGGCTCTTGGTGTCCAGACCCCTGGCTTGGAACAGGGTATTTCAAGGGGTTAATTGAAGAGGGCAGTTACTTCCCCTTCAGACCTGCTTATTGCCAGCTGGGCTGAAAATGTTAGAGGGGAGCTGTTTGAGTAGGAGAGAAAGAGAGACACAGCAGCATGCTGTGTGAAAGGATCCTTTGCTGTATTGCGTACCTGCTGGGGTGAGCAAAACCATATCAGAGACTGTAGCTCTGGCTAGAGCCATGTACTTTATCTATATATCAGCCTGTTGGTTAAAGAGATTGAACTTTTCCTACATCTGCACCTGTGTTACAAGACAAGTCTGTTGTTTCTTCTGTTTATTTTGCTGAATAAAGCCATTTTTACTTTACTGAACTATTTGAGCCGGTGTCTTGTGAAATAGGGTCCTCCATCAGATGCTGTCCCCTGCGTACTGCGCATGCGCAGTACACAGGAGCACAGATTCCGAAAATTGCCGAGGACGAACGGCGCCTGCGCCGTGAGTCCAGGTTCTATCCCCACTATCCAAGTGGACATAGAGTTAGAATAAAAAAGAGCCGAGTGCAGCGAGGCCGAGCCCGAAGCGTGGCGAGCGAAGCTCGCCCGCGAGGGGCCCTCTAAAATTCTAAACCCTATGTCCGCTTGGATAGTGGGGCTACCTCCTCCACTCACGGCGCAGGCGCCGTTCAGCTTCGGAGATTTTCCGAAGCTTCGTCTGCTCCGTACTGCGCATGCGCAGTACGGAACGGACACATATGGATGGCCGGACTCTATTAGGCAGAACACCGGCTCTTTACCCCTCCGATCGCCTACAAATGATTTATATCTATATATCTATATATATATATATATATATATATATATATATATATATATATATATATATATATATATATATATATATATATATATATATATATATATGGCCTAAGTCTAGATGAATCACCCACACTTAACCACTTTCAGACCGGACCATTTTGCTGGTAAATGACCAGAGGTCTTTTTACACTTTGGCACTGCGCTGCTTTAACTGGTAATTGCGCAGTCATGCAATGTTGTACCCAAACAAAATTTGCGTCCTTTTCTTCCCACAAATAGAGCTTTCTTTTGATGGTATTTGATTGCCTCTGCGATTTTTATTTTTTGCGATATAAACGTAAAAAGACCGCAAATTTTGAAAAAAAATGATATTTTCTACTTTTTGTTATTAGAAAAATCCAATAAACTCAATTTTAGTCATACATTTAGGCCAAAATGTATTCAGCCACATGTCTTTGGTAAAAAAAAAGTCAATAATTGTATATTTATTGGTTTGCGCAAAAGTTGTCACATCTACAAACTAAGGTACGTTTTCTGGAATTTACGCAGCTTTTAGTTTACGACTGCCTATCTCATTTCTTGAGGTGCTAAAATGGCAGGGCAGTACAAAACCCCCCCAAATGACCCCATTTTGGAAAGTAGACCCCCTAAGGAAATTGATAAGAGGCATGTTGAGCCCATTGAATATTTTATTTTTTTGCCTCAAGCGATTGAATAATGACAAAAAAAAAAATTTTTTTTTTTTTTTACACAAAGTTGTCACTAAATGATATATTGCTCACACATGCTATGGGCGTATGTGAAATGACACCCCAAAATAAATTCTGCTGCTTCTCCTGAGTATGGGGATACCACATATGTGGGACTTTTTGGGAGCCTAGCCGCGTACGGGGCCCCGAAAACCAAGCACCGCCTTCAGGCTTTCTAAGGGCGTAAATTTTTGAGTTCACTTCTCACTACCTATTACAGTTTTGAAGGCCATAAAATGCCAAGATGGCACAAAACCCCCACAAATGACCCCATTTTAGAAAGTAGACACCCCAAGCTATTTGCTGAGAGGCATGTTGAGTTCATGGAATATTTTATATTTTGCCACAAGTTGCGGGAAAATTACAAACTTTTTTTTTTTTTTTTTTTTTTTAACAAAGTTGTCACTAAATGATATATTGCTCATGCATGCCATGGGCATATGTGAAATGACACCCCAAAATAAATTCTGCTGCTTCTCCTGAGTACGGGGATACCACATATGTGGGACTTTTTGGGAGCCTAGCCGCGTACGGGGCCCCGAAAACCAAGCACCGCCTTCAGGCTTTCTAAGGGCGTAATTTTTTGATTTCACTCCTCACTACCTATTACAGTTTTGAAGGCCATAAAATGCCAAGATGGCACAAAACCCCCACAAATGACCCCATTTTAGAAAGTAGACACCCCAAGCTATTTGCTGAGAGGCATGTTGAGTCCATGGAATATTTTATATTTTGCCACAAGTTGCGGGAAAATTACAAACTTTTTTTTTTTTTTTTTTTTTTTCACAAAGTTGTCACTAAATGATATATTGCTCACGCATGCCATGGGCATATGTGAAATGACACCCCAAAATAAATTCTGCTGCTTCTCCTGAGTATGGGGATACCACATATGTGGGACTTTTTGGGAGCCTAGCCGCGTACGGGGCCCCGAAAACCAAGCACCGCCTTCAGGCTTTCTAAGGGCGTTACAGTTTTGAAGGCCATAAAATGCCAAGATGGCACAAACCCCCCCCAAATGACCCCATTTTGGAAAGTAGACACCCCTAAATTTAGGGGTACACTAGTGAGACTAGGTAATAAATGGCGGGTGCCCTGAAACTATAAAAAAATAACTAACCAACCAGCGTCACCTGTAACAGTTATATGGTGATCACTGGTGAAAGGGTTAACTAGGGGGCAATCAGGGGGCTTTATGCGGTAGTATATGGGGGTCCCTGGCGCTATAAAAAGCTGCAGCGAACCTAAATACCTACCTGCCTAACTAGCGTCACCTGTGACACTAATACAGCGATCAGAAAAACGATCGCTTATTAGGCTGGGTTCACACTGGAGCGATGCGGGAACGCCACGAATGCGCGGCGGGTTCCCGCATCGCATGCCTCCCGGCGGCAGTTCACACTGCCCTATGCGAACTGCTGGGAGTGTCAGTGAAATGTTACTGACACCCCCAGATCAGTTCGCATATCGCAGTGCGATCTGCAAACTCGGATCGCATGGTGTGAACACCCATGCGATCCGATTCTGCTGCGGGCCAAAAAAAGGGTCCCGTGCGAATTTGCGGCGGGTGCGGCGGGTGCGGCGAATGGCTGAACTCGAATCGCACAGAGATCGGATGTGATTTGCACTGCAGTGCGGTGCGAATCACATCCGTTCTCATAAACCGCTGCAATGTGAACCCAGCCTTAGTGACACTGGCGACGGGGGGTGATCACGGGGTTAAACCTTTATTGGGGGGGTTAGGGGGGTACCTTATAACTAAAGGGGGCTAACCCTAACTGCCCTAACAGTTATTAGTCACAAATGACACCCGCCGGGTGATCAGGGGGTTAAACCTTTATTAGGTAATAAATGGCGGGTGCCCTGAAACTATAAAAAAATAACTAACCAACCAGCGTCACCTGTAACAGTTATATGGTGATCACTGGTGAAAGGGTTAACTAGGGGGCAATCAGGGGGCTTTATGCGGTAGTATATGGGGGTCCCTGGCGCTATAAAAAGCTGCGGCGAACCTAAATACCTACCTGCCTAACTAGCGTCACCTGTGACACTAATACGGCGATCAGAAAAATGATCGCTTATTAGGCTGGGTTCACACTGGAGCGATGCGGAAACGCCGCAAATCCGCGGCGGGTTCCCGCATCGCATGCCTCCCGGCGGCAGTTCACACTGCCCTATGCGAACTGCTGGGAGTGTCAGTGAAATGTTACTGACACCCCCAGATCAGTTCGCATATCGCAGTGCGATCTGCAAACTCGGATCGCATGGTGTGAACACCCATGCGATCCGATTCTGCTGCGGGCCAAAAAAAGGGTTCCGTGCGAATTTGCGGCGGGTGCGGCGGGTGCGGCGGGTGTGGCGGGTGCGGCGGGTGCGGCGAATGGCTGAACTCGAATCGCACAGAGATCGGATGTGATTTGCACTGCAGTGCGGTGCGAATCACATTCGTTCTCATAAACCGCTGCAATGTGAACCCAGCCTTAGTGACACTGGCGACGGGGGGTGATCACGGGGTTAAACCTTTATTGGGGGGGTTAGGGGGGTACATTAGAACTAAAGGGGGCTAACTCTAACTGCCCTAACAGTTATTACAGTCACAAATGACACCAATGCAAAAAAAAAAAAAAAAAATGACATTGGTGTCACTGTGACTGGGGGGCAGGGGTAATTGGGGGGGTGATCGGGGGGTAAAGGGGGGGTGTGAGTGTGCCTGGCATGTTCTACTGTGTGTGTGAGTGTTGGTGCAACTTACTGATCCGTTCTCCTCCGTGTCGGAACGAAAAATACCGACACGGAGGAGAGAATACATCACTTCCTCTCCTGTGTTTACATTACAGGAGAGGAAGTGATGTCACCGGGGATTTCTATTCGTCGGGAGCGATCGCGAGGGGGTGGCCATGAATGAATGGCCGTCCCCTCGTCCGGGATCGCTCCCGTACGAATTCCGACCGCCGCAGGCACCGGGCGGGGGCCCGATCGGGCCCCCGACCCGCGGGAGGCAAGGGACGTACATGTATGTCCTTATGCCTGCCCGTGCCATTGTACCGACGTACATCGGCGTGCGGCGGTCGGCAACTGGTTAAAGGGGCAGCTACACATTTTTTGTTTTCTTTTTCATACACATTATTTGAAGTGTATTGGGATAGGCTCTAGTGCATCTAATAAATTGTTTTTGATATATAACCAAATGTAATGTACTTCGGCTTCTTTCATTGTCTTTGTGTATTAGTTATACAGGCTTATCAGCGCCTCAACAGAGACAGAAAACCATTATCTCTTCTTTATTTCTACAGATATTTCCCAATTAAGACAGACACAACCATTGCCGCCACCCACATCACCACCACCCAAAGTGCCAGTCCTGTGCGCACAAAATAACTGTTTGAATGATGGAATCTGTGTTCTGGAAAACCAGCAGCCGGCATGCAGGTAAAAATGTCTTGCCTCAGTGCAGGAGTGTCAAACTCAATTTCATTGTGGGCCACATTGCATGAGCATTATAATTGCCCTTAACCACTTGAGACCCGCGCTATAGCCGAATGACGGCTACAGCGCGGATCTCCTTTGCCGGGACGACGTCTGCAGGTAAGCTGCACTTGTAAACCCAGAAGGCTTCGGGGAACAGAGGGCAGATAGGGTGACCATTTACAGCCAGGTGACTTCAAGTAATTGTAGCACCCTCTAGTGTAGAGTGCTAGGCTGTACATAGATTTCTTTTTGTAATATAGGTAAATTTAGGCTTGGCTACTCTTACCTCCCCCACTATCAAGCGGTCGGAAATTACCTGGATCTCAGTGTGTACTTGCTGGATCTCAGCACGGTGTGTCTCCTCCACTCTCTTAATGAGAGCCTCTATATCGGCTTTCGTTGGTAGAGCCTGGATTAAGCTCTTCAGATCCTCCGCTTCCGATCGTATACTACGAGGGGTGACTTCCTCGCATTCCTCTTTGCCGTTCCCGGCCTCGGTTGGGCTTTTCGTCTCCCCCCTATTCGTCCGCGCACTCGCCTCCGCTTCCGATTGTTTAGTGCGAGGGGTAGCTCCTTCGTTTTCCTCCCTGCCATTCCCAGCCTCGATTGAGCTTTTCATCTCCCCCCTGTTTGTCCGAGCGCTCACCACCTCGGGGGGCTTAGCTACGTCCGTAGTCTCGGCGATATGCCCGGCAGCTGACATCCGCCTCGGGGAGAAATACTGCTGTATAGCGGGTTGTGGGGCACTGCACCCTGCAGCTCTACGCGAGGTTTTCGTTTCTCTCTGTCTAGGCGCGCTCATTCCGGGATCCTCAGGTGCAAATCACCTATGACTGGCGGTTCAGCTAGGAGCACAGACTCTGCACGCCCTCACTCAGCCATGCTCAGACCACACCCCCCTAAGCAACAGATTTGAAGGAAAAATGGAGAGAGTGGAAAGGGAGAGCAAAGAGCAGGGTGAGACGTTGGTGAAGATGCAGCTTCAGATCGAGGAACTTGAAGATCGTAGTCGTCGCTGCAACTTGAGGTTCCGAGGAGTCCCAGAAGTCGCTGAGCAGGAGGACTTGCAGGAGAAGGTAATGAGCATTTTTCACATGATTTTAGAGGGTAATGTCCCGCCTAACATGGATTTGGACAGAGTACACAGGGCGCTAGGGCCTAAATCAGCAGACCCGCAAAGGCCCAGGGACATAATTTGCCGCCTCCATAGATACGCGCATAAGGAGACTTTGCTGAGGAAGGCATGGTTGGCTGGCAATATTGAGATAGAGGGATCAGTAGTGAAGCTCCTACCTGACTTATCCCGGGCCACACTACAGCGCAGAGCACAGTTGCGTGCTGTCTTGGACTGTGTACGGCGGGAGGGACATGCATACAGATGGAAATACCCTCTTGCTGTGGTAATAAGAAAAGGAACATCTACATGCACACTGAGACTATACAGCGATCTTCCAAAATTATTTGCCTTTATAGGTGTGGAGCCGTTTATGGTGCCGAACTGGAGACTCCCACTCTCTCAGCTACAGAGAAAAAAACCAGAAAGCACAGGAGGGAAAGAGAGGGAGTGGGAAAGATGAGAAAGACATATTACAGCACAATGAGACTTGTGTTAGAAATTAAGCTAAATTAACTCATATCCCTGAACCTATCCTTTTTTTTTTGTTTCTTTTGTGCGCCTGTTGGGGCTTTTTCCCTTCTCTGTTTCCTTTTTTTCGTAGCCTCATCCCATAGGTTTTCAACTTGTCTAATTAATTCCCTCCATGATGATTTAAGAAGTATGGGAGGAGAGAGATATGCTCTTAATATCTTTTTTTGGATTAGGATGAATGGAGATAATGAGGGATGAGGTGGGGGCAGCGGGTGGGTTGGGGGGGTCGGGGGGGGGGTCGGGGGGGGGATACAGGTGGAGAGTCTAAGATAAATACACAAATAAGATTAGGTAATTATAATAAAGGGGGGGGGGGTTCAGGTCCCTGGGGGGGATTCACATGACCGAGGTTCCTAGAAGAGGTGGTCACTTAGGAGAGTAATATAATTTACTATTATAATTTACTAGGGATAAAGAGGGGGAAAATGGGATGATAGGGGTTGCAGTGGTTTCTTCTTTTTTTTTTTAGAAGTGTTGGGAGGAGGGGGGCATTTAATATAATACATAATATTTTTTTTTCTTTGTTTTTTTCTTGTTTTTTGGGGGGGGAGGGAGTAATGGATGTGGAGGGTCAGTAAATATATATGGGAATGATGGTGCACAGGGGATGGTTTAGACTTGTGAGGGTTGAGAGGGTGGGATAAGGAGGGATATTGAGCTGGGGGGGAGAGTATATAGAATTAGGACACAAGAAACTGTTGGTTTTTTTTTTTTTTTTTTTGGTCAATCACTAATCACCAATATTAGTAACTTTTAATATCACCACTAACAAAATAAAGCACATAGCTAGGGACCTGGGGGAAACGGAGGGTTTACGGATTGGGACCAGACCCCCCTACCTGAACTTAAGGATGAATAAAATAACTTTATAAGATGTGGCCTCCGGCCCCCCCCCCTCTCTTTCTCCCTTTCTCCTTCTCCCCACCTTGCCTCCCCTCCCCCCTTTGAGGAGGAAAGGGAGAGAGGGAAAGGAAAAAGGGGAGGAAAAAGGGAAGGGAAAAGGGAAAGAAAAAAAAAGAAAAGAAAATGTATTTTTTTTTTTTTTTGGGATGAGGAGTGTAAGGTATTATATTGTATTGTTGCTTTATTGTATTATGGTACGGTTTTTTTTTTTTTTTTTTTGGAACAAGGTCAATACACAATATGGCTCTTGGAGGAAGGAAGAGAGAAACGGAGAGGAGACATGGAAAATAGGAAAGGGGGGGGGGATTGATATAAATTATATATACAGGAGAGGCTTAAGCTTTGGATAAATATAGAGATGGGTACATGTATGAATTTACAAACACAGGTGCAGCTGTGAATGTGTGTCTCCATACATGTATATGCAAGGGTATAGGTGTATATATGTAAAAGTATATACGTAGATGTGAATGGACAGACATAATTAACTTTGCCTCTACTATGGCTTCTGTCTCCTTTTTTTTTTTTTTTTTTTAACCCCCCCTCTCTTAAAAGAGCCATGTTGGAGTAGACACAATCTATGTGGAGAAGTAACAGGTGACAGTAGAAAACATGATATTATAAAAGACTGGCGGAGGGCACGGGGGAAGCTCGCCCAGGAGCAGCCAGGCACAACCACAAAACCCCATTAGGTAAACACTCATAATCCGGAGGGTCCGGAAATTGAGTGGGTAAAAGCAGTAGAGCTTTGAGATTCGTGGGGAGACCGTTGGTAAACGGCCAACCCAGGGATTGGTAGTGGGGGAGGGAGGGAGGGAGTAGCAGATTGGACGGGAGGGAGGGGGGCGGGAGGGGGTAGGGTTAGAGGGGGTTCTCCCCCCCCCCTTTTTTTTTTTTTTTTTTTGTTTGTTTGCACCTTTACTTGTCTCTGCCTCTTTCCCCAAGGAGATATGGAAACTTTAAAAATAATGTCCCTGAATGTAAAGGGACTGAACGTCCCGGAAAAAAGACGAATGTTACTTCATGATTTAAAGAGATTGAAGATAGATGTAGCGTTTATTCAAGAAACACATTTCAGAGAAAATAATTTCTCTCTGCTGAGGTCTACGGGGTATCCAATGGTTTACCATGCGCTTAACCCGATTTCCAAAACTAAGGGAGTCACCATTATGATATCAAAAACAGTAGCATGGAATCATAGGGATTCTATGATAGATGCAAAGGGAAGGTATCTGTTTGTAAAGGGGACTATAGGAGGGGTAGGAGTTACATTAGCAACATATTATGCCCCCAATATACAACAAGACCTCTTTTTTAAAGAGATACTTGACAAACTTATGGAATTCGAAGAAGGACAGTTGATTATGGGGGGAGACCTTAATACCCCATTAATCCCCAGTGAAGACACCTCATCAGGGACATCGTCAGTGACACCTAAAATAAGAAAGAGGATAGCCCAGGCAATAACAGAAACAAAACTGGTAGATATATGGCGATTATTACACCCCAAGGAAAGAGATTACTCTTTTTTCTCCAATCCGCATAGAGTGTATTCACGGATAGATATGTTTTTTATTCCGCATAAACAATTATCCTCAGTTAAGGAAGCCACTATTGGTCTAATTACCTGGTCAGATCATGCCCCAATTTTTTTAAAATATAATTTAACGGGGAAAAAACATTTAACCTCTAGGATGTGGAAACTCAATGAGAGCCTCCTTCAGGATCCTTTAGTCCTGGAGGATGTCAGAAAGGAGATAAAATTCTTCTTTCAGGAGAACGAAGGCCCAGAAAGTTCCTTGGGAACAATCTGGGAAACGCACAAGGCAGTAATCAGAGGAGTATTGATTAAGCATGGAGCAAGGATTAAGAAGGAAAGAGAAACGAAGGTAACAGAATTATTAGTAAAAATGCAACATCTAGAAGCCCAACATAAACATGCCCAGAACTTAGAAGTTGAACAAGAATTAATAAGCACACGTAGGCAAGTTACAGATCTGCTACAGTACAGAGCTAAAATGGCAATTCAGATAGGACGTAAGTGTAGCTATGAATCCGGCAATAAATGCGGAAAACAACTAGCAAGAGCATTACGGGAAATACAATCCAAGACATACATACCTATAATTAGAAAAAAAGGTGGGGAGGAAGAACGAGTGCCAGAACAGATTGCTGGTGTGTTTGGCGATTTCTACTCCTCATTGTATAATCTGAATTTGAGGGCATCAGATCAAGCTAAGATAAATGAATACATAAGATCAAGCGAAATGCCGACTCTGACAAGTACTGCACAAGAGGAGATGGAATCCCCAATCACACTAGAAGAAGTACAAAACACGATAAAACAGATAAAAAGTGGGAAAGCACCTGGTCCAGATGGACTAACAGCCCAATATTATAAGACGCTTATGCCGGAATTATGTCCATATATGGTTAAACTGTTTAATGAAATAGGAGACATATCGACTTTCCACTCAGATACACTTAAAGCTACAATCACAGTGATACAGAAAGAAGGTAAAGACCCGAAACAATGTGGAAGCTATAGGCCAATATCTTTACTGAACGCAGATTTGAAAATATTTAGCAAATTATTAGCCTTGAGGATACTGTTGTATTTGCCCTCTTTGATTCATCAAGACCAAGTGGGATTTGTCCCAACAAGAGAATCAAGGGACAATACTATTAAGGCCTTAAACCTAATACATACAGTCATCTCTACCGATACCCCCTGTATATTTCTGGGAACAGATGCAGAAAAGGCTTTTGATCGGGTGGGGTGGGGGTTCATGTTCTCGGTACTCCGACATATAAAGCTAGGAGGGAAAATGATGGGCTGGATAACAAGCTTGTATGAAAAACCTACAGCTCAAGTAAGAGTAAATGGAGTGGTATCTACATCTTTCCCAATAACAAATGGGACCAGACAGGGATGTCCACTGTCCTCTCTGTTATTTGCGTTGACCCTTGAACCACTTCTATGCAGAGTAAGGCTCAACAGGGATATCCAAGGAATAACCATAGGAGAAACCCATAATAAAGTCGCAGCATATGCAGATGATATGCTTTTTACAGTGACGAATCCGATAATCTCGCTCCCAAATCTATGTAAGGAAATCGAGACATATAGTACATTATCCCACTTTAAAATAAACTGCTCCAAGTCAGAAGCCTTAATGATAGCAGTCCCAGATAAAATGACGAGACTAATAAAATTAAATTATAAATTTAATTGGACGAACTATGGCTTGAAATACTTGGGAATAACGATCGCAACAAACTTCAATAAGATATATGAATTAAATTTTGTATCAGTATTGAAGATGGTACGAGGATGCCTGGAGAGATGGCACAGGGGAATACATTCCTGGTTTGGAAGAAATAATATAATCAAGATGAATATTTTGCCAAAACTCCTGTACCTCCTCCAGGCAATCCCAATGTTAATACCAAGAAATTTCTTTAGAACTATACAAACATTATTTATGAAATTTATTTGGGCAGACAAACAACCAAGGATACGGAGGACATTAGCAACACCAGACATATACAAATATTACCATGCAATACATCTAGGTAGATTACTAGACTGGTGTCGACATGGAGATCAGAAAATATGGGTAAAATTAGAGCAAGCACAATGTAGGGAGCTACTACATAGAGCACCTTGGTGCTACAGAAATTTGACCTCAGATACGAAGCTACACCCTACAATAGGACCCACATTACAGATATGCTACCATCTCTTAGCTAAGAATAAGATATCGACACAGAACTCCCCTCTAGTCCCTATATTGGGTAACCCCCGATTTATACCAGGCATACAGAAAGGACCTTTTGATAAGTTGATTAAAAAAGGAATATATCAAGCTTCGCATTTCGTGAAAAAAGGTAAATGGCCAACAATGCAGGAGATGATAGATAGAAAAGGCCCTTTTCAATTAGATTTCTGGCAGGCGGCACAATTAGGACATTTTCTAAAAACAGAGATAGTGCCAGAGTTACTAGAGCGAGACTATATGCCATTTGAGAAACTCTGTATGGAAAAGGAACCAATTACGCATGCAATCTCGAAAATGTACGCGTTACTGATTAAACCCGTAGAAAATTTTCAGGTACCCTTCTTTAGGAAGTGGGAAATAGACCTAGGAAGGACTTTTTCTGAGGAGCAGAAGAAAAATATGATGCAATCAATTTTTAAAACAGCAACATGCACAAAACTACAGGAAACTAATTATAAAATTATCGCACAGTGGTATAGAACACCAGAAAAACTTCAAAAATATTTCCCTCATATATCAAATAAGTGTTGGAGGTGCCAGAAAGAAGTGGGAAATTTTTTACATATATTTTGGTCATGTCCAAAAATTAAGAAATACTGGAAAGAGGTACGAGATATCGCTCAAAAATTCAGTGAAGTAGAAATACGGGAGGACCCAGCAGTATTCCTCCTGAACTTGTCAGAGACCTCAGGAAATATAGGTGGGAATTCCATCCTGTGTCACTTGGTAAATACAGCCAAGTCATGTATAACACTTAGGTGGAAACAAATACAACCCCCCAGTGTGAGCATGGGGTTGAAGAAAGTTGAGGAGGTGAACAGGATGGAAGACCTAATATGGACAGCCAGGAAAAGAAGGAAAACTTACTTGGAAATATGGACACCATGGAACCTCTATATCTCCTTGGAGGAGGGAAGGAGACAGATTGATGCGATTTAAGGGGGAGGAGGGGGAGATATAGGGGAAGGAGATGAGAACTCCCCCCCTTTTTTTTGGCTTGGTCCCCCCCTTTTTTTTTTTTTTCGGGGGGGGAGAAGAATAGGGGGGGAAATATCAGGGGGGGAAGATGAGAAATAAGAGGATAACAATATAACTCTGGCCTGATTGGGAACAGTACCAACCTAGGACCAGACATGGGGTATGTGGGACTGAGAGTGAAGTCTCTATGATATTGCCCCGATATATTATATAGATTACCATTAACCTAGCCTGCTCTCTCTTTGGATTTATACATTACATTATAAAGGGAATAAGAGGCTAAGGGAATAGAATGAATTGTTATGCTCTTTTTGTTTATTATGTATGAATATGGAAACACGATGTATGACTCTTAGATTGTTTATGTAAAATTATATTCTTGTTTACTTGAGGAAAAAAAAAAATGGAAAGGGAAAAAAATAAATAAATAAAGAAATTGAAAAAAAAAAAAATTTAGGCTTGGCTGGGAGCCAAGTCTGTGTTTAATCTGGGCCGGGGTGAGTGATCTAGGGAGGATGGAGGACTCATAAGGCAACACCTCTGGTGCCTCCCCTTGCTTGCTGGAGCCTTGGTGAGGCTTCCGGAGGAATGGAATGAAGGCTGGGAGGAGCTGCCTGGAATGTTAAGGAGGGCCCTGGCTGGTCCTCAGCAAGTGGGCTGATAGGGGGTGGGCCCCTCTTGAATACTCAGTCAGGCCAGCAGGGGCAGTGCAGAGTTTGGGTGGAAGCTGGAGATAGTGTTGAGGAGGCTGTCAGTGGCCCTTGAGGGTAGCCACCCCCTAGTCTGTCCTGTCCAGAGGCACGGGAGCAAGAATGAGGACAACAGGAGCCAGCTAGCACATCTGATGCCGCGTACACACGATCAAACAATCGGGTGGAAAAGTCCGGCAAACTCAAGTCAATCCCCCCGTGTGTAGCCTCCGGCATACTTTTTTGACCCGAAAGTACGGCGGACTTAGAAAGTAGTTTTGCACTCCAATCTTCCCGCCGGACTCGCATTTCGGCGGTGTGTATGCCAGTCCGCCGTAGTTTTGAAATGAACGGACTTTTCCCGCCCGGAGAAAAGTCCGCTCATTTGAGCGGGTCTCCAGGTAGGCGGGGCCCGCGAAGGAGACGTCGCTGGCCCCGCCACCTGGTATGGACTTAAAGGGGAACCCCAACGCCAAAAAAAATCGGTGTGGGGGTCCCCCCAGGTCCACATCAGAACCTTGTCCGAGCACGCTACCCGGCCAGCCAGGAAAGGGGGGGCGAGCGAGCGCCCCCCCCTCCTGAGCCGTACCAGGCCGCGTGCCCTCAACATGGGGGGGGTGCCCCCGAAGTCGAAAGAAGAGGCCGGCGGCGAGGAAGAAAGCCGGGCTCCTTCGCTAGTAAAAGAGCTAGAAGAAGATAGCGGAGGAGTCCGGCGAGAAGACCCCCCGAAGACGGAAGATCCCGGAGCTGTGCAATAAACTATTTTATCTTATGTGTTGTTTATTTTGTACTTTATTACACAGGTGAATGGGTAGGGGTGCATTGTACCCCTTACTCATTCACATAGGGTGGGGGGGGCTGGTATCTGGGGGCCCCCTTAATAAAGGGGGCTCCCGGATTCTGATAAGCCCCCCGCCCGCAGACCCCGACAACCAACGGCCAGGGTTGATGGGAAGAGGCCCTTGTCCTCATCAACATGGGGACAAGGTGCTTTGGGGTGGGGGGGCGCACGCCCCCCCCGTCCCCAAGGCACCCCTCCATGTTGAGGGCACGCGGCCTGGTACGGCTCAGGAGGGGGGGGGCGCTCGCTCGCCCCCCTTTCCTGGCCGGCCAGGTAGCATGCTCGAACAAGAGTCTGATGTGGACCTGGGGGGACCCCCACGCCGATTTTTTTCGGAGTTGGGGTTCCCCTTTAAGTCCATACCCGGTGGCGGGGCCAGCGATGTCTCCTTCGCGGGCCCCGCCTACCTGGAGAAGCGCTCGAAATGAGCGGACTTTCCTCCGTGTGTGTGGGCGAGTCCGTTCATTTCAAAAGTAGGGCGGATAGTACGGCGGACTTAGTACGCCGTATTAGTCCACTGAAAAAGTGCCATGTGTGGGCAAGTAGCTCATTCGGAAAGTCCGACGGACAGTCTGGCGGGAAGTCCGCCAGACTAAGTCCGTAGGATAGTTCGCTACGTGTGTACGCGGCATGAGATATCTCCAGGGAGAACACAGCTGTGTGGCTGGTGAGTGTGGCAGTCTGAGAGGACTGTAGGAAGTAGCCAGGAGGGCTAGTGAAAGGGGCAGCTGTAGCCAGGTGGGCTGGCAGTGCCTGAAGAGGTGGTGCTGGGATCAGTAGTTACAGGTATGTAGCAGGACACTGGACTTTTTCTCTACGCACCAAAGGGGCCCGCAGTCCCTGCCTGTAAAGGGCTTTTGCTTGATCTGGCTGAGTGCCTTGCCACATTCATCAAACAGTGTTCCGGCTGGGTCTGAGTTGTTCCTGCAAGCAAGTGATGTACTGGAGGATGAGTGTATACAGAGAGTGAATATATTTGAGTGTCCCTGAAGAGACTTTGTTCCAGTCAAGTGAGCATTCCATAATAGCCCTATCCCTATTCAAGTTTATTAACCCCTAATAAAAAAAATAAAACGTTTCCAATTTCAAGCGAGCCTGTAGAAATTTGGTGTGCCTGGCTGTGCAGGACCCCTAGTCACCAGCGGCTCCTACGGGGGCTGCCCTACATAATGCAATGGTTGTTTGATGTATAAAGGGTGTTGTGAACCTGTCACATGAAATAAACTACTAATTAAGGTGACACTGCTGAATCAAGATGCTATATCACACACATGGGAATTACATTGTCTTATGTCTTCAACTGACACCTATACCTTCATTGGGAGAAAAAATAATGAAGCACGGCCTTTGTGTAATTTGAATCTGAAATCCAAAGTAAGGGATTCAGAATCTGCAAATATCAAATGCAATACAAATGAACCCAGAACGTAGGATGCTACAAGCCCAAAACACAAAGATGTAAATATCACCTAAAATATAGTGTACATTCCTCACTTTCCTACCTGGCACTTTTACCCTCTTCCTGACCAGGAAAATTTTCAGCTTTCAGCACTGTCACACTTTGAATGACAATTGCGCAGTCACGCAACGCTGTATCCAAATTACATTTTGTATTTTTTTTACACACAAATAGAGCTTTCCTTTGGTGATATTTAATTACCACTGAGTTTTTTATTTTTTGTTAAATATACAAAAATAAACATTTTTCATAGTTTGTTATAAAATTTAGCAAACATGTAATCTTTCTCCCTTTACTGATG
Organism: Lithobates pipiens; assembly: GCF_037356315.1. NCBI lineage: Eukaryota > Metazoa > Chordata > Amphibia > Anura > Ranidae > Lithobates > Lithobates pipiens. The sequence goes on from NW_027507764.1 coordinate 195,744,555, forward strand.
TGCGCTGATGAGGTGGCACTGATCAGGCGGCACTGATAGGTGGCACTGACCGGTGGCACTGATGAGGCTACACTGATAGGCGCCACTGATGGGCACTGATAGTCAACTCTAATGGGCACTGATGGGTGGCACTGATGGGCTCTAATAGGTGGCACTGATGGGCTCTAATAGGTGGCACCGATAGGTGGCACTGATTGGCAGCACTGATGGGCACTAATTGGCAGCACTGGTGACCACTGATTGGGAGCACTGGTGGGCACTATTGGGACTGCACTGATAGTCAGGGCACTGATAATCAGTGCCCTGATTATCAGTGCCGATGTGCTTTTAGCCATTTATCAGCTCTCTTTTTCTCTCCTCATGCTGTCAGCATGAGAAAAGGAAAGCTGATAACCGTCTTGTGCTTACTTCTGCGATCAACTTTCATTGGACACAGCTGATTACGTGGTAAAGGGCTGCTGTGATTGGCCCCTTCCCCAGATCTGTGATCAGCTGAGTCCACAGGAGGTGCACAGACAGCAGGATTACGGGAGGACATCCATGTACGCCCTCCCGGCAAATTAAGCCTGCGCTGTAGCCGTCTTTCGGCTATAGGGCGGGAAGGTGTTAAACATATATATTTTTTTTTTAAAAAGTACATAAATAGATCAACTTCCATGTCCAGTTTCAATATTTTATTATACTGTATATAGCATGCAAGAAAAATGACACATAATTAAAAACCATGGTATTGACTATAAAAAATATAATACATCTCACATAAAGCAATCATGGCATTCAAGGTAATTCCTCCTCTAGGGTGGTAATAAATATATGATTTAATGTTATAAAAAAAAAAGGATACAAAGGGGCACAGAAAGGCTTATTTACAGTAAGAGCTGTGGAATAGACTCCCTAAAAACTAGTTCTGGCCAGCTCAGTAGATACCTGGTTGCCTCCTGGGGGAATTTACTGGAGCAAATTGCACCATGCCCGTAGGGCTTTTTTTTTTTTGATCTTCCTTTGGGTCAACTGTGGGTTAAAGATTCTGTATTTTGTGTTTTTTTTATTCTGTTGGTTGAACTAGATTGACATTTTGTTTTTTTTTCACCCTGACTAACTTGGCAGCTAACTAAGGTCTTCATTCTCTACCTTTGTGGCTGCAGTATAGTAGCAGCCTCCTCTCTCCCTTTAACTCTGCAAAGTGGCAGTGGGTACCAGGCCTGGAGTGCACTGACTTTCAGCACCTGGTTCTGCAGGAAGATGGAGTGAAGTTGGGAGGAAAGAGATGTGGAGCAAGTTGGCAGAGCTTCCCATCAATGAGGACTCGGAGCCCCAGGTGAATGAAGACTGCTGAGCTGAGGGTCTCCCTCTGGCCTCTTGGGTTATATGGGAGCTCTTAGATTAGTATTATGGCATTAGGGGTATGTGGCGCATGTATCACAAGGCATGGTGCTGTGTGTATTGGGGTGCATAGGGCAGCATATATTATTTATGATACTGAAAGAACTATAAACGGCTCACTGTGATGTAATATTTCATTACAGCTTTATTTGCTTAATGTTACAGTACACTATACACTCTGGAGTGGCATTGACACTTTTGGATTATTTGGAAACAATTCTCCTTTAAATCCTAGTTCCACCTTAAACTATTTCACGTGCCCCTTGAAAAATATTTAAACCTTGTTTGCATTACTTTCTATACTGAATATGCATATCTGGGTATATCACAGATTAATAAATACACTTTTTACAGGTGTAAAACATCTGGAGACCGGTGGTATGTGGGAAACAGATGTGAAAAGGAGATCCGGAACAAAGGCACCCTGTGGACCATGTCTTCCTTATGTGCACTACTCTCTCTTTTTATGCTTACTCTTGTGAATGTAGTATGACATCCAATCAATGTGGGCTGTTATATTAAAATAAATAACATTTAAAGTGAAATTCCAAACACAAATGTTTGCTTGTTTGTTTTTGTTTTCTATAGAATAGAGTTACCACCTCTATCAGATTTTTACTGCTGACTGTGCCACCTTTGGAGAAATGCCCCCTCATTTCCTGTTTTGTCACTGGGACAGGAAATGGAGATACATCTGTCCAACAAAGCCACTAATAAATCATAAAAAACACTTGTTTTTTTGGAAAGTGCTATAGGATTGGAACCTCTGTGTCACTAGAACAGGAATCTCCAAACTATGGCCCTCCAGCTGTTGCAGAACTACACATCTCATGAGGCATTGTAAAACTCTGACAATCACAAACATGGCTAGGCATGATGGCAATTGAAGTTCCTGAACAACTGGAGGGCCATAGTTTGGAGACCCCTGCACTAGAAGATGGTGAGAGGGGAGATATCTTTAACAACCATACAGACAACAATAAATCACGACAGAGGTTCTTCTTCTAACCCACTTTGCCCTCAACTGAAAAAAAAAAAAGGATTTTGGCTGAAGTCTATGCTTTAATAAATACTACATTACCATGGTTCATTATTTCAGTAAATCGGTAAATTTGATTGCATTTGTAATATACTTTGTTCATTTCACTTTTTTTTAGCCCAGCAAAATCCACAAACCTGATGCATAAGGACTGACTATTAAAATATCTTCCTGGTAGCCTGGACTAAAGGCCATCTCCATATATTTTTCTTTTGATAACAATAGTCCAGTTTTGAGAGAGTTATTAGTGTGACCTTTTTAGGCATGATCATTGGTCTATAAATTTTTATATATTTTTGTAATAAAATATTTTGTTTTTAAATTTTTACATTGTACACAGTTGAAGGTAAATCTAAAGGAAATTGAAAAAGAAAACTGTATAATGTATGGACAACTTGAATCGGTAGTAGTAAACCGTAGTAAACCGCATCCAAAACACATCCGTTTTCAGGCAAGTATTCCCAAGAAAAGGATTTTCCTTGTAAGCCCTCCAGCATCATTCCGTCACCGTTGAAGGCGTTTCCATCTTCACCCAGTCCTCTTTCCAGGTTCACAGGCTTCAGCTATCTGATTGGCCATGCCAGTAATGATGTCACTCCCGCACATACGGATGGGAGTCGCTATTTATGGTACAACACTGAAGGGACAGCATGGGTATGCCGTTCCTTCAGCGCGCATTTGCAGGTGACGTCTCTGGCTGCATCTAAAGTAAATATCTCCTAAAGGTGTAGGAGATATTTACTGTACCTGTAGGTAAGCCTTATTATAGGGCAGAGACTTTGGTTTGTACACAGTGGAATGTGATATTCTTTTACTTGTGGCAAAGGTTTGCTTTATTACACAGAAGGAATTTCATATATTTTGTATGGTTCACTATATGTTCATAATTATTCACTTAATCTGGTGGTAGACTGTTTAATATTAGTAGGTTAATATTAGCACAATTATTAATTTAAAACATTTTATTTTTGCGTAGCAGTTCACATATATATAATTGCAGCTATATTATTTAGTTATCTTTTTAATATTTATTTCTCACATATTGTAATATTTATTCACATCAGCGCTTTAGTATATTTTTACACATTAATTTCATCAACACACCTACAAGGGAACAAAAAAACTAACAGTAAACAGTCACAAAGTCAAGCAAATTTTTACAGTACAGCAACATAAATGCAAGTACTTTTGGACCTGAACCCCACCAGGCATCTCAAACAGAATATCGCACTTGTAAAAAAGAGAACCAGAACCTTTGGAAGAGTATGTCTGATAATAAATTTGGCAGTACCTCCAGAGGCGGCTCTCTAATTATGCAAAGTAGGCGGTGGCCTAAGGCCTCGCCCTCCTAGGGTCCTCGCTCCTGCCTACTTTGCCTAAAGAGCCTCCTCTAGCTATCATCATACATCAGTCCCAGGTGCCTCCTCGTTCAGAGCAGAGGCGGCTCTCTAATTAGGCAAAGTAGGCGGTGGCCTAAGGCCTCGCCCACCTAGGGGCCTCGCTCCCGCCTACTTTGCCTAAAGAGCCGCCTTTAGCTATCATCAAACATCAGTCCCAGGTGCCTCCTTGTTCAGAGCAGAGGCGGCTCTCTAATTAGGCAAAGTAGGCGGTGGCCTAAGGCCTCGCCCTCCTAGGGGCCTCGCTCCCGCCTACTTTGCCTAAAGAGCCGCCTCTCGCTATCATCATACATCAGTCCCAGGTGCCTCCTCGTTCAGAGTACAGTCAGCCCGCCTCCTCTCTTCTCTGTAACACCCCGCCCCACTCCTGTCAAGAAAACTTCACTGGAAGTGGAACTGCAGTGCAGGTGTCCTTCCAGTCAGAACACCAGCAGACACATAGAAACCTTCAACTGGCCTGCCCCAACATCAAATCCTGTCCGTCCTTTCTTGTGCAAGGGCAGGGCACAGCTAGCATCTCAGCACAGGATCACCGAGTCTACCCTCCTTCCAGGGCGGGGCTTCCCTGATGGAGACGGAGCCAATTCAGCCTGTGTGTGCACTGTGCAGCCGATGGACTGAACTATGAGGGGACAGAGCCTTGCTATATGTGAGGTAAATGTGACTAGGGGGTGCATGTCACTATGTCACTGGGGGGGTGGTACATGTGACTGGAGGGGGGGTGGTACAGTGGTGTCAGTGTGCTCTGTCTCAGAACTGGTGTCAATGTGCTTTGCCTCAGCGATGGTGTCAGTGTGCTCTCAGCATTCGTGTCAGTGTGCTCAGCGCTGGTGTCAGTGTGCTCTCAGAGTTGGTGTCAGTGTGCTCTCAGCGTTCGTGTCAGTGTGCTCAGCGCTGGTGTCAGTGTGCTCTCAGAGTTGGTGTCAGTGTGCTCTCAGCGTTGGTGTCAGTGTGCTCTCAGCGTTGGTGTCAGTGTGCTCAGCGTTGGTGTCAGTGTGCTCTCAGCGTTGGTGTCAGTGTGCTCTTAGCGTTGGTGTCAGTGTGCTCTCAGCGTTGGTGTCAGTGTGCTCTATCTCAGTACTGGTGTCAGTGTGCTCTGTCAGCCCTGGTGTCAGTGTACTCTATCTCAGCCCTGGTGTCAGTGTGCTCTGTCTCAGTGTTGGTGTCAGTGTGCTCTCAGTGCTGGTGTCAGTGTGCTCAGCGCTGGTGTCAGTGTGCTCTATCTCAGCGCTGGTGTCAGTGTGCTCTATCTCAGCGCTGGTGTCAGTGTGCTCTATCTCAGACCTGGTGTCGGTGTGCTCTCAGCGCTGGTGTCAGTGTACTCAGCGCTGGTGTCAGTGTACTCAGCGCTGGTGTCAGTGTGCTCTATCTCAGACCTGGTGTCAGGGTGCTCTGTGTCAGCCCTGGTGTCAGTGTGCTCTATCTCAGAACTGGTGTCAGTGTGCTCTGTGTCAGAACTGGTGTCAGTGTGCTCTGTGTCAGAACTGGTGTCAGTGTACTCTGTGTCAGCCCTGGTGTCAGCGTGCTCTGCCTCAGCGATGGTGTCAGTGTGCTCTGCCTCAGCCCTGGTGTCCGTGTGCTCTGCCTCAGAGCTGGTGTCAGTGTGCTCTCAGAGTTGGTGTCAGTGTGCTCTCAGAGTTGGTGTCAGTGTGCTTAGCACTGGTGTCAGTGTGCTCAGCGCTGGTGTCAGTGTGCTCTCAGCATTGGTGTCAGTGTGCTCTATCTCAGTACTGGTGTCAGTGTGCTCTGTCAGCCCTGGTGTCAGTGTGCTCTGCCTCAGCGTTGGTGTCAGTGTGCTCTGCCTCAGCGTTGGTGTCAGTGTGCTCTCAGCGTTGGTGTCAGTGTGCTCTCAGCGCTGGTGTTGGTGTCAGTGTGCTCAGCGCTGGTGTCAGTGTGCTCTATCTCAGTGCTGGTGTCAGTGTGCTCAGCGCTGGTGTCAGTGTGCTCTATCTCAGTGCTGGTGTCAGTGTGCTCAGCGCTGGTGTCAGTGTGCTCTGTCTCAGTACTGGTGTCAGTGTGCTCTCAGCGCTGGTGTCAGTGTGCTCTCAGCGCTGGTGTCAGTGTGCTCTATCTCAGCGCTGATGTCAGTGTGCTCTCAGCGCTGATGTCAGTGTGCTCTCAGCGCTGGTGTCAGTGTGCTCAGCGCTGGTGTCAGTGTGCTCTATCTCAGCGCTGGTGTCAGTGTGCTCTCAGCACTGGTGTGATTGAGCACATTGACACCAGTACTCTTAATATATGCAATTCATTTTTTTTTCTTGAATTATTTTTTCCCCCCATTATAGATGTGAATGGGGCCTCATGTCTAGGTTATGCCTAAGGCCTCACAAAGCCTAGAGCCACCTCTGGTAGGTTGGCAACACTGATCCCAAAGCCTGGCAACTGCGGCTGGATGCCACCATCTTGAATGTGAAGTCAGCAGCCCCAGTAGACGTAGAGCTGTCATTCAGTTGATTCTCTACACTACAGTATTCTCTGCATTCCTCTTTCGGCTGCCATATAGTACTAGGGATACAGTATTTTCTTTTAAAGAATAACCTTTACTGGACAGTGCTGACCAATCAGAATCCACCTAGCCCATACTGTGAGTGCTGGAGGAGAAGAGTGAAAGACAGGATTTCAAATCCCTGGACCGGTAAAGCATTATCCCGATGCCCGACATCGTGGAACCCTGGTACAACGGGACTGGGGAGGGGGCCCAGTGTACAGTAAGTTCACCTTACAGATTTTCTGTAAAGGTGAACAAACCCTCTAAAGGAGAGTATTGCAGCAAAAGTGGTTTATATTTAAAGTGATATTAAAGGCTTGCTTTTTTTTTTTTTTTAAATAACAAACGTGCTATACTTACCTGCTCTGTGTAGTTATTTGGCACGGAGCAGCTCGGATCCTTCTCTTCTTGGGTCCCATGTCGGTGCTCTTGGCCCCTCCCTTCTGCCAAGAGCCCCCAGAGCGAGCAGCTTGCAGTAGGGGGACCCGGGGCACAGCTCAGCGTGGCCATTCACACAGAGAGTTGCTGCTAATGGTGGGTGTGGTCAGGTTGTGCTTACAGTGGGAGGAGCTTACAGTGGTATGGTTAGACCCTTTATGACCAAGGTCAAAACAAAAATAATAGATATAAAAAGTTTCACTGCCACAAACAGAGAGCAGGCAGGCTCTTTATTGCAGAAGAGACATGCAATGCACATGTGCAGCTCAGCTTACACCTCTGGCCTGGTCTCTGTGTGCTGGAATGACTGATTCCTGTGCATGCGCAGGAGTGATGTCATACTACGCTGACCCATGAAGAAGACTGGAGACCGCCACACAGCTGAAGATGCTGGCACCATTGAGGGACGTTGTCACTGAAGCAAAGGTAAGTTTAGTTCTGTAAAGTCCTTATAAAGTCTGGAAATCTTTTACCTTAATGCATTCCCTGCATTAAGCTAAAAAGTGTCCCAGTGTTTGTATCGCCCAATCACCCCGTTCTATACTTACCTATGTCCTCTCTCAATCCAGCGCTGTGCCCGTCTGCAGTGGCGCTCTCCTCTCCCTCTCTCTGCTCACAGAGGCAGCAGAAGGAACCATTGACTCCTGCCAATCGAATCCTGTGAGCAGAGGGCAGGCAGCGGGGCTGAGCCACGCTGTGTGGGCCAAAAGACATGCACATATAGTATCCCCCTTAATGCAGACCCCCACAGTAAAGACACCCCCCTTAGTGCAGACCCCCCATCAGTATAGAATCCCCCTCAGTGCAGACCCCCATCAGTATAGTATCCCCCTTAGTGCAGACCCCACAATCAGTATAGAATCCCCCTTAGTGCAGACCCCCCATCAGTATAGAATCCCCCCTTAGTGCAGACCCCCCATCAGTATGGAATCCCCCTTAGTGCAGACCCCCATCAGTATAGAATCTCCCTTAGTGCAGACCCCTACAGTATAGACACCCCCTTAGTGCAGACCCCCATCAGTATAGACACCCCCCTTAATACAGACCCCCCATCAGTATAGACACCCCCCTTAGTGCAAACCCCTGCAGTATAGACACCCCCAATTAGTGCAGACCCCCCCATCAGTATAGAATCCCCCTTAGTACAGACCTCCCAATCAGACCTCCACTGCAGGTGTGGGCATCATCCCTGTATAACCCCCGGAAGCTGAGTAGGCACATCTGCGTACACTCGGCGGGAAGGGGTTAAATAAAAAACGGTGTCACTTTTATTCCTATAACAAGGAATGTAAACATCCCTTATAATAGAAAAAAAGCATGACAGGACCTCCTAAATATGAGATCTGGGGGTCAAAAAGACCTCACATCTCATATTTACACTAAAATGCAATAAAAAAACTAAAAAAATTTTGTCATTAAAATTTTTTTTTTAAATGTCCCTTTTAGAGCTATGGGCGGAAGTGACGTTTTTAAGTCTCTTCTGCCCTGCAATGTTATTTGAGATGGGTGGCGGCCATCTTCCCCTCACTCATCTCCATACTTAGCAAGGGGCAACATCCGATCGCCTCCGCCGCTGCCGATGGCTCCGCTAAGCAGCGGAGGGCACTGGAGCATGGCTGGGGGGGCCCCTCTCCCACCACCGATAGAAGTGATCTTGTGGCGAATCCGCCGCAGAGACCACTCTTATCGGAAACCGGACCCGCTGAAGAAGAGGATACCGGGGTTATGGCAGCTAGCTGCTTCCATAACAACCATATTCCTCTTCAAAGTTAGGACGTATATGGGCGCGCTGCGGTCTGGAAGGGGTTAGAATGGACAGAACTGTACGGTGCTGCCAGACGTCGTGGTTTTGCGTACCTGAAAACATTCCGCGCTTTCCTATGTGTGGGGGGACATTAAGAGGTGATGGTGCGCCATGTGCATCTTCTAAAGGGCAGCACATATTTCCTGCGGGTTGGGGAACGTGTGCGATTAGCGTGTGTTTCCCATCCCGCATATGTGTGATTCTAGTCTTAGTAGTTCATTTTTTATTTTTTTGTTGTAAACTCAGCTTCTTCGCTGGTCTTCTGGTCTCCAGCGCCGCCATCTTGACTCTGGGAAGCCGGCTGTGACTTCCTGCTGTTCCACAGCTGGCACCCCACCGCTCATGTGCGAGATCTTGGCACCCCAGATGTTTTGGAACTACATTTCCCATGATGCTCAACTACACTGCAGAGTGGCTGAGCATCATGGGAAATGTAGTTCCAAAATATCTGGAGTGCCAAGGTTCGCCATCACTTTCCTAGGGCATGAGACTTGTCCCAGGAGGCTGCGGGAGGGGGGGAGCCGAACCTCGGTTTTTCTCACCTAGGGGGGAGAAGCAGAAGTGGGATCGGGTACCTGTCAGAAAAAGGAACCCACTCCAAAAAAAAAAAGTTGCTATAGCGGTAGAGGAGGGGGGAGGAGGATGGGCAGAACTTCACTTTTTAATCACAAATCTACAAATATTTGTAAATCTATAGCAAAAGGTCGCCCAGTATTGGGATGGCAGGGATCACCTATGCACTCAAAACATCTCACTGATGCTTTGGCAGTCTGATTGGCACCAGTTTGGTTCCTTATTCTGTCAGTAATTCCTCTGATAAATGTCACTCACAGGCACTTCACTAGAGCTGATCATCAGCATCAACCTTCTGCTTTACACATTCAGGATGGCAAACTGCAGGCTCAGAGCTCTGAGCAGAGCGACCTCGTGTGGTGAATATGCACCATCACATGTGAGCTGAAGATGCTTTATCTATCTTTCACCAGAAGGGGTCAGTGCTGCTCATATTCTTTATTGTTTAACTAGTTGCTGACCGCCGGCCGTCAAATGACGGCCAGGCGGCGCACCTATTGTGGCGGGAGGCCGTCATATGACGGCCTCCCGTTTAAACAGGGAATGCGCGCGATCGTGCGCGCGCATCCCTTTTTTTTCGGTGGCGGCGTGTCACGGAGACACCGCTCGCCACCGAAGGGGGTGAACAGCCATTCGTTATGGCTGTTTACCACGTGATCGGCCGTGATGAAGTCACGGCCGATCACAGATGGTCGCACCCCGAACGTGCACGGCGCATGCGCGCGATCGCGAGCGCGCTGCGCGTGCACGTCGGTGGCGGCGTGTTCCCCGGGAACACTACTCGTCACCGACGCTGGTAAACAGCCATTGGCCGGCTGTTTACCCACGTGATCGGCTGTGAGCCTTTCACAGCCGATCACAAAAATGTAAACAAACTGCGGTAACGGGATTTTACCGGGTTCTCCTCCTCACACACCGATCGTGTGTGAGGAGGAGATTGCGGTAACATCTCGTTACCGCATACAGTGTACACCAATCATACTGATTGCCCCCCCCCCCGATAAAGAGGACCTGTCACCACCCCTCATAGTACCTGTCAATCACAGTCCATCAGAGTACCTGTCACAGTCCATCAGAGTATTTGAGTACCTGTCACAGCACATCAGAGTACCTGAGTACCTGTCACAGCCCATCAGAGTACCCGAGTACCTGTCACAGCCCATCAGAGTACCTGTCAGCCCATCAGAGTACCCGAGTACCTGTCACAGCCCATCTGAGTACCCGAGTACCTGTCACAGTTCATCTGAGTACCCGAGTACCTGTCACAGCCCATCAGAGTACCCGAGTACCTGTCACGGCCCATCAGAGTACCCGAGTACCTGTCACGGCCCATCAGAGTACCCGAGTACCTGTCACGGCACATCAGAGTACCCGAGTACCTGTCACGGCACATCAGAGTACCCGAGTACCTGTCACGGCACATCAGAGTACCCGAGTACCTGTCACGGCACATCAGAGTACCCGAGTACCTGTCACGGCACATCAGGGTACCCGAGTACCTGTCACGGCCCATCAGGGTACCCGAGTACCTGTCACGGCCCATCAGGGTACCCGAGTACCTGTCACGGCCCATCAGGGTACCCGAGTACCTGTCATGGCCCATCAGGGTACCCGAGTACCTGTCACGGCCCATCAGGGTACCCGAGTACCTGTCACAGTCCATTAGAGTACCGAGTACCTGTCACAGTCCATTAGAGTACCGAGTACCTGTCACAGTCCATCAGGGTACCCGAGTACCTGTCACAGTCCATTAGAGTACCGAGTACCTGTCACAGTCCATTAGAGTACCCGAGTACCTGTCACAGTCCATTAGAGTACCGAGTACCTGTCACAGTCCATTAGAGTACCGAGTACCTGTCACAGTCCATCAGGGTACCCGAGTACCTGTCACAGCCCATCTGAGTACCCGAGTACCTGTCACAGTCCATCTGTGTACCAGAGTACCTGTCACAGTCCATCTGAGTACCCGAGTACCTGTCACAGTCCATATGAGTACCTGTCACCGCCCTTCAGAGTACCCAAATACCAGTCACCAAACCATCAGAGTACCTGTCACCAGGCCATCAGAGTACCCGAGTACCTGTCACCAGGCCATCAGAGTACCCGAGTACCTGTCACCAGGCCATCAGAGTACCCGAGTACCTGTCACCAGGCCATCAGAGTACCCGAGTACCTGTCACCAGGCCATCAGAGTACCCGAGTACCTGTCACCAGGCCATCAGAGTACCCGAGTACCTGTCACCAGGCCATCAGAGTACCCGAGTACCTGCCACCAGGCCATCAGAGCACCCGAGTACCTGTCACCAGACCATCAGAGTACCCGAGTACCTGTCACCAGACCATCAGAGTACCCGAGTACCTGTCACCAGACCATCAGAGTACCCGAGTACCTGTCACCAGACCATCAGAGTACCCGAGTACCTGTCACCAGGCCATCAGAGTACCCGAGTACCTGTCACCAGGCCATCAGAGTACCTATCTCCAGCCCATGTCTCATAGAATATACATTGGGGTGTTTGCTTTCCAAAATGGGGTCATTTTGTGGGTAATTTCACTGTCCTGGTGGTCCAGGACCTTCAAAAGTGTGATGGGTAGGAATGAAATGAGATGTGTCATTTATGCTCCTAGAACGCCTGAACGTACTACTTCAATGTTCGGCCTCTCTATGTGGCCAGGTTGTGTAAAAGTCCTACACATGTGGTATCGCCATACTCGGGAGGAGTAGCAGAATGTATTTTGGGGTGTAATTTTTGCTATATACATGCTATGTGTTAGAAATATCTTATAAATTGACAATTTTGTGTAAAAAAAAATGCGTTCAAATTTTTTTCCACATATTCCAAAAACTTCTGGAAAAAAATGAACCGTTCAAAAGACTCATTATGCCTCACAGATTATACGTTGGGGTGTTTGCTTTCCAAAATGGGGTAATTTTATGGGAAATTCCATTGTCCTGGTACTCCAGGGCCTTCAAAAGTGTAATAGGTGGTTGAGAAATGAGATGCGTAATTTTTGCTCGTAGAACGTCTGAAGGTACTACATCAATGTTAGTGCTCTGTATGTGGCTAGGCTGTGTAAAAGTCCTACACATGTGGTATCGCCGTACTCGGGAAGAGTAGCAGAATGTATTTTGGGGTGTAATTTGTTGTATGCATATGCTGTGTGTGAGAAATAACCTGATAATATGACAATTTAGTAAAAAAAAATAAAAAAAAAAATAAAAAATCTTCATTTTGCAAAGAATTGTGGGAAAAAATGACAACTTAAAAAAACTCACCATGCTACTTACTTAATACCTTGGGATGTCTACTTTGTAAAAAGGGGTCATTTGGGGGGTATTTGTACTTTCCTGACTTGTTAGGGCCGGTTCACACAGCAGGCGAGGCGAGGCGACTCCGACTTGCCTCGCCGCGACCTGCCGCGGCCTCAGCGGCGACTTGCAAATGACTTCTGTATAGAAGTCAATGCAAGTCGCCCCGAGGTCGCCCAAAAGTAGTACAGGAACCTTTTTTCTGAGTCGGAGCGACTCGAGTCGCTCCTCTCAGAACGGTTCCATTGTACAGAACGGGGGCGACTTGCGAGAGCGAGGCGAGGCGAGTCGTGTCGCCTCGCATCGCCCGCTGTGTGAACCGGCTCTTAGTGTCTCAAGAAATGAGGTACACCTGATGTACTGAAGGCCTGATCAGAAGTGATAAATTTTCAGTGATTGGCACCATAGTTTGTAGACTCTATAACTTTCACAAAGACCAAATAATATATACTAATGTGGGTTATTTTTACCAAAGATATGTAGCAGTATAAATTTTGGCCAAAATTTATGAAGAAAAATTACTAATTAGCAAAAATTTATGACAGAAACGAAGAAAAAGGCATTTTTTTCACAAAATTTACGTTTTATTTTATTTATAGCACAAAAAATAAAAAACCCACTAGTGATTAAATACCACTAAAAGAAAGCTCTATTTGTGTGGAAAAAAGGACGCAAGTTTCATATGGATACAGTGTAGGATGACTGAGTAATTGTCATTCAAACTGTGAGAGCGCTGAAAGCTGAAAATTGGTCTGGTCAGGAAGGGGGTGTAACTGCACTGTACTGAGGTGGTTAAAAGTATTACTGATTAAAAAAAAAAATAATAATAAAAAAAAAAACTCCATACAAATAATTATTGAGTTTCTCCCTTATAAATAAGTGCAATTATTACAACACAATTATTACAACACATTTTTACATATATTATGCTCCAATCAATCTTTTAAAAATCTGCAATGCAATGTTACAAATAATTATCCTATAAATGCGATGAAATCAAACAGAAAAGATTGTGAATATGTGATGAAAAAAAGGGTTAAATTAAATATGAACAAAGAAAAGTAATATAAAAGAAATAAATAAGAGTGTAGAAAAAAAAAATAATAATGATAATAATTAAAAAAAAATATATATAAATAAGAGTCTATAAAAAAGTTACAATATATAAATATATATGAAAACATTTCATGAATTAATATATAATATAATAGATAAGGGTGTATAAAAAAATAACAATAGGGGCGAGTGCGCATGCGCGAGGCTTCCAAGATGGCCGCGATCATCTAAAGCTCCGCTGCCTCGCGGAACGACGGAACCCCTACCGCACGACACGGCTACCCTTCCGCTTCCCGAGCTATAGGGGCGGACTCCCGAAGTGTTGGGGCACATTTCTGAATGACCGGTGGACTGGCTAAACGCAATCTGGGCCCGCTGTTCGCTTCATTGGACGTGAGGGAGAAATCCAAGATGGCCACCGCAGCACAGCTCCTGTCTCAGGATCACAGATCCGCAGGCACAGTGGATTTCAGGTCAGATACAGACTTTCCTCCTCTCCACGCCACCCCAGGCAACCCCAGGGGTCTCCCCAAGGAAGCCACACCGTCCCCGGCCTCCACGGTCTCTCTGCTGGAACGCACCATCCAGGAGTTCTCCCCCTCCCCAGCGGGGACCTACAGAGTTACCCAGGCCGCCATGGCCCCCCACGAGGCTGCTCATGCAGACCCAGTCTCCCACATGGATGCCCTGTTTGGCAAATTCTCTGAACTATTAGAGAGGGGCCTCTCCCAAACTGCCTTGCAAATCACGGGGGAATTGAAAGCTGATTTTATTAACCTAGGCTCCCGGATCGAAACGATCGAACATAAAATGGAGGATACCATAGCCAGATCCATCCAAAACTCCAGGCACATTTACTCAGTACAGGAGCAATTGGACATAGCCATGGCCCGTATAGATGACCTCGAAAATAGGTCACGCAGATATAACGTCAGAATTCGCGGGCTTCCAGAATCAATAACTGATGTGTCCAAGGCGGTGCAAGACCTCATTCAACAGCTAATCCCTGACATCCCAGCTACTAAGCTTGAACTTGACCGGGTCCATAGAACCCTCGGCCCCCCTAGGAAGGATGGCACCCCGCGAGATGTTCTGGCCAAGCCACATCACTTCTCGGTGAAAGAAGAAGTTATGAAGAGAGCCAGATCCCTGCAACACGTCAATTACCAGGGCCACCAGGTTCAGATCTTTGCGGACCTCTCCCCCTCCACTATACAGAGACGGAGAGCTCTAAAACCCCTCTTGCTTGCAATGTCACAAAAAGACATAAAATACAAATGGGCATTCCCATTTGCGGTCAGGTTCACGGACAAAGGGAAGTCTTTTGCCTTCTCCACTTTCCCCGAGGGGGAAAAGCTCCTCACCAGGCTGAAAATCATTTCTCAAGAAGCTGACATGGACACTTCTAACCCTAGCCAAGGATCCAACAAACGACCCACTCCTAACAGCCCACAATCCCCGTTGTGGACCTCCGGAAGAGCCAAGAAGGTCAAGGATAATGCACCCACCTGAGCAACTTCCAGTCCCATTTTCAGACTCTCCATTTTGTGACTGACCGTCCGAGGTCCTGGAGAGGGCCGGAGGACTGCTCCCCAAACATTGAAAGTTTGGCCCTCCAACCCTTTTTGCCCTCCCCTTGCCTAGGACTTGTGCTACCCTTGTGCTACCCTTCTCCCCATTGCCTCCAATATTCCGGGACGCTATGCAGTACTTCGTCCATCTACTGGACTGCCCGTAACCCCTCATATTTTTTTACATCCCCTCGAAATGGGCCCTAAGGTTGCTTTGAGGATTTCCCAGGGGGCTGCATTCCACAGCACCCCCCCTGGATATACCATTCTACCTTATGCCTAAAGAACAGCATTCATTGTTTAGCCCCAGTGTCTTCTAGACACTATGTTTAGCCGTGCCTCAAGAAAAATTCCCTTTTTTCTGTATATTGCTGCTTATATGTTATTGCTACTTAAAGTTGATTTCACAGCTCGGGTAGTTACCCGACTAGGGGTCCCCAGTTCCGCGAGGGACCACATGTGTAACTTTCCCTCCCTCGGCCTATCCCAGGCGTCTGAGGGTCGGGACTTCTGACCTTATGGGTCGGTTGTCTTCATTGTTTTTTCTTGGGATTTCGGGGGGTGTCTCCTGCCCTGATCTCCTCTTTCTCTTCTCAGGAACCCTTTCTTTCCTTGCCCTTTCTCCCCCTCTCTCCCCCCTTGATGGTAAGCTACACCCGTTGAATGTTTACATGACACTATTTTTTTTCTCCTCAGGTTGGGCTGAGCCAACCCAGTCGACATGGTATCCTGGGAGACAACCTTGGGCCACCGATCCCAATGCCCTTACCGAGAACCCCGCTATGGATTGGGTAAGTGAGGTCGCTTTCAGATGCTGGGCTCCCCCTCTGCTCCATGGCTGATCCACAGGCTGCTAGGCTTAAGATAGCCTCCCATAACATTCAGGGTCTTAATTCCCCCATCAAACGGAGAAAAGCCCTTGATTACTACAAATCCCTGAAACTAGATATAATTCTACTTCAGGAAACCCACCTTCCTATCCGGTATAGTCCCAAGTTCCTACATGCCCACTTCCCTCAGTTCTTCTTAGCCAACGCGGAATCCAAGACCAGGGGGGTAGCCATTTTGATTGCCAAAACATGCAAATTCAATAAAAGTTTTGAAAAAGCGGATCCGGAGGGCAGGTATTTACTTGTAAAGGGCACTGTGGGGGACCAACTTTACTCCTTGGTCTCCTACTACGCCCCGAACACGGGTCAGGCCAAATTCTTCGAATCCCTGCTGCGCACCTTAGCACCTCTTTTAGAGGGAACGGTTATTGTCGGAGGGGACTCTAACGTCGCCTTTGATCAAGGACTTGATAAATCCTCCCCCTCACGTTCCCGCTTAACCAGGCCCACGAAGGCAAGCTTACGGATCGCCAAATTGTTGCACGCTCATGGGTTATCCGATGTCTGGCGGGAATTAAACCCCACAAAGAGAGACTACACTCACTTCTCAGCGCCTCACCAATCATATGCACGCATAGACCACATACTTGTCCCCTCCTCGCTCCTTCCCAGGATGCTCAAAGCCTCCATCACTGACACAGTGATCTCGGATCACTCACTGGTAATTGTGACGGCCCTGGGGGGTTCGAGTGGGAGACACCCTAGGCATTGGAGGTTAAATGAATCCCTCCTCTCGGAGCCATCACGAGTTATGGATCTCGACAAAGCATTGCAGGAATATTTCTCTATTAATGCGACTCCTGATGTCTCCCCGAAACCCTGTGGGCGGCGCACAAAGCATATATTAGGGGAAAATTCATGCAATTAGGTTCTCAAATAAAACGGGAAAGGCAATCAACCATCCTGAAGCTAGAAGAGGAATACTCTAAACTCAGAGCTCTTCACAAAAAGGACCCCCTCCGCACCCCCACCTCCATACTAGACAAGACTCGCTTAGAACTCAATCTCGCCCTCACCACGAAAGCTGAAAAATCGGTTAGGTGGTCTGGCCACAAATTTTACTCACAGGCGGACAAAATAGGCACACTCCTGGCTAATAGACTCTCCCCTAGAACCAAGCTGAGCACCCTCCCTCGGATCAGAAGCGCAGGACTCCCGCCCACGTCTAATCCGGTCACAGTTCTGAATGCCTTTCAGAACTTTTACACCTCTCTCTACAGTAGCTCCCCACCTCCCAAAGATAACCTCCTTCCAAAGTTTTTGGAGGGACTTCCCATCCCGGCCTTATCGGACGTTCACAAACAAGTTATGGAAGCCCCCTTCCAGGCAGAGGAGATACTGGAAGTCATAAAGGCTCTTAAAAAAAGCTCCGCCCCTGGACCCGACGGTCTTTCGATCCCTTACTATAAAGCCTTTGCCAACACGCTAGCCCCTCACCTGGCCAATCTCGGTAATCATAAAGCTAATGGAGACCCCCTGGATCCCCACCTTAACACGGCGTATATCACGGTCATCCCCAAACCTGGCAAGAACTTGGAAGATGTCAGCAACTACAGACCGATTTCCCTTATTAATAATGATCTCAAAATTCTCACGAAAGTTATGGCCAATAGGTTAGCCTCCTTTATCGGACGCTACGTCCACAAGGACCAAGTTGGTTTTATCCCCGGCAGACAGGGACCTGATCAAATTCGGAGGGCGATTGATATTATCTCCATTTTGCAGTCTAATTGGGAAGGGGGACCCGGACAATCTGGCTTCCTCCTTTCCTTAGATATTCAGAAGGCTTTCGACTCGGTCTCATGGCAGTACATCTTCCAGCTCTTTGACAGGTGGGGATTTGGGGCTCGCTTCCTGGGCTTATTACGGGCCTTATACTCCCAGCCGAGGGCCCAAATTCGAATGCAGGGATACCTCTCTGAGCCAATTCCCATCACCAGGGGGACCAGACAGGGGTGCCCCCTGTCCCCCCTCATATTTGCAATAGCCATTGAAACACTGGCGATCGCAGTCCGCCACAATATGGACATTGGAGGTGTCCAATGCGGTAGTCAAACGCACAAATGTGGACTCTTCGCGGACGACATACTGTTGTTCCTCACCTCCCCCCTCACAACCCTGCCCAACTTATCCCGGGTATTGGACGACTTTGCCAAGGTCTCAGGCTTGAGGGTTAATTACTCCAAGTCTGTGGCGTTGAATATTTCTCTCCCCACCCACCAAGTCCTCTCACTCAAACAATCCTTTCCGTTCCAATGGAGTGACACTGCCATCCAATACTTGGGTATCTCCCTTACACCTAAAATAGAGATGTTGTATGCCCACAATTACCCCAAATTATACAGACAGCTGGAAACTGATCTCTCCTCATGGTCTAAACACGAACTATCCTGGCTTGGCCGGATTAACTCCATAAAAATGACCCTTCTCCCCAAAATCCTCTACTATTTTCGAGCCCTGCCAATACCAGTTCGGAAGGACCACCTTTGCTCTCTGCAAAGCAAAATACTGAAATATATCTGGGGTAATAAGGGATACCGTCTACCGCAAAACACGCTCTTCCTGCACAGACGCAGGGGGGGGTTGGGTCTGCCTAACCTCCACAAATACTACCTTGCAGCTCGCCTAGCCCAACTCTCCTCGATCTACTCCAAATATGAGAAACCGGATTGGCAGTCCATAGAACGCTGTTCGGTTCCCTCCTTTACACTAGATTTTCTATTATGGTGCCCGCCCAAAGCCAGGCCGCCCATCATGTCCCCATCCCTATCTCACTCCTGCGCCCTATGGGACGGTCTTCGCAAAGAGCCTTCCCTAGTCTCCACTTTAAGACCCCTTGCTCACATGTTCCGTAATCATGACTTCCCCCCTGGTCTGAACATTGAGGCCTTCAGATGGTGGTTGGATAAGGGACTATACCGGATAGGTCACTTTTTCAATTCCAGGGGTCCGATTTCCCTGGCTTATTGTATCGAACACTTAGAGCTACCAGATACAGAGAGGTTCCGCTTCCAACAAATATCTCACTTCTTGAACTCACTTTGGAAAAACAAACCCCTTCCTCCTTCCTTTACTGAATATGAAGCCTGGTGTGGTGGGATCGGGGAGCAGAGGGGTGGTATTTCAGTGATCTACGCGGCTCTCACTTCCCCAACGGGCAAATCCCCCTATATGACGGCTTGGGAATCTGATCTCCAGACCTCTGGCAGTCTCGAAACCTGGCAGCTGGCCCTAGCCAGATCCTTTCGTGGGATCCAGAACACCTCACTAATGGAGGCTAGCATCAAATTGATAACCAGGTGGTACCTCACTCCAGTAAGGCTAGCCAAAATATATCCCACGGCTAACCCCTTATGTTTCAGGGGGTGCCAACTTCGTGGCTCCATGATCCACATCTGGTGGGAATGCCCTAGACTTCGTTCGTTCTGGACTAAAATCTTCAACTTGATTTACTTAGTCACAGGCTGCCGGGTTCCGAGAACTCCAGGGGTTGCGTTACTCAATACCCCGGTTCCTTTGATGTCTGGTAACATTCAGAAACTAACTTATTTTATCCTATTAGGAGCCAAAATTGCGATTGCCTCCGCATGGAAGCAACCCAAGCCCTCCTTCCTCGCAGTTAAGAGGAAGATATCGTGGATAATGTCCCAAGAAAAACTGTCAGGTATTCTGTCAGACACCACACCTAAATTCCGAAAGGTGTGGGACCCTTGGGCCCGTTACATGGGAATCTCTCTGCTGCCTGGGGTACCCCCAGGCTCTCCCCTAGTGACCAGACCTCACCCCTAAAGCGCCCTCTCGTACATTGAATGCGAAACATTCCCCCGCTATAACCTTCCACCCTTTCAGGACATAGCTTACCTCCCCTTACCCCTCTGTTCTCCTCTTCTCCTCCTCTTTTCTTTTCTCTGTCCTTCTAGTCGTTCTATGTTTTTGGTTTGCTCAACAGAGCTGTAATTGACAGGTTCACCATACAGTCCAATTTAATGTTGCGGTACCCACCGCAGACGGTCCTCCAACTGCTTTATCCCTCTGAGAGGGGGGGGCCTGGGAGGATACTCCCCCATCCTGGCACAGCAAGTTCCCTATTAGGGGTGTCGGGATGGGGGCTCCTGGGAGCTACCCCTGATAGTTCTACTTGGTGGGCTCTCCCGGGGGGGTCACCCTCCGTTTACCTCTTCTTCATGTAGCCCCTCGATGAGGAAGGGCATGCCGACTGTACCCTTTTGATATTGTCTGTCTTTCACTAATGTCTCCTGCTTTCATTACTTACATTGTGACAGCAGGCCCTCCCTGCTGCAGTTAGTTTATGTACTGTTATACGTATGTAAGTGCCTTTACTATAAAATAAAATATTTTGAAAGTAAAAAAATAACAATAGTTAATAAATATAAAAATAACTATAAATACAGGTGTATAAAATAGTGAATAAAAATAAATATTGATAATAGCCAAATACCCTCTGAGTGCTCTACTTCTACGTTCTTTCTATGCAAATTCAGTATCTTTTTGTTTATTGCCAATGTTATCATTTTCTTTTTGTGTGTTTATGGAAAAAAACGTAATCACGTTTCAAAAAAAAAAAAAAAATAAAGGTGTCTAAACACAAAAAAAAGAAAAAGGATTAAATCTAGAAAATAAAAAAAATAAGGGTGTGTGTAAATAAAACAATCTGTCATATATAAAACAAATATAAATAAGAGTGCATAAAAATAATAAATATGATAAATAGTAAATATAGAAATAAAAATTGTGAATAAAGGGGTATAAAACAATAAATAAAAACCTTAAACATAATTGTATTTATTTATTTTATATTATATTTATGTTTTTTTTGCCAATGATAATAAAATGGTAATAAAATAATAAAAACCTTAAATATACTTTTTTATTTTCTATTATATTTATGTTTTTTTATTTATTTAATTTTTTAAATTTTTATTCTTATTATTTAGGGTGCTCTGCAATAAAAATGTAAATAAATGGGGTATAAAATAATAAATAATAATGTTAAAGATAATATTTTTTTATTTTCTGTTATATTTCTGTTTTGTTTTGTTATGTTTATTTCGATTTTTATTGTAGAGCTGCCTGAATAATTAGAGTGAAAGATATATATATATTTTGTTTTTTTAATAGGGTAAAAAAATGACAGGCTGTGTATCACTGTATTATCTGAATGCTCTAAGTCGGCTATTCACTGCTATCTTGCCAGCCCAGTACTGGTCAGTGTGATAGACATTGCCATCATCGATCAGTGGTGGACCAGGGTATAGTCGTGAGCCACCAGCAATGCTAATGCTGAATTATGGCACTAGCAGTGGTGGACCAGGGTATAGTCGTGAGCCACCAGCAATGCTAATGCTGAATTATGGCACTAGCAACGGACACCCGCGTGACTTGTCAGGGGGTGGACTAGAACTCATGGACATACGCAATCCAACAGCAGCCCGCGCCTTTGCAAGGCAGCGCGCATTGTCACACGCCACCGCTCCTGGCTGATATACCAGAGACATTTCTTTATCTAGAAGCTAGTTTCTCAGTGCCGTTAGCAGCTCAGCATTGCCATCTACAGGCATTACTGAGAATTATACCCGCACGCTGCTGAGCTGAAGAGACGCTCTCTGCTCTATGAGACCTGCGCACAAGCTGTAGCTGGCTTTGCTGATGCCTGCCTCGGAAGGACCCCGTTGTACTGTCCATAACGTCGCTTAGCAACCGCCCGTCTTTGCCAACCGGAGTGCGACCATAGTAACCCACAGACTGCAACATGGCAGAGGGAGGGGAGCCGATCGTCAGACCCAGAAGGATCTTTATTCAATCCGGGGCGTTAATATAGATAAAGTAGGCACAATTCTTTTTTCTTTATTGAGTGGCATTTAGTTCACACCAGAATGCCGGCTTGGAAGCCGCACGTTTCCTGCACCACCTTCAAAACGCACCACAGTTGTGATTTGCAGCGGGGTGTTAATGTTACGTCATGAAATGCTGGTCGCACGCGCAGGGCACTCGCCTGCACCAGACCGCGTGCTACAGAAGTACTATGCCATCCGCTTGCTGTGCGTTTCCCTTAAAGGAGTGCATGACCTGCTTTTGGTGCAGTTCGGTGCGACTCGGTCCATTCACAATGAATAGGCTAAAATCGCACACCGCACGTGAATGGCAGAGGAACGCTCAGTACGTTGTTGTGCGATTCCGTGGTGTGAACCGGCCCTTCACTCATTTGTATGCGGAGGCCGAGCTGCAATGCCACTTCATGTGAGCTCTGGTGCATTGCGAGAAAAATGCTCCAAGTCTGCGTTTAAAAAAAAAATGAATATAAATAAGGGAGTATAAAAAAAATGCAAACAATATATATTTGTGAATACATTTAATGAATAAATATAAAAATAAATAAGGGGATATATAAACAATAATAAAATAGTTAATAAATGTAAAAATAATTATAAATAAGGGGGTATAAAATAATAAATAAGGGCGAGCGATTAATAATGCCCATACACCTCCTGGGGGCTCTACTTCTACCTGCTTTTTATGCGAATTCAGTAGCACAAGGCAGCTTTGTGGTGTGAACAGGGCACAGAGATAATAATGGTTTTCTATGGTCCTGTGTGGTGACCGGTGCTGATAAAGTGCAGAAAAATGCATCCAGTGTGAATGAGCTCTTAGGTGAGGTTGTCACTTATTTTTTTCAAGCCAAACCCGAACACTCTAGCAGCGCACAGTACGTTTTTTGTTTTTGTTTTAGGGTGCTTTCACACTGCAGCCGCCCGAGCACAGGATTCAAAACCCGGACTGTCCGGGTGAATCTCGGACAGGTGGTGACCCTACTCTTAGGCCTCAGCTATCCACACCTCTGTGTGAAGGACCGTCTTTGCCCGCATCCATTTATGTCTATTGGGACGCAGTAGCAGCATCGATATAGCCACCGGGGCCAGCTTGGCAGTCGTGCAGGGGCATGTCTCTGAACGTCTGTGCAGGCACTGCGTCCCAGTAGACATAAACCATACTGCTTGTACCCAGAGGCATAAAACACTTGGGTACCCCATGCAGGCATGGGGGGGGCCCTTAGCATAGGTACGTCTGTGTGAATGAGGCCTTTAACCTCTTGCCAACCTGCTGCAGTACCTATACTGTGGGGGATTGGCTCTTTCAGGCATGGTAAAGTACCTGTACATCGGGGCTTTCTTCCGGGTCCGCTCTCTCACGCATGCGTGCGCACCCAGAAACCCGAGCTGTCATTCACTGCAGCAAAAGCCAAGCAGTGGGTCTTAGCCAATGATTTATGGCCGGGACCCACTGATCGGCTGAGCGAATGACAGAAGAGAGCAACAACACAGAGCTCTCTACAGACGGCAGCAACGTGCCGCTTTTTTTTCTCCCTGCAAAGTAGGGAATAAAAATCAGAACATTACTTAATAAAAATCAGCACATTGTACATACAGTAACCATTGTCAGGCACACAGTTAACCTTTTGATCTAATGTTAACCCCTTTCCCAGTCAGTGTCATTAGTACAGTGACAGTGTATATTATTAGCACTGATCACTGTATTAGTGTCACTGGTGGTGTCAGCATCAGTTTGGCTGCTTTCACACCGAGGCGTTTTTTAGGTGTGTTAGCGCTAGAAATAGCCTCTAATGCCTGAAAACCTCCTCCCTATTCATTCCAGTGTGACTTTTCACACTGGGGCGGTGCGCTTGCGGGACATTCTGAAAAGTCCTGCAAGCAGCATCTTTGGGGCAGTTTGGGAGCTCTGCATACACTGCTTCCAAAACTCCCTGCCCATTGAAATGAATGGGCAGCGCTGCCAAAGCTCTGCGACATGGGCGCTTTTAACCCTTTCTTTGGCCGGCAGTGGGCTAAAATTAGCGACGCTTTACCGCTAACGCGGAGCGACTACAGTGTGAAAGTAATCTAAGTGTCAGATTGACCGTGCACTAAGGGAGTCCCACTATAAGTTGCTGATCGCCACCATTACTAGTATAAATAAATAAATATAAACTCTAGTATATATCCCATAGATTGTAGACGCTATAGTTTTCATACAAACCAATCAATATACACTTTTTTTTATTTTTTTACCAAAAATATGTAGCAGGATGCGTTTTGGCCAAAATATAAGAAGAAATTAAATTTTTTTATTTTTTTATTGGATATGTTTTATAGCAGAAAGTAAAATATATATATATTTTTTGCTTTTTTTAATATTTTCAGTCTTTTTTCGTTTATATAATAAAAAATAAATAATGCAGTGGTGATCTAGTACCACCAAAAGAAAGCTCTATTTGTGTGAAAAAAAAATATATAAATTTTGTTTGGGGACAGTGTTGCATGACTGCGAAATCGGCAGTTAAAATAACACCGTGCCATATAGCAAAAAATGGCCTGGTCATGAAGGGGGATAAATCTTCCCGGAGGTCTAGTGGTTTAGTGTATCTAGATCCAAAATCTTTTTTTTCTTTTTTTCTGGATAGAGTAGGAAGAGTTTTAACCCCTGCTAGGTTATTATTATTTGTGCACCACTGGGGAGATTTCCCTTCACTTCCTGTCCTAGAGAAGCAACAGAAGGTTAAAAGTAAATCTCTAAATGTGATTGGGGTTCCTCTCTTAGATAGTTCACCCAGTAAAGGAGTCAGTACGATTGATAGTATACAGTGTCATCATTTGTAGGAGCTGGTTGTAGACATACCAGTGATGTAACTAGAAGGTGGAGGTGGAGGCGGGTGTAGTGGTATAGGTGGTGGCTGATGGACAGCAGCAGGAACAGCAGGTGGAGGAAGAGTGAGTTTTGTCAAATCAGCGGTTTCTGGAACGTTGGCGGCATCACCCTCTACTGCCCCAATTCCAGGCACCAGAGGAGGTTTTCACTCTAGAGGCCACAAAGAAGAAGAAGCGTGTGTAATTACGTGCAAACGTTCGGTTGGCGCGAGTGCGTCCACGTGTTCATATTGGCGTGCGTCCGTTCGTACCAGGACTCGCGCGCCTCTGATGGGGACACCGTGCATGATCCTTGGGACGAAGGTGAACTGCTGCTACACGGGGACGGATCTTCACATGGTGAGTTCTCTGACACCAGGAAAGGTACATCAGAATGCGGATGCCCTTTCTCGGGTCTATTGTCACTTGGCTCGTGGTGTCCAGACCCCTGGCTTGGAACAGGGTATTTCAAGGGGTTAATTGAAGAGGGCAGTTACTTCCCCTTCAGACCTGCTTATTGCCAGCTGGGCTGAAAATGTTAGAGGGGAGCTGTTTGAGTAGGAGAGAAAGAGAGACACAGCAGCATGCTGTGTGAAAGGATCCTTTGCTGTATTGCGTACCTGCTGGGGTGAGCAAAACCATATCAGAGACTGTAGCTCTGGCTAGAGCCATGTACTTTATCTATATATCAGCCTGTTGGTTAAAGAGATTGAACTTTTCCTACATCTGCACCTGTGTTACAAGACAAGTCTGTTGTTTCTTCTGTTTATTTTGCTGAATAAAGCCATTTTTACTTTACTGAACTATTTGAGCCGGTGTCTTGTGAAATAGGGTCCTCCATCAGATGCTGTCCCCTGCGTACTGCGCATGCGCAGTACACAGGAGCACAGATTCCGAAAATTGCCGAGGACGAACGGCGCCTGCGCCGTGAGTCCAGGTTCTATCCCCACTATCCAAGTGGACATAGAGTTAGAATAAAAAAGAGCCGAGCGCAGCGAGGCCGAGCCCGAAGCGTGGCGAGCGAAGCTCGCCCGCGAGGGGCCCTCTAAAATTCTAAACCCTATGTCCGCTTGGATAGTGGGGCTACCTCCTCCACTCACGGCGCAGGCGCCGTTCAGCTTCGGAGATTTTCCGAAGCTTCGTCTGCTCTGTACTGCGCATGCGCAGTACGGAACGGACACATATGGATGGCCGGACTCTATTAGGCAGAACACCGGCTCTTTACCCCTCCGATCGCCTACAAATGATTTATATCTATATATCTATATATATATATATATATATATATATATATATATATATGGCCTAAGTCTAGATGAATCACCCACACTTAAAGGGGCAGCTACACATTTTTTGTTTTCTTTTTCATACACATTATTTGAAGTGTATTGGGATAGGCTCTAGTGCATCTAATAAATTGTTTTTGATATATAACCAAATGTAATGTACTTCGGCTTCTTTCATTGTCTTTGTGTATTAGTTATACAGGCTTATCAGCGCCTCAACAGAGACAGAAAACCATTATCTCTTCTTTATTTCTACAGATATTTCCCAATTAAGACAGACACAACCATTGCCGCCACCCACATCACCACCACCCAGCCAGTCCTGTGCGCACAAAATAACTGTTTGAATGATGGAATCTGTGTTCTGGAAAACCAGCAGCCGGCATGCAGGTAAAAATGTCTTGCCTCAGTGCAGGAGTGTCAAACTCAATTTCATTGTGGGCCACATTGCATGAGCATTATAATTGCCCTTAACCACTTGAGACCCGCGCTATAGCCGAATGACGGCTACAGCGCGGATCTCCTTTGCCGGGACGACGTCTGCAGGTAAGCTGCACTTGTAAACCCAGAAGGCTTCGGGGAACAGAGGGCAGATAGGGTGACCATTTACAGCCAGGTGACTTCAAGTAATTGTAGCACCCTCTAGTGTAGAGTGCTAGGCTGTACATAGATTTCTTTTTGTAATATAGGTAAATTTAGGCTTGGCTACTCTTACCTCCCCCACTATCAAGCGGTCGGAAATTACCTGGATCTCAGTGTGTACTTGCTGGATCTCAGCACGGTGTGTCTCCTCCACTCTCTTAATGAGAGCCTCTATATCGGCTTTCGTTGGTAGAGCCTGGATTAAGCTCTTCAGATCCTCCGCTTCCGATCGTATACTACGAGGGGTGACTTCCTCGCATTCCTCTTTGCCGTTCCCGGCCTCGGTTGGGCTTTTCGTCTCCCCCCTATTCGTCCGCGCACTCGCCTCCGCTTCCGATTGTTTAGTGCGAGGGGTAGCTCCTTCGTTTTCCTCTCTGCCATTCCCAGCCTCGATTGAGCTTTTCATCTCCCCCCTGTTTGTCCGAGCGCTCACCACCTCGGGGGGCTTAGCTACGTCCGTAGTCTCCGCGATATGCCCGGCAGCTGACATCCGCCTCGGGGAGAAATACTGCTGTATAGCGGGTTGTGGGGCACTGCACCCTGCAGCTCTACGCGAGGTTTTCGTTTCTCTCTGTCTAGGCGCGCTCATTCCGGGATCCTCAGGTGCAAATCACCTATGACTGGCGGTTCAGCTAGGAGCACAGACTCTGCACGCCCTCACTCAGCCATGCTCAGACCACACCCCCCTAAGCAACAGATTTGAAGGAAAAATGGAGAGAGTGGAAAGGGAGAGCAAAGAGCAGGGTGAGACGTTGGTGAAGATGCAGCTTCAGATCGAGGAACTTGAAGATCGTAGTCGTCGCTGCAACTTGAGGTTCCGAGGAGTCCCAGAAGTCGCTGAGCAGGAGGACTTGCAGGAGAAGGTAATGAGCATTTTTCACATGATTTTAGAGGGTAATGTCCCGCCTAACATGGATTTGGACAGAGTACACAGGGCGCTAGGGCCTAAATCAGCAGACCCGCAAAGGCCCAGGGACATAATTTGCCGCCTCCATAGATACGCGCATAAGGAGACTTTGCTGAGGAAGGCATGGTTGGCTGGCAATATTGAGATAGAGGGATCAGTAGTGAAGCTCCTACCTGACTTATCCCGGGCCACACTACAGCGCAGAGCACAGTTGCGTGCTGTCTTGGACTGTGTACGGCGGGAGGGACATGCATACAGATGGAAATACCCTCTTGCTGTGGTAATAAGAAAAGGAACATCTACATGCACACTGAGACTATACAGCGATCTTCCAAAATGATTTGCCTTTATAGGTGTGGAGCCGTTTATGGTGCCGAACTGGAGACTCCCACTCTCTCAGCTACAGAGAAAAAAACCAGAAAGCACAGGAGGGAAAGAGAGGGAGTGGGAAAAATGAGAAAGACATATTACA
Organism: Lithobates pipiens; assembly: GCF_037356315.1. Lineage (NCBI taxonomy): Eukaryota > Metazoa > Chordata > Amphibia > Anura > Ranidae > Lithobates > Lithobates pipiens. Next base: position 195,772,507 of record NW_027507764.1, read on the forward strand.
GCACAATGAGACTTGTGTTAGAAATTAAGCTAAATTAACTCATATCCCTGAACCTATCCTTTTTTTTTGTTTCTTTTGTGCGCCTGTTGGGGCTTTTTCCCTTCTCTGTTTCCTTTTTTTCGTAGCCTCATCCCATAGGTTTTCAACTTGTCTAATTAATTCCCTCCATGATGATTTAAGAAGTATGGGAGGAGAGAGATATGCTCTTAATTTCTTTTTTTGGATTAGGATGAATGGAGATAATGAGGGATGAGGTGGGGGCAGCGGGTGGGTGGGGGGGGGGGTCGGGGGGGCTATACAGGTGGAGAGTCTAAGATAAATACACAAATAAGATTAGGTAATTATAATAAAGGGGGGGGTTCAGGTCCCTGGGGGGGATTCACATGACCGAGGTTCCTAGAAGAGGTGGTCACTTAGGAGAGTAATATAATTTACTATTATAATTTACTAGGGATAAAGAGGGGGAAAATGGGATGATAGGGGTTGCAGTGGTTTCTTCTTTTTTTTTTTAGAAGTGTTGGGAGGAGGGGGGGATTTAATATAATACATAATATATTTTTTTCTTTGGTTTTTTCTTGTTTTTTGGGGGGGGAGGGAGTAATGGATGTGGAGGGTCAGTAAATATATATGGGAATGATGGTGCACAGGGGATGGTTTAGACTTGTGAGGGTTGAGAGGGTGGGATAAGGAGGGATATTGGGGGAGAGTATATAGAATTAGGACACAAGAAACTGTTGGATTTTTTTTTTTTTTTTTTGGTCAATCACTAATCACCAATATTAGTAACTTTTAATATCACCACTAACAAAATAAAGCACATAGCTAGGGACCTGGGGGAAACGGAGGGTTTACGGATTGGGACCAGACCCCCCTACCTGAACTTAAGGATGAATAAAATAACTTTATAAGATGTGGCCTCCGGCCCCCCCCCCCTCTCTTTCTCCCTTTCTCCTTCTCCCCACCTTGCCTCCCCTCCCCCCTTTGAGGAGGAAAGGGAGAGAGGGAAAGGAAAAAGGGGAGGAAAAAGGGAAGGGAAAAGGGAAAGAAAAAAAAAGAAAAGAAATTTTTTTTTTTTTTTTTTTTGGGATGAGGAGTGTAAGGTATTATATTGTATTGTTGCTTTATTGTATTATGGTACGGTTTTTTTTTTTTTTTTTTGGAACAAGGTCAATACACAATATGGCTCTTGGAGGAAGGAAGAGAGAAACGGAGAGGAGACATGGAAAATAGGAAAGGGGGGGGGATTGATATAAATTATATATACAGGAGAGGCTTAAGCTTTGGATAAATATAGAGATGGGTACATGTATGAATTTACAAACACAGGTGCAGCTGTGAATGTGTGTCTCCATACATGTATATGCAAGGGTATAGGTGTATATATGTAAAAGTATATACGTAGATGTGAATGGACAGACATAATTAACTTTGCCTCTACTATGGCTTCTGTCTCCTTTTTTTTTTTTTTTTTTAACCCCCCCTCTCTTAAAAGAGCCATGTTGGAGTAGACACAATCTATGTGGAGAAGTAACAGGTGACAGTAGAAAACATGATATTATAAAAGACTGGCGGAGGGCACGGGGGAAGCTCGCCCAGGAGCAGCCAGGCACAACCACAAAACCCCATTAGGTAAACACTCATAATCCGGAGGGTCCGGAAATTGAGTGGGTAAAAGCAGTAGAGCTTTGAGATTCGTGGGGAGACCGTTGGTAAACGGCCAACCCAGGGATTGGTAGTGGGGGAGGGAGGGAGGGAGTAGCAGATTGGACGGGAGGGAGGGGGGCGGGAGGGGGTAGGGTTAGAGGGGGTTCTCCCCCCCCTTTTTTTTTTTTTTTTTTTTGTTTGTTTGCACCTTTACTTGTCTCTGCCTCTTTCCCCAAGGAGATATGGAAACTTTAAAAATAATGTCCCTGAATGTAAAGGGACTGAACGTCCCGGAAAAAAGACGAATGTTACTTCATGATTTAAAGAGATTGAAGATAGATGTAGCGTTTATTCAAGAAACACATTTCAGAGAAAATAATTTCTCTCTGCTGAGGTCTACGGGGTATCCAATGGTTTACCATGCGCTTAACCCGATTTCCAAAACTAAGGGAGTCACCATTATGATATCAAAAACAGTAGCATGGAATCATAGGGATTCTATGATAGATGCAAAGGGAAGGTATCTGTTTGTAAAGGGGACTATAGGAGGGGTAGGAGTTACATTAGCAACATATTATGCCCCCAATATACAACAAGACCTCTTTTTTAAAGAGATACTTGACAAACTTATGGAATTCGAAGAAGGACAGTTGATTATGGGGGGAGACCTTAATACCCCATTAATCCCCAGTGAAGACACCTCATCAGGGACATCGTCAGTGACACCTAAAATAAGAAAGAGGATAGCCCAGGCAATAACAGAAACAAAACTGGTAGATATATGGCGATTATTACACCCCAAGGAAAGAGATTACTCTTTTTTCTCCAATCCGCATAGAGTGTATTCACGGATAGATATGTTTTTTATTCCGCATAAACAATTATCCTCAGTTAAGGAAGCCACTATTGGTCTAATTACCTGGTCAGATCATGCCCCAATTTTTTTAAAGTATAATTTAACGGGGAAAAAACATTTAACCTCTAGGATGTGGAAACTCAATGAGAGCCTCCTTCAGGATCCTTTAGTCCTGGAGGATGTCAGAAAGGAGATAAAATTCTTCTTTCAGGAGAACGAAGGCCCAGAAAGTTCCTTGGGAACAATCTGGGAAACGCACAAGGCAGTAATCAGAGGAGTATTGATTAAGCATGGAGCAAGGATTAAGAAGGAAAGAGAAACGAAGTTAACAGAATTATTAGTAAAAATGCAACATCTAGAAGCCCAACATAAACATGCCCAGAACTTAGAAGTTGAACAAGAATTAATAAGCACACGTAGGCAAGTTACAGATCTGCTACAGTACAGAGCTAAAATGGCAATTCAGATAGGACGTAAGTGTAGCTATGAATCCGGCAATAAATGCGGAAAACAACTAGCAAGAGCATTACGGGAAATACAATCCAAGACATACATACCTATAATTAGAAAAAAAGGTGGGGAGGAAGAACGAGTGCCAGAACAGATTGCTGGTGTGTTTGGCGATTTCTACTCCTCATTGTATAATCTGAATTTGAGGGCATCAGATCAAGCTAAGATAAATGAATACATAAGATCAAGCGAAATGCCGACTCTGACAAGTACTGCACAAGAGGAGATGGAATCCCCAATCACACTAGAAGAAGTACAAAACACGATAAAACAGATAAAAAGTGGGAAAGCACCTGGTCCAGATGGACTAACAGCCCAATATTATAAGACGCTTATGCCGGAATTATGTCCATATATGGTTAAACTGTTTAATGAAATAGGAGACATATCGACTTTCCACTCAGATACACTTAAAGCTACAATCACAGTGATACAGAAAGAAGGTAAAGACCCGAAACAATGTGGAAGCTATAGGCCAATATCTTTACTGAACGCAGATTTGAAAATATTTAGCAAATTATTAGCCTTGAGGATACAACAGTATTTGCCCTCTTTGATTCATCAAGACCAAGTGGGATTTGTCCCAACAAGAGAATCAAGGGACAATACTATTAAGGCCTTAAACCTAATACATACAGTCATCTCTACCGATACCCCCTGTATATTTCTGGGAACAGATGCAGAAAAGGCTTTTGATCGGGTGGGGTGGGGGTTCATGTTCTCGGTACTCCGACATATAAAGCTAGGAGGGAAAATGATGGGCTGGATAACAAGCTTGTATGAAAAACCTACAGCTCAAGTAAGAGTAAATGGAGTGGTATCTACATCTTTCCCAATAACAAATGGGACCAGACAGGGATGTCCACTGTCCTCTCTGTTATTTGCGTTGACCCTTGAACCACTTCTATGCAGAGTAAGGCTCAACAGGGATATCCAAGGAATAACCATAGGAGAAACCCATAATAAAGTCGCAGCATATGCAGATGATATGCTTTTTACAGTGACGAATCCGATAATCTCGCTCCCAAATCTATGTAAGGAAATCGAGACATATAGTACATTATCCCACTTTAAAATAAACTGCTCCAAGTCAGAAGCCTTAATGATAGCAGTCCCAGATAAAATGACGAGACTAATAAAATTTAATTATAAATTTAATTGGACGAACTATGGCTTGAAATACTTGGGAATAACGATCGCAACAAACTTCAATAAGATATATGAATTACATTTTGTATCAGTATTGAAGATGGTACGAGGATGCCTGGAGAGATGGCACAGGGGAATACATTCCTGGTTTGGAAGAAATAATATAATCAAGATGAATATTTTGCCAAAACTCCTGTACCTCCTCCAGGCAATCCCAATGTTAATACCAAGAAATTTCTTTAGAACTATACAAACATTATTTATGAAATTTATTTGGGCAGACAAACAACCAAGGATACGGAGGACATTAGCAACACCAGACATATACAAATATTACCATGCAATACATCTAGGTAGATTACTAGACTGGTGTCGACATGGAGATCAGAAAATATGGGTAAAATTAGAGCAAGCACAATGTAGGGAGCTACTACATAGAGCACCTTGGTGCTACAGAAATTTGACCTCAGATACGAAGCTACACCCTACAATAGGACCCACATTACAGATATGCTACCATCTCTTAGCTAAGAATAAGATATCGACACAGAACTCCCCTCTAGTCCCTATATTGGGTAACCCCCGATTTATACCAGGCATACAGAAAGGACCTTTTGATAAGTTGATTAAAAAAGGAATATATCAAGCTTCGCATTTCGTGAAAAAAGGTAAATGGCCAACAATGCAGGAGATGATAGATAGAAAAGGCCCTTTTCAATTAGATTTCTGGCAGGCGGCACAATTAGGACATTTTCTAAAAACAGAGATAGTGCCAGAGTTACTAGAGCGAGACTATATGCCATTTGAGAAACTCTGTATGGAAAAGGAACCAATTACGCATGCAATCTCGAAAATGTACGCGTTACTGATTAAACCCGTAGAAAATTTTCAGGTACCCTTCTTTAGGAAGTGGGAAATAGACCTAGGAAGGACTTTTTCTGAGGAGCAGAAGAAAAATATGATGCAATCAATTTTTAAAACAGCAACATGCACAAAACTACAGGAAACTAATTATAAAATTATCGCACAGTGGTATAGAACACCAGAAAAACTTCAAAAATATTTCCCTCATATATCAAATAAGTGTTGGAGGTGCCAGAAAGAAGTGGGAAATTTTTTACATATATTTTGGTCATGTCCAAAAATTAAGAAATACTGGAAAGAGGTACGAGATATCGCTCAAAAATTCAGTGAAGTAGAAATACGGGAGGACCCAGCAGTATTCCTCCTGAACTTGTCAGAGACCTCAGGAAATATAGGTGGGAATTCCATCCTGTGTCACTTGGTAAATACAGCCAAGTCATGTATAACACTTAGGTGGAAACAAATACAACCCCCCAGTGTGAGCATGTGGTTGAAGAAAGTTGAGGAGGTGAACAGGATGGAAGACCTAATATGGACAGCCAGGAAAAGAAGGAAAACTTACTTGGAAATATGGACACCATGGAACCTCTATATCTCCTTGTGAGGAGGTGAACAGGATGGAAGACCTAATATGGACAGCCAGGAAAAGAAGGAAAACTTACTTGGAAATATGGACACCATGGAACCTCTATATCTCCTTGGAGGAGGGAAGGAGACAGATTGATGCGATTTAAGGGGGAGGAGGGGGAGATATAGGGGAAGGAGATGAGAACTCCCCCCCTTTTTTTTTGCTTGGTCCCCCCCTTTTTTTTTTTTTTCGGGGGGGGGGAGAAGAATAGGGGGGGAAATATCAGGGGGGGAAGATGAGAAATAAGAGGATAACAATATAACTCTGGCCTGATTGGGAACAGTACCAACCTAGGACCAGACATGGGGTATGTGGGACTGAGAGTGAAGTCTCTATGATATTGCCCCGATATATTATATAGATTACCATTAACCTAGCCTGCTCTCTCTTTGGATTTATACATTACATTATAAAGGGAATAAGAGGCTAAGGGAATAGAATGAATTGTTATGCTCTTTTTGTTTATTATGTATGAATATGGAAACACGATGTATGACTCTTAGATTGTTTATGTAAAATTATATTCTTGTTTACTTGAGGAAAAAATAAAATGGAAAGGGAAAAAAATAAATAAATAAAGAAATTGAAAAAAAAAAATTTAGGCTTGGCTGGGAGCCAAGTTTGTGTTTAATCTGGGCCGGGGTGAGTGATCTAGGGAGGATGGAGGACTCATAAGGCAACACCTCTGGTGCCTCCCCTTGCTTGCTGGAGCCTTGGTGAGGCTTCCGGAGGAATGAAATGAAGGCTGGGAGGAGCTGCCTGGAATGTTAAGGAGGGCCCTGGCTGGTCCTCAGCAAGTGGGCTGATAGGGGGTGGGCCCCTCTTGAATACTCAGTCAGGCCAGCAGGGGCAGTGCAGAGTTTGGGTGGAAGCTGGAGATAGTGTTGAGGAGGCTGTCAGTGGCCCTTGAGGGTAGCCACCCCCTAGTCTGTCCTGTCCAGAGGCACGGGAGCAAGAATGAGGACAACAGGAGCCAGCTAGCACATCTGATGCCGCGTACACACGATCAAACAATCGGGTGGAAAAGTCCGGCAAACTCAAGTCAATCCCCCCGTGTGTAGCCTCCGGCATACTTTTTTGACCCGAAAGTACGGCGGACTTAGAAAGTAGTTTTGCACTCCAATCTTCCCGCCGGACTCGCATTTCGGCGGTGTGTATGCCAGTCCGCCGTAGTTTTGAAATGAACGGACTTTTCCCGCCCGGAGAAAAGTCCGCTCATTTGAGCGGGTCTCCAGGTAGGCGGGGCCCGCGAAGGAGACGTCGCTGGCCCCGCCACCTGGTATGGACTTAAAGGGGAACCCCAACGCCAAAAAAAATCGGTGTGGGGGTCCCCCCAGGTCCACATCAGAACCTTGTCCGAGCACGCTACCCGGCCAGCCAGGAAAGGGGGGGCGAGCGAGCGCCCCCCCCCCTCCTGAGCCGTACCAGGCCGCGTGCCCTCAACATGGGGGGGTGCCCCCGAAGTCGAAAGAAGAGGCCGGCGGCGAGGAAGAAAGCCGGGCTCCTTCGCTAGTAAAAGAGCTAGAAGAAGATAGCGGAGGAGTCCGGCGAGAAGACCCCCCGAAGACGGAAGATCCCGGAGCTGTGCAATAAACTATTTTATCTTATGTGTTGTTTATTTTGTACTTTATTACACAGGTGAATGGGTAGGGGTACATTGTACCCCTTACTCATTCACATAGGGTGGGGGGGGCTGGTATCTGGGGGCCCCCTTAATAAAGGGGGCTCCCGGATTCTGATAAGCCCCCCGCCCGCAGACCCCGACAACCAACGGCCAGGGTTGATGGGAAGAGGCCCTTGTCCTTATCAACATGGGGACAAGGTGCTTTGGGGTGGGGGGGCGCACGCCCCCCCTTCCCCAAGGCACCCCTCCATGTTGAGGGCACGTGGCCTGGTATGGCTCAGGAGGGGGGGGCGCTCGCTCGCCCCCCTTTCCTGGCCGGCCAGGTAGCATGCTCGAACAAGAGTCTGATGTGGACCTGGGGGGACCCCCACGCCGATTTTTTTTGGAGTTGGGGTTCCCCTTTAAGTCCATACCCGGTGGCGGGGCCAGCGATGTCTCCTTCGCGGGCCCCGCCTACCTGGAGAAGCGCTCGAAATGAGCGGACTTTCCTCCGTGTGTGTGGGCGAGTCCGTTCATTTCAAAAGTAGGGCGGATAGTACGGCGGACTTAGTACGCCGTATTAGTCCACTGAAAAAGTGCCATGTGTGGGCAAGTAGCTCATTCGGAAAGTCCGACGGACAGTCTGGCGGGAAGTCCGCCAGACTAAGTCCGTAGGATAGTTCGCTACGTGTGTACGCGGCATGAGATATCTCCAGGGAGAACACAGCTGTGTGGCTGGTGAATGTGGCAGTCTGAGAGGACTGTAGGAAGTAGCCAGGAGGGCTAGTGAAAGGGGCAGCTGTAGCCAGGTGGGCTGGCAGTGCCTGAAGAGGTGGTGCTGGGATCAGTAGTTACAGGTATGTAGCAGGACACTGGACTTTTTCTCTACGCACCAAAGGGGCCCGCAGTCCCTGCCTGTAAAGGGCTTTTGCTTGATCTGGCTGAGTGCCTTGCCACATTCATCAAACAGTGTTCCGGCTGGGTCTGAGTTGTTCCTGCAAGCAAGTGATGTACTGGAGGATGAGTGTATACAGAGAGTGAATATATTTGAGTGTCCCTGAAGAGACTTTGTTCCAGTCAAGTGAGCATTCCATAATAGCCCTATCCCTATTCAAGTTTATTAACCCCTAATAAAAAAAATAAAACGTTTCCAATTTCAAGCGAGCCTGTAGAAATTTGGTGTGCCTGGCTGTGCAGGACCCCTAGTCACCAGCGGCTCCTACGGGGGCTGCCCTACATAATGCAATGGTTGTTTGATGTATAAAGGGTGTTGTGAACCTGTCACATGAAATAAACTACTAATTAAGGTGACACTGCTGAATCAAGATGCTATATCAGACACATGGGAATTACATTGTCTTATGTCTTCAACTGACACCTATACCTTCATTGGGAGAAAAAATAATGAAGCACGGCCTTTGTGTAATTTGAATCTGAAATCCAAAGTAAGGGATTCAGAATCTGCAAATATCAAATGCAATACAAATGAACCCAGAACGTAGGATGCTACAAGCCCAAAACACAAAGATGTAAATATCACCTAAAATATAGTGTACATTCCTCACTTTCCTACCTGGCACTTTTACCCTCTTCCTGACCAGGAAAATTTTCAGCTTTCAGCACTGTCACACTTTGAATGACAATTGCGCAGTCACGCAATGCTGTATCCAAATTACATTTTGTATTTTTTTACACACAAATAGAGCTTTCCTTTGGTGATATTTAATTACCACTGAGTTTTTTATTTTTTGTTAAATATACAAAAATAAACATTTTTCATAGTTTGTTATAAAATTTAGCAAACATGTAATCTTTCTCCCTTTACTGATGTGCGCTGATGAGGTGGCACTGATCAGGCGGCACTGATAGGTGGCACTGACCGGTGGTACTGATGAGGCTACACTGATAGGCGCCACTGATGGGCACTGATAGTCAACTCTAATGGGCACTGATGGGTGGCACTGATGGGCTCTAATAGGTGGCACTGATGGGCTCTAATAGGTGGCACCGATAGGTGGCACTGATTGGCAGCACTGATGGGCACTGATTGGCAGCACTGGTGACCACTGATTGGGAGCACTGGTGGGCACTATTGGGACTGCACTGATAGTCAGGGCACTGATAATCAGTGCCCTGATTATCAGTGCCGATGTGCTTTTAGCCATTTATCAGCTCTCTTTTTCTCTCCTCATGCTGTCAGCATGAGAAAAGGAAAGCTGATAACCGTCTTGTGCTTACTTCTGCGATCAACTTTCATTGGACACAGCTGATTACGTGGTAAAGGGCTGCTGTGATTGGCCCCTTCCCCAGATCTGTGATCAGCTGAGTCCACAGGAGGTGCACAGACAGCAGGATTACGGGAGGACATCCATGTACGCCCTCCCGGCAAGTTAAGCCTGCGCTGTAGCCGTCTTTCGGCTATAGGGCGGGAAGGTGTTAAACATATATATTTTTTAAAAAAAAAGTACATAAATAGATCAACTTCCATGTCCAGTTTCAATATTTTATTATACTGTATATAGCATGCAAGAAAAATGACACATAATTAAAAACCATGGTATTGACTATAAAAAATATAATACATCTCACATAAAGCAATCATGGCATTCAAGGTAATTCCTCCTCTAGGGTGGTAATAAATATATGATTTAATGTTATAAAAAAAAAAGGATACAAAGGGGCACAGAAAGGCTTATTTACAGTAAGAGCTGTGGAATAGACTCCCTAAAAACTAGTTCTGGCCAGCTCAGTAGATACCTGGTTGCCTCCTGGGGGAATTTACTGGAGCAAATTGCACCATGCCCGTAGGGCTTTTTTTTTTTTGATCTTCCTTTGGGTCAACTGTGGGTTAAAGATTCTGTATTTTGTGTTTTTTTTATTCTGTTGGTTGAACTAGATTGACATTTTGTTTTTTTTTCACCCTGACTAACTTGGCAGCTAACTAAGGTCTTCATTCTCTACCTTTGTGGCTGCAGTATAGTAGCAGCCTCCTCTCTCCCTTTAACTCTGCAAAGTGGCAGTGGGTACCAGGCCTGGAGTGCACTGACTTTCAGCACCTGGTTCTGCAGGAAGATGGAGTGAAGTTGGGAGGAAATAGATGTGGAGCAAGTTGGCAGAGCTTCCCATCAATGAGGACTCGGAGCCCCAGGTGAATGAAGACTGCTGAGCTGAGGGTCTCCCTCTGGCCTCTTGGGTTATATGGGAGCTCTTAGATTAGTATTATGGCATTAGGGGTATGTGGCGCATGTATCACAAGGCATGGTGCTGTGTGTATTGGGGTGCATAGGGCAGCATATATTATTTATGATACTGAAAGAACTATAAACGGCTCACTGTGATGTAATATTTCATTACAGCTTTATTTGCTTAATGTTACAGTACACTATACACTCTGGAGTGGCATTGCCACTTTTGGATTATTTGGAAACAATTCTCCTTTAAATCCTAGTTCCACCTTAAACTATTTCACGTGCCCCTTGAAAAATATTTAAACCTTGTTTGCATTACTTTCTATACTGAATATGCATATCTGGGTATATCACAGATTAATAAATACACTTTTTACAGGTGTAAAACATCTGGAGACCGGTGGTATGTGGGAAACAGATGTGAAAAGGAGATCCGGAACAAAGGCACCGTGTGGACCATGTCTTCCTTATGTGCACTACTCTCTCTTTTTATGCTTACTCTTGTGAATGTAGTATGACATCCAATCAATGTGGGCTGTTATATTAAAATAAATAACATTTAAAGTGAAATTCCAAACACAAATGTTTGCTTGTTTGTTTTTGTTTTCTATAGAATAGAGTTACCACCTCTATCAGATTTTTACTGCTGACTGTGCCACCTTTGGAGAAATGCCCCCTCATTTCCTGTTTTGTCACTGGGACAGGAAATGGAGATACATCTGTCCAACAAAGCCACTAATAAATCATAAAAAACACTTGTTTTTTTGGAAAGTGCTATAGGATTGGAACCTCTGTGTCACTAGAACAGGAATCTCCAAACTATGGCCCTCCAGCTGTTGCAGAACTACACATCTCATGAGGCATTGTAAAACTCTGACAATCACAAACATGGCTAGGCATGATGGCAATTGAAGTTCCTGAACAACTGGAGGGCCATAGTTTGGAGACCCCTGCACTAGAAGATGGTGAGAGGGGAGATATCTTTAACAACCATACAGACAACAATAAATCACGACAGAGGTTCTTCTTCTAACCCACTTTGCCCTCAACTGAAAAAAAAAAAAGGATTTTGGCTGAAGTCTATGCTTTAATAAATACTACATTACCATGGTTCATTATTTCAGTAAATCGGTAAATTTGATTGCATTTGTAATATACTTTGTTCATTTCACTTTTTTTTAGCCCAGCAAAATCCACAAACCTGATGCATAAGGACTGACTATTAAAATATCTTCCTGGTAGCCTGGACTAAAGGCCATCTCCATATATTTTTCTTTTGATAACAATAGTCCAGTTTTGAGAGAGTTATTAGTGTGACCTTTTTAGGCATGATCATTGGTCTATAAATTTTTATATATTTTTGTAATAAAATATTTTGTTTTTAAATTTTTACATTGTACACAGTTGAAGGTAAATCTAAAGGAAATTGAAAAAGAAAACTGTATAATGTATGGACAACTTGAATCGGTAGTAGTAAACCGTAGTAAACCGCATCCAAAACACATCCGTTTTCAGGCAAGTATTCCCAAGAAAAGGATTTTCCTTGTAAGCCCTCCAGCATCATTCCGTCACCGTTGAAGGCGTTTCCATCTTCACCCAGTCCTCTTTCCAGGTTCACAGGCTTCAGCTATCTGATTGGCCATGCCAGTAATGATGTCACTCCCGCACATGCGGATGGGAGTCGCTATTTATGGTACAACACTGAAGGGACAGCATGGGTATGCCGTTCCTTCAGCGCGCATTTGCAGGTGACGTCTCTGGCTGCATCTAAAGTAAATATCTCCTAAAGGTGTAGGAGATATTTACTGTACCTGTAGGTAAGCCTTATTATAGGGCAGAGACTTTGGTTTGTACACAGTGGAATGTGATATTCTTTTACTTGTGGCAAAGGTTTGCTTTATTACACAGAAGGAATTTCATATATTTTGTATGGTTCACTATATGTTCATAATTATTCACTTAATCTGGTGGTAGACTGTTTAATATTAGTAGGTTAATATTAGCACAATTATTAATTTAAAACATTTTATTTTTGCGTAGCAGTTCACATATATATAATTGCAGCTATATTATTTAGTTATCTTTTTAATATTTATTTCTCACATATTGTAATATTTATTCACATCAGCGCTTTAGTATATTTTTACACATTAATTTCATCAACACACCTACAAGGGAACAAAAAAACTAACAGTAAACAGTCACAAAGTCAAGCAAATTTTTACAGTACAGCAACATAAATGCAAGTACTTTTGGACCTGAACCCCACCAGGCATCTCAAACAGAATATCGCACTTGTAAAAAAGAGAACCAGAACCTTTGGAAGAGTATGTCTGATAATAAATTTGGCAGTACCTCCAGAGGCGGCTCTCTAATTATGCAAAGTAGGCGGTGGCCTAAGGCCTCGCCCTCCTAGGGTCCTCGCTCCTGCCTACTTTGCCTAAAGAGCCTCCTCTAGCTATCATCATACATCAGTCCCAGGTGCCTCCTCGTTCAGAGCAGAGGCGGCTCTCTAATTAGGCAAAGTAGGCGGTGGCCTAAGGCCTCGCCCACCTAGGGGCCTCTCTCCCGCCTACTTTGCCTAAAGAGCCGCCTTTAGCTATCATCAAACATCAGTCCCAGGTGCCTCCTTGTTCAGAGCAGAGGCGGCTCTCTAATTAGGCAAAGTAGGCGGTGGCCTAAGGCCTCGCCCTCCTAGGGGCCTCGCTCCCGCCTACTTTGCCTAAAGAGCCGCCTCTCGCTATCATCATACATCAGTCCCAGGTGCCTCCTCGTTCAGAGTACAGTCAGCCCGCCTCCTCTCTTCTCTGTAACACCCCGCCCCACTCCTGTCAAGAAAACTTCACTGGAAGTGGAACTGCAGTGCAGGTGTCCTTCCAGTCAGAACACCAGCAGACACATAGAAACCTTCAACTGGCCTGCCCCAACATCAAATCCTGTCCGTCCTTTCTTGTGCAAGGGCAGGGCACAGCTAGCATCTCAGCACAGGATCACCGAGTCTACCCTCCTTCCAGGGCGGGGCTTCCCTGATGGAGACGGAGCCAATTCAGCCTGTGTGTGCACTGTGCAGCCGATGGACTGAACTATGAGGGGACAGAGCCTTGCTATATGTGAGGTAAATGTGACTAGGGGGTGCATGTCACTATGTCACTGGGGGGGTGGTACATGTGACTGGAGGGGGGGTGGTACAGTGGTGTCAGTGTGCTCTGTCTCAGAACTGGTGTCAATGTGCTTTGCCTCAGCGATGGTGTCAGTGTGCTCTCAGCATTCGTGTCAGTGTGCTCAGCGCTGGTGTCAGTGTGCTCTCAGAGTTGGTGTCAGTGTGCTCTCAGCGTTCGTGTCAGTGTGCTCAGCGCTGGTGTCAGTGTGCTCTCAGAGTTGGTGTCAGTGTGCTCTCAGCGTTGGTGTCAGTGTGCTCTCAGCATTGGTGTCAGTGTGCTCAGCGTTGGTGTCAGTGTGCTCTCAGCGTTGGTGTCAGTGTGCTCTTAGCGTTGGTGTCAGTGTGCTCTCAGCGTTGGTGTCAGTGTGCTCTATCTCAGTACTGGTGTCAGTGTGCTCTGTCAGCCCTGGTGTCAGTGTACTCTATCTCAGCCCTGGTGTCAGTGTGCTCTGTCTCAGTGTTGGTGTCAGTGTGCTCTCAGTGCTGGTGTCAGTGTGCTCAGCGCTGGTGTCAGTGTGCTCTATCTCAGCGCTGGTGTCAGTGTGCTCTATCTCAGCGCTGGTGTCAGTGTGCTCTATCTCAGACCTGGTGTCGGTGTGCTCTCAGCGCTGGTGTCAGTGTACTCAGCGCTGGTGTCAGTGTACTCAGCGCTGGTGTCAGTGTGCTCTATCTCAGACCTGGTGTCAGGGTGCTCTGTGTCAGCCCTGGTGTCAGTGTGCTCTATCTCAGAACTGGTGTCAGTGTGCTCTGTGTCAGAACTGGTGTCAGTGTGCTCTGTGTCAGAACTGGTGTCAGTGTACTCTGCGTCAGCCCTGGTGTCAGCGTGCTCTGCCTCAGCGATGGTGTCAGTGTGCTCTGCCTCAGCCCTGGTGTCCGTGTGCTCTACCTCAGAGCTGGTGTCAGTGTGCTCTCAGAGTTGGTGTCAGTGTGCTCTCAGAGTTGGTGTCAGTGTGCTTAGCACTGGTGTCAGTGTGCTCAGCGCTGGTGTCAGTGTGCTCAGCGCTGGTGTCAGTGTGCTCTCAGCATTGGTGTCAGTGTGTTCAGTGCTGGTGTCAGTGTGCTCTATCTCAGTACTGGTGTCAGTGTGCTCTGTCAGCCCTGGTGTCAGTGTGCTCTGCCTCAGCGTTGGTGTCAGTGTGCTCTGCCTCAGCGTTGGTGTCAGTGTGCTCTCAGCGTTGGTGTCAGTGTGCTCTCAGCGCTGGTGTTGGTGTCAGTGTGCTCAGCGCTGGTGTCAGTGTGCTCTATCTCAGTGCTGGTGTCAGTGTGCTCAGCGCTGGTGTCAGTGTGCTCTATCTCAGTGCTGGTGTCAGTGTGCTCAGCGCTGGTGTCAGTGTGATCTGTCTCAGTACTGGTGTCAGTGTGCTCTCAGCGCTGGTGTCAGTGTGCTCTCAGCGCTGGTGTCAGTGTGCTCTATCTCAGCGCTGATGTCAGTGTGCTCTCAGCGCTGATGTCAGTGTGCTCTCAGCGCTGGTGTCAGTGTGCTCAGCGCTGGTGTCAGTGTGCTCTATCTCAGCGCTGGTGTCAGTGTGCTCTCAGCACTGGTGTGATTGAGCACATTGACACCAGTACTCTTAATATATGCAATTCATTTTTTTTTCTTGAATTATTTTTTCCCCCCATTATAGATGTGAATGGGGCCTCATGTCTAGGTTATGCCTAAGGCCTCACAAAGCCTAGAGCCACCTCTGGTTTATGCTGCCCTTGGCCAGTGCTGCAGATACTAGGTTAGTTTGCTCAGTACCACGGTAATCTACATAAACCACCAGAGTATAGCCAAGTATTCTCATCAGCTAGTTTACTACATTTAAACTAACTCCTTTACTTGTTCAATGATTTCTGAGTATTGTCTTTTTTTTTCTTTTGCTTGGTTATAATATCCATTTTATTTACCACTACATAACCTGGTGTTTATTTCCTATATTATGATACAATTTGGGGTAGTATACTAATAACTGAATTCATATGAGTTTGCAGAATCTCACTACCTAAGTTGTGTCAGAGGGGCCAAATCATTTCCCAGAATGTTGTCGCTGTCACCACTGGCAAGTGTGAGAACGCAGTCTAGCTGGGCGCATTGAGTGCCATTCTCTCTCGGAGCCAGCCCAGTGGGAGTGTCATCTTGCTGTGCATTCTGGGAGAGGGTACTTAAGGTACTGAGATCACATGTTTCTGGGTTCCGGTCCATTCGATATTTCTGTCTGCTTGGTCCTGGTCCTCCTGACCAGCTCCCATGGCCCTCATGGCCTGGGGTGTGGATCCATCCAATTTCAAGTCTCGGGGCTGGCTAGCCCAAGGCAAAGTTACTGGGGGGAGGATTCAAAGGTGGTCCGGTGCCGTCTCATCTGTGGAGAGGCTCAGCAACTGGAGAAGCAACCAGGGGAGGACTCTTCGGGAGAAGGCCATGCATAAAGCTGGCTTCTCAGAAGGAGCCTGGAGGCTCAGTTGAAGGACACTAAGTGAATCTACACTCTTAGGGTCTCACCGGACCGACTGCGAGATACTGGTACCATATGATAGCTCTGTAAATGTATCTACGTCCCTCAGTTACATTCAAGTCTGTGGCAGAGACTTCGTTCAAATGTTCTACATCCAAGTCTGTAGCAGAGTCTGTGTTCAAGTGTTCTACATTTCAAGTCTGTGGCAGAGACTTTATTCACAAGTGTTCTACATCCAAGTCTGTGGCAGAGACTTTATTCACAAGTGTTCTACATCCAAGTCTGTGGCAGAGACTTTATTCACAAGTATTCTACATCCAAGTCTGTGGCAGAGACTTTGCTTTATTTAAACACTCTATCGGCTGCTAGGCCTAGTGAGAGGAGATCTATCCGGTAGTTGTGAGAATCCAGTTGTGAGCGGTAATTCTCTGAATTTCTATAGTGAGAGACTTCCTATCTTTTGCAGTTCCAAAAGTACCTGAACTTCCTACCTAACCTTCTACCCTTCTTTGTTTTGTCTACTTGATTTGAAATAAATATCCCATAAAGTGGATCGAGTGTCAGTTTCTGCAATTCTTTGGGCCATCTACCTTGGGAAACCCCTAGACGTACACGAGGTCAAGAAGGTAACGTTAAGCCCAATAAAACCAGCCGCTCCTTCGGGGGTCAGTGCTACATAAAGAATGGATTGTAAATGCTGAAGCACTTTTTGAGTTGAATAAGATGACTGCTGCCCTGTGAAAAGTACACATTTAAAAAAATAATTTGTCAATTACTAGAGTTCCTGCTCTGTTTGAGGTTGTAAATGTATTTGTACTTAGGGCCACCAGCTTAACATATCTTATTTGTGCTGACCCAGGGGATATGCTTTTGACCCAGTCCTCCCCTACAATTGGGCTTCTTACTGTAGGTGATATTGGTGTGTCTAATAAAGGAGATTTTTAAGAGATTTTAAGGAATAGTGGAACCAAAACCAAAACAACAAAAGCAGTTGGTGCAGTTACCACTCTAATATCAAGGTAGCGATCAGTAAGGTCAAAGTAATGCCGCTCTAGGTGAGTGGCCGACTCCCACATGTTGTGAACTGGAATGCATGTTGCTGAACAGCTCATCTGTGAGATTCAGTAACATGCACAAATCCAGAATATTACTGCACTCCTTGGTATTTTTATTGAGGGCTATTTCACACCACATGCAGTCCAGTGCGTCTTTTTTCTGCATCAAAAATGCATGGAAAGTAGGTTTTATGGTTTTCAATGGCATAGTTCACACCAGTGCTTGCAGTTCCAGAAAAAAAGTAGAACATGCTGCATTTTTCCTGCACTGGCAGGTTTAGCAAAGTCTCTATTTCCACCCAGAGAGTAGCCACTTGCAGCTGGGTACTTCAAGGTTGAACAGATCTCTCTAGAATCCCTTCCCCAGACCAGGCAGGTCTATCAGGGGCCACTGACAAGAACATGTTATGGGGTGTGGAACAACCCATGACCTGGGCCCCTCATGGGGCTTCCCCGGTCCTGGAACCAGACCAGACCACACGCGTCTCACAAACAACTCCGGAACCCCAAACACGTGACCCACACCTGTTTAAGTACCCCCTCCCAGACTCCTCAGCGGGCCCCGGCACTCCCGTTGATTGGCTCCGAGAGGGCCGATACCAAAACCTCCAACCAGACTTGGTGCTGTCCTGTCATGCGCACCTCACTGTTCACATGACCAGGCAGAACTTGTAAACACAGCCTGGCCAGACTGGTGTTAGGCCTACCTACAATAATTAACCCTAAGGACCTTTATTGTCCTGAGGTCAAAAACTTAATTTACAATGCGTGTGAAATTTGATCCCAAATGTCATCCGCTAAAAACGCACTAGAACATACATGTCCTTCTTTAAGGTTAAGAAAAACTAGGGGGAAAAAACGCACTGTACTGCACCAAAAACGTGTCAAAAACACGCAGGCAGAAAAGCACCTAGAATGCATCCGGACTGTGTTTATATGGTGTGAACCTCAGGTTGCAGTTGATCCAAGAAAGATGAGAACAAGATAAGATTGCAATATACTTACAAGATTCAAATATACTTAGCAGAAATATTCGCTGCTTAGGTGACATAAGAATCACAATTGAGGGTGCAATTCCTATTTGGTCCACTGGAGAGCATATGTGTACACCTATGACTTACAGACTTGGTCAGAAAGTCATGCAGCTAGAGATCCAGGATTTGACAGCTGCACACAGTCCATAAACTGACATTTCACAACAGAATACAGTACCATCATGATTCAAAGGGAAGAAATAAATTATGTTATTGGTATTACAATACAAGTCTGTCAGTTGGGTTCATAGTATAATCTAATCGCCATACTGAGAAGTACACAAAGGTAAAATAAAATATCGAAATGTATTTAAATATCATTCTAAAAACATGTTGCAAAGATGAATGCATGGGTATGGCATAGAGTTTAGATCCTCCCATATAAGACCGATATGGCTGGACATGGAAACCTGTACGGGTGGCCTTGGGAATATTGAGTAGAGTATGCTGTCATAACATTGGTCTTCTATCTGAAGGCCAGCCAACGGGATCACAATGGATCACTACGTGTTTTGCTGTAAGTGATATATTAAATTGTTTACCCTGTCTAGCCCAAGGGAACAAATTGGGTTTTGCTATCCCCTGTTCAATCCATTAGTAACTACCCATCCCAGAGCATCATTTACAAGCTGCCACATTGAATGAGGCTCTTCATAAGGCTATTTGGTACCCTCTTTTTTCTCCATCGGAGCCGATGGGGCAAACTTTTCTACCCCCCCCTCCCATTTCCTTCTTTTACCCCATGGTGACTAGGATGCCCCATACCTCTCAGGAGTTTGATCACATACCAGTCGGGTCTCCTGAGGAAGCTCACAGAAAAACACGTAGTGATCCATTGGTGCTGGCATTGTGATCCTGTCGGCTGGCCTTCAGATAGAAGACTAATGTACGCTATGACAGCATACTCAATATTCCCAAGGCCACCCATACAGGTTTCCTTGTCCAGCCACATTGGTCTTATATGGGAAGATGTACACACTATGGGGGACATTTACTAAAGTTGGAGAGTGCAAAATCTGGTGCAGCTCTGCAAAGACACCAATCAGCTTCCAGGTTTTATTGTCAAAACTTAATTGAACAAGCTGAAGTTAGAAGATGATTGGCTACCATGCACAGCTGCACCAGATTCTGAGTGCTCCAGTTTTAGTAAATCTGCCCCTATGTGTCAAGTTGTCGAAACATCTCAAGGAGGATCAGTGGAAACCGGATGCATCTGAGCTCAATGTTAAGAGTCAGGTGCAAGGCTGTGAAAACTTATGTACATGTGATTTTTTTGTTTTATATTTTTAATAAATTTGAATGGATTTCAAACAAACTTCTTTCACGTTGTCCTTATTGGGTATTGTTTGTAGAATTTTGAGGAAAATATTGAATTTAATCCATTTTGGAATAAGGCTGCAACTTAAAGCAGAGCTCCACACAAGTGGAAGTTCTGCTCATTGGAAACCCTCCCCCCCTCCGGCGCGACAATTGGCACCTTTCGGGGGGGGGGGGGGAGGGGTGCAGATACCTGTATAATCCAGGCATCTGCACCCACTTCTGGGAATAGCTAGCCGCAGCTATCTACAGATGCCCCCCCCCCCCTTTATGTTCTGGGAAACACACAGTTCCCAGGACACAGCGGGGACCAGTTTCATTCCGCTGCGCGCATGCGCAGTAGGGAACCGGGCAGTGAAGCCGTAAGCTTCACTTCCCAATTCCCTGACAGTGGATGGCGGCGGGGGCAGCCAAGAGACGAGCGATTGCTTGTCATCTGCTGCCGACATCGCTGGACCCTGGGACATGTAAGTGTCCATTTATTAAAAGTCAGCAGCTGCAGTATTTGTAGCTGCTGACTTTTAATATTTTTTGTTTAAGGTGCAGCTCCTCTTTAACAAAATGTGGAAAAAGTGAAGCGCTGTGAATACTTTCCAGATGCACTGTATTCTGTGTGCCCTTTACATTTATTCTGGGTGTCCTTTACATTTTTACTTCAAGTATTTTAAGGAAACTCCTTTCAATATTTGTTTCTTTTAATACGTGTTCTTGTTGTTTGGCACTAAATGCTTTCTATAGATTTTTAAAAGATTTCAGTTACAGTTTTACAGTGAAGTAAAGTGTGTGTGTGCGTCCATTAACACCATTGCATTTTTACATGCTTTTTGCAGAAGCGTAGGACATTATTTTTAACATGGGTTCTTCTGGTACACAAACACATATCAATGCATTTTTGTGCCTCTGCGGTTTTTTGGAAAGGGTCAGGGACTTTTTTAAAATGCAGTTTTTTTGCATTTTTTGGTTCAATAGACTTCAGAAAGGCATGTAGTGTTTTTTTACTGTGATTTTGCCACATTTTTCATTTTTAATATGCCCAACAACAAATAATAAAAAAACATTAAAAAAAACGCAAATCACGGCAAAAAACATGTCAAAATCGTGGTAAAATCACACGTTCAAAAACGCAAAAAGCACAGCAAAAAGCACTGCAGAAACGCTCTAAAGCAACATGCATAGAGCCTTACATCCAGTGGTGCAGTCAAAGAATCTGTCCTGTAATAAGTAATGTGAGTAGCGGTTGCAGGGTGGAAGTTGAGCTAGTAGTACAGTGTGTAGAAGCTACACAGAAGTGACTACACTGAGAGAAGTACAGTGTATAAAGCAACACAGATGTGATCTCACTAAGCGACAGTGGCGGCCTGTCCATTAGGGGTGCAGGGGCATCCATACGCCCGGCCCCTTATCTCAATGCAGGGCACTGGACACATGGATTTCTAGTTTTTTTTTTCTTTTTTGAAGCATGTGATTAGAGCCAGAGGCTCTAATTGACCTTAAAAAGGGTGGGCTCTGGGCACAGAGCACTGCGTCCCGAGCCCACCCACTTGTGTGACATTAGCGAATTAACATTTGCTAATGTCTTCCTGCTTCTCCTCCCGGCCAATCAGAAAGTGGGATCTGATTGGCCAGGAGTCTTAGGACAGGTCTCAGGACCTGCCTCCTGTTCCGCCAAGAGGAGAAGCATCAGCCCTGGTAGCAGCCTACCCAGGATATAGCAGTACACCGCCACCTCGTCCTCCTTCCTGCACCTCTACCACCGTATAACGCAAGGCCACTGATCGTGTGGGAGGGGGTGACTTTAGTGTGAGTGGATCGCTGCTGTGATCGCTTGAGAGATGCAGGGGTGGCTTTAGGGCTGTGATGCAATGTGTGCTGCAAAGGACACTGCGGAGAGTAATAAAATATATGTCAATGTAAATAGTGCATGTCTAATGATATAGTGAGGACTGAAGCCCAAAGCATGGTTTTAGTAAGAGTGAACCCAGGTGAGGAATCAAAGTAGATCATAACATATAAGTGAAAACATGTAGCTCTCACCAACGGAGTAAATTGTAGGGGAAAAAAGCACAAAAAAAAGCATTAAACAAAGAAAAGTCCAGGTGTAGTTAAAATGTTTGTGAAACTGAAAAAAGGATCCTTTGCTTAACCACTTCAATATCAGGCACTTTCCCCCCTTCCTGCCCAGACCAACATTTTTGAAAAAAAAAGTTTTTCTTTGTTTCTGTTACAAAATTTTGTAAATAAGTACGTTTTTTCCTTCACTGATGGGCACAGATGAGGTTGCACTGATGGGCACTGATAAGGCGGCACTGATGGGCACTGATGATGGGCACTAATATGTGGCACTGATAGGTGGCACTGATATGTAGCACTGATGAGCACTCATAGGTGGCACTGATGGGCACTCATAGGTGGCACTAAAGGGAGCTGATTGGCGACACTGATGGGCACTGAAAGGCGGCACTGATGGGCACTGATAGGCGGAACTGATGGGAACTGATAGGTGGCACTGATGGGCACTAATAGGTGACACTGATGGGTGACACTGATGTACACTGATATATGGCACTGATTGGCATCCCTGATAAGGAGGCACTGGCAAGAATTAGTGACGGGCACTGATTGGCATCAATTGGGGGCACTGATTCGCATCCCTGGTGGCCATGGGTGGCATACCTGGTGGTCCTGGGTGGGCATCCTTGGGGGGGCTGTGCTGATAATCAATCAGCACAGACCCCCCCCCCCCCGTCAAAGGAGCGCCTGATCTGCTCTCCTCTATTTGCGTCTGACAGACGCGAGTGAGGAACGGCTTTTCCTGTTTACACTACAGTATGATCAGTTGTGATTGGACAAAGCTGATCACGTAGTAAAGAGTCTCTGTTAGAGACTCTTTACCTAGATTGGAGTTGCAGTGTGTCAGAATGACACGCTGCACCAGTGCGCCCTGGCTCGTTTATCCTGATCACATCATATGACGTCCGGTCAGGATAACTAAACCACTTTGAGCACGTCATATTGCTATATGGCAGGCAGGAAGTGGTTAAAGAGGAGCTGCAGTGTGCTCACATAATTTATAATAAAAACATCTTTGCCATTCTGAAGCTTTCCTTAAACCACTTTGCATATTATTTTATGTTTACTGTGATTCTGTATTCGCCATATATGCTTCAGAAATCTCCCTCCACCGAGTCTAGCTGCAATATTTTAACTGTGGGCCGCTGAAGCTGCTGCCTGTTCACTTCCTGGATTTACACAGACACACAGAGGCACACTTCCAGCCCTGCAGCTCTCATTGGCCCTCTAATGACTCAGCCCCCCTCCCTTCCTGGCAAACTCTCACGAGAGTGAGCGATAGATCTGTGCATGATGTCATAAGCCAAGGCTTTTTTCCCAGACAAGAAACAGGAAAAGAGCTGTATAAGGTATTTAATTTTAGAAAAAAAATGTTTTAATATCCAAAGTTAAAACAACAAGGGCAGAAGATTTAATAGATGGAAAGATGACAAAATGACTCAAGTTCTGCTTTAAATGCTTAAGTGCATACAGTGGACATCCATTACCATTTAAAAGGATCTAAGCCGTGACACCACCACCTCATTATGAGAAAAATGCAGGCTTACCAGTTTCATAAGACCCTCTAATTAAAGAAAGGTCAGCAGAGTATATGGCCAAACAACCCGGCCAGGGTCTTCCAGGAGTTTGGACAGTAATGATCATCCCAGCACCATCCCAATAGGTGCATCCCTAGTCCCAGTGTTGCAGTTGTTATATTGGCTCCCAACCAGCAGATGAGAGGCTAATAATAATAATAATAATAAGTGGTTTGGATGAATCCCCTTTACACCAGATGAGGAGGTGTGGCGAGTCTGATGGGCAGCATTCCTCCTCCTCATTCACTCTCAGGGCTCTGACACACACACACTGCAGCACTAGTAGGGGCAGGATTACTTTCACAGTGACACATACAGCAATGTGCAGCAGCACAGATGATGATGACACCTCACAGACACGACACATCCCCTCCTGCATCACAGTGGCAGTCTCTCGCCACTAGGAGAAAACACAAGCACCAATAAAGTGTAGCTTTATAGACTTTAATGAGGTGAAAAAAGAGCATTACTCACACTTTGTGAATAGTCATGGGCACAATAAAATGATTGTAGAAATGTGGACTACAATTATAAAGTCCAGTGTTCCTCCGGTATTTCTATGCATTGTATGTCCCTTTAGTGCCCAGTGTTTTCAACTGACATCATGTTTGTGAGCCAATCTAAAGGGATTGTGGGATGAGTAGTTCCTCAGACTGTTAATTGCTTCACATGACTCTGTACCTGGACTACATATCCTGGGGATATCTACTGCCATTGAAGAGATTGCTGGGAGGCACTATATAAGAAGTCAAAGCCCTGCCCTGCGCTCTCTTCCTGCTGGGTCTGACGCAAGATGGACCTCTCCATGCAAGGTGTATCACATTCCAACTCAGGCGAGAAGGGCCTAGCACTACTTGCTGTTCGTCAGATATCTGTTCAGCACCACCTCGGCCGCTCGCCAACCAACTTTCAGAGCTTCGCATTGGGAGATCGATACAGTGGATCCACAGCAAGTGTGTCACTACAGGGATACATGTCCCCTGGGGCAGGACCCAGGTCCCCAAACACTTTTTAGGACAGTAACTTGCATATTAGCCTTTAAAATTAGCACTTTAGATTTCTCCCATCGAATTTGCCACGAACACACCAAATTGTTCACTGTTCGCCGTACAGGCGAACAGGCAATGTTTGAGTCGAATATGAGTTCGACTCGAACTCGAAGCTCATCCCTATTCAGAAGGAAGATGGTAGAAGAACCACGGTTCACTGCCCAAATCTAACCTCTGCTTGGAAAGAGAGGATCAAAGCTCAGATAGCTCGATGGGAGAAAATGTTCTCCAAGAATGACTTTGATATGGGCTGTGCCAGGAGTGCTCAATATCGAATTAGACTGACCAAAGATAATCCATTTCGAGAAAGGGCCAGGTGAATCTGCTTGTGTGATCTAGAGGATCTTTGAGAGCAGCTAGGTGAATATAAGAGATCAGGGGTCATTAAGGAGTCCAGGAGCCCCTATGCCTCTCCTATCATGGTAGTGAGGAAGAAGAATGGATCCCTTCGGATGTGCATTAACTACCGAACCTTGCACTGAAGAACTATCCCAGATCAATACACAACCCCTCGCATAATAGCAGCCCTACAATGCTTATCAGGGGCCAAATGGTTCAGTGTGCTGCATTTAAAGAGTGGATATTACCAGATCCCGATGCATCCAAATAACTGAGAAAAGATGGCCTTCATCAGCCCTCTAGGGTTTTTTGAGTTTGACCGAATGCCACAAGGATTAACAGGGGCCCCTGCTACTTTCCAGAGACTAATGGAGAACACTTTGGGTGATATGAATTTGGTAGAAGTGCTAGTCTATCTCAATGATATCATTGTGTTCGGCAGAACGTTGGAGGAGCATGAAGTTCGGTTGGAGAAAGTTTTCCAGCGACTACACGCCGAGGGGTTGAAGCTATCTTTAGAAAAGTGCCAGTTCTACCAAACCTCAGTCATGCATCTAGGGCATGTGGTGTCAGCCGAGGGGATAGCAACTGACCCTCAAAAGTTGGAGGCTGTCACTTCCTTGCCTCACCCAAATACCATCACAGAGTTCATTCTTGGGTTTCTGCTCGTACTATAGAAGATTTGTGAAAAACTTTTCACAAATTGCCTGGCCATTGAACAAGCTGTGATAGAAGCAAATGGAACGGGACCAGCAGAGAACCCAGAAGGGAGGCCCCAGGAAGTCTTGTGAGTCTATCCAGGAACGATGGACAGTGAAGTGTGAAAGTTCTTTTGAATGGCTGAAGGAGAGCCTGGTTGAAGCGGTGTTGGCCTACGTGGATCCATCTAAACCATATGAATTACATGTGGATGCCAGCACAGATGGCCTTGGAGGGGTATTGTACCAAGAGTCAGAAGGGAAACTCCGTCCAGTGGTCCATGTGAGTCGCAGCCTCACCCCCCCAGAACCATCCTGTGCATAAATTGGATTTCTTGGCCCTCAAGTGGGCTGTGGTAGATAAGCTACGCGACTATCTGTATGGGGCTACCTTGTGGTGAAGACTGACAACAACTTATTCACTTAACTACTGTCCACTGCAAAGTTAGACGCCACTGGGCATCGGTGGCTGGCAGCTCTGTCAGAGTTACAGTTCATCTTGAAATATCGACTAGGTGTGGGAAACAGAGACGCTGATGCTCTTTCCTGAAGGCCTCACTCTATCAAGGCTGGACAGTTGGGTTAATTTACCTCTCAAAGGAGTACAGGCCATGTGTCAAGGAGTAGCGTAAAAAAAAAAACAGTTTTTCTTTAACAGTGAAGAAATTAACCCTACAGAGGACATCCCGCAGAGGGTCCAGGGAAGCAGGGCCTTGTGTGGGGGCGGGAGACCCCCTCAGTGCACCCTATGCAGCTCCAGTTTGGTGGTAGGAGGCTGGATAGCTACTACTGTGGAGCATAGGTCCGGACCCATGGTGGCCTCTGGGATGCCATGGAGGCATAGATTTTTTCTCTTGTTCCTATTTTCCTCATCATCTAGCTGCAGTTGGACTTCAATAAGATGGTGGCGGAAGGCCTGGTGTTCCAGCTCTAGGGTGGTGTCAGGTTTTTGAATTTCAGATTTTTTCAAATTACCATTTTTTTTTGACTTTTCCAAATTACCGATTTTATTAGAATTTCAGAATTTCAGATTTTTATTGAATTTCCAATTTTTTTTTATTCACAATTTTTTTTCTTTCGAATTTAGATATTTTTTTTTAATTTACATATTTTTAGAATTTACAATTTTTTTTTAGAATTTACGAATTTTTTTTTAATTCACAATTTTTTTTGAATTTACAAATGTTTCAGAATATTTTAGAATCTCCCATTTTTTTTCGAATTTACGACTTGCGATCATAACGACTGACCCGAAAAACGAACCTCCCCCAGAAAACGAATACAACGAAAAACAAATACATTTTTCGGCAGTACACATGTCTACTCCCAAGCCTCTTACAGGGGTTATATTGACAGACTTCAGAAGAATCTAAAAGGGGCTTATGAGAAAGCCAAGGAGGGCTCCACCATCAGGAAACAAATGAACAAGGCAACACGTATTTCATTATTAGCTAGTATCCGCAGTGGTGTATCTAAGGTATGGCAGCCATGGCAAGTGCCATGGGTGCCATGAGTGCCATGGGGGCAGCAAAAAAGCTGCCCCCTCCATGAAAAAAAACCCCACCCGTCCTCCCGCAGCCGCCTCCCGGACTAATATAGCCTTCGGCGCTGCGGCCAGCCTGCTGGAGTGAGGCGCCGGTATTCTGTCAGATAGCTGGTACCCGGCCCGGGCTGTTGGGCTTAGGCTGAGGAAGACTCTGCCAGCAGGGAGGTTCGGAGCTGGGAGCTCCACTGATGTTCTGACCCTGCCCCGCCCCAAGTAGTCTATGTGATCGGAGCAGAGTGGGATCGCTTCTCCTGGACTTCTGAGAGCCCAGCCCTGGACTGTTCAAATCTCCAACTCTACCGCCTAAAGCCCCGGCCCTCTGAAAGTGGGTGGTGAGCCCGACTGGCCAGGTAGGTCTTTCTGCCAATATACACTGCCTGTAGACTCACTCTTACACGAAACTAGGGATGAGCCGAACACCCCCCGGTTTGGTTCGCACCAGAACTTTCGAACGGACCCCAAATTCATACGAACTTTAGAACCCCATTGAAGTCTATGGGACTCGAACGTTCGAAATTAAAAGTGCTAATTTTAACGGCTAATATGCAAGATACTGTCCTAAAAAGGGTTTGGGGACCTGGCTCCTGCCCCAGGGGACATGGGTCAATGCCTAAAATGTTTTTAAAAATGGCAGTTTTGGCGGGAGCACTGATTTTAATGACGATTAAAGTGAAAAAAAAAAAGTGAAATATCCCTTTAAATATGGTGCCTGGGGGATGTCTGTAGTATGCCTGTGAAGTGCCAAGTGTTTCCCGTGTTTAGAACAGTCCCTGCACAAAATGACATTAAACGGAAATAACACCATTTAAAACTGCTTGCGGTTTTAATGTTATATCTGGTTCCTGCAATATGGTTGAAAATCATTGAGAAAAATGGATAGCCCTCCCTGCCCATTACCAGCCCCTTTGGGTCTTGTACGCATATTAAGGGGAACCCCGTACCCATATTAAAAAAAGGAAATGCGTGTGGCCCCCAGGTCCTATATACTCAGAACAGCAGTATACAGGCGGTGCAAACAAGACAGGGACTGTGTAGGTTTGTTGTGTTAAGTTGAATCTGTTTGTAATTTTCAACTGGTACATTTTTAAAGTGTAGCTCCAGTCAAAAAAACTATTTTTAAGCTTTTTGGAAAACATAGGGAAGGGTTATCACCCCTGTATAATTTGTTTTGTCGTCCATCTTTTTTCATCTCACTTGCTGTTGTCTCCTTCCGTTTGCAAGTAGGAGATGTTTGTAAGTTGGATGTTTGAAAGTAGGGGCCTGCCCTATATGCTCTGCAGAAATGGCGGAACAAGGTGTTGGTTTTACCACAACATTGTAAGCCCTCAAAGTGACTCTTGGTGGGCGCTGGAGCGCCCTGCTGTGAACGATTATATCAAGAATTGTAATTACATGCCATTGTTGAACAGTGGTAGAAAAATTTACCTTTGGTGGTTGTGGTGCTGGTGCCACAAAACTATAAGTCCTCACAGTTACTCTGGGTGGGCACAGGAACGGGCCCTCCTGTGAAATATTATATCAAGAATTGTAATTACATGTCCCTGTTAAACAGGGGCAGAAAAATTGGGCCTTAGGCACTGGTGCTGGTGCCACGACACTGCAACCTCTCCCATATACTCTTGTTTTATTGCAGGAATTAGCCCTGCTGCAAAGCATTGCATCAAAAATTGTAATTAAACGCCCCTGTTAAACAGGGGCAGAAAAATTGGGCCTTAGGCACTGGTGCTGGTGCCCCCAAACTGCAACCTCTCCCATATACTCTAGTTTTATTGCAGGAATTAGCCCTGCTGCAAAGCATTGCATCAAAAATTGTAATTAAACGCCCCTGTTAAACAGGGGCAGAAAAATTGGGCTGATGGCATCACCCAGAGCCAGAAATGTTCTTCCAACATATCAGCGGAGGAGAAAGAGGATAGACAATCAACATAACAGGACAGTCACTCAGCATCAGCATAGGCAGTCTTGAAGGGATGTGATATTTCAAAAAAAATTATTCGGTTACATCAGCTTCAGGTGCTTGGTAGCTGTGGGTGATCCAAGACTGATTCATCTTGATGAAGGTCAGTCGATCAACTGATTCGGTGGACAGGCACACCCTGTGATCTGTAACAAAGCCACCAGCAGCACTGAAGGTGCGTTCCGAAAGAACGCTGGATGCAGGACAGGCAAGTAGCTCAATTGCATACTGTGCAAGCTCTGGCCAGTGATCCATCCTCAAGACCCAGTAAGCCAGAGGATTTTCGGTGGGAAAGGTGTCCAAGTCTGACCTTGCCCCTAGGTATTCCTGCACCATGTAAATCAGACGCTGGCGATGGTTGCTGGAACCGATCATACCTTGGGGCTGCGGACTAAAAAATTGTCTGAAAGCATCAGTCAGACGGCCACCTTCTCCACCGCTCCTTCTGACCCATGCCTCAGCAACACGTTGTCCAGGACCAGGAGTTTGTAACCTCCCAGTCTCTGGGAACGCATTGCACAGACCTTTCTGCAAGGCCTCCCGGAGATGTCTCATCCTCTGCTCCCTCTGCGATGGCAAGATAAGGTCGGCAACCTTACCCTTGTACCGTGGATCAAGGAGAGTGGCCAGCCAGTAATGGTCCCCCTCCTTGATCCGAAGAATACAAGGATCCTTCCGCAGGCTTTGCAGGATCAGGGAGGCCATGCAGCTTAGGTTAGCTGAGGCATTCGGTCCGGAGTCCTCTGGGTCACTAAGGGCAACATGATCCGCAGCTACCTCCTCCCAGCCACGTACAAGTCCACATGTTTCTTGGGACTGTAAATCATCCCTACAAGACTGCTGCTGATGCTGAGTGCCAGCCTCCACCTCCATGCTGACACAATCATCCTCCTCCTCCTCTTCCTCCTCCTCATCCTCTTCCTGTGTGATGGGTGGCACAGCAGGAACACTGTCTGGATAAAGGGGGCCTTGAGAGGCAAGGAAGTCCTCCTCTTCCTGCCTCTGTTCTGCCTCAAGTGCCCTGTCCATTATTCCACGCAGTGTATGCTCCAAGAGGTGGACAAGAGGTACAGTGTCACTGATGCATGCACTGTCACTGCTCACCATCCTTGTGGCCTCCTCAAACGGTGACAGGACAGTGCATGCATCCCTGATCATGCCCCACTGGTGTGGTGAGAAAAAACCGAGCTCCCCTGACCCTGTCCTGGTGCCGTAGTCACACAGGTACTCATTGATGGCCCTCTGCTGCGTGTGCAGCCGCTGCAGCATGGCCAACGTTGAGTTCCACCTGGTGGGCATGTCACATATAAGGCGGTTCAACTCCTTTTGGAGCTCAGCCAGCCGAGCACAGGCATTAAATGGTCGGCGGAAATGCACACAGACTTTCCTGGCCTACTTCAGGACATCCTGTAAGCCGGGGTACCTGCCCAAGAACCGCTGCACCACCAGGTTAAGGACGTGAGCTACACAGGGCACATGGGTCAGTTGTCCCTGTCGGAGGGCGGAGAGGAGGTTGGTGCCATTGTCGCAAACCACCATTCCTGGCTTAAGCTGGCGTGGCGTCAACCACCTCTCGGCCTGCCCCTGCAGAGCTGACAAAACATCCACCCCAGTGTGGCTCCTGTCCCCCAAACAAACCAGAGCAAGCACGGCATGGCATCGTTTTGCCTGCGTACTTGCGTAGCCCCTGGAACGCCTACGGAGCACCGCTGGTTCTGAGGACAGAGCACTGGAAGAGGCCATGGAGGAAGAAGAAGAGGAGGGGGTGGAGGAGAGAGGTGTGTCACAACCAATGTGGCGTTTGGGGACCTGCCACTGAGGAACCGCACATTGTACAAACTCACGGAAGGGGGCCGAGTCTACCAACTGAAAAGGCAGCAGTTGAAGTGCTAGCAATTTAGCCAAGCTAGCATTCAACCGCTGGGCATGTGGATGGCTGGGAGTGAACTTCTTTCGCCAGTCCAGCAGCTGGGGCAGGGACATTTGCCTGCTATAATCGGACGTGGGTGTACTGCTAGCAGAGTGCCCGGAAGCACTTGGCTGTGACACACCTAATTCTACACCTTCATTCCTCTCAGAGCAGGTTTCAGAGAGGACTGAAGGTCTAGTGGGGTTGGAGATGCCAGCTGATGAGGAGCAAGGAGAGGTCCTTTGTTCTTTGGTGTGGATCTTTGAGGTACGCTTGCCAACGAGCTGCATGGCAGGTCAACATATGTCTGGTCAAGCATGTGGTGCCCAAGCGGCTGATGTTTTGGCCACGCGAGATACGCTTGAGACATATGTTGCAAATAGCAGCGGTGCGATCTGATGCGCTCGTCTCAAAAAAAGGCCCACACCAAAGAACTTTTAGAATAACGCGCAGAGGCAGCGCCCTGCACAGGCGGAGCTCTGCGGTGTGATTCAGTCGGTGTGCTGCCCCTAAGCTGGCCCCCGGAGGGCATCCTGCCTCGTTGGACATGTGCCTCCTCCTCCTCTCTCCTACCAGGCACCCACGTGGAGTCAGTGCCCTCATCATCCCCTCCCTCTTCATCGCTGTAGAAAACCTGGCAATATGCTGCAGCTTGTGGAACATGACTGCCAGATTGCTGTCCTTCTTGAGCATCCCCTCTCTCTGCATTCACGCTACTGCCTTCCTCTAGCTGAGTGTCATCATCAGAGGCTACAAAACACTGGGCATCCTCCTGGAGCATTGTGCTCAAAGAGTTCAGGAGACTCCTCAGGAGGACGTGGTGGGTCTAGGGAAGGAGTCACTGATGATGAAATTGAGACGAGGGAAGACGATGCGTTGGCAGCTGCTTTGCTAGTACCCTGAGACTGGGTGAGAGAGGATGAGGAGGATGAAGAGGGCTTGGTCATCCACTCTACCAAGTCATTGGCATGTTGCGGTTCAACATGTCCAGCTGCCGAAAAGAAGGACAAGCGTGTCCCATGGCCACGTGCTGATGACAATGCACCGCGTCCACGACCAGCACTGTTGTCTCTAGACACAGAGCCTGCTTGCCCTCTTTTATCGGCTCGCACCTGTCTGGCTCTCCTTGCTGGCCTTCCAGACATGGTAATGGCCTGAAGGTAGTTGGGTAAAACAGCAGTTGGGTAGTGTATATTGTGCCAGTGGCGTAACTAGAACCTTCTGGGCCCCGATGCAAGAAACCATGAAGGGCCCCCCTGAACCCCAGCCAGGGCCCTTCCCTCCGAGTCTGGCGGTGGAACTCTGGGGCGTGATCACAGGTATGACCTTTGTGAGCCCTGTAGTTCCACCACTGGTATCAGTAGTTTTTTTTTATTATTTTATTTTTTTTATTTTTAGGTGCCCCATTGGGGGACTGTCCCTAGGCAGGATGGGGTCCCCAGAAGAGATGAGGTCCTTTTCTCCAGGGCAGATGAAGTTACTGCCCCCAGGTGAGAAGGGGTCCCTGTCCCCAGGGGAGGTGGGGGTCCCTGTCCCCACGTGAGAAGGGGTCCCTGTCCCCAGGGGGAGATGGAGGGGGTATGTAATGGTGTGTGGGGGATGGGGTCCTCTCACTCACCATGACCAAGCTGTAGGCCGCGCACTCATCCATGTTGGCCTGGGCTCCATCCAGTGTGCTGGATGGACTTTCAGCATATCTCCCAGAAAGACCTTTCATCATCTGTGTATGACGGGGGAGGAGGGGGGCTGGCAGACAAGCCTGCAGTGTCCTCCGGCGAGCCGGCTCTCATAGGGCTGTACTGCATCTGTGTGCTTAAAGTTTGTTTACCCGGGAGAAGTATGCAGTGCAGAGTGGGCCGGACTCGGGGGGGGGGGTGCAGGACTCTGGCTGGGGAGAACAGACATCGGACTGAGCGGCAATGCATGGAGCAGGAGAGGGGTACTCTGAGGAGCCGGCCGAGGACACAGGTCATGAGGGGAATGCACAACTAAAGAGCAGCCAGTGCGATAGTCGAGCATGGAGCTCTGCTAGTCACCCTCCACCTCCAGCCACCCGTGTGCATGGTGCACTGGTACCCCTAGCTGCCTATGCTGATGCCGGCCATATGTAGAGGGGGCTGCATGGGCCCCCTGCATCACAGGGCCCGGTTGCAGTAGCGACTGCTGCACCCCCTATAGTTACGCCCCTGTATTGTGCTGGAGGCACACAACACCCACTAACTCCTGCAGATGCCTTTATTATAGAACACCAGAGATAAAGGGGTATACTGTAATGGAGTCACACAACACCCAGTAAGCCCTGCAGATGCCTTTATTATAGAACACCAGAGATAAAGAGGTATACTGTAATGGAGTCACACAACACCCACTAAGCCCTGCAGATGGCTCTATTAGAGAACAGCAATAAAGGGTAAATACAGGTGTATATTGTGCTGGAGGCACAAAACACCCACTAACTCCTGCAGATTTTTTTATGGAACACCAGAGATAAAGGGGTATATACAGATGTATACTGTGCTGTGCTGGAGGCACACACAACTTCCAATAACTCCTGCAGATGGCAAGTGGGCTCAAATAGAGAAGAGCTATGTAGGTGGATATAACGGTGTGTACAGGGTACAGAGCATGCAGACAGCATGCACAAGCTCCTAACACTACTGACTGCAAGCTCTATTATAAAAGATAGATCACTAGCTATATAGAGGTGAGGTGAATATAGCAGTGTATAGTGCGGTCAGAGCATACAGACAACAACCACTATAGAAGAGCAAGATCGAAAATCGGCCGATAACGATCGGTGTATACTGTGTTGAAGGTACACAGAACACCCACTAACTGCTTCAGACGCCAACACACTACACAAGGCCGCCGCACTGGCGGCCTTATATAGTGTGGGGCGTGTACTACACAGCCTGAGCTATGATTGGCCACAGGCATCCTGCCTGTGGCCAATCATGGCTCTCCTCGCTGCTGGCGCTGTGATTGGCCAAGCATGCGGGGTCACAGTGCATGCTTGGCCAATCATGAGCCAGCAATGCACTGCGATGACGCAGTGCATTGTGGGCCGTGAGCGCCACACGAATTTGGCGCGAACGGCCCATAACGTTCGGAATTCGCCGAACAGGCGAACAGCCGATGTTCGAGTCGAACATATGTTCGACTCGAACGCGAAGCTCATCCCTACACGAAACCCTCCCTGACAATGTTGTTTACCCTTGATATAGCTGTGCATTGTTGAAAGTTAGAATTTTAAAAATGGCTACTTGATCATTTCCTGTAGTTGCATCCGCAGTCTCTGGTCATTTCCTGTAGTCACATCCGCAGTCTACCTTAAAGTAGTACGTGCTGTTGCACCGCACAAATAACTTTATTACACTTTATTTATCTATGGCTATGCATATTTATTGAATCCCTATTGAGCACTATATTTGATTGGCTGCTTGCTTCTGCTTGGGCCTAGCACAAGCTCACAATCGCACATGATGATGACTTAAAAGTCTAGTCATCATCAAATGCGATTGTGCCTGTGTGCTAAGCATCAGCAGCCAATCAAATATAGTGCTCAATAGGGATTAAATAAATAGATATCATAAATAAAGGGTAATAAAGGGGATTGTGCAACAAGCTCATTAAACAGGCCATATTCAGTAAAAGTTTGTATACTGCAAACTTTGTAGTACATGAACTTTCACTGAATGTAGACTGTTTAATGAGCAGGGGTGGACTGACCCATCGCGCACTTTGGCAATCCATAATTTTTTAATTGAAAGATTAACTACTTAAGCCCCAGACCATTTGGCTGCCCAAAGTCCAGAGAACTTTTTGCGTTTCGGCACTGCGTCGCTTTAACTGACAATTGCGTGGTCGATGCGACGTGGCTCACAAATAAAATTGACATCCTTTTTTCCCCACAAATAGAGCTTTCTTTTTGTGGTATTTGATCACCTTTGCGGTTTTTATTTTTTACGCTATAAGCAAAAAAATAGCAACAATTTTGAAAAAAAAAAAAACGCATTCTTTTTTACTTTTTGCTATAATAAATATCCCAAAAAAATAAAAAAACATTTTTTCCCTCAGTTTAGACCGATATGTATTCTTTTACATATTTTTGGTAAAAAAAAACGCAATAAGTGTTTATTGATTGCTTGGCGCAAAAGTTATAGCGTTTACAAAATAGGAGATCGTTTTATGCCATTTTTATTAATATATATATATTTTTTTTACTAGTAATGGCAGCGATCAGCAATTTTTATCGTGACAGCCGCAATATGGAGGACAGATCAGACACTTTTTGCGCGATTTTGGGACCGTTCACATTTATACAGTGATCAGTGCAATTAAAAATGCATTGACTACTGTGTAAATGGGACTGGAAGTGAAAGGGGTTAACCACTTCCCGACCGGCGCACGCCGATGTACGTCGGCAGAATAGCACGGGCAGGCATATTGGCGTACAGGTACGTCCATTTCTATATGCCGCCCTGCCATCTCATTGCGTGCCGGTCGGGACCCCCGTGAGTCCAGTCGTGGGTCCCGCAGACTCGATCGCCGCGGGGATATCCGCGATCGTCTCACAGGGAGGCTGAACAGGGAGATGCCGTTGTAAACAGCATCTCCCCGT
Organism: Lithobates pipiens; assembly: GCF_037356315.1. Taxonomy (NCBI): domain Eukaryota; kingdom Metazoa; phylum Chordata; class Amphibia; order Anura; family Ranidae; genus Lithobates; species Lithobates pipiens. The sequence goes on from NW_027507764.1 coordinate 195,807,716, forward strand.
TCTGCCTAGCAACCAGTGACACTGATCTCTGCTCCATGTGATTGGAGCAGAGATCAGTGTTCACTAACACAAAGCCCAGCCCCCCACAGTTAGTAACATGCCCCTAGGAACACTTAACCCCTACACTGCCACCCCCTGGTTAACCCCTTCACTGCCAGTGTCATTTACACAGTAATCAGTGCATTTGTATAGCACTGATTGCTGTATAAATGACAATGGTCCCAAAAATTTGTCAAAAATGTCCGATGTGTCTGCCATAATGTCACAGTCACAATAAAAACCGCTGATCGCCACCATTACTAGTAAAAAAATATATATATATTAATAAAAATGCCATAAAACTATCCTCTATTTTGTAAACGCTATAACTTTTGCGCAAACCAATCAATAATCGCTTATTGCAATTTTTTTTTACCAAAAATATGTAGAATACATATCGGCCTAAACTGAGGGAAAAAAATGTTTTTTTTATATATTTTTGGGGGATATTTATTATAGCAAAAAGTAAAAAATAATGCATTTTTTTTCAAAATTGACGTTCTATTTTTGTTTATAGCGCAAAAAATAAAAAAGCAGGGGTGATCAAATACCACCAAAGGAAAGCTCTATTTGTGGAGAAAGAAGGACGTCAATTTTGTTTGGGAGCCACGTTGCACGACCATGCAATTGTCAGTTAAAGCAGCGCAGTGCCGAATCGCAAAAAGTGGTCTGGTCTTAAGCCAGCAAAATGGTCCAGTCTGAAAGTGATTAACCACTAGGTGGCACTGTAGGGGTTAAGTGTGTCCTAGGGAGTGATTCTAACTGTGGGGGGAGTGGCTTTGTGTGACATAACACTGATCACCGCTCCCGATTGCAGGGAGCGGTAATCAGTATCAGTGTCACTAGGCAGAACCGGGAAATGCTTGTTTACATCAGCATTTCCCCATTTTTCCTCTCCATGAGATGATCGTGGGTATCCCCATGGACTCGATGTCCACACTCACAGAGGTTGTGGCGCGCACGCCCGCAAGATGCTTCCTAAAGGGTAACGTACAAGTATGTTAATCTGCTGACTTGTGCCGACGTATATCGGCGTGAGCCGGTTGGCAAGCGGTTAAAGAGCTTGACTTGCAATTTTGTTAGCTGCTTTTTTCATTATGCCTATGCCTTTTTCAGGTTTGCAACCTCTAAGGGCACAATTAAAAATATACAAATCCTTTAAATAACACGCTTGAGAGATCTATGAACACATCAACCTGTACAAATGTTTGCCTGTCATTCAGGTTGTTTCACAATTTCTTAAATTGGCTTGATTATAATGTACTTTGACATTTTTGCTAAGAAAGCAAGGGCAATGAAATGTGTGTTATGTGACTTATGTGACTCATTTTGATAATCATGTTGTACTTGTTTTTGAGTTTTTGAGTATCTTATCAGTTACTACGTTTTGACACGCTTATCCTTAAACAACCTGATTCCAAGCAGCTATTACACTTTTGGATCTTCCTTGCCCTTAAGCACTTCAGCCCTGGAAGATTTGGCTGCTGAATGACCAGGCCATTTTTTGCGATATGGCACTGCATCGCTTTAAAGCGGTTGTATACCCTCAAATTTTCTTTTTTTTTTTTACACTTGTAAGGCAAAAGGCATAATGAGCTAGTATGCACCGCATGCAGGTCCACGCCGAGGGAGCTGACATGTTGCCTTGGCATGTCTTCCGGGTATCAAGGCTCCGGCGCTGTGAGTGGCTGGAGCTGCGATGTTGTCACTCCCACGCATGTGCGTGGGAGACTTCTTTCAGTCTGGCATCTGCCGGGTTTCAGCCGAGAATCCCCAGTGTGCATGAGCCACTGAAGTTAGCGGCTCATTGCAGGGGGGATATTCTTTTTACAGGTAAGCCTTATCATAGGCTTACCTATGGGTAAAAGTTATACAATTTACTATACAACCGCTTTAACTGACAATTGCACGGTCCTGCAATGCTGCACCCAAATAACACTGATGTCCTTTTTTCCCCACAAATAGAGCTTTCTTTTGGTTGTATTTGGTCATCTCTGCGTTTTTTATTTGTTGCGCTATAAACAAAAAAGAGACAATTTTGAAAAAAAAACACAATATTTTGTATTTTGCAATAATAAATATCCCCCTTTTTTTTTTTTTTAAAGGCTAATTTTTTTCTCAGTTTAGGCCGATATTTTTGGTTAAAAAAAATTGCAATAAGCGTATATTGATTGGTTTGCGCAAAAGTTATAGTGTCTACAAAATAGTGGATAGATTTATAGCATTTTTTTTTTTTTTTTTTACTAGTATTGGTGGTGATCTGCGATTTTTATCGGGACTGCGACAATATGGTGGACACATCGGACACTATTGACACATTTTTAGGACCATTGGCATTTATACAGCGATCAGTGCTATAAAAATGCTGATTACTGTAAAAATGTCACTGGCAGAGAAGGGGTTAACTGTGTTCCCTGTGTGTGTTTCTAACTGTAGGGGGAGGGGACGGACCTAGAGTATATGACAGATCGTGGTTCCTAGCTATTAGGAACTCATGATCTGTCTTTCCTCACAGAACAGAAGAGGGATTTGAGTGTTTACACACACATGTTCCTGTTCTGCCTCTCGTGCCCACGATTGCTCGTGGCTGGTGTTCATGGCGACCATCGGCCACGAGCATCGGCACCCCCCAGAGTGCAGCATGTGCATGCATGCGCGCCTCGCGCCTGCTATTCCAGTTGAAGGAGCCAGCGTATAGCTATGATGGCTCGCGGGATCATGCCGACCTGCCGCAGTATAATAAGGATATACATGCCTCCTGCATGTATCCTTACCTGTCAAATGTCTCCCCTCTGTCTGTTATGAGACCCGAAAAACTGCAGATTCTGTGAGTGGATCTGTTGTTCGAAGCTCGGTGGGTGGAGTTGTGATGTCAGTTGACTCCCCGCCCACCTCTACACTCCCCTTGTCAACATGAATTTTCTCCTATGTATTTATTACACTGAACTTCTGCTATGATCTCTAACATCCAGTAAAAACCCAGAAAAAGTCACCACATGACTTCAGCATGCCCAATCATGCTGAGGTGTGGAGCAGCATGTTTGGGCATGCTGAAGTCATGTGGAGCTGGAGAAGCTAATCTGATCTGAAGTACACAGAATGTCTCTCTCAGACTAGTGCATGAGATATGTAAATTACCTGTCACTCACAGCAAGGGGGAGAAACAGACTCAAATTTCTCTGTCTTATCTCACTGAAAAAAGATAAGAGGACTGCTCAGAGCTGAAAATAATTCTTTGTGGCAAGACGTAGCACAGATGACATGAAATCCTATACTGTACAAGCCTTAAGTAAAAAAAAAAAAGGGTTGGGTTTACATCCACTTTGAAGTGACATTAAAAGTTTCATAAAAAAATAACAAACATGTTATACTTACCAACTTTGTGGAGTGCTTTTGCACAGAGCAGCCCCGATCCTCCTCTTCTCAGGTCCCCAGCCGGTGCTCCTGGCTCCTCCACTTCAGCCAGTGCCCCCAATAGCAAGCTGCTTGCTCTGCAGGCACTGGTACATGCTCACTCCCGAGCCCCCCTCTATGCGTCCATAAGACACACAGAGCTGCGATTGACAGTAGCAGGAGCCAATAGCTCAATCTGCTGTCTCAGCCAATGAGCCATCAGCTCAGGTCTCAGGCACATCGTTAAATCAAGAGGGAGCTCAGGTGAGTATTAGGGGCTGCCGGGAGGGCCGCTGCACAAAGAAGGTTTTTCAACTTCATGCATAGAATGCATGAAGGTAAAAATCCTTGAGCCTTTAAAACCACTTTTAAAATAGCAGTTAGGAACCTTAACCACTCCAGCTCCTGTACTTTTATGCCCCTTATTCTCCAGTGCAATGTTTACATCTCCAGACCTCTATAGCTCACCTCTCTCATTACAAAGGATAGCAAAGTAATAGATATGTAGTACACCCCGAGAGAGCTGCTGGTGAATTTGGGCCTATTTTCCTTTTAGAGCACACACAGCCAGGTGCACATCATTACCGGCACTCTTCCACTGTCTCCAAAGAACAATCTAGGGGTTTCTTTTTTTTTGCTTTTTATTGGAAAACAATGAACTCCCCCTCCCCTTAATTACCTGTGTCAGCACAATTAACTACACAACTCAAACTTACAGGTAGGGAATCACAATCAGGGGGAGGTGTGCTGGGCGGTGCTCTCCCCACTCCTGTCAGAAGAGCGATCCTCCATAGTCCATAGAGCAGATCACTCTCAGATTGGACTATACACGGCTTCATTACACCCCCTCCCACCACCACACACTAATCTTCTCTATGTACTCACCTCCCCGCAGCAGAAAATGTCAGTAGGAGGTGGGTACAGTCTGTGCACGGTCTGATTTGAGTGAGAGCGATCCCGTGGCATCTGTTGTTTGGAAGGTCGCTGTTCTGACAGGAGTGGGGAGAGCACAACCTAGCACAGCCCCGCCTAGATCCGACCCCATCAGGGAGAGCACGGGGGCCAGCAGAGAGTTCAGGGGCCTGGGAGCAGCAGAGGGAAGCTGAATAGGAGGGGCGGTAGCCTATAGAGGAACCAATCCCCTACATCTTCCTCCTGCAGGCACTGAATGCCTGTGAGAGGGAGAGTAGGAGAATCAGATATTCAGTGCCTGCAGGCAGAAGATGGAGGGGATCGGTTACTCTAAAGGCTGCCGCCCCTCCTATCCAGGTGTACAGTGGAGGCCACATGGGTCCCCTGAAGCATGGGGCTGGATCGCATTGGTGGCCCCTGTGACCGCTGGAGCTACGTCCCTGAACTCAAGTATAGGCAAGGGTAAGTGGAAAATGAGTAATGTGTTAGGGGTGCATTAATTTGAATCTCAGGGAAAAATTGACAATACTCTTTCCCAGATCACATTCTGTAGACTCCTGTAATATGAGGAAATTGGCAGCCACATGTACCAGTCTTTGGCACCACCAGAAACTAATATGCTCATCTCTCTCAAGGGAGAGACTCCAACTAAGCTAGGTAGTTATTCATATCTGGCACCTATGGATGTCTCACCCCCCTCCTTAGGAGCCTGTTTACCTTTTGGATAAAACGGAATAGTCTTACTTGAGGTTGATGTTTTCCTGTTTCCAGGGGTTACTGAGGGAAGATCCTGGAGATAGTCCTCACTATTAGTATTTCATTCCACAAAAGGACACCAGCTCATTCACACTCTTAAAATCTGTATACCTAATGCATTGGCTCTGATATAATGGTTGCAGACCACTTGCTTTACAATCTGAACAGGGTTGAATATCTCTGGTTGCTCAATCCTCAGGGCTTTTTGTGGTATTTTCTTGTAAATATGTGCTCAGCTCGGATGGCCATGCTAACCCCAAGCCTGAGGTTGCAAGTCATTTCAGGGTTATTGGAGCTCCCTCTAAAAAGAGTGCTAGTACCTCAACCCATTGTTCCTTGGGTAGCTTATCATATTCAAAACTGTCAAGGTAGGCTTCTGCATCAATTTCTATCAAGGGTCCTTTCACACGGGTGGTCTGCCCAGTGGATTCCGCTTTGCTCAGTGGGGGATCAGTTTGCCGCTCCCTGCTGAGCAGGCAGATGACAGCTCTGTCTCTACTCACTGTGCTAGGATGGACCTGTCAGAGCCCCACTCTCCTCTTTTCGGAAAACAAATGAAAACAGACTACCCGCCAGACAGACTGATCATATCCGCCAGACGGATGGAAAATTGTGTCTCCATCCATCTGGTTTTCATGGACAGGATCGGATCAGATAGCAGCAGGTGTCAGCTGACACATCACCGCTGATATCCACTGCTCCATAGGAGTGAATGGAGGGTCCGATCAGGCTTGCCTGAAAAACTGACAGGCAGACCTAATCTGAAGGCCTATGTGAAAGGGGCCTAAGTGTTCTGTTGCTGATGCAACATACAGTCATGGCTGAAATTGTTGGCACCACAGAAATTTTTCCAGAAAATCTAGTATTTCTTACAGAAAAGTATTGCAGTAACACATGTTTTTCTATACATGTGTTTATTCCCTTTGTGTGTATTGGAACAAAACAAAAAAAGGGAGGAAAAAAAGCAAATTGGACATAATGTCACACAAAATTCCAAAAAATGGGTTGGACAAAATTCTTGGCACCCTTAACTTAATATTTGGTTGCAAACCCTTTGGAAAAAATAACTGAAATCAGTTGCTTCCTATAAAAATCAATACGCTTCTTACACCTCTCATCCGGAATTTTGGACCACTCTTCCTTTGCAATCTGCTTCAGGTCTCTCTTATTGGAAAGGCGCCTTTTCCCAACAGCAATTTTAAGATCTCTCCACAGGTGTTCAATCGGATTTAGATCTGAACTCATTGCTGGCCACTTTAGAACTCTCCAGCGCTTTGTTGCCATCCATTTCTGGCTGCTTTTTGACGTATGTTTGGGGTAATTGTCCTGCTGGAAGACCTAAGATCTCGGACGCAAGCCCAGCTTTCTGATACTGGGCTCTACAGTGCGACCTGGTAATCCTCATATTTCATGATGCCTTGCATGCATTCAAGGCACCCAGTGCCAGAGGCAGCAAAACAACCCCAAAACATCACTGAACCTCCACCATATTTCACTGTTGGTACTGTGTTCTTTTCTTTGTAGGCCTCATTCCATTTTCGGTAAGCAGTAGAATGATGTGCTTTACCAAAAACCGCTATGTTGGTCTCATCTGTCCACAAGACGTTTTCCCAGAAGGATTTTGGCTTACTCAAGTACATTTTGGCAAACTGTAGTCTTGCTTTTTATGTCTCTGTGTCAGCAGTGGGGTCCTCCTGGGTCTCCTGCCATAGCGTTTCATTTCATTTAAATGTTGACGGATAGTTTGCACTAACACTGATGCTCCCTGAGCCTGCAGGACAGCTTGAATTTCTTTGGAACTTGTTTGGGGCTGCTTATCCACCATCCAGACTATCCTGTGTTGCAACCTTTCATCAATTTTTCTCTTCCATCCATGCCCAGAGAGATTAGCTACATTGCCATGGGTTGCAAACTTCTTGATAATGTTGCACAATGACAAATCTAGATCTCTGGAGATGGACTTGTAACCTTGAGATTGTTGATATTTTTCCACAATTTTGGTTCTCAAGTCCCCACAGTTCTCTTCTCCTCTTTCTGTTGCCCATGCTTAATGTGGCACACGGACACACAATGCAAAGACTAAGTGAACTTCTCTCCTTTTTATCTGCTTTCGGATGTGATTTTTATATTGCCCACACTGTTACTTGCCCAAGGTGAGTTTAAAGGAGCATCACATGCTTGAAACAATCTTATTTATCCACAATTTTGAAAGGGTGCCAAGAATTTTGGCCAGCCCATTTTTGGAATTTTGTGTGACATTATGTCCAATTTGCTTTTTTTTTCCCTTTTTTTGTTTTGTTCCAATACACACAAAGGGAATAAACGTGTATAGCAAAACATGTTACTGCAATACTTTTCTGTGAGAAATACTTGATTTTCTGGGGTGCCAACAATTTCGGCCATGACTGTATGTCTCTTTGACAATGCCTGTATCTGCTACTGTAGAGACAGGTTCACTTGCTGTTGTTGGTGTTGTTGTTGTAAGGCCTGGTGGATTTCAGTCAGCTATTGCATTTGTCAGATAGGCAAGCCATTCATCTCTAGCAGAAACTGTTTAGTCCACAGTTGATTAGAATTTCCCATCAAAAGCCATTTTACAAGCTCTTGGTTTTACTGAACAATAGGTCTTTGTCTTCTTAGCCCTTGTACACATGGTCGGACTGTTTCCGTCAGAATATCTGACAGATAAAGTTTTAGAGCTGGGCTATAAAACTTTCCAACAACATGATCCGATCGGACTTTGTCCGATTGTGTGTAGAGAATTCCGATCAGACAAAGTGCCACGCATGCTCAGATCAAATTCCTAGACCAAAGCTATTGGCTACTAGCCTGAACGTAGTCCCGTCGTAACAAAATAATGTCATCACGTTACGTTCGATCAGATTTTCCGACAACTTTGTCCGACCGTGTGTATGCAACACAAGTTTCAGACAAAATCCGTCGGACAAAATCTGTCGGACAAAATCCGACGGATTTTGTTGTCGGAATGTCCGACCGTGTGTACAAGGGCTTAAGGTGCTGCATCTTAACACCAAGCTGTAAATAGGACAAGCTCAACTGCTATTGGTAAGGCTCCATTTACACTTGTACATTCCAAAGTTGGTGCAACTTTGGTACAACTTTGATGCAACGTTGATGTAACTTTGGATGAGTGAGACTTTGATACAACTTTGGCTTTGACTAGTGATAATGGACAACTGTTGCACAACTGTTGCATGTAAAAAATTCAGGTGCAACTTTCATGAGACTTTTGAGGGTTAACAATGAATTCTATAGCCCTCAAGTCCCATGAAAGTCAAACCAAAGTAGTGCTTTTCACAATTGCATGTCTGGAATCACCAGGAATGGGAGATTAGGTAAACTCATGTAAGAGCTACCATCTTTTAGCAGTTTTTGGTCTGTTTCTGCAGTAATTACATAATTGCAGTCGAAAAGGTAAATCATGCATGTCACTGAAGACGCTGAATAAATCAGATAGCTGTATTAAAATGTAGCAATGATCAGTGCAAACTGCAGAAAGGCTGAATACAAATAAAACAGTATTTAACCACTTGCCTACAGGGCACTTTCACCCCCTTTTTGCCCAGACCAATTTTCAGCTTTCAGTGTTCTCACACTTTGAATGACATTTACTCAGTCATGCAACAATGTACCCAAATGAAATGTGCGTTCTTTTCTTCACACAAGCTTTCTTTTGGTAGTATTTAATCACTAGTGGGTTTTTTATTTTTTGTGCTATAAATAAAAAAAGATGGAAAATTTGGTGAAACAAGCCTTTTTCTTTGCCATAAAATTTAGCAAATTAGTAATTTTTCTTCATAAATTTTGGACAAAATTTATATGGCTACTTATCTTCTGTAAAAATAACCCTAATTAGTGTATATTATTTGGTCTTTGTGAAAGTTAGAGTCTACAAGTTATGGTGGCAATCATTGAAAATTGATGACACCTGATCACACCTGATGTACTGAAGACCTATCTCATTTCTTGAAACACTAACAAGCCAGGAAAGTACAAATACCCCCCAAATTACCCCTTTTTGGAAAGTAGACATTCCAAGAGATTGTAATCTTGTACACATGTTGGAATTTCAATGGGGCATCGTCTTCTTTTAACTTCAACTGTAGTGTCATCATGGATGGTGGACATCCTGTACACATTCCTGGAATCCTTCCACCTCAAGGCCAGCACTCCGTTGCATCTCAAAGTTGCTCTTTCCCCCTTCACAGTTTTCCTTCACTATGGCTTGTGGGAAGCCCTTCCTATTCTTTCTGGAGGTTCCACATGCCATGGCCTGGCACTCTGGGGGCTGGAGCTGGGAATTCGTATATGAGTAACGAATACAGATATCCCTCGACTCTCTCGCAAAGCTTATAAAATGTCACTCTGTATTTGGCCCTTTTGCTAGGGATGTATTGTTTTTTTCCTAGCCGGCCTCAAAAGGGACTCATCTACACATATATGCTTATCGGGGACATAGAATTCTGAAAATCTTTAGGAAAATAAATTTATGAGTGGACAAATTTTATATTATCTCCATTTACCTCCAATTGGACCCTACAATTTTCACTGCCTATATTTTGTTTCTGCTTTTTTGGTCATTATTTTTTAAATGAATTTCAAGATTATTGGATCACTAAAATGAAGGCTGGGCACAACATATATGTTGAAGGAGACCTGAATGTGGCAAACAATTTAAACAATTACTTCTGTTTAGTCTTAGAAATAAATTGTACTAACAATAACAAGTTTGGAGATTCATATTGGTTCTAATAATAACAAATGTTCCCCATGACTAGCGTACCTATACTCAAGAAAAGTAACAAGGTCAAAGCTGGCAAGTACAGGCCAGTCCATTAAACATCTGTTGTAGTCAAGTTAATGGAATCTCTCCTAAAAAGAAGGATCATTGAGCACTTACAACACACACAATTTGATGGTACCAAAGCAGCATGGCTGTACTAAGGGAAGATCATGTCAGATTAATCTGATTGAATTTTTTGCCTATATCACAAATATTTGGGAATTAGGGTGGTGCTGTGAATATAATCTTGATTTCAGCAAAGCATTTGATAAAGTTCCACATAATAATCTAATAAAAAAGTTATACAAGCTAGGACTTACCCTTGTGTGATTCAGTGAATATGTAGTTGGCTAAAGGATAGATCCTAGAGTGTGGTTGTAAATGGGTTCCAATTCGGAACAGATGCCAGTCACTAGTGGTGTACCACAAGGCTCTGTATTAGGTCCTGTCCTATTTAATCCATTTGTAAGTTATATAACTAAAGGTTTGGTGGGTAAGGCATGTTTTTTTTGCTGATGACGGAAAGGTGTGCAATTTGGTTGATATCCCTGGAGGTGTCTGTAACGTGGAACATGATATGGCATAATTGGAAGATTGGTCAAAGCAGTGGAAACTACAATTTAGTGTTTCTAAATGTAAAATAATGCATCTGGGGCCAGCACTACAGAGGAAAAAGATTTGGATGTACTTATTTCAGTTGTGCAAAATGAGCAAACAGTGTAACCAGGCAGTGGGAAAACCAAATAGAATTCCCAGTTGCATCACTAGAGGGATCACCAGCAGAAGGATGGAGGTCCTAATCCTCCTATATTCTCCTCTTTAGTTAGACCTTATTTAGAATGCCCTTTCCAGTTCTGGAGACCTCACTTACAAAAAGGTATTAATATGATAGAATGTGTCCAGAGATGGGAAACAAAAATGGTGAAAGAGGTCTCAGCGATAAAACATATCAGGAGAGACTTCAGAAATGTAATATGTAGAGCCTGGAGGAAAGAAGGGAAAGGGGAGACATGACTGAAACCTTTAAATGCATCAAGGGGGTAAGTAAAGTTCAGAAGTTTAGTATTTTTTTTTTTTTTTTGAAGCCAAGATCAAAAACATTGGGGACATGACCTCAAAGTTCAAACTAGCTTTATTATTGTATCTGCAACACACTGCACACCTAATGTAGTTCCATGGTTACAAGGTTTAAAAAGTTCTAGTGGAACTCCAGGTACCCATACCTAGTAGCACTACTTTAGTTCCTACAAAAGCATAGAAACTTTTCTCTAGATAGAATAGTGAAGAAAATATCTCTAATATTAATTTTTCTGTCCTTGCTCAGGAAGTATCAAACATTTTCCCTTGAATGTCTCAAACTTCCCAACCCAAGTAAATCAAAATGTGGACATTCCCAATTTGTTATTTTTTTTTCACAAAGATCTTTTGATGATAAGAGGATAAACCTAATGCACACATCAGAATTAGAGGATACTTAACCACTTTCAGACCGGACCATTTTGCTGGTAAATGACCAGAGGTCCTTTTACACTTTGGCACTGCGCTGCTTTAACTGGTAATTGCGCGGTCATGCAATGTTGTATCCAAACGAAATTTGCGTCCTTTTCTTCCCACAAATAGAGCTTTCTTTTAAAGGTATTTGACTGACTCTGCGATTTTTATTTTTTGCGATATAAACGTAAAAAGAACGCAAATTTTGAAAAAAAATGATATTTTCTACTTTTTGTTATTAGAAAAATCCAATAAACTCAATTTTAGTCATACATTTAGGCCAAAATGTATTCAGCCACATGTCTTTGGTAAAAAAAAAAGTCAATAACTGTATATTTATTGGTTTGCGCAAAAGTTGTCACATCTACAAACTAAGGTACGTTTTCTGGAATTTACGCAGCTTTTAGTTTACGACTGCCTATCTCATTTCTTGAGGTGCTAAAATGGCAGGACAGTACAAAACCCCCCCAAATGACCCCATTTTGGAAAGTAGACCCCCTAAGGAAATTGATAAGTGGCATGTTGAGCCCATTGAATATTTTATTTTTTTGCCTCAAGCGATTGAATAATGACAAAAAAAAAAAAATTTTTTTTTTTACACAAAGTTGTCACTAAATGATATATTGCTCACACATGCTATGGGCATATGTGAAATGACACCCCAAAATAAATTCTGCTGCTTCTCCTGAGTACGGGGATACCACATATGTGGGACTTTTTGGGAGCCTAGCCGCGTACGGGGCCCCGAAAACCAAGCACCGCCTTTAGGCTTTCTAAGGGCGTAAATTTTTGATTTCACTTCTCACTACCTATTACAGTTTTGAAGGCCATAAAATGCCAAGATGGCACAAAATCCCCACAAATGACCCCATTTTAGAAAGTAGACACCCCAAGCTATTTGCTGAGAGGCATGTTGAGTCCATGGAATATTTTATATTTTGCCACAAGTTGCGGGAAAATTACAAACTTTAATTTTTTTTTATTTTTTTTTCACAAAGTTGTCACTAAATGATATATTGCTCACGCATGCCATGGGCATATGTGAAATGACACCCCAAAATAAATTCTGCTGCTTCTCCTGAGTACGGGAATACCACATGTGTGGGATTTTTTGGGAGCCTAGCCGCGTACGGGGCCCCGAAAGCCAAGAACCGCCTTCAGGTTTTCTAAGGGCGTAAATATTTGACTTCACTCCTCACTACCTATTACAGTTTTGAAGGCCATAAAATGCCAAGATGGCACAAAACCCCCACAAATGACCCCATTTTAGAAAGTAGACACCCCAAGCTATTTGCTGAGAGGCATGTTGAGTCCATGGAATATTTTATATTTTGCCACAAGTTGCGGGAAAATTACAAACTTTTTTTATTTTTTTCACAAAGTTGTCACTAAATGATATATTGCTCACGCATGCCATGGGCATATGTGAAATGACACCCCAAAATAAATTCTGCTGCTTCTCCTGAGTACGGGGATACCACATATGTGGGACTTTTTGGGAGCCTAGCCGCGTACGGGGCCCCGAAAACCAAGCACCGCCTTCAGGCTTTCTAAGGGCGTTACAGTTTTGAAGGCCATAAAATGCCAAGATGGCACAAACCCCCCCCAAATGACCCCATTTTGGAAAGTAGACACCCCTAAATTTAGGGGTACACTAGTGAGACTAGGTAATAAATGGCGGGTGCCCTGAAACTATAAAAAAATAACTAACCAACCAGCGTCACCTGTAACAGTTATATGGTGATCACTGGTGAAAGGGTTAACTAGGGGGCAATCAGGGGGCTTTATGCGGTAGTATATGGGGGTCCCTGGCGCTATAAAAAGCTGCGGCGAACCTAAATACCTACCAGCCTAACTAGCGTCACCTGTGACACTAATATAGCGATCAGAAAAACGATCGCTTATTAGGCTGGGTTCACACTGGAGCGATGCGGGAACGCCACGAATCCGCGGCGGGTTCCCGCATCGCATGCCTCCCGGCGGCAGTTCACACTGCCCTATGCAAACTGCTGGGAGTGTCAGTGAAATGTTAATGACACCCCCAGATCAGTTCGCATATCGCAGTGCGATCTGCAAACTCGGATCGCATGGTGTGAACACCCATGCGATCCGATTCTGCTGCGGACCAAAAAAAGGGTCCCGTGCGAATTTGCGGCGGGTGCGGCAGGTGCGGCGAATGGCTGAACTCGAATCGCAGAGATCGGATGTGATTTGCACTGCAGTGCGGTGCGAATCACATCCGTTCTCATAAACCGCTGCAATGTGAACCCAGCCTTAGTGACACTGGCGAAGGGGGGTGATCACGGGGTTAAACCTTTATTGGGGGGGTTAGGGGGGTACATTAGAACTAAAGGGGGCTAACCCTAACTGCCCTAACAGTTATTACAGTCACAAATGACACCAATGCAAAAAAAAAAAAAAAAAAAAAAAGGCATTGGTGTCACTGTGACTGGGGGGGCAGGGGTAATTGGGGGGGTGATCGGGGGTAAAGGGGGGGGTGTGAGTGTGCCTGGCATGTTCTACTGTGAAGTGTCGTGTTGGTGCAACTCACCGATCCTCTCTCCTCGGTGTCGGAACGAAAAATACCGACACGGAGGAGAAATTACATCACTTCCTCTCCTGTGTTTACATTACAGGAGAGGAAGTGATGTCACAAAGGATTTCCATTCGTCGGGAGCGATCGCGAGGGGGTGGCCATGAATGAATGGCCGCCCCCTCATCCCGGATCACTCCCGAATGAATACCGACCACCGCAGGCACCGGGGGGGGCCCGATCGGGCCCCCCACCCGCGGGAAGGCAGGGACGTACAGGTACGCCCATATGCCTGCCCGTGCCATTCTGTCGATGTACATCGTCGTGCGGCGGTCGGCAAGTGGTTAAACCTTGCTTTAATGAGGAGGCTTACTTTTCTTTACTTTTCTGCATTGTCTTGGAATGTTCATCTCTTACCCCAATGTCAAATCCCACAAGATGCCCAGGGGAGCACCAAGCAACTCAAACGGTGCTCACAAGCTCTCTTGCCTTCTCCAGGCCAACCTAGAAAGAGTGGCTGCTGACAGGGCTGCTGAGGATAAGTCTAAAGAAATTATAGCAAAACAAAAAATGTATTACTTTTATTAATATTGCTGTACCAGTATATTATGGTATACAGTGCATCCGGAAAGTATTCACATCGCTTCACTTTTTCCACATTTTGTTAAACTGCAGCCTTATTCCAAAATGGATTCATTATTTTTCTCAAAATTCTACAAAAAATAGCCCATAATGACAATGTGTTTGAAATCTTTGCAAATTTATTGAAAATAAAAACAATAAAAATAAAAAAAATAAAAATAAAATAAAAACAAAAAGGGGGAGAGAGCCGCAACTCTCTACTAACATTATATTATACCTTGATGAAAAAACAAGAAATAATTAAAAAGTTAATGTGACAACCTACCAAAATTTATAATGTAATCTAACCCATATCCTTTCCCTAAATTTTTGTGACCCTCTTTCCCAAATTACTTATTCCTGATCATAAATTATCCTTCATTCCCTGATTGAAACCCTAATAATTATATTATGTATATTAACCTATTATGTTTGTTTATTTCAAAGAGGAAAACATCCAAGAAAAAAATAAATAAATAAAAATTTATAAGTGGAGGGAAGAGACAAGGAACAACAAAGTTCCTAATTACCACCCATATAGTTCACATAAACCTGAATTTGCTTAAATTCTAGCCAACTCTCTGGACATGATTTGGAAAGACATAGACCTGTCTATATAAGGTCCCACAGTTAACAGTGCATGCCAGAGCACAAACAAAGCCATGAAGTCCAAGGAAGTGTCTGTAGACTTCAGATACAGGAATATATTAAGGCACAGAACTGAGGAAGGGTACAGAAACATTTCTGCAGCATTGAAGGTCCCAATGAGCACAGTGGCCTCCATCATCCATAAATTGATGATGAAGTTTGGAACCACAGGACTCTTCCTAGAGTGGCCTGCCCAGCCAAACTGAGCAACCGGGGGGGATGGGCCTTAGTCAGGGAGGTGGCCAAGAACCTGATGGTCACTCTGACAGAGCTCCAGCTTTTCTCCATGGGGAGAGGAGAACCTTCCAGAAGAACAACCATCTCTGCAGCACTCCACCAACCAGGCCTGTATGGTAGAGTGGCCAGACAGAAGTCCCTCTTTAGTAAAAGGCACATAGCAGCCCGCCTGAAGTTTGCCAAAAGGCACCTGAAGGACTCTCAGACTATAAGAAACAAAATCCTGTGGTCTGATGAAACAAAGATTGAACTCTTTGGCTTGAATGGCAAGGGTCATGTCTGGAGGAATCCAGGCACCACTCATCACCTGGCCAATACATCATGCTGTAGGGATGTTTTTCAGTGACAGGAACTGGCAGACTAGTCAGGATTGAGGGAAAGATGAATGCAGCAATGTACAGAGACATCCTTGAAGGAAACCTGCTCCAGATCGCTCTGGACCTCAGACTGGGGCGAAGGTTCATGTTCAAACAGGACAATGACCCTAAGCACACAGCCAAGATAACAAAAGAGTGGCTATAGGACAACTCTGTGAATGTCTTTGAGTGGCCCAGCCAGAGCCCAGATTTGAACCCGATTGAACATCTCTGGAGAGATCTGAAAATGGCTGTGCACTGACGCTCCCAATCAAACCAGATGGAGCTTGAGTGGTTCTGCAAAGAAGAATGGGAGAAACTGCCAAGCTTGTTGCATCATACTGAAATAGACTTGAGGCTGCAATTGGTGCCAAAGGTGCTTCAACAAAATATTGAGTAATGGCTGTGAATGTGTATGTACATTGGATTATTTTAATTTTTTTTATAAATTTGCAAAGATTTCAAACAAATCTCTTTCAAATTGTCATTATGGGATATTGTTTGTAGAATTTTGAGGAAAATAATGAATTGAAGCCATTTTGGAATAAGGCTATAACATAACAAAATGTGGAAAAAATGAAGCACTGTGGCTACTTTCCAATCTTAAACAACACTAATCCTACTGTTCTGTACTGTTCTGCACTTTTAGCATACAGTGTATTTGTATTCAACAACACCATTTTTTTTTTTACAGTAAGCTATCTTATTCTATTACACATTGAAAACAGGGGGCATTGGAAGACACGCTGACTTGTCATCAAATATGTGAACAATGACCAAACTCAGTGTTTCTAAAATGACCAAAGGGTGACAGTGCAGAAACCTATGCAATAAATATGTTAGTCATACTACACACAAGGTCAAGGTCACGTAATGGTCAAGTTGAGGGGGGGGGATGGGAATTCGGTAAGGATAGTGAAAAGGGACACGCCTCTCTGTGACATCACAAGCTAGATTTGCCAATTCTCTGCGTACTGTGATTAGACTGGGAGACGCAGACCAGGCTGAAACTGGAAAGTTTTGCAACTTCTAGACTCTGAACTGGCAGTGGTAGAAACGACTTTTTATTCCATAGATCAGAAAGGATGGAGATGGATGAATAAGCTGCTCACTCTTTACCAAAATAAGATCACTACTGGGAATATTTTTGGATACTTCATTCATATCTGAGTCTTAACACATATATTTGAAGGGTCAATCCACACCAATCTGTTATTTTAGATGGTTATGGATGCTGCAGTGTTAAACTACCTAAAATATTTTTTTTATCAGACTCTGGGGTTCCAAAGTTATCTATTGTTGCCAAGACTTCTTCCCTGTTGCAGAAATGATATGGGTATCATCTTTTTACTTTTGAATTTATTTTGTATTTCTACGAATGTGGAGGTGTGGCTACACCTTTAGGTGGGTGGAACACTCACATCTGCGAGGTGGATGGATCCCAGAGCCTTGAACTCTGTCAAGGGCGGACTCATGACTGCAGGCTCCAGGAGGTATAAGACACCCGGAGGTAGCTCAACAAAGCAAATTTCATCTTCAACTGAAGTATCACGTTTGTATAGACTAAGCCTTTAATAGAGTGACGAGTACTTAACATCTTCATATATACAGGACAGCTTCAAAATCACCATGAAAGGAACTAGACCAACCCCGTGGCTGTTGTGGACTTGTCTAATCCTATTCATCTTGTTCATAAGCCAGACCATTGCAGTTCAAAAAGGAATGAAAGGTAAGGAGAAATCTTGTAATTTCTATGGTTATACTATATACCAGTAATTATCTTTTTTTTGTTGCATTTTAGATAATAACAGCAATGTTTAATATACAATGCGATCAGGTTTCTTTATCTGTTGATGTCACTTACATTATCTGAAAGTAAATGCGGACAAATTTTAGGTTAATTGGATGTATCTAAATCTCTGAATAATAAAGTAACCCATTTTGTTGAAATTCGTTTTGTTTATTAGTTTCCAAATTTTGTGAATGATTAGAATTCAGATCGTTCAAAAAATGATCGACTGATTCGAATTCGGTGTGAAGAATAGCTAGTTGCTAAGGATCGGGCCGAGAAGATGGCCACCGCATCCTTAACCTCTTCTGGACCGTCGCACGCCAATATATGTCCTAACTTTGAAGAGTGAGATATTTTTGTTATGGCAGCAGCTAGCTGCCATTACCCTGGTATCCCCTTCTTTGACCAGTGGTCTGGTTTCTGATAATAGTGGTCTCTGTGGTGGATTTGCCACAAGATCACTTTTATCGGCGGTGGGAGAGGGGACCCCTCCTGCTGCACTCTGGTGTCATCCGCCGCTGCCGACAGCTTTGGATCCTTGTCCTTGCTGGGTATGGAGATGAGTGAGGGGAAGATGGCCCTACCCGTCTCCATACAACTTCCGCCCATAGTTCTTAAAGGGACTTTTTTTTTTTTTACAAATGGCAATCTTTTATTTATTTCTTATTGCATTTTAGTGCAAATATGAGATCTGAAGTCTTTTTCACCCCAGATCTTATATTTAAGAGTTCCTGTCATGCTTTTTTTCTATTACAAGGGATGTTTACATTCCCTGTAACAGTAATAAAAATGACACAATTTTTTTTAAAAGGACAGTGTAAAAAAATAAATAAAAGGTAAAATAAATAAGAAAAACAAAATGTTTTTAAACGCACTCGTCCCGCTGAGCTCACGTGCAGAAACTAACACATACGTGAGTAGCGCCTGCATATGAAAACGGTGTTCAAAGCACACATGTGGGGTATCACCACGTTTGCTAGAGTGAGAGCAATAATTCTAGCTGTAGACCTCCTCTGTAACTCAAAACATGCAACCTGTAGAATTTTTTTAAACGTCACCTATGGAGATTTTTAAGGGTAAAAGTTTGTCGCCATTCCATGAGCGGGCGCAATTTTGCATGACATATTTTTAACTTGTAAACAACAAATCTCAGAAAGGGCTTCAGTCCTTAAGTGGTTAAAATTTGACAACTCATCAGCTGTTAGCGGGTTTCCCTGCAGAGAGCTGAAATGTAAACAAAAGATTGCAGACAATATAAAATTCAGAAAAAAAACTGAGTGCCCTTCCCCCTCCCCAGTCTATACCAGGCCCCTCGAGTCTGGTATGGATTTTAAGGGAAACCCCATGCCAAAATGAAAAAAAGAAAAAACGTGTGGGGTCCACCCCAAAATCCACACCAGACCCTTATCCTAGCAGGAAACCTGGCAGGCCAGAAAAGGAAGAGGGACAAGTGAGCATACCTGGCCACATGCCCTCAACATAGGGGGGGGGGTGCTAAGGCAGAACCCTCCCACCTCAAATCACCCAAAGAGCCTAGTATGGATGAGGGGGAACCCCACGCTGTTTTTTTTCTGACTTTTTTATTGGCAGCATTCTTTTGTTTACATTTTAGCTCTCAGCAGGGAAGCGCACTGACAGCTGATGAGTTGCTAATCACTTCAGCCCCGGAAGAATTTACCCCCTTCCTGATCAGATCATTTTTTGCGATACGGCACTCAGTCACTTTAAAGGACTATTGTGTGGTCGTGCGACGTTGCATCCAAAATAGTTTTTTATTTTTTGCACTATAAACCAAAAAAGAGCGACAATTAAAAAAAAAGCAATATTTTTTT
This sequence comes from Lithobates pipiens, assembly GCF_037356315.1. Taxonomy (NCBI): domain Eukaryota; kingdom Metazoa; phylum Chordata; class Amphibia; order Anura; family Ranidae; genus Lithobates; species Lithobates pipiens. The sequence continues at coordinate 195,827,130 of NW_027507764.1, forward strand.
ACTTTTTGCTATAATAAATATCCCCAAAAAAGTATATAAAAAAACAAATTTCTTTCTCAGTTTAGGCCGATATGTATTCTTCTAAATATTTTTGGTAAAAAAAAATCGCAATAAGTGTATATTGATTGGTTTGCGCAAAGATATAGAATCTTTTATTTTTTACGCTATAAACCAAAAAAGAGCGACAATTTAAAAAAAAGCAATATTTTTTTACTTTTTGCTATAATAAATATCCCCAAAAAAGTATATATAAAAAAAAAAATTTCTTTCTCAGTTTAGACCGATATGTATTCTTCTAAATATTTTTGGTAAAAAAAAATCGCAATAAGTGTATATTGATTGGTTTGCACAAAGATATAGAATCTACAAAATAGGGGATAGATTTATGGCATTTCTGTTATTATTATTTTTTTATTAGTAATGGCGGGGATCTGCGATTTTTATCATGACTGCGACATTATGGCAGACACATTGGACACTTTTGACACTCTTTTGGGACCAATGTCATTTATACAGCAGTCAGTGCTATAAAAATGCACTGTTTGCTGTGTAAATGACACTGGCAGGGAAGGGGTTAAACACTGGGGGGGGGGGGTGATCAAGGGGTTAAGTGTGTCAAGGGGAGTGATTCTAACTGTAGGGGGGATGGGCTCACTACAACATGACAGAAATCACTGCTCCCATTGATTTGTCATGTTACTAGGCAGAACAGCTCTGTGACACAATCGCAGGACACCTGTGGACATCGAGTCCGTGGCACCCACAGGAACGTTCACTGAGTACGCGGTGCGTGCACACCCACAATGCCGCGTCTTAAAGGGTACTACAGGTACACCCATTTGCGCAGCCGTCCCATTGTGCCGACGTACATTGTCATGTGCTGGTCGGCAAGCGGTTAAGGATGCAGAGGTCAGCTTTCTAGACCACCCCAGTTCAAAGTTGTTGTTGAGAACTGCCTCACACAGCGAAGCCGGAGCTGCAGGATCATGTGACTGGATCAGACTGGATTAAAAAAGGCAAGAATACATGTAGCATGGCACCCTAAAGGACTGCTGAGAATTACCTGCTCATCTGCACGGCCATGACCAAGTGAACCTTCCATCCCACCTGATCTGGGTTCAGACATCCTTGCAGCACTGTGTGGCAATAATCAAACAACGCAGTGTAATTAGGTTCTGGAGATATTTTATGGAACCAAAAAAAGGAAAATAAATCTGCTGCGTTTTAAGCAACAGCACCAACTCAGCAGAAGAATTCCTCCCAAAGGCACAAGACAAAGTTTAACGACAATACTATATACATATATGTACACTTCCTTTAGATATACTGTCACTCCCTAGTGGATGCTTTAGCTAACTGCTTATACTGCCACACTATGAAATGGAAATGGAAACTGGCCTGCCTACATGCTATCCTAGGAAGGGAGAGCGGGTCTAGAGAAGAGTAATATAGGGGCTTTTCTATAAGTGATGGCAATAAAGTGCACATTGCAGATCTGATGTTTTTCGCTAGTCGGAGCTTGTTAACTGTAATCCATTTGGGTGTGCTGGAAATAGTAGATTCCTTGTATAGAAGAAACTAAAGGTGTCTGAGCACAGTGTTCAAGTAATGCAGTAAAGTGTTCTTGGAGTAAACATGTCTGAGCAAAGTGCCTCAATGTAACAGTGGCAAAGAATGAATAAAGGTCCAGAAATTTGCCCTCTCACCAATGACCAGACTGTCCTGATGTCTTCCAGACAGGAACTCGTGTAGCGACACTCGTGCTGCGAACCCGCTGTCTCGATCTCCCGACGTGAAGCTTCCACATACACAGACAGGCAGGTGACCAGAGTGGTGCTGGAAAGGATGTCCCACAGCAAACAACAGAGCTAGGGCCCTTAGGCCACGGGTTGGAAGTATGACTCCGCGTTGGCCACAACCTCTCTCTCCCTGTTGCAGAGAGGTCCATCTTGCCTCAGGCCCCACTGGAAGAGAGAGTCCACTCTCTTCCAGTGGCTATTGTTGCCTTTATAGCTACTCCCAGCAATCTTAGGTGGCAGCAAGGAACTCTGGAATATGTAGTGCTGGCACACAATCATGCAAAGCAATTATCTGATGGGAGAACTATTCATCCCACAATCCTATTATTTGGCAGACAAATATGATGTCACTGGATACATTGATCACTAGAGGGACAGGCGACACCCAGAAATGCTAGAAGGTACGTTGCTTTATGTTTGTAGTCCATATTGCTACATTCTCCCCCCACTTGAAAGTCTTTGGTCCCTAAAGACAGAGCACAACCTCGAATCACTTTACTGCATTGTGAAAGCTAAACAATTAACTATCTAATAGACTAGAAGTTGCAACAGCTAATAACTGACTTAGTGAAGGGTCCTCTGATAACAGATTATATACATCAACTAGAGAAGAAGTCATATTATGTTTTTTGACAGGCTAATAATAAATTTGTGACCTACTCAGTAGTGTCAGGGGGTGGATCAAGGTCATCCTTTACTAAAGACTCGAGAAAGGAGGCAAGTGATTGTACTGGGATGTTGAGTAGTAGATATAAGTTCATCTGGATTTTCTCCAAGAGTTTCATAAGTCAATTTCTTTGGGGGACATATTTTTTTTCTCAACCGAGAATGTATGTCTTCCAGTGACTCGGGACCCTGTTCTGCTTCCAAAAAACTGCATCTAGCTTCCAGTTCAGGTTTTATTTCTGTCTCCGGCTCCACTTCAGGCTCTGGTTCTGCTTCAGGCTCTAATCCCGGCTCAGGGACTGTCTCTCTCTCTGTTTTATTAATATTGGGGACTGATATATCTCTGGGCAAGGGGATGAGGGTACTCGAACAGCCTCTGAAATGAGCAGCAAATGGTGTCGATGCCAAGTCTTGAGGGGGCCAGTCTTCCCTTCCGGCCGAATCTGATTCACAGGGAGTTCAGCCAGTTGTTTGCAAACAATGTAGGGTTGGGAGTGCCACCTGTTTCCATCCTAAAGACAGCCATACCAAGCCTAAACTGACCCACCAGACTGAAAAGCTGGGGGTCATTTGGCGCGGCTAACTTAGCTAGGAAGTAATGTTTTACAATGCGATATGCATTGCAAAACATTCAGTGCAGTCCAAAGGAGACATTGGGGGTCTTTTAAACCCTGCATGTCTCATTAAAGAGAACCTGTCACCTCCCACATACGCACGTACAAATGTAAATGCATGCGTTGGGGGTTTCTACGTGTGAAAACCTTGATTGCGATACACATTTTACATATCGCCATGCAGTTTGTGGGTAACAGTGGAACTTGCTTAAAAGAGAAGTGTTTTTTATTTTTTTTCAAACTCATGCTTACCTAGGTGTTCCCTGCTGATTTTAAAGCCTCGTACACACCGTATGATTGTTGGCCAACTGAGCGTCTGATTTTTGTCTTAGCCCCTGTACACATGGTCGGAAATTCCGAAGCAAAAGGTCTGATCGGACCATGTTGTTGGATAATCCGACCGTGTGTGGGCTACATCGGACTTTTTCCGTCGGAATGTCCGACCAACAAAGTTTGAGAGCTGGATATAAAATTTCCCGACAACATGTTTGTAGAGAATTCCGATCGGACAAAGTGACACGCATGTTCAAATCAAATTACGAGACCAAAGCTATTGGCTACTAGCCTGAATGTAGTCCCATCGTAACGAACGAACGTCATCACGTTCCGAACAATCGTATTTTCCTTCAACTTTGTCTGACCGTGTGTATGCAATACCAGTTTCGGGCAAAATTGGTCAGAAAAAATCAGACGGATTTTGTTGTCGGAATGTCCGACCGTGTGTACAAGGGCTTAAGGGCATGTGCCATGATCTTTTCTTGCATTTCTTGCATACTAATGCCATGTACACACGATCAGACTATCCAGCGGACTTGGTCTGGTGCACAATCCACCCGTGTGTGGGCTCCGTCTGACTTTTTCTTTCTAAAACTCCGGTGGACTTAGAAAGAAGTTTTGACTCAAAATTGTCCGCCGGACTCGACAGTCCGGCTGACAATCCGGCCGTCTGTGCACTAGTCCGTCGGACTTTTGAAATGAATAGCCCCCCACCCCAAAGCACCTTGTCCCTATGTTGTTGAGGACAAGGGCCTCTTCCCGACAACCCTGGCCATTGGTTGTCGGGGTCTGCGGGCGGGGGGGGGCTTATCGGAATCTTGCTTGAGATGTTGACTCAACTCTCTCTCTGGCCGCAATGACAGGGACGTGTTGTGCCGCGACTTATATAGGGACAAGAGGCGGGGTCACCGGGTGATGTCACATTGTGACCCCGCACCTTTATGATGTCACAGCCCCAGCATCCTCCGGGACCCCCGGACGGCAGTGGCGGTTACGAGGTAGAAGAAAGCCGGGCTCCTCCGCTAGTAAAAGAGCTAGCAGAAGATAGCTAAGGAGTCCAGCGAGAAGACCCCCCAAGACAGAAGACCAATAAATTATTTTAAAAACATGTGTTGTGTTTTTCTCTTTACACTTTTTTCACCAGGTGAATGGGTAGGGGTACATGGTACCCCAATACTCATTCACATAGGGTAGGGGGCTGGTATCTGGGGGCCCCTTATTAAAGGGGGCTCCCGGATTCCGATAAGCCCCGCCCGCAGACCCCGACAACCAACGGCCAGGGTTGTCGGGAAGAGGCCCTTGTCCTCATCAACATAGGGACAAGTGCTTTGGGGTGGGGGGACCGTTTTTTCGGCATAGGGCTTCCCCTTTAAGTCCATAGCAGGTGATGGGGCCAGCGAGGTGTCAATCTCGCCGACGGAGGCGGCGACATTGACCTCCTTTGCTAGTTTGGTCTACCTGCAGCCGCGTTCAAAATGAACGGACTTTTCTCCGTGTGTGGGCAAGTCCATTCGTTTCAGAAGTCCGGCAGACTCCCACTGTAGTCCGGCGGTTTGTCCACCAGAAAACTCCGATCGTGGGTGGGCAGGTCCGCTCGTTCGGTAAAGCCGACGGACATCCGCTGCAAAGTCCGGTGCAACAAACACAAACGTAGTGACGTACTACGAGGATTTTCAGCTCTTGAGCACCACCCTTTGGGCCCCTTCTGCTAATTTTGTTTGGTGAGCATTGATTCTGAGCATGCGTGTTTCTAGTTTCGACTTTTGTGTGATGGATTTGTGTACTGACCTTCCAAAAATTTGACAACAGACCGTTGTCCGCCGAAAATTTACTAGCCTGTCATCCAACATTTGTTGGTTGAAAGTTGGATGACAATTGTCAAATGGAGCGTACCAACGTTCAGATTTAAGAACAACAGTCTGTCAACAGACAATCCCCTGCCAACAATCACATTGTGTGTATGAGGCTTTAAGCTGTGAAATGAGCAATCAAACACTGCTGATTGCTCAGTTCTCCCTGCCACCCTGAGCAGAGAGCTGTGACCGTCAGTAAATGGCTCTGTGCTCTGCCCCTCCCCCGCTCATGGGAGCACTGGGCTGTGGAGTGGGTGGGAACAGCTGGCCAGGTGCTGGTCCAGGCTTCTGGGGGATCCGAACTTTAAAGTTGGGATCTTTCCCGAGCCTGGACTGGCTCTGTGATATCAGCCTACAGTAGGCTATAGCCTGCTGTCGGGTGAAAACAGGACACTAATCACAGGAATTAACTGCACTCCACAGGAGAAGTACTGTACAGCCAAACAAGCTTCCCCCATACTTCTCCTATAAGGCTGGGTTCACATCGCAGCATGGTGCATCTCACAGCAGTCCGGTGTTTCTCCATTCACCATTTCAGGTCCAATTTCAGCCTGAATTTTTGGCTGAATTCAGACCTGAAACAGATCAGAAGATGCACAGGACCCCTGTGCAATTCGCACTGGAGCTGCTCTGGAGATGTGTGAGCTGGCTCCATAGAGAGCCGGTCACACTCTGACATGCAAATTGGATGCAGGGAAACCTACATCCAATTTACACTAGTGGGAACCCAGCCTTAAGGTCCTATGTTAGCTTTTCTCAACCTTTTTACCCCGGGGAACCCTTAAAATAATTTTCAGGTCTCGGGGAACCCCTGATAAAACCCATTCATTGGGGGTCAGTGGGAAAAATGCCCCTTACTTTGGTGGTCAGTGAAAAGAATGCCTTTTTTTACAGTGGTGGTAAGAATTGCCCTCTTACAGAGAGTTATAAAGATCATTGGTGTTATACAACTGGCTCCTCGCATTGGCTCAAAAGTATGTAGGCATCATCAAACAGGAGTTAAATCAGCCACAGCTCAAAAAAACCCTAGCCATCTCTGGAGGAACCCTGGGGTTCAACGAAACCCTGGTTGAGAATGGCTGGCCTATGTAATAAGGTGGAGTTCAAAGTGAACTATACAATTAACTGCAGGAATTAGCATTTAGGAGGTTAAAACAGGCAGTGAGGATAAGCATTCACCTCCTCGCTGCCTATCAAATGCCTCTAAAAAGTGACCTGAGCATAGATCACTTTTCAGTGGAGTGGCAGTGCCTCCTGCAAGTGTGAAGAAGCCTTTGGGTTCACGTTGTTGTTCTGGAGTTTGTCACAGTGCTGGCATATACACAGTTTTCTTGCATTTTATCCCCATTCTCGACTTCTATTTGGTTGTGTAATTTTACTGTGTTTTCTGAAAGCGCACCAAAGATGCAGCATACAGGACATTTGTGTGTGTGCTTTCAGGAAAACATGACAAAAATGTGCAAACAGAAGTCTATGGGACTGCGGCTAAAAATGGGGGTAAATGCAGGAAAACTGCATATATGCCAGCGCTGCGACTGAACCTCAGCGCATCAGTATGAACCCACTTAGGAACATCTGCTGCTGGAGGACAACAAAGGAAAGAGGGGGAGTGATAGAGATTTAGGAGAGAGAGGGCAGGGAGGGAGAGAGAGGGGCAGGGAGGGAGAGAGGGGCAGAGTGCGTCACAATGACAGTACCAACTTACTCGGTTGGTCCCAGGAGGCTCACTGGCTCAGTCAGCGGCTTCTGTGGCTGATGGATGCTTGTTTAAATTTCCCACCCCCACGTCCCTTCAGATGCAGAACATGGGCTGCACAGAGTGTGGGTAGGGGCAGGGGGAAGGAAGGAGTAGGTAGAGATGATCAGATCCAGCAGCCTTTACCATTTGTATGGAGGTGGGAGCTGTGCTTGCTGAGCTCTGTTAGAATGCAACAGAGACACACAGCTTTGTTACAAGTACAGCTGACATCCCTATATTTATGGACAGCTGGCAACACGGATGGGGCCACCTACTGGTCCCAGGCCCTAGGGCAGTGCCTGAGTGCCCGATGGATCAGCCTGTCCCTGCCATTATCCCAAGAAGAAAAAAATAACAGATTGCTGCAACTACTTATAAAGTTTTAGCTGGAGTTTGGCTTCTATGTATCTAAATGTGTTAGTCCATCTAACACTCCTCTACCCCAGACTGACTATGCCACTGTCCAAAGTACCCCCTGTTTTCCCTTTATCCAGAGTGGGGCACTCTAATACAATAGATGAGTTACTGGGCAAATCACCGGGGAAAACAGAAGGAAAAAAGCCTTAAAAAAAGAAAAGGAATGCAGCCACCACATCGGATGAATCGAAATCCACAATGTATATTACAGTGTCTTGAAAAAGTATTCATACCCCGTGAACTTTTCCAAATTTTGTCATGTTACAACCAAAAACAGAAATATATTTTATTGTGATTTTATGTGATAAACCAACACAAAGTGGCACATAATTGTGAAGTGGAAAGAAAATGATAAATGGTTTTACATTTTTTTTTTTACAAATAAATATCCGAGTGTTTGCTGCATTTATATTCAGCCCCCCTGAGTCAATACTTTGTAGAACCACTTTTCGCTGCAAGTCTTTTTTAGCATGTCTCTACCAGCTTTTCACATCTGGAGAGCAAACTTTTTGCCCATACGTCTTTGCAAAATAGCTAAAACTGTCAGATTGGATGGAGAGTGTTTGCGAACAGCAATTTTCAAGACTTGTCACAGATTCTCAATTGGATTTACGTCTGGCCTTTGACTGGAACATTCTAAGCCCTTGTACACACGGTCAGACATTCCGACAACAAAATCCGTCGGATTTTGTCTGACGGATTTTGTCCGAAACTGGTGTTGCATACACATGGTCGGACAAAGTTGTCGGAAAATCCGATCGTTCGTAATGTGATGATGTTATTTAGTTACGACGGGACTACATTCAGGCTAGTAGCCAATAGCTTTGGTCTAGGAATTTGATCTGAGCATGCGTGGGAAATTTGTCCGATCGGAATTCTTTACAAACGAACGGACAAAGTCCGATCGGATCATGTTGTCGGAAAACTTTTATATCCAGCTCTCAAACTTTGTTGGTCGGACATTCTGACGGAAAAAGTCAGATGAAGCCCACACACGGTCGGATTATCCGACAACACGGTCTGATCGGACATTTTCTGTCGGAATGTCCGACCTAGGGATGAGCCGAACACCCCCCAGTTCGGTTCGCACCAGAACTTTCGAACGGACCCCAAATTCGAACGAACTTTAGAACCCCATTGAAGTCTATAGGACTCGAACGTTCGAAATTAAAAGTGCTAATTTTAACAGCTAATATGCAAGATACTGTCCTAAAAAGGGTTTGGGGACCTGGGTCAATGCATAAAATGTTTTTAAAAATGGCCGTTTTGGTGGGAGCACTGATTTTAATGACGATTAAAGTGAAAAAAAAGTGAAATATTCCTTTAAATATGGTGCCTGGGGGTTTCTGTAGTATGCCTGTGAAGTGCCACGTGTTTCCCGTGTTTAGAACAGTCCCTGCACAAAATGACATTAAACGGAAATAACACCATTTAAAACTGCTTGCGGTTTTAATGTTATATCTGGTTCCTGCAATATGGTTGAAAATCATTGAGAAAAATGGCATGGGTAGCCCTCCCTGCCCATTACCAGCCTATTTGGGTCTTGTACACATATTAAGGGGAACCCTGGACCCATATTAAAAAAAGGAAATGCGTGTGGCCCCCAGGCCCTATATACTCAGAACAGCAGTATACAGGCGGTGCAAACAAGACAGGGACTGTGTAGGTTTGTTGTGTTAAGTTGAATCTGTTTGTAATTTTCAACTGGTACATTTTTAAAGTGTAGCTCCAGTCAAAAAAACTATTTTTAAGCTTTTTGGAAAACATAGGGAAGGGTTATCACCCCTGTATAATTTGTTTTGTCGTCCATCTTTTTTCATCTCACTTGCTGTTGTCTCCTTCCGTTTGCAAGTAGGAGATGTTTGTAAATTGGATGTTTGAAAGTAGGGGCCTGCCCTATATGCTCTGCAGAAATGGCGGAACAAGGTGTTGGTTTTGCCACAACATTGTAAGCCCTCAAAGTGACTCTTGGTGGGCGCTGGAGCGCCCTGCTGTGAACGATCATATCAAGAATTGTAATTACATGCCATTGTTGAACAGTGGTAGAAAAATTGACCTTTGGTGGTTGTGGTGCTGGTGCCACAACACTATAACTCCTCACCTTTACTCTGGGTGGGCACAGGAAGGGGCCCTCCTGTGAAATATTATATCAAGAATTGTAATTACATGTCCCTGTTAAACAGGGGCAGAAAAATTTGGCCTTAGGCACTGCTGCTGGTGCCACCACACTGCAACCTCTCCCATATACTCTAGTTTTATTGCAGGAATTAGCCCTGCTGCAAAGCATTGCATCAAAAATTGTACTTAAACGCTCCTGTTAAACAGGGGCAGAAAAATTGGGCCTTAGGCACTGGTGCCACCACACTGCAACCTCTGCCATATACTCTAGTTTTATTGCAGGAATTAGCCCTGCTGCAAAGCATTGCATTAAAAATTGTAATTAAACGCCCTGTTAAACAGGGGCAGAAAAATTGGGCCTTAGGCACTGGTGCTGGTGCCACCACACTGCAACCTCTGCCATATACTCTAGTTTTATTGCAGGAATTAGCCCTGCTGCAAAGCATTGCATCAAAAATTGTAATTAAACGCCCCTGTTAAACAGGGGCAGAAAAATTGGGCCTTAGGCACTGGTGCTGGTGCCACCACACTGCAACCTCTCCCATATACTCTTGTTTGATTGCAGGAATTAGCCCTGCTGCAAACATTGCATCAAAAATTGTACTTAAACGCCCCTGTTAAACCGGGGCAGAAAAATTGGGCTGATGGCATCACCCAGAACCAGAAATGTTCTTCCAACATATCAGCGGAGGAGGAAGAGGATAGACAATCAACATAACAGGACAGTCACTCAGCATCAGCATAGGCAGTCTTGAAGGGATGTGATATTTCAAAAAAAATTATTCTGTTACATCAGCTTCAGGTGCTTGGTAGCTGTGGGTGATCCAAGACTGATTCATCTTGATGAAGGTCAGTCAATCAACTGATTCGGTGGACAGGCGCACCCTGTGATCGGTAACAAAGCCACCAGCAGCACTGAAGGTGCGTTCCGAAAGAACGCTGGATGCAGGACAGGCCAGTAGCTCAATTGCATACTGTGCAAACTCTGGCCAGTGATCCATCCTCAAGACCCAGTAAGCCAGAGGATTTTCGGTGGGAAAGGTGTCCAAGTCTGACCTTGCCCCTAGGTATTCCTGCACCATGTAAATCAGACGCTGGCGATGGGTGCTGGAACCGATCATACCTTGGGGCTGCGGACTAAAAAATTGTCTGAAAGCATCAGTCAGACGGCCACCTTCTCCACCGCTCCTTCTGACCGATGCCTCAGCAACACGTTGTCCAGGACCAGGAGTTTGTAACCTCCCAGTCTCTGGGAACGCGTTGCACAGACCTTTCTGCAAGGCCTCCCGGAGATGTCTCATCCTCTGCTCCCTCTGCGATGGCAAGATAAGGTTGGCAACCTTACCCTTGTACCGTGGATCAAGGAGAGTGGCCAGCCAGTAATGGTCCCTCTCCTTGATCCGAAGAATACGAGGATCCTTCCGCAGGCTTTGCAGGATCAGGGAGGCCATGCAGCGTAGGTTAGCTGAGGCATTCGGTCCGGAGTCCTCTGGGTCACTAAGGACAACATGATCCGCAGCTACCTCCTCCCAGCCACGTACAAGTCCACGTGTTTCTTGGGACTGTAAATCATCCCTACAAGACTGCTGCTGCTGCTGCTGCTGATGCTGAGTGCCAGCCTCCACCTCCATGCTGACACAATCATCCTCCTCCTCCTCTTCCTCCTCCTCATCCTTTTCCTGTGTGATGGGTGGCACAGCAGGAACACTGTCTGGATAAAGGGGGGCCTTGAGAGGCAAGGAAGTCCTCCTCTTCCTGCCTCTGTTCTGCCTTAAGTGCCCTGTCCATTATTCCACGCAGCGTATGCTCCAAGAGATGGACAAGAGGTACAGTGTCACTGATGCATGCACTGTCACTGCTCACCATCCTTGTGGCCTCCTCAAACGGTGACAGGACAGTGCATGCATCCCTGATCATGCCCCACTGGCGTGGTGAGAAGAAACCGAGCTCCCCTGACCCTGTCCTGGTGCCGTAGTCGCACAGGTACTCATTGATGGCCCTCTGCTGCGTGTGCAGCCGCTGCAGCATGGCCAACGTTGAGTTCCACCTGGTGGGCAGGTCACATATAAGGCGGTTCTTGCGGCAGGTTCTACTCCTTTTTGGAGCTCAGCCAGCCGAGCACAGGCATTAAATGATCGGCGGAAATGCACACAGACTTTCCTGGCCTGCTTCAGGACATCCTGTAAGCCGAGATACCTGCCCAAGAACCGCTGCACCACCAGGTTAAGGACGTGAGCTACACAGGGCACATGGGTCAGTTGTCCCTGTCGGAGGGCGGAGAGGAGGTTGGTGCCATTGCCACAAACCACCATTCCTGGCTTAAGCTGGCATGGCGTCAACCACCTCTCGGCCTGCCCCTGCAGAGCTGACAAAACATCCGCCCCAGTGTGGCTCCTGTCCCCCAAACAAACCAGTGCAAGCACGGCATGGCATTGTTTTGCCTGCGTACTTGCATAGCCCCTGGAACGCCTACGAAGCACCGCTGGTTCTGAGGACAGAGCACTGGAAGAGGCCATGGAGGAAGAAGAAGAGGAGGGGGTGGAGGAGAGAGGTGTGTCACAACCAATAGTAGCATTTTGGAGGCGTGGTGGCGGAACAACCTCCAACACTACTGCACCTTGTCCTGCATCCTTCCCAGCTGCCAGAAGAGTGACCCAATGGGCCGTGAAAGACAGGTAACATCCCTGTCCATGCCTGCTGGACCATGAGTCAGCGGTAATATGCACCTTACCGCTGACCGCCCTGTCCAGCGAGGCAAGGACATTGCCTTCCACATGCCGGTAGAGAGCCGGAATCGCCTTCCGTGAGAAAAAGTGGCGTTTGGGGACCTGCCACTGAGGAACCGCACATTGTACAAACTCACGGAAGGGGGCCGAGTCTACCAACTGAAAAGGCAGCAGTTGAAGTGCTAGCAATTTAGCCAAGCTAGCATTCAACCACTGGGCATGTGGATGGCTGGGAGTGAACTTCTTTCGCCGGTCCAGCAGCTGGGGCAGGGACATTTGCCTGCTATAATCGGACGTGGGTGTACCGCTAGCAGAGTTCCTGGAAGCACTTGGCTGTGACACACCTAATTCTACACCTTCATTCCTCTCAGAGCAGGTTTCAGAGAGGACTGAAGGTCTAGTGGGGTTGGAGATGCCAGCTGATGAGGAGCAAGGAGAGGTCCGCTTTGTTCTTTGGTGTGGGTCTTTGAGGTACGCTTGCCAACGAGCTGCATGGCAGGTCAACATATGTCTGGTCAAGCATGTGGTGCCCAAGCGGCTGATGTTTTGGCCACGCGAGATACGCTTGAGACATATGTTGCAAATAGCAGCGGTGCGATCTGATGCACTCGTCTCAAAAAAGGCCCACACCAAAGAACTTTTAGAATAACGTGCAGAGGCAGCGCCCTGCACAGGCGGAGCTCTGCGGTGTGATTCAGTCGGTGTGCTGCCCCTAAGCTGGCCCCCGGAGGGCATCCTACCTCATTGGACATGTGCCTCCTCCTCCTCCTCTCTCCTTCCAGGCACCCACGTGGAGTCAGTGCCCTCATCATCCCCTCCCTCTTCATCGCTGTAGCAAACCTGGCAGTATGCTGCAGCTTGTGGAACATGACTGCCAGATTGCTGTCCTTCTTGAGCATCCCCTCTCTCTGCGCTCACGCTACTGCCTTCCTCTAGCTGAGTGTCATCATCAGAGCCCACAAAACACTGGGCATCCTCCTGGAGCATGTACCCAACACTGTGCTCAAAGAGTTCAGGAGACTTCTCAGGAGGACGTGGTGGGTCTAGGGAAGGAGTCACTGATGATGACATTGAGAGGAGGGAAGACGATGCGTTGGCAGCTGCTTTGCTAGTACCCTGAGACTGGGTGAGAGAGGATGAGGAGGATGAAGAGGGCTTGGTCATCCACTCTACCAAGTCGTTGGCATGTTGCGGTTCAACATGTCCAGCTGCCGAAAAGAAGGACAAGCGTGTCCCATGGCCACGTGCTGATGACAATGCACCGCGTCCACGACCAGCACTGTTGTCTCTAGACACAGAGCCTGCTTGCCCTCTTTTATCGGCTCGCGCCTTTCTGCCTCTCCTTGCTGGCCTTCCAGACATGGTAATGGCCTGAAGGGAGTTGGGTAAAACAGCAGTGTAATGGAGTCACACAACACCCACTAAGCCCTGCAGATGGCTCTATTAGAGAACAGCAATAAACGGTCGATACAGGTGTATATTGTGCTGGAGTCACACAACACCCACTAACTCCTGCAGATGCCTTTATTATAGAACACCAGAGATAAAGGGGTATACTGTAATTGAGTCACACAACACCCACTAAGCTCTGCAGATGGCTCTATTAGAGAACAGCAATAAAGGGTAGATACAGGTGTATATTGTGCTGGAGGCACAAAAAACCCACTAACTCCTGCAGATGCCTTTTTTATAGAACACCAGAGATAAAGGGGTATATACAGATGTATACTGTGCTGTGCTGGAGGCACACACAACTTCCAATAACTCCTGCAGATGGCAAGTGGGCTCAAATAGAGAAGAGCTATGTTGGTGGATATAGCGGTGTGTACTGGGTACAGAGCACGCAGACAGCACGCACAAGCTCCTAACACTACTGACTGCAAGCTCTATTATAAAAGATAGATCACTAGCTATATAGGTGAGGTGAATATAGCGGTGTATACTGCGGTCAGGGCACACAGACAACAACCACTACACAACAGCAAGATCGAAAATCGGCCGAAAATGATCGGTGTGTACTGTGTTGAAGGTACACAGAACACCCATTAACTGCTTCAGACGCCAACACACTACACTAGGCCGCCGCGCTGGCGGCCTTATATAGTGTGGGGCGTGTACTACACAGCCTGAGCTATGATTGGCCACAGGCATCCTGCCTGTGGCCAATCATGGCTCTCCTCGCTGCTGGCGCTGTGATTGGCCAAGCATGCGGGGTCACAGTGCATGCTTGGCCAATCATGAGCCAGCAATGCACTGCGATGACGCAGTGCATTGTGGGCCGTGAGCGCCACACGAATTTGGCGCGAACGGCCCATAACGTTCGGAATTCGCCGAACGGGCGAACAGCCGATGTTCGAGTCGAACGTATGTTCAACTCGAACACGAAGCTCATCCCTAGTCCGACCGTGTGTACAAGGGCTAACACATGCATTTGGTTTCATTGCAACCATTCCATTGTAGCCCTGGCTGTATGTTTAACCACTTGCCGACCGCCGCACGCCGATGTACGTCGGCAGAATGGCACGGGCAGGCATAAGCACGTACATGTACGTGATTTGCCTCCCGCGGGTCGGGGGCCCGATCGGGCCCCCGCCCGGTGCCTGCGGCGGTCGGTTTTCGTTCGGGAGCGATCCCGGACGAGGGGACGGCCATTCATTCATGGCCACCCCCTCGCGATCGCTCCCGACGAATGGAAATCCCCGGTGACATCACTTCCTCTCCTGTAATGTAAACACAGGAGAGGAAGTGATGTATTCTCTCCTCCGTGTCGGTATTTTTCGTTCCGACACGGAGGAGAGCGGATCAGTGAGTTGCACCAACACATCCCACACACAGTAGAACATGCCAGGCACACTCACACCCCCCCTTTACCCCCCGATCACCCCCCCAATTACCCCTGCCCCCCCAGTCACAGTGACACCAATGTCATTTTTTTTTTTTTTTTTTTTTTTTTTGCATTGGTGTCATTTGTGACTGTAATAACTGTTAGGGCAGTTAGGGTTAGCCCCCTTTAGTTCTAATGTACCCCCCTAACCCCCCCAATAAAGGTTTAACCCCGTGATCACCCCCCGTCGCCAGTGTCACTAAGGCTGGGTTCACATTGCAGCGGTTTATGAGAACGAATGTGATTCGCACCGCACTGCAGTGCAAATCACATCCGATCTCTGTGCGATTCGAGTTCAGCCATTCGCCGCACCCGCCGCACCCGCCACACCCGCCGCACCCGCCGCAAATTCGCACGGGACCCTTTTTTTGGCCCGCAGCAGAATCGGATCGCATGGGTGTTCACACCATGCGATCCGAGTTTGCAGATCGCACTGCGATATGCGAACTGATCTGGGGGTGTCAGTAACATTTCACTGACACTCCCAGCAGTTCGCATAGGGCAGTGTGAACTGCCGCCGGGAGGCATGCGATGCGGGAACCCGCCGCGGATTCGCGGCGTTTCCGCATCGCTCCAGTGTGAACCCAGCCTAATAAGCGATCATTTTTCTGATCGCCGTATTAGTGTCACAGGTGACGCTAGTTAGGCAGGTAGGTATTTAGGTTCGCCGCAGCTTTTTATAGCGCTAGGGACCCCCATATACTACCGCATAAAGCCCCCTGATTGCCCCCTAGTTAACCCTTTCACCAGTGATCACCATATAACTGTTACAGGTGACGCTGGTTGGTTAGTTATTTTTTTATAGTTTCAGGGCACCCGCCATTTATTACCTAATAAAGGTTTAACCCCCTGATCACCCGGCAGGTGTCATTTGTGACTAATAACTGTTAGGGCAGTTAGGGTTAGCCCCCTTTAGTTCTAAGGTACCCCCCTAACCCCCCCAATAAAGGTTTAACCCCGTGATCACCCCCCGTCGCCAGTGTCACTAAGGCTGGGTTCACATTGCAGCGGTTTATGAGAACGGATGTGATTCGCACCGCACTGCAGTGCAAATCACATCCGATCTCTGTGCGATTCGAGTTCAGCTATACAGATAGTATGGCTGAATTCGTGTCGCACCCGCCGCACCCGCCGCAAACTCGCACGGGACCCTTTTTTTGGTCCGCAGCAGAATCGGATCGCATGGGTGTTCACACCATGCGATCCAAGTTTGCAGATCGCACTGCGATATGCGAACTGATCTGGGGGTGTCATTAACATTTCACTGACACTCCCAGCAGTTCGCATAGGGCAGTGTGAACTGCCGCCGGGAGGCATGCGATGCGGGAACCCGCCGCGCATTCGTGGCGTTCCCGCATCGCTCCAGTGTGAACCCAGCCTAATAAGCGATCGTTTTTCTGATCGCTGTATTAGTGTCACAGGTGACGCTAGTTAGGCAGGTAGGTATTTAGGTTCGCCGCAGCTTTTTATAGCGCCAGGGACCCCCATATACTACCGCATAAAGCCCCCTGATTGCCCCCTAGTTAACCCTTTCACCAGTGATCACCATATAACTGTTACAGGTGACGCTGGTTGGTTAGTTATTTTTTTATAGTTTCAGGGCACCCGCCATTTATTACCTAGTCTCACTAGTGTACCCCTAAATTTAGGGGTGTCTACTTTCTAAAATGGGGTCATTTGGGGGGGGGGGGTTTGTGCCATCTTGGCATTTTATGGCCTTCAAAACTGTAACGCCCTTAGAAAGCCTGAAGGCGGTGCTTGGTTTTTGGGGCCCCGTACGCGGCTAGGCTCCCAAAAAGTCCCACATATGTGGTATCCCCGTACTCAGGAGAAGCAGCAGAATTTATTTTGGGGTGTCATTTCACATATGCCCATGGCATGCGTGAGCAATATATCATTTAGTGACAACTTTGTGAAAAAAAAAAAAAGTTTGTAATTTTCCCGCAACTTGTGGCAAAATATAAAATATTCCATGGACTCAACATGCCTCTCAGCAAATAGCTTGGGGTGTCTACTTTCTAAAATGGGGTCATTTGTGGGGGTTTTGTGCCATCTTGGCATTTTATGGCCTTCAAAACTGTAATAGGTAGTGAGAAGTGAACTCAAAAAATTACGCCCTTAGAAAGCCTGAAGGCGGTGCTTGGTTTTCGGGGCCCCGTACGCGGCTAGGCTCCCAAAAAGTCCCACATATGTGGTATCCCCGTACTCAGGAGAAGCAGCAGAATTTATTTTGGGGTGTCATTTCACATATGCCCATGGCATGCATGAGCAATATATCATTTAGTGACAACTTTGTGAAAAAAAAAAAAAAAAAAAAAAAGTTTGTAATTTTCCCGCAACTTGTGGCAAAATATAAAATATTCCATGGACTCAACATGCCTCTCAGCAAATAGCTTGGGGTGTCTACTTTCTAAAATGGGGTCATTTGTGGGGGTTTTGTGCCATCTTGGCATTTTATGGCCTTCAAAACTGTAATAGGTAGTGAGGCGTGAAATCAAAAATTTACGCCCTTAGAAAGCCTGAAGGCGGTGCTTGGTTTTCGGGGCCCTGTACGCGGCTAGGCTCCCAAAAAGTCCCACATATGTGGTATCCCCGTACTCAGGAGAAGCAGCAGAATTTATTTTGGGGTGTCATTTCACATACGCCCATAGCATGTGTGAGCAATATATCATTTAGTGACAACTTTGTGTAAAAAAAAAAAAAAAATTTTTTTTTTGTCATTATTCAATCGCTTGAGGCAAAAAAATAAAATATTCAATGGGCTCAACATGCCTCTTATCAATTTCCTTAGGGGGTCTACTTTCCAAAATGGGGTCATTTGGGGGGGTTTTGTACTGCCCTGTCATTTTAGCACCTCAAGAAATGAGATAGGCAGTCGTAAACTAAAAGCTGCGTAAATTCCAGAAAACGTACCTTAGTTTGTAGATGTGACAACTTTTGCGCAAACCAATAAATATACAATTATTGACTTTTTTTTTACCAAAGACATGTGGCTGAATACATTTTGGCCTAAATGTATGACTAAAATTGAGTTTATTGGATTTTTCTAATAACAAAAAGTAGAAAATATCATTTTTTTTCAAAATTTGCGGTCTTTTTACGTTTATATCGCAAAAAATAAAAATCGCAGAGGCAATCAAATACCATCAAAAGAAAGCTCTATTTGTGGGAAGAAAAGGACGCAAATTTTGTTTGGGTACAACATTGCATGACCGCGCAATTACCAGTTAAAGCAGCGCAGTGCCAAAGTGTAAAAAGACCTCTGGTCATTTACCAGCAAAATGGTCCGGTCTGAAAGTGGTTAAGGTCCTGCTAGAAGGTGAACCTCCATCCCCAGTCTCAAGTCTTTTGCAGACTCTAATGCCGCGTACACACGATTAGAAATGCCACCAGCAAAAGACCGATGGGAGCTTTTGGTTGGAAAATGCGACCGTGTGTATGCTCCATTGGACTTTTGCTGACAAAAGATTGAGAGCAGGTTCTCTATTTTTCAGTCAGAAAAAGTTCCTATCCAAAAATGCGTTAGTCTGTATGAAATTCGGACATGCAAAAAACCACGCATGCTCAGATTCAAGTACAAGAAAGAAGCGCTCGGTCTGGTAAAACTACCGTTCGTAATGGAGATAGCATACTCATCACTCTGAAATTTTTTTAATCGTTTTTTCTTTATAATGCTAGACGAATGAAGTTGTTTTGCTGCTCATATTCACACAGCATTCTCACAAACGTAATTCTTTATTATTTCTCGTGATCTCCTGAATAATCTTTTTTGTTTTTAAACCCAGATCTCCATAACAATGTTTAGAATTTAAAAAAAAATCAATAACTCCTTCTAGTGATCGATTTTTTTGTGTGTGTTAAGTTTACACAACATTATTATCTTGTATTTTTTAACCTCAAGGAGGTTGGTTGGTGTCCCTTGTTAATTTGACCTTGTAATTTTGAAATGTACCTTCCTACTCACAAAGAAAAACACATAGGTAAGTATTTTCATATAAAAAAAATCTCCATTTATTCTGGCTCATAACAAAATAAATAGGAAGACAACGCTGGAGAAACTGCTGGAATTTGTGAAGCCTTTGTACCCCAGGGTAGACATCAACTATTTGTAAAGAAAAATTGGTAGCTTGAGAAGTCCGTATAATAGGGAGCACAATCTGGTCCAGGACTCCCAGAGATCAGGAACAGCAGTAGTTGACATATATGTCCCCAGTAGGGATGAGCCGAACACCCCCGTTCGGTTTGCATTCAGAACATGCGAACAGGCGACGACTGTTAAAGTCTATGGGACACGAACATGAAAAATCAAAAGTGCTAATTTTAAAGGCTTATATGCAAGTTATTGTGATAAAAAGTGTTTGGGGACCTAGGTCCTGCCCCAGGGGACATGTATCAATGCAAAAAAAAAAAGTTTTAAAAACGGCCATTTTTTCAGGAATAGTGATTTTATGCTTATAATGCTTTTTTATATTATAATTATTTTTATAATGCTTAAAGTGAAACAATAAAAGTATAATATTCCTTTAAGTTTCGTACCTGGGGGTGTCTATAGCACGCCTGTAAAGGGCGCATGTTTCAGACCCTTCAGGTCTGGTATGGATTTTAAGGGGAACCCGATGCCAAAATTTAAGAAAAAATGGCGTGGTCCCCCCAAAAATCCATACCAGACCCTTATCCCAGCACGCAACCTGGCAGGCCGCAGAAAAAGAAGGGGGAACGAAAGAGCGCTCCCCTCTCCTGAACCGTACCAGGCCACATGCCCTCAACATTGAGAGGGTGCTTTGGGGTAGCCCAAAAGTGTTATCAGAGGGGGGGCGGGGTCACCGTTTAAGTAAACGGGTGATCTCTCCCCCCTCTGACATCATGGGGAAAGCCATAGGGAAGTCCCCAATGCATCAGTGACCCCGCCCTCAATTATATAAGTAGTGTCGGAAGAACCGAAGCGTCACATGGCGGAAGATTCCCACTGGGGTGGATCGTGCAAAGGACGGACAGGAGAATACGCTGGAGGAAGATGCTGGACGAGAAGAGCGGAGGAAGAAGAAGATGGAGAAGAAGAAGATGGAGAAGAAGAGGATGGAGAAGAAGATGATGGAGGAAGAAGAACACTGAAGGAAGACCAGAAGAAAGAAGATGGAAGATGAAGCAGGGAAAGAACAAGGAATTAATAAAGGACTTGTCAAAAACCGTCTCTTGTCTTTTTTAACCTTTTTGACACTTTTTGGTGAAATGGTAGGGGTACATTTGTACCCCATTACCAATTCACACAGGGGGGGCAGGATCTGGGGATGCCCTTGTTAAAGGGGGCTTCCAGATTCCGATAAGTCCCCGACCCGCAGACCCCCACAACCACCGGGCAAGGGTTGTTGGGATGAGGCCCTTCTCCCCATCAACATGAGGACAAGGTGCTTTAGGGGGGGGGGGCACTACCCCAAAGTATTCCTTTAAATTGACTCTTCACACCTTTAGACATGATCTTGGCCTTTCTCACATTTGGATTTAGGTACGGTCCATACTTCCCATCATAGTCGGCATTCCTCAAGATGTCCACCATCTCTACAAAGGACATATTTGAGGCCTTATATCTTCTTCTCTGGGATCATGACATTTCTGGCTCCGGGCTTTCCTCCTCGTGTGGTGGTGGGACCATGTGAACATGTGAATGTGGTGGTGGGACCATGTGGACATGTTTCCTATCGATTTCCCCTCCACAGTTGGGAAAGTCCCACCGCTGGACAAACTGGAAGGCCACAGTCTGCCATTCCTGTGGCGATGAAGGAAACTGTACAGTCAAAACATTAAACAAAAATAGTACTTTTGCACATAACATTGCAAACAGATTAGACACAAACATTTTTGGCCAACATCAGTATACCATTTATTTTAAGGAGTATTTAAAGACAAAAATATAATGTCCACTTATCAGATTCCTCACCCCCTCTGATGGCCCATTGTAAACATTTTAGGGGGGATGTTCTAAATGAGTTTGGGAGCCAAAAAAGAGCCTTTGGCACTCTGCATGAATTTAAGTATAACACTAACAATTGTACACATTTTAGGGGGTGTTTTGGGTAAAGCACTCAATAGAGCTGACAAAATACATTGCTAAGTGCCTAGGTTATAGGTGTGTATGGGCCCAGGATAGCATGCTGGGGAGGTTAGTGAAGGCAAATATACATGTAGGCCAAAAAAGGAGCATTAAAAGATTACAGCATGCATGAGGACAAAGGGGGCATTCATAGCATATTACAATCATGGTAATTAGGGAATTGAATAATGGGTGAACAGGTCTCTGGAATAATGATCCCCAGAACCTGGGGGGAGATGCCTGTCGAGAACATGAGGTCCTGCAGACTTCACCCCATCGCCAAGTACCGCAACATGTCGACTAGCCTCTGCCCGGAGTGATGGCTTGCCGCATGCAGGTGTCCTGCTTCGTAATATAAGGGGACAGCAAAGCCAACAGACGGTGAAAAATGGGGTCCGTCATCTGGAGATAATTTCTGAAATCATCAGGATTATTCTCCTGGATCTCACGCAGCAAAGGCATATGAGAGAATTGGTCACGCTGGAGTAACCAATTCTTGGTCCATGAACTCCTCCCTACCCTGTTCATGGACTGGGCTTGGGTCAAGCAAGAACCCCAGCATCAAGCCCCTGCACAGCACGAACTCTACAACAAGAATGTACCGGCAACATGGCTTCAAAATGGTTGACTGGTCAGAACGAACTAACAGAACGCACTGAAGAACAGCAAGGCCTGTGAAGAGCAACAAGCAACGAGCGGACAAGAACGCACTGAAAAACAGATACAAACTGACTACACGCACTGAAAAATAGATACAAATCCACAAGCACAAACTGAACAGCAGTAAAACGATCTAAAAAGCCTGAAAAACATGAATTGTCTCTCACCAAACTTCTACTAACATGAGATAAACACGAGATTAGCAGAAGGAGCTCAAAGGGTGGCGCAGAGGCTATTGAACTTCCTTATTATAGTACCGTTGTACATCACCGCGCTCTTCATGGTCGCAATTTGGTGTGACTGTGTGTATGCAAGACAAGCTTGAGCGGAATCCCGTTGGAAAAACCATCATAGCTTTTTCCGACCAAAATTCCAATCGTGTGTATGTGGAATAACAGGTTTTCTTCTAAGATTGCCCTGTATTTGGCTCCATTTATCTTCCCATCAACTCTGACCAGCCTCCCTATCCCTGCTGAAAAAAGCATCCCCACAACATGATGCTGCCACCACTATGTTTTACGTGTATGGTGTATTGAAGGTGATGTGCAGTGTTAGTTTTCCACCACACAAAAAGTTTAATTTTAGTCTCATCTGACCAGAGCACCTTCTTCCACATGTTTGCTCTGTGCCCCACATGTCTTCTCGCAAACTTTAAACTGGACTTCTTATGACTTTCTTTCAACAATAGCTTTCTTGCCACTCTTCCATAAAGGCCAGATTTGTAGAGTGCATGACTAATAGTTGTCCTGTGGACAGATTCTTCCACCTGAGCTGTGGATTTCTGCAGCTCCTCCATGGACCTCTTGGCTGCTTCTCTGATTGATGCTCTCCTTGCCTGGCATATCAGTTTAGGTGGACGACCATGTCTTGGTAGGTCTTCAGTTGTGCCATACTCCTTCCATTTTCAGATGATGGATTGAACAGTGCTCCGTGAGATGTTCAAAGCTTGGGATATTTTTTTTTAACCTAACCCTGCTTTTAACTTCTCCACAACTTTATCCCTGTCCTGTCTGGTTTATTCCTTGGCCTTCGTGATGCTGTTTGTTCACTAATGTTCTCCAACAAGCCTCTGAGGGCTTCACAGTACAGCTGTATTTACACTGAGATTAAATTACGCACAGGTGGATTCTATTTACCAATTATGTGACTTCTGACGCCAATTGGTTCCACTAGAATAAAGTTAGGGGTATCACAGTAAAGGGGGCTGAATACAAATGCATGCCACACTTTTCAGATATTTATTTGTAAACAATTTTGAAAACCATTTATCATTTTCTTTCCACTTCACAATTATGTGCCACTTTGTGTTGGTTTGTCACATAAAATCCTGATAAAATACATTTATGTTTTTGGTTGTATCATGACAAAAGGTGGAAAATTACAAGGGGTATGAATACTCTTTCAAGGCACTTTAATTTTTCATTTTGGGTTTAATATGGCTTTAAATTGGAGTCAGCAGTTTTAGTACGGAAGAAGAGCTGCACAACTGTGGAAGATTGATGCCTTGGCTGAAAAGGATAGGAGGGTTTACTTACACTTTAAGGCCAGAGATAGCTGAGATCCTTCAATATGTGGTGGGTTGTGAGGCATAGGGGGTGCAAAGGTGGTAAAAGTCATTGGGCGCCAGACACTTCTTGGATGTAAAAGAGGTTTTAGTTCTTTGACAGTCCTTTTTACATTTTACAAGGGAAAGAGGGCTAGGGCTTGGACACCCTTACGTAGTTGCAATTTCAAAGGGCAGACTCTGAGGCCGCGTACACACGCGGGGACTGTTCGCCCAACTTTGTTCGTCAAACAGTTTGAGCGGACAGTCCGCTCAAAATTAGCATGGACGGACTTGGCCACACACGACGAACGAACAGTCCGCTGAAACTTGCGCGATGACGTGAACGGCACGTACGACGGGACTAGAAATACGACGTCCTATACACTGCAATGCAACCTTCGGCGTGTAAATCCTTTCTGAGCATGCGCGGAACTTAGTTTGACGAACAAGCCTACACACGGGCGGACTGTCCGCTCAAACCAAGTTTCAGCGGACAGTTTTACGGAATTTCCGAAAAACTTTGTTCGTCAGACTGTCCGCTGAAACTGTCCGCTGAAGCCCACACACGAGCGGACTGTCCGCCGAAACACTGTTCAGCGGACAAAGTTGAGCGAACAGTCCCCGCGTGTGTACGCGGCCTGAGACTTCAATAAGAGGACAGCCGTACAGGGAAAGGCCCCAACAAGGTGCCACTTCTGCACGTGCAGGATTGCAGTTTCCTATGGTAACAGTACTTAAACAGTTCCGAATCCTAACTCAAAGTAACACTTCTTTCAGCTGTGCTACAAATTTTCCTTGTAGTTTTTCAGCCCCTTGAGCTCCCGGTCTCTCACTAGACCCACTGATTCACTGACTCTAAAACCTGTTAGCTCCTCGAGGCCTTTGCGGTGGTATCTCCCTCAAGCGTCACCCACGCTTCCCTGCTGGGTCCCTAGCTTTGCACTTCGCATACCTTCAAGCTTCACCCCTGCTGACCGGCTTGGTCCCTAGCTTGGCACACAAGGCTGCTCTGCAAGCATCACCTCCGCTGGTTGGGTCTCTGACTTGATCACCGCCTGAAGTTTCTTGATTCTCCACCATGTCCATTCGGTGAGAATACTGCTCTGGTACTTGCTTCAGTTACTCAGTGCGGTCCCTGGTAAAGGCGATTGGTCCCTTGGTGGCGACAGGCTCCCTTCTACCTCCGACCATGGCATGTTCTCCGGCCGGAAGAACCATTGCTTTGGTTGGACTGCAGACCGCAGTCCCAACCCTGCACTGCCCTCTTACTTCTGGATAGGCCCTCACACAGCTTGGCAGCCTAATGCCCCCGGGATAGGCCTAATCTCCAGCCTAGCAGCCTGGGGCAGGTGACACCCATCCACCCAGACTGCCATCTGGGAGGCACACAAGAACCTGGATCACCTGACCTAACCCAGCAGGCCAAGGGATTCAACCAAATCCCTGCCCATTGGCTGAGATACCCCATATACCCATAACCTGACCTTGAGTTGTCTTTCTCAATCTAATACCTCCAAGTGCCATTACACCTGGTGGTAGAAGAGGAAAGTACACACTTAATTATTAAGGATCCATTGACTTCTCCTTAACTAAAGTAGTTACTCCTGACAAGGAATTTGGCAAGGAGCTCCCTGACCAGTGGAGGTGCCTCCATAAGGGCGGACGGGCGCTGCCTCCTCTCTCCTGCCATCCCCCTCTAGCACCAATAGATAGATTCATGCATTGCATGAATCTATCTATGGCCACCGCTGCCACCCCCATTCAGGCGCCCAGCCCCTTTTCGGGTGCAGGGCACCTGAATTACAGAGGTGGGGCTGGTTTTGAAGCACCTAATTAGAGCCATAGTCTCTAATAGGCATCAAAAAAGGTGACCTGCGAGCCCCAAGCTGGGCGCTCGAAGATCACTTAGCAGTGAATATTCACTTTCCTAACACTAAACCGCCTCTCTGCCAATCAGGTGTTCGGATCTGTTACCCACTCACCTGATTGGCTGAAATGACAGGCGCTGTGATTGGACGCCAGGCATCCAAGCATAGCAGAAGACAGGAAGAGAAGATGGGAGAAAACATTGAGGAGCATAGAGGAGCTGTCCCACTGAGACAGGTAAGTGCAGATGGCGGGCCAGCGGGGGGTACACTGGCAGCATTTGGTATGGCACAGTGGCTGCGTTTGATGGGCCACAGTGGGAACAATTGATGGACACAGTGGTGGCAATTGATGGGCACAAGTGGCTGCATATGATAGGCACAAGTGGCTGCATTTGATGGGCACAAATGGCTGCATATGATGGGCACATGTCATCCAGGCCATTTCATCCTTTCTTCTGAGATTATCCCAGCAAAGCGCAGTGAAACATAGCATCCAATTAAATTACTATTTATGCGCACAGGAAAAGTTCAGGTTTCATGTTTTATATTTCTGTATGAAAAAAGGTTGAAAATGCACTGCATAAATGAAATGACTTCATTACAATTCATAGAACCTAAGTTGTTTTTTAATACCATTCTCTTTCAGTTTGCCTTGGAACTGCTAACTTGCTTTCAAGAATGGGACCAGTAGATGCACATTACCGCTTGATGAAGAAAACTTTTAGTGGTTGTGAAATTGTGCTTGGAAATCTGGAGATTACTCACCTGGAACCCTACCATAATGCATCATTTCTTGAGGTATATATGTGATCAGTATTGCTATACTTAGGCCGCGTACACACGCGGGGACTGTTCGCCCAACTTTGTCCGTCAAACAGTTTCGGCAAACAGTCCGCTCAAAATTAGCATGGACGGACATGGCCACACACGACGTACGAACAGTTTGCTGAAACCGTGCGCGATGACGTGAACGGCACGTACGACGGGACGAAAAATACGACGTCCTATACACTGCATTATAACTTTCGGCGTGTAAAGCCTTTCTGAGCATGCGCGGAACTTAGTTTGACGAACAAGCCTACACACGAGTGGACTGTTCGCTGAAACAAAGTTTCAGCGGACAGTTTTTCGGAATTTCCGAAAAACCTTGTTCAGCGGACTGTTCGCTGAAACTGTCCGCTGAAAGCCCACACACGAGCGGACTGTTTGCCGAAACACTGTTCAGCGGACAAAGTTGGGCGAACAGTCCCCGCGTGTGTACGCGGCCTTAGAAATCTAAAGCCCCGTACACGTGCTGAATATCGCCTGAAATCAGCTCTTACAGTAGAAAACAGCTGATTTTGGTCCTCTCTCAACGCCACGAGTCAGTGGGCTGCTATTGAGAAAGGGGTCCTATATCCGGTACACCCATGCTGCTTGATCTGGGGTGCCCCGGCCCCTCTTCACCCTAACCTTAGGCGTCAATGTCCTTTACCCTGGACTTATGGCAAAAGTGCAACAAAAAGTACTACCTTTCCTCGCCCTGCCCCCCCTCACGAATGTTTAACCCTAGTATCCCTGATGGACTGTCTTTGGGTAGGATCTTCACGTGGCTGGACCCCCCCTTTTTCAGCTCAGAAATCTGGTGCACCCCATCTCGCGTAGGCTTCATGCTTTCGAAACCTTACGTGACAAATATAATATCCCCAAGCATTATTTTTACTTCTACCTACAGGTTAGACACCTTTTCAGCTCCAAATCTCCGACTCTAACCCTTGACAACCCCACGGCCTTTGAATTAAATGAATCTACACATCTGTATATGAGTAAATGGTCTCAGTTGTTGGACAAACCTATCCCCCTACAGACATGGGATAAGATTTGGGCCTCTACTTTTAAATCCTCTAAGTGTGTCACACAAAGGGAAACGGCAATAAAAATTCTCATGTTCTGGTATAGGACCCCCGATGTCATCCATAAATTTTATCCCTCAGTCTCGCCGCGCTGCTGGCATTGTGGGCATGATGTCGGGTCACTCTTCCATATTTTCTGGAGGTGTCCCCTTATACATCCCTTTTGGTTGGAGGTGGGATTGTTGGTGATGGAGGTGACGGGGGTGTCCCTTCCGATCGACCCCCTACACTGCTTATTAGGCCTCACTATCCCAGGCCTACCCAAAAATACAAACCGGCTGACCTCCTATATTCTATTAGTTGCTAAGAGGCTTATCCCGTTATGCTGGTTGTCTGGCGCGACCCCCCCCTGGCCTAGATTTCTCCAACTGGTGTCCGAGATACGGAGAATGGAGTATCTGACAGCCTCGGTACATGACTTGGTTTCCCAGTTTGATAAAGTCTGGGGACCCTGGGATCAGTCGGAAAATGGGGCCCCCCCCATCTGTACACACTTAACGGCCGCAGCCGCCGGTGGGTGCACCTCCTTTCTGGCTTTTGCTCTCGTCCTTCCCCCTTCCATTATACCTCGTTATGTGGTAGTCCGGGTAACCCATTCTCCCCTTTTGAGATTCTCCATGACGATCTTATGGATGTTTTGTTGCTTTGTTTTTCTCTGGCCTCCGGCCTAATGCCACATGAATGATTTTTTTTTGTCATTCATAAACTGTTTGTTATTTATTTTAACTGTTATAGTTATGCAGTTCACTTCTGTGCCTGCATTTGTGGACATTAATATCTAACTTCTCTAATTAACGTTTATGCTCTTTGCTATGTTTACTTCTGCTTACCGAGTATCTCACTGCTCGATTGGATTGTACTTGCTTTGAAATTTAATAAAAATAAAATTACAAAAAAAAAAAGAAAACAGCTGATTTTCAGCCCAGGTGTCCAGCTGCCCATGCGACAGAAGCCAATATCATGACAGGCTTCTGTCTAACAAACAGGCTTAAAAAACTAGCAGCCTATAGGCATTTGATCAGTGCTCGCAGCTAATGGCTGCAAGTGCTGACCGATGTGTTCTCGTGGGGAAAGGGTAGACAAGTAGTGGTTAATGCTGCCCCAGCTACAAGGGAAATAGTTCACCTGTTTCCTACTGAGCTCTGCCTATCTCTCCCCATGATATAAATAAAAGGGAGGAGGACTCTGCCTCACTGAGTCACAGTATGGATGGGAAAAGACACAGGCAGCCAGCAAGATGTAACCTCCAGCTGTTGCATCTGTCAGGGTTCTTTGCCTTTTAAGGAGTCCCAATTTCTGCCGAAAACCTGTGTCCTGGAACCTTCCACATGTAGGAGGATTGCTGGGACCTACAGTCCTCCATGAAGCTACTGATGTGTTGAACTTTCCTGATCATGGATGCCAGTAATGGACTCTATCTTGTACAGGTACACTGGGGATGCCACAAACCTAAAGTTTGGGACCAGGGATGTTAGGAAAAGATTGCACTTCATGTTGAACTGTTGTGTTAACTTATTCTTCCATACAGCTTGGAATCGTTGCCTTTACCTGGTCTAAAGTTTCTAAAGGGGTGCAATGTAAGTAGCCAGTAGGGATGAGCCGAACACCCCCAGTTTGGTTCGCACCAGAACTTTCGAACGGACCGCAAATTCGTACGAACGTTAGAACCCCATTGAAGTCTATGGGACTCGAACGTTCGAAATAAAAAGTGCTAATTTGAATGGCTAATATGCAAGATACTGTCCTAAAAAGGGTTTGGGGACCTGGCTCCTGCCCCAGGGGACATGGGTCAATGCCTAAAATGTTTTTAAAAATGGCCGTTTTGGCAGGAGCACTGATTTTAATGACGATTAAATTGAAAAAAAAAAGTGAAATATTCCTTTAAATATCGTGCCTGGTGGGTGTCTATAGTATACCTGTGAAGTGCCACGTGTTTCCCGTGTTTAGAACAGTCCCTGCACAAAATGACATTTAACGGAAAAAAAGTCATTTCAAACTGTTGCGTTTTTAATGTAATATCTGGCAATATGGATGAAAATCATTGAGAAAAATGGCATGGGTAGCGCCCGCTGCCCATTACCAGCCCCTTTGGGTCTTGTACGGATATTAAGGGGAACCCCGTACCCATATTAAAAAAATGAAAGACGCGGGGGCCTCCAGGCCCTATATACTCAGAACAGCAGTATACAGGCGGTGCAAACAAGACAGGGACTGTGTAGGTTTGTTGTGTTAAGTAGAATCTGTGTGTAATTTTGAACTGGTACATTTTTAAAGTGTAGCTCCAGTCAAAACATATATTTTTAAGCTTTTTGGAAAACATAGGGAAGGGTTATTACCCCTGTATAATTTGTTTTGCCATCCGTCTTTTTTCATCTCACTTCCTGTTGTCTCCTTCCGTTTGCAAGTAGGAGACGTTTGTAAGTTGGATGTTTGAAAGTAGGGGTCTGCCCTATATGCTCTGCAGAAATGGCGGAATAAGGTGTTGGTGTTGCCACAACATTGTAAGCCCTCAAAGTGACTCTTGGTGGGCGCTGGAGCGCCCTGCTGTGAACGATTATATCAAGAATTGTAATTACATGCCATTGTTGAACAGTGGTAGAAAAATTGACCTTTGGTGGTTGTGGTGCTAGTGCTGGTGCCACAACACTATAAGCCCTCACAGTTACTCTGGGTGGGCACAGGAATGGGCCCTGCTGTGAAATATTATATCAAGAATTGTAATTACATGCCCCTGTTAAACAGGGGTTGAAAAATTGGGCCTGAGGCACTGGTGCTGGTGCCACGACACTGCAACCTCTCCCATATACTTTAGTTGTAGTGCAGGAATGAGCCCTGCTGCAAAGCATTGCATCAAAAATTGTAATTAAACGCCCCTGTTAAACAGGGGCAGAAAAATTGGGCCTTAGGCACTGGTGCTGGTGCCACAACACTGCAACCTCTCCCATATACTCTAGTTGTGGTGCAGGAATGAGCCCTGCTGCAAAGCTTTGCATAAAAAATTGTAATTAAACGCCCCTGTTAAACAGGGGCAGAAAAATTGGGCTGATGGCATCACCCAGAACAAAAAATGTTCTTCCAGCATATCAGCGGAGGAGGAAGAGGATAGACAATCAACATAACAGGACAGTCACTCAGCATCAGCATAGGCAGTCTTGAAGGCATGTGATATTTAAAAAAAAAATTATTTGGTTACATCAGCTTCAGGTGCTTGGTAGCTGTGGGTGATCCAAGACTGATTCATCTTGATGAAGGTCAGCCAATCAACTGAGTCGGTGGACAGGCACACCCTGTGATCGGTAACAAAGCCACCAGCAGCACTGAAGGTGCATTCCGAAAGAATGCTGGATGCAGGACAGGCCAGTAGCTCAATTGCATAGTGTGCAAGCTCTGGCCAGTGATCCATCCTCAAGACTTAGTAAGCCAGAGGATTTTCGGTGGGAAAGGTGTCCAAGTCTGACCTTGCCCCTAGGTATTCCTGCACCATGTAAATCAGACGCTGGAGATTGTTGCTGGAAACGATCATACCTTGGGGCTTCGGACTAAAAAATGATCTGAACGCATCGGTCAGACGGCCACCTTCTCCACCGCTCCTTCTGAACGATGCCTCAGCAACACGTTGTCCAGGACCAGGAGTTTGTAACCTCCCAGTCTCTGGGAACGCGTTGCACAGACCTTTCTGCAAGGCCTCCCGGAGATGTCTCATCCTCTGCTCCCTCTGCGACGGCAAGATAAGGTCGGCAACCTTAACCTTGTACCATGGATCAAGGAGAGTGGCCAGCCAGTAATGGTATCTCTCCTTGATCCAAAGAATACAAGGATCCTTCCGCAGGCTTTGCAGGATCAGGGAGGCCAGGCAGCGTAGGTTAGCCGACGCATTCGGTCCGGAGTCCTCTGGGTCACTAAGGACAACATGATCCGCAGCTACCTCCTCCCAGCCAAGTACAAGTCCACAGGTTTCTTGGGACTGTAAATCATCCCTACAAGACTGCTACTGCTGATGCTGAGTGCCAGCCTCCACCTCCATGCTGACACAATCACCCTCCTCCTCCTCCTCGTCCTCTTCCTGTGTGATTGGTGGGATAGCAGGAACACTGTCTGGATAAAGGGGGCCTTGAGAGGCAAGGAAGTCCTCCTCTTCCTGCCTCTGTTCTGCCTCAAGTGCCCTGTCCATTATTCCACGCAGCGTATGCTCCAACAGGTGGACAAGAGGTACAGTGTCACTGATGCATGCACTGTCACTGCTCACCATCCTTGTGGCCTCCTCAAACGGTGACAGGACAGTGCATGCATCCCTGATCATGCCCCACTGGCATGGTGAGAAAAAACCGAGCTCCCTTGACCCTGTCCTGGTGCCGTAGTCGCACAGGTACTCATTGATGGCCCTCTGCTGCATGTGCAGCCGCTGCAGCATGGCCAACGTTGAGTTCCACCTGGTGGGCATGTCACATATAAGGCGGTTCTTGGGCAGGTTCAACTCCTTTTGGAGCTCAGCCAGCCGAGCACAGGCATTAAATGATCGGCGGAAATGCACACAGACTTTTCTGGCCTGCTTCAGGACATCCTGTAAGCCCAGGTACCTGCCCAAGAACCGCTGCACCACCAGGTTAAGGACATGAGCCACACAGGGCACATGGGTCAATTGTCCCTGTCGGAGGGTGGAGAGGAGGTTGGTGCCATTGTCGCAAACCACCATTCCTGGCTTAAGCTGGCATGGCGTCAACCCCCTCTCGGCCTGCCCCTGCAGAGCTGACAAAATATCTGCCCCAGTGTGGCTCCTGTCCCCCAAACAAACCAGCGCAAGCACGGCATGGCATCGTTTTGCCTGCGTACTTGCGTAGCCCATTGAACGCCTACGGAGCACCGCTGGTTCTGAGGACAGAGCACTGGAAGAAGCCATGGAGGAAGAAGAAGAGGAGGGGGTGGAGGAGAGAGGTGTGTCACAACCAGTAGTAGCATTTTGGAGGCGTGGTGGCGGAACAACCTCCAACACTACTGCACCTTGTCCTGCATCCTTTCCAGATGCCAGAAGAGTGACCCAATGGGCCGTGAAACACAGGTAACATCCCTGTCCATGCCTGCTGGACCATGAGTCAGCGGTAATATGCACCTTACCGCTGACCGCCCTGTCCAGCGAGGCAAGGACATTGCCTTCCACATGCCGGTAGAGAGCCGGAATCGCCTTCCATGAGAAAAAGTGGCGTTTGGGGACCTGCCACCGAGGTCCGCACATTGTACAAACTCACGGAAGGGGGCTGAGTCTACCAACTGAAAAGGCAGCAGTTGAAGTGCTAGCAATTTAGCCAAGCTAGCATTCAACCGCTGGGCATGTGGATGGCTGGGAGTGAACTTCTTTTGACGGTCCAGCAGCTGGGGCAGGGAAATTTGCCTGCTATAATCAGACGTGGGTGTACTGCTAGCAAGGTGCCCGGAGGCACTTAGCTGTGACACACCTAATTCTACACCTTCATTCCTTTCAGAGCAGGTTTCAGAGAGGACTGAAGGTCTAGTGGGGTTGGAGATCCCAGCTGATGAGGAGCAAGGAGAGGTCCGCTTTGGTCTTTGGTGTGGGTCTTTGAGGTACGCTTGCCAATGAGCTGCATGGCAGGTCAACATATGTCTGGTCAAGCATGTGGTGCCCAAGCGGCTGATGTTTTGGCCACGCGAGATACGCTTGAGATATATGTTGCAAATAGCAGCGGTGCGATCTGATGCACTCGTCTCAAAAAAGGCCCACACCAAAGAACTTTTAGAATAACGCACAGAGGCAGCGCCCTGCACAGGCGGAGCTCTGCGGTGTGATTCAGTCAGTATGCTGCCCCTAAGCTGGCCTCCGGAGGGCATCCTGCCTCGTTGGACATGTGCCTCCTCCTCCTCCTCCTCCTACCAGGCACCCACGTGGAGTCAGTGCCCTCATCATCCCCTCTCTCTTCATCGCTGGAGAAAACCTGGCAGTATGCTGCAGCTTGTGGAACATGACTGCCAGATTGCTGTCCTTCTTGAGCATCCCCTCTCTCTGTGCTCACGCTACTGCCTTCCTCTAGCTGAGGATCATCATCAGAGCCTACAAAACACTGGGCATCCTCCTGGAGCATGTACCCAACACTGTGCTCAAAGAGTTCAGGGGACTCCTCAGGAGGACGTGGTGGGTCTAGGGAAGATGAAGATTGAAGAAGATTGAGACGAGGGAAGACGATGCGTTGGCAGCTGCTTTGCTAGTACCCTGAGCCTGGGTGAGAGAGGATGAGGAGGATGAAGAGGGCTTTGTCATCCACTCTACCAAGTCTTCGGCATGATGCGGCTCAACATGTCCAGCTGCCGAAAAGAAGGACAAGCGTGTCCCATGGCCACGTGCTGATGATGACGATACACCGCGTCCATGACCAGCACTGTTGTCTCTAGACACAGAGCCTGCTTGCCCTCTTTTATCGGCTCGTGCCTGTCTGCCTCTCCTTGTTGGCCTTCCAGACATGGTAATGGCCTGAAGGGAGATGGGAAAACCAGCAATTGGGTAGTGTATATTGTGCTGGAGGCACACAACACCCACTAACTCCTGCAGATGGCAGATGGCTCAATTAGAGAAGAGCTATATAGGTGGATATAATGGTGTATAGTGCAGTCAGGGCACGCAGACAACACGCACAATCTCCTGCAACTGACTGCAAGCTCTATTACAGAAGAGCAATATAGCTAGCTATATAGGTGGCTATAATGGTGTATATTGCGCTCAGGGCACGCAGACAACACGCACAATCTCCTGCAACTGACTGCAAGCTCTATTACAGAACAGCAATATAGCTAGCTATATAGGTGGATATAATGGTGTATACTGCGGTCAGGGCACGCAGACAACATGCACAATCTCCTACAACTGACTTCAAGCTCTATTACAGAAGAGCAATATAGCTAGCTATATAGGTGGATATAATGGTGTATACTGCGGTCAGGGCACGCAGACAACACCCACAAACTCCTGCAGATTGCTAAAAGCTCAATTACAGAAGAGCAAGAATGCAAAATCGCCCTATAACGAACAGTATATACTGTGTTGAAGGTACACAGAGAACACCCACTAACTCCTACAGACACCAACACACTACACAAGGCCGCCATGCTGGCGGCCTTATATAGTGTGGGGCGTGTACTACACAGCCTGAGCTATGATTGGCCACAGGCATCCTGCCTGTGGCCAATCATGGCTCTCCTCGCTGCCGGCGCTGTGATTGGCCAAGCATGCAGGGTCGCAGTGCATTGTGGGCCGTGAGCGCCATACGAATTTGTCGCAAACGGCCCATAACATTCGGTATCCGCCGAACGTGCGAACCGCCGATGTTTGAGTCGAACGTATGTTCGACTGGAACACGAAGCTCATCCCTACCCTTCATGCATTTACATATGCAGCTCAAGGCAGTAAACACATATGTATGTATCCCACAGCAAATAAGCACGTATGTATGTAGTCCTAGGCAAATAAGCACATATGTATACCGTTTAATGCAACTAAGCACATGTGTATACAGTTTACTGTAAATAAGCACATATGTATATAGTTTAAACTAAGCAAATATGTATGCAGTATAAATGAAAACCTGCCAGCGTGCGTTTAAGCAATATGTATTTATGGAGGCATGCATTTATGGAAGGATGTAGGTATGTGTTTAAGCAAATATGCGTTTAGGCAAAACACGAAATGTCAAACATGCACTTACGCAATACGCGCCCATAGAGTCATGCATTTACGGAATAAGCAAGCGTGTGTTTATGAAATGTGTTTATGCAACATATATTGCACCACTTGGATCTATGCAAACACGTGTCTATGCACCATGTGTTCATGCATCACATGCATCCACGCAAACACCTATATTTATGCAACATGGATACACACTTTTAAAAGAGAAACTGCAAAAATGCAGACTTACCATTCCTGCTGCAGGACTCTGAACATAACAGAAGTTTAATCTTCACCCATCACGGCGAGCTTTGTCATGAAAGACCTTCAGAGACTGGGTCCCCCTTAATCCAGGGTCCACTCCCCTGGGCCCGTATAGCACCCTGCAGGAAAGCACCTTGGTCAGAACAAACACTGTACAGGGTTCCATTATGCAGGGTCCAGCGCCATAAGACTGCATTATTATTAAAATCACTGCTCCCAAAATAACGGATGTTTTAAAAATTTTTTTTTTGCATTTATACATATCCCCTGGGGCAGGACCCGGGTCTCCAAACACTTTTTATGACAATACCTTGCATATAAGCCTTTAAAATTAGCACTTTTGATTTTTCCTGTTAGTGTCCCATAGACTTTAACGGTGTTCCGGCGGCTTTCGAATTTGCCCTGAACACTGCATATTGTTCGGTGTTCGCAGAACATCCGAACAACCAAAGTTCGACCTGAACTTATGCATGGGCAAAACCATTTGCCCATCCCTAATGGATGGTACTCAAACCTCTTTCCAATGAGGCCTGGGTACCAGCAATTTTGGCTGATAGCTTTTTCGAATGGATCTGACTGAAGTCCACTATTCTTAATAGAACCATCCGGACCTCCAAGTATGCTCCAAGAGCACGTGTCACTTCAGTGACCATCCACCTAAAAGACACTGTCGAAAAAACTGAGGTACTTCTTGTGTAAGAGGGGTTATATAGGGGAGGACTTATTGTTTTAATTGATTTACCAGTATCCATTCACCAGTAGGTGGAGTATAACCCATATAGTAATGACTGCCCTGTGTCCCATGATGTACGATAAATAAATTACTGAAGTTCTGCTTTAAAGAGCCCTTTGCTGCTTTCCTAGCTCCAGGTGGTCTCCTCCTTCACTTTTCTCTCCAGCTTCTCAGAATATGCAGCACCTAGGTACTTCTCCAATTTCTCCAGTTCAGACACAATTCGGAGATTAGCATCCAGACAGAATTCTCTGGCCATTCTAAAAAGCAGATGAGACTAATGAGAACAGAATGAACAGCACCACAACCTCTGCTACTTTAAAGACGGGCCTCCATGGACATATCACTTACAGGATGCCGATTTACTACATTGTTTCTGGACATGTCCAGTGGTTCAGCACTTCTGGGTGGAGGTGGGCTCTTTCATCTCCTCAGCTTTAGGCCTCTCTAACATTATTCATCCCGAGAACGGTCTACTGAGCATTTTTGGTGACTTGCAACTATCTTCGCATGCCAAGAGACTACTACATATTCTCTATTTATATGTTAGAAAGGCTATATTGTTATCATGGAAGGGTACACAGACTTCTCTGAAAACTCTTTAGTTAAAGTTAATTAATGACGCTATACCACTATACAAGCTTACCTTTGAGCTCCGGAAACGGAAAAAAACATCCACAAAATTTGGGATAGATGACTGGCCAGCCCCCTGACATTCTCCTCATAATGAATATGCCCTGCAAGTCACCTATAGATCGTGCTACAATACAGTACACTATATGCAGATATGCAGATTGCCATTGCTACTGTACATCGATGGAATGTTTGAACTATGCACAATGGTAATTACTGATTGACCACTGTATAATCATTTGTCTCTTAACTATATGAGCTTAGTACTCGACGCTGTATACCTATGATTCACCAAGTTTTGTTCAGCGATTGTTTGTTTGGTGTTTTTTTTTGTATGTATGTTGGTTTGTTTAAACCTAATAAAAATATCTTTAAAAAAAAAAACGGTAAAAAAAATGTCCAGTCCAGCTTTTACAACCACATTAAAGCGGTTGTAAACCCGCTGATGTGTTTTTTTTTTTTTCCTACCTGCAAAGGAAAAGGCATAATGAGCTAGTATGCACCGCATACTAGCTCATTATGAAATACTTACCTTAGAACGAGGCCCCAACATCTGGTCCGATCCACGCCAAGGGAGCTGACATGTTCCCTCTGCGTTTCTTCCGGGTATCGCAGCTCCGACCACTCACAGCGCTGGACTGGACTGGACTCGTCACTCCCGCGCATACGCGCCGGAGATTTCTTCCCGGCAGAGTCCGGCATCTGTCGGGTTTTCAGCCGAGAATCCCCTATGCGCATGCGCTGCTGCAATTTTTTTTACCTACAGGTAAGCCTTTTTATAGGCTTTCCTGTAGGTAAAAGTCCCAAAAAGGACTATACAACCACTTTAAGGCTCCAATAGCTGAGCTCAGTTCATCAATAGCTCCCAGTGTTTCAAACATCAAGTCATCCTTAGGTCTTCTTTCTCCCATGTAAGTGTTGGAGAATAGGGATGACCGAACTGTTCGCCCGGCGGTCATTTAGTGGCGAATTTTGCGTGTTCGCGATTCACCCAATCGGCGGACTATTGCCACTGTTCGCCCAGCGGACATATGTGTTTACAGTGTGAAAGAACTTTGACCTATGATGACACATCCATCATGGGGTACAGGACAGCCAATTGAGACATTTCAGCACATGGACAATTGGACATTCCCCCACCTTATAAATAGACCTGATCTGGCGGCCATTTTACATTCTGTCTTATTTCAGTGTAGGGACAGGAAGCTGTGTGGAGCAGGGAGAGACTGTAGTGACACAAATCGCTAGCTATTAGGTCCACAAAAGTCCTTTTAAGGACTGGTATGGTATACGTGTAGTACAGTATATAGGGTTGAGTGCACTGCTGTGCTGGTCATTGCAGCAGCCTGTCTTTTGTCAGTGCAGGGAGGGACAGGATGCTGTGTGCAGCAGGGACAGTCAGTTTAATCACTAGCTATTACTATTAGGTCCACAAAGGTCCTTTTAAGGACTGGTATAGGTGTACAGTATATAGGGTTGTACATGTATAATATACTTTCTTCCAAATATAGAAAGAATATTATACTTGACTGCTGCCCTATTCTGCAGCAGTCCTTTATCAGTGTAGGGACTGAGGTACAGTCTGCAAATCACTAGCTACTAGGTCCACAAAGGTCCTTGTAAGGACTGGTATAGGTGTACAATATATAGGGTGCTGGTGCACTGCTGCAGATTACTGCCCTATTCTGCAGCAGTCCTTTATCAGTATAGGGACTGAGGGACAGTCTGCAAATCACTAGCTACTAGGTCCACAAAGGTCCTTGTAAGGGCTGGTATAGGTGCACAATATATAGGGTGCTGGTGTCAGTGCTCTATATCACGGTGCTGGTGTCAGTGCTCTATATCTCGGTGCTAGTGTCAGTGCTCTATATCTCGGTGCTGGTGTCAGTGCTCTATATCACGGTGCTGGTGTCAGTGCTCTGTATCACGGTGCTGGTGTCAGTGCACTTTATCACGGTGCTGGTCTCAGTGCTCTCTATCACGGTGCTGGTGTCAGTGCTCTCTATCACAGTGCTGGTGTCAGTGCTCTATATCACGGTGCTGGTGATCATCTCCTGCACCCTCTTCATAGCCTACCCTGACCTTTCCTCTTCTCTATTGCCTTCATGCTCTCCTGAGTCCTGAATTGTCAAAATTTCACATATAAAAAAAGAATGCTTGTAGTTGTCGATCCCAGATTCACTTCATACATGTGTTATGTCAGTGGCCATGTGGTGGGACTATGTGTGTACAGCTAGTAATTATTTTGTGGCTAGAAATATGACCTGTAGGTTTTTAAAGTTCGCCTGCCATTGAAGTCAATGGGGCCCGCCGCAAACTTTGCGGCTTGCGAACTTTCGGCTGCGTTCGCGGTTTGTGTTCGCGAAACGTCCCACCGGAAGTTCGTCCATCTCTATTGGAGAAGCCTTTAGCTCCATTTTTTAGGTGTAAATTGTTGGGAACATCACTGTAGCTCCAATTTGCAAAATGACCTGAGCCTCAATGTCATTATACAGATGTTTTCTCTGACTAAGAGCCTGAATACCATCAGGTAAAATAGCTTATTGGGTATTTAAAGTGCAGGTATTGTTTGGGGGGGGGGGGAGGGTGAGAAGGAACACACGTTTTAGGACATTACGTACACTCTGTCCTGGTAGCAATCAATTCAACTCAATAACAAGCAAGAGGCAAGAACTCCTCCTGCAACTGGTCTCTCTGGCCGCCTTGTGGTCTCTCCCCCTGCTCCCAGGCAGCCTCCACATCCCTCTTTCCCTCCTTTTATCCCACCACCCTGGGGGCTGTAGCTTGCCCTCTGGAGATGGCCATAGGGCCACTTGTAGACATAACTACATGTCCGACGATGCCCCTCTCCTCCTTTCTCTTGATTGGTCCTCTTTCTGAACCAATGAGCAGGAACAGAGTGGGTGGCGATCCCCCACAGCTGCTGTCCTGTCTACTTCTGACTGCGGTGGCTGGCTGGTTGGGGGATTGACACCCACTACACGTGTAATATATACAAGGTCCTTC
Organism: Lithobates pipiens; assembly: GCF_037356315.1. NCBI lineage: Eukaryota > Metazoa > Chordata > Amphibia > Anura > Ranidae > Lithobates > Lithobates pipiens. The sequence goes on from NW_027507764.1 coordinate 195,866,580, forward strand.
AAATTGGACATTATTCAGAAATACCTGCTGGGCCTGAATAAACTTTAAAATTTTCTGCAAACTTTTGAAAATGGTAGGTTTGTTTGCTTATCTGTTCTCTACACAACACATATACAAAACATGATCTGGCAGAAGAGGGGCTTACCCAACAAGCTGCCACTCTTAATAATCTTTTATATTTGTGAAATTGTGTATTTTATGTGCTTTGTTATATCAGACAGTTAATCAATATATACTCATAATCATTTTTTATTATTCAATTTTAGAGCATAAAAGAAGTGCAAGGTTATGTTCTGATCGGTCTTAACCTTATCAAGTCCATTCCATTGACCAACCTGCAGGTGATCCGAGGAAACACTTTGTTCAATAGACAATTCTCCCTCTCTATTTTATCTAATTATGGTAAAGATAACAAAACAGGCCTAGAGGAGCTACCTATGAGACAACTAAAAGGTATAGTCTGAAATTACTATGTAACAATCAGATTTAAATATGAAGTATATACAGTACACCTATGTAGCCACTGGTAAACTATGTCCTATATACCCTGTTCTTCCTCCCAATATGTTCTAGAATCCTCTAGAAGACAGGGGAAAGTAAGCCTGTAAAACACTGAGCAACCATAAGTAATCAACCCCTGCATTCTGATAACAACCTCCTGCTGGCATGATTCATGCCCATTTAAAAGGTGCCTACCCCCTTCCAGACCCTTTTTGCCCTGGGATTGGTCGAGTACCTCATACAGTGCCTTGAAAAAGTATTCATACCCCTTGAAATTTTCCAAATTGTGTCATGTCCCAACGAAAAAGAAAATGTATTTTATTTGGAAGTTTATGTGATAGACCAACACAAAGTGGCACATTGTGAAATGGAAGGAAAATGATAAATGGTTTTCAAAATTTTTTACAAATAAAAAATTTGGCGTGCATTTGTATTTAGCCCCCTGAGTCAATACTTTGTAGAACCACCTTTCGCTGCAATTGTAGCTGCAAGTCTTTTTGGGGATATCTCTACCAGCTTTGCATATCTAGAGATTGACTTGTTTGTCCATTCTTCTTTGCAAAATAGCTCAAGCTCTGTCAGATTGGATGGAGAGCGTCCGTGAACAGCAATTTTCAAGTCTTGCCACAGATTCTTAATTGGATTTAGGTTTGGAATTTGACTGGGCCATTCTAACACATGAATATGCTTTGATCTAATCCATTCCATTGTAGCACTGGCTGTATGTTCAGGGCCGCTGTCCTGCTGGAAGGTGAACCTTCGCCTCAGTCTTTTGCAGACTCTAATGCCACTTACATGCGATCGGACTTCCCATCGGACAATTCGATCGTGTGTGGGCTCCAGCGGACTTTTTCTTCCCAAATGTCCGGCGGACCTAGAAATAAGACTGGCTTCAAATTTGTCCACCGGACTCTGCTTTTAGTGGACAATCCATTCGTCTGTGTGCTAGTCCGACGGACTAAAACCAATGCTAGGGCGGCTACTGGCTATGAACTTCCTTATTCTACGTCACCACGTTCGAATCTGTCGGACTTTTGGAGTAAGCGTGTGTGGCCAAGTACACTCGTTTGAAAGTCCAGTGGACCTCAGCTGCAAAGTCCGTCGGATTGTCCGCAGGACCAAGTCCGTCAAAAAGTCCGGTCGTGTGTACGCGGCATAACAGGTTTTCTTCTGATATTGCCCTGTATTTGGCTCCATCCATCTTCCCATCAACTCTGACCATTCTCCCTGTCCATGCTGAAGAAAAACATCCCCACAACATGATGCGGCCACCACCATGTTTCTCAGTGGGGTGGGGTGTTCAGGTTGATGTGCAGTGTTAGTTTTCCGCCACACATAGCGTTTTACTTTTAGGCCAAAAAGTTAAATTTTGGTCTAATATGACCAGAGCATCTCCTTCCACATGTTTGCTCTGTCCCCCACATGGCTTCTTGCAAACTGCAAACAGGACTTCTTATGGCTTTCTTTCAATAATGGCTTTCCTCTTGCCACTCTTCCATTAAGGCAGTGTTTCTCAATTCCAGTCCTCATGGCCCACTAACAGGTCATGTTTTCAGGATTTCCCTCAGATGAAACAGCTGGGGTAATTACTAAGGCAGTGAAACTGATCAAATCACCTGTGCAAAATAATGGAAAGCCTGAAAACATGACCTGTTAGTGGGCCATGAGGACTGGAATTGAGAAACACTGCATTAAGGCTAGATTTGTGGAGTGCACCACCAATAGTTGTCCTGTGGACAGATTCTCCCACCTGAGCTGTGGATTTATGCAGCTCCTCCAGAGTTACCAATGGGCCTCTTGGCTGCTTCTCTGATTAATGCTCTCCTTGCCCGGCCTGTCAGTTTAAATGGACGGCCAAATCTTGGTAGGTTTTTAGTTGTACCATACTACAGTGCTTTGTGAGATGCTCAAAGCTTGGGATATTTTTTAAAACCTAACATTGCTTTAAATGTCTCCACAACTTTATCCCTGATCTGTCTAGTTTGTTCCTTAGCCTTCGTGATGCTGTTTGTTCACTAAGGTTCTCTGAAAATCCTCTGAGGGTTTCACAGAACAGCTGTATTTATACTGAGATTAAATTACACACAGGTGGACTCTATGTACTAATTAGGTGACTCCTAAAGGCAATTGGTTCCACAAAATTTTAGTTAGGGGTATCAGAGTAAAGGGGGTTGAATACAAATGTATGCCACACTTTTCAGATTTATTTGTAAAAATGTTAAAAAACATTTATCATTTTTCTTCCACTTCACAATTATGTGCCACGTTGTGTTGATCTCTCACATAAAATCACAATAAAATACATTTAGGTTTTTGGTTGTAACATGACAAAATGTGAAAAATTTCAAGGCTTTTTCGAGGCACTGTACATATGCCAAACAGTTCCTCCTAACTTTTGCCCACTACAGTACAGATGGAAGTTTCTCCAAGTTTCCAGAAAACAAACAAGAGAAGCTGCTTGCTGAGTCACCCAGCTCCCCAAGTCACTAACCCTGATCCAGATTCACCCAGGCCTGGTTCTCAGCCAAACCAATTTTCCTACCCTAACAAACCCATTTACATCTAGCACACTAGCTAGGGGGTGCTACACACAGTTTACATTTAGATGGAGGCCCCCTCTTCTGCTTATTTTTCTCTATGTGTATTAGGTTCTCAGGACCTGGTTTAGGGAAGCAGCCACCATTTTATTGGATTCAATTTAATTTCCTTTGTACATTATCCCTCATTCCTGATCCTCCTCTTGATATTCATCAGTTCTTTGCAGTAGCTCTGTAGCTTTACTTTCTTCTTTTCCAAATCTACCTAGCAGCCTACTCCAAACTAGGGGGGTGCTACACCTGCAAAATCACTAAATATGGCATTATGATTATTTACCTTTTTCTACAGCTTTTAGCAGCATGGTCTGGTGCTGTCGTAGTATACATTTTTAGTGCAAACAAGCTGTCGGAATACATAACACATGCTCTGCACTGAGCTAAATGAGTAATCCTTCTCCTAGAAGCAGATTTTTCATAGGACAGTATTGGTAGTATTTCTGGAAACAGGGCTTTTCATAATAGCTAACCTATCAAGCTGGTTTTTCAGAGGTTGTTGGGACAAGTACAAATGTATAATTGTTTGTAAAAGTCCAATTATACTGTAACCACTTCTGGACCGCCCGCTGTTGATATAAATCAGTCCTTTCACATTAAATACCATTTTTAAGGCAACCGATAGCTGCCATAATATTTTCTTCAATGGCGGGCGGTCCACTTTGAGATAAAAGGGGTCGCTGCGGAGGATTCGCCGCAAGAGCACTTTTATTGCCGGCGAGAGATGTGCCCACCCCCCTCCCGCAGTGTTCTCATCATCTCCGCCACTTACTGGATTCATCTTTAGTTGCTGAGATCAGGGAAGAGCTTTATGTTTGAGTCAAACTCATGTTCGACTCGAACATTGGCTGTTCACCAGTTCGCCGAACAGCGAACAATTTTGGGTGTTCGCCGCAAATTCGAAAGCCACGGAACACCTTTTACAAGTCTATGGGAGAAATCAAATATGCTAATTTTTTCATGTATCAATGCAAAAAAAATCTGATATGCAGATTGCCCCTATGACCCCTATTGTCCAAATCCTCCATATGCCTATACATGTCAATCAAATGTTGTGTATGTACAGTATTGGTTTGCTGTATTTGCTTAATTGCAGCGCCATGTGTCATGGCGACATTTTCCATATGTTCCAGCCTCGTGGCAACAGCTCTAATGTCAGTTTTTAAGTCTGATATGGCAGCAGACAGGGTGTTCTTATTATACAAGGCCACCTGCTGTAGATCGGCTAGGCACAGGAGAGGAGAGGGATGAGGATTACTCTGGAGGGGTGTCTGTGGCGATGTAGCTCCCTACACTCCGGTCCGCGGCTTGAGATGCGTGAGTCCGTGAGCTGAGTGCGGAACATCCCTGGTATGTTCCTGCTCATCTGAGTAGACTGGTCCGGCTGAGACTGGGAGGCTAAGTGGCTTCTCCCTGCCATCGGTGCTCAGTGTGATTGAGGCTTTCTCGCTACTGAAAAGTCAGACAGAAGCTCTGGATGGCGGAGCTCTCTGTCTATGTGACCATCTTGCTCTGGTGCCAGGCCACGCCCCCAATTTTTGTAAAGGACAGTGTAAAAATAAAAAATAAGAAGTATAATAAGAAAAAAAATTAAAAGCGCCCCCTCCCTCCAAGCTTGCGTGCAGAAGCGAGCGCATACGTAAGTAGCGCTCACATATGAAAACAGTGTTTACACCACACATGTGAGGTATCGCTACAATCATGAGAGCGAGAGCAATAATTCTAGAACAAGATTTCCTCTGTAATTCAAAACTGGTAACCTGTAGACATTTTTAAATGTTGTCTATGGAGATTTTTAAGTGCCAAAGTTTGTCTCCATTCCACGAGCGGGCGCAATTTTGAAGCATGACATGTTGGATATTAATTTACTCAGCGTAACATGATCTTTCACAATATGGAAAGAAAATTGACCTTTGACCTCAAGTTGCGAATGCAGAAACTTGTAGCCTGGTGACAGAGTGATGCTGAGAAACTTGGGTGTCCCTGGAAAGCACAAGATGGATGATCACTGGAAGCCACAACCCTATGTCATCTGCAGGCAGCTGCCAGGGTTACCAGTATACCAGATCCAGCCAGAGGAAAGCACGGGCCTGCTGAAGACTAGGCATCAAAATCATCTTTTGCCCCTGTCAGAAGCAGTTTGCATGCCACCACAGCTGGATTCGCAGTCCTCATCCACAGCTTTTCCGAGGTTCTGACCAGTGACTAAATCTCAGTCTGTACCCCTAGATGTAGAAGATGAAGATAGTAAAGATGAAGAGATGGGGATGGATTGGCTGTGGCTGTCTCAGATGCCATGGCCTGCCACCCTCCCTCCTCTTCCTGAAATGACAGACACCGGGGATCCTCAGGCCAGAGGCTCCTGAATTTGTGCCTCAGAAACCTCCTCGCACTGTACTGCATGTGAGCAGTGCTCCCAGAGACATGGCCACCTTTTCTGCTCCTTCCCCTGTCTCCTGATTGGTAGGGGGAAGGAGCCTATCACTGGACAGAGCTGCAGCAGTGGGGGATTCGTGGACATATAGTCCCCAACACCAGTGGCCCCATAGCGGTCCCCCGCTGCTGCAGCATAGGAAGAAAGGAAAAGGACACAAAAAGGCTGCTTGGGAGCAAGGGAAAAATACCATGAGGTGAGGGGAAGACCGGACATGAGGAGAGAGGCTGCTGCTATCTATCAGTGTCACCATCCTACCACAGCTCCAGGTGTCGGTGTGCCTATCCTGCCATAGTTTCACAGTTGGACGGTTGTGTGCATCTTGCCAGAGGGGACCCAGAGGGTATCTCCAGGTGTCTATCTGCAGACATCGCTGTACCTTCCTGCTACCGGTTGCCAGTCGGGCATTCCCACTGAGCCTGTCCCGTGTGTCTATTCGGTTCCTGGGATCGCTGGATTGGTGAGCGGACGATAGCCCATCTTGTGCAAACTATTCCTACAGACAACTTTACCCTGTCTCCTAGTCAGAGCCTGTCCCAGGAGACACCTTACGTCAGTTGCTCCTTATTCTTGAGCCTCCTTGCAGAGAGATCTCCTTGGGCCTTGAGCTAGCTGAAGATACCTGGATATCTCCAATGTGAGCGCTTCCATGTTTCTTCTTTACCTAGCAATGGACTCAGTGTTAACGCTTGTACTCGTTAAGGGAGAACTGTGATTTTCAAAATATAAGTTGACATTGTTTGAATTTTGTGCAACGTGTATATACCTTCAGGACCTGTGGGCTCAGGATTTTAGGGAGACCTGCTGGCTGGTAACATGCTGTCTCTGTTCCCCCTTTATGACTGAGCACATAGGCCACATTTAAGCCATTTAAGTTGGGTGAATTGTGCTATTTATCAATTGCATGTTACTTTGTAATCCATAGCAGAGTTTACTATTTCCAATTACTCAGTTATACTACTGCTGTTTTTTTTGGAGAAAAAAACCTTTCAGTAAACATACTTTCTGGTTTCCTACAGTTGTGTGCATTTACTGTTGTGCTCATACTAACGGCAGTTGCTAGGTTTTCCAAAGTGCTCAAACCTGTTTCTTTGGGGTCGAAAAAAGGCAGATTATAGAACCAAACATATTCAAGCTGCTCCTTTGGGGGTGGCGCTATATATATATATATATATATATATATATATATATATATATATATATACAGTATCTAACAAAAGTCACATTTTTGTAAATATTTTATTATATCTTTTCATTTGACAACACTGAATTAATGGTACTTTGCTACAATGTAAAGTAGTGAGTGTACAGCTTGTAAAACAGTGTAAATTTGCTGTCCCCTCAAAATAACTCAACACACAGCCATTAATATCTAAACCACTGGCAACAAAAGTGAGTACACCCCTAACTGAAAATGTCAGTATTGGGCCCAATTAGCCATTTCCCCTCCCTGGTGTCATGTGACTCGTTAGTGTTACAAGATTTCAGGTGCGAATGGGGAGAAGGTGTGTTAAATTTGGTGTTATCGCTCTCACGCTCTTATACAGGACACTGGAAGTTCAACATGGCACCTCATGGCAAAGAACTCTCTGAGGATCTATAAAAAAGAATTGTTGCTTCGCTCTCCACATTTTCCTTTTCCCATTACACCACAACTACAAATGAATGCCCTGCCCCCTAATTATAATAAGACTCCGCCTACATACAAAAAAGTGTCCCTATACATTTTTTTACAATGTTGGCAACTGTGCATATGTGATACCCAGTCGGCCTCTGTGTAAGCTGTATATCACTGCAGTAGCACAAGCTACTACAGTATTGGCTGCGATCTTCCAGGGGCTGTGCCAAGCGGCTGCCCTTCTGATAGTAACCACAGGGCGTGGTTTGCTCAGCACAGCTGCCATTGAGAGAAAGCCTTGCATTTTTCTCATTAATGCAGTGTTTTCTGATAGGACAAAGTGGAGATTGTTTATGACTAAGGCCTTATAGGCTGAAAAGCATCAACCTTTCTTATTTGCGTTTGGTCACTGTGGCCTGTTAATAAATACTACATTTTTTAAGAGCAATCACCGGAGTGCGGATCATCTTTTCCTTATTTCCCTACTCAGCCAACGACTGTGGATCGAGGACCTGGGGAGCTCTGCTATCTATGTGATGTATGGGTAGTAGCACTGACTCTTTTTTTATAAAGTGGAGATTGTGACATCTCTGCCCTCCTAACCACTTCGCCCAACTAGAGAATTCTTTGCATTCAATGAAAAAATGCAAATCTTTCTCTGAATGGAGACCCTGTCAATTGTGTGACCCCCCTGTGGTTACCATGCAGAAAGGCAGCTATCGGCACTGCACCCGGATGATTGTGGCTATTACAGTAGTAGCTCAGGATACTACTGTAAATTACAGCTTACACAGAGAAGAATTGCATACTTACATTGGCTAAGCTAGACCAAAATATATCCTTGCTGTAGTTCAGCTATAACCACTTTCCGACTGGCACACGCCGATGTACGACGGCAGAATGGCACAGACAGGCAAATGGGTGTACAGGTATGTCCCTTTAAATTTGCCACCATGCCATTGCTTGCATGATGTCAGCGGCGTGCTTGCTCACTGGTCGGGACCTTCATGAGTACTTGAGGACTCGATCGCCGCAGGGATATCCGTGATCATCTCACGGGGAGGAATAACGGGGAGATGCTAAAGTAAGCAAGCATCTCCCTGTTCTACCTAGCAACAGTGACACTGATCTCTGCTCCCTGTGATTGGAGCAGAGATCAGTGATGTGTAAAACACAGCCACGCCCCCACAGTTAGCAACACACCCCTACGACACACTTAACCCCTACACTGCCCCCTAGTGGTTAACCCCTTCACTGCCAGTGTCATTTACACAGGAATCAGTGCATTTGTATAGCACTGATTGCTGTATAAATGACAATGGTCCCAAAAATGTGTAAAAAATGTCTGATGTGTAAAATCTAACACTGCCAATATCATGCAGTGTTAGGTTTTTTTTTACCTTCCTCACCCACTGTCATGTGTAAATACAGGAGGTGGAGGACTTGACATGGAAGCCTTTCTTTTCTGACTTCTGTGTTTATGTTTTTACAAGTGACAGTGATAATAGAGTGAGTTGGCACAGCAGGTCCTATGCTGAACAGAGGTCTGGATGGGAATGACTAGCCCAATTTAACTTCTTATAGGAGGAATGAACAAGTAAGGATAGCAGCTCTTCCTTCTACCCACCACCTCTCATCCCTGGGATCCTGACTAGGCCCTCTTCCTGGTTCTGGCTCCATATCAACTGCATAGTCTACTATAGTGGTAGTTCCTCCACAGTTCCTGCCTAACACACACTATCCTTTTCCCTCCCCACACAACACATTAATAACAGTTCAAATGTGTGGGCTGTTCTTATTTGTGGGAAGTGCCTATGCAGTACACACCCGCAAATTAGCTACTGCAGGAGACAGGTGACCCATTTCATGGGTCTAGGGGCGGTGATTCTCAAACTTTTTTCAGTCAAGGCACCCTTTAATAATTATGGACAGTCTCGAGGCACCCCATTCTAAAACTTAAAAGCTATTCTAATAGTTTTACATAATGCAGCAACATCCACAAGTCCAAGTAGGGCACCCAATGTTAGAGGTAATTTATTCTTTCAAAGCAAATATACTTTTGCAAACTAGTACTGACTAGTATTCCAATGTTTCTCTTCCCCTTCAGTTTTTTCCTCACTCAGCTAACGTGACGCCAACACTGATGGAGAGGGGCAGGGGAGGGTCAAACAAGGATGCTATACAAGCGACAGAAATACTCTTTATCAACTGATGATGCCATTGGTCGTTAGGATGCCAGCAGCTAGAAGGTTGTAATGGTGCCCAATGAAAACCTGTAACCATAGGTGTGCACAGCCTATTGCACTAGGGTGTACACCCCAAAGCTCAAACACATATACGTGTGTGTGCATGTGTATATATACTGACAGTGTCAATAGAGCAGAGATCGTTGTCAGTAAGACCGTGGCTGGTGTCAGTCGTTTTTATTCTTATTTTATTTTGTATTATTTTTTTAAATTTCTTTTATTGTTTTTTTTTACAATTATTTTAAGAGCTGTATTAGGGGGTTTTGGTGAAATATCAGGGGGAATCTGTGCCAGAAGAGGTGATTAGGGTGTGCCCAGGCACATCCTGTGTGCACATCTATGCCTTAGACTTGGTGTAATTTAAAAGGCATCTTTATGCTAGCTTATATACAATTGTTGGGCAATTTTAGGCATTTTTCCAACGCACCCCTGAAGAAACTTCAAGGCACCCCAGGGTGCCCATGAACCCTGGTTGAAAAAGGCTGATCTAGGGGGGATGCCCAGGGTAATGGTAGGCCAGCCAATCCCACAACAAATGCATATGTATTTCCAAAATCTCATAAACGATGGCACCACAGATGGATTGTGTACCTCCCATTATTTGAAAGTCTTGTGTAAAAACTAACTGACCATATTTGCTGTACTGACTTTCTTGATCACATTCCTATTAGACAACAGGTGACCAATAATTGATCCTATTGGTAGTAACACTGATTTTCATTTTTAAGCAGTAAGAATGTTTTTGACTACGTACTCACAATGATACCATGGAATAAAATGTCGTTTCTTTTGAGATTAGGTTCACTTAAATACTGTATATGAATAGGATGAATGGGAGTTTTCTTCTGTGCAAAAAAAAAAAAAGTCCATAAGAATTTTTAATTTGTGCATCATAACTTTTTGTTTACAGAAATTACCCATGGTGGAGTTAAAATAGCAAGAAATCCTAGACTCTGTGGCTTGGATACAATTAAATGGGAGGACATTGCTAGGTTGGACAATATTAGGATTTTTGCAGAAAACGCATCTCTTTCACACTGTATGTATGCCTATTGAAGAATTGCTTGCTGGTTATAATCTGCAATGAAATACATTTTTTTCTAAGTAAGTCATATGTGAGCTTGTAATATGAACAATTGATAAGGATTTTTTTTATTATTATTAAAAAATGTGCTCAGAGATGGTTTAATTTGTTTTATAGAGTGCTAAATATTCAGCTTTTACAAGGAGCACAGAGCCATACACATCTCCATACCGCAGTCAGACAGACAGATAGACATATGCACTCTAAGCAAGATTTCTGTGTATGAAGCTGTTAGCTTACTTCTATGTTTTTTAATAGTAGAAGGAAAATTCAAGAATGAGAAAACCACAATAAGGTGTTCATTTAAGTTATAGCTCTGCTAAAATTTTGAATTGAGTAAGGAAGGGTTAGGCTGGATTCACACCTATGCAGTTTTAGTGCTTTTTGCATTTTGCGGATTTGCACTACAGTCCATTTTAACATTGTTTCCTATGGAACATGTTCTGTAGTGCAACTCTGCAAAATGCAAAAAGCACTAAAAATGCATAGGTGTGAATCCAGCCTTAGAAACCCTGCTGGGTTTTAATTGCAAATATGATCCAGCAAATGTTGAGCTATCTACTGAAATTCAGAAGGGGTCAGACTTTATATACTTAGGCTGAACTACTTCCAAATGACATCCGAATGTTATGAGAATTTTTGTATGAAATTTCCTAAGAATTTTCGTACACATTTTTGTTTAGTTTTTCTGTTCAGAATTCTACTAGTGTACCCAGCTTTAGTTGCACTGAAAACACAGAGAAAAGGATCTGCTCAGAGGGAGATTTTTAATGCCATGTCCCTGCTTGGGATATTCACCCTCTTTCCTTGTCCTGGGGATTGTTGAAACTGAGACAGGTGATGAGAATTCAGAAATATTACAATGGAACAGGAGGTGTGAAAAAATCTTCCAAAGAATACAGTTGCTGCGTTAAAGGCTAGATTCACACCTATGCATTTTTAGTGCTTTTTGCATTTTGCAGGTATGCGCTACAGAACGTGTTCCATAGGAAACCATGTTCAATGGACTGTAGTGTGAATATGAAAAATGCAAAATGCACTAGAAATGCATAGGTTTGAATCAGGCCTTAGGCTGGATTCACACCTATGCAGTTTTAGTGCTTTTTGCATTTTACAGATTTGCACTACAGTCCATTTACCATGGTTTCCTATGGAACACGTTCTGTAGTGCAAATCTGCAAAATGCAAAAAGCACTAAAACTGCATAGGTGTGAATCCAGCCTAAGACCCCTAATCTTGTCACGGTAGGGAAGATCCACACTTATTTGCTGTTTTTTAAAACTGCAGGTTTTAAATGTGATGCTTGCAATGGATCCTGCTGGGGACCTGGTCCAGAGAACTGCCAAATACGTAAGTTAATTTCTAAATATCTTATTTCCTATAACAATGGCAATTTATGTATAGCTGTTACTTGTCATGAAAATAAAGGTATATGTATTGTAGTAACATAAGGTGTTCACAGGAGTCACCAGAAAAGCTTCTTATACCAGAGTCAGTAACCATGATTCTCATGTGGTAGTCTGCTCGGGTTGTGCCTACACTTGAATGTCTCCCTGCAAGTGGAATTTTTGTGTCTGATCTGAAAATCACAAGCCAATTCGATGAAGATAAAAGAAAGAAGAACAAAGTAATGCTCACTTCTCAATAAAAACATCAAAGGGTTTTTAAAGTTAAAAATAGAAAATACATTATTTGCTAGTAACCCCTACAAGGTAGCATTCAAAAAAAATATGGGTTATCCATGCGAGACTCTCTGTGTTTAGTGCTATCCAGATCACTATGAGGACAGATCTTGCAGAGAATTGATAAGTGTGGATCCCTTAGTGCAGGGCTGGTTGTATCTGTAGGACAAGATTTTCAAATCCCCCCCTTACATCAGATGTCAAGACCCCCCCCCCCCCCATCAAAAGTCAAGAGTCCCCCACCCTCCCTTACATCACAGTGGACCCCTTGCCTTGTGCCACTGCAAAGCTGGGAAGAAGAAAGTGCAGTGTCTGTAAGAGAGGGGCTGGAGTCAGTCTGCTAAATGCTGAGATTAGTGGAGGTGGAGACAAGGGGGGGCTTCAGCTGCCCAGAGAGGTGCCTGATCTGGCAGAGGAGTTCTGACCTCCTCTTTGCTGCTGACTACTTAGAAGGAGAGGGGGCCAAGACAAGCCTTTCTGTGGGGGCAGGGGGAAGTGCAGGATCTGGCGGAGGAGTTCTGTCCTCCTCTCTGCTGCCAACTGCTGAGACAAGGTGAGTGCTGAGGATGCCGGGGCTGCAGGAGAGATGCGAGGACCACATGAAATGGTCTGGAGGGCCCTGGGCCTTGTGTTTGACACATGTGCCTTAGTGGATGCTGTGAATAATATTTAATGAAGCTTACTGTATATAAATGTCGAACAAATGCAATCTACAAACTAGTATATCTAGTCCAATGCCTTATGTCTATAACTTATTGCTAGTAAACTGCATAATGATTCCCCATTATGTAGATAAAAGGAATGCTTTGTTGTCCTTTTATATGCATCACCGATTAAAAAAATGGATTCATGTACAAAAAGTGTAGGTTCTGTTCATTTAGCTTAGTAAATTAGGTGAAGCTGTGCTTACTTCAATTAGTCATTTCCTAGTATATGTGGTGCTGCGCATCTTGCTCTGACAAACTGTCATACTTAATTTGTGTTGTTGCGGTTTGGCTAGTTGTGGTCCCCGCCTCGCCTCTGGGTGGTCCAGTGCCCCAAACACCATGGTTTTGTCAGGGGTTGGGAGGTAAGCCCTGTGTGTAAAGTTTCTTTGGAGTTTAGCAGTTTGTGCAAGCCTAATATATGTGGCGATGTTTCAGCTGTATGCCTAATGAAGCAGCTGTAGACTGCAAAACTCGTTGGAATAGACCATCGGAATTTACCAAGTATCTATTTGTACTTTATTTACATAATATATTTTTAATACATTGCATGTGGTACCGATTGTAACTTTATTGGGGTAGTCATGTTAGGCCCCATTACTTATCTTTAAATGGGTTTGTAAAATAAAACTTTTTTTTATTCAATTGTGTTGCCTCTAATGTGGTGCAAAGTCTCTAAAGTCCCCTCCTTGTAGAAAGGATTTCCCTTTGTTGGTGTTACATAGTAACCTAATAGAAATCTTGTTTTTTTTATGATTGGGTATCAAGTGAACACGGGTTCACCTGATTTACTAACATGCATTTTGTAAATGAATGGCTTCTATTTTAAGTCAACCCCATTGTGTTTAACATGATATCTCGAGCTGCTAATATTTATTTTTATTGTTTGTTATTTAAAATGTAATTTCTTTCAGTTACAAAGCTCAACTGTGCTCAGGAGTGTCCTGGACGGTGCAGGGGACCACTGCCCAGCGATTGCTGTCACAATCAATGCATAGCCGGTTGTACAGGACCCAAAGACACTGATTGCCTGGTAATGTGTATAATCTTACACTATTTTGACAGTGAAGGGTCAGCCAAAGATATCTGCATCTGTAAAGTTTTAGTTTTATTTTTTTTTTAAACTTTGACATCTGTAAAGTTTAGTCTTTCTGCTAAAGCAATCACAAGGAGGGCTCACTTTCCCTGATTCTGTTTACTTTACATTAATGAGAATACAGTAGGGAAAGTGAGAGCCTTCATGTTGGAAGATCAAAGTTGGGAATTATGTCAAAAGTTTTCCACCGGAGTAGCTGAAAAATAACCCAAGTTCTTGGAGATGGCAAGTCTCAGTGTTTTACCAAACACTGTTCATATCATAAATATAATATACTTTGGTTGAATGCTTCCTTTAAATAGAAATGTTGTATGGCTCTTTTGATTTCAACTGATATAGCTTACACCTTAGGAAATATTTAGGTGAGACATCATTTATGAGTTTCTTCTAGTATATGTCTGCTTATTTACTGCTAATGCTGGTGTTTGTTGGCTAGATTTGTGTAAAACAAAGTTATCAAAAATGCATAACTGCATGATAACAAATATTTAAAGCTGAACTCAAGGAAAACAGTTGATGAAATACATATAAGGGAGCCATTTTACCTTCCAAAGGATTTGTATTTCTGCTGATCTAGTTCTGAGATTTACACAGAGCTGCCACACCACACACACACTTCAGGTCTTCTCTCTACCCCGCCCTGTGACTGGTCAGTGAAAGAAGAAGCAGCACGTCAATACACTCATCTTGCATGCTTATTGCACTGTAGCACAACCAAAACTTGGATTAAAAAATACATTTAAAGATGTAGTAATAGTTACAGAGCTGCATTCATTTGTGTCTTTTTTTTAAATCTGCCTTCAGTACAACTTTAACATTTCCGTAAATAGTCTTCAGCCTATTTTTATCACCTTGTGAACCCTCACCTTGTAAAACAGCCAATTCTGTTTAACCCCTTGGAACCAGTGCCTTATGGCCCTTTAAGGGGTTTAGGATGCCGGGAGGTGTGGCTGGGTTTATGACCCTGTGACCACTGAGATTGGCTGTCACGGCATACACATGATCGGAAAGCTCCCAATCAGCTATCGGGAGCTTTCTGATAGCCACCAATAACTGTGCCAGGAGCACACAAGATGTGTGCCCTCAGCACAGCTGTTTTTGCACTAATGCATGCAAATATGCGGCTGCTCAGTACCAAGGCCCGCCCGCCGAGAGGCTGCATATTTGCATGCGGCCGGCACCAAGAGGTTACAATATAAATTAAAGGCAACACAATTGTGTATACATCTAAAAACATTATAAGTACTTATTTTCCCTTTTTTATAAGTGATCACATCCCCTCTATTCTCAGATGCATAAGGAGATCAGAGAGATGGGGGAGGAGAAACAGCAGCACACTGGTCTTCCCACTGAATGGCTGTGTGCGGGGAAGGGGGGTCATGTCTGGACATCTCTGATCATTGGAGGAGAGCAGGATGAGTTGCCAGCACAGCTAGAAAACTGACCATGCTTTGCTCTCATGCAGGGCTGTCTTAATAGCATCAAGGGTCCCTGGGCAAAGTAATGTTCTAGGTCCCCTACAATGGAGACATTGCAGGTAAACAGACATCAAGTAGGTAGGAGGCAGACAAGCAGAAGCTTCCCCTTTTGGGTGGAGCTCCACATTAACTACATGAACAACCACTCTGTACAGCAAAGAAACAGTGGGAAAATACTACATACATAAAGTAACAAAGTTGTCCTGTGCATATAATATATCTGCTAGATTGGTGTCTCCCCAGCACTCTGACCCCTCTACAAACCAGATATCTCCCCAGCACTCTGACCCCTCTACATCCCAGATATCCCCCCCCCAGCACTCTGACCCCTCTACACCCTATATCCCCCCAGAACTCTGACCCCTCTACACCCTAGATATTGCCCCCAGCAGTGTAACCATATACCATAAGATACCCCTTGTATTGTGACCCGACTACATCCCAGATACCCTCTACACTGTAGCCTCTCTACATCTCTGATACCTCTAGCACTATAGTCACCCAAGCTACCCCCTATACACCCCAGATCCCCCCTCAGCATTGTTTTCCCCCATACACCCTTGATATCCCCCAGCACCATTATTCCATCCATATAGTACCCCCTTTTCCAGTGGAGATAACGTGCATGTAAACTTTTGGCTCTGTGCCCACCTCCAGCACTGCACTCAACTAGGCAGAAGGAGGGGTGGAGGACGGAGCATCCCTTTGGGCATTCCAAGCCTTTTCGATGCCATCAGTGCTGGACAGCTGGGCTCACCATGACACCATCTACAATGCTACTTCGGCAGGTGGGCTCTCAGTACTGTTGACTTAGCAGCTCCCACTCCAGCTCCTACCCTGTGGCCTCAGAGTCCTGAGTATTCAAGCTGCATGGGGTGGAGTCAGAGTATCACTGGCACTCTGGCCCTGCCCCTCCCTGCTGGCTGTGAAATAATAGGTATTCTATTGCACAGCATGATGCACCGCTGCCAGCCTACCTCCCCTGTGTATCCATTACTCTCAGTACCATCAGGAGGCCCCCAATTTCGGGGCAGCGTGGGCTCAAGGACCAGCTGCTTTGGGGAAAGTGCAGGGGCCTCCCATGCAGCTGGGGCCCCTGGGCAGTGCCCAGGGGTGCCCTCTCATTAAGAAAGCCCTGCTCTCATGCCTAGTATGGTTCGTTTTTAACAGGAAAGCAGATGGTCTGGCAGGAACACCAGGGATTTCACACAAAGACAGCAATACAAAGAGAACAGGATATTTTTTCATATAAGTACATTGAACCTCAAGCACATACTAGAAATACGAAATGTTGGGTTTACATATTCTTTAAACTATCTTACAATCATTTTTTTCCTTAAAGGCTTGCCGCAGATTCCAGGATGGTGACACATGTCGAGAGACCTGTCCTCCACCTTATGTATATAACCCAAACAGTCACCAATTGGAAAGCAATCCTAGAGGAAAGTTCAGTTTTGGGTACTTCTGTGTTTCTAAATGTCCGTGTAAGTAACATTCAGCGTTCAAGTAAAATTAATCTATAATCAGCAAAGAAATGTAGATGAAGGAATTGTTTCTTCTCAATTAAAATATGCAATGACACCACCCAGCACAATTTTTTATTTATGTAAACTGTCCAAATCTCATGACCTAATTAAAAAAAAAGTATGTAATGAGTCCTGCCCGGTACACACATTTAGTAGGGTTGAAAGATGAAAAATGTGTCAATGACAGCCACAGTCCTACACTTAAGCCCAAGAGCTGCACTAATCTGTACTTGGGCTTTCAGTCTTTGTAATTCTCTATTATGCCCCGTACACATGATCGGACTTTCTGATGTAAAATGTGCGATCGGAGCTTGTTGTTGGAAATTCAGACCGTGTGTAGGCTCCATCCAACAGTTTCCATCGGAATTTCCCTCACACAAAATTTGAGATCTTGTTCTCAAATTTTCCGACAAGAAACTCTGTTTGTGCAAATTCCGATCGTGTGTACACAATTCCGACTTACAAAGTGCCATGCATGCTCAGAATAAATTACGAGACTGAATCGATCGGTCTGGTAAAACTATTGTTCGTAATGGAGGTAGCACATTCATCACGCTGCAAATGTTAAAGTCTCTTCTTATTTATAATGCTAGAGGAATGAAGTAGTTTTGCTGCTCATATTCACATAGAGTTCTCACAAACTTCTTTCTTTATCATTTCTCGTGATTTCATGAATATAATTTTTTTCATTTTTGTCAGATCTCCAGAAGAATTTTTTTTTATTTTTGTTTTTTATAGTGAATATTTATTTGGGGTTTTTTTTTTTTTTTTTATTTCACAAAAGTTTTTATTGAAAGAGAACAGAGCATTATAATCAACAATGCAACATAAAAATCGTTTACATTTGAACATATTTTTACATGTTAAAGGAATACAGAGAATGTTACAACAACTGGTAGAGAGTAAATAGATACAACATGTAGTTTGCTAATGTCAAGTATATAATCAGAATTATCCAAAAAAAGGACATTTAGAGTATCTGGGCAAATATAAGGCTAAGAACAAGTCGTTACCATTAATAGAGGGGGAGGAAGTGGGATAGGGAAGGAAAGGGGAGAGAGGAAAGAAAAAAAAATATATAAACCACACCCCTGATGTGAGGGGAGAAGGCAGAGAGTTGGTTAAACATATTACCAGATGGGAAGAGTAGGCAAGGAGGTATTTGTTTAGCGGGCCTGCGCTCTTTAAATATCTAAGGATCAATAGAAAAGTTATCTGACATAAATTCAACAATAATTGTTACACACTGGAAGATTTGTATTCCTGGGTATCTTTGTATTCTATCCATTTGAGCCAGGTTGAGGTAAAGTTTGACATTCTTTCCTGTGAGATGCTTATAAGTTCCTCAATGGTTTCAATAGAGTTAATTTTTCTGAACCATTCTGTTTTTGTTGGGAGTGAGGTGGACCACCAATGGCGGGGGATGCAAAGTCTTGCGGCATTTACCATGATCATGGTCAGGGATTTCAGGTATTTTTTTTTAGGGACTTTGTTGTGATGTAATAGAAAGTGGGCTGGGTCAAGGTTCAACTTCTCTGGGGTGATGGATGAGATGGTTTCATGGACCATCTTCCAGAAAGGTTGAATATTCGGACATGACCACCAGATATGTAATAACGTGCCCTCTTCACTATTACAGCGCCAGCATCTGTTGGAGATTTGGGGGTAAAATTTGTGTAGGATGTCAGGTGTTCTATACCATCTTGTTAAAATCTTAAACCCGCACTCCTGAGTAGCGACATTAAGTGAGCCTTTATGGGCATACGTGAAAATGGTTTCCCAATTTTCTTTGGTAAGCGATAGGTTGAGATCATTTTCCCATGCTAGACAGGATGTGGTGGAGAACTCTAAATCCTCTTCAAATAAAGAGTTGTACAGAGTTGAAATATTGTGTCTTTGTGGACTCGTTTCTGAGCATAAGATTTCTAGGGTCGTGTGGGTTTTGGACCTTAGATTTGCCATATCCGCTGTGGAGAGATAATGTTTGATTTGGAGATAAGTAAAGTGTGATATTAGTCCAGGGTCGTTGTCCTTGTTTATTTCTTCAAGGGATAGAAATTTCCCACTCCTGAAGAAGTGCTTAGTTAGCACTGCTTTGTGGGGCCAATTAATTAGGAAAGAATTTTGTTGGTTCCCTGGAGGGAAATCCGGGTTTTTCCTGAGAGGCGTTAGGGGACTGATCCAGGGGGTGGGGTCCCTTTTCCTAAATGTGTCATGAAATATTGCCAGCGTGGGGCCAATTAGGGGGTGAGATTTGATCTCTTTTGGGTGAAACTTGGGGTTTATCCATGGAAGGTGGTTGATGGGGTAGGTAAATTGGGCCTGTTCTAGTGACACCCAGTCCTTGATTGACTGGTGAATGTTCCAATCTACTATACGTGTTAGTATAGCAGCCTGGTGATACTTTCTTAAGTCCGGAAGGGCTATTCCGCCTTTACTTTTAGGGAGGATTAGTCTTGCGAATTTGATTCTAGGAGATTTACTTCTCCATATAAAGGCGGAGCACGCCTTGCGGAAGGAGGTAAAAAAAGAAGAAGGTAATCTGATCGGGATTGTTTGCATAGCGTAAAGGAATCTAGGCAGGATAGTCATCTTTATCAGTGAGGCCCTGCCAAACCATGAAATGTTGAGAGAGTTCCATCTTTTGAGGTCTTCTTGTGATTCTTTTAACAAGGGTGTAAAATTAAGTTTGAAGAGGTCTTTTAGATTTGAGGGAATCTCTATCCCTAAGTAGGTACTATGTTGTGTGGACCACGTAAATGGGAAGTTTTGCTTACATAAGTCAACATCTTTAGGGGGCAACGAGATATTTAGCGCAACAGATTTGGAGTGGTTAATTTTTAAGTTGGAAATTAGTTGGAAAGATTCAAGATCTCGGATTATGTTGGGCAATGAAACGTGTGGCTGTGATAGAAATAGTAGCATATCATCTGCGAAAGCAGCGACTTTATAAGAATGATCTTGTATTTCAATGCCTTTTATATCTGGGTTGGATCTAAATTTGTTCAGGAGTGGTTCCAAAGTAAGAACAAATAGGAGCGGGGACAAGGGACATCCCTGTCTCGTGCCGTTTTTTAAGTTGAAGGCATTCGACAGGTGGCCATTTGTGCGGACTCGTGCAGTTGGATTTGAATACAGTGCGGCAATGTAAGCTCTCATCTGAGACATTATGCCGATATTTTTAAGTACTGCGTCAATGTAATCCCAGGCCACTCTGTCGAATGCCTTCTCCGCGTCAAGAGAAAGGAAGAAACCCTGTTTTTTTTTGGAAATAAGCCAATTATTTATGTTAAGAGCTTTAATTGTATTGTCACGACCCTCTCTGTCGGGGATGAACCCAACTTGGTCTAAGGAAATTAGAGATGGAAGTAAGGGTAATAATCTGTTGGCCAGGATTTTAGCGTATATTTTAACGTCTTGGGTTTTTTTTTAATCAAGATCTCTTGTTTTTTTTTTGTTTTTTTTGGTGATCTCCCTAATTTTTTGTGGGTTTTGTGTGTCAAGTTACCACAACACCATTATTATCTTGTATTTTTTAACCTCAAGGAGGTTGTTGGAGTTGGTGTCCCTTGCTAATTTGACATTGTATTTTTGAAATGTGCCTGCCTACTCACAAACAAACTGTCCTTTTTGAAGGAAAACACATAAGCAAGTATTTGTGAAAAATAAATATCTCTTTGTTAGGGGTCATAACCAAATAATGAGGAAGACAACGCTGGAGAAACTGCTGAAATTGGCAACCCCAGCCCACACATCAATTATTTTCCAGCTAAAATTGGTGGCCTGAGGAGTCCATATAATAGTGAGCAGAATTCGATCCCAGACTACAAGAGATCAGGAACAGCAGTAGATGACATATATGTCCCCAGGCTGTGGTCATACAACAGCCTGCATCTTTTGTCAGACCAGACTGAACCCAGGCCCTTCCTTCCACTCTTCCTTCCAGGCTTACATCCAGGCTGTGGCTGAGGTGTTGGAAGTGTGGCAAGAGGAGGAGGAGGAGGATGGTCCAACTCACACAGGTGGGTTTTGGTGGTGATTTTGCCCCTCAAACCCTTATTTAGTGTGAGGTACATGACTTCTTCACACAAGAGGCGTTGGCCCTCCTCCATTTCCTGTAGTTTGCATGCAGCCATGGATGTAAAGGCCTCTTGAAGAGTGGGGGTGGTTCTGAGGACCGCAGAAGCCTCCCCAATCAGCCTGAGTGCTGACTCCACATTACTCCCCTTCCTAGGCCTTTTTGGTGGAAGGCGGAGGGGAGGGACCTGGGATTCTGTCAGGCTACTGGGCCTGGCCACCTCCTGGCTGCCACATTCCACAGCCTACTCCTGGCTGCCACATTCCACAGCCTAATCCTGGCTGCCACATTCCACAGCCTCCTCCTTGCTGCCACATTCCACAGCCTCCTCCTGGCTGCCACATTCCATGCCCTCCTCCTGGCTGCCACATTCCATGCCCTCCTCCTGACTGCCACATTCCACAGCCTACTCCTGGCTGCCACATTCCACAGCCTCCTCCTGGCTGCCACATTCCATGCCCTCCTCTTGGCTGAGGCTTTCCTGTGTATGAAAAAGGGACATAGTTTTATTTTTTTGGTCATCAATCAGATACAATTTTCAGCTCATGTGTAAAAGAAACAAAAGGTAGATGCGGCTCTAAACCTTAATAAATCCAAAAAAATCCCAATAAAATAATTTTCTATCTGAAATATGAGAGAGACCTCTATTTATTTATCCAGGATATGCCTTTCACAAAATTATGATTCTATCCTGTACATACTTCTTCTATTGTACCATGATTATTTCACACTCCTTTTATTTTATATAGTGGGAATGGATAAAGTGTAAAGCCCCATACGCATCATATTTTCTGCAGATTTTTTCCTTCAGATTTACCAAAATCTTGTAGTGCAAGGGCCTGCCTGATTATATACACATTGAAACTCCTAAGGTTTGACCTCATATTATATGGTTTTGGTAAATCTGAAGGAAAAAAATAAGCAGAAAATCTGATAGTGTGTATGGGGCTTTAGATCTCATTTACATCTGTGTTGCTGTTTGAAGAGTGATCACTTTTCAGAGAGTGGGGTTCAGGCACGGTTGATAGGCATTTATAAGGTAATACTGCTGCCTCCTAATTATTATTTTTTTTCACAACCTTAGGGGGATTTTGAATGAAAATACCATGCCATAATTGCGAGCCTAGCATTTGGCTCTAAATTTCCGTGCAGTCCTATTCATATGAATAGGTCAAGTTCACTGGCGGTATTGTTCATTGAACACAACAAGGGGAATAATCTTTGCCATGGTTCTGGCTGCCTCTGTAGCCTAAAGTGTTAGTAAACCCACAACAGTAAAATCAGTCTGTATATGCAGTAAAGCAAGGGAAGGCGATCTTTCAGAGGTTTAGACAGGGGCAGACTGACAACTCATGGGGCCCCCGGACAATAGGAGATTATGGGGCCCCCAGGCAATCAGAGATTATGGGGCCACACAGTATAAAATCACACAGTATACACATACATGTACACACAGTATACACAGACATGTTTCTATTGGCTGAGGAGGTACTGGAGAGGTGGGACAGCTATAATCTCGGGATTTTTAGACCAAAAGTATGTCGGTAAGGGACATTTCAGAGACAGATGTAAAAAAAACACAGGTTTTTACATACTGTCCCTGGTTTTACTGAGGCTGGCAACCCTGATGGGGCCCCCTAGTGGCCCGGGGGCCTCGGACAGTGCCCGAGTGGCCAAATGGTCAGTCCGCCTCTGGGTTTAGATCTACCTGGACAATATGGAGGAAGGCAAAGATCCCGGTAAATGGTAGGGGAGCTTTCGCCTTTACAAAAAAAAAAACGACCAAGCTCCCAATAAAAAGTCAGCATCACAGTAGTGTCCTCTGTCCCCTTCACATCACCCTCCCACTGTAGAGTCCTTTGCCCCCCCCCCCCCCATAGCACTGTCCTCTTCCCCCCTTCCACCACACTAGTCTTCTGCACCCCCACAACACAGTGTCCTTTGCCCTCTTCACATCAACCCCCACTGTAGTGTCCTCTGCCCCCCCTTCCCCACACAGTAGTGTTCTGTACCCCCAAATGCTGTGTCCTCTGCCCCTTCACATCACCCCTTCCACTGTAACAGTAGTGACATGTACCCCCAATGCTGTGACCTATGCCCCTTTAACATTACCCCCCACTGTACTGTGCTCTGCCCCCCATAACAGTGTTTCTGCCCCCCACAGTAGTGTTCTGTAACCCCCCAACACAGTGTCCTATGCTGCTTCACATCACCCCCCATTGTAGGCTCCTCTGCCCCCTTCCCCCCACAGTAGTGTTCTGTAACCCCCCAAAGCAGTGTAATCTGCCCGCTTCACATTACCCTCCCGTAGTGTCCTCTGCCCCCTACAGTGGTGTCCTCTACCCCCAAATGCTGTGTCCTCTGCCCCTTCACATGACTCCCCCCCACTGTTCTCTGCCCCATTTCCCCCCCCCCAGTAGTGTCCTGTACCCCCCAAAACAGTGTCTTCTGATCAACTTCACATCAAGCCCACCATAGTGCCATTTAGTCCCCCTCCAACAGTGTACCCCCCATACACACAACACTGTGTAGGTAGCAGTTACCTGCCTGTTTGTGTTCACCAGAGCAGAGATCAGGAGATAGAATAGTGCTGGGTGGAAGGCAGGATTGGGAGCTGTTAGAGTTCATAATAGCAAGCTGTTGATTGGTTGCTAGGACTGCTTAGCAAGCAATCACTCAGCATCTCCCACCCCCTCCCTCCATCTGGCTCCTGCCTTCCACTCTCTGCTCTGCAGCTAACAGGAGAGTGGCAGAGGCTGGGGGGAGCCAGAGCCATGGTCACAATCCACCTATTGGCCCCTCACGATCAGTGGCTTGCCACCCCCAGCAGTAAAGCATGCTGTTCTACTGCCTATGGAACCTAAGGTGTTAATCCTCCACATTATGTTAAAAAGGCTGTTTGATCCTGTCTTTTCTGATCCTCCCCTACTTCCACTGTCCCCAATCCATCTCCTGATAAGACAGAGCCTTTGGAGTCACTCTGCACATGCTCAGTTTGGTAGGTATTGCTAGAGATTTTTCTTTTTTTTGGGAGGGTGCATGTGATCAGTACAGGGCCAATCAGCACTGTCCAGACAGAGGGGTCATGGAGTCTCATAGGACAGTCAGAGGAGAATACAAACTCCTTCTACAAGCTTTACCCGGACACTGATAGAAGTCACAAGACTGCTATATACTGCTGATGAGAAAAGATATTTAGCAGTTTATATTTACTAAAATAATTGTATTTCCATATACTGTGGGAGACCAGATATAGTGAATGTAGGGTTGTGGGTTTAGTAACACTTTCAGATAGGTAATTTGGCTGCGGTAAATCTGTAGCCTAACCATTTATTTTACCCTACTCACCAACTGCAAGGACAAACTAATGAGTCCTATACTTTGCTTAATAAACTTTATTAGAAAAAAAAGAATTAGAAAGCTATTTTTTTTTAAACCTAATCATTCCTCTACATTGCATTAAAAATAAAGTTGTGTGATATCCTTTTAGTTAAAAGGCTTTGTTTAGTGGTGGGTTATAAAATGTATTTCTTGGCAGTATTAGTAAATGATGAATGGAAACAATCCAGTGCACTGTTAGCCCTTGTGCTCACGGTCGGACATTCCGACAACAAAATCCGTCGGATTTTTTCTGACGGATTTTGTCCGAAACTGGTGTTGCATACACACGGTCAGACAAAGTTGACGGAAAATCCGATCGTTCGTAACGTGATTATGTTATTTAGTTACGGCGGGACTACGTTCAGGCTAGTAGCCATAAGCTTTGGTCTAGGAATTTGATCTGAGCAGGTGTGGCACTTTGTCCGATCAGAATTCTCTACAAACGATCGGACAAAGTCCGATCGGATCATGTTTTTGGAAATTTTTTATATCCAGCTCTCAAACTTTGTTGGTCGGACATTCCGACGGAAAAAGTCAGATGAAGCCCACACATGGTCGGATTATCCAACAACACGGTCCGACCGGACATTTTCCGTCAGAATGTCCGACCGTGTGTACAAGGGCTTATAATTAGTGGAGTTTCTTCCTTTTTTCTGCCTTTAGGTTCAATCTTCTTATAGCCAGAGTTTTTTTGACACTTTGATACCAAGGCCAGGTTTGTCAGCATCAGTGCTCATAATTAATCATGCATTTTGAGCCTTTTCCTATGTGGTACATGTTTACAAATATTGAATTGCTATAAATATTTATATATGTGTGCATTTATTTATCTATTCATTTTATTAGATAATTTCCTAGAAACAGATCTTGGGTCTTGTGTTAAGACATGCCATTCCAGGGCATATGAGGTGAAAGAAAATGGTGTCCGCAAATGCAAAAACTGTGATGGAATGTGTACTAAAGGTAATACTTTTATGATACATTTATCACAAAAAATGCAATCCAGAAAAACTGCTAAATACCTGGTAAATATATATGTTTGCACTTTTATCTGCTAAATATTTTGTAATTATTTTATGTCCATCTAATGATAAACCCACCTTTGCTACACAGCCAGTAAGGTGACACCCCTATTCCTGGGTTGGTTTGAGGTTTTTGTATGTCACCTTTCCTCCTTGATCCTACAGTATGAACAATGAATTTGCATCATCATCAGGGCTGGTGCTCCTGCTAGGCGTACTAGGCAGCTGCCTAGGGTGCACTGCTGCCTCAGGGTCGCAGCCAGGGCTTCTGATTTCCCCATTAGCCTGGCCAGGGAACATGAGGGGACCTACACAGGGCTGAGGCGCTGACTAAGTGAATTAAGTATTTGATCCCCTATCAATCAGCAAGATTTCTCCCAGCTGTCTTCTATACAGGTAACGAGCTGAGATAAGGAGCTCTCTCTTTAAGGGAGCGCTCCTAACCTCAACTTGTTACCTGTATAAAAGATACCTGTCCACAGAAGCAATCAATCAATCAGATTCCAATCTCACCACCATGGCCAAGACCAAAGAGCTGTCCAAGGATGTCAGGGACAAGATTGTAGACCGACACAAAGCTGGAATGGGCTACAAGACCATCGCTAAGCAGCTTGGTGAAAGGGTGACAACAGTTGGTGCGATTATTCGCAAATGGAAGAAACACAAAATAATTGTCAATCTCCCTCAGGCTCCATTCAAGATCTCACCTCGTGGAGTTTCAATTATTATGGGAGCGGTGGGGAATCAGCCAGGACTACGTGGAAGAATCTTGTCAATGATCTCAAGGGAGCTGGGGTCATAGTCACCAATTGGTAACACAATACGCATGAAGGACTGAAATACATGTATAGGCCTGTCTGAAGTTTGCTAATGAACATCTCAATGATTCAGATGAGAACTGGGTGAAAGTGTTGTGGTCAGATGAGACCAAAATCAATTTCTTTGGCATCAACTCGCCATGTTTGGAGGAGAAGGAATGCTTCTTATGTCCCCAAGAACACCCTCCCCTCTGTCAAACATGGAGGTGGAAACATTATGCTATGGGGGTGTTTTTCTGTTAAGGGGACAGGACAACTTTATTGCATCAAAAGGACAACAAACAAGGCCATGGACTGTCAAATCTTGAGTAAGAACCTCCTACCCTCAACCAGGGCATTGGAAATGGGCCATGGATGGATATTCCAGCATGGCAATGACCCAAAACACATGGCCAAGGCAACAAATGAGTGACTCAAGAAGAAACATATTAAGGTCCTGGAGTGGCCTAGCCAGTCTCCAGACCTTAATCTCATAGGAAATATGTGGAGGGAGCTAAAGGTTCGAGTTACCAAATGTCAGCCTCAAAACCTTAATGACTTGGAGAGGAGCTGCAATGAGGAGTGGGACAAAATCCCTCCTGAGATGTGTGCAAACCTGGTGGCCAACTACAAGAAATGTTATACCTCTATGATTGCCAACAAGGGTTTTGCCACCAAGTACTAAGTCATGTTTTGCGAAGGGGTCAAATACTTATTTCACTCATTAAAATGCAAATCCATTAGTAACTTTTTTGAAATGCCTTTTTCTGGATTTTGTTGTTGTTCTGTCTCTCACTGTTAAAATAAACTTACCATTAAAATTATAGTCTGAACAATTATTTGTCAGTGGGTAAATGTACAAAATCAGCAGGGGATCAAATACTTCCCCCCCCCCCCGCCCACTGTACATTTCTTGTAATAGGAATAAAAGTGCTAGGGAAAAAAAAAAAAAGTTAATAAAGGGACAGTGTAATAATAAAAAAGTAAAAACAAAAGTAAAATAAGTAAGAAAAAAAACATTAAAGTGTCTCTATCCCTCTGTGGTCCTGCAGAGGCGAAGGTATGCATAGGTTGCGCACACATTTGTACACGGTATTCGTACCACATGAGAGCAGTAAATTCTAGTGCTAGCCTCCTCTGTAACTCTAAACAGGTAACCTGTAAATGCCTTTAAAGTCTCACCTATGGAGATTTTTAAGTACCACGGGCATGCGCAATTTTAAGGTCTGATATTTTAGGTATCTATTTACTCGGCGTAACATCATCTTTCACATTGTACAAAAAAATTGGGGTAAACATCGTGTTTTGTTTCTTTTTCATTCATTAAAGTGTACTTTCTCCAAAAAAATTGCATTTGTAAAATCGCTGCGCAAATACTGTGTGACATAAAAAATTGCAACAATCGACATTCTATTCCCTAGGGTCTCTGCTAAAAAAAAAAAAAAAAAAAAATATAGTGTTTGGGGGTTATATGTAATTTCCTAGCAAAAAATACTGATTTAACCACTTCCATACTGGGCCTATTCTGGCGAAAATGGTAAAAATCATAATTTTTTTGCTAGAAAATTACTCAGAACCCCCAAACATTATATATGTTTTTTAGCAGACAACCTAGGAAATAAAATGGCGGTCAACTTTTTACCTTGCATGGTATTTGCGCAATAATTTTTCAAACGCCTTTTGTTTGGAAAAAAAACGGTTTCATGAATTAAAAAATAACAAAACAGTAAAGTTAGCCCAATTTTTTTGTATAATGTGAAAGATGATGTTAGGCAGAGTAAATAGATACCTAACATGTCACGCTTTAAAATTGTGCACACACATGGAATGGCGCTAAACTTCGGTACTTAAAAATCTCCATAGGCGACGTTTTGAAACTTTTTACAGGTTACCAGTTTAGAGTTACAGAGGAGGTCTAGGGCTAGAATTATTGCTCTCGCTCCAATGCACGCTGCGATACCTCACATGTGTGCTTTGAACGGCGTTTACATATGTGGGCAGGGCTTATGTGTGTGTTGGGGGACAGGGGTGTTTTAAAAGAAAATTATTTTATTTATTTTTTATTTAACTTTTTTTTTTTTTTTACACTTTTTTTTACATTCATTTTTTTGGATCACTTTTATTCCTATTACAAGGAATGTAAACATCCCTTGTAATAGGAATCTATCGTGACAGGTCAATAAGACCCCACATCTCTCCTCCAGGCCGTAAAGCATAAGATTGAAAAAAAATAATCCTCTGATCTCATGCTGACAGCCACGATCGCGGCTTTGTTTACAATGCGGGTCTGGGCATGACGTTATAACGTCGTGCCCAGGCCTCCGACTGCCATAGCGATGACTGGTGACCATCTGGTCCCTGGAAATCTCTATGCTGATCATCCGGCATTGGGCGATTCTTTCTGTGGGCCCCCCGATGGCACGGGAGAACCTGGAGAAGCACTGGATGGCGGGGGGGGGGATGTCCCCTCCCGTCGCCGATAAGAACAAGCAATGGAACTGCCACTATGATCATTCTTATTGTGCACAGAATCGCCGGCTGGAAATAATATATAAATAATGATATCTGAATGATGCCTGTAGCTACAGGCATCATTCAGCTATCCCCCAAAAAAGTAGAGGATATCATTTTACTATGGCCCGGTAGGGAAGTTATTAAACTTGTAAACAAAAAGGGCCTGAAAAAGCCTGGCCGGCAAGTGGTTAATTCTTAGTGAAAGGACTCAGATTGTTTACAGTGGAAGATTTATATCCTCAAGTTGCTACTACAAAGCTCATTCCATCATATAATTGTACAAGGACTTTGCTCACAGTTCTAAAGAAGGAAGCTTAGGGTCCTCAAGGTTACTGCAGTATCCCATAGTTACCCTACTCCTATCCAAATTTAAGTTCTTCATTAAAGCATCAGAAAAGCACCCCACTAGAATGTTCATTGAGACAAAAGAGTGACTGTGTGCCTGGCTGGGGGGCAATTCTGGGAAAATACATAAGGGAACTTAAATACTTCTGGGGCCTTCGGGGGTACCGCTAAACTAATTATCCCCAAAAAAGACTAGAAAAAAAAACCAAGATGCACCGTATAGACTTAAAAAGGGTTCATTGCTATGTTTGAGGTTTTGCAGAACTTCCGTTGGGTGAGGGTAATCTCCCCAATTGGGGCCAGAGGCAGAAATAAAAACCTGATGGAGGTTCTAACCATTCTCTGCTCTGTCCAAAACAAAATAAAACTTTCAGGGTAGAGTTTAACTTAAAGTAAGGTGGTTATCGCTATTTTATGTAGATAACGAGCACAGAAAATTCATAAAATGTATTGTCGCTGAACCATATGAATTCTTATCAGCTGTAGCGTAATAAACCACTTTTTTTTTCAGATGTAATATGTGATGGGATTGGACATGGAAAATTACAGTCGATAATGTCCATAAATTCCACAAATATTGATGATTTTGAAAACTGCACCATTGTACAAGGAAGCATACTTCTCCTATTAGTGGCAAAAACTGGGTACATCCAAACATTTTTTACTTTTGTCAGTTATAAAGATAAAGAAAGTATTTTTAATTTTTTTATTCAGCCATTTGTTGGGGCAGTAACGTGACATTCCTATAAAAGGAGTTAGAACTGCGCTAGTGTGTCAACAAAAAATCAAAAAAAGCAGCAGCTTAATGTGAGATACACAACAAGTAGAATAGATAAGTGAAGCCACGCTAGAATAGTCCCAATTGATGAATCAGGATAATTGATTGAATAATATGATCCTATGTTTCAGTATTTGAAGTTGGTGGGATAAATCCTTATGATAATGACACCACAGTGATCCACTCCAAGAAGTGTAACACCACCATAATATTGTCTAACTTTTTAATTTTAGAAAAAAGTATTGCACTTACATTTATATGTTTAAAAATCACATATAAAAACAGAGCCAGCCGGCTCGCAACAATCTCCCGTCCTTCTAGTAAGACAGCGTGGTGACGTGCCCTCCTGCAAGTGCATTTCGTCATATGTGACGTTGTCAATGGGGAACTGGCAGCGTGTTGACTCACCACCTTATAAGCAAAGCCACACCTCGTTCTGAATCTCGGGTGCGGGACCACAGGCACCATGTTGGATACCGTTCATTACCTGATCCACAGTGAGGATGGTCTACTTATTGCAGTGCCCATGTGGTTTATTAAAATATAGGGAGGACCAAACGCACCCTACAGGTTTGTCTCAATGAACACATTATCAATATTAAAACTTTGCTTGTACACAAGAAAGATCCTTCCAACACTCTTTTTGTGGGCATAGATAAATTTAGTCCCAACTGGAGGGGTAGCTCATTAGTGAGGGAAATATCTTGGTTGGAAATGTCCTGGATCCATAAGCTTAAGACTTATGCCCCTTACGTGTTGAACATAGACGTTGATGTAAATGACTTTATCGATAATACTTAATGGCCACTAGTGTAAACCTGATCTGAGTCACTTGTGTGGGATTAATTAATTTTGATAATTTTTAATCATTTATTTTATGTTATTCATCTATTGAGTTCTAATATATTAATTCATTTTAGTATATTGTTTATAAAATTTGATTATGAATAGCCATGAGGGTTACTAGTTTTAGTACTAATTATTTAACCAATTAATTAATTATTTATTTAGCATTGTTTAAAATATAATTGCTTATAAATATTTTTTGGGCATGTGATAGGATATTAAATTACACCGGAGGTTTGAAGAGTTGATATAGAATTATTATCATTTATTCAATTAAAATTTAAAATGTATTTTTTAGGGATAGTAAACTTTTAACTGCTTTATATGGGGAATTAAAGTCCCCTTTAACCGGTTCCTGATCGGCGCACACTGATGTATGTCAGCAGAATGGCATGGACAGGCAAATGGGCATACAGGTATGTCCCTTTAAATTTGCCGCTGTACCATCGCATGCGCGTCACTTGCGGTGCGCGCGCACCGGCCGGGACATCCATGAGTTGGGTTGCGGGTCCCACAGACTCGATTGCCGTAGGGATACCCGCGATCGTCTCACGGGGAAGAAGAACGGGGAGATGCTAATTTAAACAAGCATCTCCCCGTTCTGCCTAGTGACAGTGTCTGTCACTGATCTCTGCTCCCTGTGATTGGGAGCAGAGATCAGTGACTTGTCACGTGTAGCCACGCCTCCCACAGTTAGAAACACGCCCCAGGACACACTTAACCCTTACCCTGCCCCCTAGTGGTTAACCCCTTCACTGCCAGTGCCATTTACACAGGAATCAGTGCATTTGTATAGCACTGATTGATGTATAAATTACAATGGTCCCAAAAATGTGTCAAAAATGTCCGATGTGTCTGCGATAATGTTGCAGTCACGATAAAAATCGCAGATCGCCGCCATTACTAGTAAAAAAAAAAAGAATAAAAATGCCATAAAACTATCTCCTATTTTGTAAACACTATAAGGTTTCTGCAAACCAATCAATAAAAACTTATTACAATATCTTTTACCAAAAATATGTAGAAAAATACGTATCGGCCTAAACTGAGGAAAACATTTTTTTTATATATTTTTGGGGGATATTTATTATAGCAAAATGTAAAAAATAATGTGTTTTTTTCAAAAGTGTCACTATTTTTTTGTTTATAGCGCAAAAAATAAAAAACGCAGGGGTGATCAAATACCACCAAAAGAAAGCTCTATTTGTGGGGAAAAAAGGACGCCAATTTTGTTTGGGAGCAACGTCGCAACCGAACAATTGTCAGTTAAAGCCACGCAGTGCCGAATCGCAAAAAGTGCTCTGGTCAGGAAGGGGGTAAAATCTTCCGGGGCTGAAGCGGTTAATTAATATGAAGGTATATATTCATTTGTTAAACTCACTTGCTAAACTCCGTGAATGGGTTAACAAGATGATGTGGCTTTTTATTAGGTTATGTTTTGTTTTTTTGTTTTTTCGTCACTTTGATTTATAGGTAAGGTTTTTGGTGGATAAACGTCACCATTGCCTTTAATTTAATTATTTACAAATTTAGCTGTTAATATTCATAAATTGCGACTTTTTCTATTTGGTAAGGAAGGGATGCCCATATCCAACATGGCGCCTGTGGTCCCGCACCCGAGACTCAGAATGAGGTGTGGCTTTGCTTATAAGGTGGTGAGTCAACACGCTGCCTGTTCCCCATTGACAACGTCGCATATAATGAAAAGCGTATGGAGGAGGGTACCTGTTGACGTCACTACGCTGTCTTATTAGGGAGACGGGAGTTTGTTGCGAGCCAGCCGACTTTTTTAAACATATAAATGTATGTGCAATACTTTTTTCTATAATTAAAAAAGTGTGTTAAATCATTGCAGCCATCTATCCAGTGCTATTTATTCCTAAGATCTTCTGTGCAAGTAAAGTCCTTGGCTGGGCTATAACCATATGCCTGTTTTTTCTTGCTATATGGTATGCATGATTTTCTTATGGTGGTGGTGCATTTCTTGGAGTGGATCCCTGTGGTGTCATTATCATAAGGATTTATTCCACCAACTTCAAGTACTGAAACATATCAATGTGACATTCCCATTTATGTAGTTTTCAAAATGTAGAGTAGATAGATGTTACTTGTGGAAACATTAACGTGTATGTAAACCCAACATTTCATATTCCTGATATGTGCCTGCTGTACCATGTAGTTGTATGACAAAGTGTCCTGTTCTCTTTGTATTGATTCTTTTGTGAGAAATCCCTGGTGATCCTGCCAGTCCCTCTGCTTTCCTATTAAAAACAGACTACCCTAGGCATGAAAGCAAAGTGTGGTCAGTTCTCTAGCTGTGCTGGGAACTCAGTATACTCTCCTCCAATGATCAGACTTCTGTTCACACGCCATTCACTAGGAAGTTCAGTGTACTGCTGTTTCTCCTCCCCTAGCTCTCTGTTCTTAACTGTATAATGACCACTTAGAAAACAGGGCAAAAAAAGGTATTTATAATGTTTTTTTTTATATCTATACACAAATGTTTTGCCTTTCATTTCTATTTTAAATTGAACGGGGTGTTTACAAGGTGAGAATTTACATACACTTTAGTCAGTTATATGTGCATGCTGGTAGGTTCAGTTGACTGCTGGCCTCCCAGCATGGTAAGGGATCTAGAGTATGATCACAGACCAAGTATAACCCTGCCAAGGGATGTACTAGGATAACCCAGCATAAAGGCAAACAATACCCTAGAATGTTAGGTCAAGAGTAGGGGGTCACAATAAAAATGCAAAAAAACTTCATCCAATGTCCAAGTGGAGTATTCAGAGTCCATGTGAGTTTATGATAGTTCATATAGGGATGCACACTTTTTCAGTGTCATACTTTTATCACCATCAGCAATCTCTCTTCCAGATGGGATCTGAGACATTTCCTACCAATACCATGTACTGTAAATTAAAAAAATTAAAAAACACAGGAGAGAAAGCACCACTATCTAAGGGTAGTATGTATGGAATTTCATGAAAAAAATAAAACAATAAGATAATGTACTCACATACAAGTATTTGGATATCACATTTCTCTAAGTACTCTGCAGGATGACCAATGGGGAGAATCTTTCTGGTAGATAAATTCAACAAAATATTCATTGAGGGCTCTCTGAGTTTTACTGATGAGCATGGATAGAGAAAGCACAAAACAAAGAGAATGCACTAGCATTTATTAAATCCCATATATAAAAAGGAGACAGTAATACACTTATATATAATAAAAGAAAGCTGCAGTAATAAAATTGTACCTGCAGGTCATGAGGTCCTAGGTGTCAGGGCTGGGCTCAGCCCTTCCTTCTCAAAGCTGGCCGCTCAGCTGTCGGCTAATTGCCAGCTCCTGCCTCTCCACAGTGACTCACCTGTTGATGATATCCTGCTCGTCAGTCCTGCCTACTTATGCCATCCAATCTAGGTCACATCTCTAGAGACACTCTCCTGTGTTCCTGTTAAAGACTTGCTTGGCTGACATCCCTTCTGGCTCCAGATCCTGCTTGCTGTTCTACTACGCTCATCTCTGGCTCCCTGATGTTTTGGCTTGTCTGACTATCCATTCCAGTTCCTGAACTCTGGCTATGTTTTGACTACGTTTACTCTGTTTACCTTTTTTTATTATTATTAAACAAGTGTGATTTAACTGTACTTCTGTCTTAGACTGATTCATGGTTTCTGACAGTAGGCGAAGGCCATGAATTTATAAGATGCAGTCAATCCACTTGTTGGTAATATTTTTTCCAGATTGGATGAGCAGAATCACTGCATGGATCAATTTGCCATGGCATTACAAACGCTCCTGAGTCGCACAGCTCACCTCAACTGTGGCTGCTCCAGTACATGTGACTCATGAGACTGTTCTTTTGTCCATGGTTGTAGGGGCTCTTTACCATGAGATAATCCAATTCTAAGTTATTTCCTCACCTATGCTTCCTCTGGTTATTGGTTATCCTTGGTTACAGAGGCACAATCCCTCTTTTGATTGGCTCCCTGCTGAGGTTCTCTCCTGGTCGCCACAATGCAGTAAGACATGCTTCCAAAAGGTAGCCAATGTCCTGTGTACATCTTCACTCTCCACCCTGCCGGAGGAGTACCGCAATTTCTTTATCTTACATCATCCTCTTACTGGGAGTACCTTAGGTTTTTTTGCCAGTGTCTTAGGAATTGGAGTGTGTCAGTCCTTGAGAGACCTCTTGAAACAGGTGCTCAAGATTTTCCCTGAACAGCAGGCCTAGGAGTTAGCCGAGCTGCCAGCGACTTTGTGTTTTGCAATTGACGCAATCAGAGATTCTATCCTTCAGATCTCTCGCCTTACACTTGGGTTGGTGCATATGCGTATAATCTTATGTTTAATAAAGAAATTATTAAATAAGAAAAATAAAAAAGAATTCTATGTTTGAAAAATTGGTCAGCCTAAGCGCCATGCAAAAAGCTCCTGGCTGGTTTTCCTTTCTGCGGTGTAAGGCTGTTTGGAGATGATTTGGAAAATTATATCCAAAAGATTTCAAGTGGGAAAAGTACCCTTTGCCAGTTAAGAAAAGAAGTAAACGTCCCATTTAAACAGGCTCTTTCTCTAGTGCCAGGGGCATCAGCCTCCAGGCAGACGCAACGGCCTCCACCATCAGGTTCAAGAGTTAAAACTGAGAATCAATCCCAGGGACAAAAAAGGTCCTGGGGGGAGGAAACCTACAAGACAGAATGCTAAAGCCTCTTTATGAAGGGGCGTCCCCACTTGTTTGAGTGGGGGGAAGACTGCTACAGTTCTTAAAGGACTGGCAGGAGGATTTTCAGGACAGATGGGGGGTCTCTACAATAACTCCAGGTAGCAAACTAGAGTTTCGAGAATTCCCGATTCCTCGTTTCCTCAGATAAAATGTTCCCAAAGATCCAGAGAAAAAGAAGTCTCTCCTTTCAAGTGTTAGACCGACTTTTGACACAAAAAGTGATCATGGTGGTTCCCATGGAAGAGCAGGGGTTGGGGTTTTATTCAAACCTTTTCACAGTGCCAAAACCAAATGGAGATGTCAGACCCATTCTAGATTTCAAAGATCTAAACCGGTTCCTAATAATTAGATCTTTTTGCATGGAATCAATCTGATCAGTAGTCTCCATCCTACAAGGAGGAGAACTTCTGGCATCAATCTACATCAATTATGCATACCTGCATGCACCTATATTCCCCGCTCATCAAAAATATCTGCATTTCAAAGTGGAAAAACGTAATTTTCAGTTTGTAGTTCTACCTTTCGGTCTAGTTTACAAAGGTCCTGGCCCTTCCTCTGGCCAGATTAAGGGCCCAGGGTATAACGATTATAGCTTATCTAGACGACCTGCTCTTAATACAATGGTCGGTAGCCCGCTTAGACCAAAACTTAGGTTGGGACCTCAACCTAGAGAAGTCTTCTTTAAAGACAGTAAGAAGACTAGAGTACTTGGGTCTGGTTGTAGATACAGCCCAGAATGGGTGTTTTTACCCCAGGCAAAATCAGCACCATAAAGGAGCTGATTCAGGGAGTCAGGGCAAAGGTTCCTTCTATTCGCCTTTGTATGAGGTTGTTGGGAAAGATGGTGGCTTCATTTGAAGCAGTTCTCTATGCTCAGTTTCATTTGAGACTGCTGCAAAACAGTATCCTGTCTGCCTGGAACAAGAAAGTCCAAGCATTAGATTTTCCGATGCGTTTGTTGCCAATAGTGCGTCAGAGCCTCAGTTGGTGGCTGAGATCCGAGAATCATTCTTACCAGTTACATGGATGGTGGTAACAACAGATGCCAGCCTTTCGGGTTGGGGAGCAGTCCTGTAAGAGACAACTTTCCAAAGGAAATGGCCTAGAACCGAGAGGACCTTACCCATCAACATTCTAGAGATTCGGGCTGCATACCTAGCCCTAAAGGCCTGGACATTCAGGTGATCCATTCTGACAACGCCTCAGCATTGGATTATATCAATCACCAAGGGGGCACCACAAGTCGTGCAGCCCAGGGAGAGGTAAACCAGATCCTAACCTGGGCAGAAAAGCATGTGACATGCATATCGGCAATCTTCATTCCAGGTGTAGAGAACTGTCAGGCGGACTACTTAAGTCACCAGCAGTTGTTCCCGGGGGAATGGTCTCTTCACCCCGACATAATCCTGGCTGTATGCCAAAGATGGGTGATCTCGGATGTAGATCTGTTTGTGTCCAGGTTCAACAACAAGATTGACAACTTTGTGTCAAGAACAAGGGATCCACTTGCATGCGGGACAGATGTGTTGGTGACCCCATGGGATAAGTTCTCACTAATTTATGCTTTCCCTCCTATTCTGCTGCTACCATGACTTCTTCTCAGGATCAAGCAGGAAAAGAACTCTGTGGTTCTTGTGGCCCCAGCGTGGCCTAGAAGATCTTGGTATGCAGAAATAGTAAAGTCGGTGGTAGGGGCCCCATGGACCCTACCACCACGCCCAGACCTGCTGTCGCAGGGGCCAGTGTTCCATCCTACCAAACGCTAAATTTAACAGTTTGGCTATTGAAACCCACATTCTGAAGAATCACAGGCTTTTAGGCTCAGTGATAGTTACCTTGATTAGTGCAAGGAAGCCAACTTCCAAAGTCATTTATTATAGAGTCTGGAAGGCATATGTTTCCTGGTGTGAATCCAGGGGTTGGCATCCCAGAAAGTATGTCATAGGTAGAATCCTTGCTTTTCTGCAAATGGGGTTATAGATGAAGCTGGCCTTGAGTACTATCAAGGGCCAGGTCTCGGCCTTATCAGTATTGTTTCAATGTTCGCTTGCTTCACATTCTTTGGTTCAAAGCTTTATACAGGGTGTACTGCAGCTTTATCCACCGGTTAGAGCACCCCTGAACCTTTGGGACCTGAATTTAGTTCTGTCGGCATTACAGAAACAGCCTTTTGAGCCGATACAACATATTCCCTTGGTCCTTTTGACAGGGAAGCTATTTTTTTTCTGGTAGCCATTTCTTCTGCAAGAAGGGTATCAGAATTGGCGGCTCTTTCTTGTAAAGAGCCATATTTAATCATTCACAAGGATAGATTAGTATTGCGTCCTCATCCTAGCTTTCTACGGAATATCAAATTTTCATCTAAATCAGGATATTGTTCTGCCTTCATTTTTTCCAGAACCCTGTTCTATGGAAGAAAAGTCACTACATTCTCTGGATGTAGTGAGAGTGGTCAAAATCTATTTGGAGGCGACTGCTCAGATTCAGAAAACTGATGTTTTGTTTGTGTTGCCTGAAGGTCCTAAAAAAGGACAGGCAGTGTCGAAATCTACTATTGCTAAGTGGATTCGGCAATTATTCAAGCTTATGGTTTGAAGAGGAAAGTTCCACCTTTTCAAATCAAAGTACACTCCACCAGCGCTGTTAGTGCTTCATGGGCAGTGCATCACCAGGCCTCCATGGCTCAAATCTGCAAGGCCGCAACTTGGTCTTCAGTCCATACATTCACCAGATTCTATAAGGTGGATGTAAGAAGGCATGAGTATATCACCTTTGAGCGCAGTGTGCTGCAGACAGAAATATAGGCCCTCAGGTCTGATTGCACCCTATTTTTGTTTGCATTTCCCTCCCCTCAGATAGCATTGCTCTGGGACATCATATACAGTAAATACTGTGGCTCTGTGTCCCGTGATGTACGATAAAGAAAATACGATTTTTATAACAGTTTACCTGTAAAATCCTTTTCTTGGAGTACATTACGGGACATGGAGGGTTCCTCCCCTCTTCTAATACACATATATTGCTTTGCTACAAAACTGAGGTACTCCCAGTAAAGGAGTACCTCAGGAGGGAGGGGATGCGTTATATAGGGAGCTAAACATTTCCTGTCTAGGTTGTGCCAGTGTCCATCACCTAAAGGTGCTTATATAACCTATACAGTAAATACTGTGGCTCTGTGTCCCGTGATGTACTCCAAGAAAAGGATTTTTCAGGTAAGTTGTTATAAAAATCCTATATATTTTTGACAAAGGTCAAGCTGATAGTTTGCCTCCACACCAGTTATATGATTGCGCAATTGACCTTCAACCTGGTGCCATACCCTCTCCTGGTCGGGTTTACACTGTCGGTCTTGGAGGATAAGGCCATGGAGGAGTATATTGCAGACGCACTTCCTCAAGGTTTTATCCATAAATCCTCGTCTCCTGCTGGTGCTGGTTTCTTCTTTGAGAAGAAGATCGGTGAACTGAGACCTTGTATTGATTATAGGGGTCTCATTCGTTTCACAA
The DNA here is from genome assembly GCF_037356315.1 of Lithobates pipiens. Classification (NCBI taxonomy): domain Eukaryota; kingdom Metazoa; phylum Chordata; class Amphibia; order Anura; family Ranidae; genus Lithobates; species Lithobates pipiens. Next base: position 195,905,536 of record NW_027507764.1, read on the forward strand.
TTAAGAATGCCTATCCGATTCCGTTGATTATGGAGTTATATGACCACCTCAAGGGAGCAACAGTTTTCACAAAGCTTGATTTGATTTGAGAGGGACATACAATCTTGTGAGGATTAAGTAGGGCGACCAGTGGAAAACTGCGTTTAATACCAGAACAGGCTATTATGAGTACCTCATAATGCCTTTTGGCCTTTGTACTGCCCCAGCAGTTTTCCAGGAATTTATTGACAATGTCCTCCAAGATTTGTTGCAGTTATGTTTGGTGGTTTATCTCGACCATATACTAATTCTTTCCAAGTCCCTGGAGAGCCAGCACACTGATGTCTGTTGTGTGCTTCAGAAGAGAGAACAATCTCTATTGTAAATTGGAGAAGTGCGAATTCCATCATGAACAGGTTAAATTCCTGGGTTATGTAATTTCCACTGCTGGTTTTTCGATTGACCCAGAGAAACTTTCAGCAGTCCTACAGTGGCCCGACCCGTGGGTTTACGTCCTCTGCAGCATTTTCTTTGTTTTGCCAACAATAAGTTTATTTGTAACTTCTTGTCTCTGGTCAAGCTCCTGACTGATACGACCAGAAAAGACGGTAACCCACAGAGTTGGTCTCCCTTAAGACCTTTGAGAGTCTCAAGGCTGCCTTTGTTTCTGCTCCTGTGTTGCCACATCCTGATCCTACGTTACCTTTTATCCTTGAGATTGATGCTCCTGAGACTGGAGTTGGCACCCTTCTGTCTCAACATCCTACCTCTGAGAGCGCTATGCATCCTTGTAGCTTCTTTTCCAAGAAATTATCACCTGTGTGCAATTATGAGATTGGTGACAGAGAGCTGTTAGCGATCAATTTAGCCCTGAAAGAATGGAGACATCTCCTCGAAGGTACCACTGTTCCGGTTCTCATTCTTAATGACCATAAGACTCTCACATTCTTGTCTGAGGCTAAATGCCCCTCTCTCAGAAGAGCACAATGGGCTCTTTTCTTATCTAGTTTCAATTACATTGTCTCATTCTTACCCAGTACTAATAATGTAAGGGCCGACACTTTGTCATGACAATTTTCCTCCACTTCCAAGATGGAGTCAGTTTTGGTTCCTGTGATTCCTCCTGATTGTATACTGGCTACGGTTTGCAGCAGTCTCACTTCTCCTTTGTGTGACAAAATTCTTGCTGCTCAGGTCCATGCTCCTCCTGAGAAACCTTGTGACCGCTGCTTTGTCCCAGAGAGTCTCTGTACTGCCGTGCTCCAGACTTACCATTCTCCCAAGGCTGCTGGCCATTCTGGGAAGAATTAACTCTTTTGGGCCATTTCCCAACAATTCTGGTGGCCTAGTCTACGGGCTGATGTAACCTCCTTTGTAGCTGCCTGTTCCGTGTGTGCTCAGAGTAAGTCTCCACGACACCTTCCAGTGGGCCTTCTACAACCCATACCCAATGGAGAGAGGCCCTGGACCTGCCTGTCTATGGATTTCCTTGTGGAGTTACCCAACACCCAGGGCAACACAGTTATCCTTATGATGGTTGACTGATTCTCATAAATGTGCCATTGTATGCCACTTAAGAAGTTGCCCACCTCTGAGGAACTGACTTCCAATTTTGCTTAGGAGATCTTTCACATACATGGGCTACCCAAGGTGATTGTCTTGGACAGGGGTAGTCAGTTTGTGTCCCAGTTCTGGCAAACCTTTTGTGCAAAGTTGGGAATTCAGCTTGCTTTCTCCTCTGCATATCACCCGCAGTCTAATGGGGCTGCAGAACAACCCAAACAGTCCTTGGAGCAATTCATACGTTCTTGTATTTTTGACCATCATAACAACTGGTCAGACCTCTTACTGTGGGTGGAGTTTGCTCACAATAGTGCCTTGAATTCTGCTTCCCGATTGTCCCTGTTTATGGCAAACTTTAGTTTCCAACTTTCCATGTTGATTGACTCATTTGTTCCACAGATTATTTCTGCGTTAGAGGAGTATCTTTGTGGTCTTCACTCCACTTGGGCACAAGTCCAGGAGGCTTTGCGACATGCTAATGATAGGTACAGACTCCATGCTGACCACAGACGCCTGCCTGCACCTTCCTACCAGATTGGGGAGAGGGTCTGGCTGTCATCTCACAACCTCTGACTTCATGTTCCCTCTCTGAAGTTCGCACCTTTGTTTATTGGGCCTTTCAATATTCTTCGCAGGATTAACTAAGTGGCTTATGCATTAGACCTTCCTTCAAATATACGTATTTCAAATGTATTTCATGTCTCCTTATTAACCACTTCAATACCGGGCACTTAAACACCTTCCTACCCAGACCAATTTTGAGCTTTCAGCGCTGTCGCACTTTGAATGACAATTGCGCGGTCATGCTACACTGTACCCAAATGAAATTTGTATCATTTTTTTCCCACAAATAGAGCTTTCTTTTGGTGGTATTTGATCACCTCTACGGTTTTTATTTTTTGCTAAACAAATAAAAAAATACCGAAAATTTTGAAAAAAAAAATGTTTTTTTTTGTTTCAGTTTCAAAACTTTGCAAATAAGTAAGTTTTCTCCTTCACTGATGGGCACTGATGGGGTTACACTGATGGGCAATGATAAGGCGGCACTGATGGGCACCGATGAGGTGGCACCAATGAAGTGGCACTGATGAGGTGGCATTGATGGACACCGATATGTGGCACTGATAGGCGGCACTGATGGGTGGCACTGATGGGCGACACGGATGGGCACTGATAGGTGGCACAAATTGGCATGGATGGGCATGGATAAGTGGCACAGGTGGGCATGGGTTAGGCGGCACAGGTGGGCATGGGTAGGTGGCACAGGTGGGCATGGGTAGGTGGCACAGGTGGGCATGGGTAGGCGGCACAGGTGGGCATGGGTAGGCACTGATAGGTGGCACAGATGGGAACTGATAGGCGGCATTGTATTATAATATATTGCACTAATGGATGCCAATCAGTGCCAATCAATAATGCATGCCAATCAGTGATGCCCATTGTGGGCACTGATTGGCATCCATTATGGGCACTGATTGGCATCCATTGTGGCACTGACTAGAATCCCTGGTGGTCTAGGGTGGCATACCTTGTCCTTGGCATCCCTGGTGGTCTGGTGGCGTCCCTGGTGGTCCAGTGTGGGCATCCTCGGGGGGGCTGTGCTGATAATCGATCAGTACAGACCCCCCCTGTCAGAGGAGCAGCCGATCGGCTCTCCTCTACTCGCAGACAGACGCGAGTGAGGAAAAGCCGATCACCGGCTTTTCCTATTTACACTGTGATCAGCCGTGATTGGACACGGCTGATCACGTGGTAAAGAGTCTCCGTCGGAGACTCTTTACCGAGATCGTAGTTGCCGGGTGTCAGACTGACACCCCGCAACAACGATCGCCGCGATGCGCGCCCCCGGGGGCGCACAGCGGCTCATAATCCCGATCACGTCATATGACGTCCGGTCAGGATTATGAAACCACTTTGCCGCCGTCCATTTGCTATAGGGCGGGCGGCAAGTGGTTAAAACCTTTGGTCTGCAATCACTTTTCCACCTCGGTGCCTCGTCCTCACCCTGTACAAGTTAAGAACCATGAGAAGTATGAAGTACAGTCCATTGTTGACTTCCGTAGGTTCCGTGGGTGCATACAGTACCTGGTGCATTGGAAAGGGTATGGTCCGGAAGAACGCTCTTGGGTCTCATCCTCGGAAGTACATGCCCCTGTCCTTCTCCGTGATTTCCGTAGATGTTTTCCACTCAAGCCTGGTGGTCCTTTCGAGGGGGAGGGATCATTAAGGGGGGGTACTGTCAGGGCTGGGCTCAGCGCTTCCTTCTCAAAGCTGGTTGCTTAGCTGTCAGCTAATTGCCAGCTCCTATCTCTCCATAGTGAATCACCTGTTTATGATATCCTGCTCATCAGTCCTGCCTACTTAAGCCGTCCAGTCCAGATGATCTCTGCCTTCGCCTTGGTCACATCTCTAGAGACACTCTCCTGTGTTGCTGTTATAGACTTGCTTGGCTGACATTTCTTCTCATTCCAGATCCTGCTTGTTGTTCTACTACGCTGTTCTCTGGCTCCCTGATGTTTTGGCTTGTCTGACTATCTGTTCTCGTTTCTGAACTCTGACTATTTTTTGACAGCGTTTACTCAGTTTACCTTTTTTATTATTATTAAACAAGTGTGATTTAACTATACTTCTGTCTCAGTCTGATTCATGGTTTCTGGCACAAGGTCCCAATAATAGGCAATAGCACTTTGGGTGTGGAACGCTAGTGCAGGCTTCTCTAGATGCCAGATGACACAGGAAACAGCACAGGGAGACATAAACCAGCTGGGATAGGCTGAATAGACACAAAAGGTGGCTGCAAAGGACCACATTGAAGGGACTTTTTTTGTTGAATTTACCTACCTGAAAGATCCCCCCCCCACCCCCGTTGGTCATCTGGCTGAGTACTTAAAATGCGTTAACTAAGTACTAAGTGAGTACAAAGTGAGTGCATTACCTTATTGACTTAATTTTTTCACAATATTCCATACATACTAGCACATTTGACAGTGGCACTTTCCCTTCTCTTTTTTATTTACATGGTAAGGGACCATCTTAGCTTTTCTCTATGAACTTTCACCATGGCAAAATGCTACAAGTTCTATGCCAACATTGTGATTTTTCTACCAATGTTTTTCTACAAAAACTCAGAATGCAGCAAAAACTACAAGGTCATTTTGGGTAGACTTGTATTTTAAAGTCTCATTTGCTTCTGACTTTTTTTTAGTGACGTCTACACCAATACACCAAAACTAAATCCTGAAAAGCTAAAATCCCTTAAAAATATACGAGAAATTACAGGTATGTAATTTCAGGAATTACAGGTATGTTCATGAATTAGCTTTTCTGAGCAGGCCCCTCTTAATCCTCTTGTATTTTATTGTAGTATAACTGTATTGTCTCCCTTTTATATTGTAAAGCGCTATTTAAATCCTGTATTATAATAATAATAATAATAATAATAAATGGTAATACAATCGAGAATATCCATTTTTATTGTTACCTGGTTGTATGGTGCAATTTTTATTTTTATTTTATCTAAATCGTGATTTGTGCCACATGAAAAATAAACTGATACATATTTTTTCTACACATTGTTAAATACAGCATTCTGTTTTTATTTGATAAGGCTGCTGCAAGAAAAATGTATATAGTAAGGCAAGCAATTAGAAACAGGGCCAACTTTATTCTTTCTAATGCCGCGTGCAAACGTAGCGGACTATCCGGCGGACTTAGTCCGGCGGACTTCCCGCCGGACTGTCCGCCGGGCTTTCTGAACGGGCTACTTGCTCACACACGGCACTTTTTCAGCCTGTAAAAGAGCTAGAAGAAGGCACGGTGGCCTGGCAAGAAAAACCGAAGAGGGGGACAAGACCCCCGAAGTCGGAAGAAGAGGGCGGCGGCGAGGAAGAAAGCCGGGCTCCTCCACTACCAAAAGAGCTAGAAGAAGATAGAGGAGGAGTCCGGCGAGAAGACCCCCAAAGACGGAAGACCCCCGGAGCTGTGCAATAAACTATTTTAACCCTTGTGTGTTGTGTTTTATTTTTACTTTTTTTCCACAGGTGAATGGGGAGGGGTACATTGTACCCCATACTCATTCACATAGGGTGGGGGGCCGGTATCCGGGGGCCCCCTTATTAAAGGGGGCTCCCGGATTCCGATAAGCGCCCGGCCTGCAGACCCTGACAACCAGGTTGTCGGGAAGAGGCCCTTGTCCTCATCAACATGCCCTCAACAAGGCACCCCCCCGTGTTGAGGGCACGCGGCCTGGTACGGCTCAGGAGGGGGGGGGTGCTGATGATTTTTTTTCGGCGTTGGGGTTCCTCTTTAAGTCCATACCAGGTGACCGGGCCAGAGACGCCTCCTTCGCTGGCCCCGTCTACCTGGAGACGCGCTCAAAATGAGCGGACTTTTCTCCGCGCGGGAAAAGTCAGCTCATTTCAAAAGTACGGCGGACTGGCATACCAACGGCCGGATTGTCCGCCGAAATGCGAGTCCGGCGGGAAGATTGGAGTGCAAAAATACTTTCTAAGTCCGCCGTACTTTCGGGTAAAAAAAGTCCGCCGGAGGCTACACATGGGGGGATTGTCTTGCGGACTTGAGTTTGCCGGACTTTTCCACCCGATTGTTTGATCGTGTGTACGCGGCATAAGGCAGTATCTTATAGCAGCATGGTGCACAGAACAAATTTAGCAGAGACAGTATGTGTTTGTTTACTTTATAATAATTCTATAACTAATTTGCTTATCTGAATAATGGTTACATTGTTTTTAAAGGAATATAAGATATTTAATTGGTGCACTGTTTTATTAAATATCCCTTCCAGTTGTTTTATCATAGGCTTAACTAAAATCAGAAAAATATATTTTTTTAAATTAATTATTATTTTTAATAATAAGTGGCATCTGCAGGCTTAAGAAGTTTATGTACTGAGTGCATGAAAGCCATGATTGGCTTTCATGGTGGTCACATGATCATGAACAACACTGGCCTGGTTCCTGGCTACCATTTGAGACCTGGATCTGACATTTGACAGCAATGTCTGATATATAGGAAAGGGCACAGTTTTGCATTAGCAGTTCTCACTAGAAACTTGTCTCCTAGCATATTAGACCTAAACTGGTTTTGTCTTTTTTAGACATAGATGAAAGTGCAGTAATACAGGATCTGCATGTTGTATTTCCAGTTACTGCTACGCCACTAAGAGGGGGGGATTTTGCACTAAGGGTGGGGATTGGGGCAGGGAAAGGGACTTAAAAAACTGGTAGGGGGTGTACTGTATATTCAGGGCCGGTGCAAGGATATATTTCAACGTAGGCGAAAATGCATTTTGCTGCACCCCTTCCCCGCAACCCATTCCCACCGTTCCTCTTGGTACTCCCTGTCTAAAACTGAGCTGGTACCTCCTTCACTTTGCGCCCGTAATGTGATGGGGCGCAGTGTGCAGGATGTTACACACCATTGAAAATGGAGCTGTTCTGAACTTCCACTAAATAGCACTGTGTAATGAGGGGGTGGGGTTATGCATTCCTTGCTTACCCTCATTGGCCACAGGCAGCTGGCAGGTAAGACCAACTAAAACTTCAATGGCTGGGTTCCCCCCATTAGCAAACTCCCAGATCACCCCCCCCCCCCAAAAAAAACTCCCACTGAGCTCACATCTCCAGATTTCCCCACCCTGATTACACCCCCATATACCCCCCTCACCCTGATCACACCTCCCCAGATATCCCTACCCTCATTACACCCCCAGATACCCCCACTCTGATCACACCTCTAGATAACTCCCCCTCGCTCTCATCACAGCTCTAGATACCCCCCCACTCTAATCACACCCCAAGATAACTCCCCCACCCCAATCACACCTCCCCAGCCCTGATTACACCTCTAGAAACCCCCCACTCTGATCACACTCCTAGATAAGCCACCCAATCACACCTCACCAGATACCCCCCACCCTGATCACACCTGCCCAGATACCACTACCCTAAGTACACCCCCAGATACACCCCTAGATAACCCCCAATCCTGATCACAACTCCCCAGATCCCCCTCCCACTTTGATCACACCTCTAGATAACCCCCCACCCTGATCACACCTGCCCAGATAACCCTACCCTGATTACACCGCCAGATACCCAGATACCCTCCACTCTGATCACACCCCTAGATAACCCCCACTCTGATTACACCTCCCCAGATACCCCCCCTCTGATCACACCCCTAGATATCCCCTCATCAGCCTAATCACCACTCCCTCAGATACTCCCCATTTAATAACCCCCCCCCTCACACACACACACACACCTACTTCTCCCATAACATGCCTCCCCTGATTCCCTCACTCTGATTACATGACACCCCTAGATATCCCCCTCTCTGATTGCACCACATCCCCAGATACCTCCCCAGATTGATCACCCCCCTCCCCATAAACCCAGTCTGGTCACACCCCTCAGATCTCTTCACCCTGATCACAGCTTCTCTACCACACACACCAGATACCCCCCCCCCCCCCCCCTCCATCATCACACACACCTTATGTTTACCCTCAGATCTTGGCAGTTCCTCCCAGTCCTGCTGGTCCTCCTCCACATGATGTCAGTGGAGGAATCTGCAGCAAACAGGGTGTGTTAGCTGTCATTGGGGCAGGCATGACAAGATCTCCCCCGAATCATCGGTAGACAGCAGCAGCTGCAAAGACTGGGAGCCTCCTCCATCCTGAACTCCTCCTCCACTGGCCTGACTTCAGTGTGCACAGCCAGCGCCCACCTCCATGCTGCCTGATAGCAATTGCCCCGCCTCCTCTTGCCTTCTCGCACACATGGGAATCCCACCGTTCCGCCTTTTTCTGCCTCATTGGATCCGCTCTGACAGCTGCTCTCCGACTCTTTCCCGCTGACAGCAGCCTGCCTACTAAACAGCAGGCAATCTAAAGCTTCCTTGCTGAGCCCTCTCTTCTATGGGATGCAGGGTGGAAGTTTTAGTTTGCCTGCTGGAGGGACAGGTGTTAAAAATCCAAATCCCCAGAAAGTGCCTGGGGATCCAGATTTTTGACACCCCCCAACCCTGATGCCCTAGGCGGCTCCCTGACATGCCTATCGCTGGTGCTGGCCCTGTGTATATTAAAAATAAAAATTGTGACTGAAAAAGAGACTTTATCCAAACATGAACATATTAGAGGGGTAAAAGGAATTGATAACAACAAATTTTTTTAATTTTGTATCTGTCTTTATAGCAATAACTGGCTGACGTTAGAAGCTCATGCATTTACCAGTGATGTGCCCACAACAACATGGAGGGTGATTTTGTTCCTTCATAGCACAGTTTATTGTATTGTGGTCCTGTTTCTCTATAGCAGACTCTTCATTTTTGCCATTTTCTTTGTAAAAAAAAAGTTAGATGGGATAGACACAGCAAGGGGTGCAATTTCTGCTTGTTGCTCGCTTGAACTAATATGATGCTGACTGATCGCTAGATGGAGATCACACAACATGAACCTAAAAAATAACCACTCTACTCTAATGACAAAATTATTAAATTAGACCCTCTTTCTTTTGCAGGATTTTTAGCAATACAGTGGTGGCCAGAAATTTACGCTGACCTCAGTATTTTTGAAAACCTTGAAATAATCAGGGGCAGAACAAAATTATCGTAAGTATAGTAAATGTAAAGAATAAGGTATCTGAAGAATGAAAACTTATTTAATAGCAGACATTTGTTAATAATTAGTGCATGCCACATACTAAGTTTATCTGAGGCCCCTTTCACACTTGTGCAACTTGTCCTGTGACTTGGGACTGCAAAGTCGCATGACAAGTCGTACCCCATGATTTCCAATGAGTACCATTCATATCTGTTCGACTTCAAGTCGCACCAACTTCAAAGTTGTTCCTGTACTACTTTTGTCCAGCTTTGATGCGAGTTGAGGTCCGTAGACCTCAAGTTTACACAGGCATTCCCTGAAATCGCAGCAAAATCACACGACTTTCAAGTCGCAGCAGTGTGAAAGGGGCCTTAGGATGACTCATGCAAGCAGAAGTGAGAAGACCTCTAAGAACTGGCTGTAAATGCCCTGTCAAATTCTTGAACATACTGTATATTTACATTTGATGTCCTTTAGCTACTAAGTACCCTTAACAGCATCAGACACAGAGTCCTGTTGTTTTTTACTTTCCTCTTGATAAAGGGGCTTTGTTATTATGATGCTGTTCTATGCACTCAGGAGGCATTGTTTGCTATAAGCATGGGGTCTGGCTCAGGCAGATAGCTGAGCAAGGACCATATCTCCCAACTGTCTGAGATGAGAAAGGGCACCTTTCTGCAGTATGTGTGCAAAGACACAGCCCTGCCAGATCTGCATCTGCGGCTACCTGCGGCTAACTATTCCCAGAAGTCGGTGCACATACCTGGATTATACAAGTATCTGCACCCCCCTAAAAGGTGCCAATTGTGGCACTGGAGGGGGGGAGGGTTCCGATGAGAGGAACTTCCACTTTAGGGTGCAGGTCCGCTTTAAGGAACGATATATATGTTATTTCTGGAAATAATTTCATACCAGCCCCATAGCATTATTATACTGGCCCAACCACATAACATCATTATTTTCTGGTTCACAAAAGGGAAAAGCATGCATTTTAAAGCACATTTGAAGAGTGTATTATGCTCACCATTGCCCATCAATGCAGCCTGTTCAGTGCCCATCAATGCAGCCTGTTCAGTGCCCATCAGATCAGCCTGTTCAGTGCCCATCAGATCAGCTTGTTCAGTGCCCATCAGATCAGCCTGTTCAGTGCCCATTAGATCAGCCTGTTCAGTGCCCATTAGATCAGCCTGCTCAGTGTCCATTAGATCAGCTTGTTCAGCGCCCATTAGATCAGCTTGTTCAGTGCCCATCAAATCAGCTTGTTCTGTGCCCATCAGATCAGCCTGTTCAGTACCCATCAATGCAGCCTATTCAGTACCCATCAATGCAGCCTGTTCAGTGCCCATCAATGCATCCTGTTCAGTGCCCATCAATGCATCCTGCTCAGTGCCCATCAATGCAGCCTGCTCAGTGCCCATCAGCTCAGCCTGTTGAGTGTCAATCAGCTCAGCCTTACCTAGAGAAGAGGAGTCAGATTATGTAGAGCGGGGATCTCCTGTTTACCCCGTGTGGCGGCTGTCCTCAGACGAAGTCCCACCTCCTATGATAGATGTCACCAGTGTGCTGCCTATCATAGGAGTCGGCTAAGGAGGCGGGACTTCATCTGACAGCTGGGCAAGTGGGAGATCCCAACTCTGTATAATCCAATGGAACTCGCCCCTCCCCGTCCGAGACAGACCAAACCCCAGCAGGACTTAGAGGATGGAGGTTGGAATTGGTGCTGCCGCACTGGATATTTCACAGCCCAGGCAAATATAGAGATGGATGACTCAGACATCCTAACCTGCAAAAACTAATTTCAGGAAGGTGGCAAACCCAATTTAACACAACTAGAGGATGATCAAATGAAATGGAATCAGTGTACAGAGGTTTAATTCTTCTGAGAGATATTAAAGGAACACTCTAACCACCATGAGCACTTCAGTAATTTGAAATGGTCATGGTGGTAGGAGTCAGTATGTGCAGTGTTTCTGCTTGAAACAGGTAGGGGGGCAGAGAGAGAGAGAGAGTGGGACTGAGAGAGAGGGAGGGCTGAGAGAGAGGGGGGCGACTGACAGAGAGATGGGGGCTGAGAGAGAGAGGGGCTCAGAGAAAGAGGGAGAGTGGGTGGAGGGTGATAGAGAGGGGGGTGAGAGAGTAGGAAGGTGATAGAGAGGGGAGTGAAAGAGAGAGGGGGTGAGAGAGGGAGGAGGTTGAGAGAGAGAGAGAGAGAGAGAGAGAGAGGGGGAAGAGAGAGAGAGGGGAGTGAAAGAGAGAGGGGGTGAGAGAGGGAGGAGGTTGAGAGAGAGAGAGAGAGAGAGAGAGAGAGAGGGGGAAGAGAGAGAAAGGGGAGTGAAATAGAGAGGGGGTGAGAGAGAGAGGGGTGGGAAATGGGTATTCTCAGTGGTGAGCCACTTACTGTGGATTGCAGTGCTCAGCCATTGTTGGTAGTGGGCAGTCCTGTGTGGCCTCGGGGATTAGGCTGGGTCCTGGGTTTGTGCCCCCAGCTCAGACATAAAAGAGGCTTTCCCCTGCCACATAGTCCCAAGTCAGATAGAGAAAGAAAAAGACAGTCTTGCATACACTTTTGTGCGACGGATTTGTGTACTTACGATCAAACTTCCCGACAAAAAGTTTTGTTGTCAGAAAATTTGAGAACCTGCTCTCAAACATTTGCGTGTGGAAATATTCGACAGCAAATGTTCAATGTAGCATACATCGGACTTTCTGACAACAAGCTCACATCGAACATTTCCCGCCGGACATTCCGATCCTGTGTACGCGGCTTTAGAGTAATTCCAAGTTTTCCCTTCTAAATCAAAAGGCCTCAGTCACCGCAAGGAGTTATTAGTAAGTACTGTAACAAACATATTACCAAACTTCAAACCAAAGAAAACACAGAAAACAGAGTATTCTTCTCCCAAAGTGTGTACTGTCCTGTAATAAAGCATTCCCAATAACCAGTGTGAGTATAAATCCCAATTGTAGTTAGGGTATACCTGTCTCCTCTCCTAGACTTGGAGCAGTCTGGTAAGAACAAGTTGAGGAGGGGCTACTTCTGGGTTCTCTGACCACTCTCGCCAAATTTTGATAAATTTACTTGACACAATTCTGTGCTGATACACATTATTTTCCCTTACAAGTATAGCATTCGCCTGTTGTATCCATTGATTGGAGTTGGGGGCCTGGGGTGGGGGGGAGCCAATACCGTGCGATCAATTTTCTACCTAAATAAAGCAATCTAGTTAAAGCAATATATGTAGAAGGGGAGTATAGCTCCTCCACAAGGCTGCTATTAATGGTCACAACAACTTCACGCCAATAGCATACCAGTTTGGGGAATTGCCAGAGCAGATGGATCAGAGTACCCCGGTGTAGTTGACATTTCAGGCACAAGGGGAAGTCTCTCCTACCTCACTTATATAACTGTAAATGGGTTCTGTACACTCTGTGAAGGATAAATAAGTGTGACAACTTCTGAGCTGCAGAAATTGAAACTAGCGGACCAGCCACCAGTATCTGTTCCCAGCTTCCCCCATCTATAGGGCCAACATCTGATTCCCATTTCTCCCTACAGGGTAACAGATCGGGGGCTTGGATATGGGCTAGCAGGAAGGCATATATGCGAGAAATAATTCCCTTTTTATCTGGAGTATTAAATATAGAGGGAAGGAAATCAGATTGATCTAGATGCATAACAAATCATCTTCCCTGCTTTCTCATGACATTCTGCAGCTGTAAGTACATATAGTAATGATTATATAACAAGAGGAACTCTGCACACAACTGAATTGGACAGTCGGGCCCTCCTGAGGGACCCCCGGAATTCCCATTTCCATTTAAGACATTGCAGAGTAGTCCATTAGGGAATGGATCAGCAAGGTCCTTAAAGGGGCCACCATCACTGACAAATCCCACCCTCTAAGATGTTGTAGCTGTGCAGTGATAAAATAAGTGAGGGAATATGGAAAAGCTAAAAGATATTCCCCCCTGGTCTTTAGGGTATTGCAGTTTAAAACAAGCTAGTCCATTCTTCCATATTAATGCTCTATATTGGGAATCTATGCATTCAAACCAATAGCTGGGTATCCAAACGGGTGCATTGTGAAGGACATACAGCAACAGGGGGGGGGGGGGGGGGGCACAACATTTTAATGAGATTAGCTCTGTCTGTAACAGATAATGGAAGTTTGCACCAGCTGGCACATTTTAGCTTAAACTTTTGCAAAATAGGTTTCAGGATTAAAGTTATATAATCTCTAGTATCTCCTGTCATTACAATTCCCAAATATTTAAAAGAGTGTACTACTTCCAGCTGAGCTGCTGAGTCTGGAAAGGCCGATACTAGAGGGTCTAGCAATAGAACAGAAGACTTATGCCAATTAATGGCAAATCCAGAATACTGCCTTAATCGTTCTATAAGATGCATAACAGCTTCCAATGATCCTGCAGTGTCCCCTAAGTATATCAAAGTATCATCTGCGTAGAGGGAGAGTTTATCCTCCCTCTTGCCTCAGCTAAACCCCACAATATGCGGAGAGGTCCTGACCATACCCACCAATGGTTCCAACGCCAGGGCAAAAAGCAGGGCGAAAGGTGACACCCCTGCCTGGTACCCCTATGCAGTGGAAAGGCCTCAGATAAAACCGCATTAATTCATATTCTTGCCTGAGGAGCCGCATTTAATTGCACCCAGGAGAGAAAGAATTTCCCCACCTGGAACTTCATCAAAACCACCCAAAGGTACTTCCACTCGATGCTGTCATAGGCCTTGACAGCTTTGAGGGAGAATACCGCTGTATTTCCAGGATTGTTTCCAGAATTATCAACTGGATATTCAAGAATAAACAATGTATATTTAGAGCAGTAGACCTAGCCGGTATAAATGCAGCAAATCAGAGACAGCTCCTGCCAACCGCGTGGCAAGGACCCTGGCCAACGGCTTAATGTCTGAGTTTATAAAGGAGATAGGCCTATAAGCGTCTGGTAGCACTGGGCTCTTTCCAGGTTTGGGTATTACTGCTATGACTGCCTCGTTCATAGATTGGGGGAGACCTCCAGAGCTTGCAGCAGTTTTCAAGGTATCTAGAAGAATAGAAAGGAGGGGCTCACTATATCTTTTATAAACCTCAGCTGATAGACCGTCTATCCCTGGAGACATACTGTTACCCATAGAGGTAACCACCTCAGTAAATTCATCCAATGTAATAGGAGCATTTAATAGCTGAAGAGTCCAAAAAGTGCACCAGTTCCTCCTCTGTGGGAGAGACCTTAGAGGTATACACAGCCTTAAAATAGTTGCTAAACACAGACTCCACTCGGTCCAAGTCATGGAAATTTCCCCAATGGGGCTCTGAATAGCATCTATTTGCTACTTAACCCGTTGTGCCTGAGAGATCACGGGCCAATAATTACCCTGTATTTTCCCCCTCCTTAAAGTAACATTGTTGCATAAAAAAAATTTTTTTTTTCAGCAACGGTGGAAACAGCCTGTAGATAAAGGGTCTGGGCTACCAACCAACTTTGTTCAGAAGCCAGTGTGGAGTAGAAATATAAAGTTCCTCAGATTTCTTAGCCTCAGTAAAAAACTGGTTTTCCCATTCTGCAGCTGTGCGATCTCTTAATTTTTGCATGTCCTGTCTAATCAATGTTACTTCTATCTTTACTCCTTTAAATTCAGTAGTGAAACTAGACAGGTTAGTATTACAGGAGGTGATTGCAGCAAAGATCTCTCTGAGAGTAGGCTCAGGGTCTTGAGTGTCAGGGATGCGCTGGGATTACTGCCTGAGGCTAGGATAGAAGGGGTACTTACTGTATCTCATTGAAGCTCAGCAGGGTCCTCTAGCCAGGCAGAATCAGTCTCCTCCTCAGCAGGGGGATCCAGAGGAGCCTCTACATGTGAAGTAGTTGGTTTGGCAGGAGTATCTTTGCCCAGTGTCTTGGAGAACAGTTTTGAGCTGCCTCTTTAGCTGACCGGGAGGAGCGGGTGCCATATTGGACCTCATGGTTGGGTTCTGTGTTAAGGTCTTTACACCCTTCTGAACATGCCACTGGGAAATCTCAGGATTTTAGACAGGAAGTTTTTGGCGTAGAGAGTCCTCAGCACGTCCTAGTCAATGTGCTGCAAGCCACACCCCCTAGGCGGATTTATTTCACCTCTGTGTATCAGCTCTGGCTAGTCACTTCACTGGGTATAGGTAAGAGCTTACAACCCCTTTAATGCACAAAGTAATGCTGTCTAAAGCCAAAACCATGTTTTATTTAATTTTAGATAAAATGATGAAGGGTTACAACTCCTGCTTAATTGCTGCCTGTGTCAACACTGGGGAGATTCACTCTCTTTAAAGCGGTTGTCTCCCTCCGCCTTCAAAAAAATAAAAATAAATAAAAAGGTCTTGCCTATGATAAACTTTAATGTAACAGGTCTTTTCTTCCTTATATTCTAGTGGAAATGTCTCTCTTCAGATAATAGGCCAAAAAATAACATCTCTGGGATTGCAGTCACTAAAAGAAGTGAGTGATGGTGATGTTGTAATTAAATATAACAAAAATCTTTGCTTTGCTGATTCCATCGACTGGAAGCCTATCTTCAGAACAAACCAACAGGCAAGAATTAGGAACAATGCCCTTGCCGAACAATGTGGTGGGTTTTAATTTATTTAAATTCTTTATTTTAAATTTTAAAAAAGTACTGTCATGCAGAAGTGTCAATGTCAAGATACTCACAGACACCTAAAAACGTTATGGAACCTCTTGATATTAAATAGTCAAACATGATTCATCTCCAAATGTGGACATCACTGCATTTTTAAGTATTCTCTGTAAGTTCTGTCAAATGTAAGAGGGGAACAATGGACTAGAAGAGGCAATCTGCCCTAATTGTTTGTAAACATACTGTACAGTGAGCTAAGCTAGTTCCGACTAAATATGTAAAGTTTGGATGATGGCATAAGGGACTAGTATAAAACCAAACAGAACAGCAACTCATAAAACCACAAGAGAGACCAAGGGGAAAAAATAAAGGGGGGAGGGAGTGTAGTTTAGAGCAGGCATCACTAAATAGCGAACTGTGGTCCAAACATGGACCGAATGATAGTTTTATCTGGACTCTGCCACTTAGCAGCCTGGATGTCCTCTCCCGGGTGCTATTCTCCTTCCCCTTTCCACTACCGCCACCACAGCATTCAGTCTTACAGGAGGTAGAAGGCAGATGGTGCATGTCTGGACAGAGGGTGGGAAGGGCTGTGGTGTGAAGTGGGGACAGGGGACACAGATGTGAAGGAGAGGGGGACTGTGATGTGAGGTGAAGGCTAAAAGACATTGTTGTAAAGGGTGAAGGTCTGCAATGTAAGGAGGGGGGCTGCGATGTGAAGGGGGGGACAGAGAACATTGAAGTATAGGAGACACTGTGATGTAAAGGGGGGCTGTATTGTAAAGCGGGGATGTGTTGTAAAATTGGGGGGCTTGGATGCAAAGGGGCGCTGTGATGTAAATAGGCACTGTAATGTAAAGAAGGGGCTGTATTGCAAAGGGGATGCTCTGATGTAAGGGGGGTGATGCAATGTAAAAGGGGGCACTATGTTGTAAAGGGGGAACTATGACGTAAAGGGGAGGTCTGAAGACACTGATGTAAAGTGAAACTGTAATGTAAGGGGGTGGGGCTTTGATAGGAAGGATCCGAGTCGTAGCTTAAACATGAGACTCTAACCTCTGCTGGATAAAAAGTTTTATGGCCGGACCTCTGTATGAATTTTAGTTCAATACCGCTGACCTAGAGGAAAGGGGGGGGGGGAGGGAAGAGAACTGCACATGAAAACGTTAGGAAGTGCTGAACTAGGCAAGTAAAAGGTCAAAGTTTGAGTAGTCCCTGTTAGGTTTCATGCCTTAGGTAGCCAACACTCCAGTAAATTAAAGTAAATTAATGTGGTCCAAAAGAACCACATTTTGTGAACTTGTTCCTCTTAGAATTGGCAGCCATCATCATTTCCTCCATGGTCTAAAGTTCATTAACTTTGGACAACCATAGGCTGATTGCTGGAGGTTTTGTTTTTCCCCCAATAAATTGGGATACAAGATTTGCCTGCATTTTGCAGATGCATTAACCACTTCCTAACCGCTCCATAGCTGAAAACGTCTACAGCGTGGCTCATTCATTCCGGGAGGGTGCCCATGGACGTAGCACTGTGATTTCTGTGTTCTTCAGACACAGCTGTCTGGACAGAGGGAGGGAGCTACCTAACTTTTCAAGACACAGCTGATCACATATAACTGCCCATCAGTGCAGCCTATCAGTGCCCATTAGTGCTGCCTATCTAGTGCCACATATCAGTGCATCCTCATCAGTGCCCATCATTGCTGCCACATCAGCGTCCATCAGTGCTGCCTCATTAGTGGCCATCAGTGCAGCCTTCAGTGGCCATCAGTGCAGCGTTATCGGTGCACATCATTGAAGGAGAAAATTACTTATTTGCAACATTTTATAACAGAAACTAAAATAAAAAATAAAAAAAATTCCATCCTTTTTTGTGTAGCAAAAAAATAAAAACCCAGCCATGATTAAATACTATCAAAAGACAGCTCTATCTGTCTCAAAAAAATGCTAAAAATTTCATATGAGTACAGTGTTGCATGACCGCGGAATTCTCATTCAAAGTGTGATAGTGCTGAAAGCTGAAAATTGGCCTGGTGGGGAAGGGGGTATAAGTGCCCAGTAAGCAAGTGGTTAAAAGAGATCATATGTAGCATTTCACTGACATTGGGATCAGGTGAAGACAATACACCGCTGGGTCATCCAGCATTAGGACAGCCATCAACTTTAGAATGACATGTGAAACATGTGATTCCTGGGCAAGACCAGAAGATATGAAGCATGGTGCTTAACTTTTTTGACATCTTCAATACAATGGAGAGCATTGAGGGACAAGTTTATGTAATATCTTGGGAATCCTATACCATCATGACAATATTGTATAACCTATTTCCTCTATAGCACAAGTGATAGACATTTTATGGGTCAACTGCCTCATCCTGTCCTTTTGTTGAACGGTAAAGA
Organism: Lithobates pipiens; assembly: GCF_037356315.1. Taxonomy (NCBI): domain Eukaryota; kingdom Metazoa; phylum Chordata; class Amphibia; order Anura; family Ranidae; genus Lithobates; species Lithobates pipiens. The sequence continues at coordinate 195,923,733 of NW_027507764.1, forward strand.
TGACATTCTGTTCCTATTTCTCGAAATATTTTGGCTATATAACCTCAGGTGGGTGGGATAGATTACAATAAGATTGGAACAGGCCATGCTGGGGTGTTTCCAAACACAGTGCCTCAACTGCATGGGTGGTGGGGCAAGGACAATGATTTGCTCCTTAGTTGGGAGAGAAAATGGTGCAGTGGCATTGTTTGCCATAAGGGGAATGAAGGATCAAACACACCTTTTATCTTAGATGGTGGTTTCAACTTACCACCTGCAAGGAAATAGTGAGGATGATATCTGCACATTTGAAACAGGTAATGGAATGCCCCTTCCTGTATACTGATTTGAACTGTGGCCTACCACAGGATTCATGCAAGAATGTATTTGTTCATATAAGATGGACCGCCTGCCCCCCAGTGAAATATTTTAGGATCGAATCAATGAGCTGGTGCTGGTAAAGTGGCCTAATATTATCCTGTGGTAGCCAAGAGAGGCCCCCGAGTGCTATCTCTGTGAACACATGTTCTAATGGAGGAGAGAGATTTGTTTCTGGCAGCAGGCATTACTAGTATGGTGTCCTACTGCCAAGTACAGTATTAGAAAATAAGTATAACCCAGTACTACCATTAAATCTAATCCTTCTTCACCTGAACATTTAATTCAGTAAATTAAACTTTAAAACATCAATTTAAAGCCTAACTTTTTTTTTTTTTTTTTTTATATAAATTCTCTATTTTCAAACTACAATAGAGCAGAGCAAACATTTACAGAAATGAATATTATGAAATGACACACAGGTCAAATATCTTTCAATGCAAATGAAGAGGAAGTTCAAAGGCTCTGAGACATTCAAACTTATCGAAATTCAAAATATGTATGAAAGAGAACAGGCTCTATTCAAGTGCAATCGCCACCCTGACTCACATTTTTTCAGTTTTCTGTGGGTTGGGGGGAACAAGGGTATGGACAGTAGAGGATATTAGATTGGAAAAGTGTCAGGGATAGAGATAGAGAGAGAAAAAAAGGTGAGGATTGGGGATAGCTTTCCCAAATGTGGACTGCCAGCTCGTTCATGAGGGGTTAGAGTCCCTATAAAGGAACCACAGGGTCCATATTTTAAAATGTTTTTCCGTTTGTTCTCTGAGATTGGCCATCAGCTGCTCCATTAACTGTATGTTAGCTGGCCGATCCAACCAGTTTGCAATAGTAGGTGGAGAACATCTTTTCCATATGGCAGGTATACTTAGCTGCCTTAAGTAGATGTTTTAGAAGAGAGTTTTTGTAACATTTGATGGACAAAGCCAAAGTTTTTTTTTCCAATTTGAATAGGGTGTGAAAGGGTTAGAACATCTGTCATGGTTTTATTATACACTGTATATAATATCATCACCTGTTCAATATATGGCACTTGTACCACTGTTAAGAAAATGTAGTTTTTTACCCTATAGCAACCCCAAGGGGAATCCTTCTGTCCATTCTTTTAGTTTTCCATCATTTAAAAAAAATGTAATCAATGCTTCAATAGCACTTGTACTGTTTTTTTTTCTCCTGTCTTTATCATTTTCATTCTTTACTTTTGCCTTGGCACCTACCATACAAACGGTATATATTGAAAATTGTAGGATGCAATTATGTTGAATTTAAACTTTGTCACTTTAACCCACATGCTCCTCTGTTGGCATCAATAGAAATGCACATCTTTGCGCATTGTATTGCATGTTGCAACGTACATCAACACGTGTAATAAATGCATTTCAGGCTTTTCCATTGACCTCAATGAAAAATGTATGCATCTTATACGAGGTGTAACTTCACTCTATAGCTGTCAGAGTGACTTTTGTTGATTTATTAATTTTCAAGATTACCAGTTGTGGATTAGAATTTAGCAAATTTTGAATAGAACAAATTTTGAATTACTTGACCATCTCTAGACAAAATGACCCAGGGAAAACAGCTGCAGCATAGTATTAGCAGCAACCCAAAGCAGGATGATGCATTGCTCACAGATAACCTCCTAATGATTGACTGGGTTCCATGCTAATGATTACGCCAACAATTAACTTGGTTGAATCTACAGCAATCATAGCCCATTACATTTGTTTTTAACAGGGCTGGGCAAACTTAAGGGTTGGCACCCCTCAGCCATTTACTGTAGGGGTTTTACCATTGCACCCCCTGGGATGTTTACTAACAGCAAAATATTGTATATACAGTACTACTTATGGCATGTATGTGCTTATAAACTACTTGGATAAAAGATACATTTTTCAGAGTGGCGATTATACATGCATGATCCAACCACCGCGCAATATTTAATGATTAAGCTCTTGACAAAGCTGTATGCAAGAAACCATCTTTCCCCCTGCTGATAACTGTTAAGTGGACCAAAAATGTAGGAATTTTGGTGCTATACTGTAGTTACCAAATATTTATAGCTTTTCCTAAAATCTGTTTTAATTTCCTTTTTATTTTTTTCTATGCAAGTCTGATCACTTTGGATTATATGAATGTAAAAGCATGAATGCCAAGCAGATCCAAAGCTTTTGTAAAATAATGTATAGCTTTACTACCCTCAAAGAGTAATATATGTTCTTGAGAATCTCTTTTAATCATGCAATGGATAATTGGATAGTCATCCATTTATTTTTTATATATTTACTGGCTATTTATTATGTATGTTAATGTAGCAGATGCCCTGTATATCCTGTGGCCTAGCCAAGCTGGCCAAGGTTCTTCTGTGAGGGAGAAAAGTGGCTGTCAGTTTCTGCGGGGGAATTTCCCCCCTTCTCTTTTTTAGCGGGGGTAGCGCTACATTAGCATAGCTTGCATTTTCATATACACGGTTATTTCAAAAACCTTATTCTGCCTGATTTTCATACACAGGTATACTGGTGTGAGCTTTCTCTTTGTTTATATCTGATGGCCAGCCCTTCTTGCTGATAATTATTATTGAACAAACGTAATCTATGTGTTATCAGATTACTATTATTTTTTCTGTCTTTGTAGTTCTCAATGGAAATGTTTGTCATTCTTTATGCTCTGACCACGGCTGTTGGGGACCTGGTCCCAAGCAGTGTCTTTCTTATCATGAATATCAAGGAGGAGAAGAATGTGGGCAGTTCTGCAACACAATATAATAAACCAGGTAATTTCACCTTTACTTTAAATAACTGTTTTTAAAATGTTAAAAAATGTAAAGTTACACAAAAATTACACAAAGTGTGTAAAAAAATCCCAAAAACCTACACATTTTTTTCTCTTCTGGTACTGTGTATCATCACTGGGATTATCACCCACTTACATCCAGCACTCAGTAGTGCACCTGTATAAAGTACCAGTATTGTACTCAGCAAAATGGTGCCACTGTAAACGTCTCAGTCTCTTGTTCAGCAGCACAATGGGCCAAAAAATATTACTCCTTTACAATTGTAGTCTGTGATGTGTCTCTGGATATATAACTTCATCCCATCCCTCACTTTTTCCCAAAAATACTACCGTTCCTATACTATCCCCAGAAATAATACCAGACTCCACGCCGATAGGCTCTTCCAGTGTTCCTTGTCGCAATAATCCTTTCTAGCTTCTGATTGGAATATGAGCATGTTTAAAATGTACTGCTATAACCATTGAAGTCATTGAACTTCCACCAATGAGCTAAAATGCAGTTACTGTGAGTTATCATTGTTTGCATATCTGTACTTCTGCTTGCACTTTTTTTTTACTAAGCACTAAAGTATCTGTTAGAGGTTTTGTAACACTTGCTAAACAAGTAGGTGGTTTCCATAGAGATGTAAATGTTAAACAGACCAGAATGCAGTTAAGGCTATGTCTATTTAAGGAATGGATCAGACATCTAGGGGAACAAGTGATACCAGCAAATAGCAGACCATGCGTGGAAAGCAGGTCAGCTATGAATGCTGAGAAACATAGGTATACCAATCCATCGTAGTCAATGGTGTGACAAAACGCTTGAAGACAGTTTTGTCCCAGATTCTATCTCCTATGGTAAGGTGACCAGATTTTTAAAATGAAATCCGGGGACATATTTTTTTTTTTTTTACTAGTAATGGCGGCAATCAGCGCTCTCTGCCCATCGCCGCTGCCGCCTGCCTCACAGCCTGTCAAGTCTTACTCTTCAGGCCCCGGCTACTACTGGGTGGGGAGCGGAGTCAAATCACTCTCCCAGGGAAGGCAAGGAGATAAGCAGGTAGGCGGCTGGCCGGGACTTGAGCCAAGGCAGAAGAGCATGCGAGCAGAGATGTATGGGCATGCACCCAAAACTGAAAAAATATTCCCTCTGCTCCGACCAGCACATGATCATCAGAAAGGGGCACAGATAATGGAAAAAAAATACACTACCCTAAGCTAGTAGGAGCAGCAGATTTTGCACTGACAGACAGAAACCGGGGATGTCTGGCCACCCTATCCTATGAGGCACACAGCAGCCAGGCACACAGCAGTTCCACAGTCTCACAACACAAGAAACAGGTGGCGCATGCCTTTTTGTAGTTTAATGCTGATTTAACCACTTAAGCCCCAGACCAATTTGCAGCCAAAGGACAAGGCCCCTTTTTGGGATTCGGCACTGTGTCGCTTTAACTGAAAATTGCCCGGTCGTGCGACGTGGCTCCCAAACAAAATTGGCGTCCTTTTTTTCCCACAAATATAGCTTTCTTTTGGTGGTATTTGATCACCTCTGCGGTTTTTATTTTTTGCACTATAAACAAAAATAGAGCTACAATTTTGAAAAAACAATTCAATATTTTTTACTTTTTGCTATGATAAATATCCCCAAAAAATATATAAAAAAACATATTTTTCCTCAGTTTAGGCTGATACGTATTCTTCTACTTATTTTTGGTTAAAAAAAATCGCAATTCGCGATTATTGATTGGTTTGCGCAAAAGTTATAGCGTTTACAAAATAGGGGATAGTTTTATAGCATTTTTATTAATATTTTTTTTTTACTAGTAATGGCGGCGATCAAGGATTTTTATTGTGACTGCGACATTATGGTGGACACATCTGACATTTTTGACACATTTTTGGGACCATTCTCATTTATACAGCAATCAATGCTATTTAAATGCATTGATTCCTGTGTAAATGGCACTGGCAGTGAAGGAGTTAACCACTAGGGGGCAGCATAATGTTATGTATGACGTGATGTGTTTTTTTTTATTGTAGGGGCGTGGCCTGGCATGTGACGTCACTGATCGTCATTCCCTATAAAAGGGAAGAGACGATCGGTGACAGACACACAGGGAAGCACAGGCAGAGCTTTGTTTACACAGACCTCTCCTCGTTCTTCAGCTCTATGACCCAATCGCAGGACACCAGCGGCGAATGGGTCCGCTGGTCCCGCGGCCATGGTCATGGAGCACAGGACTGGGTTGGGAGCGCGCCTGCGGCCGCGTGCTTCCGACCCACGGCTGGGCACTTAAAGAATCATGTACTGGTACGTGATTGTGCCCAGCTGTGCCATTCTGCCAACGTATATTGGCGTGAGGCGGTCCTTAATTGGTTAACTTGGTTAGGATGCAGGGTGAGCCTTAGGTACAAAGTATAATAGAGAACACTATGAATGACTCTTTAGGGTGAAACCCCTCTTAAGACTAGAGACAGGTGAACTACAGCTCAGTGGACTCCAATGCATGGTCAAATCTGATCCACCAAATCTGGAACAGTCTTTTCAAGGGTTAACAAGGACAGTCACTAGGCTATTTTACTCTCTGGCCTTTACTCACTGTGCCATGTGTACTTAAGTGCTTTCCTGCAGTATCAGCCAAGTACTGTAACCCCCCCCCCCCCCCCCAGGCCAGATCTCCAAACTGCTCCCAGCAACTTTACATTTTAGTCTGTCAGCTCTTCCTGTGCTGGACCCCTGATGTTCTCCTGCATATTTCAGCTAAGTGACCCAAAGGGCCATCATGACAAGGACCCTGTTGTTCCAGGCCCCAACCTATTTATACACACATAAGCCCCCTACTAGTCACTCTTCCTCCCACAGATTAGCTGAGGCTATATGAATACACAAGTTAAGGGTCTGCCTCTTCCAACCCACCAAATGCTAGAACTCAATAGAAACCAGGGGAAGCAGTTGAGCCTGCAACCAGAAGAACCCAAAACAGTCAAAAGCAATCAGACGTTTACCCACTGGCTACAGAGGAGCCAAAAACTAGATTTGCTTTACTCCTACTAGCAGCTTAACTAGGAGGGTGCTAGACTGGCTATCTCCAAAGAGGTCAGTTACCCCCTTTGGGATTTGCCCAGACTTAACATGGAACAATATGGAACATATAATCATTAGATCAGTAAAAGCTGCACAGTAATTGGCAATATCATTATTGATGGCCATCACCAGATGCTGCATCTTTCCTATATTATTTCACACAACAGTAATAATAAGTATTATGGAGCCCAGCCTGACACAAACCGATATAACATTAAACATTTACTGAACACCTGGTGCCACCTCATGCCCCTAAACCTTCTCCAGCATAATCTGGCTACCTGGAAAGGGGATGCCTAGAATCATTCCATAGCTCCTTTCCTCCACCCTCCAACTACCTAATAGATCTACAAATCTCTGATAATCCATGTCAAGACAGGGGCCAGACCTAAAATTATAGCTAAAATGAGGTCTAACATATAACAATAAAACAGGTCAATTTCCACCTACCCAAATGCTTCCTTATCTGAAAACCCCATTAAAGATGCCATGGTAGCAATTCCTATCCTAAATTAATGGGTGGAAAAATTAGATGGAGGAATACCCAATTTGTATAAGCACATGCCATTAACTATCCAGAACCGCAATCTGCTAAAGTGAATCATAATGAACAAAAAAGTCATGTGATGGTGGGTGTATCGCAGAAACGCTCCTTTGATAAAGCTCTTGGGCAAAACTGTCTGCCACAGGCAAACAAGCACACTTTATTTTCCCAAATCCTTCTGATCCATTTTAGACTGCGTAAAATAATCGAAACACTGAAGTAGGTTATGACCATGTCTTCTGAGATTATACCTCCTGGGAATGTGTTACTCTTTGGAATGAATTTGCTGATCCAGAAAATTTCTGGAAAATGCCATGGAAAGGCAACTCAGAAGAGCAAGGTTTTAAATGGCTGAAAAAGAAAAAGTAGAAATTAAAGTTAATATGCATGATAGGATAATTTCCATTAAGGGACAGTGTGAAACAGGGTTGAAGGCTAGATATTTCTAACAATTGTCTCTTGGACAAAAAATTCCCTTGTTATGTCCTTCCAGCCTAGTAAGCAATACCAAATCATTAATGCTAACATCAGTTTCTTGCCAATGGGTCCTGATCTGCCTTTGTTCTGTAAAACCAACCAGCAGACTCCTCTCTTGGAAGTTGCTAATGCTCAGGATCAGCACTGGCAACAAACTGAAAGGGTGATGGCTTATGTAAAAATGTTAACAGCATGGCAGTCAAACCCAAGATCATTATGAAGGGACATGAGCTGAGTCCACTCCTCCACCTTCATTTGTGTTCCAAACCTACTTAGGAAGCTCTCCTATGGTCCATCAGGTCAGTTGTTGACACTGTGGGCCTGCTGCAGGACTCAGCATTTAACATGATTGTTTGTTTGGAGTTGAAGCTGCTTCAAGCCTGGGTGTATCCAAAGAGGTCACTGAACCCTTCCTTTGCTCTCTTTTAAGGTCGCTTGAACTTCCACAACCCCTTCTAACTTTGTCAAATCTTGAATTTTTGCCTTCCTGAGTTGGGTGATTCAAAGGAAGGGTTCTTCTGAAGACTTACCATTTTAAAGATTTTTCCAGCAGCCAGGGCCCCCCTTTCCTTAAGGTCTAGAGGCCTTCATTCTATACATATGTAGCGGCCATAACCCATTGCAGGGCGGCCTTGACTTATTGGGCTTACCAGTTACCTTCTCTTGGCCTGCTCTTCCACGTCTAGAGGTTCCCAGGGTTGATACCCAACAACTTGAATGCTGACACAGATGAAGTCCTCTTTAAAAGGTTTTATTTTGCAGCAATAACTTTCAATAACACAGTCTCTTAGGGAACAGAGGGCACGGGTGAAGAACTCAGGCACCTTGAACTGCAAGTCTAGCAAAGTCTCTATTTCCACCCAGAGAGTAGCCACTCGCAGCTGGGTACTTCAAGGCTGAACAGATCTCTAGCCAGAGATCATGGCAGTCAGTACATTGACTCAAAACTTGAACAATCCTACGAACGTGTATTAGTTGCAACTAAGGGTAAACAGGAACCTTTTTCCTCCGTACCTGGAATGTTTCCCATCTCCTCAATAGTACTGGAAAAACGTGAATTTGTCAATGTCCTTCCTAACCCAGTAACCAGGCACTTCCCACCCACTTGCCGTCCCTCCTCTGAAGAGTCCTCCCCCAGTTACTTCCACGAGCTGTGGCACCTCTCCAAGCCGAGAGCACATCTGGACACCTTGAATCCTCCCTCAGTTACTGTGCCTCAGACCAGCCAGTTCCGAGACTCGGGAACAGACGGATCCCTACCCCAGACCAGGCAGTTCTATTAGGGGCCACTAACAGGAACATGTTGCGGGATGTTGGATACCCCGTGACCGGGACCCCTCACGGGCTACCCCAGTCCTGGAACCAGAACAGACCACACGGGTCTCATGAACACCTCTCCCCGAACCACGTGACCCACACCTCTTAAGTACCCCTTCCCAGACTCCTCAGTAGGCCGTGGCACTCCCACTGATTGGTTCCGAGAAGGCTGATACCCAAACATCCAACCAGACCTGGTTCTGGCCTGTCATGTGCACCTCACATGACCAGGCAGAACTTCCAAACACAGCCTGGCCAGACTGGTGTTAAGGTCTAACCTACAGAATCACCCTCAGAACCCCTACTGTTCTGAGGCAAAAACTAAATTTACATGCGTATGACATTTTGTCCAAAATGTCATCCGCTACACATGTATTAACCTCCCCAAAAGAAACATGCACTGTAGCCAAGTTAGCTAAAGATTCATTCATCCTTTCCTGTGTAACTTGCATTACTATACATAAGGCTACAAATAAAACAAGTTATACATATATTTAGTAAATTAGCCATTCTAGTGCAGGCATTTGCCCTTGTAGCCTTTCTACAGACTTTATTGTTTGTGCCCATTGTTACACATATTTCCCATAATATGGTTACCTGTAATATGTTCTAAATTGTTTGTGATTAAAGTGATTGTAAAAATACCAAACATGTCACACTCACCTGCTCTGTGCAATGGTTTTTCACAGAACAACCCCAAACCTCCTCTTCTGGGGTCCCCGCGCTGACACTCTGAGCTCCTCCTCGTCTCTGTGTGCCACCATAGGAACTCACCTTCTATAGTAGCACATGTGCAGTGTCGATCCTGAGGTGTGTTCTGTGTGTCTATTGACACACACAAAGTGCGGCTTTGCTCCGCCCCCTGCTCCCTCGTCACTGGGATAGATTGACAGCAGCAGGAGACAATTGCCTCCACAGCTCCTACTGATCCAGTGAAAATGGAGAGAGCGGAGATAGATGCTGCTCTTGGTCACATCACTTGATCGAGATTTGGCCCAGTTAAGTATTTTGGGGGAGCTGGGGGAAGAAAGAGCTGACAATGCAGAGAATGCATTAACAATGCATTCATGTAAAAAACCTTCAGCCTTTACAACCATTTTAAGGCCTTTTACACTTTGTCTTTAGCTTGTAGAGGAACAGAATTTACAATATTGCTTTAAGAGCATTTGCAAACCTTTAGCCATCTAAGAGAATTTCGTAAAGCCTTTTTAAACCCAATGTATAATCCCATCATAACCTGTCAGGTTATAGTGTCTTGTTTCTTTCTGTGCAAGCCTTACACCTAAGAAGTCATCATTTCCATACACTGCATAGATGGTGGCCAGTGAGCCTAAAATAGCTGTATGTTGTTTGTTGTAAATGCCACTATAACAAGATATCTTAAATGTGTTAATCCGAGTACCCAAATAAGAAAATTATTACTGTACCAAGTAATATTACCAAAATGAAAGCAGTCAATTAATTATTAAGCTAGGTTCACACTGCTGCAATCCGATTTTGGTGCGATTATGTAGTATGTGGTTTGCATATTCTATGGGGCCAAAGTAGTGCCAGAATTGCACCATAGTAGTATAGCAATCTTTTCCAAAATCGTGCCATGCTGAGTTGCATTGATGTGAACAGGCACCATTGAAAACAATGTGATTTGTTCTGTGCAACTCTGAAATCACACTAGTGTGAATGGAGCCTAAATCTCAGTGTTCTCTCTTTTTTAAAGCAGAAAAGTGAAAAGATAATATAACACAAAAATATTATTATAATCAAAACAGGTAATAGATTCCTGAGCATCATTCCAATATACATGCTCATACATATCCAAAATCTATTTAAGGGAGAATTCTATACAAATATAAAGCATAAATTAATACAGCTCTGCATTCATAATACATCATGAAATGTTTTGTAATTGCAAGCCACGTAAGTACCTGAATTTGACTTGGTATTAGTCTCTTTCAGTCCCTGGACAACAGTGCTCAGATCTTGTCTGTGCAACTCTCCACCTCTGCCTTGAGAGTGTGTGAGAGCTATAGTCCCCCATATGTGTCAGGGCAGTCCATCAGCATGTGAATTGGAAAGAAGAAAGAGGTGGAGGAGTAGAGGGGGGAAATGGGGAAAGAAGAGGGAGAGATCACATTAGCAAGATTCGCCAACTACTACCCCCATAGCACTTATACCCCTCCTTTTAAGCTTGCCTGATATTTTTCTGGGGGGAGGTGATACTTATTTGGGGAAGGGTACGCAGCTTATGGCTGACGGATTGTACATTTTATTGTTGCTGTTGCAAGGCCTTAGAAATGACCACCTCTATGTTCTGCTGGCCGCTCTTCACTCTGTTTTGTAGAATAGCAGGAAGCCTTTGGCTTTGTTTTTTCTTCCTGCAGCCAAGCTTCAAGGGTCCTGACTATATTGAAAGAAATATAAAAAAACCCAACTGGCTGCTGAGTGCCTGGCAAGAGAAAGAATATGCTGGCAAAGCAGAGAAACTACAGATATGCCTGGCCTCTGCTATACACAGCCCAACCACAGCATCAATACCAAAAAATGCAAAAAATAAATAAAAAAATAAAATAACTGCAGGTGGCAATTTGCCAGTCTGGTCAGAAAATTTCCAATAAATTATATAGGGGAGTGGTTGCAGTACAAATAGCTTGGAAAAAGAGGGCTTAGCCCTTGTACACACGGTCAGAGAATCCGTCGGAATGTGTCCTATCGGACCGTGTCGTCAGATAATCCGACTGTGTGTGGTATGCATCGGACTGATTCCGTCGGAATATCCGTCGGACCCAATTTTCCAACATGTTGGAAATATTTCCCGACCAACTGGGCCGGTCGGACACACTCCAATCATGTGTAGCGAATTTTGATCGGACCAAGTGCCACGCATGCTCAGATCAAATTCCTACATCAAAGCTATTGGCTACTAGCCTGAATGTAGTCCCATCTACGTCATCACGTTCTGAAAGATCAGATTTTTCGACAACTTAGTTCGACCGTGTGTATGCAACAGTTTCGGACAAGATCCGACGGACAAAATCCGACTGAGAAAATCAGTGTGTACAGGGGCTTAGACTGCAAGACTTGGGTGTGATTGCCTGCACAATATTCATGGCTATTCTCCTTCAAATAAAAACATTCAAATTTTTTTTTTGTCTCTTCTTTTTATATTGCAGCTTACGCAAGCTGTTTCCCCACTGTCCAGTCACTGTAATATACTTGTGCCTATAGTCTCTCATATGATACAAGGTTACGTTTATTGCATGTTAAAACCTGTCTTGTTTTTTTCTATTTGCCGCCTATTTAAGTGCTTGGGTACTGTCCTGAGGCTAGCCAATTTCTAGCAAACCCATACCTGGTGTCTATATTTAGAAAATATTAAGAATAATTGGGGGTACCGGGATAGGTGGATCTTCTGTTGCAGGTTTGAAGTATTTTTGTGCTACATTTGCATGGATATATAGCCACAGTGTAAATGGCAGTGGCAAGACTCTGATTCCTGCTGCTGTTTTTGGCATACTGTGCTCAAAAGGTTGCCTACCCCTGTATTTGACTATTTTCACAAATTAGTATTAATATAATATTGTTGACGTGCAGGCCAGAATTCTAAAATTTTGACTGACATTTTTTCCTTCATTTAATTTTTAGGTGGCATGTCAGCAAAAGATGGCATATCAGACCTGCTCATCCTGCTTTTCATCATTATATTAACATCATTGCAATAATGTCAGTTTTAAATGATTTTGGTTCACTTAACAAGCAATATAAATGATAAAATCAGTTTAACTGATTTTGGAAAAGGTTTAGTATACATTTTAACATGACAGAGTCAGTTTTCATTTGAAAATCTGATAAGGATCTCAATACAGTAAATGTGGTGCCCAACCATTTCTATTTTACATTCTTTAATTCCACCTTTATACTTTTTATTTAACTCTAATTACTTGTCCTTTTTCTCTCCTTGATCTGTGCCCAAGGCACTTATCCTTGCTGGAGAATTGTAGTTCTCTTTTCTAACCCTATCTTAATTTTCTATTTCTCGTCTCACTGTAAACATTTGTTGGCTAACAAGTTATAGTCCATTGTGACATACAATTCTTGATGCTTCTTTATTGTATTATAAGGTTAAATGTCATCAATGAGTTTACTTTAGACTGATTTTCCTTTTAATATATACATGAAAGGTATTCAAAGCAATACATGTCTGAATGCTTAACATGTGTCACATAAAGAATTATATGTCTTTTTTGTTGTATTTACTTTATGCTATGCAATAAATCTTATAAACATTTCAATTAAAATGAAAGGAAACCAATTGTGATTAATATTGGTGTTAATTTAGAGTGTGTGCATATATTTTTTACTCGATTAGAAAGGATCCTGGAGTGGGGCTTTAAGAGAAACTATAATAGCAAGTTTTAATTTTTTTTAAAGCAGCTGTAAAAAATAATGTTGCCCCTGCAGGTTAATGTCATAATACGCTATATGCATCACATACTAGCACATTATGACAGACTTACCTAAAAAAACAAAGTCCTTTAGTGGCTCGCTGTCACTGCTGTTGGTGGCCATTTGAATGCCTGGGTTGAGATTAAGTCACTCCCACGCATGTGCACGGGAGTCATGATTGCAGTATTGTTCCCTGAATTGACAGTGTAAACTGTATATACCGTATATACTCGAGTATAGGCCGACCCGAATATAAGCCGAGGCCCCCAATTTACCCCCAAAAAAACTGGCAAACTTATTGACTCGTGTATAAGCCGAGGGTGAGACATGCCTGTCCATCCCTGTGTGTGTGTCCGTCCATCCCTGTGTGTCCGTCCATCCCTGTGTGTCCGTCCATCCCTGTGTGTCCGTCCATCCCTGTGTGTCCGTCCATCCATCCCTGTGTGTGTGTGTGTCCATCCATCCATCCATCCCTGTGTGTGTGTGTCTCCATCCATCCATCCATCCATCCCTGTGTGTGTGTGTCTCCATCCATCCATCCATCCATCCATCCCTGTGTGTGTGTGTCTCCATCCATCCATCCATCCATCCCTGTGTGTGTCTCCATCCATGTGTGTGTGTGTGTGTGTGTGTGTGTGTGTGTGTGTGTGTGTGTGTGTGTGTGTGTGTGTGTGTGTCCAGCCTACCTTTGTCCCGAGCCTCCGTCCCGTGCCTTGCCTCCTTGCCTCCGTCCCGTGCCGTGCCTTGCCTCCTTGCATCCGTCCCGTGTCGTGCCTTGCCTTGCCCCCGTCCCGTCCCGTCCCGTGCCGTGCCGTCCCGTGCCCTCTTCGTCGGCGGCCATTGTAAAGTTCAAAAGCTGCGCCGCCGCCTTCGCCTGTGATAGGCGGAACACTGAATTTCCCAGCAGCCTGTGTTCCGCCTATCACAGACGTCGTATCATCCTCGTCCGTAGTACGAGGATGATACGACGTCCGTGATAGGCGGAACACAGGCTGCTGGGAAATTCAGTGTTCCGCCTATCACAGGCGAAGGCGGAGCCGGAGGCGCGGCTTTTGAATAGAATGGCCGCTGTCTGTCTGCTCGACACGCTGATCGAGCGGGCAGACAGCGATGACTCGAGTATAAGCCGAGGGGGGCACTTTCAGCCTCAAAAAAGAGGCTGAAAATCTCGGCTTATACTCGAGTATATACGGTATATATATATATATATATGTATGTATATGTATATATATATATATATATATATATATACACACACACACACACACACACACACACACAATATTGTCACAGTATTAGTATTGGGACACCTGCCTTTACACGCACATGAATTTTAATGGCATCCCAGCCTTAGTCCGTAGAATTCAGTATTGAGTTGGCCGACCCCCTGCAGCTATAACAGCTTCAAAACTTCTGGGAAGGCTGTCCAGAAAGTTTAGGAGTGTGTCTATCGGTCAGCTGGGGGAGGATGTGATGTGGGAAAGCTGGGGGAGGAGCCCGAGGCGGTGTCTGTGAGGACGGAAGGGGAGGCAGGAGATCCATGGCAGCAAGTCTGATGCAGATGCTGGTGAAGTGGGATAGAACACTGTGTTAGAGGACAGCACATGGTGACCCCCGCAGATGCCTATCCCCCATGATATTGGATCAGGAGACCAAGGAGGAGCGACTGATAGATCGGGGTGGACAGCAGTAAAGGATGCAGGAAACTGAACAGGGGTATGTGAGAGATATCCCTGGTTCAATCAAAAAAATGGCTGCAAGAGAAAACACCTGATCCTGAGACCCCACAAGTGACTGTTGGTTGCTGGCCTCCCCTCTGTCTCCTCCATACGCCCCCCCTCTTATCTCTGCCTTTGTGTCCTCTGTATATTATGCTCTGCATACTACCCTCCAGAGCCCCTAGGTTATCCAGCGCTGTTGCATCGTGAACTGTGTTTGAACTGTGTTTGCTGTGGAAGCTAAAGAGATTTGATGACTAACTGAGGGAGAGATGCAGCAGCTGGGGCTGGCTAAAATTTAACTGACTGGAGACATAAGAGAGGTCTTGATGGAGCAATGATTCTTTTTGAAACCTATGAATCTATGAGAGCTACGGAATTGAAATGTTTGTAAGAACGTACCAATGAGAGGACTTGTTTAAATGTCAATGATTGCCTAATAACCCTAGGAGTGGCTCAATTGATTAAATGCTGGAATTACTGGAAACTGCTAAACTGATAGTTGAAACTAGTACCGTATATACTCGAGTATAAGCCGAGATTTTCAGCCTCTTTTTTGAGGCTGAAAGTGCCCCCCTCGGCTTATACTCGAGTCATCGCTGTCTGCCCGCTCGATCAGCGTGTCGAGCAGACAGACAGCGGCAATTCTATTCAAAAGCCGCGCCTCCGGCTCCGCCTTCGCCTGTGATAGGCGGAACACTGAATTTCCCAGCAGCCTGTGTTCCGCCTATCACGGACATCGTATCATCCTCGTACTACGGACGAGGATGATACGACGTCTGTGATAGGCGGAACACAGGCTGCTGGGAAATTCAGTGTTCCGCCTATCACAGGCGAAGGCGGCGGCGCAGCTTTTGAACTTTACAATGGCCGCCGACGAAGAGGGCACGGGACGGCACGGCACGGGACGGGACGGGGGCAAGGCAAGGCACGACACGGGACGGATGCAAGGAGGCAAGGCACGGCACGGGACGGAGGCAAGGAGGCAAGGCACGGGACGGAGGCTCGGGACAAAGGTAGGCTGGACACACACACACACACACACACACACACACACACACACACACACACACACACACACATGGATGGAGACACACACAGGGATGGATGGATGGATGGATGGATGGAGACACACACACACAGGGATGGATGGATGGATGGATGGAGACACACACACACAGGGATGGATGGATGGATGGATGGAGACACACACACACAGGGATGGATGGATGGATGGACACACACACACACAGGGATGGATGGACGGACACACAGGGATGGACGGACACACAGGGATGGACGGACACACAGGGATGGACGGACACACAGGGATGGACGGACACACACACAGGGATGGACAGGCATGTCTCACCCTCGGCTTATACACGAGTCAATAAGTTTGCCAGTTTTTTTGGGGGTAAATTGGGGGCCTCGGCTTATATTCGGGTCGGCCTATACTCGAGTATATACGGTACTGAGTTTTAAGCTCACTTAAGGACTAAGTATTGATACAGCTTAGTACTGACTGAAAAGGTTATGAACTATGCTAGGAACTAAGCTGCAAATTAAGTGATGAACTCTGCGATTTAACTATGCGATAAGTTCGGAGCGATATCTACTGGAGAGTAACTTTCCTTCCTGTGGTGGATAGCAGCTGATTAGATAATTGGGTTAAGCTAATATAGAGCTGCAAAAGCATAAGGACATTCCTTTTTTTTCTTCCCCCCCCCCCCCCTCTGCGTTTTTTTTTTTCCTTCGTATCTTCCCGCCTCTCTTACGTTATACAGAGACCGGGAAAGAGGGATGAATGGTACGTTTTTCATAGGTTCTTTATAGGATTTTCATAGGTGCCCCAGCAAAATAAAATACAAAAAAAAAAATCCACCAAGTTGCAGAATTTTCAATTCCATCTAAACTAGGGGGCCTGAAAGGGTTAAGTGACTGGAGACATAAGAGAGGTCTTGATGGAGCAATGATTTTGTCTGAAAACTATGAATCCAGGAGTGGCTCAATTGATTAAATGCTGGAAGTACTGGAAACTACTAAACTGATAGTTGAAACTAGTACTGAGTTTTAAGCTCACTTAAGGACTAAGTATTGATACAGCTTAGTACTGACTGAAAAGGTTATGAACTATGTTACGAACTAAGCTGCAAATTAAATGATGAACTCTGCGATTTAACTATGCGATAAGCTCGGAGCGATATTTTCTGGAGAGTAACTTTCCATTATGTGGTGGATAGCAGCTGATTAGACAATTGGATCAAGCAGAAATAGAGCTGCAAAAGTATAAGGACATTCCCCTTTTTTTTTTTTGTTCCTTATGCGTTTTCTTTTTTTTTTTTTCCTCTCTCTCTACGTGTCCTCCCGCCCCTCTTACGCTATATAGAGATCGGAAAAAAGGGACGAAGGGTACGTTTTGTTTTTTTATTGTTCCTTTACAGGATCTTTACAGGTGCCCTAATAAAAAAAAAAAAGTAAAAAAAAAAAAAAAATCCATCAAGTCGCAGAATTTTTAATTCTTAAAGCAAAAGTGAAGAGAAGTATTCCATCTAAACTAGGGTGCCTGAGAGGTAAAACGGCAGGATATTCTTCTCTCCCCTTGCCCCTCCATTCAAATCAATAAAAGCAAAGATTGGAACCGAGAGTTACTCCCCTCTATACAGGACAACTATTTTGTCAAACAAGATAAGTGAACAAGATACATGATGAGGGGAAGATCACATAAAACAACAGAACCTAAAACCCAGAGGGAGAGTTTAAATACTAGTGTAACAGCTAGTTCAATACAAAAATACTTGACAACTAAAGAGGGTAACCAAAAAAGCCCAGATGTAGAAAAAAAAACATCCTTGCCAACCAAAAACGCAAAAAAGGAAATGGCTAAGTTAAAAGGAGCCCAAGGAGATAAAACAAGAGAAGAAACACAAACAGAGAGAGAGATGGAAACTTACGAGGGGGACGGGGAAGAATAGCGAAGTATAGCTCAAATGCCCACGAAGATCGAGATGATGGTAATGTTTGAAAGGATGGAAAGTTTAATTAAGAGTGAGATTACAAATGTCCGGATGGATCTGGGCCATTTGCTGCGGAGAGTAGAAGAGGCTGAGGAGAGAACTGAGAAACAAACACAAGAAATCGCAGAATTAAAATCGCAAGTGAAAGCACTGCAAATAAACCAAAGAAATACCTTCTATAAAATGGAAGCACAGGAAAATCAAAATAGACGCCAAAATCTAAGGATAAGAGCCCTCCCAGAGCAAAATGGAGAGAAACTGGAAGAAAAAATAAGGAAAATATTTAACCCCCTACTAGGACGAGAAGAGGACGAGGAGTTAAAGATCGATAGAGTACCGTATATACTCGAGTATAAGCCGAGATTTTCAGCCTCTTTTTTGAGGCTGAAAGTGCCCCCCTCGGCTTATACTCGAGTCATCGCTGTCTGCCCGCTCGATCAGCGTGTCGAGCAGACAGACAGCGGCCATTCTATAATTCAAAAGCCGCGCCTCCGGCTCCGCCTTCGCCTGTGATAGGCGGAACACTGAATTTCCCAGCAGCCTGTGTTCCGCCTATCACGGACATCGTATCATCCTCGTACTACGGACGAGGATGATACGATGTACGTGATAGGCGGAACACAGGCTGCTGGGAAATTCAGTGTTCCGCCTATCACAGGCGAAGGCGGCGGCGCAGCTTTTGAATTTTACAATGGCCGCCGAGGCGCCGACGAAGAGGGCACGGGACGGAGGCAAGGCAAGGCACGGCACGGGACGGGACGGAGGCAAGGCACGGCGGCGAGGCACGGAGGCAAGGAGGCAAGGCACGGGACGGAGGCTCGGGACAAAGGCTCGGGACACAGGTAGGCTGGACACACACACACACACACACACACACACACACACACACACACACGGATGGATACACACACACACAGGGATGGATGGATGGATGGAGACACACACACACAGGGATGGATGGATGGATGGATGGATGGAGACACACACACACAGGGATGGATGGATGGATGGACACACACACACACAGGGATGGATGGACGGACACACAGGGATGGACGGACACACAGGGATGGACGGACACACACACAGGGATGGACAGGCATGTCTTACCCTCGGCTTATACACGAGTCAATAAGTTTGCCAGTTTTTTGGGGGGTAAATTGGGGGCCTCGGCTTATATTCGGGTCGGCCTATACTCGAGTATATACGGTACATAGAATTAGAAAGCCTCTAGGAATGAAGGAGGAGACCCCACGAGATGTCATTGTTAAATTCCATCGGTATACAGATAAGGAGAAAATATGGAGGAACCTCAGAGAGAGACACCCGTTGCAATACGAGCAAACAACTTTGCAAGTATTTGCGGACTTGTCAAGTGAAACATTATCCAGAAGAAGACAATTAAAACCATTACTAGAACATTTAAGACAAGCTAATATTAAATATAGTTGGGGGTTTCCTGCAGCATTGATAGTACAGATAGAGGTAAAGTAAATAAAAGTTAATGTGGGTATGGGTGGAAACGGGAAGAGCCTCCCTGGACTATCTGCTCCCTCCTCTCCCCCCCTATGTCTACCGGGCCTTCAAGGCCGGGGGGGAGTGGAGGGACACGGAATGCCGGGCTTGGAGCTTCACCCCAAGGGGTGAGGTACATATTGCAGGATGGGGATATATTCTGGATATAGGTACAAGGACCAAAGAGGGGTCTGGGAGGGTTGGGAGGAGGTTGGGAGGGGGGGTGGGAGGGGTGGGGGGAGAAAGAAGACCCGACAGCAGAGAACCTCGTTAAGTGAGAAAAGAGGAGAAACCAGCCTGACTAAAATCTATGTCTATAGTTAATTGTTTGTCATATAACGTTAGGGGGCTAAATGAATCAGCAAAGCGGTTTAAAATTCTGAAAGAAATAGAACAATATGAAGCGGGTATAGTGTTCTTACAGGAAACCCATCTATTATACGAAAGCAAGATTAGAATATACTCCCCTAGGTTCCCGGTGTGGTTTTATGGAGATTCTTACTCAAGGAACTCAAAAGGGGTAGCTATCGGTATAGGACGGG
Source organism: Lithobates pipiens (assembly GCF_037356315.1). Lineage (NCBI taxonomy): Eukaryota > Metazoa > Chordata > Amphibia > Anura > Ranidae > Lithobates > Lithobates pipiens. The sequence continues at coordinate 195,943,520 of NW_027507764.1, forward strand.
AGGTATACTATAAAATAGAAGAAAGATTAGTCGAGCCGGAGGGTAGATTCCTCTTTCTGAAGGGGAAACTATGGGGAGTAGACTATACCCTCGCTAACATATACTGCCCAAATAGAAGTCCAACGGTTTTTCTGAAAGGAATATTGGAGAAATTATGGGATTTTAAAAGAGGAAGAGTAATTATAGCTGGAGATATGAACTTTTGTATGAATCCGCAAATGGATAGTTCGTCCCGTGTGCAGGGGATTGGGAAGGAGCAGAGGAGAATAATAAAACACAGGCTATATCAGTACCAGCTTATGGATGTGTGGAGAACTATGCACCCAAGGATACGAGACTACTCGTTCTATTCCCCAGTACACGGGACGTACACAAGGATCGACTACTGGTTAGTGGAACATAGGGTTCTGGACGAGGTGATATCCACAGATATAGGAATTAGAACATTGTCTGATCATTCTCCAATATGCCTGAAGATCAAAATCCCAGGATTTCAGAAATCTCCTTTTTCCTGGAAATTGAATAGGGAACTGTTGGACGAGAAGGGAGAGGAAATAATTAGAAAGGAATTGGAGTTTTTTTTTACCACTAATTTAAATGAAGAGAATATGGAAAATATTATTTGGGAGACACATAAAGCTTATATAAGAGGGATATATATTTCACTAGGTACAAATAGGAAGAGAGAAGGTATTAAAAAGAGTAGAGAGTTGAGGGAGGAAATCCATGGATTAGAGCAAGAACATAAAAAGGCAAATGGCAGGGAAAGTGGACAGGTAGTGGACCTATTACATAAACTGGCTATGAAAAGAGAGGAACTCGGGGAATTAATGGAACAGGAAATGAGGACGATATATAATAGGATTAATAAAGAGAGATATTATAGCGGCATTAAAAATAGCAAGATCTTAGCAAAGATATTGAGGAAAAAAAGATCGAAGAATTATATAGAGAAAATATTAAATAAAGAGGGAGAGTCGGTCTATAAAACTAAGGAAATAGCAGAAGTTTTTAGAGAATATTATGGGCAGTTATATTCCGTGAGAAAAAAAGAGACAGAAAAGCAAAAGATGAAGAGAAGGGGAAAAATCAAAGACTATATATTTCAAGCAAATATCCCTAAAATACCGGGGGAATTGGCGCAGGAATTGGAGAATCCAATCTCAGTCCAAGAAGTAATACAGGCAATAAAAGAGACCAAAGGAGGAAAGAGTCCAGGGCCTGATGGCTATACAATAGAATATCTAAAAAAGTTTGGAGACATACTAGCCCCAATTTTATGTGCATATTATAATGGACTAGGTACAAAATATGGACTGAGCGAGGAGGCCTCCACTGCGACAATCTCCACGATATTGAAAGAGGGAAAAGAGAATACAATATGCTCAAACTATAGACCGATCTCACTACTCAATACGGACATTAAATTGTTCGCAAAAATATTGGCCGCTAGAATAAAGAAGTTAATGCCTAGCTTAGTCCATGCAGATCAGGTGGGATTCATTGAGGGGCGAGAAGGAAAAGATAATGGAGTAAGGTCATTATTACTGCTTCAGAGGATGAAGGAGAGTAGAATCCCCAGTCTACTCCTATCAATAGATGCTGAGAAAGCTTTTGACCGAGTAGACTGGGGATTCATGATGGGTACCCTAAGGGGAATGGGGTTTGGACCCAAAATTTTGAAGTGGATAAAGGCACTATATAACAGCCCCAAGGCAGTGGTAAGAGTTAATGGGGTACTATCAACAGCCTTCAGAATGAACAATGGGACTAGACAGGGGTGTCCGCTGTCCCCCCTATTGTTCGTTCTGGCATTGGAGCCACTCCTGGAGACGATAAGGAGAAACCCAGATATAAAGGGGGTTGAGATAGAGGGGGAAATACATAAGACAGCCGCATTCGCGGATGATATTCTGTTTTATGTATCCAGCCCACGAATCTCCATGCCAAACTTGTTAAAGGCTTTACAGGAATACGGAGAATTATCTAACTTTAAAATCAACCCAAGCAAGTCAGAAATCTTAAACGTAAATATAAATCCGAGAGAAGAACTTGACATTAAGAGAGAATTCCCATTTCTATGGCAAAAAGAAATTAAATATTTAGGGATTAAACTGACTGCATCAATAGAAAAAATTTACCTAATAAACTATATCCCCCTTCTAGAAGAATTGAGAGAAGAAATAAGGAGAATGAGAACAAAGCCCCTGTCATGGTTAGGAAGAATTAATGCCTTAAAAATGATTATTCAACCTAAAATCCTTTATAAATTTCAGCTATTACCAATATATATCCCCCCCCTATATTTTAAAATGATAAATTCTTTAATTTCTAAATTTATCTGGAACAACAAGAAACCTAGAATCCCACTGAAGACTTTGCAAAAGGGAAAAGACGAGGGGGGTCTGAATGTCCCAGACTTTAGAAAATATTACGAAGCAGCAGTGTTAACACGGGTGGTGGAATGGGCAAAATTAGAAAGTAAAAAAAGATGGGGAAAAATAGAACACAGTTTATCAGGCACAAATTTAGGTAGAGAAATCTGGACTCCTTTAAAATATAGATCACTAGGGAAGACAACACCTTTGGTCACAAAAAATGTGTTTAGAGTATGGGAGGGAATACACAAACATAACAAGTGGAAATATAATTCCCCTTTAATTTATTTAAAAGATAATGATTTTTTTGCACCTGGTAAAAGTACAATAGGAGGGAAATGGATAAAACAAGATAATATGCAATTACGACACATAATTAAAGAGGGGAAATTGAAAACACTAGCAATATTACAGAAAGAAAATGATTGGATGGATTTGAATGAGTGGCGATACCTGCAGCTTAGACATTTCGTCTCAAGACTACCACAACCGCTTAGAGATGGAGAAAATTTGACTGCCTTGGAGCGGATATGTGAGGGGAAATCCCCAAGGGCAGGTATTGCCCAGTTTTATAAGGTCTTGAGACGGGAATGTGAAGCGGAGGTACCAACTTTCATTAAAAAATGGGAAGAAGAGATAGGAGCACGGGGTGAAAACCAAAATATAGAAAAAATATTGAAGATGGTGCACAGATCCACAGAAAATAGTAAGATGATAGAAACAAATTATAAAATTTTAGTAAGATGGTATAGGACCCCAGATATAATGGCAAAGTACCAGGAGGGACAATCTGGGAAATGTTGGAGGAATTGTGGACAAACGGGAAGTTTGGCCCATATATGGTGGGATTGTCCCAAGATTAAAGAATATTGGAGAGAAATAATAAGATATATAGAAGTAATAGCTAAAATACAGTTACCTGAGAACCCATGGTTATGCCTATTCCATGCAGTAGATACCCCAATTAAGGAGTATAGGAATTCCCTCACAAGCTCATTAATAAACGTGGCAAAAAGCCTGATTCCGAAAAAATGGAAAGAAATAGAAGCACCCAAAGTAAAGGAATGGCTAGGAAAAGTTGAGGAAATGTATAGTATTGAAGGGCTGGGAATGGAGGAAGAAAGAGAAAGAAAGAGATTCCATGTGAAATGGAAATACTGGAAAATCTTTAGACAATCTATGATTTTTAACGAGGTAATGGGTCGGTAGGGGTGGGGAGAGGGGTGGGAGGGAGATATTTTAGAAGAACTCGAGAAGGAAAGAAAGAAAACCAGGATAATGTGAAAAATTGAAGGGCATGAATGTATTTTGGTCCTATGGTTTTCTTTTATAATACTTGATTATGTTTTGTAGGCAACTTAAATGAAAAATTTAAATAAAGAATAAAAAAAAAAAAAAAAAGAAGAAATGGTAGAGGTAAAAAAAAAGCACTTGTGGATTTAATGAACCTTTTTTTAAGGGTAATTCTCCTTACAGGGGGCGTGGCTTATGCCTACATATGTTTGCTAGTAGGTGTCCCTCATTCCCATCTCAAAATGTTGGGAGGTAGTCTCGCAAGTGCCATGCGATATTCCAGCTGCAGGGCCTATCTTGGGTGTAGGATTGCCACCTGTCTGGTATTCACCCGGACAGTTCAGGTTTTGAATCATGTGTCCGGGTTTCAGTCCACCTGAAACCTGGACACTTTATTCAGGACTTCTCTCATCAGGATTCTCCCTATAACAGCCACTCCCTCTGTACCTTCATCTGCTCACCGCCCCCAGCTGTCCCCCTCTATCTGCACTTTCATTTTACACTCTACCCCCCCCCCCCCCCCTGCACTGTTTCCCTTTTTTTTTCGCTTGGCTGCTCCTGGACCTCTCCTACTCCTCATCCATCCATGCTTTGGTTCACCTCCACTGTAACTCAACCTAACTGCCTTTCATTCACACTACATGGTGCTCATTCTCACTCCAACAAGCAAAGCTGCATCTCACTTCAGAACTGCTCATCTCCCATTCATTCAGCCTCTTCCTTCTCACCACCAACTCTGGTCCTCCCTGATCATTGCCTCCTTGCTCACTTCCATCTGCATCTTTCACCTTATATAGCAAGCTTCTTCTCTCTGCAATAGGGTGGCCAGACATCCCCGGTTTCTGGGGACAGTCTCCGGATTGAGGACACTGTCCCTGGACCAAGGCTGTCCCTGGTTTTGTCCCCGGATTCTATTTGAACAGGGGCTGGGGCAATTTCAAAAACAGTCAGTGCAGAATATAAAATAAAAAAAAAATCAGAATTGCACCCCCCCCCCCCCCCAATCTGCCGCTCCTACTAGCTTAGGGGAGTGTATTTTTTTTTCCCATTATCTGTGCCCCTTTCTGATGATCATGTGCTGGTCGGAGCAGAGGGAATATTTCTTCAGTTTTGGGTGCATACCCATCCATCTCTGCTCACATGTTCTTCTGCCTTGGCTCAAGTCCCGGCCAGCCACCTACCTGCTTATCTCCTTGCCTTCCTTGGGAGAGTGATTTGACTCTGCTCCCCACCCAGTAGTAGCCAGGGCCCAGAGAGTAAGACTTGACAGGCTGTGAGGCAGGCGGCAGCGGCGATGGGCAGAGAGTGCTTATTGCCGCCATTATCCGGTCACCTTACTCTGCAAGTCTCATTCCATTCCTCTCCCCCTCCCCATCCTTGTCTGAATTCCACCCAACTCCACCAACCTACCACCTATCTTTGCTGCATCCCCTCTTTCCATCCCTAGTCATCCCTCTATTCCCCCCCCCCCCCACCTTCCTGTCCTACCAGTCAACCCTCCCCTTGCAGCCCCTTCTACTTATACTACCCACAACCCCTCCATGTACAACCCCCCTCCCATCCTGCCACATTACACATTATTACTCTCCTTGGCACACCCAAAGACGTCCTAAGTCTTATACTAATCCTATAGTGTATACTACAAAATAAAATTGCTGTGCGTCACTAAAGTGTTTTGGGTTTGACTTGAAGAAAAGGTGGCAACCCTACCTGGGTGGGTGCACTGGGCCCAGGTCCCGAAGCTTAAGTGGAGTCCTCCCCTCCCTTCTCCTCGTGTGTGGCACACAGCAGCAATCTCCTGCTGTGGGGTCTGAATTGTTCTTCGACGCTATAAGAAAATCCTGCCTCCTAGACCGTCTTCTGTGATAGATGGTACACTGATCCAACGGGGGATTGAATCAGTGTGATGTGAGGTGGGACTTTCTTACAGTGGCCACCCTGGCGGACAATTCAAATCCAAGCTCAGCAGGAGATCGCAAGCCAGGTACTGATATGCTGCATTTGGTGGGCACTGCATTGGTAGATTACATTTGTTGGTGGGCACTGCACTGGAGGGCTGCATTTGGTGGGAACTGCACTGAAGGGCTGCATTTGGTGGGCACTGCACTGATAGGCTGCATTTGGTTGGCCGCATTTGGTGGGCACTGCACTGGTAGGCTGCATTTGGTGGGCACTGATAAGGCTGTATTTGATGGGCACTGATAAGGCTGTATTTGATGGGCACTGATGAGGCTGCATTTAGTGTGCACTGATGAGGCTGCATTTGGTGGACACTGGTAGGCTGCATTTGGTGAGCATTGATAAAGCTGCATTTGGTGGGCACTGCACTAGTGGGCACTGCACTGGTAGGCTGCATTTGGTGGGCACTGCACTGGTAGGTAGCATTTGGTGGGCACTGCACTGGTAGGCTGCAATTGATGGGCACTGGTAGGCTGCATTTGTTGGGCATTGATGAGGCTGTATTTGGTGGGCACTGATGAGGCTGCATTTGGTGGGCACTGATAAGCTGCATCGACAGGTCTCATCCGGATCCAGCATCAGGGAACGCCTAGACCAACAGGTGTCTGACTACATCGGGTTAACGGCCGATGTGGACTCTCTGAGGAGTGATGAAGCCCTGGACTACTGGGTGGGCAGGCTTGACCTCTGGCCAGAGCTTGCCCAATTTGCAATGGAACTGTTGGCTTGCCCCTCGTCCAGTGTCCTGTCCGAAAGGACGTTCAGCGCAGCAGGGGGGATTGTGACCGATATGCGCACTCACCTAGCTCAAGACAGTGTTGACTACCTCCCATTTATAAAAATGAATGAGGCATGGATCTCGGAGGAATTCAACACATGTGACGAGTAGACCATGTATATGCATAACTCTATAAACAATATATTTAATCAAGCACACGGACCTTTTTTCTACCTTTGGCTCACTTCCTTGTACAAACAAAGCACACCGTACTATATGCCTGTACCCTCCTGTTTGAAGAGATTGAGCGGTGTCATATTTTTGGGTCCCGCAGTGATTTTCTGGTATCAGTGCTGGTGTCAGTGTTCTCTCTCTATCTCGGTGCTGGTGTGGTGTCAGTGCTCTCTATCACGGTGCTGGTGTCAGTGCTCTCTATCTCAGGTGCTGGTGTGGTGTCAGTGCTCTCTATCTCGGTGCTGGTGTGGTGTCAGTGCTCTCTATCTCGGGGCTGGTGTGGTGTCAGTACTCTCTATCTCTCTGCTGGTGTCAGTGCTCTCTCTCTATCTCAGTGCTGGTGTGGTCTCAGTGCTCTCTATCTCGGTGCTGGTGTGGTCTCAGTGATCTCTATCACGGTGCTGGTGTGGTCTCAGTGATCTCTATCACGGTGCTGGTGTGGTCTCAGTGATCTCTATCACGGTGCTGGTGTCAGTGCTCTCTATCACTGTGCTGGTGTCAGTGCTCTCTATCACTGTGCTGGTGTGGTCTCAGTGCTCTCTATCTCGGTGCTGGTGTGGACTCAGTGATCTCTATCATGGTGCTGGTGTCAGTTCTCTCTCTATCTCGGTGCTGGTGTGGTGTAAGTGCTCTCTATTTCAGTGCTGGTGTCAGTGCTCTCTATCACGGTGCTGGTGTCAGTGCTCTCTATCTTGGTGCTGGTGTCAGTGCTCTCTATCTCGGTGCTGGTGTCAGTGCTCTCTATCTCGGTGCTGGTGTCAGTGCTCTCTATCTCGGTGCTGGTGTCAGTGCTCTCTATCTCAGTGCTGGTGTCAGTGCTCTCTATCTCAGTGCTGGTGTCAGTGCTCTCTATCTCAGTGCTGGTGTCAGTGCTCTCTATCACGGTGCTGGTGTCAGTGCTCTCTATCACGGTGCTGGTGTCAGTGCTCTCTATCACGGTGCTGGTGTCAGTGCTCTCTATCACGGTGCTGGTGTCAGTGCTCTATCACGGTGCTGGTGTCAGTGCTCTCTATCTCAGTGCTGGTGTCAGTGCTCTCTATCATGGTGCTGGTGTCAGTGCTCTCTATCACGGTGCTGGTGTCAGTGCTCTCTATCACGGTGCTGGTGTCAGTGCCCAGTCTCTATCGCGGTGCTGGTTTCAGACAGTGAGGGAGATAGCAGCGGAGAAGCCAATCAGCAGGCAGTGCCAGCACCATGGCTGAGGATCAGCACTGGACTGGCACCTCCGGACCACCGCAGTGGAGCCCTGCATAGGTGGGGGTAATGGCCGGGCAGAGGGAGGGGTTCAAGCACAGGTTGGCACACTGAGACACTGGCACAGGACTGCGCTGCCCTGACTGTGGCACTGATTATTTCCTGCACCTCCTTCATAGCCTGCTCTGACCTTGCCTCTCCTCCATGGCCTTCATGTGCTCCTGAATTGTCAAAATGTCACAGATAAAAAAAAGAATGCTTGTCGTTGTCGATCCCAGATTCACTTATTACTTTTGTTATGTCAGTGTCCATGTTGTGGGACTATGTGTGCACAGCTAGTAAGTATTTTGTGGCTGAAAATATGACCTGGAGGTTTTTAAGATTCGCCTGCCATTAAAGTCAATGGGGTCCGCCACAAACTTTGCGGTTCGCAAACTTTTGGCCGCGTTCGCGGTTGCAAAACATCCCGTCGGAAGTTCGTCTATCACTACACATAAGAGAAAAAGAAAAATTACTTAGTTATTTGAAAAAGTTTATAACAGAAACTAAGAAAAACGTATATCTTCAATAATTTGAAGATTGTTTAGCAAAAAATAAAAAAAAACTCAGTGGTGAGTAAATACCACCAAAAGAAAGCTCTATCTGTCTCAAAAAAAAAAAAAAAAAGCTAAAATTGTCATATGGGTACAGCATTGCATGACCGCGCAATTGTCATTTAAAGTGCAATAGCACTGAAAGCTGAAAATTGGCCTGAGCAGGAAGGGGGTGAAAGTGCCTGGTATTTAAGTGGTTAAATGGCAATTGCTCGGTCATGCAACACTGTATGCAAATTACATTTATATAATTTTTTTCACACAAATAGAACACCACTGGGTTTTTCTTTATTTTTTTTATTATATAAACAAAAAAACTTTTGAAAGTTTTGAAAACAAAACAATATTCTCTGCTTTTTATTATAAAACATATCCAATAAAATCAAATATATTGGTTTGTTTGAAAGTTATAGCATCTACAAACATCTACAAACTACTGGAATTTACAAAGCAATAGATGCTATACTAATAATGGCGATGATCAATGTTTTTCCATCCCTTTTGAGTCAAAACGAAGGAGACAAGGAAAGTGGCACTTTGTGTGAAGCACATGGTAGCAAACACGTAGTTTAGTTGAACAAGGGGAATTTTATTCATATGAACCATTACTGATGAGTGGCATATCAGCCACAAAACGCGTAGAGCTACCTGATGCCTTGTTTCCACCCATCTACACCTAATTTTGAGCTACTATATGATATTTACCCCTTTAGGTCCAGTGAGGCCATAGGTCCTGCAGGCATTACCTCGTAACTATGATTTTATTCAACCTTGTCCTTGTTGAACTATGGAATTTTATTATGGTCTTAATTGAGATATTATTGCCGTTAAAGTGGAGGTCCACCCTAAAATGGACCTCCGCTCATCGGAATCCCCCCCCCTCCGGCGCCACAATTGGCACCTTTCAGGGGGGAGGGGGGTGCAGTTACCTGGATAATCCAGGTAACTGCACCCACTTCCGGGATAGCTGTCTGCGGAAAGGGGCGTAGATTACGCCCCTTTCCGCAACTGCCCGCCCCTTTGCGCAAGTGCCCCGCTGCCTGCTGGGAAACACACAGTTCCCAGAGGCAGCGGGGACCGTCCGGATTGCGCCGCGCGGCTCGCGCATGCGCAGTAGGGAACCGGGAAATGAAGCCGAAAGGCTCCATTTCCTGATTCCCATACCCAAGATGGGGGCGGCAGGACCCGACAGACGACCTAGCGATCGGCTTCGGGTGCCGACATCGCGGGCGCGCTGGACAGGTAAGTGTCACTATTTTAAAAGTCAGCAGCTGCAGTATTTGTAGCTGCTGGCTTTTAAAAAAAAAAAAAAACGCGGAGTCCCGGTGGACTCCCGCTTTAAATTGTTTATTGTTCATTATCATGCCTATTTTTCTACCACTGATACCAGTGGTTACACTTGAGACTTCCCTGTTATCATTATGGTTATTGTTGTTACTATGTTATCTTTTACCTGATACTAAGCCCCCTTTCACACTGGGGCGTTTTCAGGTGCTACAGCGCTAAAAATAGCGCCTGAAAAAATCCGGGCCCTTTCACTGCAGTGTGAAAGCCGGAGGGCTTTCACACTGGAGCGGTGGGCTAGCAGGACGGTGAAAAAAGTCCTGCTAGCCGCATCTTTGCAGCTGTGAAGGACACTGACAAAAGACAGCAGTGCACTCAGCAATCACCAGCACAGCAGTGCACCAGAACCCTATATACTGTACACCTAAGGACACCTAAGGACCTTTGTGGACCTAGTAGTAATAGCTAGCTAGTTATTAAACTGACTGTCCCTGCTGCACACAGCGTCCTGTCCCTACACTGACAAAAGACAGGCTGCTGCAATCACCAGCACAGCAGTGCACTGAACGCTATATACTGTACTACACCTATACCAGTCCTTAAAAGGACTTTTGTGGACCTAATAGCTAGCAATTTGTGTCACTACAGTCTCTCCCTGCTCCACACAGCGTCCTGTCCCTAAACTGACATAAGACAGAATGTAAAATGGCCGCCAGATCAGGTCTATTTAGGGGGAATGTCCAATTGTCCATGTGCTGAAATGTCTCAATTGGCTGTCCTGTACCCCATGATGGATGTGTCATCATGGGTCAAAGTTCTTTCACACTGTAAACACATATGTCCGCCGGGCGAACAGCGGCAATAGTCCGCCGATCGAGCGAATCGCGAACACGCCAAATTCGCCGCAAACCGACTGCTGGGCGAACAGTTCAGCCATCCCTAGTTATAACATCCCATATAGATGCGGATAGACCTCAACACTGACATCTACTGGGGCAATAGGGAATTAAATCCCATTACCATAACCCAAAGGAACTGGGACCTCAAAAAATCTAATATCCCAACTCCCTACAATAAATGAAAATAAAACCAGATGTCAAATAATCCATAGTATACCTACGTGGTGATAAATCACGCAATATGGAAAAAGTTTATTAAAATAAATAACACCATTGAAGCAAAAAACACCACGTGTTCGCTAATGGGATGGATGTTATTTCATATCCAACCATCACATCCCAAATCAGCCTCAACCAGTATTGCTTATCAGCAAACATTACCTCTAACCACGATATGCAACTAAATTACTGTGAAACGCCCTCAAATCGCCACCCTCACAATAGCATAGTATCATATTATCCCACTGCAAAAATCAAGTATATATCAAATAAATAAAAATGAATAAAAAATAAAAAATAAACCCAATTGATATGGCCACTGAGGCTTCACAGCAAGGTAATAGAAATTATATTAAAATTAATTGGTATCAGGAATTATCAATAATGTCCACATTCAACCCAAAAGGGTATAGCATTTTATTTTATGAATCCACGCCATCTCAAGTCTCGAGATTCCCCGTACTAAGGAACCACCTCTCCAATGAGGAGTATAACTATAAATGCCAAGAAAAATGGTCTTAGCCGGATCTTTATTATGGACCTCCAGGTAATGTCTCGAGACTGGATGTTTAGGAAAGCCGTGGATGATATTAGCTATATGCTCGTTGAGCCTCACCAAGAGGGCCCGCTTGGTCCTGCCCACATACTGCAGCCCACATGGGCACTGGAGCAGGTATACGACCCCCTCGTTGGAACATGTAACAAAAGGCTTAATGTCAAACTCCTTCAGGGTGCTGGATGATGTGAATTTATGGGTTCTTCTATGCGTGCACCCACTCAAAGAGCAGACCCTGCACCTCCTGCACTGATAGAACCCAGTTAGATTCTCGAATAGGCGGTGGATCTAAAATATTAGGTGGCACTCTGCCCCTAATAGAAGGAACTCCCTTATAAACAACCTGTGGCTTCACAGGAAAGACAGTATTTAGAACAAGGTCATTGGTCAGAATGTGCCAAAGCTTCTTGATGAGCCTACTCACATTCCTATGCTGAATATGTGGTAAGGAAGGGGACAGAGGGTACCCTATCATTATTCCTAGGTCTCTCTATAAGTAGATCTTTCCTATCAATTAGTGATACTTCTTCCAATGTATTCATAAGGGAAACCTCAGAGTAACCTTTCTCTAAGAACCTCTTAGTAAGAATATCAGCCTGAAGGGAAAACTCCCTGGCATCCGAACAATTACGCCTTAGGCGCATATACTGACTTTTGGGCACTGACCTTATCCATGCCTCATAAGTTATGTTCAGTGCAGTGGCAATTATAAAACCATTTCCAGACACCCCAATCTTTAAGTCAAGGAAACAATTCTCCGTCTGACTGGCTTCATATTTAAAAAAAAAAATCCCTCTCGTGTTGACATTTAAATTCTCCATAAAAAGATCCAAATCAACTCGACTGCCATCCCATAGGAGGAGGATATCGTCTATGTACCTGGCCCACAACACCACTTGGGGCTTCTTGTGGGCATAGATGACATCCTCCTCCCAAAGGGCCATCAACAGGTTCGCCAGACTGGGGGTATATTTAGCCCCCAATGGCAACCCCTCTATCCTGCCTATAAAACTGACCACCAAACCAAAAATAACTCGTAGAAGCTGCAAACTGAAGCAATTCTAAGATGAATGAAATCTGCTTGTCGAACAGATTTGAATCTCGCCTCAAAAATATTCAATGGCAAACAAACCTTAGTCATGTGGTATGACAGTATACAAAGATGTAACATCTGCCGTCACAAGCCATAACCCGGCCTTGGGAGTAAGTCCAGCTAGCAGGTTAATCACATGTCTAGAATCTTTAATGTGTGAGGGCATTTTGTTGACCAGTGGTTGTAGAAAAAATCCACATACCTGCCCACCCGAGACGTAATGGAATCGATACCACTCACAATAGGGCAACCCGGGGGGCAGGTAGGATTCTTATGTATCTTGGGCAGATAATATATTACCGGAGTGAGCGGAGCTTTCGGCACAAGATACATTTTTCTTTTTTATTTAGAATCCCTGATTCATAACCTCTCTTGTCCAGTACCTCTAGTTCATTGCGATACTTGGTCTTAGGATCGAAAGAGAGGGGGGTATAAATATCTGAGTCTCCCAGGACATTATAAATCTCCTTCATGTAATCCTCTTTATTGAGAATTACAATCCCACCCCCCTTATCTGCAGGCCTAATGACCAACCCCTTATTTTCACATAAGGTGTCAAGACCAGCAACCATTTCCTCATTGGATCTAAGTCTCTTGATGGGCATTTGATCCAAGTCCCTCAAGATAGCATCCCTAAATACTTTGAGGGAGGGGGCCATAGCCCCTGGGGGATTAAATAAAGAGGCATTAGAAATCCCCGAAAGTTGAAATCCACCAGGTGAAACGTCATTAGTCTGGATAGGGTTAGAAACCATATATCTTTTCATATTCAACTTTCGTACAAATTTGTGGACATCCATATAGGTCTGAAATTTGTTCAACCCACGAGGGGGTGCAAACTTCAGATCCTTATCCAACACAAATTTTTCAGAATCAGTGAGGACAACTGTACTCAAGTTGAATATCCCAGCATCTGTCAAGGCCTTTTTCTTTTTAGCTTGTAACCTCTTTCCTCCTCTAGATCCTCTCTTTCGTCCCCCAATCACTTGGTACCTTGATTGGGCTTGTGAAAACCCCAATGTTGCTTACTCTGATTAGATGGCCCCACTTATGCTTCACAGCGAGGCTTGGTTCTAATGTTTTGTTATATAAAGCGATGAGTCAGTGCTTTCACAGATAATGATTCACAGATGTCAGTTTATTTATATATATTTTTTAGTTGTTACTCCTTTATATTTTCACTTTTCAGGATATTTAAATAGTTGTTATTTTTATTTACTATTTATTTAAAAAAAGTTAGAGGATTTATTGACATTCTTATATTACATTGTGGCGAATCAGCCAATCTGGATGGGCCGCTTATGCTTCACAGCGAGGCTTGGTTCTAATGTGTTGTTATATAAAGCGATGAGTCAGTGCGTCGCCTGGTTCCCATGAATAAGTCTTTTTACGACGAAACATACGTCGGGTGGCAGACGTGCTGATATCATCACGATACAGCGTAGGTTGGACAGGCAATTGCTTGCCGGCTGGCATTTTTTATGGTCGTTTTTACTGTTTTCTATGTAAGTGTATTTCTTTACTTTTATTAAATTTGTTATACGGAATTATGCTATGGTGAGTCTTCTTTGCATTTCCCTGGGATCTCGCGTACTGCCTTTCTGCTTCACATGCTGCTGTTGAAGGTCCCGGCCTGTTTCATTCAATAAGGGAGCCTACTGTGATCATGGTCTGAGGAGGTGCTGGGGAGATTGACTATGGGCATGAAATCACTGGCCTTTTGGTAAGCGCATATTTTGTGTGGTGGTGGTCACAATTCTTGGTGTTTTTTGGTTGCACAGAAGATTGAACACTTTTTATTTTTTATTTTTACTTTATTTTCTATTTTTATTTTTACAATATTATTACACTCATTATTATCACAATTTTTTAAATTATTATCACTAATATTGCTTATTGCTACTAGTAATCTAATATTTTTTTTATTTGTCCATGAATTCTTATGAAATTTAGGTATTTATTAAGTTTTTACTGGACTATTTTTCATTTATTGTATTTTTTTATCACTTCACTGGGATTTTTTGGAGTTTATTATTAACACTTGTTATTTATAATTCTTTTTATAAATTCTGGTATGTTTGATTTATTAGAAGGGTAGATCAACTTTTTTCACTACTATTGCAATCAATTAAATAATCACTAATAGGTGTTTATATTTAATTTTATTTACAGTATTTATGTATGTGTGTGGCTTTTTCTTTTTGTTATCTTATTGTGTTTACGTGTATCTTGTAAAACTGAGCTGCAGCGATTTTTAGCTGTACTGGTGTAGATTTAGGTTTAGCGCTGTATTTATTTTTCTTTTTAATTAGGAAATGAAGTCTTGCGGCTTCACTTCCCGGTTCCCTACTGTGCATGCGCGAGTCGCGCAGAGCAATCTAAATGGTCCGTACTGTCTCCGGGGCACGGCAGACAGCGTGGAGGGGCAGGAAGAGGGGTAGACTCCCATGGGAGTCTATGCCCGGAAGTGGGTACAAATACCTGTCTTAGACAGGTATCTGCACCCCCCCCCCCCCCCTGAAAGGTGCCAAATGTGACACCAGAAGGGGGGGAGGGTTCCAAAAAGCGGAGGTTCAATTTTTGTAATGAACCTCCGCTTTAAGGACCATATGCAACCACAGAGAGAACAGGAGTAAAGCCGCACCCACCACCAGGGATCACAGAGAGGAAGAGAAAACTGAGCTGCAGTGGAGTGTGGGAAGAGCAGAGCCTGCTGGGTGCAATTATGACTTGTGAGAGGTGTAGTCTGTAAACAGACTGAGCCTGTATTACAGAATGCCAATAGAACTACACATAACATGACTGGGGCTCTATAGAGAGGAAAAGGAAGGTCTGTACCCAGTCTTGAGGCAGATGTTGTGAGGACTTTGGGGGAGACAGACTGTGCTGCAGGTTGTTAGCAGAACATTTCACCACAGCATCAGGGAGGCTTTTTTACTTATGTAGCAAAGTCCCGTGCCTCTTTGGGCCTAATAGTTACCTCCAGAGTTAGGTACAGCCGACATCCTTCTTTGTAGAGTGGGTTACAAAGCATGGTGGGTGTAATGCAAGGTAGATTCATGGACGGCAGACACTTCTTGAATGCAAAGAGATTTATTGTCTATTGAACAGAACTGTGGGAGAGAGGGTTTAGGGCCAGGACACCCTTAGATAGTTGCAATGTTAATTAGCAGACTCTGAGACTTCTATAGGTAGACAGCCATACAGGGAAAGGCACCCAGCCAGACACCACATGGCACAGTCTTATAACAGTTTCTAACACAAGTTGTAATAAACTTCTTCACTTTCTTTACTTTCACTCCTTATGGGTCTTCACTCCACCGAACTCCCAGTCTCTCACTAGATTTACTGATCCACTGCCACTGGATCCCTCAGTATCTTCTTCAAACGTCACTCCCGCTTCCCTGCTGGGTCCCTAGCTTGGCACTCCAGATACTTCTCAAGCATCACCCCACTGGCCTGCTTGGTCTCTGACTTGGCACACAAAGTTGCTCTGCAAGCGTCACCTCTGCTGGCTGGGTCCCTGGCTTGACACCTGCTGAAGTTTCCCAATTCTTCACCGCCCCGGTTGGTGAGAACACTGCTCCAGTACTTGCTTCAGCATCTCACTGTGGTTCCTGGTAATGAGGTGGTCAGCTTCCCCTCTACCTCCGACCACGACGGGTTCTCCAGGCGACAGAACCATAATTTCTGGTTAGCTGCAAGCTGCAATCCCAAGCCTACGCTGCTCTCTTGCTTCTGGATAGGCCCTCAGACAGCCTAGTAGCCATATGTCCCCGAGATAGGCATCAGACTCTGGCCTAGTAGCCCGGGGCAGCACACCACACGTTCACCCAAACAGCCATCCAGGTGGCACAGAACCCTGATCACCTGACTCCACACAAATATATAGGTTCTCCCAGCAGGCCAAGGGATTTAAGAAAACCCCTGCCTATTGGCAGAGATACCCCATATACTCCTAATGTGTTCTTGCATTGTCCTTGTCTTATCTAATGTCACCAGGTACCTGGCCTAAGTCTAAAGCCGCGTACACACGGGCGGACTGTATGGCCTACTTAGTCCGCCGAAACACATTTCAGCGGACAGTCCGGAAGAAGAACGGAAGGCGGCGGCGGCGAAAGAAGACCGTGCCACCGCCTGTAAAAGAGCTAGAAGAAGGCACGGTGGCCCGGCAGAAGAACCGAAGAGGGGGACAAGACCCCCGAAGTCGGGAGAAGAGGCCGGCGGCGAGGAAGAAAGCCGGACTCCTCCGCTAGCAAAAGAGCTACAAGAAGATAGCGGAGGAGTCCGGCGAGAAGACCCCCGAAGACGGAAGACCCCCGGAGCTGTGCAATAAAGTATTTTATCTTGTGTGTTGTGTTTTTTTTGTACTTTTATTTTACAGGTGAATGGGTAGGGGTACATTGTACCCCATACTCATTCACATAGGGTGGGGGGCCGGTATCCGGGGGCCCCCTTATTAAAGGGGGCTCCCGGATTCCGATAAGCCCCCCGCCCGCAGACCCCGACAACCAACGGCCAGGGTTGTCGGGAAGAGCCCCTTGTCCTCACCAACATGGGGACAAGGTGCTTTGGGGTGGGGGGGCCGCGCGGCCCCCCCTTCCCCAAGGCACCCCCCGTGTTGAGGGCACGCGGCCTGGTACGGCTCAGGAGGGGGGGCGCTCGCTCGCCCCCCTTTCCTGGCCGGCCGGGTAGCGTGCTCGGACAAGGGTCTGTTGTGGACTTGGGGGGGACCCCCACGCCAATTTTTTTCGGCGTTGGGGTTCCCCTTTAAGTCCATACCAGGCGGGGCAAGCGACGTCTCCTTCGCGGGCCCCGCCTACCTGGAGACGCGCTCGAAATGAGCGGACTTTCCTCCGCGTGTGTGGGCGAGTCCGTTCATTTCAAAAGTAGAGCGGATAGTACGGCGGACTTAGTACGCCGTATTAGTCCGCTCAAAAAGTGCCGTGTGTGGTCAAGTCCATTCATTCGAAAGTATGACGGACTGTCCGTCGGATTGTATGACGGACTAAGTAGGCCATACAGTCCGCCCGTGTGTACGCGGCTTAAGAGTGAATGCCTTGGCAAAAACTGGGATGGGTGGGCAAACAAGGGAAGGATAACAATGACAAACAATGCACGTGGTGTACCACTTGGAATGAACATGACAAGTATGACAGATGCGTGAATGATAGTTCACACAAACTAAATTAAATCAAACATTATGTACAATTCAAGGGTTACATACCACCCAATAATTAAAGGAAACATAAGCAATCACCCTATATCCTAACTATCTACCTAATATATACAGTAGTAAAAGGGTATAAATGGTTAATGTTGTCATCCATGTTACATATGTTACATTCCTGTCTCGCCTTTTCCAAGGAAGATGCACTGGTGCAGCAACACCTGAGAAAGAAGAGAAATGAACAGCAATGCAAATGCATCCTATCCCTATAATAACATTGTGCAATATATACATAAGTGATTAAGTAGTTATTACTTGTCCTTAGCCAAGGAAAGCATAGCAGTGTAAGTACACCCTGTAATAGGTCTGAACCATATACATATGAAAGTGGGCTCCATTCTTTGCCCTTTCCATTAATCTAAAGAACTTTACTTAACATGTCCTTTCAAACACTCGTAATGTGAATAGAGGTTCACTCAGGTCAGCAGTGCGAACGCCACCTGGTGACAAACACTAAACAGTTCTGATGCATGGATTAGTCCATTATTCACAGGTAAGCATTTGCCCCTTTGCCACAGCTCATTCTACCTGACTAGCTAAATACCCCAGTGTCCTTGATGTGTCACAGTGTCAGAAACCATGAATCAAAACAAGACAAAAGTACAGTTAAATCACACTTGTTTAATAATAAAAGTAAATGCTACAAACGTAGTCAAAACATAGCCAAAGTTCGGTAACCGAAACGGATAGTCAGACAATCCAGAAAGTCAGGATGCCAGGGAACAGCAAAATGGAACAGCAAGCAGGATCTGCAGCCAGAAGGAATGTCAGCCAAGCAAGTTTTTAACAGGAAAGCAGGAGATAGTCTCTGTGATGTTGACCAAGGTGAAGGCACAGATCATCTGGGCTGGACGGCTTAAGTAGGCAGGACTGACGTGCAGTATTTCATCAACAGGGGAGTCACTGTGGAGAGATAGGAGCTGGCAATTAGCTGACAGCTGAGCAGCCAGCTCAGAGAAGGAAGGGCTGAGCCAAGCCCTGACACACAGTCTTTTAGACCCTGGATGTCTCCCCTGTGCTCCACTGAATGTAATGCAGTGCACATTGTACTTTATTACATTCTTTTCCCAGCCTTGATGGCCAATGAAAAATGTCAACAGGACCCAGGAGTGGGGAGGAGAGCCGACATATGGTCGCACCCCTCCCTCCCCTCTACCCTGCAGCATCCGCTATGCTGGTCCCAGGCACGCAGATGGGCAAGCGGAGCCTGGAATACATAGCAGGGAGCCACGTGCATGGTTAGAGCACTTTACAGGGGTCTGTGGAAGCCTTTGGGTGGCAGTGCAGCCGCCCAAATGCTTCCATCCAACAAGTAAAACCCTGCTGCATGCAGGGCTAAATGTTAAAAAATACTATCTGCCCGCATTGTCGGGCGGTAGGAATTATGCATCCCTGTACACCCTATTGGAACTGTGGTAATCATGGAAGAACTTCCCACAGTAGTTATGTTTTTTGGGGTGGTTGTGTAATATTAGGCTCTGGCTTGGCTGCCTGTATGTCGATTCTGACAGTGGAGTGCCTCTCACCTGGCTGCGCATTATTTGCCAACCTCTCTGAACTGTTTCACGATAGAAGTAAAAAAGCTAATCTTCCCTGTGCTTGTCCAGGAACCCGGGGCATTGTGGGAAAAGAATTTAAGGGAATTTGCCTGAATCTAAGCATGGTGCATAAATGGGCATGCTGGTGTTGCTCCTACCAACCAGGGGATTTTTTCCAAATTTTTGGGGTTTACCCAGCAATCGAACATTATTGAAAATAAGTACTCCAGGCGACTGCAGTGGTCACTAAGACTCAGGTTCTTTATGGCCCTAAATATCCCTGCTATTTTACTATGCTCGTAAGGACATTACGATGAACTGGAAACAATCGTCTCCCCCCCCTCTGTCAGATTTTGGAAAAGCCTAGTAAATGCCAGTTTGCCCCTTTATAAAGCCACCTACTCGGGCAAGGGCTTCCCACAAAAATTTGAAAAGGTATGGACCTGTTGGCTAGATGATAATACCATGGCAACTGATGCAGTAACCAATTTCTAGTTTAACAATATGTCTCTAGTCTGTTAGTATATTGATCCAACTATTCTCCTGTTGCATAATCCTCTCATTACCAACCTGAGCACAGTTTCTCCTGAATTGAACCTCTCCACACATTGGGTGTATAGTATAAATTAGTTTGTTTATGTTGTTTGTTGTGCTTTGTTGCGGTTTGTTGCCACATCAGAGAAACCGCCTCTACGTGGGCTAATTTTGTATGCTAATGGAAAACTCAATAAAAAAGATTTTGCAAAAAAAAAATGACGTCACTCCCGCGCATGCGCACGGGAGCCGACACGCGCGGCAGCTCCATTAATGGAAATGCCGCGCTCAGTGCGCCTGCGCGCCGCTGTCTATCATCCAATCATATGTAAGCAAAAATGCTGTTTATTTTTTTATTTTCTTTGCATATGATTGGGTATTCTTTGTAAAGTGAAGTTTTCGCTCATTTACTTACTTGCCTTTAGTAAATCAACCCCATTGTCACTAATACAGGGTATTTTGTGACTTTTAAAAGGCATGTTGATTTCTCATCGATGCTGATACAACTTTCTTAAAGCGGTTTGGTACCTAAAAATTAAACTTCATATTATTAAAATCACAAGATAGAATACTTACCTAAATGAACCCTGAAAAAAAAAATATTCTTTACTTACCTTTTATTTCAGATGTTTCTGCTGACTTCCTGGTTGTCCTCCCGTGGGAGTAGGCGTGGTTATCGTCCTCGCAATGGTCCCTGGGAAATTTCCCAGGAATCCATGGGGGGACAATGAAATTGCGAAATCTCGTGAGATTTCGTTAGGATGCCGGTCACGTGACGAGGGTGTGTCCGAATTTGCCATTTTTAAAGTGGGCAGGCAGCTGTATCTGCCATTACCACCATTGCACACTGAGCATGTGCGAGATGGAGCGGAGCATGCTGGGAGCCGAGCGTCATCAATATACAGGAAGTAAATGCCTGTGGGCTTCAGACGCCCACACTTAAAATGGAAAATGCCAGAGCACTTTTTTAAAAGTCATCCCGAGGAAAAGAATCGTCGCGCCGGGGGTCAAAAAAACGCCGGACGTGGATGCTAAGCGAAGGTAGCAGTCGCCCACCTGTAACACAGGTAAGAAAAAAAAAAAAAAAGAGCGGAATCCCGCTTTAAGAATACAGAAGGGCCATTAATCAATTTTGATGCAGAGCATGGCAATAGAAAAGGGTAGTGAGACAGATTTACTATTAGAAAGCAGATTGGTTCATAAATTCCCCCATCTGCTGCTTAGAGGTGTGACTTCAATATAAAACATGTCCTTGACCATGTCTAAAAGTTTTTTCTGTGTTTTGAGTAAAATGTTGCAAAATGTTATTTTATGCTTGCAGGATATACAGTTGTAGCCAGGTGCTCTGCCAACTAGAGAAGAGCAAAGAGTTGTGCTTCTGTGCCTGCTGCAGCGACAGTAATACCCGCAGAGAGGAAAGGGGACTTGCTGATGCAGAGCTCTTCTCTCCCTCATGGATGATGCAGCTGCACAAGGCACTGGGAAATGTATTCCGGAAAGAGACCTGTACTGTGAAAGTGAATGGCGCTGTGAACTGCAAGAGCCAAGGACACCTTGTAAGAGGAGGGGAGATGAGCACATTTTCTCCCAGGCCTTTGAGAAGAACTTACTCTTGCTGCTGGGAACTAGAGTGGTGCAGACCTGTACCTGAGTCTGTGCAGAGACCAGAGACCTGTAGCTGAGCGGTTGCAGAGGCCGGGGACCTGTCGCTGAGGCTGAATTTTGAGGACTGGATTTCAAGCACTGAACCACCAAGGATCAGGTTCCTGATGACCAGAGACAGACATGTGTCCAGGGCATGGTTCGCTGAGTGCCAAAACTGGTGAGCAGTTGTGGTTGTGTTTACGTCACCATTGTTAGCAGGTCAGTACAACAGGAGACTTCGAATTTGCGTAATAATCCCCAAACCAACCACTGCATGCTGATTTTAAAGGACGATAACCAAGTGCATCACCAAACAGATTGGGCTCCACCTATAGTAGACTGAAGCCAGCAAACCAGGTGCTAGACACTATACAACTACCTCCCTGGGGGTTCCCCTTTCAGAAGTCAGCAAACCAAGTGCCAGACACTGTACAACTACCTTCCTGGGGTTCCCCTTTCAGAAGCTATACATACACCTACATTCAGGCTATATACACAGAGTGCACTTTGTGACTTTTTTCCGATCAGTTGTTGCAGAGGGGACTACAGAACTTTTTTTTTCTCACTGGTTATGATGCATTGTTTATATGGCTCAATGTTTATGCCAGAGGCGGCTCTCTAATTAGGCAAAGTAGGCGGTGGCCTAAGGCCTCGCCCTCCTAGGGGCCTCGCTCCCGCCTACTTTGCCTAAAGAGCCGCCTCTCGCTATCATCATACATCAGTCCCAGGTGCCTCCTCGTTCAGAGTACAGTCAGCCCGCCTCCTCTCTTCTCTGTAACACCCCGCCCCACTCCTGTCAAGAAAACTTCACTGGAAGTGGAACTGCAGTGCAGGTGTCCTTCCAGTCAGAACACCAGCAGACACATAGAAACCTTCAACTGGCCTGCCCCAACATCAAATCCTGTCCGTCCTTTCTTGTGCAAGGGCAGGGCACAGCTAGCATCTCAGCACAGGATCACCGAGTCTACCCTCCTTCCAGGGCGGGGCTTCCCTGATGGAAATGGAGCCAATTCAGCCTGTGTGTGCACTGTGCAGCCGATGGACTGAACTATGAGGGGACAGAGCCTTGCTATATGTGAGGTAAATGTGACTAGGGGGTGCATGTCACTATGTCACTGGGGGGGTGGTACATGTGACTGGAGGGGGGGTGGTACAGTGGTGTCAGTGTGCTCTGTCTCAGAACTGGTGTCAATGTGCTTTGCCTCAGCGATGGTGTCAGTGTGCTCTCAGCATTCGTGTCAGTGTGCTCAGCGCTGGTGTCAGTGTGCTCTCAGAGTTGGTGTCAGTGTGCTCTCAGCGTTCGTGTCAGTGTGCTCAGCGCTGGTGTCAGTGTGCTCTCAGAGTTGGTGTCAGTGTGCTCTCAGCGTTGGTGTCAGTGTGCTCTCAGCGTTGGTGTCAGTGTGCTCAGCGTTGGTGTCAGTGTGCTCTCAGCGTTGGTGTCAGTGTGCTCTTAGCGTTGGTGTCAGTGTGCTCTCAGCGTTGGTGTCAGTGTGCTCTATCTCAGTACTGGTGTCAGTGTGCTCTGTCAGCCCTGGTGTCAGTGTACTCTATCTCAGCCCTGGTGTCAGTGTGCTCTGTCTCAGTGTTGGTGTCAGTGTGCTCTCAGTGCTGGTGTCAGTATGCTCAGCGCTGGTGTCAGTGTGCTCTATCTCAGCGCTGGTGTCAGTGTGCTCTATCTCAGCGCTGGTGTCAGTGTGCTCTATCTCAGACCTGCTATCGGTGTGCTCTCAGCGCTGGTGTCAGTGTACTCAGCGCTGGTGTCAGTGTACTCAGCGCTGGTGTCAGTGTGCTCTATCTCAGACCTGGTGTCAGGGTGCTCTGTGTCAGCCCTGGTGTCAGTGTGCTCTATCTCAGAACTGGTGTCAGTGTGCTCTGTGTCAGAACTGGTGTCAGTGTGCTCTGTGTCAGAACTGGTGTCAGTGTACTCTGTGTCAGCCCTGGTGTCAGCGTGCTCTGCCTCAGCGATGGTGTCAGTGTGCTCTGCCTCAGCCCTGGTGTCCGTGTGCTCTGCCTCAGAGCTGGTGTCAGTGTGCTCTCAGAGTTGGTGTCAGTGTGCTCTCAGAGTTGGTGTCAGTGTGCTTAGCACTGGTGTCAGTGTGCTCAGCGCTGGTGTCAGTGTGCTCAGCGCTGGTGTCAGTGTGCTCTCAGCATTGGTGTCAGTGTGTTCAGTGCTGGTGTCAGTGTGCTCTATCTCAGTACTGGTGTCAGTGTGCTCTGTCAGCCCTGGTGTCAGTGTGCTCTGCCTCAGCGTTGGTGTCAGTGTGCTCTGCCTCAGCGTTGGTGTCAGTGTGCTCTCAGCGTTGGTGTCAGTGTGCTCTCAGCGCTGGTGTTGGTGTCAGTGTGCTCAGCGCTGGTGTCAGTGTGCTCTATCTCAGTGCTGGTGTCAGTGTGCTCAGCGCTGGTGTCAGTGTGCTCTGTCTCAGTACTGGTGTCAGTGTGCTCTCAGCGCTGGTGTCAGTGTGCTCTCAGCGCTGGTGTCAGTGTGCTCTATCTCAGCGCTGATGTCAGTGTGCTCTCAGCGCTGATGTCAGTGTGCTCTCAGCGCTGGTGTCAGTGTGCTCAGCGCTGGTGTCAGTGTGCTCTATCTCAGCGCTGGTGTCAGTGTGCTCTCAGCACTGGTGTGATTGAGCACATTGACACCAGTACTCTTAATATATGCAATTCATTTTTTTTTCTTGAATTATTTTTTCCCCCCATTATAGATGTGAATGGGGCCTCATGTCTAGGTTATGCCTAAGGCCTCACAAAGCCTAGAGCCACCTCTGGTAGGTTGGCAACACTGATCCCAAAGCCCGGCAACTGCGGCTGGATGCCACCATCTTGAATGTGAAGTCAGCAGCCCCAGTAGACGTAGAGCTGTCATTCAGTTGATTCTCTACACTACAGTATTCTCTGCATTCCTCTTTCGGCTGCCATATAGTACTAGGGATACAGTATTTTCTTTTAAAGAATAACCTTTACTGGACAGTGCTGACCAATCAGAATCCACCTAGCCCATACTGTGAGTGCTGGAGGAGAAGAGTGAAAGACAGGATTTCAAATCCCTGGACCGGTAAAGCATTATCCCGATGCCCGACAGCGGGTAATCGTGGAACCCTGGTACAACGGGACTGGGGAGGGGGCCCAGTGTACAGTAAGTTCACCTTACAGATTTTCTGTAAAGGTGAACAAACCCTCTAAAGGAGAGTATTGCAGCAAAAGTGGTTTATATTTAAAGTGATATTAAAGGCTTGCTTTTTTTTTTTTTTTAAATAACAAACGTGCTATACTTACCTGCTCTGTGTAGTTATTTGGCACGGAGCAGCTCGGATCCTTCTCTTCTTGGGTCCCATGTCGGTGCTCTTGGCCCCTCCCTTCTGCCAAGAGCCCCCAGAGCGAGCAGCTTGCAGTAGGGGGACCCGGGGCACAGCTCAGCGTGGCCATTCACACAGAGAGTTGCTGCTAATGGTGGGTGTGGTCAGGTTGTGCTTACAGTGGGAGGAGCTTACAGTGGTATGGTTAGACCCTTTATGACCAAGGTCAAAACAAAAATAATAGATATAAAAAGTTTCACTGCCACAAACAGAGAGCAGGCAGGCTCTTTATTGCAGAAGAGACATGCAATGCACATGTGCAGCTCAGCTTACACCTCTGGCCTGGTCTCTGTGTGCTGGAATGACTGATTCCTGTGCATGCGCAGGAGTGATGTCATACTACGCTGACCCATGAAGAAGACTGGAGACCGCCACACAGCTGAAGATGCTGGCACCATTGAGGGACGTTGTCACTGAAGCAAAGGTAAGTTTAGTTCTGTAAAGTCCTTATAAAGTCTGGAAATCTTTTACCTTAATGCATTCCCTGCATTAAGCTAAAAAGTGTCCCAGTGTTTGTATCGCCCAATCACCCCGTTCTATACTTACCTATGTCCTCTCTCAATCCAGCGCTGTGCCCGTCTGCAGTGGCGCTCTCCTCTCCCTCTCTCTGCTCACAGAGGCAGCAGAAGGAACCATTGACTCCTGCCAATCGAATCCTGTGAGCAGAGGGCAGGCAGCGGGGCTGAGCCACGCTGTGTGGGCCAAAAGACATGCACAGCCTGGCTCAGGATCAATCCTGCAGGTGTGCCCCCATTGGAAGTGGTCTGCTATTGGTTGGTACACAAAGAAGGGGAGGAGCCAAGAGCTCCAGCAGGTGACCCCAGAAGAGGAGCACAGAGTAGGTAAGTGTAATATGTTTATTTTATTAATGTTGGCTCCCGCTCCTGTCACTCATATCCTGTGAGCCAATGAGAAGTGAGAGAAGACAGAAGTCTGACCTCTGTGTCTGATTGGACGCGCAGAACTGTGGCTGGTGAGTGAGCCTGCTCTGGGTGCCCCCATGGCAAGCTCTTTGCTCTGAAGGCACTCTGAGGGCACTTGGCAGGTGGGAGGGGCCAGAGGCACCAGTGGGGGACCTGAGAGGATGAGGGCTGCTCAAGTATGACGTGTTTGTTTGTTTCTTTTTAAACCGTGCCTATATTATCATTTTAATGCATTTTCTGCATCAAGGTAAAAAACTTTCTGCATTTAGCTTTCCCTCCAGCCCCCCCCCCCCCCCCTAATACTTACCTGAACCCGATCTCGATCCAGCAATGTGCACGAGAACAGAGGCTCTCTCGGATCTCTGCCTCCTCATTGGCTCAGTCACAGCCAGTAAGGAGAGAGCAGGGGACAGTGGCGTCACTAGGGTTGGAGTCACCTGGTGCTGAAAACATTGGTGTCACCCTCCCTCCACCAATTATTGTCCCCCCTCAGTACAGACCCCCCCACTAAGTACAGACCCCCTCCCTTAGTACGGATACCCCCATCAGTGTAGAATCCCCACTCTTAGTGCAAACCCCCCCTTTTAGTGCAGACCCCCCATCAGTATAGAATCCCCCTTAGTGCAGACCCCCATCAGTATAGTATCCCCCTTAATGCAGACCCCCACAGTAAAGACACCCCCCTTAGTGCAGACCCCCCATCAGTATAGAATCCCCCTCAGTGCAGACCCCCATCAGTATAGTATCCCCCTTAGTGCAGACCCCACAATCAGTATAGAATCCCCCTTAGTGCAGACCCCCCATCAGTATAGAATCCCCCCTTAGTGCAGACCCCGCATCAGTATGGAATCCCCCTTAGTGTAGACCCCCCATCAGTATAGAATCTCCCTTAGTGCAGACCCCTACAGTATAGACACCCCCTTAGTGCAGACCCCCATCAGTATAGACACCCCCCTTAATACAGACCCCCCATCAGTATAGACACCCCCCTTAGTGCAAACCCCTGCAGTATAGGCACCCCCAATTAGTGCAGACCCCCCCATCAGTATAGAATCCCCCTTAGTACAGACCTCCCAATCAGACCTCCACTGCAGGTGTGGGCATCATCCCTGTATAACCCCCGGAAGCTGAGTAGGCACATCTGCGTACACTCGGCGGGAAGGGGTTAAATAAAAAACGGTGTCACTTTTATTCCTATAACAAGGAATGTAAACATCCCTTATAATAGAAAAAAAGCATGACAGGACCTCCTAAATATGAGATCTGGGGGGTCAAAAAGACCTCACATCTCATATTTACACTAAAATGCAATAAAAAAACTAAAAAAATGTTGTCATTAAAATTGTTTTTTTAAATGTCCCTTTTAGAGCTATGGGCGGAAGTGACGTTTTTAAGTCTCTTCTGCCCTGCAATGTTATTTGAGATGGGTGGCGGCCATCTTCCCCTCACTCATCTCCATACTTAGCAAGGGGCAACATCCGATCGCCTCCGCCGCTGCCGACGGCTCCGCTAAGCAGCGGAGGGCACTGGAGCATGGCTGGGGGGGCCCCTCTCCCACCACCGATAGAAGTGATCTTGTGGCGAATCCGCCGCAGAGACCACTCTTATCGGAAACCGGACCCGCTGAAGAAGAGGATACCGGGGTTATGGCAGCTAGCTGCTTCCATAACAACCATATTCCTCTTCAAAGTTAGGACGTATATGGGCGCGCTGCGGTCTGGAAGGGGTTAGAATGGACAGAACTGTACGGTGCTGCCAGACGTCGTGGTTTTGCGTACCTGAAAACATTCCGCGCTTTCCTATGTGTGGGGGGACATTAAGAGGTGATGGTGCGCCATGTGCATCTTCTAAAGGGCAGCACATATTTCCTGCGGGTTGGGGAACGTGTGCGATTAGCGTGTGTTTCCCATCCCGCATATGTGTGATTCTAGTCTTAGTAGTTCATTTTTTATTTTTTTGTTGTAAACTCAGCTTCTTCGCTGGTCTTCTGGTCTCCAGCGCCGCCATCTTGACTCTGGGAAGCCGGCTGTGACTTCCTGCTGTTCCACAGCTGGCACCCCACCGCTCATGTGCGAGATCTTGGCACCCCAGATGTTTTGGAACTACATTTCCCATGATGCTCAACTACACTGCAGAGTGGCTGAGCATCATGGGAAATGTAGTTCCAAAATATCTGGAGTGCCAAGGTTCGCCATCACTTTCCTAGGGCATGAGACTTGTCCCAGGAGGCTGCGGGAGGGGGGGAGCCGAACCTCGGTTTTTCTCACCTAGGGGGGAGAAGCAGAAGTGGGATCGGGTACCTGTCAGAAAAAGGAACCCACTCCAAAAAAAAAAGTTGCTATAGCGGTAGAGGAGGGGGGAGGAGGATGGGCAGAACTTCACTTTTTAATCACAAATCTACAAATATTTGTAAATCTATAGCAAAAGGTCGCCCAGTATTGGGATGGCAGGGATCACCTATGCACTCAAAACATCTCACTGATGCTTTGACAGTCTGATTGGCACCAGTTTGGTTCCTTATTCTGTCAGTAATTCCTCTGATAAATGTCACTCACAGGCACTTCACTAGAGCTGATCATCAGCATCAACCTTCTGCTTTACACATTCAGGATGGCAAACTGCAGGCTCAGAGCTCTGAGCAGAGCGACCTCGTGTGGTGAATATGCACCATCACATGTGAGCTGAAGATGCTTTATCTATCTTTCACCAGAAGGGGTCAGTGCTGCTCATATTCTTTATTGTTTAACTAGTTGCTGACCGCCGGCCGTCAAATGACGGCCAGGCGCCGCACCTATTGTGGCGGGAGGCCGTCATATGACGGCCTCCCGTTTAAACAGGGAATGCGCGCGATCGTGCGCGCGCATCCCTTTTTTTTCGGTGGCGGCGTGTCACGGAGACACCGCTCGCCACCGAAGGGGGTGAACAGCCATTCGTTATGGCTGTTTACCACGTGATCGGCCGTGATGAAGTCACGGCCGATCACAGATGGTCACACCCCGAACGTGCACGGCGCATGCGCGCGATCGCGAGCGCGCTGCGCGTGCACGTCGGTGGCGGCGTGTTCCCCGGGAACACTACTCGTCACCGACGCTGGTAAACAGCCATTGGCCGGCTGTTTACCCACGTGATCGGCTGTGAGCCTTTCACAGCCGATCACAAAAATGTAAACAAACTGCGGTAACGGGATTTTACCGGGTTCTCCTCCTCACACACCGATCGTGTGTGAGGAGGAGATTGCGGTAACATCTCGTTACCGCATACAGTGTACACCAATCATACTGATTGCCCCCCCCCCCGATAAAGAGGACCTGTCACCACCCCTCATAGTACCTGTCAATCACAGTCCATCAGAGTACCTGTCACAGTCCATCAGAGTATTTGAGTACCTGTCACAGCACATCAGAGTACCCGAGTACCTGTCACAGCCCATCAGAGTACCCGAGTACCTGTCACAGCCCATCAGAGTACCTGTCAACCCATCAGAGTACCCGAGTACCTGTCACAGCCCATCTGAGTACCCGAGTACCTGTCACAGTTCATCTGAGTACCCGAGTACCTGTCACAGCCCATCAGAGTACCCGAGTACCTGTCACGGCCCATCAGAGTACCCGAGTACCTGTCACGGCCCATCAGAGTACCCGAGTACCTGTCACGGCACATCAGAGTACCCGAGTACCTGTCACGGCACATCAGAGTACCCGAGTACCTGTCACGGCACATCAGAGTACCCGAGTACCTGTCACGGCACATCAGGGTACCCGAGTACCTGTCACGGCCCATCAGGGTACCCGAGTACCTGTCACGGCCCATCAGGGTACCCGAGTACCTGTCACGGCCCATCAGGGTACCCGAGTACCTGTCACAGTCCATTAGAGTACCGAGTACCTGTCACAGTCCATTAGAGTACCGAGTACCTGTCACAGTCCATCAGGGTACCCGAGTACCTGTCACAGTCCATTAGAGTACCGAGTACCTGTCACAGTCCATTAGAGTACCCGAGTACCTGTCACAGTCCATTAGAGTACCGAGTACCTGTCACAGTCCATTAGAGTACCGAGTACCTGTCACAGTCCATCAGGGTACCCGAGTACCTGTCACAGCCCATCTGAGTACCCGAGTACCTGTCACAGTCCATCTGTGTACCAGAGTACCTGTCACAGTCCATCTGAGTACCCGAGTACCTGTCACAGTCCATATGAGTACCTGTCACCGCCCTTCAGAGTACCCAAATACCAGTCACCAAACCATCAGAGTACCTGTCACCAGGCCATCAGAGTACCCGAGTACCTGTCACCAGGCCATCAGAGTACCCGAGTACCTGTCACCAGGCCATCAGAGTACCCGAGTACCTGTCACCAGGCCATCAGAGTACCCGAGTACCTGTCACCAGGCCATCAGAGTACCCGAGTACCTGTCACCAGGCCATCAGAGTACCCGAGTACCTGCCACCAGGCCATCAGAGTACCCGAGTACCTGTCACCAGACCATCAGAGTACCCGAGTACCTGTCACCAGACCATCAGAGTACCCGAGTACCTGTTACCAGACCATCAGAGTACCCGAGTACCTGTCACCAGACCATCAGAGTACCCGAGTACCTGTCACCAGGCCATCAGAGTACCCGAGTACCTGTCACCAGGCCATCAGAGTACCTATCTCCAGCCCATGTCTCATAGAATATACATTGGGGTGTTTGCTTTCCAAAATGGGGTCATTTTGTGGGTAATTTCACTGTCCTGGTGGTCCAGGACCTTCAAAAGTGTGATGGGTAGGAATGAAATGAGATGTGTCATTTATGCTCCTAGAACGCCTGAACGTACTACTTCAATGTTCGGCCTCTCTATGTGGCCAGGTTGTGTAAAAGTCCTACACATGTGGTATCGCCATACTCGGGAGGAGTAGCAGAATGTATTTTGGGGTGTAATTTTTGCTATATACATGCTATGTGTTAGAAATATCTTATAAATTGACAATTTTGTGTAAAAAAAAATGCGTTCAAATTTTTTTCCACATATTCCAAAAACTTCTGGAAAAAAATGAACCGTTCAAAAGACTCATTATGCCTCACAGATTATACGTTGGGGTGTTTGCTTTCCAAAATGGGGTAATTTTATGGGAAATTCCATTGTCCTGGTACTCCAGGGCCTTCAAAAGTGTAATAGGTGGTTGAGAAATGAGATGCGTAATTTTTGCTCGTAGAACGTCTGAAGGTACTACATCAATGTTAGTGCTCTGTATGTGGCTAGGCTGTGTAAAAGTCCTACACATGTGGTATCGCCGTACTCGGGAAGAGTAGCAGAATGTATTTTGGGGTGTAATTTGTTGTATGCATATGCTGTGTGTGAGAAATAACCTGATAATATGACAATTTAGTAAAAAAAAATAAAAAAAAAAATAAAAAATCTTCATTTTGCAAAGAATTGTGGGAAAAAATGACAACTTAAAAAAACTCACCATGCTACTTACTTAATACCTTGGGATGTCTACTTTGTAAAAAGGGGTCATTTGGGGGGTATTTGTACTTTCCTGACTTGTTAGGGCCGGTTCACACAGCAGGCGAGGCGAGGCGACTCCGACTTGCCTCGCCGCGACCTGCCGCGGCCTCAGCGGCGACTTGCAAATGACTTCTGTATAGAAGTCAATGCAAGTCGCCCCGAGGTCGCCCAAAAGTAGTACAGGAACCTTTTTTCTGAGTCGGAGCGACTCGAGTCGCTCCTCTCAGAACGGTTCCATTGTACAGAACGGGGGCGACTTGCGAGAGCGAGGCGAGGCGAGTCGTGTCGCCTCGCATCGCCCGCTGTGTGAACCGGCTCTTAGTGTCTCAAGAAATGAGGTACACCTGATGTACTGAAGGCCTGATCAGAAGTGATCAATTTTCAGTGATTGGCACCATAGTTTGTAGACTCTATAACTTTCACAAAGACCAAATAATATATACTAATGTGGGTTATTTTTACCAAAGATATGTAGCAGTATAAATTTTGGCCAAAATTTATGAAGAAAAATTACTAATTAGCAAAAATTTATGACAGAAACGAAGAAAAAGGCATTTTTTTCACAAAATTTACGTTTTATTTTATTTATAGCACAAAAAATAAAAAACCCACTAGTGATTAAATACCACTAAAAGAAAGCTCTATTTGTGTGGAAAAAAGGACGCAAGTTTCATATGGATACAGTGTAGGATGACTGAGTAATTGTCATTCAAACTGTGAGAGCGCTGAAAGCTGAAAATTGGTCTGGTCAGGAAGGGGGTGTAACTGCACTGTACTGAGGTGGTTAAAAGTATTACTGATTAAAAAAAAAAATAATAATAAAAAAAAAAAACTCCATACAAATAATTATTGAGTTTCTCCCTTATAAATAAGTGCAATTATTACAACACAATTATTACAACACATTTTTACATATATTATGCTCCAATCAATCTTTTAAAAATCTGCAATGCAATGTTACAAATAATTATCCTATAAATGCGATGAAATCAAACAGAAAAGATTGTGAATATGTGATGAAAAAAAGGGTTAAATTAAATATGAACAAAGAAAAGTAATATAAAAGAAATAAATAAGAGTGTAGAAAAAAATAATAATAATGATAATAATTAAAAAAATATATATATAAATAAGAGTCTATAAAAAAGTTACAATATATAAATATATATGAAAACATTTCATGAATTAATATATAATATAATAGATAAGGGTGTATAAAAAAATAACAATAGTTAATAAATATAAAAATAACTATAAATACAGGTGTATAAAATAGTGAATAAAAATAAATATTGATAATAGCCAAATACCCTCTGAGTGCTCTACTTCTACGTTCTTTCTATGCAAATTCAGTATCTTTTTGTTTATTGCCAATGTTATCATTTTCTTTTTGTGTGTTTATGGAAAAAAACGTAATCACGTTTCAAAAAAT
The DNA here is from genome assembly GCF_037356315.1 of Lithobates pipiens. Classification (NCBI taxonomy): domain Eukaryota; kingdom Metazoa; phylum Chordata; class Amphibia; order Anura; family Ranidae; genus Lithobates; species Lithobates pipiens. Next base: position 195,976,088 of record NW_027507764.1, read on the forward strand.
AAAAAAAAATAAAGGTGTCTAAACACAAAAAAAAGAAAAAGGATTAAATCTAGAAAATAAAAAAAATAAGGGTGTGTGTAAATAAAACAATCTGTCATATATAAAACAAATATAAATAAGAGTGCATAAAAATAATAAATATGATAAATAGTAAATATAGAAATAAAAATTGTGAATAAAGGGGTATAAAACAATAAATAAAAACCTTAAACATAATTGTATTTATTTATTTTATATTATATTTATGTTTTTTTTGCCAATGATAATAAAATGGTAATAAAATAATAAAAACCTTAAATATACTTTTTTATTTTCTATTATATTTATGTTTTTTTATTTATTTAATTTTTTAAATTTTTATTCTTATTATTTAGGGTGCTCTGCAATAAAAATGTAAATAAATGGGGTATAAAATAATAAATAATAATGTTAAAGATAATATTTTTTTATTTTCTGTTATATTTCTGTTTTGTTTTGTTATGTTTATTTCGATTTTTATTGTAGAGCTGCCTGAATAATTAGAGTGAAAGATATATATATATTTTGTTTTTTTAATAGGGTAAAAAAATGACAGGCTGTGTATCACTGTATTATCTGAATGCTCTAAGTCGGCTATTCACTGCTATCTTGCCAGCCCAGTACTGGTCAGTGTGATAGACATTGCCATCATCGATCAGTGGTGGACCAGGGTATAGTCGTGAGCCACAAGCAATGCTAATGCTGAATTATGGCACTAGCAGTGGTGGACCAGGGTATAGTCGTGAGCCACCAGCAATGCTAATGCTGAATTATGGCACTAGCAACGGACACCCGCGTGACTTGTCAGGGGGTGGACTAGAACTCATGGACATACGCAATCCAACAGCAGCCCGCGCCTTTGGAAGGCGGCGCGCATTGTCACACGCCACCGCTCCTGGCTGATATACCAGAGACATTTCTTTATCTAGAAGCTAGTTTCTCAGTGCCGTTAGCAGCTCAGCATTGCCATCTACAGGCATTACTGAGAATTATACCCGCACGCTGCTGAGCTGAAGAGACGCTCTCTGCTCTATGAGACCTGCGCACAAGCTGTAGCTGGCTCTGCTGATGCCTGCCTCGGAAGGACCCCGTTGTACTGTCCATAACGTCGCTTAGCAACCGCCCGTCCTTGCCAACCGGAGTGCGACCATAGTAACCCACAGACTGCAACATGGCAGAGGGAGGGGAGCCGATCGTCAGACCCAGAAGGATCTTTATTCAATCCGGGGCGTTAATATAGATAAAGTAGGCACAATTCTTTTTTCTTTATTGAGTGGCATTTAGTTCACACCAGAATGCCGGCTTGGAAGCCGCACGTTTCCTGCACCACCTTCAAAACGCACCACAGTTGCGATTTGCAGCGGGGTGTTAATGTTGCGTCATGAAATGCAGGTCGCACGCGCAGGGCACTCGCCTGCACCAGACCGCGTGCTACAGAAGTACTATGCCATCCGCTTGCTGTGCGTTTCCCTTAAAGGAGTGCATGACCTGCTTTTGGTGCAGTTCGGTGCGACTCGGTCCATTCACAATGAATAGGCTAAAATCGCACACCGCACGTGAATGGCAGAGGAACGCTCAGTACGTTGTTGTGCGATTCCGTGGTGTGGACCGGCCCTTCACTCATTTGTATGCGGAGGCCGAGCTGCAATGCCACTTCATGTGAGCTCTGGTGCATTGCGAGAAAAATGCTCCAAGTCTGCGTTTAAAAAAAAAATGAATATAAATAAGGGAGTATAAAAAAAATGCAAACAATATATATTTGTGAATACATTTAATGAATAAATATAAAAATAAATAAGGGGATATATAAACAATAATAAAATAGTTAATAAATGTAAAAATAATTATAAATAAGGGGGTATAAAATAATAAATAAGGGCGAGCGATTAATAATGCCCATACACCTCCTGGGGGCTCTACTTCTACCTGCTTTTTATGCGAATTCAGTAGCACAAGGCAGCTTTGTGGTGTGAACAGGGCACAGAGATAATAATGGTTTTCTATGGTCCTGTGTGGTGACCGGTGCTGATAAAGTGCAGAAAAATGCATCCAGTGTGAATGAGCTCTTAGGTGAGGTTGTCACTTATTTTTTTCAAGCCAAACCCGAACACTCTAGCAGCGCACAGTACGTTTTTTGTTTTTGTTTTAGGGTGCTTTCACACTGCAGCCGCCCGAGCACAGGATTCAAAACCCGGACTGTCCGGGTGAATCTCGGACAGGTGGTGACCCTACTCTTAGGCCTCAGCTATCCACACCTCTGTGTGAAGGACCGTCTTTGCCCGCATCCATTTATGTCTATTGGGACGCAGTAGCAGCATGGATATAGCCACCGGGGCCAGCTTGGCAGTCGTGCAGGGGCATGTCTCTGAACGTCTGTGCAGGCACTGCGTCCCAGTAGACATAAACCATACTGCTTGTACCCAGAGGCATAAAACACTTGGGTACCCCATGCAGGCATGGGGGGGGCCCTTAGCATAGGTACGTCTGTGTGAATGAGGCCTTTAACCTCTTGCCAACCTGCTGCAGTACCTATACTGTGGGGGATTGGCTCTTTCAGGCATGGTAAAGTACCTGTACATCGGGGCTTTCTTCCGGGTCCGCTCTCTCACGCATGCGTGCGCACCCAGAAACCCGAGCTGTCATTCACTGCAGCAAAAGCCAAGCAGTGGGTCTTAGCCAATGATTTATGGCCGGGACCCACTGATCGGCTGAGCGAATGACAGAAGAGAGCAACAACACAGAGCTCTCTACAGACGGCAGCAACGTGCCGCTTTTTTTTCTCCCTGCAAAGTAGGGAATAAAAATCAGAACATTACTTAATAAAAATCAGCACATTGTACATACAGTAACCATTGTCAGGCACACAGTTAACCTTTTGATCTAATGTTAACCCCTTTCCCAGTCAGTGTCATTAGTACAGTGACAGTGTATATTATTAGCACTGATCACTGTATTAGTGTCACTGGTGGTGTCAGCATCAGTTTGGCTGCTTTCACACCGAGGCGTTTTTTAGGTGTGTTAGCGCTAGAAATAGCCTCTAATGCCTGAAAACCTCCTCCCTATTCATTCCAATGTGACTTTTCACACTGGGGCGGTGCGCTTGCGGGACATTCTGAAAAGTCCTGCAAGCAGCATCTTTGGGGCAGTTTGGGAGCTCTGCATACACTGCTTCCAAAACTCCCTGCCCATTGAAATGAATGGGCAGCGCTGCCAAAGCTCTGCGACATGGGCGCTTTTAACCCTTTCTTTGGCCGGCAGTGGGCTAAAATTAGCGACGCTTTACCGCTAACGCGGAGCGACTACAGTGTGAAAGTAATCTAAGTGTCAGATTGACCGTGCACTAAGGGAGTCCCACTATAAGTTGCTGATCGCCACCATTACTAGTATAAATAAATAAATATAAACTCTAGTATATATCCCATAGATTGTAGACGCTATAGTTTTCATACAAACCAATCAATATACACTTTTTTTTTATTTTTTTACCAAAAATATGTAGCAGGATGCGTTTTGGCCAAAATATAAGAAGAAATTATATTTTTTTATTTTTTTATTGGATATGTTTTATAGCAGAAAGTAAAATATATATATATTTTTTGCTTTTTTTAATATTTTCAGTCTTTTTTCGTTTATATAATAAAAAATAAATAATGCAGTGGTGATCTAGTACCACCAAAAGAAAGCTCTATTTGTGTGAAAAAAAAATATATAAATTTTGTTTGGGGACAGTGTTGCATGACTGCGAAATCGGCAGTTAAAATAACACCGTGCCATATAGCAAAAAATGGCCTGGTCATGAAGGGGGATAAATCTTCCCGGAGGTCTAGTGGTTTAGTGTATCTAGATCCAAAATCTTTTTTTTCTTTTTTTCTGGATAGAGTAGGAAGAGTTTTAACCCCTGCTAGGTTATTATTATTTGTGCACCACTGGGGAGATTTCCCTTCACTTCCTGTCCTAGAGATGCAACAGAAGGTTAAAAGTAAATCTCTAAATGTGATTGGGGTTCTTCTCTTAGATAGTTCACCCAGTAAAGGAGTCAGTACGATTGATAGTATACAGTGTCATCATTTGTAGGAGCTGGTTGTAGACATACCAGTGATGTAACTAGAAGGTGGAGGTGGAGGCGGGTGTAGTGGTATAGGTGGTGGCTGATGGACAGCAGCAGGAACAGCAGGTGGAGGAAGAGTGAGTTTTGTCAAATCAGCGGTTTCTGGAACGTTGGCGGCATCACCCTCTACTGCCCCAATTCCAGGCACCAGAGGAGGTTTTCACTCTAGAGGCCACAAAGAAGAAGAAGCGTGTGTAATTACGTGCAAACGTTCGGTTGGCGCGAGTGCGTCCACGTGTTCGTATTGGCGTGCGTCCGTTCGTACCAGGACTCGCACGCCTCTGATGGGGACACTGTGCATGATCCTTGGGACGAAGGTGAACTGCTGCTACACGGGGACGGATCTTCACATGGTGAGTTCTCTGACACCAGGAAAGGTACATCAGAATGCGGATGCCCTTTCTCGGGTCTATTGTCACTTGGCTCGTGGTGTCCAGACCCCTGGCTTGGAACAGGGTATTTCAAGGGGTTAATTGAAGAGGGCAGTTACTTCCCCTTCAGACCTGCTTATTGCCAGCTGGGCTGAAAATGTTAGAGGGGAGCTGTTTGAGTAGGAGAGAAAGAGAGACACAGCAGCATGCTGTGTGAAAGGATCCTTTGCTGTATTGCGTACCTGCTGGGGTGAGCAAAACCATATCAGAGACTGTAGCTCTGGCTAGAGCCATGTACTTTATCTATATATCAGCCTGTTGGTTAAAGAGATTGAACTTTTCCTACATCTGCACCTGTGTTACAAGACAAGTCTGTTGTTTCTTCTGTTTATTTTGCTGAATAAAGCCATTTTTACTTTACTGAACTATTTGAGCCGGCTCTTTACCCCTCCGATCGCCTACAAATGATTTATATCTATATATCTATATATATATAGATATATATATATATATATATGGCCTAAGTCTAGATGAATCACCCACACTTAAAGGGGTAGCTACACATTTTTTGTTTTCTTTTTCATACACATTATTTGAAGTGTATTGGGATAGGCTCTAGTGCATGTAATAAATTGTTTTTGATATATAACCAAATGTAATGTACTTCGGCTTCTTTCATTGTCTTTGTGTATTAGTTATACAGGCTTATCAGCGCCTCAACAGAGACAGAAAACCATTATCTCTTCTTTATTTCTACAGATATTTCCCAATTAAGACAGACACAACCATTGCCGCCACCCACATCACCACCACCCAAAGTGCCAGTCCTGTGCGCACAAAATAACTGTTTGAATGATGGAATCTGTGTTCTGGAAAACCAGCAGCCGGCATGCAGGTAAAAATGTCTTGCCTCAGTGCAGGAGTGTCAAACTCAATTTCATTGTGGGCCACATTGCATCAGCATTATAATTGCCCTTAACCACTTGAGACCCGCGCTATAGCCGAATGACGGCTACAGCGCGGATCTCCTTTGCCGGGACGACGTCTGCAGGTAAGCTGCACTTGTAAACCCAGAAGGCTTCGGGGAACAGAGGGCAGATAGGGTGACCATTTACAGCCAGGTGACTTCAAGTAATTGTAGCACCCTCTAGTGTAGAGTGCTAGGCTGTACATAGATTTCTTTTTGTAATATAGGTAAATTTAGGCTTGGCTACTCTTACCTCCCCCACTATCAAGCGGTGGGAAATTACCTGGATCTCAGTGTGTACTTGCTGGATCTCAGCACGGTGTGTCTCCTCCACTCTCTTAATGAGAGCCTCTATATCGGCTTTCGTTGGTAGAGCCTGGATTAAGCTCTTCAGATCCTCCGCTTCCGATCGTATACTACGAGGGGTGACTTCCTCGTATTCCTCTTTGCCGTTCCCGGCCTCGGTTGGGCTTTTCGTCTCCCCCCTATTCGTCCGCGCACTCGCCTCCGCTTCCGATCGTTTAGTGCGAGGGGTAGCTCCTTCGTTTTCCTCTCTGCCATTCCCAGCCTCGATTGAGCTTTTCATCTCCCCCCTGTTTGTCCGAGCGCTCACCACCTCGGGGGGCTTAGCTACGTCCGTAGTCTCCGCGATATGCCCGGCAGCTGACATCCGCCTCGGGGAGAAATACTGCTGTATAGCGGGTTGTGGGGCACTGCACCCTGCAGCTCTACGCGAGGTTTTCGTTTCTCTCTGTCTAGGCGCGCTCATTCCGGGATCCTCAGGTGCAAATCACCTATGACTGGCGGTTCAGCTAGGAGCACAGACTCTGCACGCCCTCACTCAGCCATGCTCAGACCACACCCCCCTAAGCAACAGATTTGAAGGAAAAATGGAGAGAGTGGAAAGGGAGAGCAAAGAGCAGGGTGAGACGTTGGTGAAGATGCAGCTTCAGATCGAGGAACTTGAAGATCGTAGTCGTCGCTGCAACTTGAGGCTCCGAGGAGTCCCAGAAGTCGCTGAGCAGGAGGACTTGCAGGAGAAGGTAATGAGCATTTTTCACATGATTTTAGAGGGTAATGTCCCGCCTAACATGGATTTGGACAGAGTACACAGGGCGCTAGGGCCTAAATCAGCAGACCCGCAAAGGCCCAGGGACATAATTTGCCGCCTCCATAGATACGCGCATAAGGAGACTTTGCTGAGGAAGGCATGGTTGGCTGGCAATATTGAGATAGAGGGATCAGTAGTGAAGCTCCTACCTGACTTATCCCGGGCCACACTACAGCGCAGAGCACAGTTGCGTGCTGTCTTGGACTGTGTACGGCGGGAGGGACATGCATACAGATGGAAATACCCTCTTGCTGTGGTAATAAGAAAAGGAACATCTACATGCACACTGAGACTATACAGCGATCTTCCAAAATGATTTGCCTTTATAGGTGTGGAGCCGTTTATGGTGCCGAACTGGAGACTCCCACTCTCTCAGCTATAGAGAAAAAAACCAGAAAGCACAGGAGGGAAAGAGAGGGAGTGGGAAAGATGAGAAAGACATATTACAGCACAATGAGACTTGTGTTAGAAATTAAGCTAAATTAACTCATATCCCTGAACCTATCCTTTTTTTTTGTTTCTTTTGTGCGCCTGTTGGGGCTTTTTCCCTTCTCTGTTTCCTTTTTTTCGTAGCCTCATCCCATAGGTTTTCAACTTGTCTAATTAATTCCCTCCATGATGATTTAAGAAGTATGGGAGGAGAGAGATATGCTCTTAATTTCTTTTTTTGGATTAGGATGAATGGAGATAATGAGGGATGAGGTGGGGGCAGCGGGTGGGTGGGGGGGGTCGGAGGGGGGGACGGGGGGGGGGATACAGGTGGAGAGTCTAAGATAAATACACAAATAAGATTAGGTAATTATAATAAAGGGGGGGGGGGGTTCAGGTCCCTGGGGGGGATTCACATGACCGAGGTTCCTAGAAGAGGTGGTCACTTAGGAGAGTAATATAATTTACTATTATAATTTACTAGGGATAAAGAGGGGGAAAATGGGATGATAGGGGTTGCAGTGGTTTCTTCTTTTTTTTTTTAGAAGTGTTGGGAGGAGGGGGGATTTAATATAATACATAATATTTTTTTTTCTTTGGTTTTTTCTTGTTTTTTGGGGGGGGAGGGAGTAATGGATGTGGAGGGTCAGTAAATATATATGGGAATGATGGTGCACAGGGGATGGTTTAGACTTGTGAGGGTTGAGAGGGTGGGATAAGGAGGGATATTGAGCTGGGGGGGAGAGTATATAGAATTAGGACACAAGAAACTGTTGGTTTCTTTTTTTTTTTTTTGGTCAATCACTAATCACCAATATTAGTAACTTTTAATATCACCACTAACAAAATAAAGCACATAGCTAGGGACCTGGGGGAAACGGAGGGTTTACGGATTGGGACCAGACCCCCCTACCTGAACTTAAGGATGAATAAAATAACTTTATAAGATGTGGCCTCCGGCCCCCCCCCCTCTCTTTCTCCCTTTCTCCTTCTCCCCACCTTGCCTCCCCTCCCCCCTTTGAGGAGGAAAGGGAGAGAGGGAAAGGAAAAAGGGGAGGAAAAAGGGAAGGGAAAAGGGAAAGAAAAAAAAAAGAAAATAATTTTTTTTTTTTTTTTGGGATGAGGAGTGTAAGGTATTATATTGTATTGTTGCTTTATTTTATTATGGTACGGTTTTTTTTATTTTTTTTTGGAACAAGGTCAATACACAATATGGCTCTTGGAGGAAGGAAGAGAGAAACGGAGAGGAGACATGGGAAAGGGGGGGGGATTGATATAAATTATATATACAGGAGAGGCTTAAGCTTTGGATAAATATAGAGATGGGTACATGTATGAATTTACAAACACAGGTGCAGCTGTGAATGTGTGTCTCCATACATGTATATGCTAGGGTATAGGTGTATATATGTAAAAGTATATACGTAGATGTGAATGGACAGACATAATTAACTTTGCCTCTACTATGGCTTCTGTCTCCCTTTTTTTTTTTTTTTTTTTTTTAACCCCCCCTCTCTTAAAAGAGCCATGTTGGAGTAGACACAATCTATGTGGAGAAGTAACAGGTGACAGTAGAAAACATGATATTATAAAAGACTGGCGGAGGGCACGGGGGGAGCTCGCCCAGGAGCAGCCAGGCACAACCACAAAACCCCATTAGGTAAACACTCATAATCCGGAGGGTCCGGAAATTGAGTGGGTAAAAGCAGTAGAGCTTTGAGATTCGTGGGGAGACCGTTGGTAAACGGCCAACCCAGGGATTGGTAGTGGGGGAGGGAGGGAGGGAGTAGCAGATTGGACGGGAGGGAGGGGGGCGGGAGGGGGTAGGGTTAGAGGGGGTTCTCCCCCCCCCCCCCTTTTTTTTTTTGTTTTTTTTGTTTGCACCTTTACTTGTCTCTGCCTCTTTCCCCAAGGAGATATGGAAACTTTAAAAATAATGTCCCTGAATGTAAAGGGACTGAACGTCCCGGAAAAAAGACGAATGTTACTTCATGATTTAAAGAGATTGAAGATAGATGTAGCGTTTATTCAAGAAACAGATTTCAGAGAAAATAATTTCTCTCTGCTGAGGTCTACGGGGTATCCAACGGTTTACCATGCGCTTAACCCGATTTCCAAAACTAAGGGAGTCACCATTATGATATCAAAAACAGTAGCATGGAATCATAGGGATTCTATGATAGATGCAAAGGGAAGGTATCTGTTTGTAAAGGGGACTATAGGAGGGGTAGGAGTTACATTAGCAACATATTATGCCCCAATATACAACAAGACCTCTTTTTTAAAGAGATACTTGACAAACTTATGGAATTCGAAGAAGGACAGTTGATTATGGGGGGAGACCTTAATACCCCATTAATCCCCAGTGAAGACACCTCATCAGGGACATCGTCAGTGACACCTAAAATAAGAAAGAGGATAGCCCAGGCAATAACAGAAACAAAACTGGTAGATATATGGCGATTATTACACCCCAAGGAAAGAGATTACTCTTTTTTCTCCAAACCGCATAGAGTGTATTCACGGATAGATATGTTTTTTATTCCGCATAAACAATTATCCTCAGTTAAGGAAGCCACTATTGGTCTAATTACCTGGTCAGATCATGCCCCAAATTTTTAAAATATAATTTAACGGGGAAAAAACATTTAACCTCTAGGATGTGGAAACTCAATGAGAGCCTCCTTCAGGATCCTTTAGTCCTGGAGGATGTCAGAAAGGAGATAAAATTCTTCTTTCAGGAGAACGAAGGCCCAGAAAGTTCCTTGGGAACAATCTGGGAAACGCACAAGGCAGTAATCAGAGGAGTATTGATTAAGCACGGAGCAAGGATTAAGAAGGAAAGAGAAACTAAGTTAACAGAATTATTAGTAAAAATGCAACATCTAGAAGCCCAACATAAACATGCCCAGAACTTAGAAGTTGAACAAGAATTAATAAGCACACGTAGGCAAGTTACAGATCTGCTACAGTACAGAGCTAAAATGGCAATTCAGATAGGACGTAAGTGTAGCTATGAATCCGGCAATAAATGCGGAAAACAACTAGCGAGAGCATTACGGGAAATACAATCCAAGACATACATACCTATAATTAGAAAAAAAGGTGGGGAGGAAGAACGAGTGCCAGAACAGATTGCTGGTGTGTTTGGCGATTTCTACTCCTCATTGTATAATCTGAATTTGAGGGCATCAGATCAAGCTAAGATAAATGAATACATAAGATCAAGCGAAATGCCGACTCTGACAAGTACTGCACAAGAGGAGATGGAATCCCCAATCACACTAGAAGAAGTACAAAACACGATAAAACAGATAAAAAGTGGGAAAGCACCTGGTCCAGATGGACTAACAGCCCAATATTATAAGACGCTTATGCCGGAATTATGTCCATATATGGTTAAACTGTTTAATGAAATAGGAGACATATCGACTTTCCACTCAGATACACTTAAAGCTACAATCACAGTGATACAGAAAGAAGGTAAAGACCCGAAACAATGTGGAAGCTATAGGCCAATATCTTTACTGAACGCAGATTTGAAAATATTTAGCAAATTATTAGCCTTGAGGATACTGTTGTATTTGCCCTCTTTGATTCATCAAGACCAAGTGGGATTTGTCCCAACAAGAGAATCAAGGGACAATACTATTAAGGCCTTAAACCTAATACATACAGTCATCTCTACCGATACCCCCTGTATATTTCTGGGAACAGATGCAGAAAAGGCTTTTGATCGGGTGGGGTGAGGGTTCATGTTCTCGGTACTCCGACATATAAAGCTAGGAGGGAAAATGATGGGCTGGATAACAAGCTTGTATGAAAAACCTACAGCTCAAGTAAGAGTAAATGGAGTGGTATCTACATCTTTCCCAATAACAAATGGGACCAGACAGGGATGTCCACTGTCCCCTCTGTTATTTTGCGTTGACCCTTGAACCACTTCTATGCAGAGTAAGGCTCAACAGGGATATCCAAGGAATAACCATAGGAGAAACCCATAATAAAGTCGCAGCATATGCAGATGATATGCTTTTTACAGTGACGAATCCGATAATCTCGCTCCCAAATCTGTAAGGAAATCGAGACATATAGTACATTATCCCACTTTAAAATAAACTGCTCCAAGTCAGAAGCCTTAATGATAGCAGTCCCAGAGAAAATGACGAGACTAATAAAATTAAATTATAAATTTAATTGGACGGACTATGGCTTGAAATACTTGGGAATAACGATCGCAACAAACTTCAATAAGATATATGAATTAAATTTTGTACCAGTATTGAAGATGGTACGAGGATGCCTGGAGAGATGGCACAGGGGAATACATTCCTGGTTTGGAAGAAATAATATAATCAAGATGAATATTTTGCCAAAACTCCTGTACCTCCTCCAGGCAATCCCAATGTTAATACCAAGAATTTTTTTTAGAACTATACAAACATTATTTATGAAATTTATTTGGGCAGACAAACAACCAAGGATACGGAGGACATTATTAACATTACCAAAGCAATACGGGGGATTAGCAACACCAGACATATACAAATATTACCAGGCAATACATCTAGGTAGATTACTAGACTGGTGTCGACATGGAGATCAGAAAATATGGGTAAAATTAGAGCAAGCACAATGTAGGGAGCTACTACATAGAGCACCTTGGTGCTACAGAAATTTGACCTCAGATACGAAGCTACACCCTACAATAGGACCCACATTACAGATATGCTACCATCTCTTAGCTAAGAATAAGATATCGACACAGAACTCCCCTCTAGTCCCTATATTGGGTAACCCCCGATTTATACCAGGCATACAGAAAGGACCTTTTGATAAGTTGATTAAAAAAGGAATATATCAAGCTTCGCATTTCGTGAAAAAAGGTAAATGGCCAACAATGCAGGAGATGATAGATAGAAAAGACCCTTTTCAATTAGATTTCTGGCAGGCGGCACAATTAGGACATTTTCTAAAAACAGAGATAGTGCCAGAGTTACTAGATCGAGACTATATGCCATTTGAGAAACTCTGTATGGAAAAGGAACCAATTACGCATGCAATCTCGAAAATGTACGCGTTACTGATTAAACCCGTAGAAAATTTTCAGGTACCCTTCTTTAGGAAGTGGGAAATAGACCTAGGAAGGACTTTTTCTGAGGAGCAGAAGAAAAATATGATACAATCAATTTTTAAAACAGCAACATGCACAAAACTACAGGAAACTAATTATAAAATTATCGCACAGTGGTATAGAACACCAGAAAAACTTCAAAAATATTTCCCTCATATATCAAATAAGTGTTGGAGGTGCCAGAAAGAAGTGGGAAATTTTTTACATATATTTTGGTCATGTCCAAAAATTAAGAAATACTGGAAAGAGGTACGAGAGATCGCTCAAAAATTCAGTGAAGTAGAAATACGGGAGGACCCAGCAGTATTCCTCCTGAACTTGTCAGAGACCTCAGGAAATATAGGTGGGAATTCCATCCTGTGTCACTTGGTAAATACAGCCAAGTCATGTATAACACTTAGGTGGAAACAAATACAACCCCCCAGTGTGAGCATGTGGTTGAAGAAAGTTGAGGAGGTGAACAGGATGGAAGACCTAATATGGACAGCCAGGAAAAGAAGGAAAACTTACTTGGAAATATGGACACCATGGAACCTCTATATCTCCTTGGAGGAGGGAAGGAGACAGATTGATGCGATTTAAGGGGGAGGAGGGGGAGATATAGGGGAAGGAGATGAGAACTCCCCCCCCCTTTTTTTTTTTTTTTTTTTTTTTTCTCGGGGGGGGGGGGGGGGGGGAGAAGAATAGGGGGGAAAATATCAGGGGGGGAAGATGAGAAATAAGAGGATAACAATATAACTCTGGCCTGATTGGGAACAGTACCAACCTAGGACCAGACATGGGGTATGTGGGACTGAGAGTGAAGTCTCTATGATATTGCCCCGATATATTATATAGATTACCATTAACCTAGCCTGCTCTCTCTTTGGATTTATACATTACATTATAAAGGGAATAAGAGGCTAAGGGAATAGAATGAATTGTTATGCTCTTTTTGTTTATTATGTATGAATATGGAAACACGATGTATGACTCTTAGATTGTTTATGTAAAATTCTATTCTTGTTTACTTGAGGAAAAAATAAAATGGAAAGGGAAAAAAATAAATAAATAAAGAAATTGAAAAAAAAATTTAGGCTTGGCTGGGAGCCAAGTCTGTGTTTAATCTGGGCCGGGGTGAGTGATCTAGGGAGGCTGGAGGACTCATAAGGCAACACCTCTGGTGCCTCCGCTTGCTTGCTGGAGCCTTGGTGAGGCTTCCGGAGGAATGGAAGGAAGGCTGGGAGGAGCTGCCTGGAATGTTAAGGAGGGCCCTGGCTGGTCCTCAGCAAGTGGGCTGATAGGGGGTGGGCCCCTCTTGAATACTCAGTCAGGCCAGCAGGGGCAGTGCAGAGTTTGGGTGGAAGCTGCAGATAGTGTTGAGGAGGCTGTCAGTGGCCCTTGAGGGTAGCCACCCCCTAGTCTGTCCTGTCCAGAGCAAAAGATAGATAAGATTGCGCTATGGACAAATTCCACCCGTTCGCCACACAGGCAAGGGGAAAAAAGAATATATATATAATGAAATATAGTGAAATAAAGATAAATTAAAAATAAATTAAAGAATGAACTTAAGGGGTTAAAGCTGCCTGTGCTTGAGACCTATCCCTAAGAATAGGAATAGGTTAGAAATCTAAAATATAAATTAAGCTTTGTCGCTAAAACCTTTTTGTGCACTGTGAAATGCTAAAATCATATATAAGTGTAAGATGATCTATTATCTCTGCTGGTGCTCTGGAGAATATTAAAACAAATTGCGGTGGAAACCTCTTAAAACCACTGTATACGTGATATTAAAATGCGTGAAAAAAGAAAAGAGTATGTATGTCTGTTGATTTGCACCTCAAAAAATGCACATATGTATTGAAAAAAGTGGTGAATCAATCACATAAAAACAATTAAGAATACTACTGTGTTCGATAAACATACATGAACCAATATCTAAAAAATCATATGCAAATATGTTTAAAGTGATAATCAAAAAGCGTTTTGTGAAAGTACCCAGAAAAAATAATAATAATAGTGACAAAAAATCTTATAATGTCCAACGGAAATTTTCAAAGTCGCATCAACTAGTTGCTGGAAAAACGCATGGAACTTTCATCAAATGAGGAAGGTAGAGTAAAGTGACTAGTGCAGAAGGGTTAAATGCATTCCTCTCCGGTGCGCCACTCTGTGTTAGGCAAAAGGTATGTATATATGCTCACCAGACAAAAAACCCTCAATGGGTTAATCGAGCAGCCACAGTATGAGCCACTGTGCAGCTTTCTTTGGGCTCTGCTTCTGCTATGCTGGGGAGATGCTTTACACTTTTCCTTCCACAAGTGGTCCGTTTAGCAATTATGCATGAAGGGAAACAGAAGTACAAACATAGTGCAATACTGTTGTTTGAACGTTTTTTTGTTTATTAAGAAGTCAGGTTACTCACAATATCCAAAGAAACAAAATCGCTTTCAAATTAGCCGCGCCGGCGTTGCTGCTTGTAGACCAGTGTAAGGTGCACGTTCTAGGCCACGCCCTACGCGTTTCGTCAGAGCGACGCCATCTGACAATCGGGTGGAAAAGTCCGGCAAACTCAAGTCCGCCGGACAATCCCCCCGTGTGTAGCCTCCGGCATACTTTTTTGACCCGAAAGTACGGCGGACTTAGAAAGTAGTTTTGCACTCCAATCTTCCCGCCGGACTCGCATTTCGGCGGACAATCCGGCCGTGTGTATGCCAGTCCGCCGTAGTTTTGAAATTAACTGACTTTTCCCGCCCGGAGAAAAGTCCGCTCATTTGAGCGGGTCTCCAGGTAGGCGGGGCCCGCGAAGGAGACGTCGCTGGCCCCGCCACCTGGTATGGACTTAAAGGGGAACCCCAACGCCAAAAAAAATCGGCGTGGGGGTCCCCCCAGGTCCACATCAGACCCTTGTCCTAGCACGCTACCCGGCCAGCCAGGAAAGGGGGGGCGAGCGAGCGCCCCCCCCCCCTCCTGAGCCGTACCAGGCCGCGTGCCCTCAACATGGGGGGGTGCCCCCGAAGTCGGAAGAAGAGGCCGGTGGCGAGGAAGAAAGCCGGGCTCCTCCGCTAGTAAAAGAGCTAGAAGAAGATAGCGGAGGAGTCTGGCGAGAAGACCCCCCGAAGACGGAAGACCCCGGAGCTGTGCAATAAACTATTTTATCTTATGTGTTGTTTTTTTTTGTACTTTATTACACAGGTGAATGGGTAGGGGTACATTGTACCCCTTACTCATTCACATAGGGTGGGGGGGGGCGGTATCTGGGGGCCCCCTTAATAAAGGGGGCTCCCGGATTCTGATAAGCCCCCCGCCCGCAGACCCCGACAACCAACGGCCAGGGTTGATGGGAAGAGGCCCTTGTCCTCATCAACATGGGGACAAGGTGCTTTGGGGTGGGGGGGCGCACGCCCCCCCTTCCCCAAGGCACCCCTCCATGTTGAGGGCACGCGGCCTGGTACGGCTCAGGAGGGGGGGCCGCTCGCTCGCCCCACTTTCCTGGCCGGCCAGGTAGCATGCTCGAACAAGAGTCTGATGTGGACCTGGGGGGACCCCCACGCCGATATTTTTTGGAGTTGGGGTTCCCCTTTAAGTCCATACCAGGTGGCGGGGCCAGCGATGTCTCCTTCGCGGGCCCCGCCTACCTGGAGAAGCGCTCGAAATGAGCGGACTTTCCTTCGTGTGTGTGGGCGAGTCCGTTCATTTCAAAAGTAGGGCGGATAGTACGGCGGACTTAGTACGCCGCATTAGTCCGCTGAAAAAGTGCCATGTGTGGGCAAGTAGCTCGTTCGGAAAGTCCGACGGACAGTCTGGCGGGAAGTCCGCCAGACTAAGTCCGTAGGATAGTTCGCTACGTGTGTACGCGGCATGAGATATCTCCAGGCAGAACACAGCTGTGTGGCTGGTGAGTGTGGCAGTCTGAGAGGACTGTAGGAAGTAGCCAGGAGGGCTAGTGAAAGGGGCAGCTGTAGCCAGGTGGGCTGGCAGTGCCTGAAGAGGTGGTGCTGGGATCAGTAGTTACAGGTATGTAGCAGGACACTGGACTTTTTCTCTACGCACCAAAGGGGCCCGCAGTCCCTGCCTGTAAAGGGCTTTTGCTTGATCTGGCTGAGTGCCTTGCCACATTCATCAAACAGTGTTCCGGCTGGGTCTGAGTTGTTCCTGCAAGCAAGTGATGTACTGGAGGATGAGGAGTGTATACAGAGAGTGAATATATTTGAGTGTCCCTGAAGAGACTTTGTTCCAGTCAAGTGAGCATTCCATAATAACCCTATCCCTATTCAAGTTTATTAACCCCTAATAAAAAAAATAAAACGTTTCCAATTTCAAGCGAGCCTGTAGAAATTTAGTGTGCCTGGCTGTGCAGGACCCCTAGTCACCAGCGGCTCCTACGGGGGCTGCCCTACATAATGCAATGGTTGTTTGATGTATAAAGGGTAATGTGAACCTGTCACATGAAATAAACTACTAACTAAGGTGACACTGCTGAATCAAGATGCTATATCAGACACATGGGAATTACATTGTCTTATGTCTTCAACTGACACCTATACCTTCATTGGGAGAAAAAATAATGAAGCACGGCCTTTGTGTAATTTGAATCTGAAATCCAAAGTAAGGGATTCAGAATCTGCAAATATCAAATGCAATACAAATGAACCCAGAACGTAGGATGCTACAAGCCCAAAACACAAAGATGTAAATATCACCTAAAATATAGTGTACATTCCTCACTTTCCTACCTGGCACTTTTACCCCCTTCCTAACCAGGAAAATTTTCAGCTTTCAGCACTGTCACACTTTGAATGACAATTGCGCAGTCACGCAACGCTGTATCCAAATTACATTTTGTATTTTTTTTACACACAAATAGAGCTTTCCTTTGGTGATATTTAATTACCACTGAGATTTTTATTTTTTGTTAAATATACAAAAATAAACATTTTTCATAGTTTGTTATAAAATTTAGCAAACATGTAATCTTTCTCCCTTTACTGATGTGCGCTGATGAGGTGGCACTGATCAGGCGGCACTGATAGGTGGCACTGACCGGTGGCACTGATGAGGCTACACTGATAGGCGCCACTGATGGGCACTGATAGTCAACTCTAATGGGCACTGATGGGTGGCACTGATGGGCTCTAATAGGTGGCAATGATGGGCTCTAATAGGTGGCACCGATAGGTGGCACTGATTGGCAGCACTGATGGGCACTGATTGGCAGCACTGGTGACCACTGATTGGGAGCACTGGTGGGCACTATTGGGACTGCACTGATAGTCAGGGCACTGATAATCAGTGCCCTGATTATCAGTGCCGATGTGCTTTTAGCCATTTATCAGCTCTCTTTTTCTCTCCTCATGCTGTCAGCATGAGAAAAGGAAAGCTGATAACCGTCTTGTGCTTACTTCTGCGATCAACTTTCATTGGACACAGCTGATTACGTGGTAAAGGGCTGCTGTGATTGGCCCCTTCCCCAGATCTGTGATCAGCTGAGTCCACAGGAGGTGCACAGACAGCAGGATTACGGGAGGACATCCATGTACGCCCTCCCGGCAAATTAAGCCTGCGCTGTAGCCGTCTTTCGGCTATAGGGCGGGAAGGTGTTAAACATATATTTTTTTTTTTTAAAAAGTACATAAATAGATCACCTTCCATGTCCAGTTTCAATATTTTATTATACTGTATATAGCATGCAAGAAAAATGACACATAATTAAAAACCATGGTATTGACTATAAAAAATAGAATACATCTCACATAAAGCAATCATGGCATTCAAGGTAATTCCTCCTCTAGGGTGGTAATAAATATATGATTTAATGTTATAAAAAAAAAAAGGATACAAAGGGGCACAGAAAGGCTTATTTACAGTAAGAGCTGTGGAATAGACTCCCTAAAAACTAGTTCTGGCCAGCTCAGTAGATACCTGGTTGCCTCCTGGGGGAATTTACTGGAGCAAATTGCACCATGCCCGTAGGGCTTTTTTTTTTTTGATCTTCCTTTGGGTCAACTGTGGGTTAAAGATTCTGTATTTTGTGTTTTTTTTATTCTGTTGGTTGAACTAGATTGACATTTTGTTTTTTTTTCACCCTGACTAACTTGGCAGCTAACTAAGGTCTTCATTCTCTACCTTTGTGGCTGCAGTATAGTAGCAGCCTCCTCTCTCCCTTTAACTCTGCAAAGTGGCAGTGGGTACCAGGCCTTGAGTGCACTGACTTTCAGCACCTGGTTCTGCAGGAAGATGGAGTGAAGTTGGGAGGAAAGAGATGTGGAGAAAGTTGGCAGAGCTTCCCATCAATGAGGACTCGGAGCCCCAGGTGAATGAAGACTGCTGAGCTGAGGGTCTCCCTCTGGCCTCTTGGGTTATATGGGAGCTCTTAGATTAGTATTATGGCATTAGGGGTATGTGGCGCATGTATCACAAGGCATGGTGCTGTGTGTATTGGGGTGCATAGGGCAGCATATATTATTTATGATACTGAAAGAACTATAAACGGCTCACTGTGATGTAATATTTCATTACAGCTTTATTTGCTTAATGTTACAGTACACTATACACTCTGGAGTGGCATTGACACTTTTGGATTATTTGGAAACAATTCTCCTTTAAATCCTAGTTCCACCTTAAACTATTTCACGTGCCCCTTGAAAAATATTTAAACCTTGTTTGCATTACTTTCTATACTGAATATGCATATCTGGGTATATCACAGATTAATAAATACACTTTTTACAGGTGTAAAACATCTGGAGACCGGTGGTATGTGGGAAACAGATGTGAAAAGGAGATCCGGAACAAAGGCACCGTGTGGACCATGTCTTCCTTATGTGCACTACTCTCTCTTTTTATGCTTACTCTTGTGAATGTAGTATGACATCCAATCAATGTGGGCTGTTATATTAAAATAAATAACATTTAAAGTGAAATTCCAAACACAAATGTTTGCTTGTTTGTTTTTGTTTTCTATAGAATAGAGTTACCACCTCTATCAGATTTTTACTGCTGACTGTGCCACCTTTGGAGAAATGCCCCCTCATTTCCTGTTTTGTCACTGGGACAGGAAATGGAGATACATCTGTCCAACAAAGCCACTAATAAATCATAAAAAACACTTGTTTTTTTGGAAAGTGCTATAGGATTGGAACCTCTGTGTCACTAGAACAGGAATCTCCAAACTATGGCCCTCCAGCTGTTGCAGAACTACACATCTCATGAGGCATTGTAAAACTCTGACAATCACAAACATGGCTAGGCATGATGGCAATTGAAGTTCCTGAACAACTGGAGGGCCATAGTTTGGAGACCCCTGCACTAGAAGATGGTGAGAGGGGAGATATCTTTAACAACCATACAGACAACAATAAATCACGACAGAGGTTCTTCTTCTAACCCACTTTGCCCTCAACTGAAAAAAAAAAAAAAGGATTTTGGCTGAAGTCTATGCTTTAATAAATACTACATTACCATGGTTCATTATTTCAGTAAATCGGTAAATTTGATTGCATTTGTAATATACTTTGTTCATTTCACTTTTTTTTAGCCCAGCAAAATCCACAAACCTGATGCATAAGGACTGACTATTAAAATATCTTCCTGGTAGCCTGGACTAAAGGCCATCTCCATATATTTTTCTTTTGATAACAATAGTCCAGTTTTGAGAGAGTTATTAGTGTGACCTTTTTAGGCATGATCATTGGTCTATAAATTTTTATATATTTTTGTAATAAAATATTTTGTTTTTAAATTTTTACATTGTACACAGTTGAAGGTAAATCTAAAGGAAATTGAAAAAGAAAACTGTATAATGTATGGACAACTTGAATCGGTAGTAGTAAACCGTAGTAAACCGCATCCAAAACACATCCGTTTTCAGGCAAGTATTCCCAAGAAAAGGATTTTCCTTGTAAGCCCTCCAGCATCATTCCGTCACCGTTGAAGGCGTTTCCATCTTCACCCAGTCCTCTTTCCAGGTTCACAGGCTTCAGCTATCTGATTGGCCATGCCAGTAATGATGTCACTCCCGCACATACGGATGGGAGTCGCTATTTATGGTACAACACTGAAGGGACAGCATGGGTATGCCGTTCCTTCAGCGCGCATTTGCAGGTGACGTCTCTGGCTGCATCTAAAGTAAATATCTCCTAAAGGTGTAGGAGATATTTACTGTACCTGTAGGTAAGCCTTATTATAGGGCAGAGACTTTGGTTTGTACACAGTGGAATGTGATATTCTTTTACTTGTGGCAAAGGTTTGCTTTATTACACAGAAGGAATTTCATATATTTTGTATGGTTCACTATATGTTCATAATTATTCACTTAATCTGGTGGTAGACTGTTTAATATTAGTAGGTTAATATTAGCACAATTATTAATTTAAAACATTTTATTTTTGCGTAGCAGTTCACATATATATAATTGCAGCTATATTATTTAGTTATCTTTTTAATATTTATTTCTCACATATTGTAATATTTATTCACATCAGCGCTTTAGTATATTTTTACACATTAATTTCATCAACACACCTACAAGGGAACAAAAAAACTAACAGTAAACAGTCACAAAGTCAAGCAAATTTTTACAGTACAGCAACATAAATGCAAGTACTTTTGGACCTGAACCCCACCAGGCATCTCAAACAGAATATCGCACTTGTAAAAAAGAGAACCAGAACCTTTGGAAGAGTATGTCTGATAATAAATTTGGCAGTACCTCCAGAGGCGGCTCTCTAATTATGCAAAGTAGGCGGTGGCCTAAGGCCTCGCCCTCCTAGGGTCCTCGCTCCTGCCTACTTTGCCTAAAGAGCCTCCTCTAGCTATCATCATACATCAGTCCCAGGTGCCTCCTCGTTCAGAGCAGAGGCGGCTCTCTAATTAGGCAAAGTAGGCGGTGGCCTAAGGCCTCGCCCACCTAGGGGCCTCGCTCCCGCCTACTTTGCCTAAAGAGCCGCCTTTAGCTATCATCAAACATCAGTCCCAGGTGCCTCCTTGTTCAGAGCAGAGGCGGCTCTCTAATTAGGCAAAGTAGGCGGTGGCCTAAGGCCTCGCCCTCCTAGGGGCCTCACTCCCGCCTACTTTGCCTAAAGAGCCGCCTCTCGCTATCATCATACATCAGTCCCAGGTGCCTCCTCGTTCAGAGTACAGTCAGCCCGCCTCCTCTCTTCTCTGTAACACCCCGCCCCACTCCTGTCAAGAAAACTTCACTGGAAGTGGAACTGCAGTGCAGGTGTCCTTCCAGTCAGAACACCAGCAGACACATAGAAACCTTCAACTGGCCTGCCCCAACATCAAATCCTGTCCGTCCTTTCTTGTGCAAGGGCAGGGCACAGCTAGCATCTCAGCACAGGATCACCGAGTCTACCCTCCTTCCAGGGCGGGGCTTCCCTGATGGAGACGGAGCCAATTCAGCCTGTGTGTGCACTGTGCAGCCGATGGACTGAACTATGAGGGGACAGAGCCTTGCTATATGTGAGGTAAATGTGACTAGGGGGTGCATGTCACTATGTCACTGGGGGGGTGGTACATGTGACTGGAGGGGGGGTGGTACAGTGGTGTCAGTGTGCTCTGTCTCAGAACTGGTGTCAATGTGCTTTGCCTCAGCGATGGTGTCAGTGTGCTCTCAGCATTCGTGTCAGTGTGCTCAGCGCTGGTGTCAGTGTGCTCTCAGAGTTGGTGTCAGTGTGCTCTCAGCGTTCGTGTCAGTGTGCTCAGCGCTGGTGTCAGTGTGCTCTCAGAGTTGGTGTCAGTGTGCTCTCAGCGTTGGTGTCAGTGTGCTCTCAGCGTTGGTGTCAGTGTGCTCAGCGTTGGTGTCAGTGTGCTCTCAGCGTTGGTGTCAGTGTGCTCTTAGCGTTGGTGTCAGTGTGCTCTCAGCGTTGGTGTCAGTGTGCTCTATCTCAGTACTGGTGTCAGTGTGCTCTGTCAGCCCTGGTGTCAGTGTACTCTATCTCAGCCCTGGTGTCAGTGTGCTCTGTCTCAGTGTTGGTGTCAGTGTGCTCTCAGTGCTGGTGTCAGTGTGCTCAGCGCTGGTGTCAGTGTGCTCTATCTCAGCGCTGGTGTCAGTGTGCTCTATCTCAGCGCTGGTGTCAGTGTGCTCTATCTCAGACCTGGTGTCGGTGTGCTCTCAGCGCTGGTGTCAGTGTACTCAGCGCTGGTGTCAGTGTACTCAGCGCTGGTGTCAGTGTGCTCTATCTCAGACCTGGTGTCAGGGTGCTCTGTGTCAGCCCTGGTGTCAGTGTGCTCTATCTCAGAACTGGTGTCAGTGTGCTCTGTGTCAGAACTGGTGTCAGTGTGCTCTGTGTCAGAACTGGTGTCAGTGTACTCTGTGTCAGCCCTGGTGTCAGCGTGCTCTGCCTCAGCGATGGTGTCAGTGTGCTCTGCCTCAGCCCTGGTGTCCGTGTGCTCTGCCTCAGAGCTGGTGTCAGTGTGCTCTCAAAGTTGGTGTCAGTGTGCTCTCAGAGTTGGTGTCAGTGTGCTTAGCACTGGTGTCAGTGTGCTCAGCGCTGGTGTCAGTGTGCTCAGCGCTGGTGTCAGTGTGCTCTCAGCATTGGTGTCAGTGTGCTCTATCTCAGTACTGGTGTCAGTGTGCTCTGTCAGCCCTGGTGTCAGTGTGCTCTGCCTCAGCGTTGGTGTCAGTGTGCTCTGCCTCAGCGTTGGTGTCAGTGTGCTCTCAGCGTTGGTGTCAGTGTGCTCTCAGCGCTGGTGTTGGTGTCAGTGTGCTCAGCGCTGGTGTCAGTGTGCTCTATCTCAGTGCTGGTGTCAGTGTGCTCAGCGCTGGTGTCAGTGTGCTCTATCTCAGTGCTGGTGTCAGTGTGCTCAGCGCTGGTGTCAGTGTGCTCTGTCTCAGTACTGGTGTCAGTGTGCTCTCAGCGCTGGTGTCAGTGTGCTCTCAGCGCTGGTGTCAGTGTGCTCTATCTCAGCGCTGATGTCAGTGTGCTCTCAGCGCTGATGTCAGTGTGCTCTCAGCGCTGGTGTCAGTGTGCTCAGCGCTGGTGTCAGTGTGCTCTATCTCAGCGCTGGTGTCAGTGTGCTCTCAGCACTGGTGTGATTGAGCACATTGACACCAGTACTCTTAATATATGCAATTCATTTTTTTTTCTTGAATTATTTTTTCCCCCCATTATAGATGTGAATGGGGCCTCATGTCTAGGTTATGCCTAAGGCCTCACAAAGCCTAGAGCCACCTCTGGTAGGTTGGCAACACTGATCCCAAAGCCCGGCAACTGCGGCTGGATGCCACCATCTTGAATGTGAAGTCAGCAGCCCCAGTAGACGTAGAGCTGTCATTCAGTTGATTCTCTACACTACAGTATTCTCTGCATTCCTCTTTCGGCTGCCATATAGTACTAGGGATACAGTATTTTCTTTTAAAGAATAACCTTTACTGGACAGTGCTGACCAATCAGAATCCACCTAGCCCATACTGTGAGTGCTGGAGGAGAAGAGTGAAAGACAGGATTTCAAATCCCTGGACCGGTAAAGCATTATCCCGATGCCCGACAGCGGGTAATCATGGAACCCTGGTACAACGGGACTGGGGAGGGGGCCCAGTGTACAGTAAGTTCACCTTACAGATTTTCTGTAAAGGTGAACAAACCCTCTAAAGGAGAGTATTGCAGCAAAAGTGGTTTATATTTAAAGTGATATTAAAGGCTTGCTTTTTTTTTTTTTTAAATAACAAACGTGCTATACTTACCTGCTCTGTGTAGTTATTTGGCACGGAGCAGCTCGGATCCTTCTCTTCTTGGGTCCCATGTCGGTGCTCTTGGCCCCTCCCTTCTGCCAAGAGCCCCCAGAGCGAGCAGCTTGCAGTAGGGGGACCCGGGGCACAGCTCAGCGTGGCCATTCACACAGAGAGTTGCTGCTAATGGTGGGTGTGGTCAGGTTGTGCTTACAGTGGGAGGAGCTTACAGTGGTATGGTTAGACCCTTTATGACCAAGGTCAAAACAAAAATAATAGATATAAAAAGTTTCACTGCCACAAACAGAGAGCAGGCAGGCTCTTTATTGCAGAAGAGACATGCAATGCACATGTGCAGCTCAGCTTACACCTCTGGCCTGGTCTCTGTGTGCTGGAATGACTGATTCCTGTGCATGCGCAGGAGTGATGTCATACTACGCTGACCCATGAAGAAGACTGGAGACCGCCACACAGCTGAAGATGCTGGCACCATTGAGGGGCGTTGTCACTGAAGCAAAGGTAAGTTTAGTTCTGTAAAGTCCTTATAAAGTCTGGAAATCTTTTACCTTAATGCATTCCCTGCATTAAGCTAAAAAGTGTCCCAGTGTTTGTATCGCCCAATCACCCCATTCTATACTTACCTATGTCCTCTCTCAATCCAGCGCTGTGCCCGTCTGCAGTGGCGCTCTCCTCTCCCTCTCTCTGCTCACAGAGGCAGCAGAAGGAACCATTGACTCCTGCCAATCGAATCCTGTGAGCAGAGGGCAGGCAGCGGGGCTGAGCCACGCTGTGTGGGCCAAAAGATATGCACATATAGTATCCCCCTTAATGCAGACCCCCACAGTAAAGACACCCCCCTTAGTGCAGACCCCCTATCAGTATAGAACCCCCCTCAGTGCAGACCCCCATCAGTATAGTATCCCCCTTAGTGCAGACCCCACAATCAGTATAGAATCCCCCTTAGTGCAGACCCCCCATCAGTATAGAATCCCCCCTTAGTGCAGACCCCCCATCAGTATGGAATCCCCCTTAGTGTAGACCCCCCATCAGTATAGAATCTCCCTTAGTGCAGACCCCTACAGTATAGACACCCCCTTAGTGCAGACCCCCATCAGTATAGACACCCCCCCTTAATACAGACCCCCCATCAGTATAGACACCCCCCTTAGTGCAAACCCCTGCAGTATAGACACCCCCAATTAGTGCAGACCCCCCCATCAGTATAGAATCCCCCTTAGTACAGACCTCCCAATCAGACCTCCACTGCAGGTGTGGGCATCATCCCTGTATAACCCCCGGAAGCTGAGTAGGCACATCTGCGTACACTCGGCGGGAAGGGGTTAAATAAAAAACGGTGTCACTTTTATTCCTATAACAAGGAATGTAAACATCCCTTATAATAGAAAAAAAGCATGACAGGACCTCCTAAATATGAGATCTGGGGGTCAAAAAGACCTCACATCTCATATTTACACTAAAATGCAATAAAAAAACTAAAAAAATGTTGTCATTAAAATTTTTTTTTTAAATGTCCCTTTTAGAGCTATGGGCGGAAGTGACGTTTTTAAGTCTCTTCTGCCCTGCAATGTTATTTGAGATGGGTGGCGGCCATCTTCCCCTCACTCATCTCCATACTTAGCAAGGGGCAACATCCGATCGCCTCCGCCGCTGCCGACGGCTCCGCTAAGCAGCGGAGGGCACTGGAGCATGGCTGGGGGGGCCCCTCTCCCACCACCGATAGAAGTGATCTTGTGGCGAATCCGCCGCAGAGACCACTCTTATCGGAAACCGGACCCGCTGAAGAAGAGGATACCGGGGTTATGGCAGCTAGCTGCTTCCATAACAACCATATTCCTCTTCAAAGTTAGGACGTATATGGGCGCGCTGCGGTCTGGAAGGGGTTAGAATGGACAGAACTGTACGGTGCTGCCAGACGTCGTGGTTTTGCGTACCTGAAAACATTCCGCGCTTTCCTATGTGTGGGGGGGACATTAAGAGGTGATGGTGCGCCATGTGCATCTTCTAAAGGGCAGCACATATTTTCTGCGGGTTGGGGAACGTGTGCGATTAGCGTGTGTTTCCCATCCCGCATATGTGTGATTCTAGTCTTAGTAGTTCATTTTTTATTTTTTTGTTGTAAACTCAGCTTCTTCGCTGGTCTTCTGGTCTCCAGCGCCGCCATCTTGACTCTGGGAAGCCGGCTGTGACTTCCTGCTGTTCCACAGCTGGCACCCCACCGCTCATGTGCGAGATCTTGGCACCCCAGATGTTTTGGAACTACATTTCCCATGATGCTCAAATATTTGTAAATCTATAGCAAAAGGTCGCCCAGTATTGGGATGGCAGGGATCACCTATGCACTCAAAACATCTCACTGATGCTTTGGCAGTCTGATTGGCACCAGTTTGGTTCCTTATTCTGTCAGTAATTCCTCTGATAAATGTCACTCACAGGCACTTCACTAGAGCTGATCATCAGCATCAACCTTCTGCTTTACACATTCAGGATGGCAAACTGCAGGCTCAGAGCTCTGAGCAGAGCGACCTCGTGTGGTGAATATGCACCATCACATGTGAGCTGAAGATGCTTTATCTATCTTTCACCAGAAGGGGTCAGTGCTGCTCATATTCTTTATTGTTTAACTAGTTGCTGACCGCCGGCCGTCAAATGACGGCCAGGCGGCGCACCTATTGTGGCGGGAGGCCGTCATATGACGGCCTCCCGTTTAAACAGGGAATGCGCGCGATCGTGCGCGCGCATCCCTTTTTTTTCGGTGGCGGCGTGTCACGGAGACACCGCTCGCCACCGAAGGGGGTGAACAGCCATTCGTTATGGCTGTTTACCACGTGATCGGCCGTGATGAAGTCACGGCCGATCACAGATGGTCACACCCCGAACGTGCACGGCGCATGCGCGCGATCGCGAGCGCGCTGCGCGTGCACGTCGGTGGCGGCGTGTTCCCCGGGAACACTACTCGTCACCGACGCTGGTAAACAGCCATTGGCCGGCTGTTTACCCACGTGATCGGCTGTGAGCCTTTCACAGCCGATCACAAAAATGTAAACAAACTGCGGTAACGGGATTTTACCGGGTTCTCCTCCTCACACACCGATCGTGTGTGAGGAGGAGATTGCGGTAACATCTCGTTACCGCATACAGTGTACACCAATCATACTGATTGCCCCCCCCCCCGATAAAGAGGACCTGTCACCACCCCTCATAGTACCTGTCAATCACAGTCCATCAGAGTACCTGTCACAGTCCATCAGAGTATTTGAGTACCTGTCACAGCACATCAGAGTACCTGAGTACCTGTCACAGCCCATCAGAGTACCCGAGTACCTGTCACAGCCCATCAGAGTACCTGTCAGCCCATCAGAGTACCCGAGTACCTGTCACAGCCCATCTGAGTACCCGAGTACCTGTCACAGTTCATCTGAGTACCCGAGTACCTGTCACAGCCCATCAGAGTACCCGAGTACCTGTCACAGCCCATCAGAGTACCCGAGTACCTGTCACGGCCCATCAGAGTACCCGAGTACCTGTCACGGCACATCAGAGTACCCGAGTACCTGTCACGGCACATCAGAGTACCCGAGTACCTGTCACGGCACATCAGGGTACCCGAGTACCTGTCACGGCCCATCAGGGTACCCGAGTACCTGTCACGGCCCATCAGGGTACCCGAGTACCTGTCACGGCCCATCAGGGTACCCGAGTACCTGTCACGGCCCATCAGGGTACCCGAGTACCTGTCACGGCCCATCAGGGTACCCGAGTACCTGTCACAGTCCATTAGAGTACCGAGTACCTGTCACAGTCCATTAGAGTACCGAGTACCTGTCACAGTCCATCAGGGTACCCGAGTACCTGTCACAGTCCATTAGAGTACCGAGTACCTGTCACAGTCCATTAGAGTACCCGAGTACCTGTCACAGTCCATTAGAGTACCGAGTACCTGTCACAGTCCATTAGAGTACCGAGTACCTGTCACAGTCCATCAGGGTACCCGAGTACCTGTCACAGCCCATCTGAGTACCCGAGTACCTGTCACAGTCCATCTGTGTACCAGAGTACCTGTCACAGTCCATCTGAGTACCCGAGTACCTGTCACAGTCCATATGAGTACCTGTCACCGCCCTTCAGAGTACCCAAATACCAGTCACCAAACCATCAGAGTACCTGTCACCAGGCCATCAGAGTACCCGAGTACCTGTCACCAGGCCATCAGAGTACCCGAGTACCTGTCACCAGGCCATCAGAGTACCCGAGTACCTGTCACCAGGCCATCAGAGTACCCGAGTACCTGTCACCAGGCCATCAGAGTACCCGAGTACCTGTCACCAGGCCATCAGAGTACCCGAGTACCTGTCACCAGGCCATCAGAGTACCCGAGTACCTGCCACCAGGCCATCAGAGTACCCGAGTACCTGTCACCAGACCATCAGAGTACCCGAGTACCTGTCACCAGACCATCAGAGTACCCGAGTACCTGTCACCAGACCATCAGAGTACCCGAGTACCTGTCACCAGACCATCAGAGTACCCGAGTACCTGTCACCAGGCCATCAGAGTACCCGAGTACCTGTCACCAGGCCATCAGAGTACCTATCTCCAGCCCATGTCTCATAGAATATACATTGGGGTGTTTGCTTTCCAAAATGGGGTCATTTTGTGGGTAATTTCACTGTCCTGGTGGTCCAGGACCTTCAAAAGTGTGATGGGTAGGAATGAAATGAGATGTGTCATTTATGCTCCTAGAACGCCTGAACGTACTACTTCAATGTTCGGCCTCTCTATGTGGCCAGGTTGTGTAAAAGTCCTACACATGTGGTATCGCCATACTCGGGAGGAGTAGCAGAATGTATTTTGGGGTGTAATTTTTGCTATATACATGCTATGTGTTAGAAATATCTTATAAATTGACAATTTTGTGTAAAAAAAAATGCGTTAAATTTTTTTTCCACATATTCCAAAAACTTCTGGAAAAAAATGAACCGTTCAAAAGACTCATTATGCCTCACAGATTATACGTTGGGGTGTTTGCTTTCCAAAATGGGGTAATTTTATGGGAAATTCCATTGTCCTGGTACTCCAGGGCCTTCAAAAGTGTAATAGGTGGTTGAGAAATGAGATGCGTAATTTTTGCTCGTAGAACGTCTGAAGGTACTACATCAATGTTAGTGCTCTGTATGTGGCTAGGCTGTGTAAAAGTCCTACACATGTGGTATCGCCGTACTCGGGAAGAGTAGCAGAATGTATTTTGGGGTGTAATTTGTTGTATGCATATGCTGTGTGTGAGAAATAACCTGATAATATGACAATTTAGTAAAAAAAAATAAAAAAAAAAATAAAAAATCTTCATTTTGCAAAGAATTGTGGGAAAAAATGACAACTTAAAAAAACTCACCATGCTACTTACTTAATACCTTGGGATGTCTACTTTGTAAAAAGGGGTCATTTGGGGGGTATTTGTACTTTCCTGACTTGTTAGGGCCGGTTCACACAGCAGGCGAGGCGAGGCGACTCCGACTTGCCTCGCCGCGACCTGCTGCGGCCTCAGCGGCGACTTGCAAATGACTTCTGTATAGAAGTCAATGCAAGTCGCCCCGAGGTCGCCCAAAAGTAGTACAGGAACCTTTTTTCTGAGTCGGAGCGACTCGAGTCGCTCCTCTCAGAACGGTTCCATTGTACAGAACGGGGGCGACTTGCGAGAGCGAGGCGAGGCGAGTCGTGTCGCCTCGCATCGCCCGCTGTGTGAACCGGCTCTTAGTGTCTCAAGAAATGAGGTACACCTGATGTACTGAAGGCCTGATCAGAAGTGATCAATTTTCAGTGATTGGCACCATAGTTTGTAGACTCTATAACTTTCACAAAGACCAAATAATATATACTAATGTGGGTTATTTTTACCAAAGATATGTAGCAGTATAAATTTTGGCCAAAATTTATGAAGAAAAATTACTAATTAGCAAAAATTTATGACAGAAACGAAGAAAAAGGCATTTTTTTCACAAAATTTACGTTTTATTTTATTTATAGCACAAAAAATAAAAAACCCACTAGTGATTAAATACCACTAAAAGAAAGCTCTATTTGTGTGGAAAAAAGGACGCAAGTTGCATATGGATACAGTGTAGGATGACTGAGTAATTGTCATTCAAACTGTGAGAGCGCTGAAAGCTGAAAATTGGTCTGGTCAGGAAGGGGGTGTAACTGCACTGTACTGAGGTGGTTAAAAGTATTACTGATTAAAAAAAATAATAATAATAAAAAAAAAAACTCCATACAAATAATTATTGAGTTTCTCCCTTATAAATAAGTGCAATTATTACAACACAATTATTACAACACATTTTTACATATATTATGCTCCAATCAATCTTTTAAAAATCTGCAATGCAATGTTACAAATAATTATCCTATAAATGCGATGAAATCAAACAGAAAAGATTGTGAATATGTGATGAAAAAAAGGGTTAAATTAAATATGAACAAAGAAAAGTAATATAAAAGAAATAAATAAGAGTGTAGAAAAAAAAAATAATAATGATAATAATTAAAAAAAAATATATATAAATAAGAGTCTATAAAAAAGTTACAATATATAAATATATATGAAAACATTTCATGAATTAATATATAATATAATAGATAAGGGTGTATAAAAAAATAACAATAGTTAATAAATATAAAAATAACTATAAATACAGGTGTATAAAATAGTGAATAAAAATAAATATTGATAATAGCCAAATACCCTCTGAGTGCTCTACTTCTACGTTCTTTCTATGCAAATTCAGTATCTTTTTGTTTATTGCCAATGTTATCATTTTCTTTTTGTGTGTTTATGGAAAAAAACGTAATCACGTTTCAAAAAATAAAAAAAAATAAAGGTGTCTAAACACAAAAAAAAGAAAAAGGATTAAATCTAGAAAATAAAAAAAATAAGGGTGTGTGTAAATAAAACAATCTGTCATATATAAAACAAATATAAATAAGAGTGCATAAAAATAATAAATATGATAAATAGTAAATATAGAAATAAAAATTGTGAATAAAGGGGTATAAAACAATAAATAAAAACCTTAAACATAATTGTATTTATTTATTTTATATTATATTTATGTTTTTTTTGCCAATGATAATAAAATGGTAATAAAATAATAAAAACCTTAAATATACTTTTTTATTTTCTATTATATTTATGTTTTTTTATTTATTAAATTTTTTAAATTTTTATTCTTATTATTTAGGGTGCTCTGCAATAAAAATGTAAATAAATGGGGTATAAAATAATAAATAATAATGTTAAAGATAATATTTTTTTATTTTCTGTTATATTTCTGTTTTGTTTTGTTATGTTTATTTCGATTTTTATTGTAGAGCTGCCTGAATAATTAGAGTGAAAGATATATATATATATTTTGTTTTTTTAATAGGGTAAAAAAAGACAGGCTGTGTATTACTGTATTATCTGAATGCTCTAAGTCGGCTATTCACTGCTATCTTGCCAGCCCAGTACTGGTCAGTGTGATAGACATTGCCATCATGGATCAGTGGTGGACCAGGGTATAGTCGTGAGCCACCAGCAATGCTAATGCTGAATTATGGCACTAGCAGTGGTGGACCAGGGTATAGTCGTGAGCCACCAGCAATGCTAATGCTGAATTATGGCACTAGCAACGGACACCCGCGTGACTTGTCAGGGGGTGGACTAGAACTCATGGACATACGCAATCCAACAGCAGCCCGCGCCTTTGGAAGGCGGCACGCATTGTCACACGCCACCGCTCCTGGCTGATATACCAGAGACATTTCTTTATCTAGAAGCTAGTTTCTCAGTGCCGTTAGCAGCTCAGCATTGCCATCTACAGGCATTACTGAGAATTATACCCGCACGCTGCTGAGCTGAAGAGACGCTCTCTGCTCTATGAGACCTGCGCACAAGCTGTAGCTGGCTTTGCTGATGCCTGCCTCGGAAGGACCCCGTTGTACTGTCCATAACGTCGCTTAGCAACCGCCCGTCTTTGCCAACCGGAGTGCGACCATAGTAACCCACAGACTGCAACATGGCAGAGGGAGGGGAGCCGATCGTCAGACCCAGAAGGATCTTTATTCAATCCGGGGCGTTAATATAGATAAAGTAGGCACAATTCTTTTTTCTTTATTGAGTGGCATTTAGTTCACACCAGAATGCCGGCTTGGAAGCCGCACGTTTCCTGCACCACCTTCAAAACGCACCACAGTTGTGATTTGCAGCGGGGTGTTAATGTTACGTCATGAAATGCTGGTCGCACGCGCAGGGCACTCGCCTGCACCAGACCGCGTGCTACAGAAGTACTATGCCATCCGCTTGCTGTGCGTTTCCCTTAAAGGAGTGCATGACCTGCTTTTGGTGCAGTTCGGTGCGACTCGGTCCATTCACAATGAATAGGCTAAAATCGCACACCGCACGTGAATGGCAGAGGAACGCTCAGTACGTTGTTGTGCGATTCCGTGGTGTGGACCGGCCCTTCACTCATTTGTATGCGGAGGCCGAGCTGCAATGCCACTTCATGTGAGCTCTGGTGCATTGCGAGAAAAATGCTCCAAGTCTGCGTTAAAAAAAAAAATGAATATAAATAAGGGAGTATAAAAAAAATGCAAACAATATATATTTGTGAATACATTTAATGAATAAATATAAAAATAAATAAGGGGATATATAAACAATAATAAAATAGTTAATAAATGTAAAAATAATTATAAATAAGGGGGTATAAAATAATAAATAAGGGCGAGCGATTAATAAGGCCCATACACCTCCTGGGGGCTCTACTTCTACCTGCTTTTTATGCGAATTCAGTAGCACAAGGCAGCTTTGTGGTGTGAACAGGGCACAGAGATAATAATGGTTTTCTATGGTCCTGTGTGGTGACCGGTGCTGATAAAGTGCAGAAAAATGCATCCAGTGTGAATGAGCTCTTAGGTGAGGTTGTCACTTATTTTTTTCAAGCCAAACCCGAACACTCTAGCAGCGCACAGTACGTTTTTTGTTTTTGTTTTAGGGTGCTTTCACACTGCAGCCGCCCGAGCACAGGATTCAAAACCCGGACTGTCCGGGTGAATCTCGGACAGGTGGTGACCCTACTCTTAGGCCTCAGCTATCCACACCTCTGTGTGAAGGACCGTCTTTGCCCGCATCCATTTATGTCTATTGGGACGCAGTAGCAGCATGGATATAGCCACCGGGGCCAGCTTGGCAGTCGTGCAGGGGCATGTCTCTGAACGTCTGTGCAGGCACTGCGTCCCAGTAGACATAAACCATACTGCTTGTACCCAGAGGCATAAAACACTTGGGTACCCCATGCAGGCATGGGGGGGGGCCCTTAGCATAGGTACGTCTGTGTGAATGAGGCCTTTAACCTCTTGCCAACCTGCTGCAGTACCTATACTGTGGGGGATTGGCTCTTTCAGGCATGGTAAAGTACCTGTACATCGGGGCTTTCTTCCGGGTCCGCTCTCTCACGCATGCGTGCGCACCCAGAAACCCGAGCTGTCATTCACTGCAGCAAAAGCCAAGCAGTGGGTCTTAGCCAATGATTTATGGCCGGGACCCACTGATCGGCTGAGCGAATGACAGAAGAGAGCAACAACACAGAGCTCTCTACAGACGGCAGCAACGTGCCGCTTTTTTTTCTCCCTGCAAAGTAGGGAATAAAAATCAGAACATTACTTAATAAAAATCAGCACATTGTACATACAGTAACCATTGTCAGGCACACAGTTAACCTTTTGATCTAATGTTAACCCCTTTCCCAGTCAGTGTCATTAGTACAGTGACAGTGTATATTATTAGCACTGATCACTGTATTAGTGTCACTGGTGGTGTCAGCATCAGTTTGGCTGCTTTCACACCGAGGCGTTTTTTAGGTGTGTTAGTGCTAGAAATAGCCTCTAATGCCTGAAAACCTTCTCCCTATTCATTCCAGTGTGACTTTTCACACTGGGGCGGTGCGCTTGCGGGACGTTCTGAAAAGTCCTGCAAGCAGCATCTTTGGGGCAGTTTGGGAGCTCTGCATACACTGCTTCCAAAACTCCCTGTCCATTGAAATGAATGGGCAGCGCTGCCAAAGCTCTGCGACATGGGCGCTTTTAACCCTTTCTTTGGCCGGCAGTGGGCTAAAATTAGCGACGCTTTACCGCTAACGCGGAGCGACTACAGTGTGAAAGTAATCTAAGTGTCAGATTGACCGTGCACTAAGGGAGTCCCACTATAAGTTGCTGATCGCCACCATTACTAGTTGTTAGGTGTGACCTCAACAAGTCACCTATTTGTCAGGTTATGTTACCGTTTCCCAATTGTTAGTTAGAGTTCTTATCCAAGCAAAGAGACACGGAGGTATTATTCAGTATTTCTGCTCAGAAGTCCGTCGTTAACTCTGACTTTCTCTGACTGGCTCTGGCTCTGAGGCTTCTTTATTACATCTTTTATAGACAGAAAAGGGCAAACATCAGCAAATGTAAAAAAAACAACATTTTCAAAGAAAAGACAATTCTCCGGGTGTTATCAGCTGATAAGACAATCTTCTGGGCGTAGACTGCTTTTTAGGGCTGATGCGGCCTCTTCTTGATGAGTACGTGACAATAGATGACGAATCCTTATTTTACAGAGAGAAATACAAGTAATTAGTAAGACATACGGTCAACCATTTTGTTTCAACATACCTCAATCCTTACATTTCCCCCTTTGACATCACCCCTCCCTCTTGCCCTGGGTCCACCTGAACAAGTTCTAGTCGGCCTATATCCAGAGTACTCTCCCTGACCGCGAGTTGTCAGAGGGGTATACACCCATCCCCCTGGACAGTACCAACATCTAAAATTCAGGAAGAGTGGCTTTTCTGACAGATGGGTGATGTCAAGGATCTAAATCTACCTATCTTCACAAAAGTTCCATCTTTTCCGCATCATTTACCTTGGCTTTCTTGCAAAAGCACATGAGCAGTTTAAAGCATGCATAAAAGAAAAATACGAATAAGAGCACCACTATAATAGTCATTGCTGCCTTCTTAACCCAAGAGAATAACCCTGAGAAACTAAAAGTTCCACCAAACGGATCCCAGTCGCGACCAATATTTCGGGCCTTCTCTTGTAAATTCTTTACTTCCGTACGGTGTTGTGCAATGATGTCATAATAGTTAGGTACCTCAATGCTGGTGTTATGTATCCAAGTACAGCACTCATAGTCCTCAGTAGTTTCACAGAGTCCTGTCAATGCTGCACTCATACTTTCAATTGCTAATTCATGTAATTCTAATTGTTGTCTGATGGCTCTGGTCTCCAGATTTAACTTAGTAATGTCATCAGAGTTTTTCTCCAAAACATCATTAATAATTCCTGTATAGTTATTTAGTCTTTTCATTAAGTCTATACCCCATCCTGTCCAGGACGGGAACCAAGCCCATACCATGTCCTTCTTCAGGAATATTTCTCTTTTACTACGATACCTGAGGGGATATCTAGGGTGCATGCTAGCTTCTAATAGGTGATCACCTCGTTCATCACCTACTACTCCCATTACTGGTACTAAACTTGCGAGGTAGCACCATCCCTGAGCTTTTCTAGGTATCCAAGTATAACATTTATCCTCACAACAGATGTATATATTGTTTCCTAGAGCTACTGATCTTGAACTGATATCATTTCTATAACGAGAGGTGTATCCATAGAGGGATAAGTTGGATACTAACCACCTAACATTATGTCAGGGAACTCACCGTACTTATGCCCGCTCCCGTATAGCAGTAGTTCCTGTTCGTTCCAGGCGCCATGCGAGGTGTCTCCGTCAGAGGCGTACGAATTCCAGGACGAACGGACGTATGCTAATCCGAACACGTGGCTGTACGCCAATCCGAACACGCGAAAACACCCGCGCAAACTGAACGGATGTACGTCTTCACGCACGGACGGCCACTTCCACCAATCCTGGCTCACTTCCCTCTATATAAACAGGGTCCTGGCCTGACACCAATGCTGGATCGTCTTCAGCTGTTCCTGTAAGACTTGATCATTGCTCCTGTGACCTTGTTCCTGAAACCTTGCTCCTGTGGCCTTGCTCCTGTGATCCTTGCTCCTTTGACCCGTTCCTGATACCCACTCTTGGATTCCTGGTCCACCTCTGACCTTGGCTTGGACTTTTGACTTCGGCTTGTCTCCCGATTCGGTACCTCGTTTTGCCTGCATGTTACCAGACCCCTTGCTTGTTCCTGATTTCGCACCTGTCTCCTGTCATTGTGCCGCATTGCCTGCCAGTTGCCGATCCTACCTGTTTCAGACACGTAGTGTTCCCTGCACGCCTGCTGGTCTTCTGGTGCCTACCTACGTGACCAATCTACATCTCTTCTACCGTGAGGACCCAGCATCTTCAAGGCCTTCTACTTCCATCTGCAGGCACCTGCACCCTTTCGTGTCCTCACGTTCCCTGTTCCCATCTCCAGGGGCGTGGTGACCGGAACCGTGCGAGAGGCCACCCTCAGCAGTCTGACTCCGCTGTAAGGTACGTGACAGTACGATCCAGCCAGAAACATGGAGTCAGACAGGGGGGCCTCACCTCTGGACGCTTTGTGCCAACAGATCTCTGCCCTTACCCAAGCAGTTCAAGGCTTGCAAGATGGTTACCATCAACTCGAGCAGAGGGTGGAGTCATTATCTCCAAACACTACTGCCTCCCAAGGGGCTACAGCGTCTCGGTCCGCCAGTCCGGCAACTCCAGCATCCATGCCTGCAATAGTGGTGCCATCCCCGGAGCCTCGAGTTCCTATACCAGAGCGATTTTCCGGAGATCGCAGCAAATTCCGTGCTTTTCGTAATGCATGCCAATTATACTTCCTGCTACAGCCTCGCACCTTCTCCTTGGAAAGCACAAAAGTTGGGTTCATCGTCTCCTTGCTTCTCGGGGAACCTCAGACCTGGGCCCATCGCCTCTTGGAACAGGCCAGCTCCCTGCTTGATACCACGGACTCTTTTCTGAATGAGATGGCTAAATTATACGATGATCCTCAGCGTGCCACCACTGCTGAGGCCAGTCTCCATGCTCTACGACAGGGTCGCAGACCTGTAGAGGATTACGTGACGGACTTTAGGCGGTGGAGTTCTGACACTCATTGGAACGACGCCGCCCTACGTTACCAATTCCGCATTGGACTGTCCGAACCATTAAAAGACGAATTAGCCCGCATCGAAGTTCCCAGTTCTTTGGAAGACCTCATACAGGTATCAATCCAAATTGACCGCCGTCTTAGGGAACGGAGAGCTGAAAGAGTTGGTCAGTTTCGCCCCACCTGGATGTTACCCAAGGTTCCTAATTATCCTCCTACCTCTACACCTGCTCCCATCTCCGAAGCTCCAGAACCAATGCAACTAGGATTACTTCGCTCACCATTGTCTTCAGAGGAGAAGCTACGCCGGCGTCAGAATAACCTTTGCCTCTACTGTGGGGAAACTGGTCACTATGCGAATGCATGTCCCAATAAAAATCGTAAGTTCAAAGACTCACCTCTTGTATCCAATGCATTACCTCTGACGAAATCAATTCATATAGCTGTTCCTTTTTCCTTACAGCTGCCAGGAGGAACACTACAGGTCCAAGCTATAATTGATTCGGGCGCCTGTAGTTGCTTCATTGACCATACTCTCGTTCTGCAACACAACATTCCATTGGCACTCAAGCAACGCCAACTTTCTATACGGTTAGCAGATGGATCCAACATCAGATCAGGTCCCATTACCCATGAGACTCAACCACTGCTCGCCAACATTCTATCCGGTCACCAAGAATTAATCTGCTTGGATGTCATTTCTTCACCACTCTTTCCAATCATCTTGGGAATGCCATGGTTACAAGCCCATAATCCCCAAATAAACTGGATAACCGGTGAGGTAGTGTTTCGGTCCACTTACTGCCTCCAAAATTGTGTCAGGACCTCAAACAACCTGGTTCCGGTCATTGCCTGTTCGGGTCCTACATCTGAGCTCCAGGGGTTGGTCCCAACCACATACCACAAATTCCTGGACGTGTTTGACAAAAGAAAGGCGGACACACTACCTCCTCACCGGGTCTACGATTGCCCAATCGAGTTATTGCCTGGAGCCGAAATTCCATTCGGGAGGATATTCCCTCTATCAGAACCCGAGCTCCTGGTCCTCAAAGAATACATTGATGAGAACCTCAAGAAAGGATTTATTCGACATTCATCTTCTCCAGCCGGTGCTGGAATATTTTTCGTTGAAAAAAAGGACCATTCGCTCCGCCCATGTGTGGATTATAGGGATTTAAATAAAGTAACGATTAAAAACCGCTACCCCCTTCCATTAATTCCAGAATTATTCCAGAGACTTCGATCAGCCAAAATATTCACAAAGCTGGATTTACGAGGGGCCTATAATCTAATCAGAATCCGTAAGGGGGACGAATGGAAAACGGCTTTTCGGACACGTTTTGGCCACTTTGAGTATCTGGTCATGCCATTTGGACTTTGCAACGCCCCAGCCACTTTTCAACATTTTGTTAATGACATTTTCAGGGACTTTTTGGATTTATTTGTAATTGTTTATTTGGATGATATTTTGGTATTTTCAGACTCTCTAGAAACCCATCGTGACCATGTGAAACAAGTTCTCCTGAGATTAAGGCAACATGGGCTTTACGCCAAGGCCGAGAAGTGCGAGTTCGAACGGCAGACCATTCACTTCCTGGGTCTGGTAATATCAACTGAGGGAATAGAGATGGATCCTCAAAAGGTTTCAGCCATTTTATCCTGGCCACCTCCAACTGATAAAAAAGGGGTACAACGCTTCATTGGATTCTCTAATTTTTACAGGAAGTTTATCAAAAACTTTTCCAGTGTTATTGCCCCCATCACGCAACTGACCAGCAAACAAAACCGTTTTCGATGGTCCATCGAGGCCCAAGCTGCGTTCAATAAACTAAAAGGATTATTCACATCAGCCCCAATACTCAAACACCCTGATCCTGCTCTACCTTACACTCTGGAAGTAGACGCTTCAGAAAACGCCGTAGGTGCCATTCTGTCTCAACGCCAAGGGCCTAAATCATTAATGCATCCTGTAGCGTTCTTTTCCAAAAAACTCAATACATCAGAAAGAAACTACGATGTGGGAGACCGAGAACTCCTAGCAATCAAACTGGCTTTGGAGGAATGGCGGTACCTTCTTGAGGGGGCAACACATCCAGTATTGATTTTTACAGATCATAAAAATTTGG
Source organism: Lithobates pipiens (assembly GCF_037356315.1). Classification (NCBI taxonomy): domain Eukaryota; kingdom Metazoa; phylum Chordata; class Amphibia; order Anura; family Ranidae; genus Lithobates; species Lithobates pipiens. The sequence continues at coordinate 196,015,147 of NW_027507764.1, forward strand.
AATATCTCAGAACAGCTAAGCGTCTCAGGCCCCGGCAGGCAAGATGGGCTCTTTTCTTTTCCCGTTTTAATTTTCACATAACCTACAGACCAGGATCCAAGAACAGTAAACCCGACGCATTGTCCCGCATGTTCTCTGAAACTGAAGCCTCATCCCCTCCAGACACTATTTTGCAAGCTGGAAACTTCCTATTAACACAAACCAGTTTTCTATCACAGGTTCGACAGTCATCCCGAGGTGCATCAATCCCTCCAGATATGAACCTTCAAGAAAAAGATGGTCTGTTTTGGCGAGGAAGCAAATTATTCATCCCTCAAAACCTTCGCGCCTCCATTTTACAGGTTTGTCATGACTATCCTCTGGCGGGTCACTTCGGGAGTCACAAAACAACAAATTTAGTTCAAAGGCATTTCTGGTGGCCAAACCTCGCGAAAGACTGCAGGAACTATGTTAGTTCTTGTTCAACCTGCCTCCGGAATAAAAACAGCAAAAATAAAGCCTGGGGATTATTGAGGCCATTACCTATCCCTGAAAGACCATGGGATAAGATCGCAATGGACTTTATTGTTGAGCTTCCCCCCTCTGAAGGATTTTCCTCTATCTTCGTGGTGGTGGATCGCTTTTCTAAAATGGCACACTTTATTCCCATGAAGGGAACCCCATCTGCAACCGAGACAGCCAGAATATTCATTAGAGAAATTGTCAGACTCCATGGAATTCCCGGTGATATTGTCTCTGATCGTGGAGTCCAATTCACGTCAAAATTCTGGAAATCATTGTGTGAAACTCTGGGTATCAAGTTAAATTTCTCTTCAGCTTACCATCCCCAAACAAACGGGCAGACCGAACGCACTAATCAAACCTTGGAACAATATTTACGTTGTTTCACTTCTTTTTCTCAGGAGGATTGGGCTTCGTTACTACCTTTAGCAGAATTCGCATTTAATAATTCTATTCATTCCGCCACTAACCAGTCACCATTTTATTCTAACTTTGGTTTTCATCCCTCTTTCCTACCAACATCCTTACCGGATTCTCCTGTACCAGCTGTCCAGGATAGGCTGAATTTCTTTGTTACCAACAATCAGGTACTTAAAGAAACCCTCTCTAAGGCTCAGGAGGACGATAAAAAATTTTTTGACAGGAAGAGAAGGGGAGAACTGGATTTAAAGATCGGTGATCGTGTATGGCTGTCAACCGCAAATCTGAAACTGGCGTGTCCCTCTAAAAAATTGGGACCCAGATATTTGGGGCCTTTTCCAATTAAGAAGAAAATTAATTCAGTAGCCTATGAACTTGAACTTCCCGGCTCATTTAAAATTCATCCTGTATTTCACACTTCTCTACTTAAGCCTGATGTACCCAATTCCTTTCCAGATCGGGAATTATGCTCTCCAGAAGCTATTTTGATAGATGGTGAGGAGGAGTTTGAGATCGAAGCCATTCTAGGTTACAGGAAGCGCCAAGGACAAAACCAATATTTGATTAAGTGGAAAGGCTTCGGCCCCGAAGAAAATTCCTGGGAACCCGAAGCGAATCTTCATGCCCAGAGGCTTATACGGGCTTTTCATCGCTCTCAAAGGTTGGTTCAAAGGGGCACCCGGAGGCTGCCCTTAAGGGGGGGGCACTGTCAGGGAACTCACCGTACTTATGCCCGCTCCCGTATAGCAGTAGTTCCTGTTCGTTCCAGGCGCCATGCGAGGTGTCTCCGTCAGAGGCGTACGAATTCCAGGACGAACGGACGTATGCTAATCCGAACACGTGGCTGTACGCCAATCCGAACACGCGAAAACACCCGCGCAAACTGAACGGATGTACGTCTTCACGCACGGACGGCCACTTCCACCAATCCTGGCTCACTTCCCTCTATATAAACAGGGTCCTGGCCTGACACCAATGCTGGATCGTCTTCAGCTGTTCCTGTAAGACTTGATCATTGCTCCTGTGACCTTGTTCCTGAAACCTTGCTCCTGTGGCCTTGCTCCTGTGATCCTTGCTCCTTTGACCCGTTCCTGATACCCACTCTTGGATTCCTGGTCCACCTCTGACCTTGGCTTGGACTTTTGACTTCGGCTTGTCTCCCGATTCGGTACCTCGTTTTGCCTGCATGTTACCAGACCCCTTGCTTGTTCCTGATTTCGCACCTGTCTCCTGTCATTGTGCCGCATTGCCTGCCAGTTGCCGATCCTACCTGTTTCAGACACGTAGTGTTCCCTGCACGCCTGCTGGTCTTCTGGTGCCTACCTACGTGACCAATCTACATCTCTTCTACCGTGAGGACCCAGCATCTTCAAGGCCTTCTACTTCCATCTGCAGGCACCTGCACCCTTTCGTGTCCTCACGTTCCCTGTTCCCATCTCCAGGGGCGTGGTGACCGGAACCGTGCGAGAGGCCACCCTCAGCAGTCTGACTCCGCTGTAAGGTACGTGACACATTATTATCCACAATGTTAGTGAGGAAGTCAGATAATGTCTGGTGTGTGCTGGAATTACTGGGATAGAAGCTTCCATTTAATACGACAATGGACAAATTAAACTTGCTGTCTTGGCATTCTCCATTTCCTCCCGTTGTGTTCCCTAAGTTGAAACACCAATCAGGGAAAAAGGCGAGACCATTTGACTTAAACATTACTGTCTCGCTGGTATTTGTTCTAATTATGATAATGCTACTGTTAGCAAGGTCAGTATAGTTTATAGGAACTGCCATCAGTGGTATACTTGCTGTGCTGGGGTGTAATTTGCTACAAATCCAACATTTCTCATATCCTGACTTCTGGGCATAAGCATATTTAAACTTCAGTAATAACATTTTTTTAGAAAATCCTTCATCCTTGTGTATTTTATTCTGTGAGGTAACCAAACTATTAGCCAGAATTACTGAAACAATAAAAAGATACATGTTGTCATTTGCCAACTGGCTCCTTTTTACAATGAGAAGCGTGGATCCAGGTAGGTTTCCCTTCCAATTTCACTGAGGTTGCTGTAATCAATAGCACCTGGAAAGGACCTTCAAACCTTGGTTCCAGTGTCTTTCTGGTATGTTTCTTTACATACACATAGTCTCCTGGTTGTAGATCATGAGTACCTGTGACAGAATTAGGGTCTGGAAGAGAAGAATACACACTCTTGTGGATTTTAGTCAGACGCTGTTGCAACTGTATTACATACGTAGTTAAACTATCACATTGTAATTGCATACTTTGAGGAAAATATAAACCTAATCTAGGTGCACTTCCAAACAGTATTTCATATGGGGATAACCCTGTTTTTCCTGTTGGGGTGTACCTAATAGAGAACAAAGCTAAGGGTAGGCACTCAGGCCATGGTTTGTTCAACTCCTGCATAGCTTTTTGTATTTTCAGCTTGATTGTACCATTTACTCTTTCTACTGATCCTGAACTCTGTGGGTGGTAAGGAGTATGAAAACTTTGTTGAACCCCTAACATTGCCATCACATTTTGCATTATTTCTCCCGTGAAATGTGTCCCCCTATCTGATTCTATTGTTTCTGGGAGACCAAACCTAGGTATCAGCTCAGTAATCAGTTTCTTGGCGGTGGCTTTTGCCGTAGCAGATTTCACAGGATAACTTTCGGGCCAGCCTGAAAATAGGCAGATGCACACGAGAACAAATTCAAAGGGGCCGCTCTTAGGCATTTGTATGTAGTCAATCTGCAGTCTCTGAAAGGGATATTGGGCCCGGACCTGATGTTTACGTGGGGTTTTCACTCTCTGTCCTGGGTTATTAATCAGACAGATTTGGCATGCAGCACAGTAGTTCCTTGCAGTACTACTGAATCCAGGGGCTAGCCATCCTTGGCTTACAATCCTATACATAGAATTGGAGCTGACATGAGTGGGTAAGTGGACCGCCGCTGCCATTGCGGGGTATAGAGAAGCGGGTAGACATATTTTGTCTCCTTCTCTCCATACATTGTCAAGGCCTGGTGCAGCTCCCTCCTTAACCCAACGGTCCTTCTCAATAGCCCCTGCTTGTTCCTGTAGTTCGATTAGCTGCTGCCATGTGGTTTCGGGCATACTCACCTGTACCGTGGCTAAGGTCTCAGGGCTTACTTCCCCTAGAGCTGCCTTCTTTGCAGTTAAATCTGCAAATGCGTTTCCTTTTGCCTCAGTTGTTTTTGCGCTTGTGTGTGCCGCTATCTTCATGATGGCTACTCTTTTAACCTTTTGAAGATTGTTCAGGACTCTTTTGATTCCTTCACCATGTTTAACAGGTGTGCCTGCTGCTGTAAGGTAACCTCTAGCTTTCCATATGTGGCCATAATCATGTGCAACACCGTAGGCGTATGCGGAATCAGTGTAAATGTTCCCTTCTTGTCCCTCCAAGTGTTCTAGGGCTTTCTCTAGAGCGGTTAGTTCCGCTTCTTGTGCCGACATGTGTGCTGGTAGTGACTTTGCCTCAATTACCTGTGTGTCCGTTACCACAGCATAACCTGTGTGATATTTACCTTTGTCATAGGCAAATCTACTACCATCTATGTACAGTGTGTGTTCTGCATTTGCAATGGGTATGTCTGTGACATGTGGGAACCCCGTGGTTTCTTGTTCCATAAGTTGAAAACAATCGTGTTCATCAGATGTTATGTCATGAAATGAAAGTGTGTCAGAATCCTGAGTATCTTGTGCTGTATCTACACCATTATCATCATTACTCCCCCCTGTCAAATCTGTCTGTAATGGTAAAAGCTGTGCTAAGTTAAAAGAAGTGCATCGCTGAAAGGTAACATTGGGGGGTAGGAGCAAAGTGCATTGTAGACGCAGCTGCCTTGCCATTGATATGTGTTTTGGTTGGACCTGTGACAAGATGGCGTGTATGTCATGTGTGGTATGTACCACTACAGGATTGTCTAAGACAATTTCTGAGGATTTGTCAATGATAATTGACACTGCTGCAACTGCTCGTACACAGGACGGTGATCCTCTAGAGACAGGATCGAGAGCCGCCGAGAAGTATGCTACCGGCCTTTGTTTGATGTGTTGTTGTGTCAACACCCCTGTTGCGTGTCCCGTGATTTCAGCAATGTACAAATGAAATGTTTTGGTATAATCAGGGATCCCGATCGCAGGTGCCGAAATCAGTAACCTTTTTAAGGTGCTAAAAGATTCATGACCTGCTTCTGTGAGTACATAGGGTACTATTTTCAAGCAATCATATAATGGCTGCATCAGAGAACTGGCATGTGGTATCCATTGTCTACAATATGATACCATTCCCAGAAACATACGAAGTTGCTTAAAGTTGCGTGGGATATTCATTTGTCTTATGGCCTGGACTCGGTCTTCAGTGAGATGTCGAGTACCCTGGGATATACAGTGGCCCAAAAAGACAACCTTTTTCTGACATACCTGTAACTTAGTTCTATTCACCTTGCACCCTTTTTCAGCCAGGAATTGTAACAATGAGAGAGTGGCTTTTAAACAAGTATCGTTATCCGGACAACATAACAATAGGTCATCTACATATTGCAACAATACACAAGTGTCAGGCGGTAGCCATTCTCCTAACACTGTCTGCAGGGCTTGTGAGTATAGAGTTGGCGAATGCGCCATTCCTTGAGGTAGGCGTGTCCAGGTTAGCTGACGGTTTCGAAGGCGGAACGCGAACCATGGTTGACATTCCTCCGCCAGGGGTACAGAAAAGAAAGCATTTGCCAAGTCTACAACTGTAAATGAGGAGCTATCTGATGGTATTTCTGACAGTAAGGTATGCGGGTTCGGTACTAATGGCGTTATTGGGGCCAATATTTTGTTTATTGCCCTTAAGTCCTGTACCATCCTATACCTTATTGGGCCATCCCCCAATGTCTTTTTCTTAACTGGATACAATGGGGTATTGGCTGGTGATTGTATTTCTTTTAATGCTCCACTTTTAAGTAGAGCCTCCACTTGTAGTTCTATAGCTGCTTCCTGGGGCGCACTGAGTGGGTACTGTTTCTGCTGAGGGAGAACTGCTCCTGGAATCAGCTGTAGAGTAACCGGGGGTATGGGCAGAAGCCCAACGTCTGCTGGATGTGTTTCCCATAACCCTTCCGGAAGGCTAGACAGAATTTGGTCTATTTCCGGTGAGGGCGTATTGGACGGTTCTGGTTCTTCTTCCAAGCATTGTATTTTACTACAGATTTCTATACCCTCTGGGTCATCTCCTATTGCTAGGGTGACCATACCATCTGGGTGATAAGTAATGTTCGCTCCTATTTTCTGAAGAATGTCTGCTCCTAATAAATTAGTGGGAGCTCCTCTGGAAATCAAAAAGCGTGACAAAAACATGTGATTTCCTATCTTTACTTTTAAAGGTTTAGTCAGCGGGGCATCAGTCAGGAGTCCGTCATAACCACTTATGGGTATGGTGTCACGGGACGTCATGTGTGGAGGGACTACTGAATCAGACAACAGACTGCGTGACGCTCCTGTGTCAACCAAACAAGGAATATGTTTACCTTCCACCTTCATCAACATGTGGAGCATTTTGTTCTCTGATTCAGCTAGGACTGGGGCAAGTCATGCGGTCGGATCGTCCCTATCATTGGTACGCCTGTGTCTGTAGTCCCTCGTGTCTCTGTCCGTGTTTCCTTCCTGTTCGTCTTTTATCCTTTTCCTACAGTCTCTTTTTATATGTCCCACCTTGTTGCAGTAATAACAGGTAAGAGGTTTACGGGAGGAATTCCCTCCTTCATTGACCCGGGCAACAGTGTTAACTCCCGGTGTCCTTCTGGGTTTAGTTTCTGCTAAATCAGCCTCTATGCCTTGTGCTTTCTGCAACAATGTTCCTCTGTCCCGTATGGCTCTCCATTCGGGAGTACATGCCTTCAGTTTGTCACCTATTTGGGGTACTAGTCCTTCCATAAACTGTCGATTGAAAGCCCTAATGGTGACGGGTAAGGCTAAATCTAGACCTTCGTCAGCCATCATGCTTTCCATGTTGAGGTAAAATTATGTAACAGTCTGACCTGGGGCCTGTTTTATGGGCGCTGTCGAACCCCTTTCCTGCTGTTTCCCTTGGCAAAATTCTCGTAACTGAGCAATAAACAGGGGTCTAGAGTCTATATGACGGGGGTGTATTCCTGGTGGATCTGCCGCTGGATCCCCTTGTGGTCTATGTGGAGCAATTTCATTCATAAATTGATTAAACATCGTTAGTGTCATTTTATGTCTACATATATCTTCCCCATCTTGCCAAGTTGCTTCATGTGTGTCTAGTAATTGTGTCACGAATCTACAGAATGCGGCAGGTTTTGCTACGGGATCAGGAGCATTCTGTATTAATGCCATAAGAGTGTCAGCCGACCAAGGTGTCCATGTCCTCAGAACGACTTGTCGGGTCACTGTAGGTGGCTGTCCTGCTTGACCCGCATTTGGATTATTTACTTGTATTACCCTAGTCCGACTATGGACTGGAGCTACGGGCTCTGGTCTTTGAGCGCCGCAATGTACACATTCCTGTGCCCAGTCTGGGTTCTGGGTACCGCATACTCGGCATACCCACCCTCTTCCTCTTAAGGAAGGATAAAGTTTTGGTCTTTCATTACCTGGTGTGGTGGTGTTATAAGGAGGTGGAGTACCTTCCGTTTCTACTCCATCCTCGGGAGCAGAAGGAAGACTTTTGTGTCGGACCTTCATATCCCATCCACCCTTTTCCTGACAATACTCCCATCCCTCCTCTTCAGCCCTGTTGGAAACCTTAATTAAACATTGTATTTGTGATACCCATCTGTTCTGCAATATCTCTCCCTGTCTGTCTTTCTTTATTTCTTCCCAACCTTCTACACTTAATCCATTTTCTCCATCCATCCCCAATTTCTTGAGAATCCTATTTGTGCCCTGTGCCTTATCCTTCCCATACAACATTGTAATTATGTCTTTAACAGCATAACATTTCTGAGATTCCTCCTGGGGTTTACCATGTGTCTGGCCCATTTTGACAGTCCTGCCTAGGTGGCGTTTGGATCACTTACTAAGTGTCTCGTTGCCTTCTCCTCCTAGGGTGCCAAAATACTAAAAACCTCTCCTGGATGAGATTTCTGAAATCGAATTACCTTATATGCTAGCCAACTGACAAATATTATGACCAGACTGACGGCTACAACATATACAAGCATTCCCTTTTGGTGGCCAAACACATATGACTAGGTCTCCGGGCTTTGTGGAGACCTTATTTCCGTCCCATTACCATGGAATCTCTCAGCATTCGTTTCTTATTCCTGCTTTATTGAGGCAGTCAGGACTTATACTTTCAACCCGTTTTTAGGCTCATGAATCAAAAAGCGTATATCAAACTTAAGTGTCGGACCCCCAAAGTACTCTTACGAGTTAAGGGCGCATTCCGTTACCCATTGGGATGATATATGTTTCAATTCACACCATACAAACAGGGCTTATCTCATTCACAACAGACAGATGACAAGTAGACAGACAAGAAACAACGGTAACATAAGCCAAAATATTAAGTTCAAGACCCGCTTACTACAGAGGTTGGTTTTTACCTGAAGAACAATTCAGACAGATCAGGTGGGCACAAATCTAAGAAGCACAGAGTTTATAAGAAAATAAAGCTTTTCTTACCTGCGCAGGATTTGTCTGTGGTTCTTTGATGTGCCCAGCCTCTTTGTTCCGTCCTTATGTTCGTTCGCCTCTTGTAGTTTCTTCAGCGAGTCCCTATTCGCGGCGCCAGAAATGTTAGGTGTGACCTCAACAAGTCACCTATTTGTCAGGTTATGTTACCGTTTCCCAATTGTTAGTTAGAGTTCTTATCCAAGCAAAGAGACACGGAGGTATTATTCAGTATTTCTGCTCAGAAGTCCGTCGTTAACTCTGACTTTCTCTGACTGGCTCTGGCTCTGAGGCTTCTTTATTACATCTTTTATAGACAGAAAAGGGCAAACATCAGCAAATGTAAAAAAAACAACATTTTCAAAGAAAAGACAATTCTCCGGGTGTTATCAGCTGATAAGACAATCTTCTGGGCGTAGACTGCTTTTTAGGGCTGATGCGGCCTCTTCTTGATGAGTACGTGACAATAGATGACGAATCCTTATTTTACAGAGAGAAATACAAGTAATTAGTAAGACATACGGTCAACCATTTTGTTTCAACATACCTCAATCCTTACATAGTATAAATAAATAAATATAAACTCTAGTATATATCCCATAGATTGTAGACGCTATAGTTTTCATACAAACCAATCAATATACACTTTTTTTTATTTTTTTACCAAAAATATGTAGCAGGATGCGTTTTGGCCAAAATATAAGAAGAAATTAATTTTTTTTATTTTTTTATTGGATATGTTTTATAGCAGAAAGTAAAATATATATATATTTTTTGCTTTTTTTTATATTTTCAGTCTTTTTTCGTTTATATAATAAAAAATAAATAATGCAGTGGTGATCTAGTACCACCAAAAGAAAGCTCTATTTGTGTGAAAAAAAAATATATAAATTTTGTTTGGGGACAGTGTTGCATGACTGCGAAATCGGCAGTTAAAATAACACCGTGCCATATAGCAAAAAATGGCCTGGTCATGAAGGGGGATAAATCTTCCCGGAGGTCTAGTGGTTTAGTGTATCTAGATCCAAAATCTTTTTTTTCTTTTTTTCTGGATAGAGTAGGAAGAGTTTTAACCCCTGCTAGGTTATTATTATTTGTGCACCACTGGGGAGATTTCCCTTCACTTCCTGTCCTAGAGATGCAACAGAAGGTTAAAAGTAAATCTCTAAATGTGATTGGGGTTCTTCTCTTAGATAGTTCACCCAGTAAAGGAGTCAGTACGATTGATAGTATACAGTGTCATCATTTGTAGGAGCTGGTTGTAGACATACCAGTGATGTAACTAGAAGGTGGAGGTGGAGGCGGGTGTAGTGGTATAGGTGGTGGCTGATGGACAGCAGCAGGAACAGCAGGTGGAGGAAGAGTGAGTTTTGTCAAATCAGCGGTTTCTGGAACGTTGGCGGCATCACCCTCTACTGCCCCAATTCCAGGCACCAGAGGAGGTTTTCACTCTAGAGGCCACAAAGAAGAAGAAGCGTGTGTAATTACGTGCAAACGTTCGGTTGGCGCGAGTGCGTCCACGTGTTCGTATTGGCGTGCGTCCGTTCGTACCAGGACTCGCACGCCTCTGATGGGGACACTGTGCATGATCCTTGGGACGAAGGTGAACTGCTGCTACACGGGGACGGATCTTCACATGGTGAGTTCTCTGACACCAGGAAAGGTACATCAGAATGCGGATGCCCTTTCTCGGGTCTATTGTCACTTGGCTCGTGGTGTCCAGACCCCTGGCTTGGAACAGGGTATTTCAAGGGGTTAATTGAAGAGGGCAGTTACTTCCCCTTCAGACCTGCTTATTGCCAGCTGGGCTGAAAATGTTAGAGGGGAGCTGTTTGAGTAGGAGAGAAAGAGAGACACAGCAGCATGCTGTGTGAAAGGACCCTTTGCTGTATTGCGTACCTGCTGGGGTGAGCAAAACCATATCAGAGACTGTAGCTCTGGCTAGAGCCATGTACTTTATCTATATATCAGCCTGTTGGTTAAAGAGATTGAACTTTTCCTACATCTGCACCTGTGTTACAAGACAAGTCTGTTGTTTCTTCTGTTTATTTTGCTGAATAAAGCCATTTTTACTTTACTGAACTATTTGAGCCGGCTCTTTACCCCTCCGATCGCCTACAAATGATTTATATCTATATATCTATATCTATATCTATATCTATATATATATATATATATATATATATATATATATATATATATATATATATATATATATATATGGCCTAAGTCTAGATGAATCACCCACACTTAAAGGGGCAGCTACACATTTTTTGTTTTCTTTTTCATACACATTATTTGAAGTGTATTGGGATAGGCTCTAGTGCATGTAATAAATTGTTTTTGATATATAACCAAATGTAATGTACTTCGGCTTCTTTCATTGTCTTTGTGTATTAGTTATACAGGCTTATCAGCGCCTCAACAGAGACAGAAAACCATTATCTCTTCTTTATTTCTACAGATATTTCCCAATTAAGACAGACACAACCATTGCCGCCACCCACATCACCACCACCCAAAGTGCCAGTCCTGTGCGCACAAAATAACTGTTTGAATGATGGAATCTGTGTTCTGGAAAACCAGCAGCCGGCATGCAGGTAAAAATGTCTTGCCTCAGTGCAGGAGTGTCAAACTCAATTTCATTGTGGGCCACATTGCATCAGCATTATAATTGCCCTTAACCACTTGAGACCCGCGCTATAGCCGAATGACGGCTACAGCGCGGATCTCCTTTGCCGGGACGACGTCTGCAGGTAAGCTGCACTTGTAAACCCAGAAGGCTTCGGGGAACAGAGGGCAGATAGGGTGACCATTTACAGCCAGGTGACTTCAAGTAATTGTAGCACCCTCTAGTGTAGAGTGCTAGGCTGTACATAGATTTCTTTTTGTAATATAGGTAAATTTAGGCTTGGCTACTCTTACCTCCCCCACTATCAAGCGGTCGGAAATTACCTGGATCTCAGTGTGTACTTGCTGGATCTCAGCACGGTGTGTCTCCTCCACTCTCTTAATGAGAGCCTCTATATCGGCTTTCGTTGGTAGAGCCTGGATTAAGCTCTTCAGATCCTCCGCTTCCGATCGTATACTACGAGGGGTGACTTCCTCGCATTCCTCTTTGCCGTTCCCGACCTCGGTTGGGCTTTTCGTCTCCCCCCTATTCGTCCGCGCACTCGCCTCCGCTTCCGATCGTTTAGTGCGAGGGGTAGCTCCTTCGTTTTCCTCTCTGCCATTCCCAGCCTCGATTGAGCTTTTTATCTCCCCCCTGTTTGTCCGAGCGCTCACCACCTCGGGGGGCTTAGCTACGTCCGTAGTCTCCGCGATATGCCCGGCAGCTGACATCCGCCTCGGGGAGAAATACTGCTGTATAGTGGGTTGTGGGGCACTGCACCCTGCAGCTCTACGCGAGGTTTTCGTTTCTCTCTGTCTAGGCGCGCTCATTCCGGGATCCTCAGGTGCAAATCACCTATGACTGGCGGTTCAGCTAGGAGCACAGACTCTGCACGCCCTCACTCAGCCATGCTCAGACCACACCCCCCTAAGCAACAGATTTGAAGGAAAAATGGAGAGAGTGGAAAGGGAGAGCAAAGAGCAGGGTGAGACGTTGGTGAAGATGCAGCTTCAGATCGAGGAACTTGAAGATCGTAGTCGTCGCTGCAACTTGAGGCTCCGAGGAGTCCCAGAAGTCGCTGAGCAGGAGGACTTGCAGGAGAAGGTAATGAGCATTTTTCACATGATTTTAGAGGGTAATGTCCCGCCTAACATGGATTTGGACAGAGTACACAGGGCGCTAGGGCCTAAATCAGCAGACCCGCAAAGGCCCAGGGACATAATTTGCCGCCTCCATAGATACGCGCATAAGGAGACTTTGCTGAGGAAGGCATGGTTGGCTGGCAATATTGAGATAGAGGGATCAGTAGTGAAGCTCCTACCTGACTTATCCCGGGCCACACTACAGCGCAGAGCACAGTTGCGTGCTGTCTTGGACTGTGTACGGCGGGAGGGACATGCATACAGATGGAAATACCCTCTTGCTGTGGTAATAAGAAAAGGAACATCTACATGCACACTGAGACTATACAGCGATCTTCCAAAATGATTTGCCTTTATAGGTGTGGAGCCGTTTATGGTGCCGAACTGGAGACTCCCACTCTCTCAGCTACAGAGAAAAAAACCAGAAAGCACAGGAGGGAAAGAGAGGGAGTGGGAAAGATGAGAAAGACATATTACAGCACAATGAGACTTGTGTTAGAAATTAAGCTAAATTAACTCATATCCCTGAACCTATCCTTTTTTTTTGTTTCTTTTGTGCGCCTGTTGGGGCTTTTTCCCTTCTCTGTTTCCTTTTTTTCGTAGCCTCATCCCATAGGTTTTCAACTTGTCTAATTAATTCCCTCCATGATGATTTAAGAAGTATGGGAGGAGAGAGATATGCTCTTAATATCTTTTTTTGGATTAGGATGAATGGAGATAATGAGGGATGAGGGGGGGGATACAGGTGGAGAGTCTAAGATAAATACACAAATAAGATTAGGTAATTATAATAAAGGGGGGGGGGTTCAGGTCCCTGGGGGGGATTCACATGACCGAGGTTCCTAGAAGAGGTGGTCACTTAGGAGAGTAATATAATTTACTATTATAATTTACTAGGGATAAAGAGGGGGAAAATGGGATGATAGGGGTTGCAGTGGTTTCTTCTTTTTTTTTTTAGAAGTGTTGGGAGGAGGGGGGGATTTAATATAATACATAATATTTTTTTTTCTTTGTTTTTTTCTTGTTTTTTGGGGGGGGAGGGAGTAATGGATGTGGAGGGTCAGTAAATATATATGGGAATGATGGTGCACAGGGGATGGTTTAGACTTGTGAGGGTTGAGAGGGTGGGATAAGGAGGGATATTGGGGGAGAGTATATAGAATTAGGACACAAGAAACTGTTGGTTTTTTTTTTTTTTTTTTTGGTCAATCACTAATCACCAATATTAGTAACTTTTAATATCACCACTAACAAAATAAAGCACATAGCTAGGGACCTGGGGGAAACGGAGGGTTTACGGATTGGGACCAGACCCCCCTACCTGAACTTAAGGATGAATAAAATAACTTTATAAGATGTGGCCTCCGGCCCCCCCCCTCTCTTTCTCCCTTTCTCCTTCTCCCCACCTTGCCTCCCCTCCCCCTTTGAGGAGGAAAGGGAGAGAGGGAAAGGAAAAAGGGGAGGAAAAAGGGAAGGGAAAAGGGAAAGAAAAAAAAAGAAAATAAATTTTTTTTTTTTTTTTTTTTTGGGATGAGGAGTGTAAGGTATTATATTGTATTGTTGCTTTATTGTATTATGGTACGTTTTTTTTTTTTTTTTTTTGGAACAAGGTCAATACACAATATGGCTCTTGGAGGAAGGAAGAGAGAAACGGAGAGGAGACATGGAAAATAGGAAAGGGGGGGGGGGATTGATATAAATTATATATACAGGAGAGGCTTAAGCTTTGGATAAATATAGAGATGGGTACATGTATGAATTTACAAACACAGGTGCAGCTGTGAATGTGTGTCTCCATACATGTATATGCAAGGGTATAGGTGTATATATGTAAAAGTATATACGTAGATGTGAATGGACAGACATAATTAACTTTGCCTCTACTATGGCTTCTGTCTCCTTTTTTTTTTTTTTTTTTTTTTTTAACCCCCCCTCTCTTAAAAGAGCCATGTTGGAGTAGACACAATCTATGTGGAGAAGTAACAGGTGACAGTAGAAAACATGATATTATAAAAGACTGGCGGAGGGCACGGGGGAAGCTCGCCCAGGAGCAGCCAGGCACAACCACAAAACCCCATTAGGTAAACACTCATAATCCGGAGGGTCCGGAAATTGAGTGGGTAAAAGCAGTAGAGCTTTGAGATTCGTGGGGAGACCGTTGGTAAACGGCCAACCCAGGGATTGGTAGTGGGGGAGGGAGGGAGGGAGTAGCAGATTGGACGGGAGGGAGGGGGGCGGGAGGGGGTAGGGTTAGAGGGGGTTCTCCCCCCCCCCTTTTTTTTTTTTTTTTTTTGTTTGTTTGCACCTTTACTTGTCTCTGCCTCTTTCCCCAAGGAGATATGGAAACTTTAAAAATAATGTCCCTGAATGTAAAGGGACTGAACGTCCCGTAAAAAAGACGAATGTTACTTCATGATTTAAAGAGATTGAAGATAGATGTAGCGTTTATTCAAGAAACACATTTCAGAGAAAATAATTTCTCTCTGCTGAGGTCTACGGGGTATCCAATGGTTTACCATGCGCTTAACCCGATTTCCAAAACTAAGGGAGTCACCATTATGATATCAAAAACAGTAGCATGGAATCATAGGGATTCTATGATAGATGCAAAGGGAAGGTATCTGTTTGTAAAGGGGACTATAGGAGGGGTAGGAGTTACATTAGCAACATATTATGCCCCCAATATACAACAAGACCTCTTTTTTAAAGAGATACTTGACAAACTTATGGAATTCGAAGAAGGACAGTTGATTATGGGGGGAGACCTTAATACCCCATTAATCCCCAGTGAAGACACCTCATCAGGGACATCGTCAGTGACACCTAAAATAAGAAAGAGGATAGCCCAGGCAATAACAGAAACAAAACTGGTAGATATATGGCGATTATTACACCCCAAGGAAAGAGATTACTCTTTTTTCTCCAATCCGCATAGAGTGTATTCACGGATAGATATGTTTTTTATTCCGCATAAACAATTATCCTCAGTTAAGGAAGCCACTATTGGTCTAATTACCTGGTCAGATCATGCCCCAATTTTTTTAAAATATAATTTAACGGGGAAAAAACATTTAACCTCTAGGATGTGGAAACTCAATGAGAGCCTCCTTCAGGATCCTTTAGTCCTGGAGGATGTCAGAAAGGAGATAAAATTCTTCTTTCAGGAGAACGAAGGCCCAGAAAGTTCCTTGGGAACAATCTGGGAAACGCACAAGGCAGTAATCAGAGGAGTATTGATTAAGCATGGAGCAAGGATTAAGAAGGAAAGAGAAACAAAGTTAACAGAATTATTAGTAAAAATGCAACATCTAGAAGCCCAACATAAACATGCCCAGAACTTAGAAGTTGAACAAGAATTAATAAGCACACGTAGGCAAGTTACAGATCTGCTACAGTACAGAGCTAAAATGGCAATTCAGATAGGACGTAAGTGTAGCTATGAATCCGGCAATAAATGCGGAAAACAACTAGCGAGAGCATTACGGGAAATACAATCCAAGACATACATACCTATAATTAGAAAAAAAGGTGGGGAGGAAGAACGAGTGCCAGAACAGATTGCTGGTGTGTTTGGCGATTTCTACTCCTCATTGTATAATCTGAATTTGAGGGCATCAGATCAAGCTAAGATAAATGAATACATAAGATCAAGCGAAATGCCGACTCTGACAAGTACTGCACAAGAGGAGATGGAATCCCCAATCACACTAGAAGAAGTACAAAACACGATAAAACAGATAAAAAGTGGGAAAGCACCTGGTCCAGATGGACTAACAGCCCAATATTATCAGACGCTTATGCCGGAATTATGTCCATATATGGTTAAACTGTTTAATGAAATAGGAGACATATCGACTTTCCACTCAGATACACTTAAAGCTACAATCACAGTGATACAGAAAGAAGGTAAAGACCCGAAACAATGTGGAAGCTATAGGCCAATATCTTTACTGAACGCAGATTTGAAAATATTTAGCAAATTATTAGCCTTGAGGATACAACAGTATTTGCCCTCTTTGATTCATCAAGACCAAGTGGGATTTGTCCCAACAAGAGAATCAAGGGACAATACTATTAAGGCCTTAAACCTAATACATACAGTCATCTCTACCGATACCCCCTGTATATTTCTGGGAACAGATGCAGAAAAGGCTTTTGATCGGGTGGGGTGGGGGTTCATGTTCTCGGTACTCCGACATATAAAGCTAGGAGGGAAAATGATGGGCTGGATAACAAGCTTGTATGAAAAACCTACAGCTCAAGTAAGAGTAAATGGAGTGGTATCTACATCTTTCCCAATAACAAATGGGACCAGACAGGGATGTCCACTGTCCTCTCTGTTATTTGCGTTGACCCTTGAACCACTTCTATGCAGAGTAAGGCTCAACAGGGATATCCAAGGAATAACCATAGGAGAAACCCATAATAAAGTCGCAGCATATGCAGATGATATGCTTTTTACAGTGACGAATCCGATAATCTCGCTCCCAAATCTATGTAAGGAAATCGAGACATATAGTACATTATCCCACTTTAAAATAAACTGCTCCAAGTCAGAAGCCTTAATGATAGCAGTCCCAGATAAAATGACGAGACTAATAAAATTAAATTATAAATTTAATTGGACGAACTATGGCTTGAAATACTTGGGAATAACGATCGCAACAAACTTCAATAAGATATATGAATTAAATTTTGTATCAGTATTGAAGATGGTACGAGGATGCCTGGAGAGATGGCACAGGGGAATACATTCCTGGTTTGGAAGAAATAATATAATCAAGATGAATATTTTGCCAAAACTCCTGTACCTCCTCCAGGCAATCCCAATGTTAATACCAAGAAATTTCTTTAGAACTATACAAACATTATTTATGAAATTTATTTGGGCAGACAAACAACCAAGGATACGGAGGACATTAGCAACACCAGACATATACAAATATTACCATGTAATACATCTAGGTAGATTACTAGACTGGTGTCGACATGGAGATCAGAAAATATGGGTAAAATTAGAGCAAGCACAATGTAGGGAGCTACTACATAGAGCACCTTGGTGCTACAGAAATTTGACCTCAGATACGAAGCTACACCCTACAATAGGACCCACATTACAGATATGCTACCATCTCTTAGCTAAGAATAAGATATCGACACAGAACTCCCCTCTAGTCCCTATATTGGGTAACCCCCGATTTATACCAGGCATACAGAAAGGACCTTTTGATAAGTTGATTAAAAAAGGAATATATCAAGCTTCGCATTTCGTGAAAAAAGGTAAATGGCCAACAATGCAGGAGATGATAGATAGAAAAGGCCCTTTTCAATTAGATTTCTGGCAGGCGGCACAATTAGGACATTTTCTAAAAACAGAGATAGTGCCAGAGTTACTAGAGCGAGACTATATGCCATTTGAGAAACTCTGTATGGAAAAGGAACCAATTACGCATGCAATCTCGAAAATGTACGCGTTACTGATTAAACCCGTAGAAAATTTTCAGGTACCCTTCTTTAGGAAGTGGGAAATAGACCTAGGAAGGACTTTTTCTGAGGAGCAGAAGAAAAATATGATACAATCAATTTTTAAAACAGCAACATGCACAAAACTACAGGAAACTAATTATAAAATTATCGCACAGTGGTATAGAACACCAGAAAAACTTCAAAAATATTTCCCTCATATATCAAATAAGTGTTGGAGGTGCCAGAAAGAAGTGGGAAATTTTTTACATATATTTTGGTCATGTCCAAAAATTAAGAAATACTGGAAAGAGGTACGAGATATCGCTCAAAAATTCAGTGAAGTAGAAATACGGGAGGACCCAGCAGTATTCCTCCTGAACTTGTCAGAGACCTCAGGAAATATAGGTGGGAATTCCATCCTGTGTCACTTGGTAAATACAGCCAAGTCATGTATAACACTTAGGTGGAAACAAATACAACCCCCCAGTGTGAGCATGTGGTTGAAGAAAGTTGAGGAGGTGAACAGGATGGAAGACCTAATATGGACAGCCAGGAAAAGAAGGAAAACTTACTTGGAAATATGGACACCATGGAACCTCTATATCTCCTTGGAGGAGGGAAGGAGACAGATTGATGCGATTTAAGGGGGAGGAGGGGGAGATATAGGGGAAGGAGATGAGAACTCCCCCCCTTTTTTTTGGCTTGGTCCCCCCCTTTTTTTTTTTTTCGGGGGGGGGGGGAGAAGAATAGGGGGGAAAATATCAGGGGGGGAAGATGAGAAATAAGAGGATAACAATATAACTCTGGCCTGATTGGGAACAGTACCAACCTAGGACCAGACATGGGGTATGTGGGACTGAGAGTGAAGTCTCTATGATATTGCCCCGATATATTATATAGATTACCATTAACCTAGCCTGCTCTCTCTTTGGATTTATACATTACATTATAAAGGGAATAAGAGGCTAAGGGAATAGAATGAATTGTTATGCTCTTTTTGTTTATTATGTATGAATATGGAAACACGATGTATGACTCTTAGATTGTTTATGTAAAATTATATTCTTGTTTACTTGAGGAAAAAAAAAAATGGAAAGGGAAAAAAATAAATAAATAAAGAAATTGAAAAAAAAAAATTTAGGCTTGGCTGGGAGCCAAGTCTGTGTTTAATCTGGGCCGGGGTGAGTGATCTAGGGAAGATGGAGGACTCATAAGGCAACACCTCTGGTGCCTCCCCTTGCTTGCTGGAGCCTTGGTGAGGCTTCCGGAGGAATGGAATGAAGGCTGGGAGGAGCTGCCTGGAATGTTAAGGAGGGCCCTGGCTGGTCCTCAGCAAGTGGGCTGATAGGGGGTGGGCCCCTCTTGAATACTCAGTCAGGCCAGCAGGGGCAGTGCAGAGTTTGGGTGGAAGCTGGAGATAGTGTTGAGGAGGCTGTCAGTGGCCCTTGAGGGTAGCCACCCCCTAGTCTGTCCTGTCCAGAGGCACGGGAGCAAGAATGAGGACAACAGGAGCCAGCTAGCACATCTGATGCCGCGTACACACGATCAAACAATCGGGTGGAAAAGTCCGGCAAACTCAAGTCCGCCGGACAATCCCCCCCGTGTGTAGCCTCCGGCATACTTTTTTGACCCGAAAGTAGTTTTGCACTCCAATCTTCCCGCCGGACTCGCATTTCGGCGGTGTGTATGCCAGTCCGCCGTAGTTTTGAAATGAACGGACTTTTCCCGCCCGGAGAAAAGTCCGCTCATTTGAGCGGGTCTCCAGGTAGGCGGGGCCCGCGAAGGAGACGTCGCTGGCCCCGCCACCTGGTATGGACTTAAAGGGGAACCCCAACGCCAAAAAAAATCGGCGTGGGGGTCCCCCCAGGTCCACATCAGAACCTTGTCCGAGCACGCTACCCGGCCAGCCAGGAAAGGGGGGGCGAGCGAGCGCCCCCCCCTCCTGAGCCGTACCAGGCCGCGTGCCCTCAACATGGGGGGGTGCCCCCGAAGTCGAAAGAAGAGGCCGTCGGCGAGGAAGAAAGCCGGGCTCCTTCGCTAGTAAAAGAGCTAGAAGAAGATAGCGGAGGAGTCCGGCGAGAAGACCCCCCGAAGACGGAAGATCCCGGAGCTGTGCAATAAACTATTTTATCTTATGTGTTGTTTTTTTTGTACTTTATTACACAGGTGAATGGGTAGGGGTACATTGTACCCCTTACTCATTCACATAGGGTGGGGGGGGGCTGGTATCTGGGGGCCCCTTAATAAAGGGGGCTCCCGGATTCTGATAAGCCCCCCGCCCGCAGACCCCGACAACCAACGGCCAGGGTTGATGGGAAGAGGCCCTTGTCCTTATCAACATGGGGACAAGGTGCTTTGGGGTGGGGGGGCGCACGCCCCCCCTTCCCCAAGGCACCCCTCCATGTTGAGGGCACGCGGCCTGGTACGGCTCAGGAGGGGGGGCCGCTCGCTCGCCCCCCTTTCCTGGCCGGCCAGGTAGCATGCTCGAACAAGAGTCTGATGTGGACCTGGGGGGACCCCCACGCCGATTTTTTTCGGAGTTGGGGTTCCCCTTTAAGTCCATACCAGGTGGCGGGGCCAGCGATGTCTCCTTCGCGGGCCCCGCCTACCTGGAGAAGCGCTCGAAATGAGCGGACTTTCCTCCGTGTGTGTGGGCGAGTCCGTTCATTTCAAAAGTAGGGCGGATAGTACGGCGGACTTAGTACGCCGTATTAGTCCACTGAAAAAGTGCCATGTGTGGGCAAGTAGCTCATTCGGAAAGTCCGACGGACAGTCTGGCGGGAAGTCCGCCAGACTAAGTCCGTAGGATAGTTCGCTACGTGTGTACGCGGCATGAGATATCTCCAGGCAGAACACAGCTGTGTGGCTGGTGAGTGTGGCAGTCTGAGAGGACTGTAGGAAGTAGCCAGGAGGGCTAGTGAAAGGGGCAGCTGTAGCCAGGTGGGCTGGCAGTGCCTGAAGAGGTGGTGCTGGGATCAGTAGTTACAGGTATGTAGCAGGACACTGGACTTTTTCTCTACGCACCAAAGGGGCCCGCAGTCCCTGCCTGTAAAGGGCTTTTGCTTGATCTGGCTGAGTGCCTTGCCACATTCATCAAACAGTGTTCCGGCTGGGTCTGAGTTGTTCCTGCAAGCAAGTGATGTACTGGAGGATGAGTGTATACAGAGAGTGAATATATTTGAGTGTCCCTGAAGAGACTTTGTTCCAGTCAAGTGAGCATTCCATAATAACCCTATCCCTATTCAAGTTTATTAACCCCTAATAAAAAAAATAAAACGTCTCCAATTTCAAGCGAGCCTGTAGAAATTTGGTGTGCCTGGCTGTGCAGGACCCCTAGTCACCAGCGGCTCCTACGGGGGCTGCCCTACATAATGCAATGGTTGTTTGATGTATAAAGGGTGTTGTGAACCTGTCACATGAAATAAACTACTAATTAAGGTGACACTGCTGAATCAAGATGCTATATCAGACACATGGGAATTACATTGTCTTATGTCTTCAACTGACACCTATACCTTCATTGGGAGAAAAAATAATGAAGCACGGCCTTTGTGTAATTTGAATCTGAAATCCAAAGTAAGGGATTCAGAATCTGCAAATATCAAATGCAATACAAATGAACCCAGAACGTAGGATGCTACAAGCCCAAAACACAAAGATGTAAATATCACCTAAAATATAGTGTACATTCCTCACTTTCCTACCTGGCACTTTTACCCTCTTCCTGACCAGGAAAATTTTCAGCTTTCAGCACTGTCACACTTTGAATGACAATTGCGCAGTCACGCAACGCTGTATCCAAATTACATTTTGTATTTTTTTTACACACAAATAGAGCTTTCCTTTGGTGATATTTAATTACCACTGAGTTTTTTATTTTTTGTTAAATATACAAAAATAAACATTTTTCATAGTTTGTTATAAAATTTAGCAAACATGTAATCTTTCTCCCTTTACTGATGTGCGCTGATGAGGTGGCACTGATCAGGCGGCACTGATAGGTGGCACTGACCGGTGGCACTGATGAGGCTACACTGATAGGCGCCACTGATGGGCACTGATAGTCAACTCTAATGGGCACTGATGGGTGGCACTGATGGGCTCTAATAGGTGGCACTGATGGGCTCTAATAGGTGGCACCGATAGGTGGCACTGATTGGCAGCACTGATGGGCACTGATTGGCAGCACTGGTGACCACTGATTGGGAGCACTGGTGGGCACTATTGGGACTGCACTGATAGTCAGGGCACTGATAATCAGTGCCCTGATTATCAGTGCCGATGTGCTTTTAGCCATTTATCAGCTCTCTTTTTCTCTCCTCATGCTGTCAGCATGAGAAAAGGAAAGCTGATAACCGTCTTGTGCTTACTTCTGCGATCAACTTTCATTGGACACAGCTGATTACGTGGTAAAGGGCTGCTGTGATTGGCCCCTTCCCCAGATCTGTGATCAGCTGAGTCCACAGGAGGTGCACAGACAGCAGGATTACGGGAGGACATCCATGTACGCCCTCCCGGCAAATTAAGCCTGCGCTGTAGCCGTCTTTCGGCTATAGGGCGGGAAGGTGTTAAACATATATATTTTTTTAAAAAAAAGTACATAAATAGATCAACTTCCATGTCCAGTTTCAATATTTTATTATACTGTATATAGCATGCAAGAAAAATGACACATAATTAAAAACCATGGTATTGACTATAAAAAATAGAATACATCTCACATAAAGCAATCATGGCATTCAAGGTAATTCCTCCTCTAGGGTGGTAATAAATATATGATTTAATGTTATAAAAAAAAAAGGATACAAAGGGGCACAGAAAGGCTTATTTACAGTAAGAGCTGTGGAATAGACTCCCTAAAAACTAGTTCTGGCCAGCTCAGTAGATACCTGGTTGCCTCCTGGGGGAATTTACTGGAGCAAATTGCACCATGCCCGTAGGGCTTTTTTTTTTTGATCTTCCTTTGGGTCAACTGTGGGTTAAAGATTCTGTATTTTGTGTTTTTTTTATTCTGTTGGTTGAACTAGATTGACATTTTGTTTTTTTTTCACCCTGTTTAACTTGGCAGCTAACTAAGGTCTTCATTCTCTACCTTTGTGGCTGCAGTATAGTAGCAGCCTCCTCTCTCCCTTTAACTCTGCAAAGTGGCAGTGGGTACCAGGCCTGGAGTGCACTGACTTTCAGCACCTGGTTCTGCAGGAAGATGGAGTGAAGTTGGGAGGAAAGAGATGTGGAGCAAGTTGGCAGAGCTTCCCATCAATGAGGACTCGGAGCCCCAGGTGAATGAAGACTGCTGAGCTGAGGGTCTCCCTCTGGCCTCTTGGGTTATATGGGAGCTCTTAGATTAGTATTATGGCATTAGGGGTATGTGGCGCATGTATCACAAGGCATGGTGCTGTGTGTATTGGGGTGCATAGGGCAGCATATATTATTTATGATACTGAAAGAACTATAAACGGCTCACTGTGATGTAATATTTCATTACAGCTTTATTTGCTTAATGTTACAGTACACTATACACTCTGGAGTGGCATTGACACTTTTGGATTATTTGGAAACAATTCTCCTTTAAATCCTAGTTCCACCTTAAACTATTTCACGTGCCCCTTGAAAAATATTTAAACCTTGTTTGCATTACTTTCTATACTGAATATGCATATCTGGGTATATCACAGATTAATAAATACACTTTTTACAGGTGTAAAACATCTGGAGACCGGTGGTATGTGGGAAACAGATGTGAAAAGGAGATCTGGAACAAAGGCACCGTGTGGACCATGTCTTCCTTATGTGCACTACTCTCTCTTTTTATGCTTACTCTTGTGAATGTAGTATGACATCCAATCAATGTGGGCTGTTATATTAAAATAAATAACATTTAAAGTGAAATTCCAAACACAAATGTTTGCTTGTTTGTTTTTGTTTTCTATAGAATAGAGTTACCACCTCTATCAGATTTTTACTGCTGACTGTGCCACCTTTGGAGAAATGCCCCCTCATTTCCTGTTTTGTCACTGGGACAGGAAATGGAGATACATCTGTCCAACAAAGCCACTAATAAATCATAAAAAACACTTGTTTTTTTGGAAAGTGCTATAGGATTGGAACCTCTGTGTCACTAGAACAGGAATCTCCAAACTATGGCCCTCCAGCTGTTGCAGAACTACACATCTCATGAGGCATTGTAAAACTCTGACAATCACAAACATGGCTAGGCATGATGGCAATTGAAGTTCCTGAACAACTGGAGGGCCATAGTTTGGAGACCCCTGCACTAGAAGATGGTGAGAGGGGAGATATCTTTAACAACCATACAGACAACAATAAATCACGACAGAGGTTCTTCTTCTAACCCACTTTGCCCTCAACTGAAAAAAAAAAAAAGGATTTTGGCTGAAGTCTATGCTTTAATAAATACTACATTACCATGGTTCATTATTTCAGTAAATCGGTAAATTTGATTGCATTTGTAATATACTTTGTTCATTTCACTTTTTTTTAGCCCAGCAAAATCCACAAACCTGATGCATAAGGACTGACTATTAAAATATCTTCCTGGTAGCCTGGACTAAAGGCCATCTCCATATATTTTTCTTTTGATAACAATAGTCCAGTTTTGAGAGAGTTATTAGTGTGACCTTTTTAGGCATGATCATTGGTCTATAAATTTTTATATATTTTTGTAATAAAATATTTTGTTTTTAAATTTTTACATTGTACACAGTTGAAGGTAAATCTAAAGGAAATTGAAAAAGAAAACTGTATAATGTATGGACAACTTGAATCGGTAGTAGTAAACCGTAGTAAACCGCATCCAAAACACATCCGTTTTCAGGCAAGTATTCCCAAGAAAAGGATTTTCCTTGTAAGCCCTCCAGCATCATTCCGTCACCGTTGAAGGCGTTTCCATCTTCACCCAGTCCTCTTTCCAGGTTCACAGGCTTCAGCTATCTGATTGGCCATGCCAGTAATGATGTCACTCCCGCACATACGGATGGGAGTCGCTATTTATGGTACAACACTGAAGGGACAGCATGGGTATGCCGTTCCTTCAGCGCGCATTTGCAGGTGATGTCTCTGGCTGCATCTAAAGTAAATATCTCCTAAAGGTGTAGGAGATATTTACTGTACCTGTAGGTAAGCCTTATTATAGGGCAGAGACTTTGGTTTGTACACAGTGGAATGTGATATTCTTTTACTTGTGGCAAAGGTTTGCTTTATTACACAGAAGGAATTTCATATATTTTGTATGGTTCACTATATGTTCATAATTATTCACTTAATCTGGTGGTAGACTGTTTAATATTAGTAGGTTAATATTAGCACAAGTATTAATTTAAAACATTTTATTTTTGCGTAGCAGTTCACATATATATAATTGCAGCTATATTATTTAGTTATCTTTTTAATATTTATTTCTCACATATTGTAATATTTATTCACATCAGGGCTTTAGTATATTTTTACACATTAATTTCATCAACACACCTACAAGGGAACAAAAAAACTAACAGTAAACAGTCACAAAGTCAAGCAAATTTTTACAGTACAGCAACATAAATGCAAGTACTTTTGGACCTGAACCCCACCAGGCATCTCAAACAGAATATCGCACTTGTAAAAAAGAGAACCAGAACCTTTGGAAGAGTATGTCTGATAATAAATTTGGCAGTACCTCCAGAGGCGGCTCTCTAATTATGCAAAGTAGGCGGTGGCCTAAGGCCTCGCCCTCCTAGGGTCCTCGCTCCTGCCTACTTTGCCTAAAGAGCCTCCTCTAGCTATCATCATACATCAGTCCCAGGTGCCTCCTCGTTCAGAGCAGAGGCGGCTCTCTAATTAGGCAAAGTAGGCGGTGGCCTAAGGCCTCGCCCACCTAGGGGCCTCGCTCCCGCCTACTTTGCCTAAAGAGCCGCCTTTAGCTATCATCAAACATCAGTCCCAGGTGCCTCCTTGTTCAGAGCAGAGGCGGCTCTCTAATTAGGCAAAGTAGGCGGTGGCCTAAGGCCTCGCCCTCCTAGGGGCCTCGCTCCCGCCTACTTTGCCTAAAGAGCCGCCTCTCGCTATCATCATACATCAGTCCCAGGTGCCTCCTCGTTCAGAGTACAGTCAGCCCGCCTCCTCTCTTCTCTGTAACACCCCGCCCCACTCCTGTCAAGAAAACTTCACTGGAAGTGGAACTGCAGTGCAGGTGTCCTTCCAGTCAGAACACCAGCAGACACATAGAAACCTTCAACTGGCCTGCCCCAACATCAAATCCTGTCCGTCCTTTCTTGTGCAAGGGCAGGGCACAGCTAGCATCTCAGCACAGGATCACCGAGTCTACCCTCCTTCCAGGGCGGGGCTTCCCTGATGGAGACGGAGCCAATTCAGCCTGTGTGTGCACTGTGCAGCCGATGGACTGAACTATGAGGGGACAGAGCCTTGCTATATGTGAGGTAAATGTGACTAGGGGGTGCATGTCACTATGTCACTGGGGGGGTGGTACATGTGACTGGAGGGGGGGTGGTACAGTGGTGTCAGTGTGCTCTGTCTCAGAACTGGTGTCAATGTGCTTTGCCTCAGCGATGGTGTCAGTGTGCTCTCAGCATTCGTGTCAGTGTGCTCAGCGCTGGTGTCAGTGTGCTCTCAGAGTTGGTGTCAGTGTGCTCTCAGCGTTCGTGTCAGTGTGCTCAGCGCTGGTGTCAGTGTGCTCTCAGAGTTGGTGTCAGTGTGCTCTCAGCGTTGGTGTCAGTGTGCTCTCAGCGTTGGTGTCAGTGTGCTCAGCGTTGGTGTCAGTGTGCTCTCAGCGTTGGTGTCAGTGTGCTCTTAGCGTTGGTGTCAGTGTGCTCTCAGCGTTGGTGTCAGTGTGCTCTATCTCAGTACTGGTGTCAGTGTGCTCTGTCAGCCCTGGTGTCAGTGTACTCTATCTCAGCCCTGGTGTCAGTGTGCTCTGTCTCAGTGTTGGTGTCAGTGTGCTCTCAGTGCTGGTGTCAGTGTGCTCAGCGCTGGTGTCAGTGTGCTCTATCTCAGCGCTGGTGTCAGTGTGCTCTATCTCAGCGCTGGTGTCAGTGTGCTCTATCTCAGACCTGGTGTCGGTGTGCTCTCAGCGCTGGTGTCAGTGTACTCAGCGCTGGTGTCAGTGTACTCAGCGCTGGTGTCAGTGTGCTCTATCTCAGACCTGGTGTCAGGGTGCTCTGTGTCAGCCCTGGTGTCAGTGTGCTCTATCTCAGAACTGGTGTCAGTGTGCTCTGTGTCAGAACTGGTGTCAGTGTGCTCTGTGTCAGAACTGGTGTCAGTGTACTCTGTGTCAGCCCTGGTGTCAGCGTGCTCTGCCTCAGCGATGGTGTCAGTGTGCTCTGCCTCAGCCCTGGTGTCCGTGTGCTCTGCCTCAGAGCTGGTGTCAGTGTGCTCTCAGAGTTGGTGTCAGTGTGCTCTCAGAGTTGGTGTCAGTGTGCTTAGCACTGGTGTCAGTGTGCTCAGCGCTGGTGTCAGTGTGCTCAGCGCTGGTGTCAGTGTGCTCTCAGCATTGGTGTCAGTGTGCTCTATCTCAGTACTGGTGTCAGTGTGCTCTGTCAGCCCTGGTGTCAGTGTGCTCTGCCTCAGCGTTGGTGTCAGTGTGCTCTGCCTCAGCGTTGGTGTCAGTGTGCTCTCAGCGTTGGTGTCAGTGTGCTCTCAGCGCTGGTGTTGGTGTCAGTGTGCTCAGCGCTGGTGTCAGTGTGCTCTATCTCAGTGCTGGTGTCAGTGTGCTCAGCGCTGGTGTCAGTGTGCTCTATCTCAGTGCTGGTGTCAGTGTGCTCAGCGCTGGTGTCAGTGTGCTCTGTCTCAGTACTGGTGTCAGTGTGCTCTCAGCGCTGGTGTCAGTGTGCTCTCAGCGCTGGTGTCAGTGTGCTCTATCTCAGCGCTGATGTCAGTGTGCTCTCAGCGCTGATGTCAGTGTGCTCTCAGCGCTGGTGTCAGTGTGCTCAGCGCTGGTGTCAGTGTGCTCTATCTCAGCGCTGGTGTCAGTGTGCTCTCAGCACTGGTGTGATTGAGCACATTGACACCAGTACTCTTAATATATGCAATTCATTTTTTTTTCTTGAATTATTTTTTCCCCCCATTATAGATGTGAATGGGGCCTCATGTCTCGTTATGCCTAAGGCCTCACAAAGCCTAGAGCCACCTCTGGTAGGTTGGCAACACTGATCCCAAAGCCCGGCAACTGCGGCTGGATGCCACCATCTTGAATGTGAAGTCAGCAGCCCCAGTAGACGTAGAGCTGTCATTCAGTTGATTCTCTACACTACAGTATTCTCTGCATTCCTCTTTCGGCTGCCATATAGTACTAGGGATACAGTATTTTCTTTTAAAGAATAACCTTTACTGGACAGTGCTGACCAATCAGAATCCACCTAGCCCATACTGTGAGTGCTGGAGGAGAAGAGTGAAAGACAGGATTTCAAATCCCTGGACCGGTAAAGCATTATCCCGATGCCCGACAGCGGGTAATCGTGGAACCCTGGTACAACGGGACTGGGGAGGGGGCCCAGTGTACAGTAAGTTCACCTTACAGATTTTCTGTAAAGGTGAACAAACCCTCTAAAGGAGAGTATTGCAGCAAAAGTGGTTTATATTTAAAGTGATATTAAAGGCTTGCTTTTTTTTTTTTTTTAAATAACAAACGTGCTATACTTACCTGCTCTGTGTAGTTATTTGGCACGGAGCAGCTCGGATCCTTCTCTTCTTGGGTCCCATGTCGGTGCTCTTGGCCCCTCCCTTCTGCCAAGAGCCCCCAGAGCGAGCAGCTTGCAGTAGGGGGACCCGGGGCACAGCTCAGCGTGGCCATTCACACAGAGAGTTGCTGCTAATGGTGGGTGTGGTCAGGTTGTGCTTACAGTGGGAGGAGCTTACAGTGGTATGGTTAGACCCTTTATGACCAAGGTCAAAACAAAAATAATAGATATAAAAAGTTTCACTGCCACAAACAGAGAGCAGGCAGGCTCTTTATTGCAGAAGAGACATGCAATGCACATGTGCAGCTCAGCTTACACCTCTGGCCTGGTCTCTGTGTGCTGGAATGACTGATTCCTGTGCATGCGCAGGAGTGATGTCATACTACGCTGACCCATGAAGAAGACTGGAGACCGCCACACAGCTGAAGATGCTGGCACCATTGAGGGACGTTGTCACTGAAGCAAAGGTAAGTTTAGTTCTGTAAAGTCCTTATAAAGTCTGGAAATCTTTTACCTTAATGCATTCCCTGCATTAAGCTAAAAAGTGTCCCAGTGTTTGTATCGCCCAATCACCCCGTTCTATACTTACCTATGTCCTCTCTCAATCCAGCGCTGTGCCCGTCTGCAGTGGCGCTCTCCTCTCCCTCTCTCTGCTCACAGAGGCAGCAGAAGGAACCATTGACTCCTGCCAATCGAATCCTGTGAGCAGAGGGCAGGCAGCGGGGCTGAGCCACGCTGTGTGGGCCAAAAGACATGCACATATAGTATCCCCCTTAATGCAGACCCCCACAGTAAAGACACCCCCCTTAGTGCAGACCCCCCATCAGTATAGAATCCCCCTCAGTGCAGACCCCCATCAGTATAGTATCCCCCTTAGTGCAGACCCCACAATCAGTATAGAATCCCCCTTAGTGCAGACCCCCCATCAGTATAGAATCCCCCCTTAGTGCAGACCCCCCATCAGTATGGAATCCCCCTTAGTGCAGACCCCCATCAGTATAGAATCTCCCTTAGTGCAGACCCCTACAGTATAGACACCCCCTTAGTGCAGACCCCCATCAGTATAGACACCCCCCTTAATACAGACCCCCCATCAGTATAGACACCCCCCTTAGTGCAAACCCCTGCAGTATAGACACCCCCAATTAGTGCAGACCCCCCCATCAGTATAGAATCCCCCTTAGTACAGACCTCCCAATCAGACCTCCACTGCAGGTGTGGGCATCATCCCTGTATAACCCCCGGAAGCTGAGTAGGCACATCTGCGTACACTCGGCGGGAAGGGGTTAAATAAAAAACAGTGTCACTTTTATTCCTATAACAAGGAATGTAAACATCCCTTATAATAGAAAAAAAGCATGACAGGACCTCCTAAATATGAGATCTGGGGGTCAAAAAGACCTCACATCTCATATTTACACTAAAATGCAATAAAAAAACTAAAAACATTTTGTCATAAAAATTTTTTTTTTAAATGTCCCTTTTAGAGCTATGGGCGGAAGTGACGTTTTTAAGTCTCTTCTGCCCTGCAATGTTATTTGAGATGGGTGGCGGCCATCTTCCCCTCACTCATCTCCATACTTAGCAAGGGGCAACATCCGATCGCCTCCGCCGCTGCCGACGGCTCCGCTAAGCAGCGGAGGGCACTGGAGCATGGCTGGGGGGGCCCCTCTCCCACCACCGATAGAAGTGATCTTGTGGCGAATCCGCCGCAGAGACCACTCTTATCGGAAACCGGACCCGCTGAAGAAGAGGATACCGGGGTTATGGCAGCTAGCTGCTTCCATAACAACCATATTCCTCTTCAAAGTTAGGACGTATATGGGCGCGCTGCGGTCTGGAAGGGGTTAGAATGGACAGAACTGTACGGTGCTGCCAGACGTCGTGGTTTTGCGTACCTGAAAACATTCCGCGCTTTCCTATGTGTGGGGGGACATTAAGAGGTGATGGTGCGCCATGTGCATCTTCTAAAGGGCAGCACATATTTCCTGCGGGTTGGGGAACGTGTGCGATTAGCGTGTGTTTCCCATCCCGCATATGTGTGATTCTAGTCTTAGTAGTTCATTTTTTATTTTTTTGTTGTAAACTCAGCTTCTTCGCTGGTCTTCTGGTCTCCAGCGCCGCCATCTTGACTCTGGGAAGCCGGCTGTGACTTCCTGCTGTTCCACAGCTGGCACCCCACCGCTCATGTGCGAGATCTTGGCACCCCAGATGTTTTGGAACTACATTTCCCATGATGCTCAACTACACTGCAGAGTGGCTGAGCATCATGGGAAATGTAGTTCCAAAATATCTGGAGTGCCAAGGTTCGCCATCACTTTCCTAGGGCATGAGACTTGTCCCAGGAGGCTGCGGGAGGGGGGGAGCCGAACCTCGGTTTTTCTCACCTAGGGGGGAGAAGCAGAAGTGGGATCGGGTACCTGTCAGAAAAAGGAACCCACTCCAAAAAAAAAAAGTTGCTATAGCGGTAGAGGAGGGGGGAGGAGGATGGGCAGAACTTCACTTTTTAATCACAAATCTACAAATATTTGTAAATCTATAGCAAAAGGTCGCCCAGTATTGGGATGGCAGGGATCACCTATGCACTCAAAACATCTCACTGATGCTTTGGCAGTCTGATTGGCACCAGTTTGGTTCCTTATTCTGTCAGTAATTCCTCTGATAAATGTCACTCACAGGCACTTCACTAGAGCTGATCATCAGCATCAACCTTCTGCTTTACACATTCAGGATGGCAAACTGCAGGCTCAGAGCTCTGAGCAGAGCGACCTCGTGTGGTGAATATGCACCATCACATGTGAGCTGAAGATGCTTTATCTATCTTTCACCAGAAGGGGTCAGTGCTGCTCATATTCTTTATTGTTTAACTAGTTGCTGACCGCCGGCCGTCAAATGACGGCCAGGCGGCGCACCTATTGTGGCGGGAGGCCGTCATATGACGGCCTCCCGTTTAAACAGGGAATGCGCGCGATCGTGCGCGCGCATCCCTTTTTTTTCGGTGGCGGCGTGTCACGGAGACACCGCTCGCCACCGAAGGGGGTGAACAGCCATTCGTTATGGCTGTTTACCACGTGATCGGCCGTGATGAAGTCACGGCCGATCACAGATGGTCACACCCCGAACGTGCACGGCGCATGCGCGCGATCGCGAGCGCGCTGCGCGTGCACGTCGGTGGCGGCGTGTTCCCCGGGAACACTACTCGTCACCGACGCTGGTAAACAGCCATTGGCCGGCTGTTTACCCACGTGATCGGCTGTGAGCCTTTCACAGCCGATCACAAAAATGTAAACAAACTGCGGTAACGGGATTTTACCGGGTTCTCCTCCTCACACACCGATCGTGTGTGAGGAGGAGATTGCGGTAACATCTCGTTACCGCATACAGTGTACACCAATCATACTGATTGCCCCCCCCCCCCCGATAAAGAGGACCTGTCACCACCCCTCATAGTACCTGTCAATCACAGTCCATCAGAGTACCTGTCACAGTCCATCAGAGTATTTGAGTACCTGTCACAGCACATCAGAGTACCTGAGTACCTGTCACAGCCCATCAGAGTACCCGAGTACCTGTCACAGCCCATCAGAGTACCTGTCAGCCCATCAGAGTACCCGAGTACCTGTCACAGCCCATCTGAGTACCCGAGTACCTGTCACAGTTCATCTGAGTACCCGAGTACCTGTCACAGCCCATCAGAGTACCCGAGTACCTGTCACAGCCCATCAGAGTACCCGAGTACCTGTCACGGCACATCAGAGTACCCGAGTACCTGTCACGGCACATCAGAGTACCCGAGTACCTGTCACGGCACATCAGGGTACCCGAGTACCTGTCACGGCCCATCAGGGTACCCGAGTACCTGTCACGGCCCATCAGGGTACCCGAGTACCTGTCACGGCCCATCAGGGTACCCGAGTACCTGTCATGGCCCATCAGGGTACCCGAGTACCTGTCACGGCCCATCAGGGTACCCGAGTACCTGTCACAGTCCATTAGAGTACCGAGTACCTGTCACAGTCCATTAGAGTACCGAGTACCTGTCACAGTCCATCAGCGTACCCGAGTACCTGTCACAGTCCATTAGAGTACCGAGTACCTGTCACAGTCCATTAGAGTACCCGAGTACCTGTCACAGTCCATTAGAGTACCGAGTACCTGTCACAGTCCATTAGAGTACCGAGTACCTGTCACAGTCCATCAGGGTACCCGAGTACCTGTCACAGCCCATCTGAGTACCAGAGTACCTGTCACAGTCCATCTGTGTACCAGAGTACCTGTCACAGTCCATCTGAGTACCCGAGTACCTGTCACAGTCCATATGAGTACCTGTCACCGCCCTTCAGAGTACCCAAATACCAGTCACCAAACCATCAGAGTACCTGTCACCAGGCCATCAGAGTACCCGAGTACCTGTCACCAGGCCATCAGAGTACCCGAGTACCTGTCACCAGGCCATCAGAGTACCCGAGTACCTGTCACCAGGCCATCAGAGTACCCGAGTACCTGTCACCAGGCCATCAGAGTACCCGAGTACCTGTCACCAGGCCATCAGAGTACCCGAGTACCTGCCACCAGGCCATCAGAGCACCCGAGTACCTGTCACCAGACCATCAGAGTACCCGAGTACCTGTCACCAGACCATCAGAGTACCCGAGTACCTGTCACCAGACCATCAGAGTACCCGAGTACCTGTCACCAGACCATCAGAGTACCCGAGTACCTGTCACCAGGCCATCAGAGTACCCGAGTACCTGTCACCAGGCCATCAGAGTACCTATCTCCAGCCCATGTCTCATAGAATATACATTGGGGTGTTTGCTTTCCAAAATGGGGTCATTTTGTGGGTAATTTCACTGTCCTGGTGGTCCAGGACCTTCAAAAGTGTGATGGGTAGGAATGAAATGAGATGTGTCATTTATGCTCCTAGAACGCCTGAACGTACTACTTCAATGTTCGGCCTCTCTATGTGGCCAGGTTGTGTAAAAGTCCTACACATGTGGTATCGCCATACTCGGGAGGAGTAGCAGAATGTATTTTGGGGTGTAATTTTTGCTATATACATGCTATGTGTTAGAAATATCTTATAAATTGACAATTTTGTGTAAAAAAAAATGCGTTCAAATTTTTTTCCACATATTCCAAAAACTTCTGGAAAAAAATGAACCGTTCAAAAGACTCATTATGCCTCACAGATTATACGTTGGGGTGTTTGCTTTCCAAAATGGGGTAATTTTATGGGAAATTCCATTGTCCTGGTACTCCAGGGCCTTCAAAAGTGTAATAGGTGGTTGAGAAATGAGATGCGTAATTTTTGCTCGTAGAACGTCTGAAGGTACTACATCAATGTTAGTGCTCTGTATGTGGCTAGGCTGTGTAAAAGTCCTACACATGTGGTATCGCCGTACTCGGGAAGAGTAGCAGAATGTATTTTGGGGTGTAATTTGTTGTATGCATATGCTGTGTGTGAGAAATAACCTGATAATATGACAATTTAGTAAAAAAAAATAAAAAAATAAATAAAAAATCTTCATTTTGCAAAGAATTGTGGGAAAAAATGACAACTTAAAAAAACTCACCATGCTACTTACTTAATACCTTGGGATGTCTACTTTGTAAAAAGGGGTCATTTGGGGGGTATTTGTACTTTCCTGACTTGTTAGGGCCGGTTCACACAGCAGGCGAGGCGAGGCGACTCCGACTTGCCTCGCCGCGACCTGCCGCGGCCTCAGCGGCGACTTGCAAATGACTTCTGTATAGAAGTCAATGCAAGTCACCCCGAGGTCGCCCAAAAGTAGTACAGGAACCTTTTTTCTGAGTCGGAGCGACTCGAGTCGCTCCTCTCAGAACGGTTCCATTGTACAGAACGGGGGCGACTTGCGAGAGCGAGGCGAGGCGAGTCGTGTCGCCTCGCATCGCCCGCTGTGTGAACCGGCTCTTAGTGTCTCAAGAAATGAGGTACACCTGATGTACTGAAGGCCTGATCAGAAGTGATCAATTTTCAGTGATTGGCACCATAGTTTGTAGACTCTATAACTTTCACAAAGACCAAATAATATATACTAATGTGGGTTATTTTTACCAAAGATATGTAGCAGTATAAATTTTGGCCAAAATTTATGAAGAAAAATTACTAATTAGCAAAAATGTATGACAGAAACGAAGAAAAGGGCATTTTTTTCACAAAATTTACGTTTTATTTTATTTATAGCACAAAAAATAAAAAACCCACTAGTGATTAAATACCACTAAAAGAAAGCTCTATTTGTGTGGAAAAAAGGACGCAAGTTTCATATGGATACAGTGTAGGATGACTGAGTAATTGTCATTCAAACTGTGAGAGCGCTGAAAGCTGAAAATTGGTCTGGTCAGGAAGGGGGTGTAACTGCACTGTACTGAGGTGGTTAAAAGTATTACTGATTAAAAAAAAAAATAATAATAAAAAAAAAAAACTCCATACAAATAATTATTGAGTTTCTCCCTTATAAATAAGTGCAATTATTACAACACAATTATTACAACACATTTTTACATATATTATGCTCCAATCAATCTTTTAAAAATCTGCAATGCAATGTTACAAATAATTATCCTATAAATGCGATGAAATCAAACAGAAAAGATTGTGAATATGTGATGAAAAAAAGGGTTAAATTAAATATGAACAAAGAAAAGTAATATAAAAGAAATAAATAAGAGTGTAGAAAAAAATAATAATAATGATAATAATTAAAAAAATATATATATAAATAAGAGTCTATAAAAAAGTTACAATATATAAATATATATGAAAACATTTCATGAATTAATATATAATATAATAGATAAGGGTGTATAAAAAAATAACAATAGTTAATAAATATAAAAATAACTATAAATACAGGTGTATAAAATAGTGAATAAAAATAAATATTGATAATAGCCAAATACCCTCTGAGTGCTCTACTTCTACGTTCTTTCTATGCAAATTCAGTATCTTTTTGTTTATTGCCAATGTTATCATTTTCTTTTTGTGTGTTTATGGAAAAAAACGTAATCACGTTTCAAAAAATAAAAAAAAATAAAGGTGTCTAAACACAAAAAAAAGAAAAAGGATTAAATCTAGAAAATAAAAAAAATAAGGGTGTGTGTAAATAAAACAATCTGTCATATATAAAACAAATATAAATAAGAGTGCATAAAAATAATAAATATGATAAATAGTAAATATAGAAATAAAAATTGTGAATAAAGGGGTATAAAACAATAAATAAAAACCTTAAACATAATTGTATTTATTTATTTTATATTATATTTATGTTTTTTTTGCCAATGATAATAAAATGGTAATAAAATATTAAAAACCTTAAATATACTTTTTTATTTTCTATTATATTTATGTTTTTTTATTTATTTAATTTTTTAAATTTTTATTCTTATTATTTAGGGTGCTCTGCAATAAAAATGTAAATAAATGGGGTATAAAATAATAAATAATAATGTTAAAGATAATATTTTTTTATTTTCTGTTATATTTCTGTTTTGTTTTGTTATGTTTATTTCGATTTTTATTGTAGAGCTGCCTGAATAATTAGAGTGAAAGATATATATATATTTTGTTTTTTTAATAGGGTAAAAAAATGACAGGCTGTGTATCACTGTATTATCTGAATGCTCTAAGTCGGCTATTCACTGCTATCTTGCCAGCCCAGTACTGGTCAGTGTGATAGACATTGCCATCATGGATCAGTGGTGGACCAGGGTATAGTCGTGAGCCACCAGCAATGCTAATGCTGAATTATGGCACTAGCAGTGGTGGACCAGGGTATAGTCGTGAGCCACCAGCAATGCTAATGCTGAATTATGGCACTAGCAACGGACACCCGCGTGACTTGTCAGGGGGTGGACTAGAACTCATGGACATACGCAATCCAACAGCAGCCCGCGCCTTTGGAAGGCGGCGCGCATTGTCACACGCCACCGCTCCTGGCTGATATACCAGAGACATTTCTTTATCTAGAAGCTAGTTTCTCAGTGCCGTTAGCAGCTCAGCATTGCCATCTACAGGCATTACTGAGAATTATACCCGCACGCTGCTGAGCTGAAGAGACGCTCTCTGCTCTATGAGACCTGCGCACAAGCTGTAGCTGGCTTTGCTGATGCCTGCCTCGGAAGGACCCCGTTGTACTGTCCATAACGTCGCTTAGCAACCGCCCGTCTTTGCCAACCGGAGTGCGACCATAGTAACCCACAGACTGCAACATGGCAGAGGGAGGGGAGCCGATCGTCAGACCCAGAAGGATCTTTATTCAATCCGGGGCGTTAATATAGATAAAGTAGGCACAATTCTTTTTTCTTTATTGAGTGGCATTTAGTTCACACCAGAATGCCGGCTTGGAAGCCGCACGTTTCCTGCACCACCTTCAAAACGCACCACAGTTGCGATTTGCAGCGGGGTGTCAATGTTGCGTCATGAAATGCAGGTCGCACGCGCAGGGCACTCGCCTGCACCAGACCGCGTGCTACAGAAGTACTATGCCATCCGCTTGCTGTGCGTTTCCCTTAAAGGAGTGCATGACCTGCTTTTGGTGCAGTTCGGTGCGACTCGGTCCATTCACAATGAATAGGCTAAAATCGCACACCGCACGTGAATGGCAGAGGAACGCTCAGTACGTTGTTGTGCGATTCCGTGGTGTGGACCGGCCCTTCACTCATTTGTATGCGGAGGCCGAGCTGCAATGCCACTTCATGTGAGCTCTGGTGCATTGCGAGAAAAATGCTCCAAGTCTGCGTTTAAAAAAAAAATGAATATAAATAAGGGAGTATAAAAAAAATGCAAACAATATATATTTGTGAATACATTTAATGAATAAATATAAAAATAAATAAGGGGATATATAAACAATAATAAAATAGTTAATAAATGTAAAAATAATTATAAATAAGGGGGTATAAAATAATAAATAAGGGCGAGCGATTAATAATGCCCATACACCTCCTGGGGGCTCTACTTCTACCTGCTTTCTATGCGAATTCAGTAGCACAAGGCAGCTTTGTGGTGTGAACAGGGCACAGAGATAATAATGGTTTTCTATGGTCCTGTGTGGTGACCGGTGCTGATAAAGTGCAGAAAAATGCATCCAGTGTGAATGAGCTCTTAGGTGAGGTTGTCACTTATTTTTTTCAAGCCAAACCCGAACACTCTAGCAGCGCACAGTACGTTTTTTGTTTTTGTTTTAGGGTGCTTTCACACTGCAGCCGCCCGAGCACAGGATTCAAAACCCGGACTGTCCGGGTGAATCTCGGACAGGTGGTGACCCTACTCTTAGGCCTCAGCTATCCACACCTCTGTGTGAAGGACCGTCTTTGCCCGCATCCATTTATGTCTATTGGGACGCAGTAGCAGCATGGATATAGCCACCGGGGCCAGCTTGGCAGTCGTGCAGGGGCATGTCTCTGAACGTCTGTGCAGGCACTGCGTCCCAGTAGACATAAACCATACTGCTTGTACCCAGAGGCATAAAACACTTGGGTACCCCATGCAGGCATGGGGGGGGCCCTTAGCATAGGTACGTCTGTGTGAATGAGGCCTTTAACCTCTTGCCAACCTGCTGCAGTACCTATACTGTGGGGGATTGGCTCTTTCAGGCATGGTAAAGTACCTGTACATCGGGGCTTTCTTCCGGGTCCGCTCTCTCACGCATGCGTGCGCACCCAGAAACCCGAGCTGTCATTCACTGCAGCAAAAGCCAAGCAGTGGGTCTTAGCCAATGATTTATGGCCGGGACCCACTGATCGGCTGAGCGAATGACAGAAGAGAGCAACAACACAGAGCTCTCTACAGACGGCAGCAACGTGCCGCTTTTTTTTCTCCCTGCAAAGTAGGGAATAAAAATCAGAACATTACTTAATAAAAATCAGCACATTGTACATACAGTAACCATTGTCAGGCACACAGTTAACCTTTTGATCTAATGTTAACCCCTTTCCCAGTCAGTGTCATTAGTACAGTGACAGTGTATATTATTAGCACTGATCACTGTATTAGTGTCACTGGTGGTGTCAGCATCAGTTTGGCTGCTTTCACACCGAGGCGTTTTTTAGGTGTGTTAGCGCTAGAAATAGCCTCTAATGCCTGAAAACCTCCTCCCTATTCATTCCAGTGTGACTTTTCACACTGGGGCGGTGCGCTTGCGGGACATTCTGAAAAGTCCTGCAAGCAGCATCTTTGGGGCAGTTTGGGAGCTCTGCATACACTGCTTCCAAAACTCCCTGCCCATTGAAATGAATGGGCAGCGCTGCCAAAGCTCTGCGACATGGGCGCTTTTAACCCTTTCTTTGGCCGGCAGTGGGCTAAAATTAGCGACGCTTTACCGCTAACGCGGAGCGACTACAGTGTGAAAGTAATCTAAGTGTCAGATTGACCGTGCACTAAGGGAGTCCCACTATAAGTTGCTGATCGCCACCATTACTAGTATAAATAAATAAATATAAACTCTAGTATATATCCCATAGATTGTAGACGCTATAGTTTTCATACAAACCAATCAATATACACTTTTTTTTATTTTTTTACCAAAAATATGTAGCAGGATGCGTTTTGGCCAAAATATAAGAAGAAATTAAATTTTTTTATTTTTTTATTGGATATGTTTTATAGCAGAAAGTAAAATATATATATATATTTTTTGCTTTTTTTAATATTTTCAGTCTTTTTTCGTTTATATAATAAAAATTAAATAATGCAGTGGTGATCTAGTACCACCAAAAGAAAGCTCTATTTGTGTGAAAAAAAAATATATAAATTTTGTTTGGGGACAGTGTTGCATGACTGCGAAATCGGCAGTTAAAATAACACCGTGCCATATAGCAAAAAATGGCCTGGTCATGAAGGGGGATAAATCTTCCCGGAGGTCTAGTGGTTTAGTGTATCTAGATCCAAAATCTTTTTTTTCTTTTTTTCTGGATAGAGTAGGAAGAGTTTTAACCCCTGCTAGGTTATTATTATTTGTGCACCACTGGGGAGATTTCCCTTCACTTCCTATCCTAGAGATGCAACAGAAGGTTAAAAGTAAATCTCTAAATGTGATTGGGGTTCTTCTCTTAGATAGTTCACCCAGTAAAGGAGTCAGTACGATTGATAGTATACAGTGTCATCATTTGTAGGAGCTGGTTGTAGACATACCAGTGATGTAACTAGAAGGTGGAGGTGGAGGCGGGTGTAGTGGTATAGGTGGTGGCTGATGGACAGCAGCAGGAACAGCAGGTGGAGGAAGAGTGAGTTTTGTCAAATCAGCGGTTTCTGGAACGTTGGCGGCATCACCCTCTACTGCCCCAATTCCAGGCACCAGAGGAGGTTTTCACTCTAGAGGCCACAAAGAAGAAGAAGCGTGTGTAATTACGTGCAAACGTTCGGTTGGCGCGAGTGCGTCCACGTGTTCGTATTGGCGTGCGTCCGTTCGTACCAGGACTCGCACGCCTCTGATGGGGACACCGTGCATGATCCTTGGGACGAAGGTGAACTGCTGCTACACGGGGACGGATCTTCACATGGTGAGTTCTCTGACACCAGGAAAGGTACATCAGAATGCGGATGCCCTTTCTCGGGTCTATTGTCACTTGGCTCGTGGTGTCCAGACCCCTGGCTTGGAACAGGGTATTTCAAGGGGTTAATTGAAGAGGGCAGTTACTTCCCCTTCAGACCTGCTTATTGCCAGCTGGGCTGAAAATGTTAGAGGGGAGCTGTTTGAGTAGGAGAGAAAGAGAGACACAGCAGCATGCTGTGTGAAAGGATCCTTTGCTGTATTGCGTACCTGCTGGGGTGAGCAAAACCATATCAGAGACTGTAGCTCTGGCTAGAGCCATGTACTTTATCTATATATCAGCCTGTTGGTTAAAGAGATTGAACTTTTCCTACATCTGCACCTGTGTTACAAGACAAGTCTGTTGTTTCTTCTGTTTATTTTGCTGAATAAAGCCATTTTTACTTTACTGAACTATTTGAGCCGGTGTCTTGTGAAATAGGGTCCTCCATCAGATGCTGTCCCCTGCGTACTGCGCATGCGCAGTACACAGGAGCACAGATTCCGAAAATTGCCGAGGACGAACGGCGCCTGCGCCGTGAGTCCAGGTTCTATCCCCACTATCCAAGTGGACATAGAGTTAGAATAAAAAAGAGCCGAGCGCAGCGAGGCCGAGCCCGAAGCGTGGCGAGCTAAGCTCGCCCGCGAGGGGCCCTCTAAAATTCTAAACCCTATGTCCGCTTGGATAGTGGGGCTACCTCCTCCACTCACGGCGCAGGCGCCGTTCAGCTTCGGAGATTTTCCGAAGCTTCGTCTGCTCCGTACTGCGCATGCGCAGTACGGAACGGACACATATGGATGGCCGGACTCTATTAGGTAAAACACAGGATCTTTACCCCTCCGATCGCCTACAAATGATTTAGATCTATATATCTATATATATATATATATATATATATATATATATATATATATATATATATATATATATATATATATGGCCTAAGTCTAGATGAATCACCCACACTTAAAGGGGCAGCTACACATTTTTTGTTTTCTTTTTCATACACATTATTTGAAGTGTATTGGGATAGGCTCTAGTGCATGTAATAAATTGTTTTTGATATATAACCAAATGTAATGTACTTCGGCTTCTTTCATTGTCTTTGTGTATTAGTTATACAGGCTTATCAGCGCCTCAACAGAGACAGAAAACCATTATCTCTTCTTTATTTCTACAGATATTTCCCAATTAACCACTTGCCGACCGCCTCACGCCGATGTACGTCATCAGAATGGCACGGGCAGGCATAAGCACATATATGTACGTCCTTTGCCTCCCGCGGGTCGGGGGCCCGATCGGGCCCCCGCCCGGTGCCTGCGGCGGTCGGTTTTCGTTCGGGAGCGATCCCGGACGAGGGGACGGCCATTCATTCATGGCCACCCCCTCGCGATCGCTCCCGACGAATGGAAATCCCCGGTGACATCACTTCCTCTCCTGTAATGTAAACACAGGAGAGGAAGTGATGTATTCTCTCCTCCGTGTCGGTATTTTTCGTTCCGACACGGAGGAGAGCGGATCAGTGAGTTGCACCAACACATCCCACACACAGTAGAACATGCCAGGCACACTCACACCCCCCCTTTACCCCCCCGATCACCCCCCCAATTACCCCTGCCCCCCAGTCACAGTGACACCAATGTCATTTTTTTTTTTTTTTTTTTTTTTTTTGCATTGGTGTCATTTGTGACTGTAATAACTGTTAGGGCAGTTAGGGTTAGCCCCCTTTAGTTCTAATGTACCCCCCTAACCCCCCCAATAAAGGTTTAACCCCGTGATCACC
Organism: Lithobates pipiens; assembly: GCF_037356315.1. Lineage (NCBI taxonomy): Eukaryota > Metazoa > Chordata > Amphibia > Anura > Ranidae > Lithobates > Lithobates pipiens. The sequence continues at coordinate 196,056,965 of NW_027507764.1, forward strand.
CCCCGTCGCCAGTGTCACTAAGGCTGGGTTCACATTGCAGCGGTTTATGAGAACGAATGTGATTCGCACCGCACTGCAGTGCAAATCACATCCGATCTCTGTGCGATTCGAGTTCAGCCATTCGCCGCACCCGCCGCACCCGCCACACCCGCCGCACCCGCCGCAAATTCGCACGGGACCCTTTTTTTGGCCCGCAGCAGAATCGGATCGCATGGGTGTTCACACCATGCGATCCGAGTTTGCAGATCGCACTGCGATATGCGAACTGATCTGGGGGTGTCAGTAACATTTCACTGACACTCCCAGCAGTTCGCATAGGGCAGTGTGAACTGCCGCCGGGAGGCATGCGATGCGGGAACCCGCCGCGGATTCGCGGCGTTTCCGCATCGCTCCAGTGTGAACCCAGCCTAATAAGCGATCATTTTTCTGATCGCCGTATTAGTGTCACAGGTGACGCTAGTTAGGCAGGTAGGTATTTAGGTTCGCCGCAGCTTTTTATAGCGCTAGGGACCCCCATATACTACCGCATAAAGCCCCCTGATTGCCCCCTAGTTAACCCTTTCACCAGTGATCACCATATAACTGTTACAGGTGACGCTGGTTGGTTAGTTATTTTTTTATAGTTTCAGGGCACCCGCCATTTATTACCTAATAAAGGTTTAACCCCCTGATCACCCGGCAGGTGTCATTTGTGACTAATAACTGTTAGGGCAGTTAGGGTTAGCCCCCTTTAGTTCTAAGGTACCCCCCTAACCCCCCCAATAAAGGTTTAACCCCGTGATCACCCCCCGTCGCCAGTGTCACTAAGGCTGGGTTCACATTGCAGCGGTTTATGAGAACGGATGTGATTCGCACCGCACTGCAGTGCAAATCACATCCGATCTCTGTGCGATTCGAGTTCAGCTATACAGATAGTATGGCTGAATTCGTGTCGCACCCGCCGCAAACTCGCACGGGACCCTTTTTTTGGTCCGCAGCAGAATCGGATCGCATGGGTGTTCACACCATGCGATCCAAGTTTGCAGATCGCTCTGCGATATGCGAACTGATCTGGGGGTGTCATTAACATTTCACTGACACTCCCAGCAGTTCGCATAGGGCAGTGTGAACTGCCGCCGGGAGGCATGCGATGCGGGAACCCGCCGCGCATTCGTGGCGTTCCCGCATCGCTCCAGTGTGAACCCAGCCTAATAAGCGATCGTTTTTCTGATCGCTGTATTAGTGTCACAGGTGACGCTAGTTAGGCAGGTAGGTATTTAGGTTCGCCGCAGCTTTTTATAGCGCCAGGGACCCCCATATACTACCGCATAAAGCCCCCTGATTGCCCCCTAGTTAACCCTTTCACCAGTGATCACCATATAACTGTTACAGGTGACGCTGGTTGGTTAGTTATTTTTTTATAGTTTCAGGGCACCCGCCATTTATTACCTAGTCTCACTAGTGTACCCCTAAATTTAGGGGTGTCTACTTTCTAAAATGGGGTCATTTGGGGGGGGGGGGTTTGTGCCATCTTGGCATTTTATGGCCTTCAAAACTGTAACGCCCTTAGAAAGCCTGAAGGCGGTGCTTGGTTTTTGGGGCCCCGTACGCGGCTAGGCTCCCAAAAAGTCCCACATATGTGGTATCCCCGTACTCAGGAGAAGCAGCAGAATTTATTTTGGGGTGTCATTTCACATATGCCCATGGCATGCGTGAGCAATATATCATTTAGTGACAACTTTGTGAAAAAAAAAAAAAGTTTGTAATTTTCCCGCAACTTGTGGCAAAATATAAAATATTCCATGGACTCAACATGCCTCTCAGCAAATAGCTTGGGGTGTCTACTTTCTAAAATGGGGTCATTTGTGGGGGTTTTGTGCCATCTTGGCATTTTATGGCCTTCAAAACTGTAATAGGTAGTGAGAAGTGAACTCAAAAAATTACGCCCTTAGAAAGCCTGAAGGCGGTGCTTGGTTTTCGGGGCCCCGTACGCGGCTAGGCTCCCAAAAAGTCCCACATATGTGGTATCCCCGTACTCAGGAGAAGCAGCAGAATTTATTTTGGGGTGTCATTTCACATATGCCCATGGCATGCATGAGCAATATATCATTTAGTGACAACTTTGTGAAAAAAAAAAAAAAAAAAAAAAAGTTTGTAATTTTCCCGCAACTTGTGGCAAAATATAAAATATTCCATGGACTCAACATGCCTCTCAGCAAATAGCTTGGGGTGTCTACTTTCTAAAATGGGGTCATTTGTGGGGGTTTTGTGCCATCTTGGCATTTTATGGCCTTCAAAACTGTAATAGGTAGTGAGGCGTGAAATCAAAAATTGACGCCCTTAGAAAGCCTGAAGGCGGTGCTTGGTTTTCGGGGCCCTGTACGCGGCTAGGCTCCCAAAAAGTCCCACATATGTGGTATCCCCGTACTCAGGAGAAGCAGCAGAATTTATTTTGGGGTGTCATTTCACATACGCCCATAGCATGTGTGAGCAATATATCATTTAGTGACAACTTTGTGTAAAAAAAAAAAAAAAATTTTTTTTTTGTCATTATTCAATCGCTTGAGGCAAAAAAATAAAATATTCAATGGGCTCAACATGCCTCTTATCAATTTCCTTAGGGGGTCTACTTTCCAAAATGGGGTCATTTGGGGGGGTTTTGTACTGCCCTGTCATTTTAGCACCTCAAGAAATGAGATAGGCAGTCGTAAACTAAAAGCTGCGTAAATTCCAGAAAACGTACCTTAGTTTGTAGATGTGACAACTTTTGCGCAAACCAATAAATATACAATTATTGACTTTTTTTTTACCAAAGACATGTGGCTGAATACATTTTGTCCTAAATGTATGACTAAAATTGAGTTTATTGGATTTTTCTAATAACAAAAAGTAGAAAATATCATTTTTTTTCAAAATTTGCGGTCTTTTTACGTTTATATCGCAAAAAATAAAAATCGCAGAGGCAATCAAATACCATCAAAAGAAAGCTCTATTTGTGGGAAGAAAAGGACGCAAATTTTGTTTGGGTACAACATTGCATGACCGCGCAATTACCAGTTAAAGCAGCGCAGTGCCAAAGTGTAAAAAGACCTCTGGTCATTTACCAGCAAAATGGTCCGGTCTGAAAGTGGTTAAGACAGACACAACCATTGCCGCCACCCACATCACCACCACCCAAAGTGCCAGTCCTGTGCGCACAAAATAACTGTTTGAATGATGGAATCTGTGTTCTGGAAAACCAGCAGCCGGCATGCAGGTAAAAATGTCTTGCCTCAGTGCAGGAGTGTCAAACTCAATTTCATTGTGGGCCACATTGCATCAGCATTATAATTGCCCTTAACCACTTGAGACCCGCGCTGTAGCCGTCATTCGGATCTCCTTTGCCGGGACGACGTCTGCAGGTAAGCTGCACTTGTAAACCCAGAAGGCTTCGGGGAACAGAGGGCAGATAGGGTGACCATTTACAGCCAGGTGACTTCAAGTAATTGTAGCACCCTCTAGTGTAGAGTGCTAGGCTGTACATAGATTTCTTTTTGTAATATAGGTAAATTTAGGCTTGGCTACTCTTACCTCCCCCACTATCAAGCGGTCGGAAATTACCTGGATCTCAGTGTGTACTTGCTGGATCTCAGCACGGTGTGTCTCCTCCACTCTCTTAATGAGAGCCTCTATATCGGCTTTCGTTGGTAGAGCCTGGATTAAGCTCTTCAGATCCTCCGCTTCCGATCGTATACTACGAGGGGTGACTTCCTCGCATTCCTCTTTGCCGTTCCCGGCCTCGGTTGGGCTTTTCGTCTCCCCCCTATTCGTCCGCGCACTCGCCTCCGCTTCCGATTGTTTAGTGCGAGGGGTAGCTCCTTCGTTTTCCTCCCTGCCATTCCCAGCCTCGATTGAGCTTTTCATCTCCCCCCTGTTTGTCCGAGCGCTCACCACCTCGGGGGGCTTAGCTACGTCCGTAGTCTCCGCGATATGCCCGGCAGCTGACATCCGCCTCGGGGAGAAATACTGCTGTATAGCGGGTTGTGGGGCACTGCACCCTGCAGCTCTACGCGAGGTTTTCGTTTCTCTCTGTCTAGGCGCGCTCATTCCGGGATCCTCAGGTGCAAATCACCTATGACTGGCGGTTCAGCTAGGAGCACAGACTCTGCACGCCCTCACTCAGCCATGCTCAGACCACACCCCCCTAAGCAACAGATTTGAAGGAAAAATGGAGAGAGTGGAAAGGGAGAGCAAAGAGCAGGGTGAGACGTTGGTGAAGATGCAGCTTCAGATCGAGGAACTTGAAGATCGTAGTCGTCGCTGCAACTTGAGGCTCCGAGGAGTCCCAGAAGTCGCTGAGCAGGAAGACTTGCAGGAGAAGGTAATGAGCATTTTTCACATGATTTTAGAGGGTAATGTCCCGCCTAACATGGATTTGGACAGAGTACACAGGGCGCTAGGGCCTAAATCAGCAGACCCGCAAAGGCCCAGGGACATAATTTGCCGCCTCCATAGATACGCGCATAAGGAGACTTTGCTGAGGAAGGCATGGTTGGCTGGCAATATTGAGATAGAGGGATCAGTAGTGAAGCTCCTACCTGACTTATCCCGGGCCACACTACAGCGCAGAGCACAGTTGCGTGCTGTCTTGGACTGTGTACGGCGGGAGGGACATGCATACAGATGGAAATACCCTCTTGCTGTGGTAATAAGAAAAGGAACATCTACATGCACACTGAGACTATACAGCGATCTTCCAAAATTATTTGCCTTTATAGGTGTGGAGCCGTTTATGGTGCCGAACTGGAGACTCCCACTCTCTCAGCTACAGAGAAAAAAACCAGAAAGCACAGGAGGGAAAGAGAGGGAGTGGGAAAGATGAGAAAGACATATTACAGCACAATGAGACTTGTGTTAGAAATTAAGCTAAATTAACTCATATCCCTGAACCTATCCTTTTTTTTTGTTTCTTTTGTGCGCCTGTTGGGGCTTTTTCCCTTCTCTGTTTCCTTTTTTTCGTAGCCTCATCCCATAGGTTTTCAACTTGTCTAATTAATTCCCTCCATGATGATTTAAGAAGTATGGGAGGAGAGAGATATGCTCTTAATATCTTTTTTTGGATTAGGATGAATGGAGATAATGAGGGATGAGGTGGGGGCAGCGGGTGGGTGGGTGGGGGGGGGTCGGGGGGGGGGATACAGGTGGAGAGTCTAAGATAAATACACAAATAAGATTAGGTAATTATAATAAAGGGGGGGGGTTCAGGTCCCTGGGGGGGATTCACATGACCGAGGTTCCTAGAAGAGGTGGTCACTTAGGAGAGTAATATAATTTACTATTATAATTTACTAGGGATAAAGAGGGGGGAAATGGGATGATAGGGGTTGCAGTGGTTTCTTCTTTTTTTTTTTAGAAGTGTTGGGAGGAGGGGGGGATTTAATATAATACATAATATTTTTTTTTCTTTGGTTTTTTCTTGTTTTTTGGGGGGGGGAGGGAGTAATGGATGTGGAGGGTCAGTAAATATATATGGGAATGATGGTGCACAGGGGATGGTTTAGACTTGTGAGGGTTGAGAGGGTGGGATAAGGAGGGATATTGAGCTGGGGGGAGAGTATATAGAATTAGGACACAAGAAACTGTTGTTTTTTTTTTTTTTTTTTTTTTGGTCAATCACTAATCACCAATATTAGTAACTTTTAATATCACCACTAACAAAATAAAGCACATAGCTAGGGACCTGGGGGAAACGGAGGCTTTACGGATTGGGACCAGACCCCCCTACCTGAACTTAAGGATGAATAAAATAACTTTAAGATGTGGCCTCCGCCCCCCCCCCTCTCTTTCTCCCTTTCTCCTTCTCCCCACCTTGCCTCCCCTCCCCCCTTTGAGGAGGAAAGGGAGAGAGGGAAAGGAAAAAGGGGAGGAAAAAGGGAAGGGAAAAGGGAAAGAAAAAAAAAGAAAAGAACATTTTTTTTTTTTTTTTTTTTTTTGGGATGAGGAGTGTAAGGTATTATATTATATTGTTGCTTTATTGTATTATGGTACGGTTTTTATTTTTTTTTTTTTGGAACAAGGTCAATACACAATATGGCTCTTGGAGGAAGGAAGAGAGAAACGGAGAGGAGACATGGAAAATAGGAAAGGGGGGGGATTGATATAAATTATATATACAGGAGAGGCTTAAGCTTTGGATAAATATAGAGATGGGTACATGTATGAATTTACAAACACAGGTGCAGCTGTGAATGTGTGTCTCCATACATGTATATGCAAGGGTATAGGTGTATATATGTAAAAGTATATACGTAGATGTGAATGGACAGACATAATTAACTTTGCCTCTACTATGGCTTCTGTCTCCCTTTTTTTTTTTTTTTTTTTTTTTTTTAACCCCCCCTCTCTTAAAAGAGCCATGTTGGAGTAGACACAATCTATGTGGAGAAGTAACAGGTGACAGTAGAAAACATGATATTATAAAAGACTGGCGGAGGGCACGGGGGGAGCTCGCCCAGGAGCAGCCAGGCACAACCACAAAACCCCATTAGGTAAACACTCATAATCCGGAGGGTCCGGAAATTGAGTGGGTAAAAGCAGTAGAGCTTTGAGATTCGTGGGGAGACCGTTGGTAAACGGCCAACCCAGGGATTGGTAGTGGGGGAGGGAGGGAGGGAGTAGCAGATTGGACGGGAGGGAGGGGGGCGGGAGGGGGTAGGGTTAGAGGGGGTTCTCCCCCCCCCCTTTTTTTTTTTTTTTTTTTGTTTGCACCTTTACTTGTCTCTGCCTCTTTCCCCAAGGAGATATGGAAACTTTAAAAATAATGTCCCTGAATGTAAAGGGACTGAACGTCCCGGAAAAAAGACGAATGTTACTTCATGATTTAAAGAGATTGAAGATAGATGTAGCGTTTATTCAAGAAACACATTTCAGAGAAAATAATTTCTCTCTGCTGAGGTCTACGGGGTATCCAACGGTTTACCATGCGCTTAACCCGATTTCCAAAACTAAGGGAGTCACCATTATGATATCAAAAACAGTAGCATGGAATCATAGGGATTCTATGATAGATGCAAAGGGAAGGTATCTGTTTGTAAAGGGGACTATAGGAGGGGTAGGAGTTACATTAGCAACATATTATGCCCCAATATACAACAAGACCTCTTTTTTAAAGAGATACTTGACAAACTTATGGAATTCGAAGAAGGACAGTTGATTATGGGGGGAGACCTTAATACCCCATTAATCCCCAGTGAAGACACCTCATCAGGGACATCGTCAGTGACACCTAAAATAAGAAAGAGGATAGCCCAGGCAATAACAGAAACAAAACTGGTAGATATATGGCGATTATTACACCCCAAGGAAAGAGATTACTCTTTTTTCTCCAAACCGCATAGAGTGTATTCACGGATAGATATGTTTTTTATTCCGCATAAACAATTATCCTCAGTTAAGGAAGCCACTATTGGTCTAATTACCTGGTCAGATCATGCCCCAAATTTTTAAAATATAATTTAACGGGGAAAAAACATTTAACCTCTAGGATGTGGAAACTCAATGAGAGCCTCCTTCAGGATCCTTTAGTCCTGGAGGATGTCAGAAAGGAGATAAAATTCTTCTTTCAGGACAACGAAGGCCCAGAAAGTTCCTTGGGAACAATCTGGGAAACGCACAAGGCAGTAATCAGAGGAGTATTGATTAAGCACGGAGCAAGGATTAAGAAGGAAAGAGAAACTAAGTTAACAGAATTATTAGTAAAAATGCAACATCTAGAAGCCCAACATAAACATGCCCAGAACTTAGAAGTTGAACAAGAATTAATAAGCACACGTAGGCAAGTTACAGATCTGCTACAGTACAGAGCTAAAATGGCAATTCAGATAGGACGTAAGTGTAGCTATGAATCCGGCAATAAATGCGGAAAACAACTAGCAAGAGCATTACGGGAAATACAATCCAAGACATACATACCTATAATTAGAAAAAAAGGTGGGGAGGAAGAACGAGTGCCAGAACAGATTGCTGGTGTGTTTGGCGATTTCTACTCCTCATTGTATAATCTGAATTTGAGGGCATCAGATCAAGCTAAGATAAATGAATACATAAGATCAAGCGAAATGCCGACTCTGACAAGTACTGCACAAGAGGAGATGGAATCCCCAATCACACTAGAAGAAGTACAAAACACGATAAAACAGATAAAAAGTGGGAAAGCACCTGGTCCAGATGGACTAACAGCCCAATATTATAAGACGCTTATGCCGGAATTATGTCCATATATGGTTAAACTGTTTAATGAAATAGGAGACATATCGACTTTCCACTCAGATACACTTAAAGCTACAATCACAGTGATACAGAAAGAAGGTAAAGACCCGAAACAATGTGGAAGCTATAGGCCAATATCTTTACTGAACGCAGATTTGAAAATATTTAGCAAATTATTAGCCTTGAGGATACAACAGTATTTGCCCTCTTTGATTCATCAAGACCAAGTGGGATTTGTCCCAACAAGAGAATCAAGGGACAATACTATTAAGGCCTTAAACCTAATACATACAGTCATCTCTACCGATACCCCCTGTATATTTCTGGGAACAGATGCAGAAAAGGCTTTTGATCGGGTGGGGTGGGGGTTCATGTTCTCGGTACTCCGACATATAAAGCTAGGAGGGAAAATGATGGGCTGGATAACAAGCTTGTATGAAAAACCTACAGCTCAAGTAAGAGTAAATGGAGTGGTATCTACATCTTTCCCAATAACAAATGGGACCAGACAGGGATGTCCACTGTCCTCTCTGTTATTTGCGTTGACCCTTGAACCACTTCTATGCAGAGTAAGGCTCAACAGGGATATCCAAGGAATAACCATAGGAGAAACCCATAATAAAGTCGCAGCATATGCAGATGATATGCTTTTTACAGTGACGAATCCGATAATCTCGCTCCCAAATCTATGTAAGGAAATCGAGACATATAGTACATTATCCCACTTTAAAATAAACTGCTCCAAGTCAGAAGCCTTAATGATAGCAGTCCCAGATAAAATGACGAGACTAATAAAATTAAATTATAAATTTAATTGGACGAACTATGGCTTGAAATACTTGGGAATAACGATCGCAACAAACTTCAATAAGATATATGAATTAAATTTTGTATCAGTATTGAAGATGGTACGAGGATGCCTGGAGAGATGGCACAGGGGAATACATTCCTGGTTTGGAAGAAATAATATAATCAAGATGAATATTTTGCCAAAACTCCTGTACCTCCTCCAGGCAATCCCAATGTTAATACCAAGAAATTTCTTTAGAACTATACAAACATTATTTATGAAATTTATTTGGGCAGACAAACAACCAAGGATACGGAGGACATTAGCAACACCAGACATATACAAATATTACCATGCAATACATCTAGGTAGATTACTAGACTGGTGTCGACATGGAGATCAGAAAATATGGGTAAAATTAGAGCAAGCACAATGTAGGGAGCTACTACATAGAGCACCTTGGTGCTACAGAAATTTGACCTCAGATACGAAGCTACACCCTACAATAGGACCCACATTACAGATATGCTACCATCTCTTAGCTAAGAATAAGATATCGACACAGAACTCCCCTCTAGTCCCTATATTGGGTAACCCCCGATTTATACCAGGCATACAGAAAGGACCTTTTGATAAGTTGATTAAAAAAGGAATATATCAAGCTTCGCATTTCGTGAAAAAAGGTAAATGGCCAACAATGCAGGAGATGATAGATAGAAAAGGCCCTTTTCAATTAGATTTCTGGCAGGCGGCACAATTAGGACATTTTCTAAAAACAGAGATAGTGCCAGAGTTACTAGAGCGAGACTATATGCCATTTGAGAAACTCTGTATGGAAAAGGAACCAATTACGCATGCAATCTCGAAAATGTACGCGTTACTGATTAAACCCGTAGAAAATTTTCAGGTACCCTTCTTTAGGAAGTGGGAAATAGACCTAGGAAGGACTTTTTCTGAGGAGCAGAAGAAAAATATGATACAATCAATTTTTAAAACAGCAACATGCACAAAACTACAGGAAACTAATTATAAAATTATCGCACAGTGGTATAGAACACCAGAAAAACTTCAAAAATATTTCCCTCATATATCAAATAAGTGTTGGAGGTGCCAGAAAGAAGTGGGAAATTTTTTACATATATTTTGGTCATGTCCAAAAATTAAGAAATACTGGAAAGAGGTACGAGATATCGCTCAAAAATTCAGTGAAGTAGAAATACGGGAGGACCCAGCAGTATTCCTCCTGAACTTGTCAGAGACCTCAGGAAATATAGGTGGGAATTCCATCCTGTGTCACTTGGTAAATACAGCCAAGTCATGTATAACACTTAGGTGGAAACAAATACAACCCCCCAGTGTGAGCATGTGGTTGAAGAAAGTTGAGGAGGTGAACAGGATGGAAGACCTAATATGGACAGCCAGGAAAAGAAGGAAAACTTACTTGGAAATATGGACACCATGGAACCTCTATATCTCCTTGGAGGAGGGAAGGAGACAGATTGATGCGATTTAAGGGGGAGGAGGGGGAGATATAGGGGAAGGAGATGAGAACTCCCCCCTTTTTTTTGGCTTGGTCCCCCCCTTTTTTTTTTTTTTCGGGGGGGGGGAGAAGAATAGGGGGGAAAATATCAGGGGGGGAAGATGAGAAATAAGAGGATAACAATATAACTCTGGCCTGATTGGGAACAGTACCAACCTAGGACCAGACATGGGGTATGTGGGACTGAGAGTGAAGTCTCTATGATATTGCCCCGATATATTATATAGATTACCATTAACCTAGCCTGCTCTCTCTTTGGATTTATACATTACATTATAAAGGGAATAAGAGGCTAAGGGAATAGAATGAATTGTTATGCTCTTTTTGTTTATTATGTATGAATATGGAAACACGATGTATGACTCTTAGATTGTTTATGTAAAATTCTATTCTTGTTTACTTGAGGAAAAAATAAAATGGAAAGGGAAAAAAATAAATAAATAAAGAAATTGAAAAAAAAATTTAGGCTTGGCTGGGAGCCAAGTCTGTGTTTAATCTGGGCCGGGGTGAGTGATCTAGGGAGGCTGGAGGACTCATAAGGCAACACCTCTGGTGCCTCCGCTTGCTTGCTGGAGCCTTGGTGAGGCTTCCGGAGGAATGGAAGGAAGGCTGGGAGGAGCTGCCTGGAATGTTAAGGAGGGCCCTGGCTGGTCCTCAGCAAGTGGGCTGATAGGGGGTGGGCCCCTCTTGAATACTCAGTCAGGCCAGCAGGGGCAGTGCAGAGTTTGGGTGGAAGCTGGAGATAGTGTTGAGGAGGCTGTCAGTGGCCCTTGAGGGTAGCCACCCCCTAGTCTGTCCTGTCCAGAGGCACGGGAGCAAGAATGAGGACAACAGGAGCCAGCTAGCACATCTGATGCCGCGTACACACGATCAAACAATCGGGTGGAAAAGTCCGGCAAACTCAAGTCAATCCCCCCGTGTGTAGCCTCCGGCATACTTTTTTGACCCGAAAGTACGGAGGACTTAGAAAGTAGTTTTGCACTCCAATCTTCCCGCCGGACTCGCATTTCGGCGGTGTGTATGCCAGTCCGCCGTAGTTTTGAAATGAACGGACTTTTCCCGCCCGGAGAAAAGTCCGCTCATTTGAGCGGGTCTCCAGGTAGGCGGGGCCCGCGAAGGAGACGTCGCTGGCCCCGCCACCTGGTATGGACTTAAAGGGGAACCCCAACGCCAAAAAAAATCGGCGTGGGGGTCCCCCCAGGTCCACATCAGAACCTTGTCCGAGCACGCTACCCGGCCAGCCAGGAAAGGGGGGGCGAGCGAGCGCCCCCCCCCTCCTGAGCCGTACCAGGCCGCGTGCCCTCAACATGGGGGGGTGCCCCCGAAGTCGAAAGAAGAGGCCGGCGGCGAGGAAGAAAGCCGGGCTCCTTCGCTAGTAAAAGAGCTAGAAGAAGATAGCGGAGGAGTCCGGCGAGAAGACCCCCCGAAGACGGAAGATCCCGGAGCTGTGCAATAAACTATTTTATCTTATGTGTTGTTTATTTTGTACTTTATTACACAGGTGAATGGGTAGGGGTACATTGTACCCCTTACTCATTCACATAGGGTGGGGGGGGGGCAGGTATCTGGGGGCCCCCTTAATAAAGGGGGCTCCCGGATTCTGATAAGCCCCCCGCCCGCAGACCCCGACAACCAACGGCCAGGGTTGATGGGAAGAGGCCCTTGTCCTTATCAACATGGGGACAAGGTGCTTTGGGGTGGGGGGGCGCACGCCCCCCCTTCCCCAAGGCACCCCTCCATGTTGAGGGCACGCGGCCTGGTACGGCTCAGGAGGGGGGGGCGCTCGCTCGCCCCCCTTTCCTGGCCGGCCAGGTAGCATGCTCGAACAAGAGTCTGATGTGGACCTGGGGGGACCCCCCAGGCCGATTTTTTTCGGAGTTGGGGTTCCCCTTTAAGACCATACCCGGTGGCGGGGCCAGCGATGTCTCCTTCGCGGGCCCCGCCTACCTGGAGAAGCGCTCGAAATGAGCGGACTTTCCTCCGTGTGTGTGGGCGAGTCCGTTCATTTCAAAAGTAGGGCGGATAGTACGGCGGACTTAGTACGCCGTATTAGTCCACTGAAAAAGTGCCATGTGTGGGCAAGTAGCTCATTCGGAAAGTCCGACGGACAGTCTGGCGGGAAGTCCGCCAGACTAAGTCCGTAGGATAGTTCGCTACGTGTGTACGCGGCATGAGATATCTCCAGGGAGAACACAGCTGTGTGGCTGTGAGTGTGGCAGTCTGAGAGGACTGTAGGAAGTAGCCAGGAGGGCTAGTGAAAGGGGCAGCTGTAGCCAGGTGGGCTGGCAGTGCCTGAAGAGGTGGTGCTGGGATCAGTAGTTACAGGTATGTAGCAGGACACTGGACTTTTTCTCTACGCACCAAAGGGGCCCGCAGTCCCTGCCTGTAAAGGGCTTTTGCTTGATCTGGCTGAGTGCCTTGCCACATTCATCAAACAGTGTTCCGGCTGGGTCTGAGTTGTTCCTGCAAGCAAGTGATGTACTGGAGGATGAGTGTATACAGAGAGTGAATATATTTGAGTGTCCCTGAAGAGACTTTGTTCCAGTCAAGTGAGCATTCCATAATAACCCTATCCCTATTCAAGTTTATTAACCCCTAATAAAAAAAATAAAACGTTTCCAATTTCAAGCGAGCCTGTAGAAATTTGGTGTGCCTGGCTGTGCAGGACCCCTAGTCACCAGCGGCTCCTACGGGGGCTGCCCTACATAATGCAATGGTTGTTTGATGTATAAAGGGTGTTGTGAACCTGTCACATGAAATAAACTACTAACTAAGGTGACACTGCTGAATCAAGATGCTATATCAGACACATGGGAATTACATTGTCTTATGTCTTCAACTGACACCTATACCTTCATTGGGAGAAAAAATAATGAAGCACGGCCTTTGTGTAATTTGAATCTGAAATCCAAAGTAAGGGATTCAGAATCTGCAAATATCAAATGCAATACAAATGAACCCAGAACGTAGGATGCTACAAGCCCAAAACACAAAGATGTAAATATCACCTAAAATATAGTGTACATTCCTCACTTTCCTACCTGGCACTTTTACCCTCTTCCTGACCAGGAAAATTTTCAGCTTTCAGCACTGTCACACTTTGAATGACAATTGCGCAGTCACGCAACGCTGTATCCAAATTACATTTTGTATTTTTTTTACACACAAATAGAGCTTTCCTTTGGTGATATTTAATTACCACTGAGTTTTTTATTTTTTGTTAAATATACAAAAAGAAACATTTTTCATAGTTTGTTATAAAATTTAGCAAACATGTAATCTTTCTCCCTTTACTGATGTGCGCTGATGAGGTGGCACTGATCAGGCGGCACTGATAGGTGGCACTGACCGGTGGCACTGATGAGGCTACACTGATAGGCGCCACTGATGGGCACTGATAGTCAACTCTAATGGGCACCGATAGGTGGCACTGATTGGCAGCACTGATGGGCACTGATTGGCAGCACTGGTGACCACTGATTGGGAGCACTGGTGGGCACTATTGGGACTGCACTGATAGTCAGGGCACTGATAATCAGTGCCCTGATTATCAGTGCCGATGTGCTTTTAGCCATTTATCAGCTCTCTTTTTCTCTCCTCATGCTGTCAGCATGAGAAAAGGAAAGCTGATAACCGTCTTGTGCTTACTTCTGCGATCAACTTTCATTGGACACAGCTGATTACGTGGTAAAGGGCTGCTGTGATTGGCCCCTTCCCCAGATCTGTGATCAGCTGAGTCCACAGGAGGTGCACAGACAGCAGGATTACGGGAGGACATCCATGTACGCCCTCCCGGCAAATTAAGCCTGCGCTGTAGCCGTCTTTCGGCTATAGGGCGGGAAGGTGTTAAACATATATATTTTTTTTTTAAAAAGTACATAAATAGATCACCTTCCATGTCCAGTTTCAATATTTTATTATACTGTATATAGCATGCAAGAAAAATGACACATAATTAAAAACCATGGTATTGACTATAAAAAATAGAATACATCTCACATAAAGCAATCATGGCATTCAAGGTAATTCCTCCTCTAGGGTGGTAATAAATATATGATTTAATGTTATAAAAAAAAAAGGATACAAAGGGGCACAGAAAGGCTTATTTACAGTAAGAGCTGTGGAATAGACTCCCTAAAAACTAGTTCTGGCCAGCTCAGTAGATACCTGGTTGCCTCCTGGGGGAATTTACTGGAGCAAATTGCACCATGCCCGTAGGGCTTTTTTTTTTTGATCTTCCTTTGGGTCAACTGTGGGTTAAAGATTCTGTATTTTGTGTTTTTTTTATTCTGTTGGTTGAACTAGATTGACATTTTGTTTTTTTTTCACCCTGACTAACTTGGCAGCTAACTAAGGTCTTCATTCTCTACCTTTGTGGCTGCAGTATAGTAGCAGCCTCCTCTCTCCCTTTAACTCTGCAAAGTGGCAGTGGGTACCAGGCCTGGAGTGCACTGACTTTCAGCACCTGGTTCTGCAGGAAGATGGAGTGAAGTTGGGAGGAAAGAGATGTGGAGCAAGTTGGCAGAGCTTCCCATCAATGAGGACTCGGAGCCCCAGGTGAATGAAGACTGCTGAGCTGAGGGTCTCCCTCTGGCCTCTTGGGTTATATGGGAGCTCTTAGATTAGTATTATGGCATTAGGGGTATGTGGCGCATGTATCACAAGGCATGGTGCTGTGTGTATTGGGGTGCATAGGGCAGCATATATTATTTATGATACTGAAAGAACTATAAACGGCTCACTGTGATGTAATATTTCATTACAGCTTTATTTGCTTAATGTTACAGTACACTATACACTCTGGAGTGGCATTGACACTTTTGGATTATTTGGAAACAATTCTCCTTTAAATCCTAGTTCCACCTTAAACTATTTCACGTGCCCCTTGAAAAATATTTAAACCTTGTTTGCATTACTTTCTATACTGAATATGCATATCTGGGTATATCACAGATTAATAAATACACTTTTTACAGGTGTAAAACATCTGGAGACCGGTGGTATGTGGGAAACAGATGTGAAAAGGAGATCCGGAACAAAGGCACCGTGTGGACCATGTCTTCCTTATGTGCACTACTCTCTCTTTTTATGCTTACTCTTGTGAATGTAGTATGACATCCAATCAATGTGGGCTGTTATATTAAAATAAATAACATTTAAAGTGAAATTCCAAACACAAATGTTTGCTTGTTTGTTTTTGTTTTCTATAGAATAGAGTTACCACCTCTATCAGATTTTTACTGCTGACTGTGCCACCTTTGGAGAAATGCCCCCTCATTTCCTGTTTTGTCACTGGGACAGGAAATGGAGATACATCTGTCCAACAAAGCCACTAATAAATCATAAAAAACACTTGTTTTTTTGGAAAGTGCTATAGGATTGGAACCTCTGTGTCACTAGAACAGGAATCTCCAAACTATGGCCCTCCAGCTGTTGCAGAACTACACATCTCATGAGGCATTGTAAAACTCTGACAATCACAAACATGGCTAGGCATGATGGCAATTGAAGTTCCTGAACAACTGGAGGGCCATAGTTTGGAGACCCCTGCACTAGAAGATGGTGAGAGGGGAGATATCTTTAACAACCATACAGACAACAATAAATCACGACAGAGGTTCTTCTTCTAACCCACTTTGCCCTCAACTGAAAAAAAAAAAAAGGATTTTGGCTGAAGTCTATGCTTTAATAAATACTACATTACCATGGTTCATTATTTCAGTAAATCGGTAAATTTGATTGCATTTGTAATATACTTTGTTCATTTCACTTTTTTTTAGCCCAGCAAAATCCACAAACCTGATGCATAAGGACTGACTATTAAAATATCTTCCTGGTAGCCTGGACTAAAGGCCATCTCCATATATTTTTCTTTTGATAACAATAGTCCAGTTTTGAGAGAGTTATTAGTGTGACCTTTTTAGGCATGATCATTGGTCTATAAATTTTTATATATTTTTGTAATAAAATATTTTGTTTTTAAATTTTTACATTGTACACAGTTGAAGGTAAATCTAAAGGAAATTGAAAAAGAAAACTGTATAATGTATGGACAACTTGAATCGGTAGTAGTAAACCGTAGTAAACCGCATCCAAAACACATCCGTTTTCAGGCAAGTATTCCCAAGAAAAGGATTTTCCTTGTAAGCCCTCCAGCATCATTCCGTCACCGTTGAAGGCGTTTCCATCTTCACCCAGTCCTCTTTCCAGGTTCACAGGCTTCAGCTATCTGATTGGCCATGCCAGTAATGATGTCACTCCCGCACATACGGATGGGAGTCGCTATTTATGGTACAACACTGAAGGGACAGCATGGGTATGCCGTTCCTTCAGCGCGCATTTGCAGGTGACGTCTCTGGCTGCATCTAAAGTAAATATCTCCTAAAGGTGTAGGAGATATTTACTGTACCTGTAGGTAAGCCTTATTATAGGGCAGAGACTTTGGTTTGTACACAGTGGAATGTGATATTCTTTTACTTGTGGCAAAGGTTTGCTTTATTACACAGAAGGAATTTCATATATTTTGTATGGTTCACTATATGTTCATAATTATTCACTTAATCTGGTGGTAGACTGTTTAATATTAGTAGGTTAATATTAGCACAATTATTAATTTAAAACATTTTATTTTTGCGTAGCAGTTCACATATATATAATTGCAGCTATATTATTTAGTTATCTTTTTAATATTTATTTCTCACATATTGTAATATTTATTCACATCAGCGCTTTAGTATATTTTTACACATTAATTTCATCAACACACCTACAAGGGAACAAAAAAACTAACAGTAAACAGTCACAAAGTCAAGCAAATTTTTACAGTACAGCAACATAAATGCAAGTACTTTTGGACCTGAACCCCACCAGGCATCTCAAACAGAATATCGCACTTGTAAAAAAGAGAACCAGAACCTTTGGAAGAGTATGTCTGATAATAAATTTGGCAGTACCTCCAGAGGCGGCTCTCTAATTATGCAAAGTAGGCGGTGGCCTAAGGCCTCGCCCTCCTAGGGTCCTCGCTCCTGCCTACTTTGCCTAAAGAGCCTCCTCTAGCTATCATCATACATCAGTCCCAGGTGCCTCCTCGTTCAGAGCAGAGGCGGCTCTCTAATTAGGCAAAGTAGGCGGTGGCCTAAGGCCTCGCCCACCTAGGGGCCTCGCTCCCGCCTACTTTGCCTAAAGAGCCGCCTTTAGCTATCATCAAACATCAGTCCCAGGTGCCTCTTTGTTCAGAGCAGAGGCGGCTCTCTAATTAGGCAAAGTAGGCGGTGGCCTAAGGCCTCGCCCTCCTAGGTGCCTCGCTCCCGCCTACTTTGCCTAAAGAGCCGCCTCTCGCTATCATCATACATCAGTCCCAGGTGCCTCCTCGTTCAGAGTACAGTCAGCCCGCCTCCTCTCTTCTCTGTAACACCCCGCCCCACTCCTGTCAAGAAAACTTCACTGGAAGTGGAACTGCAGTGCAGGTGTCCTTCCAGTCAGAACACCAGCAGACACATAGAAACCTTCAACTGGCCTGCCCCAACATCAAATCCTGTCCGTCCTTTCTTGTGCAAGGGCAGGGCACAGCTAGCATCTCAGCACAGGATCACCGAGTCTACCCTCCTTCCAGGGCGGGGCTTCCCTGATGGAGACGGAGCCAATTCAGCCTGTGTGTCAGGGAAATGTCCGTAGGAGAACTGGCTATAGTGTCAGTTGTCAGGGAGCCAACAGCAGAAGAAGGGCTCTAGGACCCAGAATCTCTGGCAGGAGAAGGACTTTAGGACCCAGTATCTCTACCAGCAGGTCACATGGTCCTATATAAGGAAGTCTGCTGGTGTCTGCAGTTGCTGGTTTGTCAGTCTTCCTGTGTCCCTGAACCTCTGTGAAAGCACTATTTGGATTCCTGTTGTGACCCGGCTTGTTCCTGACCTGTCTGATCTGCTCTTCTGGTTTTGACCCCCTGGCTTGCTTTACCGACTTGCTGTCTTCTCCTATACCTGATCCCGGCTAGTATTACGGACTTCGCTACAGTTACCTGTTCCTGCCTGCTTCCTGATACCAGACCTTTGGTTTGTCCCGTTTCTGCAACCTGCCCCATCCTCCTGCTGGATCTACTGTGTTTGACTCCTGGCCTGGCTTTCACTACTGCGCCTTATGCACACCTTGCCAAGTATTACCAAGGATTCTTATAGACTTTAACTCTGCTGTGCTTCCTGCATTACCTGGTGTCCTTCAGGTGCCCACCAGCTCTTATCTCCGGAATCCATCTGGCAACCTGTGCTTCTCTGGGCACTACACCCTCTGTACCCAACTTCAGGGGTGTACTGCACTCAGCCGCAAGGGGAGCCCTCTCGGCATTTCGGCCTCCAACCAGGTACGTGACACTGTGTGTGCACTGTGCAGCCAATGGACTGAACTATGAGGGGACAGAGCCTTGCTATATGTGAGGTAAATGTGACTAGGGGGTGCATGTCACTATGTCACTGGGGGGGTGGTACATGTGACTGGAGGGGGGGTGGTACAGTGGTGTCAGTGTGCTCTGTCTCAGAACTGGTGTCAATGTGCTTTGCCTCAGCGATGGTGTCAGTGTGCTCTCAGCATTCGTGTCAGTGTGCTCAGCGCTGGTGTCAGTGTGCTCTCAGAGTTGGTGTCAGTGTGCTCTCAGCGTTCGTGTCAGTGTGCTCAGCGCTGGTGTCAGTGTGCTCTCAGAGTTGGTGTCAGTGTGCTCTCAGAGTTGGTGTCAGTGTGCTCTCAGAGTTGGTGTCAGTGTGCTCTCAGAGTTGGTGTCAGTGTGCTCTCAGAGTTGGTGTCAGTGTGCTCTCAGAGTTGGTGTCAGTGTGCTCTCAGAGTTGGTGTCAGTGTGCTCTCAGAGTTGGTGTCAGTGTGCTCTCAGAGTTGGTGTCAGTGTGCTCTCAGCGTTCGTGTCAGTGTGCTCAGCGCTGGTGTCAGTGTGCTCTCAGAGTTGGTGTCAGTGTGCTCTCAGCGTTGGTGTCAGTGTGCTCTCAGCGTTGGTGTCAGTGTGCTCTCAGCGTTGGTGTCAGTGTGCTCTCAGCGTTGGTGTCAGTGTGCTCTCAGCGTTGGTGTCAGTGTGCTCTCAGCGTTGGTGTCAGTGTGCTCTCAGCGTTGGTGTCAGTGTGCTCTCAGCGTTGGTGTCAGTGTGCTCTCAGCGTTGGTGTCAGTGTGCTCTCAGCGTTGGTGTCAGTGTGCTCTCAGCGTTGGTGTCAGTGTGCTCTCAGCGTTGGTGTCAGTGTGCTCTCAGCGTTGGTGTCAGTGTGCTCTCAGCGTTGGTGTCAGTGTGCTCTCAGCGTTGGTGTCAGTGTGCTCTCAGCGTTGGTGTCAGTGTGCTCTTAGCGTTGGTGTCAGTGTGCTCTCAGCGTTGGTGTCAGTGTGCTCTATCTCAGTACTGGTGTCAGTGTGCTCTATCTCAGCGCTGGTGTCAGTGTGCTCTATCTCAGCGCTGGTGTCAGTGTGCTCTATCTCAGCGCTGGTGTCAGTGTGCTCTATCTCAGCGCTGGTGTCAGTGTACTCAGCGCTGGTGTCAGTGTACTCAGCGCTGGTGTCAGTGTGCTCTATCTCAGACCTGGTGTCAGGGTGCTCTGTGTCAGCCCTGGTGTCAGTGTGCTCTATCTCAGAACTGGTGTCAGTGTGCTCTGTGTCAGAACTGGTGTCAGTGTGCTCTGTGTCAGAACTGGTGTCAGTGTGCTCTGTGTCAGAACTGGTGTCAGTGTGCTCTGTGTCAGAACTGGTGTCAGTGTGCTCTGTGTCAGAACTGGTGTCAGTGTGCTCTGCCTCAGCCCTGGTGTCAGCGTGCTCTGCCTCAGAGCTGGTGTCAGCGTGCTCTGCCTCAGAGCTGGTGTCAGTGTGCTCTCAGCGTTGGTGTCAGTGTGCTCTCAGCATTGGTGTCAGTGTGCTCTCAGCATTGGTGTCAGTGTGCTCTCAGCATTGGTGTCAGTGTGCTCTCAGCATTGGTGTCAGTGTGCTCTCAGTACTGGTGTCAGTGTGCTCTGTCAGCCCTGGTGTCAGTGTGCTCTGCCTCAGCGTTGGTGTCAGTGTGCTCTGCCTCAGCGTTGGTGTCAGTGTGCTCTCAGCGTTGGTGTCAGTGTGCTCTCAGCGCTGGTGTTGGTGTCAGTGTGCTCAGCGCTGGTGTCAGTGTGCTCTATCTCAGTGCTGGTGTCAGTGTGCTCAGCGCTGGTGTCAGTGTGCTCTGTCTCAGTACTGGTGTCAGTGTGCTCTCAGCGCTGGTGTCAGTGTGCTCTCAGCGCTGGTGTCAGTGTGCTCTCAGCGCTGGTGTCAGTGTGCTCTCAGCGCTGGTGTCAGTGTACTCAGCGCTGGTGTCAGTGTACTCAGCGCTGGTGTCAGTGTACTCAGCGCTGGTGTCAGTGTACTCAGCGCTGGTGTCAGTGTGCTCTGTGTCAGAACTGGTGTCAGTGTGCTCTGTGTCAGCCCTGGTGTCAGCGTGCTCTGCCTCAGCGATGGTGTCAGTGTGCTCTGCCTCAGCCCTGGTGTCAGTGTGCTTTGCCTCAGAGCTGGTGTCAGTGTGCTCTCAGAGTTGGTGTCAGTGTGCTCTCAGCGCTGGTGTCAGTGTGCTCTCAGCGCTGGTGTCAGTGTGCTCTCAGAGTTGGTGTCAGTGTGCTCTCAGAGTTGGTGTCAGTGTGCTCAGCGCTGGTGTCAGTGTGCTCAGCGCTGGTGTCAGTGTGCTCTCAGCATTGGTGTCAGTGTGTTCAGTGCTGGTGTCAGTGTGCTCTATCTCAGTACTGGTGTCAGTGTGCTCTGTCAGCCCTGGTGTCAGTGTGCTCTGCCTCAGCGTTGGTGTCAGTGTGCTCTCAGCGTTGGTGTCAGTGTGCTCTCAGCATTGGTGTCAGTGTGTTCAGTGCTGGTGTCAGTGTGCTCTATCTCAGTGCTGGTGTCAGTGTGCTCAGCGCTGGTGTCAGTGTGCTCTGTCTCAGTACTGGTGTCAGTGTGCTCAGCGCTGGTGTCAGTGTGCTCTATCTCAGCGCTGGTGTCAGTGTGCTCTCAGCACTGGTGTGATTGAGCACATTGACACCAGTACTCTTAATATATGCAATTCATTTTTTTTTCTTGAATTATTTTTTCCCCCCATTATAGATGTGAATGGGGCCTCATGTCTAGGTTATGCCTAAGGCCTCACAAAGCCTAGAGCCACCTCTGGTAGGTTGGCAACACTGATCCCAAAGCCCGGCAACTGCGGCTGGATGCCACCATCTTGAATGTGAAGTCAGCAGCCCCAGTAGACGTAGAGCTGTCATTCAGTTGATTCTCTACACTACAGTATTCTCTGCATTCCTCTTTCGGCTGCCATATAGTACTAGGGATACAGTATTTTCTTTTAAAGAATAACCTTTACTGGACAGTGCTGACCAATCAGAATCCACCTAGCCCATACTGTGAGTGCTGGAGGAGAAGAGTGAAAGACAGGATTTCAAATCCCTGGACCGGTAAAGCATTATCCCGATGCCCGACAGCGGGTAATCGTGGAACCCTGGTACAACGGGACTGGGGAGGGGGCCCAGTGTACAGTAAGTTCACCTTACAGATTTTCTGTAAAGGTGAACAAACCCTCTAAAGGAGAGTATTGCAGCAAAAGTGGTTTATATTTAAAGTGATATTAAAGGCTTGCTTTTTTTTTTTTTTTAAATAACAAACGTGCTATACTTACCTGCTCTGTGTAGTTATTTGGCACGGAGCAGCTCGGATCCTTCTCTTCTTGGGTCCCATGTCGGTGCTCTTGGCCCCTCCCTTCTGCCAAGAGCCCCCAGAGCGAGCAGCTTGCAGTAGGGGGACCCGGGGCACAGCTCAGCGTGGCCATTCACACAGAGAGTTGCTGCTAATGGTGGGTGTGGTCAGGTTGTGCTTACAGTGGGAGGAGCTTACAGTGGTATGGTTAGACCCTTTATGACCAAGGTCAAAACAAAAATAATAGATATAAAAAGTTTCACTGCCACAAACAGAGAGCAGGCAGGCTCTTTATTGCAGAAGAGACATGCAATGCACATGTGCAGCTCAGCTTACACCTCTGGCCTGGTCTCTGTGTGCTGGAATGACTGATTCCTGTGCATGCGCAGGAGTGATGTCATACTACGCTGACCCATGAAGAAGACTGGAGACCGCCACACAGCTGAAGATGCTGGCACCATTGAGGGACGTTGTCACTGAAGCAAAGGTAAGTTTAGTTCTGTAAAGTCCTTATAAAGTCTGGAAATCTTTTACCTTAATGCATTCCCTGCATTAAGCTAAAAAGTGTCCCAGTGTTTGTATCGCCCAATCACCCCGTTCTATACTTACCTATGTCCTCTCTCAATCCAGCGCTGTGCCCGTCTGCAGTGGCGCTCTCCTCTCCCTCTCTCTGCTCACAGAGGCAGCAGAAGGAACCATTGACTCCTGCCAATCGAATCCTGTGAGCAGAGGGCAGGCAGCGGGGCTGAGCCACGCTGTGTGGGCCAAAAGACATGCACATATAGTATCCCCCTTAATGCAGACCCCCACAGTAAAGACACCCCCCTTAGTGCAGACCCCCCATCAGTATAGAATCCCCCTCAGTGCAGACCCCATCAATATAGTATACCCCTTAGTGCAGACCCCACAATCAGTATAGAATCCCCCTTAGTGCAGACCCCCCATCAGTATAGAATCCCCCCTTAGTGCAGACCCCCCATCAGTATGGAATCCCCCTTAGTGTAGACCCCCCATCAGTATAGAATCTCCCTTAGTGCAGACCCCTACAGTATAGACACCCCCTTAGTGCAGACCCCCATCAGTATAGACACCCCCCTTAATACAGACCCCCCATCAGTATAGACACCCCCCTTAGTGCAAACCCCTGCAGTATAGACACCCCCAATTAGTGCAGACCCCCCCATCAGTATAGAATCCCCCTTAGTACAGACCTCCCAATCAGACCTCCACTGCAGGTGTGGGCATCATCCCTGTATAACCCCCGGAAGCTGAGTAGGCACATCTGCGTACACTCGGCGGGAAGGGGTTAAATAAAAAACGGTGTCACTTTTATTCCTATAACAAGGAATGTAAACATCCCTTATAATAGAAAAAAAGCATGACAGGACCTCCTAAATATGAGATCTGGGGGTCAAAAAGACCTCACATCTCATATTTACACTAAAATGCAATAAAAAAACTAAAAAAAATTTGTCATTAAAATTTTTTTTTTAAATGTCCCTTTTAGAGCTATGGGCGGAAGTGACGTTTTTAAGTCTCTTCTGCCCTGCAATGTTATTTGAGATGGGTGGCGGCCATCTTCCCCTCACTCATCTCCATACTTAGCAAGGGGCAACATCCGATCGCCTCCGCCGCTGCCGACGGCTCCGCTAAGCAGCGGAGGGCACTGGAGCATGGCTGGGGGGGCCCCTCTCCCACCACCGATAGAAGTGATCTTGTGGCGAATCCGCCGCAGAGACCACTCTTATCGGAAACCGGACCCGCTGAAGAAGAGGATACCGGGGTTATGGCAGCTAGCTGCTTCCATAACAACCATATTCCTCTTCAAAGTTAGGACGTATATGGGCGCGCTGCGGTCTGGAAGGGGTTAGAATGGACAGAACTGTACGGTGCTGCCAGACGTCGTGGTTTTGCGTACCTGAAAACATTCCGCGCTTTCCTATGTGTGGGGGGACATTAAGAGGTGATGGTGCGCCATGTGCATCTTCTAAAGGGCAGCACATATTTCCTGCGGGTTGGGGAACGTGTGCGATTAGCGTGTGTTTCCCATCCCGCATATGTGTGATTCTAGTCTTAGTAGTTCATTTTTTATTTTTTTGTTGTAAACTCAGCTTCTTCGCTGGTCTTCTGGTCTCCAGCGCCGCCATCTTGACTCTGGGAAGCCGGCTGTGACTTCCTGCTGTTCCACAGCTGGCACCCCACCGCTCATGTGCGAGATCTTGGCACCCCAGATGTTTTGGAACTACATTTCCCATGATGCTCAACTACACTGCAGAGTGGCTGAGCATCATGGGAAATGTAGTTCCAAAATATCTGGAGTGCCAAGGTTCGCCATCACTTTCCTAGGGCATGAGACTTGTCCCAGGAGGCTGCGGGAGGGGGGGAGCCGAACCTCGGTTTTTCTCACCTAGGGGGGAGAAGCAGAAGTGGGATCGGGTACCTGTCAGAAAAAGGAACCCACTCCAAAAAAAAAAAGTTGCTATAGCGGTAGAGGAGGGGGGAGGAGGATGGGCAGAACTTCACTTTTTAATCACAAATCTACAAATATTTGTAAATCTATAGCAAAAGGTCGCCCAGTATTGGGATGGCAGGGATCACCTATGCACTCAAAACATCTCACTGATGCTTTGGCAGTCTGATTGGCACCAGTTTGGTTCCTTATTCTGTCAGTAATTCCTCTGATAAATGTCACTCACAGGCACTTCACTAGAGCTGATCATCAGCATCAACCTTCTGCTTTACACATTCAGGATGGCAAACTGCAGGCTCAGAGCTCTGAGCAGAGCGACCTCGTGTGGTGAATATGCACCATCACATGTGAGCTGAAGATGCTTTATCTATCTTTCACCAGAAGGGGTCAGTGCTGCTCATATTCTTTATTGTTTAACTAGTTGCTGACCGCCGGCCGTCAAATGACGGCCAGGCGGCGCACCTTTTGTGGCGGGAGGCCGTCATATGACGGCCTCCCGTTTAAACAGGGAATGCGCGCGATCGTGCGCACGCATCCCTTTTTTTTCGGTGGCGGCGTGTCATGGAGACACCGCTCGCCACCGAAGGGGGTGAACAGCCATTCGTTATGGCTGTTTACCACGTGATCGGCCGTGATGAAGTCACGGCCGATCACAGATGGTCACACCCCGAACGTGCACGGCGCATGCGATTCCCCGGGAACACTACTCGTCACCGACGCTGGTAAACAGCCATTGGCCGGCTGTTTACCCACGTGATCGGCTGTGAGCCTTTCACAGCCGATCACAAAAATGTAAACAAACTGCGGTAACGGGATTTTACCGGGTTCTCCTCCTCACACACCGATCGTGTGTGAGGAGGAGATTGCGGTAACATCTCGTTACCGCATACAGTGTACACCAATCATACTGATTGCCCCCCCCCCCCCGATAAAGAGGACCTGTCACCACCCCTCATAGTACCTGTCAATCACAGTCCATCAGAGTACCTGTCACAGCACATCAGAGTATTTGAGTACCTGTCACAGCACATCAGAGTACCTGAGTACCTGTCACAGCCCATCAGAGTACCCGAGTACCTGTCACAGCCCATCAGAGTACCTGTCACAGCCCATCTGAGTACCCGAGTACCTGTCACGGCCCATCAGGGTACCCGAGTACCTGTCACGGCCCATCAGGGTACCCGAGTACCTGTCACGGCCCATCAGGGTACCCGAGTACCTGTCACGGCCCATCAGGGTACCCGAGTACCTGTCACGGCCCATCAGGGTACCCGAGTACCTGTCACGGCCCATCAGGGTACCCGAGTACCTGTCACGGCCCATCAGGGTACCCGAGTACCTGTCACGGCCCATCAGGGTACCCGAGTACCTGTCACGGCCCATCAGGGTACCCGAGTACCTGTCACGGCCCATCAGGGTACCCGAGTACCTGTCACGGCCCATCAGGGTACCCGAGTACCTGTCACGGCCCATATGAGTACCTGTCACCGCCCTTCAGAGTACCCAAATACCAGTCACCAAACCATCAGAGTACCTGTCACCAGGCCATCAGAGTACCCGAGTACCTGTCACCAGGCCATCAGAGTACCCGAGTACCTGTCACCAGACCATCAGAGTACCCGAGTACCTGTCACCAGACCATCAGAGTACCCGAATACCTGTCACCAGGCCATCAGAGTACCCGAGTACCTGTCACCAGGCCATCAGAGTACCCGAGTACCTGTCACCAGGCCATCAGAGTACCCGAGTACCTGTCACCAGACCATCAGAGTACCCGAGTACCTGTCACCAGACCATCAGAGTACCTATCTCCAGCCCATGTCTCATAGAATATACATTGGGGTGTTTGCTTTCCAAAATGGGGTCATTTTGTGGGTAATTTCACTGTCCTGGTGGTCCAGGACCTTCAAAAGTGTGATGGGTAGGAATGAAATGAGATGTGTCATTTATGCTCCTAGAACGCCTGAACGTACTACTTCAATGTTCGGCCTCTCTATGTGGCCAGGTTGTGTAAAAGTCCTACACATGTGGTATCGCCATACTCGGGAGGAGTAGCAGAATGTATTTTGGGGTGTAATTTTTGCTATATACATGCTATGTGTTAGAAATATCTTATAAATTGACAATTTTGTGTAAAAAAAATGCGTTAAAATTTTTTTCCACATATTCCAAAAACTTCTGGAAAAAAATGAACCGTTCAAAAGACTCATTATGCCTCACAGATTATACGTTGGGGTGTTTGCTTTCCAAAATGGGGTAATTTTATGGGAAATTCCATTGTCCTGGTACTCCAGGGCCTTCAAAAGTGTAATAGGTGGTTGAGAAATGAGATGCGTAATTTTTGCTCGTAGAACGTCTGAAGGTACTACATCAATGTTAGTGCTCTGTATGTGGCTAGGCTGTATAAAAGTCCTACACATGTGGTATCGCCGTACTCGGGAAGAGTAGCAGAATGTATTTTGGGGTGTAATTTGTTGTATGCATATGCTGTGTGTGAGAAATAACCTGATAATATGACAATTTAGTAAAAAAAAATAAAAAAAAAAATAAAAAATCTTCATTTTGCAAAGAATTGTGGGAAAAAATGACAACTTAAAAAAACTCACCATGCTACTTACTTAATACCTTGGGATGTCTACTTTGTAAAAAGGGGTCATTTGGGGGGTATTTGTACTTTCCTGACTTGTTAGGGCCGGTTCACACAGCAGGCGAGGCGACTCCGACTTGCCTCGCCGCGACCTGCCGCGGCCTCAGCGGCGACTTGCAAATGACTTCTGTATAGAAGTCAATGCAAGTCGCCCCGAGGTCGCCCAAAAGTAGTACAGGAACCTTTTTTCTGAGTCGGAGCGACTCGAGTCGCTCCTCTCAGAACGGTTCCATTGTACAGAACGGGGGCGACTTGCGAGAGCGAGGCGAGTCGTGTCGCCTCGCATCGCCCGCTGTGTGAACCGGCTCTTAGTGTCTCAAGAAATTAGGTACACCTGATGTACTGAAGGCCTGATCAGAAGTGATCAATTTTCAGTGATTGGCACCATAGTTTGTAGACTCTATAACTTTCACAAAGACCAAATAATATATACTAATGTGGGTTATTTTTACCAAAGATATGTAGCAGTATAAATTTTGGCCAAAATTTATGAAGAAAAATTACTAATTAGCAAAAATTTATGACAGAAACGAAGAAAAAGGCATTTTTTTCACAAAATTTACGTTTTATTTTATTTATAGCACAAAAAAAAAAAAACCCACTAGTGATTAAATACCACTAAAAGAAAGCTCTATTTGTGTGGAAAAAAGGACGCAAGTTTCATATGGATACAGTGTAGGATGACTGAGTAATTGTCATTCAAACTGTGAGAGCGCTGAAAGCTGAAAATTGGTCTGGTCAGGAAGGGGGTGTAACTGCACTGTACTGAGGTGGTTAAAAGTATTACTGATTAAAAAAAAAAATAATAATAAAAAAAAAACTCCATACAAATAATTATTGAGTTTCTCCCTTATAAATAAGTGCAATTATTACAACACAATTATTACAACACATTTTTACATATATTATGCTCCAATCAATCTTTTAAAAATCTGGAATGCAATGTTACAAATAATTATCCTATAAATGCGATGAAATCAAACAGAAAAGATTGTGAATATGTGATGAAAAAAAGGGTTAAATTAAATATGAACAAAGAAAAGTAATATAAAAGAAATAAATAAGAGTGTAGAAAAAAATAATAATAATGATAATAATTAAAAAAAAAAATATATATAAATAAGAGTCTATAAAAAAGTTACAATATATAAATATATATGAAAACATTTCATGAATTAATATATAATATAATAGATAAGGGTGTATAAAAAAATAACAATAGTTAATAAATATAAAAATAACTATAAATACAGGTGTATAAAATAGTGAATAAAAATAAATATTGATAATAGCCAAATACCCTCTGAGTGCTCTACTTCTACGTTCTTTCTATGCAAATTCAGTATCTTTTTGTTTATTGCCAATGTTATCATTTTCTTTTTGTGTGTTTATGGAAAAAAATGTAATCACGTTTCAAAAAATAAAAAAAAATAAAGGTGTCTAAACACAAAAAAAAGAAAAAGGATTAAATCCAGAAAATAAAAAAAATAAGGGTGTGTGTAAATAAAACAATCTGTCATATATAAAACAAATATAAATAAGAGTGCATAAAAATAATAAATATGATAGTAAATATAGAAATAAAAATTGTGAATAAAGGGGTATAAAACAATAAATAAAAACCTTAAACATAATTGTATTTATTTATTTATTTTATATTATATTTATGTTTTTTTTGCCAATGATAATAAAATGGTAATAAAATAATAAAAACCTTAAATATACTTTTTTATTTTCTATTATATTTATGTTTTTTTATTTATTTAATTTTTTTAATTTTTATTCTTATTATTTAGGGTGCTCTGCAATAAAAATGTAAATAAATGGGGTATAAAATAATAAATAATAATGTTAAAGATAATATTTTTTTATTTTCTGTTATATTTCTGTTTTGTTTTGTTATGTTTATTTCGATTTTTATTGTAGAGCTGCCTGAATAATTAGAGTGAAAGATATATATATATATATTTTGTTTTTTTAATAGGGTAAAAAAATGACAGGCTGTGTATTACTGTATTATCTGAATGCTCTAAGTCGGCTATTCACTGCTATCTTGCCAGCCCAGTACTGGTCAGTGTGATAGACATTGCCATCATCGATCAGTGGTGGACCAGGGTATAGTCGTGAGCCACCAGCAATGCTAATGCTGAATTATGGCACTAGCAGTGGTGGACCAGGGTATAGTCGTGAGCCACCAGCAATGCTAATGCTGAATTATGGCACTAGCAACGGACACCCGCGTGACTTGTCAGGGGGTGGACTAGAACTCATGGACATACGCAATCCAACAGCAGCCCGCGCCTTTGGAAGGCGGCGCGCATTGTCACACGCCACCGCTCCTGGCTGATATACCAGAGACATTTCTTTATCTAGAAGCTAGTTTCTCAGTGCCGTTAGCAGCTCAGCATTGCCATCTACAGGCATTACTGAGAATTATACCCGCACGCTGCTGAGCTGAAGAGACGCTCTCTGCTCTATGAGACCTGCGCACAAGCTGTAGCTGGCTCTGCTGATGCCTGCCTCGGAAGGACCCCGTTGTACTGTCCATAACGTCGCTTAGCAACCGCCCGTCCTTGCCAACCGGAGTGCGACCATAGTAACCCACAGACTGCAACATGGCAGAGGGAGGGGAGCCGATCGTCAGACCCAGAAGGATCTTTATTCAATCCGGGGCGTTAATATAGATAAAGTAGGCACAATTCTTTTTTCTTTATTGAGTGGCATTTAGTTCACACCAGAATGCCGGCTTGGAAGCCGCACGTTTCCTGCACCACCTTCAAAACGCACCACAGTTGCGATTTGCAGCGGGGTGTTAATGTTACGTCATGAAATGCAGGTCGCACGCGCAGGGCACTCGCCTGCACCAGACCGCGTGCTACAGAAGTACTATGCCATCCGCTTGCTGTGCGTTTCCCTTAAAGGAGTGCATGACCTGCTTTTGGTGCAGTTCGGTGCGACTCGGTCCATTCACAATGAATAGGCTAAAATCGCACACCGCACGTGAATGGCAGAGGAACGCTCAGTACGTTGTTGTGCGATTCCGTGGTGTGGACCGGCCCTTCACTCATTTGTATGCGGAGGCCGAGCTGCAATGCCACTTCATGTGAGCTCTGGTGCATTGCGAGAAAAATGCTCCAAGTCTGCGTTTAAAAAAAAAATGAATATAAATAAGGGAGTATAAAAAAAATGCAAACAATATATATTTGTGAATACATTTAATGAATAAATATAAAAATAAATAAGGGGATATATAAACAATAATAAAATAGTTAATAAATGTAAAAATAATAATAAATAAGGGGGTATAAAATAATAAATAAGGGCGAGCGATTAATAATGCCCATACACCTCCTGGGGGCTCTACTTCTACCTGCTTTTTATGCGAATTCAGTAGCACAAGGCAGCTTTGTGGTGTGAACAGGGCACAGAGATAATAATGGTTTTCTATGGTCCTGTGTGGTGACCGGTGCTGATAAAGTGCAGAAAAATGCATCCAGTGTGAATGAGCTCTTAGGTGAGGTTGTCACTTATTTTTTTCAAGCCAAACCCGAACACTCTAGCAGCGCACAGTACGTTTTTTGTTTTTGTTTTAGGGTGCTTTCACACTGCAGCCGCCCGAGCACAGGATTCAAAACCCGGACTGTCCGGGTGAATCTCGGACAGGTGGTGACCCTACTCTTAGGCCTCAGCTATCCACACCTCTGTGTGAAGGACCGTCTTTGCCCGCATCCATTTATGTCTATTGGGACGCAGTAGCAGCATGGGAAATGTTAGGTGTGACCTCAACAAGTCACCTATTTGTCAGGTTATGTTACCGTTTCCCAATTGTTAGTTAGAGTTCTTATCTAAGCAAAGAGACACAGAGGTATTCAGTATTTCTGCTC
This sequence comes from Lithobates pipiens, assembly GCF_037356315.1. Taxonomy (NCBI): domain Eukaryota; kingdom Metazoa; phylum Chordata; class Amphibia; order Anura; family Ranidae; genus Lithobates; species Lithobates pipiens. Next base: position 196,088,198 of record NW_027507764.1, read on the forward strand.
AGAAGTCCGTCGTTAACTCTGACTTTCTCTGACTGACTCTGGCTCTGAGGCTTCTTTATTACATCTTTTATAGACAGAAAAGGGCAAACATCAGCAAATGTAAAAAAACAACATTTTTGCAAAGGAAAGACAATTCTCCGGGTGTTATCAGCTGATAAGACAATCTTCTGGGCGTAGACTGCTTTTTAGGGCTGATGCGGCCTCTTCTTGATGAGTACGTGACAATAGATGACGAGTCCTTATTTTACAGAGAAGTATAGAAATACAAGTATTTAGTAAGACATAAGGTCAACCATTTTGTTTCAACATATACCTTAATCCTTACATTTCCCCCTTTGACATCACCCCTCCCTCTTGCCCTGGGTCCACCTGAACAAGTTCTAGTCAGCCTATATCCAGAGTACTCTCCCTGACCGCGAGTTGTCAAAGGGGTATACACCCATCCCCCTGGACAGTACCAACATCTAAAATTCAGGAAGAGTGGCTTTTCTGCAAGATGGGTGATGTCAAGGATCTAAATCCACCTATCTTCACAAAAGTTCCATCTTTTCCGCATCATTTACCTTGGCTTTCTTGCAAAAGCACATGAGCAGTTTAAAGCATACATAAAAGAAAAATACGAATAAGAGCACCACTATAATCGTCATTGCTGCCTTCTTAACCCAAGAGAATAACCCTGAGAAACTAAAAGTTCCACCAAACGGATCCCAGTCGCGACCAATATTTCGGGCCTTCTCTTGTAAATTCTTTACTTCCGTACGGTGTTGTGCAATGATGTCATAATAGTCAGGTACCTCAATGCTGGTGTTATGTATCCAAGTACAGCACTCATAGTCCTCAGTAGTTTCACAGAGTCCTGTCAGTGCTGCACTCATACTTTCAATTGCTAATTCATGTAATTCTAATTGTTGTCTGATGGCTCTGGTCTCCAGATTTAACTTAGTAATGTCATCAGAGTTTTTCTCCAAAACATCATTAATAATTCCTGTATAGTTATTTAGTCTTTTCATTAAGTCTATACCCCATCCTGTCCAGGACGGGAACCAAGCCCATGCCATGTCCTTCTTCAGGAATATTTCTCTTTTACTACGATACCTGAGGGGATATCTAGGATGCATGCTAGCTTCTAATAGGTGATCACCTCGTTCATCACCTACTACTCCCATTACTGGTACTAAACTTGCGAGGTAGCACCATCCCTGAGCTTTTCTAGGTATCCAAGTATAACATTTATCCTCACAACAGATGTATATATTGTTTCCTAGAGCTACTGATCTTGAACTGATATCATTTCTATAACGAGAGGTGTATCCATAGAGGGATAAGTTGGATACTAACCACCTGGTGTTGTTGTCTGAAATATTACCGAGGAACTCAGCTAACGATTGGTGTGTGTGGGTTATACTAGGGTAGAAGACCGTGTTTTTCCCAGGAGTAGCTTTTGGTATGAAAATGGACAAGTTAAATTTGCTGTCTTGGCATTCTCCATTTCCTCCCGTAGTGTTCCCTAGGTTGAAACACCAATCAGGGGAAAAGGCGAGACCATTTGACTTAAACATTACTGTCTCATTGGTATTTGTTCTAATTATGTTAATGCTACTGTTAGCAAGATCAGTATAGTTTATAGGAACTGCCATCAGTGGTATACTTGCTGTGCTGGGGTGTAATTTGCTACAAATCCAACATTTCTCATATCCTGACTTCTGGGCATAAGCATATTTAAACTTCAGTAATAACATTTTTTTAGAAAATCCTTCATCCTTGTGTATTTTATTCTGTGAGGTAACCAAACTATTAGCCAGAATTACTGAAACAATAAAAAGATACATGTTGTCATTTGCCAACTGGCTCCTTTTTACAATGAGAAGCGTGGATCCAGGTAGGTTTCCCTTCCAATTTCACTGAGGTTGCTGTAATCAATAGCACCTGGAAAGGACCTTCAAACCTTGGTTCCAGTGTCTTTCTGGTATGTTTCTTTACATACACATAGTCTCCTGGTTGTAGATCGTGAGTACCTGTGACAGAATTAGGGTCTGGAAGAGAAGAATACACACTCTTGTGGATTTTAGTCAGACGCTGTTGCAACTGTATTACATACGTAGTTAAACTATCACATTGTAATTGCATACTTTGAGGAAAATATAAACCTAATCTAGGTGCACTTCCAAACAGTATTTCATATGGGGATAACCCTGTTTTTCCTGTTGGGGTGTACCTAATAGAGAACAAAGCTAAAGCTAGGCACTCAGGCCATGGTTTATTTAACTCTTGCATAGCTTTTTGTATTTTCAGCTTGATTGTACCATTTACTCTTTCTACTGATCCTGAACTCTGTGGGTGGTAAGGAGTATGAAAACTTTGTTGAACCCCTAACATTGCCATCACATTTTGCATTATTTCTCCCGTGAAATGTGTCCCCCTATCTGATTCTATTGTTTCTGGGAGACCAAACCTAGGTATCAGCTCAGTAATCAGTTTCTTGGCGGTGGCTTTTGCCGTAGCTGATTTCACAAGATAACTTTCGGGCCAGCCTGAAAATAGGCAGATGCACACGAGAACAAATTCAAAGGGGCCGCTCTTAGGCATTTGTATGTAGTCAATCTGCAGTCTCTGAAAGGGATATTGGGCCCGGACCTGATGTTTACGTGGGGTTTTCACTCTCTGTCCTGGGTTATTAATCAGACAGATTTGGCATGCAGCACAGTAGTTCCTTGCAGTACTACTGAATCCAGGGGCTAGCCATCCTTGGCTTACAATCCTATACATAGAATTGGAGCTGACATGAGTGGGTAAGTGGACAGCCGCTGCCATTGCGGGGTATAGAGAAGCGGGTAGACATATTTTGTCTCCTTCTCTCCATACATTGTCAAGGCCTGGTGCAGCTCCCTCCTTAACCCAACGGTCCTTCTCAATAGCCCCTGCTTGTTCCTGTAGTTCCATTAGCTGCTGCCATGTGGTTTCGGGCATACTCACCTGTACCGTGGCTAAGGTCTCAGGGCTTACTTCCCCTAGAGCTGCCTTCTTTGCAGTTAAATCTGCAAATGCGTTTCCTTTTGCCTCAGTTGTTTTTGCGCTCGTGTGTGCCGCTATCTTCATGATGGCTACTCTTATAACCTTTTGAAGATTGTTCAGGACTCTTTTGATTCCTTCACCATGTTTAACAGGTGTACCTGCTGCTGTAAGGTAACCTCTAGCTTTCCATATGTGGCCATAATCGTGTGCCACACCGTAGGCGTATGCGGAATCAGTGTAAATGTTCCCTTCTTGTCCCTCCAAGTGTTCTAGGGCTTTCTCTAGAGCGGTTAGTTCCGCTTCTTGTGCCGACATGTGTGCTGGTAGTGACTTTGCCTCAATTACCTGTGTGTCCGTTACCACAGCATAACCTGTGTGATATTTACCTTTGTCATCGGCAAATCTACTACCATCTATGTACAGTGTGTGTTCTGCATTTGCAATGGGTATGTCTGTGACATGTGGGAACCCTGTGGTTTCTTGTTCCATAAGTTGAAAACAATCGTGTTCATCAGATGTTATGTCATGAAATGAAAGTGTGTCAGAATCCTGAGTATCTTGTGCTGTATCTACACCATTATCATCATTACTCCCCCCTGTCAAATCTTTCTGTAATGGTAAAAGCTGTGCTAAGTTAAAAGAAGTGCATCGCTGAAAGGTAACATTGGGGGGTAGGAGCAAGGTGCATTGTAGACGCAGCTGCCTTGCCATTGATATGTGTTTTGGCTGGACCTGTGACAAGATGGCGTGTATGTCATGTGTGGTATGTACCACTACAGGATTGTCTAAGACAATTTCTGAGGATTTGTCAATGATAATTGACACTGCTGCGACTGCTCGTACACAGGACGGTGATCCTCTAGAGACAGGATCGAGAGCCGCCGAGAAGTATGCTACCGGCCTTTGTTTGATGTGTTGTTGTGTCAACACCCCTGTTGCGTGTCCCGTGATTTCAGCAATGTACAAATGAAATGTTTTGGTATAATCAGGGATCCCGATCGCAGGTGCCGAAATTAGTAACCTTTTTAAGGTGCTAAAAGATTCATGACCTGCTTCTGTGAGTACATAGGGTACTATTTTCAAGCAATCATATAATGGCTGCATCAGAGAACTGGCATGTGGTATCCATTGTCTACAATATGATACCATTCCCAGAAACATACGAAGTTGCTTAAAGTTGCGTGGGACATTCATTTGTCTTATGGCCTGGACTCGTTCTTCAGTAAGGTGTCGAGTACCCTGGGATATACAGTGGCCCAAAAAGACAACCTTTTTCTGACATACCTGTAACTTAGTTCTATTCACCTTGCACCCTTTTTCAGCCAGGAATTGTAACAATGATAGAGTGGCTTTTAAACAAGTATCGTTATCCGGACAACATAACAATAGGTCATCTACATATTGCAACAATACACAAGTGTCAGGCGGTAGCCATTCTCCTAACACTGTCTGCAGGGCTTGTGAGTATAGAGTTGGCGAATGCGCCATTCCTTGAGGTAGGCGTGTCCAGGTTAGCTGACGGTTTCGAAGGCGGAACGCGAACCATGGTTGACATTCCTCCGCCAGGGGTACAGAAAAGAAAGCATTTGCCAAGTCTACAACTGTAAATGAGGAGCTATCTGATGGTATTTCTGACAGTAAGGTATGCGGGTTCGGTACTAATGGCGTTATTGGGGCCAATATTTTGTTTATTGCCCTTAAGTCCTGTACCATCCTATACCTTATTGGGCCATCCCCCAATGTCTTTTTCTTAACTGGATACAATGGGGTATTGGCTGGTGATTGTATTTCTTTTTAATGCTCCACTTTTAAGTAGAGCCTCCACTTGTAGTTCTATAGCTGCTTCCTGGGGCGCACTGAGTGGGTACTGTTTCTGCTGAGGGAGAACTGCTCCTGGAATCAGCTGTAGAGTAACCGGGGGTATGGGCAGAAGCCCAACGTCTGCTGGATGTGTTTCCCATAACCCTTCCGGAAGGCTAGACAGAATTTGGTCTATTTCCGGTGAGGGCGTATTGGACGGTTCTGGTTCTTCTTCCAAGCATTGTATTTTACTACAGATTTCTATACCCTCTGGGTCATCTCCTATTGCTAGGGTGACCATGCCATCTGGGTGATAAGTAATGTTCGCTCCTATTTTCTGAAGAATGTCTGCTCCTAATAAATTAGTGGGAGCTCCTCTGGAAATCAAAAAGCGTGACAAAAACATGTGATTTCCTATCTTTACTTTTAAAGGTTTAGTCAGTGGGGCATCAGTCAGGAGTCCGTCATAACCACTTATGGGTATGGTGTCACGGGACGTCATGTGTGGAGGGACTACTGAATCAGACAATAAGCTGCGTGATGCTCCTGTGTCAACCAAACAAGGAATATGTTTACCTTCCACCTTCATCAACATGTGGAGCATTTTGTTCTCTGATTCAGCTAGGACTGGGGCAAGACATGCGGTCGGATCGTCCCTATCGTTGGTACGCCTCTGTCTGTAGTCCCTCGTGTCTCTGTCCGTGTTTCCTTCCTGTTCGTCTTTTATCCTTTTCCTACAGTCTCTTTTTATATGTCCCACCTTGTTGCAGTAATAACAGGTAAGAGGTTTACGGGAGGAATTCCCTCCTTCATTGACCCGGGCAACAGTGTTAACTCCCGGTGTCCTTCTGGGTTTAGTTTCTGCTAAATCAGCCTCTATGCCTTGTGCTTTCTGCAACAATGTTCCTCTGTCCCGTATGGCTCTCCATTCGGGAGTACATGCTTTCAGTTTGTCACCTATTTGGGGTACTAGTCCTTCCATAAACTGTCGATTGAAAGCCCTAATGGTGACGGGTAAGGCTAAATCTAGACCTTCATCAGCCATCATGCTTTCCATGTTGAGGTAAAATTCTGTAACAGTCTGACCTGGGGCCTGTTTTATGGGCGCTGTCGAACCCCTTTCCTGCTGTTTCCCTTGGCAAAATTCTCCTAACTGAGCAATAAACAGGGGTCTAGAGTCTATATGACGAGGGTGTATTCCTGGTGGATCTGTGGTAGGATCCCCATTCGGTCTAAGTGGGGTAAGTTTAGTCATGAATTGATTAAACATTGTCAGTGTCATTTTATGTCTACATATATCTTCCCCATCTTGCCAAGTTGCTTCATGTGTGTCTAGTAATTGTGTCACGAATCTACAGAATGCGGCAGGTTTTGCTACGGGATCAGGAGCATTCTGTATTAATGCCATAAGAGTGTCAGCCGACCAAGGTGTCCATGTCCTCAGAACGACTTGTCGGGTCACTGTAGGTGGCTGTCCTGCTTGACCCGCATTTGGATTATTTACTTGTATTACCCTAGTCCGACTATGGACTGGAGCTACGGGCTCTGGTCTTTGAGCGCCGCAATGCACACATTCCTGTGCCCAGTCTGGGTTCTGGGTACCGCATACTCGGCATACCCATCCTCTTCCTCTTAAGGAAGGATAAAGTTTTGGTCTTTCATTACCTGGTGTGGTGGTGTTATAAGGAGGTGGAGTATCTCCCGTATTTACCCTATCGCCGGGAGCAGAAGGAAGACTTTTGTGTCGGACCTTCATATCCCATCCACCCTTTTCCTGACAATACTCCCATCCCTCCTCTTTAGCCCTGTTGGAAACCTTAATTAAACATTGTATTTGTGATACCCATCCGTTTTTCAATATCTCTCCCTGTCTGTCTCTCTTTATTTCTTCCCAACCTTCTACACTTAATCCATTTTCTCCATCCATCCCCAATTTCTTGAGAATCCTATTTGTGCCCTGTGCCTTATCCTTCCCATACAACATTGTAATTATGTCTTTAACAGCATAACATTTCTGAGATTCCTCCTGGGGTTTACCATGTGTCTGGCCCATTTTGACAGTCCTGCCTAGGTGGCGTTTGGATCACTTACTAAGTGTCTCGTTGCCTTCTCCTCCTAGGGTGCCAAAATACTAAAAAACCTCTCCTAGATGAGATTTCTGAAATCGAATTACCTTATATGCTAGCCAACTGACAAATATTATGACCAGACTGACGGCTACAACATATACAAGCATTCCCTTTTGGTGGCCAAACACATATGACTAGGTCTCCGGGCTTTGTGGAGACCTTATTTCCGTCCCATTACCATGGAATCTCTCAGCATTCGTTTCTTATTCCTGCTTTATTGAGGCAGTCAGGACTTATACTTTCAACCCGTTTTTAGGCTCATGAATCAAAAGCGTATATCAAACTTAAGTGTCGGACCCCCAAAGTACTCTTACGAGTTAAGGGCGCATTCCGTTACCCATTGGGATGATATATGTTTCAATTCACACCATACAAACAGGGCTTATCTCATTCACAACAGACAGATGACAAGTAGACAGACAAGAAACAACGGTAACATAAGCCAAAATATTAAGTTCAAGACCCGCTTACTACAGAGGTTGGTGTTTACCTGAAGAACAATTCAGACAGATCAGGTGGGCACAAATCTAAGAAGCACAGAGTTTATAAGAAAATAAAGCTTTTCTTACCTGCGCAGGATTTGTCTGTGGTTCTTGATGTGCCCGACCATTTCGTTCCGTCCTTATGTTCGTTCGCCTCTTGTAGTTTCTTCAGCGAGTCCCTATTCGCGGCGCCAGAAATGTTAGGTGTGACCTCAACAAGTCACCTATTTGTCAGGTTATGTTACCGTTTCCCAATTGTTAGTTAGAGTTCTTATCTAAGCAAAGAGACACAGAGGTATTCAGTATTTCTGCTCAGAAGTCCGTCGTTAACTCTGACTTTCTCTGACTGACTCTGGCTCTGAGGCTTCTTTATTACATCTTTTATAGACAGAAAAGGGCAAACATCAGCAAATGTAAAAAAACAACATTTTTGCAAAGGAAAGACAATTCTCCGGGTGTTATCAGCTGATAAGACAATCTTCTGGGCGTAGACTGCTTTTTAGGGCTGATGCGGCCTCTTCTTGATGAGTACGTGACAATAGATGACGAGTCCTTATTTTACAGAGAAGTATAGAAATACAAGTATTTAGTAAGACATAAGGTCAACCATTTTGTTTCAACATATACCTTAATCCTTACAATATAGCCACCGGGGCCAGCTTGGCAGTCGTGCAGGAGCATGTCTCTGAACGTCTGTGCAGGCACTGCGTCCCAGTAGACATAAACCATACTGCTTGTACCCAGAGGCATAAAACACTTGGGTACCCCATGCAGGCATGGGGGGGGGCCCTTAGCATAGGTACGTCTGTGTGAATGAGGCCTTTAACCTCTTGCCAACCTGCTGCAGTACCTATACTGTGGGGGATTGGCTCTTTCAGGCATGGTAAAGTACCTGTACATCGGGGCTTTCTTCCGGGTCCGCTCTCTCACGCATGCGTGCGCACCCAGAAACCCGAGCTGTCATTCACTGCAGCAAAAGCCAAGCAGTGGGTCTTAGCCAATGATTTATGGCCGGGACCCACTGATCGGCTGAGCGAATGACAGAAGAGAGCAACAACACAGAGCTCTCTACAAACGGCAGCAACGTGCCGCTTTTTTTTCTCCCTGCAAAGTAGGGAATAAAAATCAGAACATTACTTAATAAAAATCAGCACATTGTACATACAGTAACCATTGTCAGGCACACAGTTAACCTTTTGATCTAATGTTAACCCCTTTCCCAGTCAGTGTCATTAGTACAGTGACAGTGTATATTATTAGCACTGATCACTGTATTAGTGTCACTGGTAGTGTCAGCATCAGTTTGGCTGCTTTCACACCGAGGCGTTTTTTAGGTGTGTTAGCGCTAGAAATAGCCTGAAAACCTCCTCCCTATTCATTCCAGTGTGACTTTTCACACTGGGGCGGTGCGCTTGCGGGACATTCTGAAAAGTCCTGCAAGCAGCATCTTTGGGGCAGTTTGGGAGCTCTGCATACACTGCTTCCAAAACTCCCTGCCCATTGAAATGAATGGGCAGCGCTGCCAAAGCTCTGCGACATGGGCGCTTTTAACCCTTTCTTTGGCCGGCAGTGGGCTAAAATTAGCGACGCTTTACCGCTAACGCGGAGCGACTACAGTGTGAAAGTAATCTAAGTGTCAGATTGACCGTGCACTAAGGGAGTCCCACTATAAGTTGCTGCTCGCCACCATTACTAGTATAAATAAATAAATATAAACTCTAGTATATATCCCATAGATTGTAGACGCTATAGTTTTCATACAAACCAATCAATATACACTTTTTTTTATTTTTTTACCAAAAATATGTAGCAGGATGCGTTTTGGCCAAAATATAAGAAGAAATTAAATTTTTTTATTTTTTTATTGGATATGTTTTATAGCAGAAAGTAAAATATATATATATATTTTTTGCTTTTTTTAATATTTTCAGTCTTTTTTCGTTTATATAATAAAAAATAAATAATGCAGTGGTGATCTAGTACCACCAAAAGAAAGCTCTATTTGTGTGGAAAAAAAATATATAAATTTTGTTTGGGGACAGTGTTGCATGACTGCGAAATCGGCAGTTAAAATAACACCGTGCCATATAGCAAAAAATGGCCTGGTCATGAAGGGGGATAAATCTTCCCGGAGGTCTAGTGGTTTAGTGTATCTAGATCCAAAATCTTTTTTTTCTTTTTTTCTGGATAGAGTAGGAAGAGTTTTAACCCCTGCTAGGTTATTATTATTTGTGCACCACTGGGGAGATTTCCCTTCACTTCCTGTCCTAGAGATGCAACAGAAGGTTAAAAGTAAATCTCTAAATGTGATTGGGGTTCTTCTCTTAGATAGTTCACCCAGTAAAGGAGTCAGTACGATTGATAGTATACAGTGTCATCATTTGTAGGAGCTGGTTGTAGACATACCAGTGATGTAACTAGAAGGTGGAGGTGGAGGCGGGTGTAGTGGTATAGGTGGTGGCTGATGGACAGCAGCAGGAACAGCAGGTGGAGGAAGAGTGAGTTTTGTCAAATTAGCGGTTTCTGGAACGTTGGCGGCATCACCCTCTACTGCCCCAATTCCAGGCACCAGAGGAGGTTTTCACTCTAGAGGCCACAAAGAAGAAGAAGCGTGTGTAATTACGTGCAAACGTTCGGTTGGCGCGAGTGCGTCCACGTGTTCGTATTGGCGTGCATCCGTTCGTACCAGGACTCGCACGCCTCTGATGGGGACACTGTGCATGATCCTTGGGACGAAGGTGAACTGCTGCTACACGGGGACGGATCTTCACATGGTGAGTTCTCTGACACCAGGAAAGGTACATCAGAATGCGGATGCCCTTTCTCGGGTCTATTGTCACTTGGCTCGTGGTGTCCAGACCCCTGGCTTGGAACAGGGTATTTCAAGGGGTTAATTGAAGAGGGCAGTTACTTCCCCTTCAGACCTGCTTATTGCCAGCTGGGCTGAAAATGTTAGAGGGGAGCTGTTTGAGTAGGAGAGAAAGAGAGACACAGCAGCATGCTGTGTGAAAGGACCCTTTGCTGTATTGCGTACCTGCTGGGGCAGGGGCGGATCCAGGGGGGGGGCAACGGGTCAATTGCCCCCTCCGAGAATACCGCCAGCTAATGACAGCACGGCCGGTTCCGCGGGTCCAATCGCGGCCGGTTCCGCGGGTACCCGCGGGCCGGTTCCGTGGGTCCAATCGCGGCCGGTTCCGCGGGTACCCGCGGCCGGTTCCGCGGGTCCAATCGCGGCCGGTTCCGCGGGTCCAATCGCGGCCGGTTCCGCGGGTCCAATCGCGGTCGGTTCCGCGGGTACCCGCGCTGAGTGGACGGGTGAGGGGGGGCAGCTGGGCGGCTTAGGAGGGCTGCTGGCCAATCAGGAAGCCAGCAGGCAGGGGAGCAGGGAGATGACATCATCTCTCACTGCCCTGCATCCCTCCAGTTCCACCCTCACTGTGTAGGAAGCTGTGTGCAGCAGAGAGATTACATCATCTCTCTGCTGCCTATCTTCACTCTGGGACCCAACAAAAGACCACCAGTAGGTGACAATCCACAGTGTGTGGCAGGCTACGTGGCAAGTGGCAATCCGCAATGTGTGGCAGACTACGTGGCAAGTGGCAATCCGCAATGTGTGGCAGACTACGTGGCAAGTGGCAATCCACAATGTGTGGCAGACTACATGGCAAGTGGCAATCCGCAATGTGTGGCAGGTGACGTGGCAAGTGACAATCCGCAATGTGTGGCAGGTGACGTGGCAAGTGACAATCCGCAATGTGTGGCAGGTGACGTGGCAAGTGACAATCCGCAATGTGTGGCAGGTGACGTGGCAAGTGACAATCCGCAATGTGTGGCAGACTACGTGGCAAGTGGCAATCCGCAATGTGTGGCAGGTGACATGGCAAGTGACAATCCGCAATGTGTGGCAGGCTACGTGGCAAGTGGCAATCCGCAATGTGTGGCAGGCAACGTGGCAAGTGACAATCCGCAATGTGTGGCAGGTGACGTGGCAAGTGACAATCCGCAATGTGTGGCAGGCTACGTGGCAAGTGGCAATCCGCAATGTGTGGCAGGCAACGCGGCAAGTGACAATCCGCAATGTGTGGCAGGTGACGTGGCAAGTGGCAATCCGCAATGTGTGGCAGGCAACGTGGCAAGTGACAATCCGCAATGTGTGGCAGGTGACGTGGCAAGTGACAATCCCCAATGTGTGGCAGGCTACGTGGCAAGTGGCAATCCGCAATGTGGGTCAGGCAACGTGGCAAGTGACAATCCGCAATGTGTGGCAGGTGACGTGGCAAGTGGCAATCCGCAATGTGTGGCAGGCTACGTGGCAATCCACATCTGGTGGCAGGCGACGTGGCAAGTGACAATCCGCAATGTGTGGCAGGTGACGTGGCAAGTCACAATCCGCAATGTGTGGCAGGTGACGTGGCAAGTCACAATCCGCAATGTGTGGCAGGCTACGTGGCAAGTGACAATCCGCAATGTGTGGCAGGTGACGTGGCAATTAACAATCCGCATTTGGTGACAAGTGACAATCCACATTTGGTGGCAGGCGACATGGCAAGTGACATCCTCAGGGCTCCCACTGATTCTGCAATATGGTGAGTTGAACCATTTAATTTTATATTACAATGTATTAATAGAAATAATGCGCTTCAATCATCCTGACACCATAACAACCATGGTGCCGTAATGATTGAAGCGCCAATGCCAGCCATTTCCCATATAAATTGCCCCCCAAAAAACATATTTTATAGCAGTGCCCCTCCCGAGACTAGACTCTGGATCCGCCCCTGTGCTGGGGTGAGCAAAACCATATCAGAGACTGTAGCTCTGGCTAGAGCCATGTACTTTATCTATATATCAGCCTGTTGGTTAAAGAGATTGAACTTTTCCTACATCTGCACCTGTGTTACAAGACAAGTCTGTTGTTTCTTCTGTTTATTTTGCTGAATAAAGCCATTTTTACTTTACTGAACTATTTGAGCCGGCTCTTTACCCCTCCGATCGCCTACAAATGATTTATATCTATATCTATATCTATATCTATATATATATATATATATATATATATATATATATATATATATATATATATATATATATATATATATATATATATAATATGGCCTAAGTCTAGATGAATCACCCACACTTAAAGGGGCAGCTACACATTTTTTGTTTTCTTTTTCATACACATTATTTGAAGTGTATTGGGATAGGCTCTAGTGCATCTAATAAATTGTTTTTGATATATAACCAAATGTAATGTACTTCGGCTTCTTTCATTGTCTTTGTGTATTAGTTATACAGGCTTATCAGCGCCTCAACAGAGACAGAAAACCATTATCTCTTCTTTATTTCTACAGATATTTCCCAATTAAGACAGACACAACCATTGCCGCCACCCACATCACCACCACCCAAAGTGCCAGTCCTGTGCGCACAAAATAACTGTTTGAATGATGGAATCTGTGTTCTGGAAAACCAGCAGCCGGCATGCAGGTAAAAATGTCTTGCCTCAGTGCAGGAGTGTCAAACTCAATTTCATTGTGGGCCACATTGCATCAGCATTATAATTGCCCTTAACCACTTGAGACCCGCGCTATAGCCGAATGACGGCTACAGCGCGGATCTCCTTTGCCGGGACGACGTCTGCAGGTAAGCTGCACTTGTAAACCCAGAAGGCTTCGGGGAACAGAGGGCAGATAGGGTGACCATTTACAGCCAGGTGACTTCAAGTAATTGTAGCACCCTCTAGTGTAGAGTGCTAGGCTGTACATAGATTTCTTTTTGTAATATAGGTAAATTTAGGCTTGGCTACTCTTACCTCCCCCACTATCAAGCGGTCGGAAATTACCTGGATCTCAGTGTGTACTTGCTGGATCTCAGCACGGTGTGTCTCCTCCACTCTCTTAATGAGAGCCTCTATATCGGCTTTCGTTGGTAGAGCCTGGATTAAGCTCTTCAGATCCTCCGCTTCCGATCGTATACTACGAGGGGTGACTTCCTCGCATTCCTCTTTGCCGTTCCCGGCCTCGGTTGGGCTTTTCGTCTCCCCCCTATTCGTCCGCACACTCGCCTCCGCTTCCGATCGTTTAGTGCGAGGGGTAGCTCCTTCGTTTTCCTCTCTGCCATTCCCAGCCTCGATTGAGCTTTTCATCTCCCCCCTGTTTGTCCGAGCGCTCACCACCTCGGGGGGCTTAGCTACGTCCGTAGTCTCCGCGATATGCCCGGCAGCTGACATCCGCCTCGGGGAGAAATACTGCTGTATAGTGGGTTGTGGGGCACTGCACCCTGCAGCTCTACGCGAGGTTTTCGTTTCTCTCTGTCTAGGCGCGCTCATTCCGGGATCCTCAGGTGCAAATCACCTATGACTGGCGGTTCAGCTAGGAGCACAGACTCTGCACGCCCTCACTCAGCCATGCTCAGACCACACCCCCCTAAGCAACAGATTTGAAGGAAAAATGGAGAGAGTGGAAAGGGAGAGCAAAGAGCAGGGTGAGATGTTGGTGAAGATGCAGCTTCAGATCGAGGAACTTGAAGATCGTAGTCGTCGCTGCAACTTGAGGCTCCGAGGAGTCCCAGAAGTCGCTGAGCAGGAGGACTTGCAGGAGAAGGTAATGAGCATTTTTCACATGATTTTAGAGGGTAATGTCCCGCCTAACATGGATTTGGACAGAGTACACAGGGCGCTAGGGCCTAAATCAGCAGACCCGCAAAGGCCCAGGGACATAATTTGCCGCCTCCATAGATACGCGCATAAGGAGACTTTGCTGAGGAAGGCATGGTTGGCTGGCAATATTGAGATAGAGGGATCAGTAGTGAAGCTCCTACCTGACTTATCCCGGGCCACACTACAGCGCAGAGCACAGTTGCGTGCTGTCTTGGACTGTGTACGGCGGGAGGGACATGCATACAGATGGAAATACCCTCTTGCTGTGGTAATAAGAAAAGGAACATCTACATGCACACTGAGACTATACAGCGATCTTCCAAAATGATTTGCCTTTATAGGTGTGGAGCCGTTTATGGTGCCGAACTGGAGACTCCCACTCTCTCAGCTACAGAGAAAAAAACCAGAAAGCACAGGAGGGAAAGAGAGGGAGTGGGAAAGATGAGAAAGACATATTACAGCACAATGAGACTTGTGTTAGAAATTAAGCTAAATTAACTCATATCCCTGAACCTATCCTTTTTTTTTTGTTTCTTTTGTGCGCCTGTTGGGGCTTTTTCCCTTCTCTGTTTCCTTTTTTTCGTAGCCTCATCCCATAGGTTTTCAACTTGTCTAATTAATTCCCTCCATGATGATTTAAGAAGTATGGGAGGAGAGAGATATGCTCTTAATATCTTTTTTTGGATTAGGATGAATGGAGATAATGAGGGATGAGGTGGGGGCAGCGGGTGGGTGGGGGGGGGGGTCGGGGGGGGGGGATACAGGTGGAGAGTCTAAGATAAATACACAAATAAGATTAGGTAATTATTAAAAGGGGGGGGGGGGTTCAGGTCCCTGGGGGGGATTCACATGACCGAGGTTCCTAGAAGAGGTGGTCACTTAGGAGAGTAATATAATTTACTATTATAATTTACTAGGGATAAAGAGGGGGAAAATGGGATGATAGGGGTTGCAGTGGTTTCTTCTTTTTTTTTTTAGAAGTGTTGGGAGGAGGGGGGGATTTAATATAATACATAATATTTTTTTTTCTTTGTTTTTTTTCTTGTTTTTTGGGGGGGGAGGGAGTAATGGATGTGGAGGGTCAGTAAATATATATGGGAATGATGGTGCACAGGGGATGGTTTAGACTTGTGAGGGTTGAGAGGGTGGGATAAGGAGGGATATTGGGGGAGAGTATATAGAATTAGGACACAAGAAACTGTTGGTTTTTTTTTTTTTTTTTTTTGGTCAATCACTAATCACCAATATTAGTAACTTTTAATATCACCACTAACAAAATAAAGCACATAGCTAGGGACCTGGGGGAAACGGAGGGTTTACGGATTGGGACCAGACCCCCCTACCTGAACTTAAGGATGAATAAAATAACTTTATAAGATGTGGCCTCCGGCCCCCCCCCCTCTCTTTCTCCCTTTCTCCTTCTCCCCACCTTGCCTCCCCTCCCCCCTTTGAGGAGGAAAGGGAGAGAGGGGGAGGAAAAAGGGAAGGGAAAAGGGAAAGAAAAAAAAAGAAAAGAAATTTTTTTTTTTTTTTTTTTTGGGATGAGGAGTGTAAGGTATTATATTGTATTGTTGCTTTATTGTATTATGGTACGGTTTTTTTTTTTTTTTTTTTTTGGAACAGGGTAAATACACAATATGGCTCTTGGAGGAAGGAAGAGAGAAACGGAGAGGAGACATGGAAAATAGGAAAGGGGGGGGGATTGATATAAATTATATATACAGGAGAGGCTTAAGCTTTGGATAAATATAGAGATGGGTACATGTATGAATTTACAAACACAGGTGCAGCTGTGAATGTGTGTCTCCATACATGTATATGCAAGGGTATAGGTGTATATATGTAAAAGTATATACGTAGATGTGAATGGACAGACATAATTAACTTTGCCTCTACTATGGCTTCTGTCTCCTTTTTTTTTTTTTTTTTTTAACCCCCCCTCTCTTAAAAGAGCCATGTTGGAGTAGACACAATCTATGTGGAGAAGTAACAGGTGACAGTAGAAAACATGATATTATAAAAGACTGGCGGAGGGCACGGGGGAAGCTCGCCCAGGAGCAGCCAGGCACAACCACAAAACCCCATTAGGTAAACACTCATAATCCGGAGGGTCCGGAAATTGAGTGGGTAAAAGCAGTAGAGCTTTGAGATTCGTGGGGAGACCGTTGGTAAACGGCCAACCCAGGGATTGGTAGTGGGGGAGGGAGGGAGGGAGTAGCAGATTGGACGGGAGGGAGGGGGGCGGGAGGGGGTAGGGTTAGAGGGGGTTCCCCCCCCCTTTTTTTTTTTTTTTTGTTTGTTTGCACCTTTACTTGTCTCTGCCTCTTTCCGCAAGGAGATATGGAAACTTTAAAAATAATGTCCCTGAATGTAAAGGGACTGAACGTCCCGGAAAAAAGACGAATGTTACTTCATGATTTAAAGAGATTGAAGATAGATGTAGCGTTTATTCAAGAAACACATTTCAGAGAAAATAATTTCTCTCTGCTGAGGTCTACGGGGTATCCAATGGTTTACCATGCGCTTAACCCGATTTCCAAAACTAAGGGAGTCACCATTATGATATCAAAAACAGTAGCATGGAATCATAGGGATTCTATGATAGATGCAAAGGGAAGGTATCTGTTTGTAAAGGGGACTATAGGAGGGGTAGGAGTTACATTAGCAACATATTATGCCCCCAATATACAACAAGACCTCTTTTTTAAAGAGATACTTGACAAACTTATGGAATTCGAAGAAGGACAGTTGATTATGGGGGGAGACCTTAATACCCCATTAATCCCCAGTGAAGACACCTCATCAGGGACATCGTCAGTGACACCTAAAATAAGAAAGAGGATAGCCCAGGCAATAACAGAAACAAAACTGGTAGATATATGGCGATTATTACACCCCAAGGAAAGAGATTACTCTTTTTTCTCCAATCCGCATAGTGTATTCACGGATAGATATGTTTTTTATTCCGCATAAACAATTATCCTCAGTTAAGGAAGCCACTATTGGTCTAATTACCTGGTCAGATCATGCCCCAATTTTTTTAAAATATAATTTAACGGGGAAAAAACATTTAACCTCTAGGATGTGGAAACTCAATGAGAGCCTCCTTCAGGATCCTTTAGTCCTGGAGGATGTCAGAAAGGAGATAAAATTCTTCTTTCAGGAGAACGAAGGCCCAGAAAGTTCCTTGGGAACAATCTGGGAAACGCACAAGGCAGTAATCAGAGGAGTATTGATTAAGCATGGAGCAAGGATTAAGAAGGAAAGAGAAACAAAGTTAACAGAATTATTAGTAAAAATGCAACATCTAGAAGCCCAACATAAACATGCCCAGAACTTAGAAGTTGAACAAGAATTAATAAGCACACGTAGGCAAGTTACAGATCTGCTACAGTACAGAGCTAAAATGGCAATTCAGATAGGACGTAAGTGTAGCTATGAATCCGGCAATAAATGCGGAAAACAACTAGCGAAAGCATTACGGGAAATACAATCCAAGACATACATACCTATAATTAGAAAAAAAGGTGGGGAGGAAGAACGAGTGCCAGAACAGATTGCTGGTGTGTTTGGCGATTTCTACTCCTCATTGTATAATCTGAATTTGAGGGCATCAGATCAAGCTAAGATAAATGAATACATAAGATCAAGCGAAATGCCGACTCTGACAAGTACTGCACAAGAGGAGATGGAA
This sequence comes from Lithobates pipiens, assembly GCF_037356315.1. NCBI lineage: Eukaryota > Metazoa > Chordata > Amphibia > Anura > Ranidae > Lithobates > Lithobates pipiens. Next base: position 196,105,976 of record NW_027507764.1, read on the forward strand.
TCCCCAATCACACTAGAAGAAGTACAAAACACGATAAAACAGATAAAAAGTGGGAAAGCACCTGGTCCAGATGGACTAACAGCCCAATATTATAAGACGCTTATGCCGGAATTATGTCCATATATGGTTAAACTGTTTAATGAAATAGGAGACATATCGACTTTCCACTCAGATACACTTAAAGCTACAATCACAGTGATACAGAAAGAAGGTAAAGACCCGAAACAATGTGGAAGCTATAGGCCAATATCTTTACTGAACGCAGATTTGAAAATATTTAGCAAATTATTAGCCTTGAGGATACAACAGTATTTGCCCTCTTTGATTCATCAAGACCAAGTGGGATTTGTCCCAACAAGAGAATCAAGGGACAATACTATTAAGGCCTTAAACCTAATACATACAGTCATCTCTACCGATACCCCCTGTATATTTCTGGGAACAGATGCAGAAAAGGCTTTTGATCGGGTGGGGTGGGGGTTCATGTTCTCGGTACTCCGACATATAAAGCTAGGAGGGAAAATGATGGGCTGGATAACAAGCTTGTATGAAAAACCTACAGCTCAAGTAAGAGTAAATGGAGTGGTATCTACATCTTTCCCAATAACAAATGGGACCAGACAGGGATGTCCACTGTCCTCTCTGTTATTTGCGTTGACCCTTGAACCACTTCTATGCAGAGTAAGGCTCAACAGGGATATCCAAGGAATAACCATAGGAGAAACCCATAATAAAGTCGCAGCATATGCAGATGATATGCTTTTTACAGTGACGAATCCGATAATCTCGCTCCCAAATCTATGTAAGGAAATCGAGACATATAGTACATTATCCCACTTTAAAATAAACTGCTCCAAGTCAGAAGCCTTAATGATAGCAGTCCCAGATAAAATGACGAGACTAATAAAATTAAATTATAAATTTAATTGGACGAACTATGGCTTGAAATACTTGGGAATAACGATCGCAACAAACTTCAATAAGATATATGAATTCAATTTTGTATCAGTATTGAAGATGGTACGAGGATGCCTGGAGAGATGGCACAGGGGAATACATTCCTGGTTTGGAAGAAATAATATAATCAAGATGAATATTTTGCCAAAACTCCTGTACCTCCTCCAGGCAATCCCAATGTTAATACCAAGAAATTTCTTTAGAACTATACAAACATTATTTATGAAATTTATTTGGGCAGACAAACAACCAAGGATACGGAGGACATTAGCAACACCAGACATATACAAATATTACCATGCAATACATCTAGGTAGATTACTAGACTGGTGTCGACATGGAGATCAGAAAATATGGGTAAAATTAGAGCAAGCACAATGTAGGGAGCTACTACATAGAGCACCTTGGTGCTACAGAAATTTGACCTCAGATACGAAGCTACACCCTACAATAGGACCCACATTACAGATATGCTACCATCTCTTAGCTAAGAATAAGATATCGACACAGAACTCCCCTCTAGTCCCTATATTGGGTAACCCCCGATTTATACCAGGCATACAGAAAGGACCTTTTGATAAGTTGATTAAAAAAGGAATATATCAAGCTTCGCATTTCGTGAAAAAAGGTAAATGGCCAACAATGCAGGAGATGATAGATAGAAAAGGCCCTTTTCAATTAGATTTCTGGCAGGCGGCACAATTAGGACATTTTCTAAAAACAGAGATAGTGCCAGAGTTACTAGAGCGAGACTATATGCCATTTGAGAAACTCTGTATGGAAAAGGAACCAATTACGCATGCAATCTCGAAAATGTACGCGTTACTGATTAAACCCGTAGAAAATTTTCAGGTACCCTTCTTTAGGAAGTGGGAAATAGACCTAGGAAGGACTTTTTCTGAGGAGCAGAAGAAAAATATGATACAATCAATTTTTAAAACAGCAACATGCACAAAACTACAGGAAACTAATTATAAAATTATCGCACAGTGGTATAGAACACCAGAAAAACTTCAAAAATATTTCCCTCATATATCAAATAAGTGTTGGAGGTGCCAGAAAGAAGTGGGAAATTTTTTACATATATTTTGGTCATGTCCAAAAATTAAGAAATACTGGAAAGAGGTACGAGAGATCGCTCAAAAATTCAGTGAAGTAGAAATACGGGAGGACCCAGCAGTATTCCTCCTGAACTTGTCAGAGACCTCAGGAAATATAGGTGGGAATTCCATCCTGTGTCACTTGGTAAATACAGCCAAGTCATGTATAACACTTAGGTGGAAACAAATACAACCCCCCAGTGTGAGCATGTGGTTGAAGAAAGTTGAGGAGGTGAACAGGATGGAAGACCTAATATGGACAGCCAGGAAAAGAAGGAAAACTTACTTGGAAATATGGACACCATGGAACCTCTATATCTCCTTGGAGGAGGGAAGGAGACAGATTGATGCGATTTAAGGGGGAGGAGGGGGAGATATAGGGGAAGGAGATGAGAACTCCCCCCCTTTTTTTTGGCTTGGTCCCCCCCTTTTTTCTTTTTTTTTCGGGGGGGGGGGGGGGGGGAGAAGAATAGGGGGGAAAATATCAGGGGGGGAAGATGAGAAATAAGAGGATAACAATATAACTCTGGCCTGATTGGGAACAGTACCAACCTAGGACCAGACATGGGGTATGTGGGACTGAGAGTGAAGTCTCTATGATATTGCCCCGATATATTATATAGATTACCATTAACCTAGCCTGCTCTCTCTTTGGATTTATACATTACATTATAAAGGGAATAAGAGGCTAAGGGAATAGAATGAATTATTATGCTCTTTTTGTTTATTATGTATGAATATGGAAACACGATGTATGACTCTTAGATTGTTTATGTAAAATTATATTCTTGTTTACTTGAGGAAAAAAAAAAATGGAAAGGGAAAAAAATAAATAAATAAAGAAATTGAAAAAAAAAAAATTTAGGCTTGGCTGGGAGCCAAGTCTGTGTTTAATCTGGGCCGGGGTGAGTGATCTAGGGAGGATGGAGGACTCATAAGGCAACACCTCTGGTGCCTCCCCTTGCTTGCTGGAGCCTTGGTGAGGCTTCCGGAGGAATGGAATGAAGGCTGGGAGGAGCTGCCTGGAATGTTAAGGAGGGCCCTGGCTGGTCCTCAGCAAGTGGGCTGATAGGGGGTGGGCCCCTCTTGAATACTCAGTCAGGCCAGCAGGGGCAGTGCAGAGTTTGGGTGGAAGCTGGAGATAGTGTTGAGGAGGCTGTCAGTGGCCCTTGAGGGTAGCCACCCCCTAGTCTGTCCTGTCCAGAGGCACGGGAGCAAGAATGAGGACAACAGGAGCCAGCTAGCACATCTGATGCCGCGTACACACGATCAAACAATCGGGTGGAAAAGTCCGGCAAACTCAAGTCCGCCGGACAATCCCCCCGTGTGTAGCCTCCGGCATACTTTTTTGACCCGAAAGTACGGCGGACTTAGAAAGTAGTTTTGCACTCCAATCTTCCCGCCGGACTCGCATTTCGGCGGTGTGTATGCCAGTCCGCCGTAGTTTTGAAATGAACGGACTTTTCCCGCCCGGAGAAAAGTCCGCTCATTTGAGCAGGTCTCCAGGTAGGCGGGGCCCGCGAAGGAGACGTCGCTGGCCCCGCCACCTGGTATGGACTTAAAGGGGAACCCCAACGCCAAAAAAAATCGGCGTGGGGGTCCCCCCAGGTCCACATCAGAACCTTGTCCGAGCACGCTACCCGGCCAGCCAGGAAAGGGGGGGCGAGCGAGCGCCCCCCCCCCCTCCTGAGCCGTACCAGGCCGCGTGCCCTCAACATGGGGGGGTGCCCCCGAAGTCGAAAGAAGAGGCCGGCGGCGAGGAAGAAAGCCGGGCTCCTTCGCTAGTAAAAGAGCTAGAAGAAGATAGCGGAGGAGTCCGGCGAGAAGACCCCCCGAAGACGGAAGATCCCGGAGCTGTGCAATAAACTATTTTATCTTATGTGTTGTTTTTTTTGTACTTTATTACACAGGTGAATGGGTAGGGGTACATTGTACCCCTTACTCATTCACATAGGGTGGGGGGGGGGCTGGTATCTGGGGGCCCCCTTAATAAAGGGGGCTCCCGGATTCTGATAAGCCCCCCGCCCGCAGACCCCGACAACCAACGGCCAGGGTTGATGGGAAGAGGCCCTTGTCCTTATCAACATGGGGACAAGGTGCTTTGGGGTGGGGGGGCGCACGCCCTCCCTTCCCCAAGGCACCCCTCCATGTTGAGGGCACGCGGCCTGGTACGGCTCAGGAGGGGGGGCCGCTCGCTCGCCCCCCTTTCCTGGCCGGCCAGGTAGCATGCTCGAACAAGAGTCTGATGTGGACCTGGGGGGACCCCCACGCCGATTTTTTTCGGAGTTGGGGTTCCCCTTTAAGTCCATACCAGGTGGCGGGGCCAGCGATGTCTCCTTCGCGGGCCCCGCCTACCTGGAGAAGCGCTCGAAATGAGCGGACTTTCCTCCGTGTGTGTGGGCGAGTCCGTTCATTTCAAAAGTAGGGCGGATAGTACGGCGGACTTAGTACGCCGTATTAGTCCACTGAAAAAGTGCCATGTGTGGGCAAGTAGCTCATTCGGAAAGTCCGACGGACAGTCTGGCGGGAAGTCCGCCAGACTAAGTCCGTAGGATAGTTCGCTACGTGTGTACGCGGCATGAGATATCTCCAGGGAGAACACAGCTGTGTGGCTGGTGAGTGTGGCAGTCTGAGAGGACTGTAGGAAGTAGCCAGGAGGGCTAGTGAAAGGGGCAGCTGTAGCCAGGTGGGCTGGCAGTGCCTGAAGAGGTGGTGCTGGGATCAGTAGTTACAGGTATGTAGCAGGACACTGGACTTTTTCTCTACGCACCAAAGGGGCCCGCAGTCCCTGCCTGTAAAGGGCTTTTGCTTGATCTGGCTGAGTGCCTTGCCACATTCATCAAACAGTGTTCCGGCTGGGTCTGAGTTGTTCCTGCAAGCAAGTGATGTACTGGAGGATGAGTGTATACAGAGAGTGAATATATTTGAGTGTCCCTGAAGAGACTTTGTTCCAGTCAAGTGAGCATTCCATAATAACCCTATCCCTATTCAAGTTTATTAACCCCTAATAAAAAAATTAAAACGTTTCCAATTTCAAGCGAGCCTGTAGAAATTTGGTGTGCCTGGCTGTGCAGGACCCCTAGTCACCAGCGGCTCCTACGGGGGCTGCCCTACATAATGCAATGGTTGTTTGATGTATAAAGGGTGTTGTGAACCTGTCACATGAAATAAACTACTAATTAAGGTCACACTGCTGAATCAAGATGCTATATCAGACACATGGGAATTACATTGTCTTATGTCTTCAACTGACACCTATACCTTCATTGGGAGAAAAAATAATGAAGCACGGCCTTTGTGTAATTTGAATCTGAAATCCAAAGTAAGGGATTCAGAATCTGCAAATATCAAATGCAATACAAATGAACCCAGAACGTAGGATGCTACAAGCCCAAAACACAAAGATGTAAATATCACCTAAAATATAGTGTACATTCCTCACTTTCCTACCTGGCACTTTTACCCTCTTCCTGACCAGGAAAATTTTCAGCTTTCAGCACTGTCACACTTTGAATGACAATTGCGCAGTCACGCAACGCTGTATCCAAATTACATTTTGTATTTTTTTTACACACAAATAGAGCTTTCCTTTGGTGATATTTAATTACCACTGAGTTTTTTATTTTTTGTTAAATATACAAAAATAAACATTTTTCATAGTTTGTTATAAAATTTAGCAAACATGTAATCTTTCTCCCTTTACTGATGTGCGCTGATGAGGTGGCACTGATCAGGCGGCACTGATAGGTGGCACTGACCGGTGGCACTGATGAGGCTACACTGATAGGCGCCACTGATGGGCACTGATAGTCAACTCTAATGGGCACTGATGGGTGGCACTGATGGGCTCTAATAGGTGGCACTGATGGGCTCTAATAGGTGGCACCGATAGGTGGCACTGATTGGCAGCACTGATGGGCACTGATTGGCAGCACTGGTGACCACTGATTGGGAGCACTGGTGGGCACTATTGGGACTGCACTGATAGTCAGGGCACTGATAATCAGTGCCCTGATTATCAGTGCCGATGTGCTTTTAGCCATTTATCAGCTCTCTTTTTCTCTCCTCATGCTGTCAGCATGAGAAAAGGAAAGCTGATAACCGTCTTGTGCTTACTTCTGCGATCAACTTTCATTGGACACAGCTGATTACGTGGTAAAGGGCTGCTGTGATTGGCCCCTTCCCCAGATCTGTGATCAGCTGAGTCCACAGGAGGTGCACAGACAGCAGGATTACGGGAGGACATCCATGTACGCCCTCCCGGCAAATTAAGCCTGCGCTGTAGCCGTCTTTCGGCTATGGGGCGGGAAGGTGTTAAACATATATATTTTTTAAAAAAAAAGTACATAAATAGATCAACTTCCATGTCCAGTTTCAATATTTTATTATACTGTATATAGCATGCAAGAAAAATGACACATAATTAAAAACCATGGTATTGACTATAAAAAATAGAATACATCTCACATAAAGCAATCATGGCATTCAAGGTAATTCCTCCTCTAGGGTGGTAATAAATATATGATTTAATGTTATAAAAAAAAAAGGATACAAAGGGGCACAGAAAGGCTTATTTACAGTAAGAGCTGTGGAATAGACTCCCTAAAAACTAGTTCTGGCCAGCTCAGTAGATACCTGGTTGCCTCCTGGGGGAATTTACTGGAGCAAATTGCACCATGCCCGTAGGGCTTTTTTTTTTTTGATCTTCCTTTGGGTCAACTGTGGGTTAAAGATTCTGTATTTTGTGTTTTTTTTATTCTGTTGGTTGAACTAGATTGACATTTTGTTTTTTTTTCACCCTGACTAACTTGGCAGCTAACTAAGGTCTTCATTCTCTACCTTTGTGGCTGCAGTATAGTAGCAGCCTCCTCTCTCCCTTTAACTCTGCAAAGTGGCAGTGGGTACCAGGCCTGGAGTGCACTGACTTTCAGCACCTGGTTCTGCAGGAAGATGGAGTGAAGTTGGGAGGAAAGAGATGTGGAGCAAGTTGGCAGAGCTTCCCATCAATGAGGACTCGGAGCCCCAGGTGAATGAAGACTGCTGAGCTGAGGGTCTCCCTCTGGCCTCTTGGGTTATATGGGAGCTCTTAGATTAGTATTATGGCATTAGGGGTATGTGGCGCATGTATCACAAGGCATGGTGCTGTGTGTATTGGGGTGCATAGGGCAGCATATATTATTTATGATACTGAAAGAACTATAAACGGCTCACTGTGATGTAATATTTCATTACAGCTTTATTTGCTTAATGTTACAGTACACTATACACTCTGGAGTGGCATTGACACTTTTGGATTATTTGGAAACAATTCTCCTTTAAATCCTAGTTCCACCTTAAACTATTTCACGTGCCCCTTGAAAAATATTTAAACCTTGTTTGCATTACTTTCTATACTGAATATGCATATCTGGGTATATCACAGATTAATAAATACACTTTTTACAGGTGTAAAACATCTGGAGACCGGTGGTATGTGGGAAACAGATGTGAAAAGGAGATCCGGAACAAAGGCACCGTGTGGACCATGTCTTCCTTATGTGCACTACTCTCTCTTTTTATGCTTACTCTTGTGAATGTAGTATGACATCCAATCAATGTGGGCTGTTATATTAAAATAAATAACATTTAAAGTGAAATTCCAAACACAAATGTTTGCTTGTTTGTTTTTGTTTTCTATAGAATAGAGTTACCACCTCTATCAGATTTTTACTGCTGACTGTGCCACCTTTGGAGAAATGCCCCCTCATTTCCTGTTTTGTCACTGGGACAGGAAATGGAGATACATCTGTCCAACAAAGCCACTAATAAATCATAAAAAACACTTGTTTTTTTGGAAAGTGCTATAGGATTGGAACCTCTGTGTCACTAGTACAGGAATCTCCAAACTATGGCCCTCCAGCTGTTGCAGAACTACACATCTCATGAGGCATTGTAAAACTCTGACAATCACAAACATGGCTAGGCATGATGGCAATTGAAGTTCCTGAACAACTGGAGGGCCATAGTTTGGAGACCCCTGCACTAGAAGATGGTGAGAGGGGAGATATCTTTAACAACCATACAGACAACAATAAATCACGACAGAGGTTCTTCTTCTAACCCACTTTGCCCTCAACTGAAAAAAAAAAAAAGGATTTTGGCTGAAGTCTATGCTTTAATAAATACTACATTACCATGGTTCATTATTTCAGTAAATCGGTAAATTTGATTGCATTTGTAATATACTTTGTTCATTTCACTTTTTTTTAGCCCAGCAAAATCCACAAACCTGATGCATAAGGACTGACTATTAAAATATCTTCCTGGTAGCCTGGACTAAAGGCCATCTCCATATATTTTTCTTTTGATAACAATAGTCCAGTTTTGAGAGAGTTATTAGTGTGACCTTTTTAGGCATGATCATTGGTCTATAAATTTTTATATATTTTTGTAATAAAATATTTTGTTTTTAAATTTTTACATTGTACACAGTTGAAGGTAAATCTAAAGGAAATTGAAAAAGAAAACTGTATAATGTATGGACAACTTGAATCGGTAGTAGTAAACCGTAGTAAACCGCATCCAAAACACATCCGTTTTCAGGCAAGTATTCCCAAGAAAAGGATTTTCCTTGTAAGCCCTCCAGCATCATTCCGTCACCGTTGAAGGCGTTTCCATCTTCACCCAGTCCTCTTTCCAGGTTCACAGGCTTCAGCTATCTGATTGGCCATGCCAGTAATGATGTCACTCCCGCACATACGGATGGGAGTCGCTATTTATGGTACAACACTGAAGGGACAGCATGGGTATGCCGTTCCTTCAGCGCGCATTTGCAGGTGACGTCTCTGGCTGCATCTAAAGTAAATATCTCCTAAAGGTGTAGGAGATATTTACTGTACCTGTAGGTAAGCCTTATTATAGGGCAGAGACTTTGGTTTGTACACAGTGGAATGTGATATTCTTTTACTTGTGGCAAAGGTTTGCTTTATTACACAGAAGGAATTTCATATATTTTGTATGGTTCACTATATGTTCATAATTATTCACTTAATCTGGTGGTAGACTGTTTAATATTAGTAGGTTAATATTAGCACAATTATTAATTTAAAACATTTTATTTTTGCGTAGCAGTTCACATATATATAATTGCAGCTATATTATTTAGTTATCTTTTTAATATTTATTTCTCACATATTGTAATATTTATTCACATCAGCGCTTTAGTATATTTTTACACATTAATTTCATCAACACACCTACAAGGGAACAAAAAAACTAACAGTAAACAGTCACAAAGTCAAGCAAATTTTTACAGTACAGCAACATAAATGCAAGTACTTTTGGACCTGAACCCCACCAGGCATCTCAAACAGAATATCGCACTTGTAAAAAAGAGAACCAGAACCTTTGGAAGAGTATGTCTGATAATAAATTTGGCAGTACCTCCAGAGGCGGCTCTCTAATTATGCAAAGTAGGCGGTGGCCTAAGGCCTCGCCCTCCTAGGGTCCTCGCTCCTGCCTACTTTGCCTAAAGAGCCTCCTCTAGCTATCATCATACATCAGTCCCAGGTGCCTCCTCGTTCAGAGCAGAGGCGGCTCTCTAATTAGGCAAAGTAGGCGGTGGCCTAAGACCTCGCCCACCTAGGGGCCTCGCTCCCGCCTACTTTGCCTAAAGAGCCGCCTTTAGCTATCATCAAACATCAGTCCCAGGTGCCTCCTTGTTCAGAGCAGAGGCGGCTCTCTAATTAGGCAAAGTAGGCGGTGGCCTAAGGGCTCGCCCTCCTAGGGGCCTCGCTCCCGCCTACTTTGCCTAAAGAGCCGCCTCTCGCTATCATCATACATCAGTCCCAGGTGCCTCCTCGTTCAGAGTACAGTCAGCCCGCCTCCTCTCTTCTCTGTAACACCCCGCCCCACTCCTGTCAAGAAAACTTCACTGGAAGTGGAACTGCAGTGCAGGTGTCCTTCCAGTCAGAACACCAGCAGACACATAGAAACCTTCAACTGGCCTGCCCCAACATCAAATCCTGTCCGTCCTTTCTTGTGCAAGGGCAGGGCACAGCTAGCATCTCAGCACAGGATCACCGAGTCTACCCTCCTTCCTGATGGAGACGGAGCCAATTCAGCCTGTGTGTGCACTGTGCAGCCGATGGACTGAACTATGAGGGGACAGAGCCTTGCTATATGTGAGGTAAATGTGACTAGGGGGTGCATGTCACTATGTCACTGGGGGGGTGGTACATGTGACTGGAGGGGGGGTGGTACAGTGGTGTCAGTGTGCTCTGTCTCAGAACTGGTGTCAATGTGCTTTGCCTCAGCGATGGTGTCAGTGTGCTCTCAGCATTCGTGTCAGTGTGCTCAGCGCTGGTGTCAGTGTGCTCTCAGAGTTGGTGTCAGTGTGCTCTCAGCGTTCGTGTCAGTGTGCTCAGCGCTGGTGTCAGTGTGCTCTCAGAGTTGGTGTCAGTGTGCTCTCAGCGTTGGTGTCAGTGTGCTCTCAGCGTTGGTGTCAGTGTGCTCAGCGTTGGTGTCAGTGTGCTCTCAGCGTTGGTGTCAGTGTGCTCTTAGCGTTGGTGTCAGTGTGCTCTCAGCGTTGGTGTCAGTGTGCTCTATCTCAGTACTGGTGTCAGTGTGCTCTGTCAGCCCTGGTGTCAGTGTACTCTATCTCAGCCCTGGTGTCAGTGTGCTCTGTCTCAGTGTTGGTGTCAGTGTGCTCTCAGTGCTGGTGTCAGTGTGCTCAGCGCTGGTGTCAGTGTGCTCTATCTCAGCGCTGGTGTCAGTGTGCTCTATCTCAGCGCTGGTGTCAGTGTGCTCTATCTCAGACCTGGTGTCGGTGTGCTCTCAGCGCTGGTGTCAGTGTACTCAGCGCTGGTGTCAGTGTACTCAGCGCTGGTGTCAGTGTGCTCTATCTCAGACCTGGTGTCAGGGTGCTCTGTGTCAGCCCTGGTGTCAGTGTGCTCTATCTCAGAACTGGTGTCAGTGTGCTCTGTGTCAGAACTGGTGTCAGTGTGCTCTGTGTCAGAACTGGTGTCAGTGTACTCTGTGTCAGCCCTGGTGTCAGCGTGCTCTGCCTCAGCGATGGTGTCAGTGTGCTCTGCCTCAGCCCTGGTGTCCGTGTGCTCTGCCTCAGAGCTGGTGTCAGTGTGCTCTCAGAGTTGGTGTCAGTGTGCTCTCAGAGTTGGTGTCAGTGTGCTTAGCACTGGTGTCAGTGTGCTCAGCGCTGGTGTCAGTGTGCTCAGCGCTGGTGTCAGTGTGCTCTCAGCATTGGTGTCAGTGTGCTCTATCTCAGTACTGGTGTCAGTGTGCTCTGTCAGCCCTGGTGTCAGTGTGCTCTGCCTCAGCGTTGGTGTCAGTGTGCTCTGCCTCAGCGTTGGTGTCAGTGTGCTCTCAGCGTTGGTGTCAGTGTGCTCTCAGCGCTGGTGTTGGTGTCAGTGTGCTCAGCGCTGGTGTCAGTGTGCTCTATCTCAGTGCTGGTGTCAGTGTGCTCAGCGCTGGTGTCAGTGTGCTCTATCTCAGTGCTGGTGTCAGTGTGCTCAGCGCTGGTGTCAGTGTGCTCTGTCTCAGTACTGGTGTCAGTGTGCTCTCAGCGCTGGTGTCAGTGAGCTCTCAGCGCTGGTGTCAGTGTGCTCTATCTCAGCGCTGATGTCAGTGTGCTCTCAGCGCTGATGTCAGTGTGCTCTCAGCGCTGGTGTCAGTGTGCTCAGCGCTGGTGTCAGTGTGCTCTATCTCAGCGCTGGTGTCAGTGTGCTCTCAGCACTGGTGTGATTGAGCACATTGACACCAGTACTCTTAATATATGCAATTCATTTTTTTTTCTTGAATTATTTTTTCCCCCCATTATAGATGTGAATGGGGCCTCATGTCTCGTTATGCCTAAGGCCTCACAAAGCCTAGAGCCACCTCTGGTAGGTTGGCAACACTGATCCCAAAGCCCGGCAACTGCGGCTGGATGCCACCATCTTGAATGTGAAGTCAGCAGCCCCAGTAGACGTAGAGCTGTCATTCAGTTGATTCTCTACACTACAGTATTCTCTGCATTCCTCTTTCGGCTGCCATATAGTACTAGGGATACAGTATTTTCTTTTAAAGAATAACCTTTACTGGACAGTGCTGACCAATCAGAATCCACCTAGCCCATACTGTGAGTGCTGGAGGAGAAGAGTGAAAGACAGGATTTCAAATCCCTGGACCGGTAAAGCATTATCCCGATGCCCGACAGCGGGTAATCGTGGAACCCTGGTACAACGGGACTGGGGAGGGGGCCCAGTGTACAGTAAGTTCACCTTACAGATTTTCTGTAAAGGTGAACAAACCCTCTAAAGGAGAGTATTGCAGCAAAAGTGGTTTATATTTAAAGTGATATTAAAGGCTTGCTTTTTTTTTTTTTTAAATAACAAACGTGCAATACTTACCTGCTCTGTGTAGTTATTTGGCACGGAGCAGCTCGGATCCTTCTCTTCTTGGGTCCCATGTCGGTGCTCTTGGCCCCTCCCTTCTGCCAAGAGCCCCCAGAGCGAGCAGCTTGCAGTAGGGGGACCCGGGGCACAGCTCAGCGTGGCCATTCACACAGAGAGTTGCTGCTAATGGTGGGTGTGGTCAGGTTGTGCTTACAGTGGGAGGAGCTTACAGTGGTATGGTTAGACCCTTTATGACCAAGGTCAAAACAAAAATAATAGATATAAAAAGTTTCACTGCCACAAACAGAGAGCAGGCAGGCTCTTTATTGCAGAAGAGACATGCAATGCACATGTGCAGCTCAGCTTACACCTCTGGCCTGGTCTCTGTGTGCTGGAATGACTGATTCCTGTGCATGCGCAGGAGTGATGTCATACTACGCTGACCCATGAAGAAGACTGGAGACCGCCACACAGCTGAAGATGCTGGCACCATTGAGGGACGTTGTCACTGAAGCAAAGGTAAGTTTAGTTCTGTAAAGTCCTTATAAAGTCTGGAAATCTTTTACCTTAATGCATTCCCTGCATTAAGCTAAAAAGTGTCCCAGTGTTTGTATCGCCCAATCACCCCGTTCTATACTTACCTATGTCCTCTCTCAATCCAGCGCTGTGCCCGTCTGCAGTGGCGCTCTCCTCTCCCTCTCTCTGCTCACAGAGGCAGCAGAAGGAACCATTGACTCCTGCCAATCGAATCCTGTGAGCAGAGGGCAGGCAGCGGGGCTGAGCCACGCTGTGTGGGCCAAAAGACATGCACATATAGTATCCCCCTTAATGCAGACCCCCACAGTAAAGACACCCCCCTTAGTGCAGACCCCCCATCAGTATAGAACCCCCCTCAGTGCAGACCCCCATCAGTATAGTATCCCCCTTAGTGCAGACCCCACAATCAGTATAGAATCCCCCTTAGTGCAGACCCCCCATCAGTATAGAATCCCCCCTTAGTGCAGACCCCCCATCAGTATGGAATCCCCCTTAGTGTAGACCCCCCATCAGTATAGAATCTCCCTTAGTGCAGACCCCTACAGTATAGACACCCCCTTAGTGCAGACCCCCATCAGTATAGACACCCCCCTTAATACAGACCCCCCATCAGTATAGACACCCCCCTTAGTGCAAACCCCTGCAGTATAGACACCCCCAATTAGTGCAGACCCCCCCATCAGTATAGAATCCCCCTTAGTACAGACCTCCCAATCAGACCTCCACTGCAGGTGTGGGCATCATCCCTGTATAACCCCCGGAAGCTGAGTAGGCACATCTGCGTACACTCGGCGGGAAGGGGTTAAATAAAAAACGGTGTCACTTTTATTCCTATAACAAGGAATGTAAACATCCCTTATAATAGAAAAAAAGCATGACAGGACCTCCTAAATATGAGATCTGGGGGTCAAAAAGACCTCACATCTCATATTTACACTAAAATGCAATAAAAAAACTAAAAAAATTTTGTCATTAAAATTTTTTTTTTAAATGTCCCTTTTAGAGCTATGGGCGGAAGTGACGTTTTTAAGTCTCTTCTGCCCTGCAATGTTATTTGAGATGGGTGGCGGCCATCTTCCCCTCACTCATCTCCATACTTAGCAAGGGGCAACATCCGATCGCCTCCGCCGCTGCCGACGGCTCCGCTAAGCAGCGGAGGGCACTGGAGCATGGCTGGGGGGGCCCCTCTCCCACCACCAATAGAAGTGATCTTGTGGCGAATCCGCCGCAGAGACCACTCTTATCGGAAACCGGACCCGCTGAAGAAGAGGATACCGGGGTTATGGCAGCTAGCTGCTTCCATAACAACCATATTCCTCTTCAAAGTTAGGACGTATATGGGCGCGCTGCGGTCTGGAAGGGGTTAGAATGGACAGAACTGTACGGTGCTGCCAGACGTCGTGGTTTTGCGTACCTGAAAACATTCCGCGCTTTCCTATGTGTGGGGGGACATTAAGAGGTGATGGTGCGCCATGTGCATCTTCTAAAGGGCAGCACATATTTCCTGCGGGTTGGGGAACGTGTGCGATTAGCGTGTGTTTCCCATCCCGCATATGTGTGATTCTAGTCTTAGTAGTTCATTTTTTATTTTTTTGTTGTAAACTCAGCTTCTTCGCTGGTCTTCTGGTCTCCAGCGCCGCCATCTTGACTCTGGGAAGCCGGCTGTGACTTCCTGCTGTTCCACAGCTGGCACCCCACCGCTCATGTGCGAGATCTTGGCACCCCAGATGTTTTGGAACTACATTTCCCATGATGCTCAACTACACTGCAGAGTGGCTGAGCATCATGGGAAATGTAGTTCCAAAATATCTGGAGTGCCAAGGTTCGCCATCACTTTCCTAGGGCATGAGACTTGTCCCAGGAGGCTGCGGGAGGGGGGGAGCCGAACCTCGGTTTTTCTCACCTAGGGGGGAGAAGCAGAAGTGGGATCGGGTACCTGTCAGAAAAAGGAACCCACTCCAAAAAAAAAAAGTTGCTATAGCGGTAGAGGAGGGGGGAGGAGGATGGGCAGAACTTCACTTTTTAATCACAAATCTACAAATATTTGTAAATCTATAGCAAAAGGTCGCCCAGTATTGGGATGGCAGGGATCACCTATGCACTCAAAACATCTCACTGATGCTTTGGCAGTCTGATTGGCACCAGTTTGGTTCCTTATTCTGTCAGTAATTCCTCTGATAAATGTCACTCACAGGCACTTCACTAGAGCTGATCATCAGCATCAACCTTCTGCTTTACACATTCAGGATGGCAAACTGCAGGCTCAGAGCTCTGAGCAGAGCGACCTCGTGTGGTGAATATGCACCATCACATGTGAGCTGAAGATGCTTTATCTATCTTTCACCAGAAGGGGTCAGTGCTGCTCATATTCTTTATTGTTTAACTAGTTGCTGACCGCCGGCCGTCAAATGACGGCCAGGCGGCGCACCTATTGTGGCGGGAGGCCGTCATATGACGGCCTCCCGTTTAAACAGGGAATGCGCGCGATCGTGCGCGCGCATCCCTTTTTTTTCGGTGGCGGCGTGTCACGGAGACACCGCTCGCCACCGAAGGGGGTGAACAGCCATTCGTTATGGCTGTTTACCACGTGATCGGCCGTGATGAAGTCACGGCCGATCACAGATGGTCACACCCCGAACGTGCACGGCGCATGCGCGCGATCGCGAGCGCGCTGCGCGTGCACGTCGGTGGCGGCGTGTTCCCCGGGAACACTACTCGTCACCGACGCTGGTAAACAGCCATTGGCCGGCTGTTTACCCACGTGATCGGCTGTGAGCCTTTCACAGCCGATCACAAAAATGTAAACAAACTGCGGTAACGGGATTTTACCGGGTTCTCCTCCTCACACACCGATCGTGTGTGAGGAGGAGATTGCGGTAACATCTCGTTACCGCATACAGTGTACACCAATCATACTGATTGCCCCCCCCCCGATAAAGAGGACCTGTCACCACCCCTCATAGTACCTGTCAATCACAGTCCATCAGAGTACCTGTCACAGTCCATCAGAGTATTTGAGTACCTGTCACAGCACATCAGAGTACCTGAGTACCTGTCACAGCCCATCAGAGTACCCGAGTACCTGTCACAGCCCATCAGAGTACCTGTCAGCCCATCAGAGTACCCGAGTACCTGTCACAGCCCATCTGAGTACCCGAGTACCTGTCACAGTTCATCTGAGTACCCGAGTACCTGTCACAGCCCATCAGAGTACCCGAGTACCTGTCACAGCCCATCAGAGTACCCGAGTACCTGTCACGGCCCATCAGAGTACCCGAGTACCTGTCACGGCACATCAGAGTACCCGAGTACCTGTCACGGCACATCAGAGTACCCGAGTACCTGTCACGGCACATCAGAGTACCCGAGTACCTGTCACGGCACATCAGGGTACCCGAGTACCTGTCACGGCCCATCAGGGTACCCGAGTACCTGTCACGGCCCATCAGGGTACCCGAGTACCTGTCACGGCCCATCAGGGTACCCG
Organism: Lithobates pipiens; assembly: GCF_037356315.1. Lineage (NCBI taxonomy): Eukaryota > Metazoa > Chordata > Amphibia > Anura > Ranidae > Lithobates > Lithobates pipiens. The sequence continues at coordinate 196,122,427 of NW_027507764.1, forward strand.
AGTACCTGTCACGGCCCATCAGGGTACCCGAGTACCTGTCACAGTCCATTAGAGTACCGAGTACCTGTCACAGTCCATTAGAGTACCGAGTACCTGTCACAGTCCATCAGGGTACCCGAGTACCTGTCACAGTCCATTAGAGTACCGAGTACCTGTCACAGTCCATTAGAGTACCCGAGTACCTGTCACAGTCCATTAGAGTACCGAGTACCTGTCACAGTCCATTAGAGTACCGAGTACCTGTCACAGTCCATCAGGGTACCCGAGTACCTGTCACAGCCCATCTGAGTACCCGAGTACCTGTCACAGTCCATCTGTGTACCAGAGTACCTGTCACAGTCCATCTGAGTACCCGAGTACCTGTCACAGTCCATATGAGTACCTGTCACCGCCCTTCAGAGTACCCAAATACCAGTCACCAAACCATCAGAGTACCTGTCACCAGGCCATCAGAGTACCCGAGTACCTGTCACCAGGCCATCAGAGTACCCGAGTACCTGTCACCAGGCCATCAGAGTACCCGAGTACCTGTCACCAGGCCATCAGAGTACCCGAGTACCTGTCACCAGGCCATCAGAGTACCCGAGTACCTGTCACCAGGCCATCAGAGTACCCGAGTACCTGTCACCAGGCCATCAGAGTACCCGAGTACCTGCCACCAGGCCATCAGAGTACCCGAGTACCTGTCACCAGACCATCAGAGTACCCGAGTACCTGTCACCAGACCATCAGAGTACCCGAGTACCTGTCACCAGACCATCAGAGTACCCGAGTACCTGTCACCAGACCATCAGAGTACCCGAGTACCTGTCACCAGGCCATCAGAGTACCCGAGTACCTGTCACCAGGCCATCAGAGTACCTATCTCCAGCCCATGTCTCATAGAATATACATTGGGGTGTTTGCTTTCCAAAATGGGGTCATTTTGTGGGTAATTTCACTGTCCTGGTGGTCCAGGACCTTCAAAAGTGTGATGGGTAGGAATGAAATGAGATGTGTCATTTATGCTCCTAGAACGCCTGAACGTACTACTTCAATGTTCGGCCTCTCTATGTGGCCAGGTTGTGTAAAAGTCCTACACATGTGGTATCGCCATACTCGGGAGGAGTAGCAGAATGTATTTTGGGGTGTAATTTTTGCTATATACATGCTATGTGTTAGAAATATCTTATAAATTGACAATTTTGTGTAAAAAAAAATGCGTTAAAATTTTTTTCCACATATTCCAAAAACTTCTGGAAAAAAATGAACCGTTCAAAAGACTCATTATGCCTCACAGATTATACGTTGGGGTGTTTGCTTTCCAAAATGGGGTAATTTTATGGGAAATTCCATTGTCCTGGTACTCCAGGGCCTTCAAAAGTGTAATAGGTGGTTGAGAAATGAGATGCGTAATTTTTGCTCGTAGAACGTCTGAAGGTACTACATCAATGTTAGTGCTCTGTATGTGGCTAGGCTGTGTAAAAGTCCTACACATGTGGTATCGCCGTACTCGGGAAGAGTAGCAGAATGCATTTTGGGGTGTAATTTGTTGTATGCATATGCTGTGTGTGAGAAATAACCTGATAATATGACAATTTAGTAAAAAAAAAAAAAAATAAAAATAAAAAATCTTCATTTTGCAAAGAATTGTGGGAAAAAATGACAACTTAAAAAAACTCACCATGCTACTTACTTAATACCTTGGGATGTCTACTTTGTAAAAAGGGGTCATTTGGGAGGTATTTGTACTTTCCTGACTTGTTATGGCCGGTTCACACAGCAGGCGAGGCGAGGCGACTCCGACTTGCCTCGCCGCGACCTGCCGCGGCCTCAGCGGCGACTTGCAAATGACTTCTGTATAGAAGTCAATGCAAGTCGCCCCGAGGTCGCCCAAAAGTAGTACAGGAACCTTTTTTCTGAGTCGGAGCGACTCGAGTCGCTCCTCTCAGAACGGTTCCATTGTACAGAACGGGGGCGACTTGCGAGAGCGAGGCGAGGCGAGTCGTGTCGCCTCGCATCGCCCGCTGTGTGAACCGGCTCTTAGTGTCTCAAGAAATGAGGTACACCTGATGTACTGAAGGCCTGATCAGAAGTGATCAATTTTCAGTGATTGGCACCATAGTTTGTAGACTCTATAACTTTCACAAAGACCAAATAATATATACTAATGTGGGTTATTTTTACCAAAGATATGTAGCAGTATAAATTTTGGCCAAAATTTATGAAGAAAAATTACTAATTAGCAAAAATGTATGACAGAAACGAAGAAAAAGGCATTTTTTTCACAAAATTTACGTTTTATTTTATTTATAGCACAAAAAATAAAAAACCCACTAGTGATTAAATACCACTAAAAGAAAGCTCTATTTGTGTGGAAAAAAGGACGCAAGTTTCATATGGATACAGTGTAGGATGACTGAGTAATTGTCATTCAAACTGTGAGAGCGCTGAAAGCTGAAAATTGGTCTGGTCAGGAAGGGGGTGTAACTGCACTGTACTGAGGTGGTTAAAAGTATTACTGATTAAAAAAAAAAATAATAATAAAAAAAAAAACTCCATACAAATAATTATTGAGTTTCTCCCTTATAAATAAGTGCAATTATTACAACACAATTATTACAACACATTTTTACATATATTATGCTCCAATCAATCTTTTAAAAATCTGCAATGCAATGTTACAAATAATTATCCTATAAATGCGATGAAATCAAACAGAAAAGATTGTGAATATGTGATGAAAAAAAGGGTTAAATTAAATATGAACAAAGAAAAGTAATATAAAAGAAATAAATAAGAGTGTAGAAAAAAAAAATAATAATGATAATAATTAAAAAAAAATATATATAAATAAGAGTCTATAAAAAAGTTACAATATATAAATATATATGAAAACATTTCATGAATTAATATATAATATAATAGATAAGGGTGTATAAAAAAATAACAATAGTTAATAAATATAAAAATAACTATAAATACAGGTGTATAAAATAGTGAATAAAAATAAATATTGATAATAGCCAAATACCCTCTGAGTGCTCTACTTCTACGTTCTTTCTATGCAAATTCAGTATCTTTTTGTTTATTGCCAATGTTATCATTTTCTTTTTGTGTGTTTATGGAAAAAAACGTAATCACGTTTCAAAAAATAAAAAAAAATAAAGGTGTCTAAACACAAAAAAAAGAAAAAGGATTAAATCTAGAAAATAAAAAAAATAAGGGTGTGTGTAAATAAAACAATCTGTCATATATAAAACAAATATAAATAAGAGTGCATAAAAATAATAAATACGATAAATAGTAAATATAGAAATAAAAATTGTGAATAAAGGGGTATAAAACAATAAATAAAAACCTTAAACATAATTGTATTTATTTATTTTATATTATATTTATGTTTTTTTTGCCAATGATAATAAAATGGTAATAAAATAATAAAAACCTTAAATATACTTTTTTATTTTCTATTATATTTATGTTTTTTTATTTATTTAATTTTTAAAATTTTTATTCTTATTATTTAGGGTGCTCTGCAATAAAAATGTAAATAAATGGGGTATAAAATAATAAATAATAATGTTAAAGATAATATTTTTTTATTTTCTGTTATATTTCTGTTTTGTTTTGTTATGTTTATTTCGATTTTTATTGTAGAGCTGCCTGAATAATTAGAGTGAAAGATATATATATATTTTGTTTTTTTAATAGGGTAAAAAAATGACAGGCTGTGTATCACTGTATTATCTGAATGCTCTAAGTCTGCTATTCACTGCTATCTTGCCAGCCCAGTACTGGTCAGTGTGATAGACATTGCCATCATCGATCAGTGGTGGACCAGGGTATAGTCGTGAGCCACCAGCAATGCTAATGCTGAATTATGGCACTAGCAGTGGTGGACCAGGGTATAGTCGTGAGCCACCAGCAATGCTAATGCTGAATTATGGCACTAGCAACGGACACCCGCGTGACTTGTCAGGGGGTGGACTAGAACTCATGGACATACGCAATCCAACAGCAGCCCGCGCCTTTGGAAGGCGGCGCGCATTGTCACACGCCACCGCTCCTGGCTGATATACCAGAGACATTTCTTTATCTAGAAGCTAGTTTCTCAGTGCCGTTAGCAGCTCAGCATTGCCATCTACAGGCATTACTGAGAATTATACCCGCACGCTGCTGAGCTGAAGAGACGCTCTCTGCTCTATGAGACCTGCGCACAAGCTGTAGCTGGCTCTGCTGATGCCTGCCTCGGAAGGACCCCGTTGTACTGTCCATAACGTCGCTTAGCAACCGCCCGTCCTTGCCAACCGGAGTGCGACCATAGTAACCCACAGACTGCAACATGGCAGAGGGAGGGGAGCCGATCGTCAGACCCAGAAGGATCTTTATTCAATCCGGGGCGTTAATATAGATAAAGTAGGCACAATTCTTTTTTCTTTATTGAGTGGCATTTAGTTCACACCAGAATGCCGGCTTGGAAGCCGCACGTTTCCTGCACCACCTTCAAAACGCACCACAGTTGCGATTTGCAGCGGGGTGTTAATGTTACGTCATGAAATGCAGGTCGCACGCGCAGGGCACTCGCCTGCACCAGACCGCGTGCTACAGAAGTACTATGCCATCCGCTTGCTGTGCGTTTCCCTTAAAGGAGTGCATGACCTGCTTTTGGTGCAGTTCGGTGCGACTCGGTCCATTCACAATGAATAGGCTAAAATCGCACACCGCACGTGAATGGCAGAGGAACGCTCAGTACGTTGTTGTGCGATTCCGTGGTGTGGACCGGCCCTTCACTCATTTGTATGCGGAGGCCGAGCTGCAATGCCACTTCATGTGAGCTCTGGTGCATTGCGAGAAAAATGCTCCAAGTCTGCGTTTAAAAAAAAAATGAATATAAATAAGGGAGTATAAAAAAAATGCAAACAATATATATTTGTGAATACATTTAATGAATAAATATAAAAATAAATAAGGGGATATATAAACAATAATAAAATAGTTAATAAATGTAAAAATAATAATAAATAAGGGGGTATAAAATAATAAATAAGGGCGAGCGATTAATAATGCCCATACACCTCCTGGGGGCTCTACTTCTACCTTCTTTTTATGCGAATTCAGTAGCACAAGGCAGCTTTGTGGTGTGAACAGGGCACAGAGATAATAATGGTTTTCTATGGTCCTGTGTGGTGACCGGTGCTGATAAAGTGCAGAAAAATGCATCCAGTGTGAATGAGCTCTTAGGTGAGGTTGTCACTTATTTTTTTCAAGCCAAACCCGAACACTCTAGCAGCGCACAGTACGTTTTTTGTTTTTGTTTTAGGGTGCTTTCACACTGCAGCCGCCCGAGCACAGGATTCAAAACCCGGACTGTCCGGGTGAATCTCGGACAGGTGGTGACCCTACTCTTAGGCCTCAGCTATCCACACCTCTGTGTGAAGGACCGTCTTTGCCCGCATCCATTTATGTCTATTGGGACGCAGTAGCAGCATGGATATAGCCACCGGGGCCAGCTTGGCAGTCGTGCAGGGGCATGTCTCTGAACGTCTGTGCAGGCACTGCGTCCCAGTAGACATAAACCATACTGCTTGTACCCAGAGGCATAAAACACTTGGGTACCCCATGCAGGCATGGGGGGGGCCCTTAGCATAGGTACGTCTGTGTGAATGAGGCCTTTAACCTCTTGCCAACCTGCTGCAGTACCTATACTGTGGGGGATTGGCTCTTTCAGGCATGGTAAAGTACCTGTACATCGGGGCTTTCTTCCGGGTCCGCTCTCTCACGCATGCGTGCGCACCCAGAAACCCGAGCTGTCATTCACTGCAGCAAAAGCCAAGCAGTGGGTCTTAGCCAATGATTTATGGCCGGGACCCACTGATCGGCTGAGCGAATGACAGAAGAGAGCAACAACACAGAGCTCTCTACAGACGGCAGCAACGTGCCGCTTTTTTTTCTCCCTGCAAAGTAGGGAATAAAAATCAGAACATTACTTAATAAAAATCAGCACATTGTACATACAGTAACCATTGTCAGGCACACAGTTAACCTTTTGATCTAATGTTAACCCCTTTCCCAGTCAGTGTCATTAGTACAGTGACAGTGTATATTATTAGCACTGATCACTGTATTAGTGTCACTGGTGGTGTCAGCATCAGTTTGGCTGCTTTCACACCGAGGCGTTTTTTAGGTGTGTTAGCGCTAGAAATAGCCTCTAATGCCTGAAAACCTCCTCCCTATTCATTCCAGTGTGACTTTTCACACTGGGGCGGTGTGCTTGCGGGACATTCTGAAAAGTCCTGCAAGCAGCATCTTTGGGGCAGTTTGGGAGCTCTGCATACACTGCTTCCAAAACTCCCTGTCCATTGAAATGAATGGGCAGCGCTGCCAAAGCTCTGCGACATGGGCGCTTTTAACCCTTTCTTTGGCCGGCAGTGGGCTAAAATTAGCGACGCTTTACCGCTAACGCGGAGCGACTACAGTGTGAAAGTAATCTAAGTGTCAGATTGACCGTGCACTAAGGGAGTCCCACTATAAGTTGCTGATCGCCACCATTACTAGTATAAATAAATAAATATAAACTCTAGTATATATCCCATAGATTGTAGACGCTATAGTTTTCATACAAACCAATCAATATACACTTTTTTTTATTTTTTTACCAAAAATATGTAGCAGGATGCGTTTTGGCCAAAATATAAGAAGAAATTAAACTTTTTTATTTTTTTATTGGATATGTTTTATAGCAGAAAGTAAAATATATATATATTTTTTGCTTTTTTTAATATTTTCAGTCTTTTTTCGTTTATATAATAAAAAATAAATAATGCAGTGGTGATCTAGTACCACCAAAAGAAAGCTCTATTTGTGTGAAAAAAAAATATATAAATTTTGTTTGGGGACAGTGTTGCATGACTGCGAAATCGGCAGTTAAAATAACACCGTGCCATATAGCAAAAAATGGCCTGGTCATGAAGGGGGATAAATCTTCCCGGAGGTCTAGTGGTTTAGTGTATCTAGATCCAAAATCTTTTTTTTCTTTTTTTCTGGATAGAGTAGGAAGAGTTTTAACCCCTGCTAGGTTATTATTATTTGTGCACCACTGGGGAGATTTCCCTTCACTTCCTGTCCTAGAGATGCAACAGAAGGTTAAAAGTAAATCTCTAAATGTGATTGGGGTTCTTCTCTTAGATAGTTCACCCAGTAAAGGAGTCAGTACGATTGATAGTATACAGTGTCATCATTTGTAGGAGCTGGTTGTAGACATACCAGTGATGTAACTAGAAGGTGGAGGTGGAGGCGGGTGTAGTGGTATAGGTGGTGGCTGATGGACAGCAGCAGGAACAGCAGGTGGAGGAAGAGTGAGTTTTGTCAAATCAGCGGTTTCTGGAACGTTGGCGGCATCACCCTCTACTGCCCCAATTCCAGGCACCAGAGGAGGTTTTCACTCTAGAGGCCACAAAGAAGAAGAAGCGTGTGTAATTACGTGCAAACGTTCGGTTGGCGCGAGTGCGTCCACGTGTTCGTATTGGCGTGCGTCCGTTCGTACCAGGACTCGCACGCCTCTAATGGGGACACCGTGCATGATCCTTGGGACGAAGGTGAACTGCTGCTACACGGGGACGGATCTTCACATGGTGAGTTCTCTGACACCAGGAAAGGTACATCAGAATGCGGATGCCCTTTCTCGGGTCTATTGTCACTTGGCTCGTGGTGTCCAGACCCCTGGCTTGGAACAGGGTATTTCAAGGGGTTAATTGAAGAGGGCAGTTACTTCCCCTTCAGACCTGCTTATTGCCAGCTGGGCTGAAAATGTTAGAGGGGAGCTGTTTGAGTAGGAGAGAAAGAGAGACACAGCAGCATGCTGTGTGAAAGGATCCTTTGCTGTATTGCGTACCTGCTGGGGTGAGCAAAACCATATCAGAGACTGTAGCTCTGGCTAGAGCCATGTACTTTATCTATATATCAGCCTGTTGGTTAAAGAGATTGAACTTTTCCTACATCTGCACCTGTGTTACAAGACAAGTCTGTTGTTTCTTCTGTTTATTTTGCTGAATAAAGCCATTTTTACTTTACTGAACTATTTGAGCCAGCTCTTTACCCCTCCGATCGCCTACAAATGATTTATATCTATATATATATATGGCCTAAGTCTAGATGAATCACCCACACTTAAAGGGGCAGCTACACATTTTTTGTTTTCTTTTTCATACACATTATTTGAAGTGTATTGGGATAGGCTCTAGTGCATCTAATAAATTTGTTTTTGATATATAACCAAATGTAATGTACTTCGGCTTCTTTCATTGTCTTTGTGTATTAGTTATACAGGCTTATCAGCGCCTCAACAGAGACAGAAAACCATTATCTCTTCTTTATTTCTACAGATATTTCCCAATTAAGACAGACACAACCATTGCCGCCACCCACATCACCACCACCCAAAGTGCCAGTCCTGTGCGCACAAAATAACTGTTTGAATGATGGAATCTGTGTTCTGGAAAACCAGCAGCCGGCATGCAGGTAAAAATGTCTTGCCTCAGTGCAGGAGTGTCAAACTCAATTTCATTGTGGGCCACATTTCATCAGCATTATAATTGCCCTTAACCACTTGAGACCCGCGCTATAGCCGAATGACGGCTACAGCGCGGATCTCCTTTGCCGGGACGACGTCTGCAGGTAAGCTGCACTTGTAAACCCAGAAGGCTTCGGGGAACAGAGGGCAGATAGGGTGACCATTTACAGCCAGGTGACTTCAAGTAATTGTAGCACCCTCTAGTGTAGAGTGCTAGGCTGTACATAGATTTCTTTTTGTAATATAGGTAAATTTAGGCTTGGCTACTCTTACCTCCCCCACTATCAAGCGGTCGGAAATTACCTGGATCTCAGTGTGTACTTGCTGGATCTCAGCACGGTGTGTCTCCTCCACTCTCTTAATGAGAGCCTCTATATCGGCTTTCGTTGGTAGAGCCTGGATTAAGCTCTTCAGATCCTCCGCTTCCGATCGTATACTACGAGGGGTGACTTCCTCACATTCCTCTTTGCCGTTCCCGGCCTCGGTTGGGCTTTTCGTCTCCCCCCTATTCGTCCGCGCACTCGCCTCCGCTTCCGATCGTTTAGTGCGAGGGGTAGCTCCTTCGTTTTCCTCTCTGCCATTCCCAGCCTCGATTGAGCTTTTCATCTCCCCCCTGTTTGTCCGAGCGCTCACCACCTCGGGGGGCTTAACTACGTCCGTAGTCTCCGCGATATGCCCGGGAGGTGACATCCGCCTCGGGGAGAAATACTGCTGTATAGCGGGTTGTGGGGCACTGCACCCTGCAGCTCTACGCGAGGTTTTCGTTTCTCTCTGTCTAGGCGCGCTCATTCCGGGATCCTCAGGTGCAAATCACCTATGACTGGCGGTTCAGCTAGGAGCACAGACTCTGCACGCCCTCACTCAGCCATGCTCAGACCACACCCCCCTAAGCAACAGATTTGAAGGAAAAATGGAGAGAGTGGAAAGGGAGAGCAAAGAGCAGGGTGAGACGTTGGTGAAGATGCAGCTTCAGATCGAGGAACTTGAAGATCGTAGTCGTCGCTGCAACTTGAGGCTCCGAGGAGTCCCAGAAGTCGCTGAGCAGGAGGACTTGCAGGAGGAGGTAATGAGCATTTTTCACATGATTTTAGAGGGTAATGTCCCGCCTAACATGGATTTGGACAGAGTACACAGGGCGCTAGGGCCTAAATCAGCAGACCCGCAAAGGCCCAGGGACATAATTTGCCGCCTCCATAGATACGCGCATAAGGAGACTTTGCTGAGGAAGGCATGGTTGGCTGGCAATATTGAGATAGAGGGATCAGTAGTGAAGCTCCTACCTGACTTATCCCGGGCCACACTACAGCGCAGAGCACAGTTGCGTGCTGTCTTGGACTGTGTACGGCGGGAGGGACATGCATACAGATGGAAATACCCTCTTGCTGTGGTAATAAGAAAAGGAACATCTACATGCACACTGAGACTATACAGCGATCTTCCAAAATTATTTGCCTTTATAGGTGTGGAGCCGTTTATGGTGCCGAACTGGAGACTCCCACTCTCTCAGCTACAGAGAAAAAAACCAGAAAGCACAGGAGGGAAAGAGAGGGAGTGGGAAAGATGAGAAAGACATATTACAGCACAATGAGACTTGTGTTAGAAATTAAGCTAAATTAACTCATATCCCTGAACCTATCCTTTTTTTTTGTTTCTTTTGTGCGCCTGTTGGGGCTTTTTCCCTTCTCTGTTTCCTTTTTTTCGTAGCCTCATCCCATAGGTTTTCAACTTGTCTAATTAATTCCCTCCATGATGATTTAAGAAGTATGGGAGGAGAGAGATATGCTCTTAATATCTTTTTTTGGATTAGGATGAATGGAGATAATCAGGGATGAGGTGGGGGCAGCGGGTGGGTGGGGGGGGGGGGTCGGGGGGGGGGATACAGGTGGAGAGTCTAAGATAAATACACAAATAAGATTAGGTAATTATAATAAAGGGGGGGGGGTTCAGGTCCCTGGGGGGGATTCACATGACCGAGGTTCCTAGAAGAGGTGGTCACTTAGGAGAGTAATATAATTTACTATTATAATTTACTAGGGATAAAGAGGGGGAAAATGGGATGATAGGGGTTGCAGTGGTTTCTTCTTTTTTTTTTTAGAAGTGTTGGGAGGAGGGGGGGATTTAATATAATACATAATATTTTTTTTTCTTTGTTTTTTTCTTGTTTTTTGGGGGGGGGGGGAGTAATGGATGTGGAGGGTCAGTAAATATATATGGGAATGATGGTGCACAGGGGATGGTTTAGACTTGTGAGGGTTGAGAGGGTGGGATAAGGAGGGATATTGGGGGAGAGTATATAGAATTAGGACACAAGAAACTGTTGGTTTTTTTTTTTTTTTTTTTGGTCAATCACTAATCACCAATATTAGTAACTTTTAATATCACCACTAACAAAATAAAGCACATAGCTAGGGACCTGGGGGAAACGGAGGGTTTACGGATTGGGACCAGACCCCCCTACCTGAACTTAAGGATGAATAAAATAACTTTATAAGATGTGGCCTCCGGCCCCCCCCCTCTCTTTCTCCCTTTCTCCTTCTCCCCACCTTGCCTCCCCTCCCCCCTTTGAGGAGGAAAGGGAGAGAGGGAAAGGAAAAAGGGGAGGAAAAAGGGAAGGGAAAAGGGAAAGAAAAAAAAAGAAAAGAAAATTTTTTTTTTTTTTTTTTTTTTTGGGATGAGGAGTGTAAGGTATTATATTGTATTGTTGCTTTATTGTATTATGGTACGTTTTTTTTTTTTTTTTTGGAACAAGGTCAATACACAATATGGCTCTTGGAGGAAGGAAGAGAGAAACGGAGAGGAGACATGGAAAATAGGAAAGGGGGGGGGATTGATATAAATTATATATACAGGAGAGGCTTAAGCTTTGGATAAATATAGAGATGGGTACATGTATGAATTTACAAACACAGGTGCAGCTGTGAATGTGTGTCTCCATACATGTATATGCAAGGGTATAGGTGTATATATGTAAAAGTATATACGTAGATGTGAATGGACAGACATAATTAACTTTGCCTCTACTATGGCTTCTGTCTCCTTTTTTTTTTTTTTTTTTAACCCCCCCTCTCTTAAAAGAGCCATGTTGGAGTAGACACAATCTATGTGGAGAAGTAACAGGTGACAGTAGAAAACATGATATTATAAAAGACTGGCGGAGGGCACGGGGGAAGCTCGCCCAGGAGCAGCCAGGCACAACCACAAAACCCCATTAGGTAAACACTCATAATCCGGAGGGTCCGGAAATTGAGTGGGTAAAAGCAGTAGAGCTTTGAGATTCGTGGGGAGACCGTTGGTAAACGGCCAACCCAGGGATTGGTAGTGGGGGAGGGAGGGAGGGAGTAGCAGATTGGACGGGAGGGAGGGGGGCGGGAGGGGGTAGGGTTAGAGGGGGTTCTCCCCCCCCCTTTTTTTTTTTTTTTTTTTTGTTTGTTTGCACCTTTACTTGTCTCTGCCTCTTTCCCCAAGGAGATATGGAAACTTTAAAAATAATGTCCCTGAATGTAAAGGGACTGAACGTCCCGGAAAAAAGACGAATGTTACTTCATGATTTAAAGAGATTGAAGATAGATGTAGCGTTTATTCAAGAAACACATTTCAGAGAAAATAATTTCTCTCTGCTGAGGTCTACGGGGTATCCAACGGTTTACCATGTGCTTAACCCGATTTCCAAAACTAAGGGAGTCACCATTATGATATCAAAAACAGTAGCATGGAATCATAGGGATTCTATGATAGATGCAAAGGGAAGGTATCTGTTTGTAAAGGGGACTATAGGAGGGGTAGGAGTTACATTAGCAACATATTATGCCCCCAATATACAACAAGACCTCTTTTTTAAAGAGATACTTGACAAACTTATGGAATTCGAAGAAGGACAGTTGATTATGGGGGGAGACCTTAATACCCCATTAATCCCCAGTGAAGACACCTCATCAGGGACATCGTCAGTGACACCTAAAATAAGAAAGAGGATAGCCCAGGCAATAACAGAAACAAAACTGGTAGATATATGGCGATTATTACACCCCAAGGAAAGAGATTACTCTTTTTTCTCCAATCCGCATAGAGTGTATTCACGGATAGATATGTTTTTTATTCCGCATAAACAATTATCCTCAGTTAAGGAAGCCACTATTGGTCTAATTACCTGGTCAGATCATGCCCCAATTTTTTTAAAATATAATTTAACGGGGAAAAAACATTTAACCTCTAGGATGTGGAAACTCAATGAGAGCCTCCTTCAGGATCCTTTAGTCCTGGAGGATGTCAGAAAGGAGATAAAATTCTTCTTTCAGGAGAACGAAGGCCCAGAAAGTTCCTTGGGAACAATCTGGGAAACGCACAAGGCAGTAATCAGAGGAGTATTGATTAAGCATGGAGCAAGGATTAAGAAGGAAAGAGAAACAAAGTTAACAGAATTATTAGTAAAAATGCAACATCTAGAAGCCCAACATAAACATGCCCAGAACTTAGAAGTTGAACAAGAATTAATAAGCACACGTAGGCAAGTTACAGATCTGCTACAGTACAGAGCTAAAATGGCAATTCAGATAGGACGTAAGTGTAGCTATGAATCCGGCAATAAATGCGGAAAACAACTAGCGAGAGCATTACGGGAAATACAATCCAAGACATACATACCTATAATTAGAAAAAAAGGTGGGGAGGAAGAACGAGTGCCAGAACAGATTGCTGGTGTGTTTGGCGATTTCTACTCCTCATTGTATAATCTGAATTTGAGGGCATCAGATCAAGCTAAGATAAATGAATACATAAGATCAAGCGAAATGCCGACTCTGACAAGTACTGCACAAGAGGAGATGGAATCCCCAATCACACTAGAAGAAGTACAAAACACGATAAAACAGATAAAAAGTGGGAAAGCACCTGGTCCAGATGGACTAACAGCCCAATATTATAAGACGCTTATGCCGGAATTATGTCCATATATGGTTAAACTGTTTAATGAAATAGGAGACATATCGACTTTCCACTCAGATACACTTAAAGCTACAATCACAGTGATACAGAAAGAAGGTAAAGACCCGAAACAATGTGGAAGCTATAGGCCAATATCTTTACTGAACGCAGATTTGAAAATATTTAGCAAATTATTAGCCTTGAGGATACAACAGTATTTGCCCTCTTTGATTCATCAAGACCAAGTGGGATTTGTCCCAACAAGAGAATCAAGGGACAATACTATTAAGGCCTTAAACCTAATACATACAGTCATCTCTACCGATACCCCCTGTATATTTCTGGGAACAGATGCAGAAAAGGCTTTTGATCGGGTGGGGTGGGGGTTCATGTTCTCGGTACTCCGACATATAAAGCTAGGAGGGAAAATGATGGGCTGGATAACAAGCTTGTATGAAAAACCTACAGCTCAAGTAAGAGTAAATGGAGTGGTATCTACATCTTTCCCAATAACAAATGGGACCAGACAGGGATGTCCACTGTCCTCTCTGTTATTTGCGTTGACCCTTGAACCACTTCTATGCAGAGTAAGGCTCAACAGGGATATCCAAGGAATAACCATAGGAGAAACCCATAATAAAGTCGCAGCATATGCAGATGATATGCTTTTTACAGTGACGAATCCGATAATCTCGCTCCCAAATCTATGTAAGGAAATCGAGACATATAGTACATTATCCCACTTTAAAATAAACTGCTCCAAGTCAGAAGCCTTAATGATAGCAGTCCCAGAGAAAATGACGAGACTAATAAAATTAAATTATAAATTTAATTGGACGAACTATGGCTTGAAATACTTGGGAATAACGATCGCAACAAACTTCAATAAGATATATGAATTAAATTTTGTATCAGTATTGAAGATGGTACGAGGATGCCTGGAGAGATGGCACAGGGGAATACATTCCTGGTTTGGAAGAAATAATATAATCAAGATGAATATTTTGCCAAAACTCCTGTACCTCCTCCAGGCAATCCCAATGTTAATACCAAGAAATTTCTTTAGAACTATACAAACATTATTTATGAAATTTATTTGGGCAGACAAACAACCAAGGATACGGAGGACATTAGCAACACCAGACATATACAAATATTACCATGCAATACATCTAGGTAGATTACTAGACTGGTGTCGACATGGAGATCAGAAAATATGGGTAAAATTAGAGCAAGCACAATGTAGGGAGCTACTACATAGAGCACCTTGGTGCTACAGAAATTTGACCTCAGATACGAAGCTACACCCTACAATAGGACCCACATTACAGATATGCTACCATCTCTTAGCTAAGAATAAGATATCGACACAGAACTCCCCTCTAGTCCCTATATTGGGTAACCCCCGATTTATACCAGGCATACAGAAAGGACCTTTTGATAAGTTGATTAAAAAAGGAATATATCAAGCTTCGCATTTCGTGAAAAAAGGTAAATGGCCAACAATGCAGGAGATGATAGATAGAAAAGGCCCTTTTCAATTAGATTTCTGGCAGGCGGCACAATTAGGACATTTTCTAAAAACAGAGATAGTGCCAGAGTTACTAGAGCGAGACTATATGCCATTTGAGAAACTCTGTATGGAAAAGGAACCAATTACGCATGCAATCTCGAAAATGTACGCGTTACTGATTAAACCCGTAGAAAATTTTCAGGTACCCTTCTTTAGGAAGTGGGAAATAGACCTAGGAAGGACTTTTTCTGAGGAGCAGAAGAAAAATATGATACAATCAATTTTTAAAACAGCAACATGCACAAAACTACAGGAAACTAATTATAAAATTATCGCACAGTGGTATAGAACACCAGAAAAACTTCAAAAATATTTCCCTCATATATCAAATAAGTGTTGGAGGTGCCAGAAAGAAGTGGGAAATTTTTTACATATATTTTGGTCATGTCCAAAAATTAAGAAATACTGGAAAGAGGTACGAGATATCGCTCAAAAATTCAGTGAAGTAGAAATACGGGAGGACCCAGCAGTATTCCTCCTGAACTTGTCAGAGACCTCAGGAAATATACGTGGGAATTCCATCCTGTGTCACTTGGTAAATACAGCCAAGTCATGTATAACACTTAGGTGGAAACAAATACAACCCCCCAGTGTGAGCATGTGGTTGAAGAAAGTTGAGGAGGTGAACAGGATGGAAGACCTAATATGGACAGCCAGGAAAAGAAGGAAAACTTACTTGGAAATATGGACACCATGGAACCTCTATATCTCCTTGGAGGAGGGAAGGAGACAGATTGATGCGATTTAAGGGGGAGGAGGGGGAGATATAGGGGAAGGAGATGAGAACTCCCCCCCTTTTTTTTGGCTTGGTCCCCCCCTTTTTTTTTTTTCTCGGGGGGGGGGGGGGAGAAGAATAGGGGGGAAAATATCAGGGGGGGAAGATGAGAAATAAGAGGATAACAATATAACTCTGGCCTGATTGGGAACAGTACCAACCTAGGACCAGACATGGGGTATGTGGGACTGAGAGTGAAGTCTCTATGATATTGCCCCGATATATTATATAGATTACTATAAGGGAATACTTATTGAAATTACCAAAAGATATACTAAGTCGAGTACCAATATGCTTAGGCTTGCATTTCAATAGGTTCAGAATTAAGACACAAGCATACTGGCTTACGTGACAAACTATATAGATAACGTGACTAAATGACAGATAGCTGTATGTTTCTCCAGAGGGTCTATGTAAGATATTGATATCTCAGGAAAATATCTGCCTGTGTTTTCTTCTCTGAACATTATTGAAAGGCACAAAGCTAAGATAAGGACTGGTTACGCAAGAATATGGTCAGTCAGTAGATGCTGAAAGGGCAAAATAACTGTCAGGAGATTGTATTAACCTTTGACTTACATTTCAGGAAAGAACTAATGTCATGAGTTAAGAAATTGACGATGTATGTGTAAATCACCCGATTGGCCCCTCACAGGGCAGGGCTTTGTGAAATACCATTTAAAAGAAGGTCCACTTTCCATTAAACCCTGTAATCTTCACCACGTACAAATGGAGTGTATGTGTATTGATTAACCGCCGGCGTTTGGGACCTCCATTGAGCCACTCCAGCCTAGGCTATCCAGGGGAATCTAGAAGACGAACACCTTACAGTTTTTGGTACCAGGAAGTGGGGTGTGTTTGCACAGGTAAGTCATATTTACACCTTTTACCTCTTTTTATGGTAATTGGCGTTTATGCTTGACCTGTCCAAACAACCATTATAAGAAATTTAATTGTATATATATATATATATATATATATAAACTGTGCCTTCGCAACGGACTAGGCTGGTCCCTTGGGGGGTGAAAAGGGTTCGCAGGTATTGAGGAGTCTGACTAGGTTGGTCCGACTATAAACTAAGAGAGGTATTGAGGAGTCTGACTAGGTTGATCCGACTATAACCTAAGAGAGATATTTATGATTATATTCTAACACGGGAGGTATCATATACGCCCGTGACATAAGGATTGGCTAAATGGACGCCCACTTTGAGAACTTTTAAAAGTGCACTATAAATAATGAAATGCATCATGATGTGATTACTTGATAAATGTACATGTAATGTTTTAAAGCTGAAATCTTAAACCATAAAAATATGTCTGTTTCTCTTTAGGTGCAAGCGTAAGTATATAGAGTATTAACGTTGTATAAGATATAATTATATAGAGTGGATATCTGTTTGAATAAACCTAAATGTTGTTAAATGAATACAGAGTATTAAGAACCAGATTGTAGTGAGGTAGCACCCGCCTGTTCACACTGCACGCTAGGTTTATTTTTTCTTAGCATTTATGAAAGGTAGATTCTTTTGACCACTAGACCTACAGGCTTCTCTTGCAGACTTGGTGTAAGAGGGGTATATCCCGCCACCAGGAAAGATTTACCCTTCATCGTATATTAAGGGTAAATCTTCATAGTTTTATATAAGTCCATCTGCCCCAAAAAAGATCAGGGATCCTACTCCCAGACCAGAGACCGGATTGTTGAACAAACCGGGTGTTATCACCTGTGTCCTGTCACTAGACACACACTGCCCAGACTACTAGATGGGGAATTCTGCAGCAACCCAAGCCATGGCCACCCCATCACCCTATGAATTTGTCAGTAATATGATCCCTGGCCCCCAGGTAGAACCATTTTGGACACAAGTCCGAGAAAGGTGTCAGCAATTGGGGATACATGACCCAGGGCCATATGGTCCTTGTACTGAGGAAGACTGGCAGGAAGTAAGTAAAATATGCCAAATCCACAAAAATTCGTACCCTCCAGGGAAGTGGGAAAATATTCAATATATAAAAGATTGTTACCATGCATGGGATAAATGTCTACACAAATATAAAAAGAAGCATATTAATAAAACTACAAAGCTTACTCCAAATATAGGACCCAGTGCTATGGCTGAAGCCACTGCACCCCCTTCACCTCCCCCTCCCCCGCCTCAATGTCCACCCCCACCTTATGTTATGGTAAAAAACGAGGATGGGACGCCAGGTTCATACCTTCAACTATATCCTTCACTGGATCCTGTAGTCCTAGCCGCCATAGCACACACCACAGCAACACCACAACAAGTGGCCCAATGGGAACAAGTAAGTAGGGGCAGAGAGGAAGAGGGGAGACAGGAAGAAGTTACAGGACAAGAAGAGGTGGGTAGTCCCGAAAAGCAGGAATTAGAGGCAAAGATAAAAGAGTTTGAAGAGAAGAAAACGGAGGAAGAAGAGAGAATAGGGAAAAGGAGAACTGAGTTAGAAACACTTATGGAAGACCTAAAACAAAAAGAAATAGTCCTCAATGAGGCAGAAAAGGTACAAGTGGATAGGAAAATAGAGTTAGAAAGGTATCAGAAAGACTTGGAAGAAAGGGTGAAGGAATTCCAGGAGGGAAAAGAGAGAGAGGAACAAAGGATGGAGGACTTAAAAAAGGAACTAGAAAAGATAAAAAGGCAATTAGGGAAGAAGGAGGAAATGTTAAAAGAAGCGCAGGATAGGATTATAGCGCTGCCCCCCACCACTACAAGAAGCCATACAAAAGAGACACCTATTCCCAAAACTGAGGAGTCAGGTCCAATTAGTAAAAAAGGGACATCATCCATAGAAGAGGAAACTGAGAAAGAAGCAGTAGGGGCTTCATTCAAAGCACCTTTGATGACCATAGGGGACACCGAAGTGCATATACCATTACCTTTGGGTACACTCTCCAAAATAAAAGAACTATGTCCCAATCCCAAGAAGTATCCACGAGATGCAGGTACCTTTCTGGCAAAATATAGTGCAGGCACAGGGCTTGACAAGGATGACATAAAAGGTATTCTTAGCATTGTAGACCCAGACAGCCCAGAAGTAGCCCCTGTAGACGACCTATGGACAGCCCATATCCAGACCGATAAGGATTGGATATCCTTTTGGAAAGGCATGGGAGGTCATTGGTCCAAATTATACAAAGGACCATCTGCACTCCAAGAACTGATCCTAGCCAAGCAGGGACCTAAAGAGAAATTCTATGATTACTGTACCAGAGTATACTCCCTATGGAAAGCTGTAGATGGGGCCACACCACAATTATTTACCACTACCATCATGTCGGGAGGCGATCCCAAAGTGACGCAATTGCTCAAATTCACAAACCCCAAATGGGCGGAGCAAGCACCAGATGAATTTATGAAGGACGCCAGGTCCAGAGAGACTTCAGGGGTCTTTGAACAAAAAGGGGGAATTTTCCCCTCCTTGACACAAACACAAACCCTAGTCACACCTGAAACCTCATCCTCACCACCGCACCTCATGATCATGCAGCCCTACCCACCTGACCAAGGATGTTTTAATTGTGGGGAACAGGGACATTGGAAATCACAGTGCCCATATAGACAGAGGGTGAGCTATCCAAGGGGCAGGGGAAGGGGGTACAACACTGCTAATCGCCCCCCCCCTCACACTACAAGGTACCCCCAATACCCGCAACCTCCCCAAACACCATCTCAAAACCATGCGCTCGCACAGCCACCCTACACCCCAACCTCTAACAGACCTCCCCCTCGAATCCCTATGCAGTGGCCGTCTACCCGACAAACACACCCCCAATAGGGAGGCCTAGAGTATGTCCCTTCCCTCAGTCTGGTGTGCCACAACCTATCATGGAAGAGTCTACCACAAGTTATATTACGCGTAGACAACCACATAGTGTGTTTCCTGCTTGATTCAGGTGCCACTTTTAGCTCATTAAATGATGAGAGGTATGACACACCACTGTGTACTGAGGGACACTCTATTGGAATAAATGGGACATCGGTTACTCATTCTGTCACCCCGCCTTTACCAGTCTCTACCCCGGATGGACTAGAGCTATGTATGCAGAGTTTCGCTGTCCTGACTTCCTGTCCAGTATCCCTAATGGGCAGAGATTTACTGTCCCAGTTGAACATTACCATTAAGTTTGACAAAGACGGCTCCCTCACTGCGAGTTCCCCTCTTTGTGACTTACACAGCCCAAAAAGACATGCACACAGGAGTTTCTTTCTAATGATACCTTCCTCCCTTGACCATCACACAATTTGGGCAGAAAACAAAGGTAGTGTGGGCTTTATTAATTGCACACCATATGCACCCCAAATGCGATCAGATGCGGGGATACAATATCAAAAACAGTATCCCCTACCCCCAGAGAAAGTCAAAGGCATCTCCCCTCAAATTAATGATTACATATCAAAAGGTATCCTGAGACCAATCATCAGTCCCTGGAACACGCCCATTTACCCCGTAAAAAAGGCCAGTGGGGAGTGGAGACTTGTACAAGACCTAAGGGCAGTTAACAAACAAGTGATTCCACTTCCACCCCTAGTCTCAGACATCACTTTTATCTTCTCATGTATACCGGCACATTCTCTATGCTACACAGTGATTGATTTAGCAAATGCCTTCTTTAGCATTCCCATTGCGGAAGAGGCCCAGCCTATGTTTGCCTTCTCCTGGACGGAGGGCCAGTTGACGGGTCAGTTAACCTGGACACGCCTGCCTCAGGGGTATGTTGATAGTCCTGCTGCCTTCTCTATGGTACTCAATGAGACTGTCAAGTCTTG
Organism: Lithobates pipiens; assembly: GCF_037356315.1. Taxonomy (NCBI): domain Eukaryota; kingdom Metazoa; phylum Chordata; class Amphibia; order Anura; family Ranidae; genus Lithobates; species Lithobates pipiens. Next base: position 196,143,038 of record NW_027507764.1, read on the forward strand.
GACGCCTGAGCGAGGGTCGGTGCTAATACAGTATGTGGACGACTTGCTCTTGTGCAGTCGCACTGCTGAAGATTGTGCAGTCGATTCCACATCTCTGTTGAACCATCTAGCCCACATCGGGCATTTAGCATCCAGAAAGAAGATACAGTGGTGTATGCCACAAGTGGAATACTTGGGGTGCATACTGAAAGGGGGAACAAGGATGGTCTCCCCCAAACGCGCCGCAGCCCTACAAGCTCTGAGCCCCCCAAAAGACAAGGCAGCCCTGCTCTCATTCTTGGGCGCTGTGGTATATTGCCGCCAGTGGATCCCTGACTGTTCTCATTATGATGGCATACTAAGAGAGGCCACCGCCTCAACAGCACCTAGGCAGGTTGATTGGACAGAGGAACGGCTTAAAGCCTTCCAGGCCCTATTGAACAGTTTGTCATGTGCACCCGCCCTGGGGTTGGTAGACTATGGTAAAGCTTTTCAACTATACTGTGTAGTCTCGGGGACCTCTTTTGCCGCGGTTTTGACACAACAGCATGGAACAGGCTACCGCCCTGTCTCCTACCTATCTAAAAAACTCCCCCTTCAGGTTCAAGGCATGCCATCATGCCTTCAGAATTTAGCCGCTTGTGCTATGGCCGTACAAGATGCCAACAAGATGGTCTTGGGACACCCGATGACGCTTTACACCACACATTCTGTCACCCACCTCATACAGAACATGAACACCCAACACATGACCTCACAAAGACTCAGTGGATATGAGATTTCCCTCATGAACACAGACAATCTGTCTCTCAAATATGTTCCCGCCATCAACCCTGCCGTCCGTCTCTTGCACTCCATGTTACGCCTACCACAAGACCCAGACCAGTTTCATGACTGTATAACACAAGTGGAGTCTATCACATCACCAAGACCAGACCTCACCGACGTACCGATTACCAATGCAGACGATGTTTTTGTGGACGGTAGTTGATCCCGTCCCTCTGATTCCACCTTCCAAACAGGATATGCAATAGTCCAGTTGCCGAACAAGGTATTAGAAGCCAAACCACTGCCCCCCTCTTCGGCTCAGGTGGCTGAACTAGAAGCCCTCACCAGGGCCTGCATTTTATTTACAGATAAGAAGGTGAACATTTACACAGACAGTAGATATGCATTTGGGGTGGTGCATGACTTCGGAGTAATATGGGCAAAAAGAGGTTTTAAAACAGCAGATAATAAACCTATTTCCAATGCTACCCAGATTCAGGCACTTCTTCGGGCTATTTTGCTCCCAAAAGAGGTGGCAATAATTAAAGTAAAAGCACATTCTTCAGATAATAGCAAACTTTCCAAGGGAAATGCTTTAGCTGACCGAGAAGCGAAAAAGGCAGCCCAGTCCTCCACCCAGGAGCCCACCCCCACGTCCATGTACTTTAAGGATCATTTCACCTGTCCTAACTTTAAATCTGTAGTGGCACAAATGCAATCATTAGCCACTGAGGAAGATGTCTTGTATTGGGTGAAGGCTGGCTTGACCAAAGACCCAGAGGGTCTGTGGTCAAAAGAGGGGAAGATATTGGGAATACCTGAGGCAAGCAGTATTCTAATTCTCTCCTACCTTCATGGTCCAGGACACATAGGTGCTGTCCCTTTAGCCACTATGTACACCAAATCTTTCTGCACAAACGCCTTGAATAAACAAGTCAAACTCCTGACCACAAGTTGCCTTACCTGTGCTCAAAACAATGTGCAGGGCAAACGGCATGGCCTACATGGTCATCTACCCCCACCAATAGGTCCCCTTACAGATTTACAAGTAGACTTCACACACATGCCAAAACAAAAGGGGAGCCTAAAATTCCTGTGCGTTGTCGTAGATAAATTTTCAGGCTGGGTTGAAGCCACTCCCTGTGCAGGTGAGACAGCCAATATAGCAGCAAAATGCTTGCTGAATAACTGGATTTGTAGGTTTGGCATACCAACATCTATTTGGTCAGATAGGGGACCTGCATTCAGCTCCTCCGTTACCCAGGCTGTGGCTAAATTGTTAGGGCTGCAATGGAAACTACACATCCCCTATCACCCTCAAAGCGCAGGGGTAGTGGAAAGAATGAATAGAAATATAAAGGATAAATTGAAAAAGGCCACAGGGGGCACAATGAAGGGATGGCTTGATCACCTCCCTTCTGTGTTATTCCAGATTAGGACGGCACCCCACGCCAGAACGAAACTTTCACCTTTTGAAATTTTGATGGGAGTCCCCGCAAACATAGAACTACCCCCATTAGACCAAGACACTGATATTGACATTTATTCCCAACAGGAAATGTACGTGAAAAACCTGGTAAGTATGCTTCATGAAATGAACGAACAAGTTTCTGTCACCTTTTCTCCTATTTCCACAGAGCCAACGCACCCCTTCATCCCAGGAGATCAAGTGCTAGTCAAGCAACTGGCCCACAAAAAGAGGATCGGACCAATCTACTCTGGACCTTGGAAGGTTGAAAAGGTGTCCAGAACTGCGGTCCTGACTGACCAAGGAAACACCTGGATCCACGCCAGCAGGCTGAAAAAGTGCCCACCGCTTCCCACAACCCCCGACCCCCCACCTATTGAAGAAGAACCCGACCCACCCGAACAGCTACCGGAACTGCAAGAGATTCAGGAAGGCATTGGACAATTAACCCTTGAAACCCTACATGATAGCGAAGAAGAAGGACAAGCATAAGAACTTGTAGAAATGTTTTTACCTTCAGTGTCAGGGAAGGCTGTATGCCTCTGGGGTAATCTGGTACTACTTGTATTCCTGCCCACATGGTTTATAGCCAACTGTATATATCATCCAGAAGACTTAGGTCTATTAAAAGGGATATGTGGACCACCTAAGATGAATAATACCCCCGGCCAAAGACATATTAGAAGTATTATACCCGTTAATGAGTCACCTAAGGGACTGACTGACAAGATGTTATTACTAAAATTCAAATATAGCTATGCTCAAAAATCCGGTTTTGAGAAATGCTGGATTTGCAGCAAGCTACATCCCAGTACAGCTAGAATCCCTCTCATGGCAGTCCCCTTGAATTTTACCCCCCTCCTTAATGGAACACCCCCTATTGTCCTAACGAATGTTACTAGGACCCTTCCAAATAAAACCCTCACTTTCCAAATTATAGGTAGAAGCCACTTCCCAGACTGGTGTTTCCGACTGGGAAACACCACAGATGGAGCCGAGGTTTGCAAACAAACAAAACTTAACATTTCAATGACATCGCTTAACAATCCTTCTTTCTTCCATACTTCAGATCCCACCCTAAATGCCACCTTTTTAGACTTTCTTAGCTCCAGTACCAAGACTACAATACACCAATTAATGTCAATTCTGATACTCTCTGGCCTTTCTGATACTCTTAGGAACGTGTTCCATAAACGGCCCCTAGCTCTAGGAAATACCATATATATATGCTGCGGCAAACTCTGTCACCCCTGGATCCCAACCAAACCCCAGGGGTGGTGTTACCTTGCAGCCCTGGTTCCTATCATGGGGGTATTAGGGGATAACAAGGGAAGTCACCTCCTTGAAGCTAGCATGCATCCTAGATATCCCCTTAGACACCGTAATAAACGAGAATTGTTTTTAGAAAAAGATATGGCCTGGGCATGGTTCCCTTCCTGGACAGGATGGGGAATTGACCTATTGAAAAGATTAAATAATTACACTGGCATAATTGATGAGATTCTGGAGGAAAATTCTGATGATATAACCAAACTAAATCTAGAAACTAGGGCAATTAGGAAGCAACTAGAACTACATGAGTTGGCCATAGAAAGTATGAGTGCAGCCCTTACTGGCCTCTGTGAGACTACTGAGGATTATGAGTGCTGTACCTGGATTCATAATACCAGCATCGAAGTCCCAGACTACTATGACGTTATTGCCCAACACAGGGAAGAGGTAAATAAACTACAGAAAGAGGCACGGAACATAGGAAAAAACTGGGATCCCTTCTCGAGCAGTTTTAGTTTTGGGGGATTAATATCTTGGCTCCGAAATGCTGCCATGACAATTGTCACTGTGATTCTCTTCATTCTATTTTTATATGCCTGTTATAAGATAATCAAATGTTTATGTAAAAAGGGAAACACGGCCGCTCCGAAGGATCTGAAACTCACTTCCATTGTTAAGGATCCAACGGTATGGTATAAAAACCAAGAGCACAAGGGTTCGGAGTATGAAGCCTGTGCTATTAAATTAGAAAAGGAATGATCATTATGTAAATCACAGAATGATCAAAGGGAGGATTATAAGGGAATACTTATTGAAATTACCAAAAGATATACTAAGTCGAGTACCAATATGCTTAGGCTTGCATTTCAATAGGTTCAGAATTAAGACACAAGCATACTGGCTTACGTGACAAACTATATAGATAACGTGACTAAATGACAGATAGCTGTATGTTTCTCCAGAGGGTCTATGTAAGATATTGATATCTCAGGAAAATATCTGCCTGTGTTTTCTTCTCTGAACATTATTGAAAGGCACAAAGCTAAGATAAGGACTGGTTACGCAAGAATATGGTCAGTCAGTAGATGCTGAAAGGGCAAAATAACTGTCAGGAGATTGTATTAACCTTTGACTTACATTTCAGGAAAGAACTAATGTCATGAGTTAAGAAATTGACGATGTATGTGTAAATCACCCGATTGGCCCCTCACAGGGCAGGGCTTTGTGAAATACCATTTAAAAGAAGGTCCACTTTCCATTAAACCCTGTAATCTTCACCACGTACAAATGGAGTGTATGTGTATTGATTAACCGCCGGCGTTTGGGACCTCCATTGAGCCACTCCAGCCTAGGCTATCCAGGGGAATCTAGAAGACGAACACCTTACAATTACCATTAACCTAGCCTGCTCTCTCTTTGGATTTATACATTACATTATAAAGGGAATAAGAGGCTAAGGGAATAGAATGAATTGTTATGCTCTTTTTGTTTATTATGTATGAATATGGAAACACGATGTATGACTCTTAGATTGTTTATGTAAAATTATATTCTTGTTTACTTGAGGAAAAAAAAAAATGGAAAGGGAAAAAAATAAATAAATAAAGAAATTGAAAAAAAAAAATTTAGGCTTGGCTGGGAGCCAAGTCTGTGTTTAATCTGGGCCGGGGTGAGTGATCTAGGGAGGATGGAGGACTCATAAGGCAACACCTCTGGTGCCTCCCCTTGCTTGCTGGAGCCTTGGTGAGGCTTCCGGAGGAATGGAATGAAGGCTGGGAGGAGCTGCCTGGAATGTTAAGGAGGGCCCTGGCTGGTCCTCAGCAAGTGGGCTGATAGGGGGTGGGCCCCTCTTGAATACTCAGTCAGGCCAGCAGGGGCAGTGCAGAGTTTGGGTGGAAGCTGGAGATAGTGTTGAGGAGGCTGTCAGTGGCCCTTGAGGGTAGCCACCCCCTAGTCTGTCCTGTCCAGAGGCACGGGAGCAAGAATGAGGACAACAGGAGCCAGCTAGCACATCTGATGCCGCGTACACACGATCAAACAATCGGGTGGAAAAGTCCGGCAAACTCAAGTCCGCCGGACAATCCCCCCGTGTGTAGCCTCCGGCATACTTTTTTGACCCGAAAGTACGGCGGACTTAGAAAGTAGTTTTGCACTCCAATCTTCCCGCCGGACTCGCATTTCGGCGGTGTGTATGCCAGTCCGCCGTAGTTTTGAAATGAACGGACTTTTCCCGCCCGGAGAAAAGTCCGCTCATTTGAGCGGGTCTCCAGGTAGGCGGGGCCCGCGAAGGAGACGTCGCTGGCCCCGCCACCTGGTATGGACTTAAAGGGGAACCCCAACGCCAAAAAAAATCGGCGTGGGGGTCCCCCCAGGTCCACATCAGAACCTTGTCCGAGCACGCTACCCGGCCAGCCAGGAAAGGGGGGGCGAGCGAGCGCCCCCCCCCCTCCTGAGCCGTACCAGGCCGCGTGCCCTCAACATGGGGGGGGTGCCCCCGAAGTCGAAAGAAGAGGCCGGCGGCGAGGAAGAAAGCCGGGCTCCTTCGCTAGTAAAAGAGCTAGAAGAAGATAGCGGAGGAGTCCGGCGAGAAGACCCCCCGAAGACGGAAGATCCCGGAGCTGTGCAATAAACTATTTTATCTTATGTGTTGTTTTTTTTGTACTTTATTACACAGGTGAATGGGTAGGGGTACATTGTACCCCTTACTCATTCACATAGGGTGGGAGGGGCTGGTATCTGGGGGCCCCCTTAATAAAGGGGGCTCCCGGATTCTGATAAGCCCCCCGCCCGCAGACCCCGACAACCAACGGCCAGGGTTGATGGGAAGAGGCCCTTGTCCTTATCAACATGGGGACAAGGTGCTTTGGGGTGGGGGGGCGCACGCCCCCCCCTTCCCCAAGGCACCCCTCCATGTTGAGGGCACGCGGCCTGGTACGGCTCAGGAGGGGGGGCCGCTCGCTTGCCCCCCTTTCCTGGCCGGCCAGGTAGCATGCTCGAACAAGAGTCTGATGTGGACCTGGGGGGACCCCCACGCCGATTTTTTTCGGAGTTGGGGTTCCCCTTTAAGTCCATACCAGGTGGCGGGGCCAGCGATGTCTCCTTCGCGGGCCCCGCCTACCTGGAGAAGCGCTCGAAATGAGCGGACTTTCCTCCGTGTGTGTGGGCGAGTCCGTTCATTTCAAAAGTAGGGCGGATAGTACGGCGGACTTAGTACGCCGTATTAGTCCACTGAAAAAGTGCCATGTGTGGGCAAGTAGCTCATTCGGAAAGTCCGACGGACAGTCTGGCGGGAAGTCCGCCAGACTAAGTCCGTAGGATAGTTCGCTACGTGTGTACGCGGCATGAGATATCTCCAGGGAGAACACAGCTGTGTGGCTGGTGAGTGTGGCAGTCTGAGAGGACTGTAGGAAGTAGCCAGGAGGGCTAGTGAAAGGGGCAGCTGTAGCCAGGTGGGCTGGCAGTGCCTGAAGAGGTGGTGCTGGGATCAGTAGTTACAGGTATGTAGCAGGACACTGGACTTTTTCTCTACGCACCAAAGGGGCCCGCAGTCCCTGCCTGTAAAGGGCTTTTGCTTGATCTGGCTGAGTGCCTTGCCACATTCATCAAACAGTGTTCCGGCTGGGTCTGAGTTGTTCCTGCAAGCAAGTGATGTACTGGAGGATGAGGAGTGTATACAGAGAGTGAATATATTTGAGTGTCCCTGAAGAGACTTTGTTCCAGTCAAGTGAGCATTCCATAATAACCCTATCCCTATTCAAGTTTATTAACCCCTAATAAAAAAAATAAAACGTTTCCAATTTCAAGCGAGCCTGTAGAAATTTAGTGTGCCTGGCTGTGCAGGACCCCTAGTCACCAGCGGCTCCTACGGGGGCTGCCCTACATAATGCAATGGTTGTTTGATGTATAAAGGGTAATGTGAACCTGTCACATGAAATAAACTACTAACTAAGGTGACACTGCTGAATCAAGATGCTATATCAGACACATGGGAATTACATTGTCTTATGTCTTCAACTGACACCTATACCTTCATTGGGAGAAAAAATAATGAAGCACGGCCTTTGTGTAATTTGAATCTGAAATCCAAAGTAAGGGATTCAGAATCTGCAAATATCAAATGCAATACAAATGAACCCAGAACGTAGGATGCTACAAGCCCAAAACACAAAGATGTAAATATCACCTAAAATATAGTGTACATTCCTCACTTTCCTACCTGGCACTTTTACCCCCTTCCTAACCAGGAAAATTTTCAGCTTTCAGCACTGTCACACTTTGAATGACAATTGCGCAGTCACGCAACGCTGTATCCAAATTACATTTTGTATTTTTTTTACACACAAATAGAGCTTTCCTTTGGTGATATTTAATTACCACTGAGATTTTTATTTTTTGTTAAATATACAAAAATAAACATTTTTCATAGTTTGTTATAAAATTTAGCAAACAAGTAATCTTTCTCCCTTTACTGATGTGTGCTGATGAGGTGGCACTGATCAGGCGGCACTGATAGGTGGCACTGACCGGTGGCACTGATGAGGCTACACTGATAGGCGCCACTGATGGGCACTGATAGTCAACTCTAATGGGCACTGATGGGTGGCACTGATGGGCTCTAATAGGTGGCACCGATAGGTGGCACTGATTGGCAGCACTGATGGGCACTGATTGGCAGCACTGGTGACCACTGATTGGGAGCACTGGTGGGCACTATTGGGACTGCACTGATAGTCAGGGCACTGATAATCAGTGCCCTGATTATCAGTGCCGATGTGCTTTTAGCCATTTATCAGCTCTCTTTTTCTCTCCTCATGCTGTCAGCATGAGAAAAGGAAAGCTGATAACCATCTTGTGCTTACTTCTGCGATCAACTTTCATTGGACACAGCTGATTACGTGGTAAAGGGCTGCTGTGATTGGCCCCTTCCCCAGATCTGTGATCAGCTGAGTCCACAGGAGGTGCACAGACAGCAGGATTACGGGAGGACATCCATGTACGCCCTCCCGGCAAATTAAGCCTGCGCTGTAGCCGTCTTTCGGCTATAGGGCGGGAAGGTGTTAAACATATATATTTTTTTTTAAAAAGTACATAAATAGATCACCTTCCATGTCCAGTTTCAATATTTTATTATACTGTATATAGCATGCAAGAAAAATGACACATAATTAAAAACCATGGTATTGACTATAAAAAATAGAATACATCTCACATAAAGCAATCATGGCATTCAAGGTAATTCCTCCTCTAGGGTGGTAATAAATATATGATTTAATGTTATAAAAAAAAAAGGATACAAAGGGGCACAGAAAGGCTTATTTACAGTAAGAGCTGTGGAATAGACTCCCTAAAAACTAGTTCTGGCCAGCTCAGTAGATACCTGGTTGCCTCCTGGGGGAATTTACTGGAGCAAATTGCACCATGCCCGTAGGGCTTTTTTTTTTTTTGATCTTCCTTTGGGTCAACTGTGGGTTAAAGATTCTGTATTTTGTGTTTTTTTTATTCTGTTGGTTGAACTAGATTGACATTTTGTTTTTTTTTCACCCTGACTAACTTGGCAGCTAACTAAGGTCTTCATTCTCTACCTTTGTGGCTGCAGTATAGTAGCAGCCTCCTCTCTCCCTTTAACTCTGCAAAGTGGCAGTGGGTACCAGGCCTGGAGTGCACTGACTTTCAGCACCTGGTTCTGCAGGAAGATGGAGTGAAGTTGGGAGGAAAGAGATGTGGAGCAAGTTGGCAGAGCTTCCCATCAATGAGGACTCGGAGCCCCAGGTGAATGAAGACTGCTGAGCTGAGGGTCTCCCTCTGGCCTCTTGGGTTATATGGGAGCTCTTAGATTAGTATTATGGCATTAGGGGTATGTGGCGCATGTATCACAAGGCATGGTGCTGTGTGTATTGGGGTGCATAGGGCAGCATATATTATTTATGATACTGAAAGAACTATAAACGGCTCACTGTGATGTAATATTTCATTACAGCTTTATTTGCTTAATGTTACAGTACACTATACACTCTGGAGTGGCATTGACACTTTTGGATTATTTGGAAACAATTCTCCTTTAAATCCTAGTTCCACCTTAAACTATTTCACGTGCCCCTTGCTAAATATTTAAACCTTGTTTGCATTACTTTCTATACTGAATATGCATATCTGGGTATATCACAGATTAATAAATACACTTTTTACAGGTGTAAAACATCTGAAGACCGGTGGTATGTGGGAAACAGATGTGAAAAGGAGATCCGGAACAAAGGCACCGTGTGGACCATGTCTTCCTTATGTGCACTACTCTCTCTTTTTATGCTTACTCTTGTGAATGTAGTATGACATCCAATCAATGTGGGCTGTTATATTAAAATAAATAACATTTAAAGTGAAATTCCAAACACAAATGTTTGCTTGTTTGTTTTTGTTTTCTATAGAATAGAGTTACCACCTCTATCAGATTTTTACTGCTGACTGTGCCACCTTTGGAGAAATGCCCCCTCATTTCCTGTTTTGTCACTGGGACAGGAAATGGAGATACATCTGTCCAACAAAGCCACTAATAAATCATAAAAAACACTTGTTTTTTTGGAAAGTGCTATAGGATTGGTACCTCTGTGTCACTAGTACAGGAATCTCCAAACTATGGCCCTCCAGCTGTTGCAGAACTACACATCTCATGAGGCATTGTAAAACTCTGACAATCACAAACATGGCTAGGCATGATGGCAATTGAAGTTCCTGAACAACTGGAGGGCCATAGTTTGGAGACCCCTGCACTAGAAGATGGTGAGAGGGGAGATATCTTTAACAACCATACAGACAACAATAAATCACGACAGAGGTTCTTCTTCTAACCCACTTTGCCCTCAACTGAAAAAAAAAAAAAGGATTTTGGCTGAAGTCTATGCTTTAATAAATACTACATTACCATGGTTCATTATTTCAGTAAATCGGTAAATTTGATTGCATTTGTAATATACTTTGTTCATTTCACTTTTTTTTAGCCCAGCAAAATCCACAAACCTGATGCATAAGGACTGACTATTAAAATATCTTCCTGGTAGCCTGGACTAAAGGCCATCTCCATATATTTTTCTTTTGATAACAATAGTCCAGTTTTGAGAGAGTTATTAGTGTGACCTTTTTAGGCATGATCATTGGTCTATAAATTTTTATATATTTTTGTAATAAAATATTTTGTTTTTAAATTTTTACATTGTATACAGTTGAAGGTAAATCTAAAGGAAATTGAAAAAGAAAACTGTATAATGTATGGACAACTTGAATCGGTAGTAGTAAACCGTAGTAAACCGCATCCAAAACACATCCGTTTTCAGGCAAGTATTCCCTAAATCAGCGCTGGTGTCAGTGTGCTCTATCTCAGTGCTGGTGTCAGTGTGCTCAGTGCTGGTGTCAGTGTGCTCTGTCTCAGTACTGGTGTCAGTGTGCTCTCAGCGCTGGTGTCAGTGTGCTCTCAGCGCTGGTGTCAGTGTGCTCTATCTCAGTGCTGATGTCAGTGTGCTCTCAGCGCTGATGTCAGTGTGCTCTCAGCGCTGGTGTCAGTGTGCTCAGCGCTGGTGTCAGTGTGCTCTATCTCAGCGCTGGTGTCAGTGTGCTCTCAGCACTGGTGTGATTGAGCACATTGACACCAGTACTCTTAATATATGCAATTCATTTTTTTTTCTTGAATTATTTTTTCCCCCCATTATAGATGTGAATGGGGCCTCATGTCTAGGTTATGCCTAAGGCCTCACAAAGCCTAGAGCCACCTCTGGTAGGTTGGCAACACTGATCCCAAAGCCCGGCAACTGCGGCTGGATGCCACCATCTTGAATGTGAAGTCAGCAGCCCCAGTAGACGTAGAGCTGTCATTCAGTTGATTCTCTACACTACAGTATTCTCTGCATTCCTCTTTCGGCTGCCATATAGTACTAGGGATACAGTATTTTCTTTTAAAGAATAACCTTTACTGGACAGTGCTGACCAATCAGAATCCACCTAGCCCATACTGTGAGTGCTGGAGGAGAAGAGTGAAAGACAGGATTTCAAATCCCTGGACCGGTAAAGCATTATCCCGATGCCCGACAGCGGGTAATCGTGGAACCCTGGTACAACGGGACTGGGGAGGGGGCCCAGTGTACAGTAAGTTCACCTTACAGATTTTCTGTAAAGGTGAACAAACCCTCTAAAGGAGAGTATTGCAGCAAAAGTGGTTTATATTTAAAGTGATATTAAAGGCTTGCTTTTTTTTTTTTTTTTAAATAACAAACGTGCTATACTTACCTGCTCTGTGTAGTTATTTGGCACGGAGCAGCTCGTATCCTTCTCTTCTTGGGTCCCATGTCGGTGCTCTTGGCCCCTCCCTTCTGCCAAGAGCCCCCAGAGCGAGCAGCTTGCAGTAGGGGGACCCGGGGCACAGCTCAGCGTGGCCATTCACACAGAGAGTTGCTGCTAATGGTGGGTGTGGTCAGGTTGTGCTTACAGTGGGAGGAGCTTACAGTGGTATGGTTAGACCCTTTATGACCAAGGTCAAAACAAAAATAATAGATATAAAAAGTTTCACTGCCACAAACAGAGAGCAGGCAGGCTCTTTATTGCAGAAGAGACATGCAATGCACATGTGCAGCTCAGCTTACACCTCTGGCCTGGTCTCTGTGTGCTGGAATGACTGATTCCTGTGCATGCGCAGGAGTGATGTCATACTACGCTGACCCATGAAGAAGACTGGAGACCGCCACACAGCTGAAGATGCTGGCACCATTGAGGGACGTTGTCACTGAAGCAAAGGTAAGTTTAGTTCTGTAAAGTCCTTATAAAGTCTGGAAATCTTTTACCTTAATGCATTCCCTGCATTAAGCTAAAAAGTGTCCCAGTGTTTGTATCGCCCAATCACCCCGTTCTATACTTACCTATGTCCTCTCTCAATCCAGCGCTGTGCCCGTCTGCAGTGGCGCTCTCCTCTCCCTCTCTCTGCTCACAGAGGCAGCAGAAGGAACCATTGACTCCTGCCAATCGAATCCTGTGAGCAGAGGGCAGGCAGCGGGGCTGAGCCACGCTGTGTGGGCCAAAAGACATGCACAGCCTGGCTCAGGATCAATCCTGCAGGTGTGCCCCCATTGGAAGTGGTCTGCTATTGGTTGGTACACAAAGAAGGGGAGGAGCCAAGAGCTCCAGCAGGTGACCCCAGAAGAGGAGCACAGAGTAGGTAAGTGTAATATGTTTATTTTATTAATGTTGGCTCCCGCTCCTGTCACTCATATCCTGTAAGCCAATGAGAAGTGAGAGAAGACAGAAGTCTGACCTCTGTGTCTGATTGGACGCGCAGAACTGTGGCTGGTGAGTGAGCCTGCTCTGGGTGCCCCCATGGCAAGCTCTTTGCTCTGAAGGCACTCTGAGGGCACTTGGCAGGTGGGAGGGGCCAGAGGCACCAGTGGGGGGACCTGAGAGGGTGAGGGCTGCTCAAGTATGACGTGTTTGTTTGTTTCTTTTTAAACCCTGCCTTTATTATCATTTTAATGCATTTTCTGCATCAAGGTAAAAAACTTTCTGCATTTAGCTTTCCCTCCAGCCCCCCCCCCCCCCTAATACTTACCTGAACCCGATCTCGATCCAGCAATGTGCACGAGAACAGAGGCTCTCTCGGATCTCTGCCTCCTCATTGGCTCAGTCACAGCCAGTAAGGAGAGAGCAGGGGACAGTGGCGTCACTAGGGTTGGAGTCACCTGGTGCTGAAAACATTGGTGTCACCCTCCCTCCACCAATTATTGTCCCCCCTCAGTACAGACCCCCCCCACTAAGTACAGACCCCCTCCCTTAGTACGGATACCCCCATCAGTGTAGAATCCCCACTCTTAGTGCAAACCCCCCCTTTTAGTGCAGACCCCCATCAGTATAGAATCCCCCTTAGTGCAGACCCCCATCAGTATAGTATCCCCCTTAATGCAGACCCCCACAGTAAAGACACCCCCCTTAGTGCAGACCCCCCATCAGTATAGAATCCCCCTCAGTGCAGACCCCCATCAGTATAGTATCCCCCTTAGTGCAGACCCCACAATCAGTATAGAATCCCCCTTAGTGCAGACCCCCCATCAGTATAGAATCCCCCCTTAGTGCAGACCCCCCATCAGTATGGAATCCCCCTTAGTGTAGACCCCCCATCAGTATAGAATCTCCCTTAGTGCAGACCCCTACAGTATAGACACCCCCTTAGTGCAGACCCCCATCAGTATAGACACCCCCCTTAATACAGACCCCCCATCAGTATAGACACCCCCCTTAGTGCAAACCCCTGCAGTATAGACACCCCCAATTAGTGCAGACCCCCCCATCAGTATAGAATCCCCCTTAGTACAGACCTCCCAATCAGACCTCCACTGCAGGTGTGGGCATCATCCCGGTATAACCCCCGGAAGCTGAGTAGGCACATCTGCGTACACTCGGCGGGAAGGGGTTAAATAAAAAACGGTGTCACTTTTATTCCTATAACAAGGAATGTAAACATCCCTTATAATAGAAAAAAAGCATGACAGGACCTCCTAAATATGAGATCTGGGGGTCAAAAAGACCTCACATCTCATATTTACACTAAAATGCAATAAAAAAACTAAAAAAATTTTGTCATTAAAATTTTTTTTTTAAATGTCCCTTTTAGAGCTATGGGCGGAAGTGACGTTTTTAAGTCTCTTCTGCCCTGCAATGTTATTTGAGACGGGTGGCGGCCATCTTCCCCTCACTCATCTCCATACTTAGCAAGGGGCAACATCCGATCGCCTCCGCGGCTGCCGACGGCTCCGCTAAGCAGCGGAGGGCACTGGAGCATGGCTGGGGGGGCCCCTCTCCCACCACCGATAGAAGTGATCTTGTGGCGAATCCGCCGCAGAGACCACTCTTATCGGAAACCGGACCCGCTGAAGAAGAGGATACCGGGGTTATGGCAGCTAGCTGCTTCCATAACAACCATATTCCTCTTCAAAGTTAGGACGTATATGGGCGCGCTGCGGTCTGGAAGGGGTTAGAATGGACAGAACTGTACGGTGCTGCCGGACGTCGTGGTTTTGCGTACCTGAAAACATTCCGCGCTTTCCTATGTGTGGGGGGACATTAAGAGGTGATGGTGCGCCATGTGCATCTTCTAAAGGGCAGCACATATTTCCTGCGGGTTGGGGAACGTGTGCGATTAGCGTGTGTTTCCCATCCCGCATATGTGTGATTCTAGTCTTAGTAGTTCATTTTTAATTTTTTTGTTGTAAACTCAGCTTCTTCGCTGGTCTTCTGGTCTCCAGCGCCGCCATCTTGACTCTGGGAAGCCGGCTGTGACTTCCTGCTGTTCCACAGCTGGCACCCCACCGCTCATGTGCGAGATCTTGGCACCCCAGATGTTTTGGAACTACATTTCCCATGATGCTCAACTACACTGCAAAGTGGCTGAGCATCATGGGAAATGTAGTTCCAAAATATCTGGAGTGCCAAGGTTCGCCATCACTTTCCTAGGGCATGAGACTTGTCCCAGGAGGCTGTGGGAGGGGGGAAGCCGAACCTCGTTTTTTCTCACCTAGGGGGGAGAAGCAGAAGTGGGATCGGGTACCTGTCAGAAAAAGGAACCCACTCCAAAAAAAAAAAGTTGCTATAGCGGTAGAGGAGGGGGGAGGAGGATGGGCAGAACTTCACTTTTTAATCACAAATCTACAAATATTTGTAAATCTATAGCAAAAGGTCGCCCAGTATTGGGATGGCAGGGATCACCTATGCACTCAAAACATCTCACTGATGCTTTGGCAGTCTGATTGGCACCAGTTTGGTTCCTTATTCTGTCAGTAATTCCTCTGATAAATGTCACTCACAGGCACTTCACTAGAGCTGATCATCAGCATCAACCTTCTGCTTTACACATTCAGGATGGCAAACTGCAGGCTCCGAGCTCTGAGCAGAGCGACCTCGTGTGGTGAATATGCACCATCACATGTGAGCTGAAGATGCTTTATCTATCTTTCACCAGAAGGGGTCAGTGCTGCTCATATTCTTTTTTGTTTAACTAGTTGCTGACCGCCGGCCGTCAAATGACGGCCAGGCGGCGCACCTATTGTGGCGGGAGGCCGTCATATGACGGCCTCCCGTTTAAACAGGGAATGCGCGCGATCGTGCGTGCGCATCCCTTTTTTTTCGGTGGCGGCGTGTCACGGAGACACCGCTCGCCACCGAAGGGGGTGAACAGCCATTCGTTATGGCTGTTTACCACGTGATCGGCCGTGATGAAGTCACGGCCGATCACAGATGGTCACACCCCGAACGTGCACGGCGCATGCGCGCGATCGCGAGCGCGCTGCGCGTGCACGTCGGTGGCGGCGTGTTCCCCGGGAACACTACTCGTCACCGACGCTGGTAAACAGCCATTGGCCGGCCGTTTACCCACGTGATCGGCTGTGAGCCTTTCAAAGCCGATCACAAAAATGTAAACAAACTGCGGTAACGGGATTTTACCGGGTTCTCCTCCTCACACACCGATCGTGTGTGAGGAGGAGATTGCGGTAACATCTCGTTACCGCATACAGTGTACACCAATCATACTGATTGCCCCCCCCCCCCCGATAAAGAGGACCTGTCACCACCCCTCATAGTACCTGTCAATCACAGTCCATCAGAGTACCTGTCACAGTCCATCAGAGTATTTGAGTACCTGTCACAGCACATCAGAGTACCCGAGTACCTGTCACAGCCCATCAGAGTACCCGAGTACCTGTCACAGCCCATCAGAGTACCTGTCAGCCCATCAGAGTACCCGAGTACCTGTCACAGCCCATCTGAGTACCCGAGTACCTGTCACAGTTCATCTGAGTACCCGAGTACCTGTCACAGCCCATCAGAGTACCCGAGTACCTGTCACAGCCCATCAGAGTACCCGAGTACCTGTCACGGCACATCAGAGTACCCGAGTACCTGTCACGGCACATCAGGGTACCCGAGTACCTGTCACGGCACATCAGAGTACCCGAGTACCTGTCACGGCACATCAGGGTACCCGAGTACCTGTCACGGCCCATCAGGGTACCCGAGTACCTGTCACGGCCCATCAGGGTACCCGAGTACCTGTCACGGCCCATCTGGGTACCCGAGTACCTGTCACAGTCCATTAGAGTACCGAGTACCTGTCACAGTCCATTAGAGTACCGAGTACCTGTCACAGTCCATCAGGGTACCCGAGTACCTGTCACAGTCCATTAGAGTACCGAGTACCTGTCACAGTCCATTAGAGTACCCGAGTACCTGTCACAGTCCATTAGAGTACCGAGTACCTGTCACAGTCCATTAGAGTACCGAGTACCTGTCACAGTCCATCAGGGTACCCGAGTACCTGTCACAGCCCATCTGAGTACCCGAGTACCTGTCACAGTCCATCTGTGTACCAGAGTACCTGTCACAGTCCATCTGAGTACCCGAGTACCTGTCACAGTCCATATGAGTACCTGTCACCGCCCTTCAGAGTACCCAAATACCAGTCACCAAACCATCAGAGTACCTGTCACCAGGCCATCAGAGTACCCGAGTACCTGTCACCAGGCCATCAGAGTACCCGAGTACCTGTCACCAGGCCATCAGAGTACCCGAGTACCTGTCACCAGGCCATCAGAGTACCCGAGTACCTGTCACCAGGCCATCAGAGTACCCGAGTACCTGTCACCAGGCCATCAGAGTACCCGAGTACCTGTCACTAGGCCATCAGAGTACCCGAGTACCTGCCACCAGGCCATCAGAGTACCCGAGTACCTGTCACCAGACCATCAGAGTACCCGAGTACCTGTCACCAGACCATCAGAGTACCCGAGTACCTGTCACCAGACCATCAGAGTACCCGAGTACCTGTCACCAGACCATCAGAGTACCCAAGTACCTGTCACCAGGCCATCAGAGTACCCGAGTACCTGTCACCAGGCCATCAAAGTACCTATCTCCAGCCCATGTCTCATAGAATATACATTAGGGTGTTTGCTTTCCAAAATGGGGTCATTTTGTGGGTAATTTCACTGTCCTGGTGGTCCAGGACCTTCAAAAGTGTGATGGGTAGGAATGAAATGAGATGTGTCATTTATGCTCCTAGAAAGCCTGAACGTACTACTTCAATGTTCGGCCTCTCTATGTGGCCAGGTTGTGTAAAAGTCCTACACATGTGGTATCGCCATACTCGGGAGGAGTAGCAGAATGTATTTTGGGGTGTAATTTTTGCTATATACATGCTATGTGTTAGAAATATCTTATAAATTGACAATTTTGTGTAAAAAAAAATGCGTTAAATTTTTTTTCCACATATTCCAAAATCTTCTGGAAAAAAATGAACCGTTCAAAAGACTCATTATGCCTCACAGATTATACGTTGGGGTGTTTGCTTTCCAAAATGGGGTAATTTTATGGGAAATTCCATTGTCCTGGTACTCCAGGGCCTTCAAAAGTGTAATAGGTGGTTGAGAAATGAGATGCGTAATTTTTGCTCGTAGAACGTCTGAAGGTACTACATCAATGTTAGTGCTCTGTATGTGGCTAGGCTGTGTAAAAGTCCTACACATGTGGTATCGCCGTACTCGGGAAGAGTAGCAGAATGTATTTTGGGGTGTAATTTGTTGTATGCATATGCTGTGTGTGAGAAATAACCTGATAATATGACAATTTAGTAAAAAAAAATAAAAAAAAATAAAAAATCTTCATTTTGCAAAGAATTGTGGGAAAAAATGACAACTTAAAAAAACTCACCATGCTACTTACTTAATACCTTGGGATGTCTACTTTGTAAAAAGGGGTCATTTGGGGGGTATTTTTACTTTCCTGACTTGTTAGGGCCGGTTCACACAGCAGGCGAGGCGAGGCGACTCCGACTTGCCTCGCCGCGACCTGCCGCGGCCTCAGCGGCGACTTGCAAATGACTTCTGTATAGAAGTCAATGCAAGTCGCCCCGAGGTCGCCCAAAAGTAGTACAGGAACCTTTTTTCTGAGTCGGAGCGACTCGAGTCGCTCCTCTCAGAACGGTTCCATTGTACAGAACGGGGGCGACTTGCGAGAGCGAGGCGAGGCGAGTCGTGTCGCCTCGCATCGCCCGCTGTGTGAACCGGCTCTTAGTGTCTCAAGAAATGAGGTACACCTGATGTACTGAAGGCCTGATCAGAAGTGATCAATTTTCAGTGATTGGCACCATAGTTTGTAGACTCTATAACTTTCACAAAGACCAAATAATATATACTAATGTGGGTTATTTTTACCAAAGATATGTAGCAGTATAAATTTTGGCCAAAATTTATGAAGAAAAATTACTAATTAGCAAAAATTTATGACAGAAACGAAGAAAAAGGCATTTTTTTCACAAAATTTACGTTTTATTTTATTTATAGCACAAAAAATAAAAAACCCACTAGTGATTAAATACCACTAAAAGAAAGCTCTATTTGTGTGGAAAAAAGGACGCAAGTTTCATATGGATACAGTGTAGGATGACTGAGTAATTGTCATTCAAACTGTGAGAGCGCTGAAAGCTGAAAATTGGTCTGGTCAGGAAGGGGGTGTAACTGCACTGTACTGAGGTGGTTAAAAGTATTACTGATTAAAAAAAAAAAAATAATAAAAAAAAAACTCCATACAAATAATTATTGAGTTTCTCCCTTATAAATAAGTGCAATTATTACAACACAATTATTACAACACATTTTTACATATATTATGCTCCAATCAATCTTTTAAAAATCTGCAATGCAATGTTACAAATAATTATCCTATAAATGCGATGAAATCAAACAGAAAATATTGTGAATATGTGATGAAAAAAGGGTTAAATTAAATATGAACAAAGAAAAGTAATATAAAAGAAATAAATAAGAGTGTAGAAAAAATAAAAATAATAATGATAATAATTAAAAAAATATATATATAAATAAGAGTCTATAAAAAAGTTACAATATATAAATATATATGAAAACATTTCATGAATTAATATATAATATAATAGATAAGGGTGTATAAAAAAATAACAATAGTTAATAAATATAAAAATAACTATAAATACAGGTGTATAAAATAGTGAATAAAAATAAATATTGATAATAGCCAAATACCCTCTGAGTGCTCTACTTCTACGTTCTTTCTATGCAAATTCAGTATCTTTTTGTTTATTGCCAATGTTATCATTTTCTTTTTGTGTGTTTATGGAAAAAAACGTAATCGCGTTTCAAAAAATAAAAAAAATAAAGGTGTCTAAACACAAAAAAAAGAAAAAGGATTAAATCTAGAAAATAAAAAAAAATAAGGGTGTGTGTAAATAAAACAATCTGTCATATATAAAACAAATATAAATAAGAGTGCATAAAAATAATAAATATGATAAATAGTAAATATAGAAATAAAAATTGTGAATAAAGGGGTATAAAACAATAAATAAAAACCTTAAACATAATTGTATTTATTTATTTTTTATATTATATTTATGTTTTTTTTGCCAATGATAATAAAATGGTAATAAAATAATAAAAACCTTAAATATACTTTTTTATTTTCTATTATATTTATGTTTTTTTATTTATTTAATTTTTTACATTTTTATTCTTATTATTTAGGGTGCTCTGCAATAAAAATGTAAATAAATGGGGTATAAAATAATAAATAACAATGTTAAAGATAATATTTTTTTATTTTCTGTTATATTTCTGTTTTGTTTTGTTATGTTTATTTCGATTTTTATTGTAGAGCTGCCTGAATAATTAGAGTGAAAGATATATATATATATATATATTTTGTTTTTTTAATAGGGTAAAAAAATGTCGGCTATTCACTGCTATCTTGCCAGCCCAGTACTGGTCAGTGTGATAGACATTGCCATCATCGATCAGTGGTGGACCAGGGTATAGTCGTGAGCCACCAGCAATGCTAATGCTGAATTATGGCACTAGCAATGCCATAAACATAAACGCGTGACTTGTCAGGGGGTGGACTAGAACTCATGGACATACGCAATCCAACAGCAGCCCGCGCCTTTGGAAGGCGGCGCGCATTGTCACACGCCACCACTACTGGCTGATATACTAGAGACATTTCTTTATCTAGAAGCTAGTTTCTCAGTGCCGTTAGCAGCTCAGCATTGCCATCTACAGGCATTACTGAGAATTATACCCGCACGCTGCTGAGCTGAAGAGACGCTCTCTGCTCTATGAGACCTGCGCACAAGCTGTAGCTGGCTTTGCTGATGCCTGCCTCGGAAGGACCCCGTTGTACTGTCCATAACGTCGCTTAGCAACCACCCGTCCTTGCCAACCGGAGTGCGACCATAGTAACCCACAGACTGCAACATGGCAGAGGGAGGGGAGCCGATCGTCAGACCCAGAAGGATCTTTATTCAATCCGGGGCGTTAATATAGATAAAGTAGGCACAATTCTTTTTTCTTTATTGAGTGGCATTTAGTTCACACCAGAATGCCGGCTTGGAAGCCGCACGTTTCCTGCACCACCTTCAAAACGCACCACAGTTGCGATTTGCAGCGGGGTGTTAATGTTACGTCATGAAATGCAGGTCGCACGCGCAGGGCACTCGCCTGCACCAGACCGCGTGCTACAGAAGTACTATGCCATCCGCTTGCTGTGCGTTTCCCTTAAAGGAGTGCATGACCTGCTTTTGGTGCAGTTCGGTGCGACTCGGTCCATTCACAATGAA
Organism: Lithobates pipiens; assembly: GCF_037356315.1. NCBI lineage: Eukaryota > Metazoa > Chordata > Amphibia > Anura > Ranidae > Lithobates > Lithobates pipiens. The sequence goes on from NW_027507764.1 coordinate 196,164,190, forward strand.
TAGGCTAAAATCGCACACCGCACGTGAATGGCAGAGGAACGCTCAGTACGTTGTTGTGCGATTCCGTGGTGTGGACCGGCCCTTCACTCATTTGTATGCGGAGGCCGAGCTGCAATGCCACTTCATGTGAGCTCTGGTGCATTGCGAGAAAAATGCTCCAAGGCTGCGTTTAAAAAAAAAATGAATATAAATAAGGGAGTATAAAAAAAATGCAAACAATATATATTTGTGAATACATTTAATGAATAAATATAAAAATAAATAAGGGGATATATAAACAATAATAAAATAGTTAATAAATGTAAAAATAATTATAAATAAGGGGGTATAAAATAATAAATAAGGGCGAGCGATTAATAATGCCCATACACCTCCTGGGGGCTCTACTTCTACCTGCTTTCTATGCGAATTCAGTAGCACAAGGCAGCTTTGTGGTGTGAACAGGGCACAGAGATAATAATGGTTTTCTATGGTCCTGTGTGGTGACCGGTGCTGATAAAGTGCAGAAAAATGCATCCAGTGTGAATGAGCTCTTAGGTGAGGTTGTCACTTATTTTTTTCAAGCCAAACCCGAACACTCTAGCAGCGCACAGTACGTTTTTTGTTTTTGTTTTAGGGTGCTTTCACACTGCAGCCGCCCGAGCACAGGATTCAAAACCCGGACTGTCCGGGTGAATCTCGGACAGGTGGTGACCCTACTCTTAGGCCTCAGCTATCCACACCTCTGTGTGAAGGACCGTCTTTGCCTGCATCCATTTATGTCTATTGGGACGCAGTAGCAGCATGGATATAGCCACCGGGGCCAGCTTGGCAGTCGTGCAGGGGCATGTCTCTGAACGTCTGTGCAGGCACTGCGTCCCAGTAGACATAAACCATACTGCTTGTACCCAGAGGCATAAAACACTTGGGTACCCCATGCAGGCATGGGGGGGGCCCTTAGCATAGGTACGTCTGTGTGAATGAGGCCTTTAACCTCTTGCCAACCTGCTGCAGTACCTATACTGTGGGGGATTGGCTCTTTCAGGCATGGTAAAGTACCTGTACATCGGGGCTTTCTTCCGGGTCCGCTCTCTCACGCATGCGTGCGCACCCAGAAACCCGAGCTGTCATTCACTGCAGCAAAAGCCAAGCAGTGGGTCTTAGCCAATGATTTGTGGCCGGGACCCACTGATCGGCTGAGCGAATGACAGAAGAGAGCAACAACACAGAGCTCTCTACAGACGGCAGCAACGTGCTGCTTTTTTTTCTCCCTGCAAAGTAGGGAATAAAAATCAGAACATTACTTAATAAAAATCAGCACATTGTACATACAGTAACCATTGTCAGGCACACAGTTAACCTTTTGATCTAATGTTAACCCCTTTCCCAGTCAGTGTCATTAGTACAGTGACAGTGTATATTATTAGCACTGATCACTGTATTAGTGTCACTGGTGGTGTCAGCATCAGTTTGGCTGCTTTCACACCGAGGCGTTTTTTAGGTGTGTTAGCCCTAGAAATAGCCTCTAATGCCTGAAAACCTCCTCCCTATTCATTCCAGTGTGACTTTTCACACTGGGGCGGTGCGCTTGCGGGACATTCTGAAAAGTCCTGCAAGCAGCATCTTTGGGGCAGTTTGGGAGCTCTGCATACACTGCTTCCAAAACTCCCTGCCCATTGAAATGAATGGGCAGCGCTGCCAAAGCTCTGCGACATGGGCGCTTTTAACCCTTTCTTTGGCCGGCAGTGGGCTAAAATTAGCGACGCTTTACCGCTAACGCGGAGCGACTACAGTGTGAAAGTAATCTAAGTGTCAGATTGACCGTGCACTAAGGGAGTCCCACTATAAGTTGCTGATCGCCACCATTACTAGTATAAATAAATAAATATAAACTCTAGTATATATCCCATAGATTGTAGACGCTATAGTTTTCATACAAACCAATCAATATACACTTTTTTTTATTTTTTTACCAAAAATATGTAGCAGGATGCGTTTTGGCCAAAATATAAGAAGAAATTAAATTTTTTTATTTTTTTATTGGATATGTTTTATAGCAGAAAGTAAAATATATATATATTTTTTGCTTTTTTTAATATTTTCAGTCTTTTTTCGTTTATATAATAAAAAATAAATAATGCAGTGGTGATCTAGTACCACCAAAAGAAAGCTCTATTTGTGTGAAAAAAAAAAATATAAATTTTGTTTGGGGACAGTGTTGCATGACTGCGAAATCGGCAGTTAAAATAACACCGTGCCATATAGCAAAAAATGGCCTGGTCATGAAGGGGGATAAATCTTCCCGGAGGTCTAGTGGTTTAGTGTATCTAGATCCAAAATCTTTTTTTTCTTTTTTTCTGGATAGAGAAGGAAGAGTTTTAACCCCTGCTAGGTTATTATTATTTGTGCACCACTGGGGAGATTTCCCTTCACTTCCTGTCCTAGAGATGCAACAGAAGGTTAAAAGTAAATCTCTAAATGTGATTGGGGTTCTTCTCTTAGATAGTTCACCCAGTAAAGGAGTCAGTACGATTGATAGTATACAGTGTCATCATTTGTAGGAGCTGGTTGTAGACATACCAGTGATGTAACTAGAAGGTGGAGGTGGAGGCGGGTGTGGTGGTATAGGTGGTGGCTGATGGACAGCAGCAGGAACAGCAGGTGGAGGAAGAGTGAGTTTTGTCAAATCAGCGGTTTCTGGAACGTTGGCGGCATCACCCTCTACTGCCCCAATTCCAGGCACCAGAGGAGGTTTTCACTCTAGAGGCCACAAAGAAGAAGAAGCGTGTGTAATTACGTGCAAACGTTCGGTTGGCGCGAGTGCGTCCACGTGTTCGTATTGGCGTGCGTCCGTTCGTACCAGGACTCGCACGCCTCTGATGGGGACACCGTGCATGATCCTTGGGACGAAGGTGAACTGCTGCTACACGGGGACGGATCTTCACATGGTGAGTTCTCTGACACCAGGAAAGGTACATCAGAATGCGGATGCCCTTTCTCGGGTCTATTGTCACTTGGCTCGTGGTGTCCAGACCCCTGGCTTGGAACAGGGTATTTCAAGGGGTTAATTGAAGAGGACAGTTACTTCCCCTTCAGACCTGCTTATTGCCAGCTGGGCTGAAAATGTTAGAGGGGAGCTGTTTGAGTAGGAGAGAAAGAGAGACACAGCAGCATGCTGTGTGAAAGGATCCTTTGCTGTATTGCGTACCTGCTGGGGTGAGCAAAACCATATCAGAGACTGTAGCTCTGGCTAGAGCCATGTACTTTATCTATATATCAGCCTGTTGGTTAAAGAGATTGAACTTTTCCTACATCTGCACCTGTGTTACAAGACAAGTCTGTTGTTTCTTCTGTTTATTTTGCTGAATAAAGCCATTTTTACTTTACTGAACTATTTGAGCCGGCTCTTTACCCCTCCAATCGCCTACAAATGATTTATATCTATATCTATATATATATATATATATATATATATATATATATGGCCTAAGTCTAGATGAATCACCCACACTTAAAGGGGCAGCTACACATTTTTTGTTTTCTTTTTCATACACATTATTTGAAGTGTATTGGGATAGGCTCTAGTGCATCTAATAAATTGTTTTTGATATATAACCAAATGTAATGTACTTCGGCTTCTTTCATTGTCTTTGTGTATTAGTTATACAGGCTTATCAGCGCCTCAACAGAGACAGAAAACCATTATCTCTTCTTTATTTCTACAGATATTTCCCAATTAAGACAGACACAACCATTGCCGCCACCCACATCACCACCACCCAAAGTGCCAGTCCTGTGCGCACAAAATAACTGTTTGAATGATGGAATCTGTGTTCTGGAAAACCAGCAGCCGGCATGCAGGTAAAAATGTCTTGCCTCAGTGCAGGAGTGTCAAACTCAATTTCATTGTGGGCCACATTGCATCAGCATTATAATTGCCCTTAACCACTTGAGACCCGCGCTATAGCCGAATGACGGCTACAGCGCGGATCTCCTTTGCCGGGACGACGTCTGCAGGTAAGCTGCACTTGTAAACCCAGAAGGCTTCGGGGAACAGAGGGCAGATAGGGTGACCATTTACAGCCAGGTGACTTCAAGTAATTGTAGCACCCTCTAGTGTAGAGTGCTAGGCTGTACATAGATTTCTTTTTGTAATATAGGTAAATTTAGGCTTGGCTACTCTTACCTCCCCCACTATCAAGCGGTCGGAAATTACCTGGATCTCAGTGTGTACTTGCTGGATCTCAGCACGGTGTGTCTCCTCCACTCTCTTAATGAGAGCCTCTATATCGGCTTTCGTTGGTAGAGCCTGGATTAAGCTCTTCAGATCCTCCGCTTCCGATCGTATACTACGAGGGGTGACTTCCTCGCATTCCTCTTTGCCGTTCCCGGCCTCGGTTGGGCTTTTCGTCTCCCCCCTATTCGTCCGCGCACTCGCCTCCGCTTCCGATCGTTTAGTGCGAGGGGTAGCTCCTTCGTTTTCCTCTCTGCCATTCCCAGCCTCGATTGAGCTTTTCATCTCCCCCCTGTTTGTCCGAGCGCTCACCACCTCGGGGGGCTTAGCTACGTCCGTAGTCTCCGCGATATGCCCGGCAGCTGACATCCGCCTCGGGGAGAAATACTGCTGTATAGCGGGTTGTGGGGCACTGCACCCTGCAGCTCTACGCGAGGTTTTCGTTTCTCTCTGTCTAGGCGCGCTCATTCCGGGATCCTCAGGTGCAAATCACCTATGACTGGCGGTTCAGCTAGGAGCACAGACTCTGCACGCCCTCACTCAGCCATGCTCAGACCACACCCCCCTAAGCAACAGATTTGAAGGAAAAATGGAGAGAGTGGAAAGGGAGAGCAAAGAGCAGGGTGAGACGTTGGTGAAGATGCAGCTTCAGATCGAGGAACTTGAAGATCGTAGTCGTCGCTGCAACTTGAGGCTCCGAGGAGTCCCAGAAGTCGCTGAGCAGGAGCACTTGCAGGAGGAGGTAATGAGCATTTTTCACATGATTTTAGAGGGTAATGTCCCGCCTAACATGGATTTGGACAGAGTACACAGGGCGCTAGGGCCTAAATCAGCAGACCCGCAAAGGCCCAGGGACATAATTTGCCGCCTCCATAGATACGCGCATAAGGAGACTTTGCTGAGGAAGGCATGGTTGGCTGGCAATATTGAGATAGAGGGATCAGTAGTGAAGCTCCTACCTGACTTATCCCGGGCCACACTACAGCGCAGAGCACAGTTGCGTGCTGTCTTGGACTGTGTACGGCGGGAGGGACATGCATACAGATGGAAATACCCTCTTGCTGTGGTAATAAGAAAAGGAACATCTACATGCACACTGAGACTATACAGCGATCTTCCAAAATTATTTGCCTTTATAGGTGTGGAGCCGTTTATGGTGCCGAACTGGAGACTCCCACTCTCTCAGCTACAGAGAAAAAAAACAGAAAGCACAGGAGGGAAAGAGAGGGAGTGGGAAAGATGAGAAAGACATATTACAGCACAATGAGACTTGTGTTAGAAATTAAGCTAAATTAACTCATATCCCTGAACCTATCCTTTTTTTTTGTTTCTTTTGTGCGCCTGTTGGGGCTTTTTCCCTTCTCTGTTTCCTTTTTTTCGTAGCCTCATCCCATAGGTTTTCAACTTGTCTAATTAATTCCCTCCATGATGATTTAAGAAGTATGGGAGGAGAGAGATATGCTCTTAATTTCTTTTTTTGGATTAGGATGAATGGAGATAATGAGGGATGAGGTGGGGGCAGCGGGTGGGTGGGGGGGGGACGGGGGGGGGGGATACAGGTGGAGAGTCTAAGATAAATACACAAATAAGATTAGGTAATTATAATAAAGGGGGGGGGGGTTCAGGTCCCTGGGGGGGATTCACATGACCGAGGTTCCTAGAAGAGGTGGTCACTTAGGAGAGTAATATAATTTACTATTATAATTTACTAGGGATAAAGAGGGGGAAAATGGGATGATAGGGGTTGCAGTGGTTTCTTCTTTTTTTTTTTTGAAGTGTTGGGAGGAGGGGGGGATTTAATATAATACATAATATTTTTTTTTCTTTGTTTTTTTCTTGTTTTTTGGGGGGGGAGGGAGTAATGGATGTGGAGGGTCAGTAAATATACATGGGAATGATGGTGCACAGGGGATGGTTTAGACTTGTGAGGGTTGAGAGGGTGGGATAAGGAGGGATATTGGGGGAGAGTATATAGAATTAGGACACAAGAAACTGTTGGTTTCTTTTTTTTTTTTTTTGGTCAATCACTAATCACCAATATTAGTAACTTTTAATATCACCACTAACAAAATAAAGCACATAGCTAGGGACCTGGGGGAAACGGAGGGTTTACGGATTGGGACCAGACCCCCCTACCTGAACTTAAGGATGAATAAAATAACTTTATAAGATGTGGCCTCCGGCCCCCCCTCTCTTTCTCCCTTTCTCCTTCTCCCCACCTTGCCTCCCCTCCCCCCTTTGAGGAGGAAAGGGAGAGAGGGAAAGGAAAAAGGGGAGGAAAAAGGGAAGGGAAAAGGGAAAGAAAAAAAAAAGAAAAGAAAAATATTTTTTTTTTTTTTTTTTTTGGGATGAGGAGTGTAAGGTATTATATTGTATTGTTGCTTTATTGTATTATGGTACGGTTTTTTTTTTTTTTTTTGGAACAAGGTCAATACACAATATGGCTCTTGGAGGAAGGAAGAGAGAAACGGAGAGGAGACATGGGAAAGGGGGGGGATTGATATAAATTATATATACAGGAGAGGCTTAAGCTTTGGATAAATATAGAGATGGGTACATGTATGAATTTACAAACACAGGTGCAGCTGTGAATGTGTGTCTCCATACATGTATATGCAAGGGTATAGGTGTATATATGTAAAAGTATATACGTAGATGTGAATGGACAGACATAATTAACTTTGCCTCTACTATGGCTTCTGCCTCCCTTTTTTTTTTAACCCCCCCCTCTCTTAAAAGAGCCATGTTGGAGTAGACACTGTGAGAATCAAGGTATAAGAATAAAAAATGGTTGACAGTATATTTCTTATTAATGCTTATCTCGTCTGTTTTCAGTTGTTTTAAAGACATCATTCTTAAAGGCCGGATGGGTGCAGTCACATCCAGTCACGTACACACAAAGAGGAAGCCAGGTCATAAGGGTCAACTACTGCGTCAGCTCTAGGAGCAGAAGACATTGCCTTTTATAGAAGTTGTTTTGTTTTAACATTTTTAACGTCTGCCTTTCCTTTGTGTATATAAGAGCTGTGTGATAATAAAGAAACTCAGAGGAGTAAGCAAGTGCGACCGTCTGAGCAGATATACTGAGAAGTTTTTCCGTGTCTCCTTGCTTAGATAAGACTCTAATAATAATTGGGAAACGGTAACATAACTTGTGAATAGGTGACTTGCAGTAGTCACACCTAACATTTTTGGTGCACGAACAAGGGACTTCGCTAAAGAAACTACAAGAGGCGAACGAACATAAGGACGGAACAAAGAGGTCGGGCACATCAAGAACCACAGACAAATCCTGCGCAGGTAAGAAAAGCTTTATTTTCTTATAAACTCTGTGCTTCTTAGATTTGTGCCCACCCGATCTGTCTGTATTGTTCTTCAGGTAAAACCAACCTCTGTAGTAAGCGGGTCTTGAATTTAATATTTGACTTATGTTACCGTTGTTTCTTGTCTGTCTCCTTGTCATCTGTCTGTTGTGACTGAGATAAGCCCTGTTTGTATGGTGTGAATTGAAACATATATCATCCCAATGGGTAACGGAATGCGCCCTTAACTCGTAAGAGTACTTGGGGGTCCGACACTTAAGTTTGATATACGCTTTTTGATTCATGAGCCTAAAAACGGGTTGAAAGTATAAGTCCTGACTGCCTCAATAAAGCAGGAATAAGAAACGATTGCTGAGAGATTCCATGGTAATGGGAAGGGAATAAGGTCTCCACAAAGCCCGGAGATCTAGTTATATGTGTTTGGCCACCAAAAGGAATGCTTGTATATGTTGTAGCTGTCAGTCTGGTCATAATATTTGTCAGTTGGCTAGCATATAAGGTAATTCGATTTCAGAAATCTCATCCAGGAGAGGTTTTTAGTATTTTGGCACCCTAGGAGGAGAAGGCAACGAGACACTTAGTAAGTGATCCAAACGCCACCTAGGCAGGACTGTCAAAATGGGCCAGACACATGGTAAACCCCAGGAGGAATCTCAGAAATGTTATGCTGTTAAAGACATAATTACAATGTTGTATGGGAAGGACAAGGCACAGGGCACGAATAGGGTTCTCAAGAAATTTGGAATGGATGGAGAAAATGGGCTAAGTGTAGAAGGTTGGGAGAATATAAAGAGAGACAGACAGGGGGAGGTCCTGCAGAACAGATGGGTATCACAAATACAATGTTTAATTAAGGTTTCCAACAGGGCTAAAGAGGAGGGATGGAAGTATTGTCATGAACAGGGTGGATGGGATATGAAGGTCCGACGCAAGAGTCTCCCTTCTGCTCCCGAGGATGGAGTAAAAACGGAAGGTACTCCACCTCCTTATACCACTACCACACCAGGTAGCGAAAGACCAAAACTTTATCCTTCCTTAAGAGGAAGAGGATGGGTATGCCGAGTATGCGGTACCCAGAATACAGACTGGGCACAGGAATGTGTACATTGCGGAGCTCAAAGACCAGAGTCCGTAGCTCCAGTCCACAGTCGGACTAGGGTAATACAAGTAAATAATCCAAATGCGGGTCAAGCAGGACAGCCACCTACAGTGACTCGACAAGTCGTTCTGAGGACATGGACACCTTGGTCGGCTGACACTCTTATGGCATTAATACAGAATGCTCCTGATCCCGTAGCAAAACCTGCCGCATTCTGTAGATTCGTGACACAATTACTAGACACACATGAAGCAACTTGGCAAGATGGGGAAGATTTGTGTAGACATAAAATGACACTAACGATGTTTAATCAATTTATGAATGAAATTGCTCCACATAGACCACAAGGGGATCCAGCGGCAGATCCACCAGGAATACACCCCCGTCATATAGACTCTAGACCCCTGTTTATTAATCAGTTACGAGAATTTTGCCAAGGGAAACAGCAGGAAAGGGGTTCGACAGCGCCCATAAAACAGGCCCCAGGTCAGACTGTTACAGAATTTTACCTCAACATGGAAAGCATGATGGCTGACGAAGGTCTAGATTTAGCCTTACCCGTCACCATTAGGGCTTTCAATCGACAGTTTATGGAAGGACTAGTACCCCAAATAGGTGACAAACTGAAGGCATGTACTCCCGAATGGAGAGCCGTACGGGACAGAGGAACATTGTTGCAGAAAGCACAAGGCATAGAGGCTGATTTAGCAGAAACTAAACCCAGAAGGACACCGGGAGTTAACACTGTTGCCCGGGTCAATGAAGGAGGGAATTCCTCCCGTAAACCTCTTACCTGTTATTACTGCAACAAGGTGGGACATATAAAAAGAGACTGTAGGAAAAGAATAAAAAAACGAACAGGAAGGAAACACGGACAGAGACAGAGGGACTACAGACAGAGGCGTACCAATGATAGGGACGATCCGACCGCATGACTTGCCCCAGTCCTAGCTGAATCAGAGAATAAAATGCTCCACATATTGATGAAGGTGGAAGGTAAACATATTCCTTGTTTAGTTGACACAGGAGCATCACGCAGCTTATTATCTGATTCAGTTGTCCCTCCACACATGACATCCCGTGACACCATACCCATAAGTGGTTATGACGGTCTTTTGTCCGATGCCCCACTGACTAAACCTTTAAAAGTAAAAATAGGGAATCACATGTTTTTGTCACGCTTTTTGATTTCCAGAGGAGCCCCTACTAATTTATTAGGAGCAGATATTCTTCAGAAAATAGGAGCAAACATTACTTATCATCCAGATGGTATGGTCACCTTAGCAATAGGAGATGACCCAGAGGGTATAGAAATCTGTAATAAAATACAATGTTTGGAAGTAGAACCAGAACTGTCCAATACACCCTCGCCGGAAATAGATCAAATTCTGTCTAGCCTCCCGGAAGGGCTATGGGAAACACATCCAGCAGACGTTGAACTTTTGCCCATACCCCCGGTTACTCTACAGCTGATTCCAGGAGCAGTTCTCCCCCAGCAGAAACAGTACCCACTCAGTGCGCCCCAGGAAGCAGCTATAGAACTACAAGTGGAGGCTCTACTCAAAAGTGGAGCATTAAAAGAAATACAGTCACCAGCCAATACCCCATTGTATCCGGTCAAGAAAAAGACATTGGGGGATGGCCCAGTAAAGTATAGAATGGTACAAGACCTAAGGGCGGTAAACAAAATATTGGTCCCAATAACGCCACTAGTACCAAACCCGCATACTTTACTTTCAGAAGTACCATCAGATAGCTCCTCATTTACTGTTATAGACTTGGCTAATGCTTTCTTTTCTGTACCCCTGGCGGAGGAATGTCAACCGTGGTTTGCGTTCCGTCTCAAAAACCGCCAGTTGACCTGGACACGCCTACCGCAAGGAATGGCGCATTCGCCAACTCTATACTCGCAAGCCCTACAGACAGTGTTGGGGGAATGGCAACCACCTGACACTTGTGTATTGTTGCAATATGTAGATGACCTATTGTTATGTTGTCCGGATAATGATACTTGTTTAAAAGCCACTCTATCATTGTTACAATTCCTGGTTGAAAAAGGGTGCAAAGTGAATAGAACTAAGTTACAGGTATGCCAGAAAAAGGTTGTCTTTTTGGGCCACTGTATATCCCAGGGTACTCGACACCTCACTGAAGAACGAGTCCAGGCCATAAGACAAATGAATGTCCCACGCAACTTTAAGCAACTTCGTATGTTTCTGGGAATGGTATCATATTGTAGACAATGGATACCACATGCCAGTTCTCTGATGCAGCCATTATATGATTGCTTGAAAATAGTACCCTATGTACTCACAGAAGCAGGTCATAAGTCTTTTAGCACCTTAAGAAAGTTACTAATTTTGGCACCTGCGATCGGGATCCCTGACTATACCAAAACATTTCATTTGTACATTGCTGAAATCACGGGACACGCAACAGGGGTGTTGACACAACAACACATCAAACAAAGGCCGGTAGCATATTTCTCAGCGGCTCTCGATCCTGTCTCTAGAGGATCACCGTCCTGTGTACGAGCAGTCGCAGCAGTGTCAATTATCATTGACAAAACCTCAGAAATTGTCTTAGACAATCCTGTAGTGGTACATACCACACATGACATACACGCCATCTTGTCACAAGTTCAGCCAAAGCACATATCAATGGCGAGGCAGCTGCGTCTGCAATGCACCTTGCTCCTACCTCCCAATGTTACCTTCCAGCGATGCACTTCTTTTAACTTAGCACAACTTCTACCCTTACAGACAGATTTGACAGGGGGGAGTAATGGTGAAGACACAGCACAAGAAACTCAGGATTCTGACACACTTTCATTTCATGACATAACATCTGATGAACACGATTGTTTTCAACTTATGGAACAAGAGATCACGGGGTTCCCACATGTCACAGACACACCCATTGTAAATGCAGAACACACACTGTACATAGATGGTAGTAGATTTGCCGATGACAAAGGTAAATATCACACAGGTTATGCTGTGGTAACGGACACACAGGTAATTGAGGCAAAGTCATTACCAGCACACATGTCGGCACAAGAAGCGGAACTAACGGCCTTAGAAAAAGCCTTATGCCCCGTACACACGAGAGGGATTAAGTCTGACAGACCTCCAAAGGAGTTCCGCCGGAGTTCCGACGGAGTTCTGGCGGATTTTTCGACCGAACGGACTTGACCACACACCATCACACCAAACTCCGACGGAGTCGAACGTGATGACGTACGACTGGATTCGACGTAGGAAGTTCCTAGACAGTAGCCAATAGCTGCCCTAGCGTCGGTTTTAGTCCATCGGAGTAGCACACACACGAGCGGATTTTTCAAAGGGGACCGGGTCCGGCGGAGTTCCGTCGGGAAAATTTAAAGCATGCTTCATTTCTAAAGTCCGTCAGACTTTAGCTTCGCTAAAGTCCGTTGCAGCCCACACACGATCGGATAGTCCGCCGGACTCAGTCCGTCGGAGTTTGGATGTCGAAAAGTCCGCTCGTGTGTACGGGGCATTAGAACACTTATGCCCCGTACACACGAGCGGACTTTTCGACATCCAAACTCCGACGGACTGAGTCCGGCGGACTATCCGATCGTGTGTGGGCTGCAACGGACTTTAGCGAAGCTAAAGTCTGACGGACTTTAGAAATGAAGCATGCTTTAAATTTTCCCGACGGAACTCCGCCGGACCCGGTCCCCTTTGAAAAATCCGCTCGCGTGTGTGCTACTCCGACGGACTAAAACCGACGCTAGGGCAGCTATTGGCTACTGTCTAGGAACTTCCTACGTCGAATCCAGTCGTACGTCATCACGTTCGACTCCGTCGGAGTTTGGTGTGATGGTGTGTGGTCAAGTCCGTTCGGTCGAAAAGTCCGCCAGAACTCCGTCGGAACTCCGGCGGAACTCCTTTGGAGGTCTGTCAGACTTAATCCCTCTCATGTGTACGGGGCATTAGAGGGACAAGAAGGGAACATTTACACTGACTCTGCCTATGCTTATGGTGTTGCACATGATTATGGCCACATATGGAAAGCTAGAGGTTACCTTACAGCAGCAGGTACACCTGTTAAACATGGTGAAGGAATCAAAAGAGTCCTGAACAATCTTCAAAAAGTTAGAAGAGTAGCCATTATGAAGATAGCGGCACACACGAGCGCAAAAACAATTGAGGCAAAAGGAAATGCATTTGCAGATTTAACTGCAAAACAAGCAGCTCTAGGGGAAGTAAGCCCTGAGACCTTAGCTACGGTAAAGGTGAGCATCCCAGAACCGACATGGCAGCAGATGAGTAAACTACAGGAGCAAGCAGGAGAGAGCGAGAAAGATAGATGGGTAAAAATGGGAGCAGCACCAGGCCTTGACAATATATGGAGGGAAGGAGGCAGAATATGCCTACCTGCCTCTCTATACCCAGCAATGGCAGCGGCTGTCCACTTGCCCACTCATGTCAGCTCCAATTCTATGTATAGGATTGTAAGCCAAGGATGGCTAGCCCCTGGATTCAGTAGTACTGCAAGGAACTACTGTGCTGCATGCCAAATCTGTCTGTTAAATAACCCAGGACAGAGAGTGAAAACCCCACGTAAACATCAGGTTCGGGCCCAGTATCCCTTTCAGAGACTGCAAATTGACTATATCCAAATGCCTAAGAGCGGCCCATTTGAATTTTGTCTCGTGTGCATCTGCTTATTTTCAGGCTGGCCAGAAAGTTATCCAGTGAAATCAGCTACAGCGAAAGCCACAGCGAAGAAACTGATCACAGAGTTAATACCTAGGTTTGGTCTTCCTGAAACCATAGAATCAGATAGGGGAACACACTTTACAGGAGAAATCATGCAGAATGTAATGGCTATGTTAGGGATTCAACAAAGTTTCCACACCCCTTACCACCCACAGAGTTCAGGATCAGTAGAAAGAGTAAATGGGACAATAAAGTTAAAAATACAAAAAGCTATGCAAGAGTTAAATAAACCTTGGCCAGAATGTCTGCCTTTAGCTTTGTTCTCCATAAGGTATACTCCAACGGGAAAAACAGGGTCATCCCCATATGAAATACTTTTTGGGAATGCACCCAGACTAGGTTTATACTTTCCACAGAGTATGCAATTGCAATATGATAGTTTGACTGCATATGTGATACAATTACAACAGCATCTAACTAAGATCCACAAAAGTGTGTATTCTTCTCTTCCAGACCCTAACTCAATAGCAGGTACTCATTCGCTGAGCCCCGGAGATTGGGTCTATGTAAAGAAACATACCAGAAAAGCTTTAGAGCCACGGTTTGAAGGACCATATCAAGTACTGCTGACCACTCCCACATCGGTCAAGTTGGAGGGTAAAGCAGCCTGGATCCACGCTTCACACTGTAAAAAGGAGCCAGTTGGCAAATGACAACATGTATCTTTTTATTCTTTTTGTTTCAGTAATCCTGACCAATAGTTTGGTTACCTCACAGAATGAAATTCACAAGGATGAAGGATTTTCTAAAAAAATGTTATTACTGAAGTTTAAATATGCTTATGCTCGGAAGTCAGGATATGAGAAATGTTGGATTTGCAGTAAATTACACCCCAGTACAGCAAACATACCACTGATGGCAGTTCCTATAAATTATACTGACCTTGCTAACAGTAGCATTAACATAACTGGAACAAATACCAGCAAGACAGTAATGTTTAAATCAAATGGTCTCGCCTTTCCCCCTGCCTGGTGTTTCAACTTAGGGAACACAACGGGAGGAAATAGAGAATGCCAAGACAGCAAGTTTAATTTGTCCATTGTCGTATTAAATGGAAGCTTCTACCCCAGTAATTCCAGCACACACCAGACATTATCTGACTTCCTCACTAACATTGTGGATAATAATGTTAGGTGGTTAGTATCCAACTTATCCCTCTATGGATACACCTCTCGTTATAGAAATGATATCAGTTCAAGATCAGTAGCTCTAGGAAACAATATATACATCTGTTGTGGGGATAAGTGTTATACCTGGATACCTAGAAGGGCTCAGGGATGGTGCTACCTCGCAAGTTTGGTACCAGTAATGGGAGTAGTGGGTGATGAACGAGGTGATCACCTACTAGAGGCTAGTATGCACCCCAGATATCCCCTCAGATATCGTAGCAAGAGAGAAATATTCTTAGAGCAGGACATGGCATGGGCTTGGTTCCCGTCCTGGACAGGATGGGGTATAGACTTAATGAAGCGACTAAATAACTATACTGGAATAATTAATGATATTTTGGAGAAAAACTCTGATGACATTACTAAGTTAAATCTAGAGACCAGAGCCATCACAAAACAAATAGAATTACATGAGTTAGCGATTGAAAGTATGAGTGCAGCATTAACAGGACTCTGTGAGACCACAGAAGACTATGAATGTTGTACTTGGATACATAACACCAGCATCGAAGTACCCGATTATTATGACATCATTGCACAACACCGCACGGAAGTAAAGGATCTACAGGAGAAGGCCCGTAATATTGGCCGTGACTGGGATCCTTTTGGTGGAACTTTTAGTTTCTCAGGGTTATTTTCTTGGTTCAAGAAGGCAGCAATGACGATTATAGTAGTGCTTATATTCATATTTCTCATTTATTTGTGTTTTAAGTTGTTTATGTGCTTTTGCAAGAAAGCCAAGGTAAATGCTGTAGAAAAGATGGAACTTTTGTAAGTTGATAAGTTGGATAAGATAGGTGGATTTAGTTTCTTGACATCACCCATCTGTCAGAAAAGCCACTCTTCCTGAATTTTAGATGTTGGTACTATCCAGGGGGATGGGTGTATACCCCTCTGACAACTCGCGGTCAGGGAGAGTACTTTGGACATAGGCCGACTAGAACTTGTTCAGGTGGACCCAGGGTAAGAGGGAGGGGTGATGTCAAAGGGGGAAGTTGTGAGAATCAAGGTATAAGAATAAAAAATGGTTGACAGTATATTTCTTATTAATGCTTATCTCGTCTGTTTTCAGTTGTTTTAAAGACATCATTCTTAAAGGCCGGATGGGTGCAGTCACATCCAGTCACGTACACACAAAGAGGAAGCCAGGTCATAAGGGTCAACTACTGCGTCAGCTCTAGGAGCAGAAGACATTGCCTTTTATAGAAGTTGTTTTGTTTTAACATTTTTAACGTCTGCCTTTCCTTTGTGTATATAAGAGCTGTGTGATAATAAAGAAACTCAGAGGAGTAAGCAAGTGCGACCGTCTGAGCAGATATACTGAGAAGTTTTTCCGTGTCTCCTTGCTTAGTTAAGACTCTAATAATAATTGGGAAACGGTAACATAACTTGTGAATAGGTGACTTGCAGTAGTCACACCTAACAACACAATCTATGTGGAGAAGTAACAGGTGACAGTAGAAAACATGATATTATAAAAGACTGGCGGAGGGCACGGGGGAAGCTCGCCCAGGAGCAGCCAGGCACAACCACAAAACCCCATTAGGTAAACACTCATAATCCGGAGGGTCCGGAAATTGAGTGGGTAAAAGCAGTAGAGCTTTGAGATTCGTGGGGAGACCGTTGGTAAACGGCCAACCCAGGGATTGGTAGTGGGGGAGGGAGGGAGGGAGTAGCAGATTGGACGGGAGGGAGGGGGTAGGGTTAGAGGGGGTTCTCCCCCCCCCCCTTTTTTTTTTTTTTTGTTTGTTTTCACCTTTACTTGTCTCTGCCTCTTTCCCCAAGGAGATATGGAAACTTTAAAAATAATGTCCCTGAATGTAAAGGGACTGAACGTCCCAGAAAAAAGACGAATGTTACTTCATGATTTAAAGAGATTGAAGATAGATGTAGCGTTTATTCAAGAAACACATTTCGGAGAAAATAATTTCTCTCTGCTGAGGTCTACGGGGTATCCAACGGTTTACCATGCGCTTAACCCGATTTCCAAAACTAAGGGAGTCACCATTATGATATCAAAAACAGTAGCATGGAATCATAGGGATTCTATGATAGATGCAAAGGGAAGGTATCTGTTTGTAAAGGGGACTATAGGAGGGGTAGGAGTTACATTAGCAACATATTATGCCCCCAATATACAACAAGACCTCTTTTTTAAAGAGATACTTGACAAACTTATGGAATTCGAAGAAGGACAGTTGATTATGGGGGGAGACCTTAATACCCCATTAATCCCCAGTGAAGACACCTCATCAGGGACATCGTCAGTGACACCTAAAATAAGAAAGAGGATAGCCCAGGCAATAACAGAAACAAAACTGGTAGATATATGGCGATTATTACACCCCAAGGAAAGAGATTACTCTTTTTTCTCCAATCCGCATAGAGTGTATTCACGGATAGATATGTTTTTTATTCCGCATAAACAATTATCCTCAGTTAAGGAAGCCACTATTGGTCTAATTACCTGGTCAGATCATGCCCCAATTTTTTTTAAATATAATTTAACGGGGAAAAAACATTTAACCTCTAGGATGTGGAAACTCAATGAGAGCCTCCTTCAGGATCCTTTAGTCCTGGAGGATGTCAGAAAGGAGATAAAATTCTTCTTTCAGGAGAACGAAGGCCCAGAAAGTTCCTTGGGAACAATCTGGGAAACGCACAAGGCAGTAATCAGAGGAGTATTGATTAAGCACGGAGCAAGGATTAAGAAGGAAAGAGAAACTAAGTTAACAGAATTATTAGTAAAAATGCAACATCTAGAAGCCCAACATAAACATGCCCAGAACTTAGAAGTTGAACAAGAATTAATAAGCACACGTAGGCAAGTTACAGATCTGCTACAGTACAGAGCTAAAATGGCAATTCAGATAGGACGTAAGTGTAGCTATGAATCCGGCAATAAATGCGGAAAACAACTAGCGAGAGCATTACGGGAAATACAATCCAAGACATACATACCTATAATTAGAAAAAAAGGTGGGGAGGAAGAACGAGTGCCAGAACAGATTGCTGGTGTGTTTGGCGATTTCTACTCCTCATTGTATAATCTGAATTTGAGGGCATCAGATCAAGCTAAGATAAATGAATACATAAGATCAAGCGAAATGCCGACTCTGACAAGTACTGCACATGAGGAGATGGAATCCCCAATCACACTAGAAGAAGTACAAAACACGATAAAACAGATAAAAAGTGGGAAAGCACCTGGTCCAGATGGACTAACAGCCCAATATTATAAGACGCTTATGCCGGAATTATGTCCATATATGGTTAAACTGTTTAATGAAATAGGAGACATATCGACTTTCCACTCAGATACACTTAAAGCTACAATCACAGTGATACAGAAAGAAGGTAAAGACCCGAAACAATGTGGAAGCTATAGGCCAATATCTTTACTGAACGCAGATTTGAAAATATTTAGCAAATTATTAGCCTTGAGGATACAACAGTATTTGCCCTCTTTGATTCATCAAGACCAAGTGGGATTTGTCCCAACAAGAGAATCAAGGGACAATACTATTAAGGCCTTAAACCTAATACATACAGTCAACTCTACCGATACCCCCTGTATATTTCTGGGAACAGATGCAGAAAAGGCTTTTGATCGGGTGGGGTGGGGGTTCATGTTCTCGGTACTCTGACATATAAAGCTAGGAGGGAAAATGATGGGCTGGATAACAAGCTTGTATGAAAAACCTACAGCTCAAGTAAGAGTAAATGGAGTGGTATCTACATCTTTCCCAATAACAAATGGGACCAGACAGGGATGTCCACTGTCCCCTCTGTTATTTTGCGTTGACCCTTGAACCACTTCTATGCAGAGTAAGGCTCAACAGGGATATCCAAGGAATAACCATAGGAGAAACCCATAATAAAGTCGCAGCATATGCAGATGATATGCTTTTTACAGTGACGAATCCGATAATCTCGCTCCCAAATCTGTAAGGAAATCGAGACATATAGTACATTATCCCACTTTAAAATAAACTGCTCCAAGTCAGAAGCCTTAATGATAGCAGTCCCAGAGAAAATGACGAGACTAATAAAATTAAATTATAAATTTAATTGGACGGACTATGGCTTGAAATACTTGGGAATAACGATCGCAACAAACTTCAATAAGATATATGAATTAAAGTTTGTACCAGTATTGAAGATGGTACGAGGATGCCTGGAGAGATGGCACAGGGGAATACATTCCTGGTTTGGAAGAAATAATATAATCAAGATGAATATTTTGCCAAAACTCCTGTACCTCCTCCAGGCAATCCCAATGTTAATACCAAGAATTTTTTTTAGAACTATACAAACATTATTTATGAAATTTATTTGGGCAGACAAACAACCAAGGATACGGAGGACATTATTAACATTACCAAAGCAATACGGGGGATTAGCAACACCAGACATATACAAATATTACCAGGCAATACATCTAGGTAGATTACTAGACTGGTGTCGACATGGAGATCAGAAAATATGGGTAAAATTAGAGCAAGCACAATGTAGGGAGCTACTACATAGAGCACCTTGGTGCTACAGAAATTTGACCTCAGATACGAAGCTACACCCTACAATAGGACCCACATTACAGATATGCTACCATCTCTTAGCTAAGAATAAGATATCGACACAGAACTCCCCTCTAGTCCCTATATTGGGTAACCCCCGATTTATACCAGGCATACAGAAAGGACCTTTTGATAAGTTGATTAAAAAAGGAATATATCAAGCTTCGTATTTCGTGAAAAAAGGTAAATGGCCAACAATGCAGGAGATGATAGATAGAAAAGACCCTTTTCAATTAGATTTCTGGAAGGCGGCACAATTAGGACATTTTCTAAAAACAGAGATAGTGCCAGAGTTACTAGAGCGAGACTATATGCCATTTGAGAAACTCTGTATGGAAAAGGAACCAATTACGCATGCAATCTCGAAAATGTACGCGTTACTGATTTAACCCGTAGAAAATTTTCAGGTACCCTTCTTTAGGAAGTGGGAAATAGACCTAGGAAGGACTTTTTCTGAGGAGCAGAAGAAAAATATGATACAATCAATTTTTAAAACAGCAACATGCACAAAACTACAGGAAACTAATTATAAAATTATCGCACAGTGGTATAGAACACCAGAAAAACTTCAAAAATATTTCCCTCATATATCAAATAAGTGTTGGAGGTGCCAGAAAGAAGTGGGAAATTTTTTACATATATTTTGGTCATGTCCAAAAATTAAGAAATACTGGAAAGAGGTACGAGAGATCGCTCAAAAATTCAGTGAAGTAGAAATACGGGAGGACCCAGCAGTATTCCTCCTGAACTTGTCAGAGACCTCAGGAAATATAGGTGGGAATTCCATCCTGTGTCACTTGGTAAATACAGCCAAGTCATGTATAACACTTAGGTGGAAACAAATACAACCCCCCAGTGTGAGCATGTGGTTGAAGAAAGTTGAGGAGGTGAACAGGATGGAAGACCTAATATGGACAGCCAGGAAAAGAAGGAAAACTTACTTGGAAATATGGACACCATGGAACCTCTATATCTCCTTGGAGGAGGGAAGGAGACAGATTGATGCGATTTAAGGGGGAGGAGGGGGAGATATAGGGGAAGGAGATGAGAACTCCCCCCCCTTTTTTTTTTTTTTTTTCTCGGGGGGGGGGGGGGGGGGAGAAGAATAGGGGGGAAAATATCAGGGGGGGAAGATGAGAAATAAGAGGATAACAATATAACTCTGGCCTGATTGGGAACAGTACCAACCTAGGACCAGACATGGGGTATGTGGGACTGAGAGTGAAGTCTCTATGATATTGCCCCGATATATTATATAGACTACCATTAACCTAGCCTGCTCTCTCTTTGGATTTATACATTACATTATAAAGGGAATAAGAGGCTAAGGGAATAGAATGAATTGTTATGCTCTTTTTGTTTATTATGTATGAATATGGAAACACGATCTATGACTCTTAGATTGTTTATGTAAAATTCTATTCTTGTTTACTTGAGGAAAAAATAAAATGGAAAGGGAAAAAAATAAATAAATAAAGAAATTGAAAAAACAAAATTTAGGCTTGGCTGGGAGCCAAGTCTGTGTTTAATCTGGGCCGGGGTGAGTGATCTAGGGAGGCTGGAGGACTCATAAGGCAACACCTCTGGTGCCTCCCCTTGCTTGCTGGAGCCTTGGTGAGGCTTCCGGAGGAATGGAAGGAAGGCTGGGAGGAGCTGCCTGGAATGTTAAGGAGGGCCCTGGCTGGTCCTCAGCAAGTGGGCTGATAGGCGGTGGGCCCCTCTTGAATACTCAGTCAGGCCAGCAGGGGCAGTGCAGAGTTTGGGTGGAAGCTGGAGATAGTGTTGAGGAGGCTGTCAGTGGCCCTTGAGGGTAGCCACCCCCTAGTCTGTCCTGTCCAGAGGCACGGGAGCAAGAATGAGGACAACAGGAGCCAGCTAGCACATCTGATGCCGCATACACACGATCAAACAATCGGGTGGAAAAGTCCGGCAAACTCAAGTCCGCCGGACAATCCCCCCCGTGTGTAGCCTCCAGCATACTTTTTTGACCCGAAAGTACGGCGGACTTAGAAAGTAGTTTTGCACTCCAATCTTCCCGCCGGACTCGCATTTCGGCGGACAATCCGGCCGTGTGTATGCCAGTCCGCCGTAGTTTTGAAATTAACTGACTTTTCCCGCCCGGAGAAAAGTCCGCTCATTTGAGCGGGTCTCCAGGTAGGCGGGGCCCGCGAAGGAGACGTCGCTGGCCCCGCCACCTGGTATGGACTTAAAGGGGAACCCCAACGCCAAAAAAAATCGGCGTGGGGGTCCCCCCAGGTCCACATTAGACCCTTGTCCTAGCACGCTACCTGGCCAGCCAGGAAAGGGGGGGCGAGCGAGCGCCCCCCCCCTCCTGAGCCGTACCAGGCCGCGTGCCCTCAACATGGGGGGGGTGCCCCCGAAGTCGGAAGAAGAGGCCGGTGGCGAGGAAGAAAGCTGGGCTCCTCCGCTAGTAAAAGAGCTAGAAGAAGATAGCGGAGGAGTCCGGCGAGAAGACCCCCCGAAGACGGAAGACCCCGGAGCTGTGCAATAAACTATTTTATCTTATGTGTTGTTTTTTTTTGTACTTTATTACACAGGTGAATGGGTAGGGGTACATTGTACCCCTTACTCATTCACATAGGGTGGGGGGGGCCGGTATCTGGGGGCCCCCTTAATAAAGGGGGCTCCCGGATTCTGATAAGCCCCCGCCCGCAGACCCCGACAACCAACGGCCAGGGTTGATGGGAAGAGGCCCTTGTCCTCATCAACATGGGGACAAGGTGTTTTGGGGTGGGGGGGCGCACGCCCCCCCTTCCCCAAGGCACCCCTCCATGTTGAGGGCACGCGGCCTGGTACGGCTCAGGAGGGGGGGCCGCTCGCTCGCCCCACTTTCCTGGCCGGCCAGGTAGCATGCTCGAACAAGAGTCTGATGTGGACCTGGAGGGACCCCCACGCCGATATTTTTCGGAGTTGGGGTTCCCCTTTAAGTCCATACCCGGTGGCGGGGCCAGCGATGTCTCCTTCGCGGGCCCCGCCTACCTGGAGAAGCGCTCGAAATGAGCGGACTTTCCTCCGTGTGTGTGGGCGAGTCCGTTCATTTCAAAAGTAGGGCGGATAGTACAACGGACTTAGTACGCCGTATTAGTCCGCTGAAAAAGTGCCATGTGTGGGCAAGTAGCTCGTTCGGAAAGTCCGACGGACAGTCTGGCGGGAAGTCCGCCAGACTAAGTCCGTAGGATAGTTCGCTACGTGTGTACGCGGCATGAGATATCTCCAGGCAGAACACAGCTGTGTGGCTGGTGAGTGTGGCAGTCTGAGAGGACTGTAGGAAGTAGCCAGGAGGGCTAGTGAAAGGGGCAGCTGTAGCCAGGTGGGCTGGCAGTGCCTGAAGAGGTGGTGCTGGGATCAGTAGTTACAGGTATGTAGCAGGACACTGGACTTTTTCTCTACGCACCAAAGGGGCCCGCAGTCCCTGCCTGTAAAGGGCTTTTGCTTGATCTGGCTGAGTGCCTTGCCACATTCATCAAACAGTGTTCCGGCTGGGTCTGAGTTGTTCCTGCAAGCAAGTGATGTACTGGAGGATGAGGAGTGTATACAGAGAGTGAATATATTTGAGTGTCCCTGAAGAGACTTTGTTCCAGTCAAGTGAGCATTCCATAATAACCCTATCCCTATTCAAGTTTATTAACCCCTAATAAAAAAAATAAAACGTTTCCAATTTCAAGCGAGCCTGTAGAAATTTGGTGTGCCTGGCTGTGCAGGACCCCTAGTCACCAGCGGCTCCTACGGGGGCTGCCCTACATAATGCAATGGTTGTTTGATGTATAAAGGGTGATGTGAACCTGTCACATGAAATAAACTACTAACTAAGGTGACACTGCTGAATCAAGATGCTATATCAGACACATGGGAATTACATTGTCTTATGTCTTCAACTGACACCTATACCTTCATTGGGAGAAAAAATAATGAAGCACGGCCTTTGTGTAATTTGAATCTGAAATCCAAAGTAAGGGATTCAGAATCTGCAAATATCAAATGCAATACAAATGAACCCAGAACGTAGGATGCTACAAGCCCAAAACACAAAGATGTAAATATCACCTAAAATATAGTGTACATTCCTCAGTTTCCTACCTGGCACTTTTACCCCCTTCCTAACCAGGAAAATTTTCAGCTTTCAGCACTGTCACACTTTGAATGACAATTGCGCAGTCACGCAACGCTGTATCCAAATTACATTTTGTATTTTTTTTACACACAAATAGAGCTTTCCTTTGGTGATATTTAATTACCACTGAGATTTTTATTTTTTGTTAAATATACAAAAATAAACATTTTTCATAGTTTGTTATAAAATTTAGCAAACATGTAATCTTTCTCCCTTTACTGATGTGCGCTGATGAGGTGGCACTGATCAGGCGGCACTGATAGGTGGCACTGACCGGTGGCACTGATGAGGCTACACTGATAGGCGCCACTGATGGGCACTGATAGTCAACTCTAATGGGCACTGATGGGTGGCACTGATGGGCTCTAATAGGTGGCACTGATGGGCTCTAATAGGTGGCACCGATAGGTGGCACTGATTGGCAGCACTGATGGGCACTGATTGGCAGCACTGGTGACCACTGATTGGGAGCACTGGTGGGCACTATTGGGACTGCACTGATAGTCAGGGCACTGATAATCAGTGCCCTGATTATCAGTGCCGATGTGCTTTTAGCCATTTATCAGCTCTCTTTTTCTCTCCTCATGCTGTCAGCATGAGAAAAGGAAAGCTGATAACCGTCTTGTGCTTACTTCTGCGATCAACTTTCATTGGACACAGCTGATTACGTGGTAAAGGGCTGCTGTGATTGGCCCCTTCCCCAGATCTGTGATCAGCTGAGTCCACAGGAGGTGCACAGACAGCAGGATTACGGGAGGACATCCATGTACGCCCTCCCGGCAAATTAAGCCTGCGCTGTAGCCGTCTTTCGGCTATAGGGCGGGAAGGTGTTAAACATATATATATTTTTTTTAAAAAGTACATAAATAGATCACCTTCCATGTCCAGTTTCAATATTTTATTATACTGTATATAGCATGCAAGAAAAATGACACATAATTAAAAACCATGGTATTGACTATAAAAAATAGAATACATCTCACATAAAGCAATCATGGCATTCAAGGTAATTCCTCCTCTATGGTGGTAATAAATATATGATTTAATGTTATAAAAAAAAAGGATACAAAGGGGCACAGAAAGGCTTATTTACAGTAAGAGCTGTGGAATAGACTCCCTAAAAACTAGTTCTGGCCAGCTCAGTAGATACCTGGTAGCCTCCTGGGGGAATTTACTGGAGCAAATTGCACCATGCCCGTAGGGCTTTTTTTTTTTTTGATCTTCCTTTGGGTCAACTGTGGGTTAAAGATTCTGTATTTTGTGTTTTTTTTATTCTGTTGGTTGAACTAGATTGACATTTTGTTTTTTTTTCACCCTGACTAACTTGGCAGCTAACTAAGGTCTTCATTCTCTACCTTTGTGGCTGCAGTATAGTAGCAGCCTCCTCTCTCCCTTTAACTCTGCAAAGTGGCAGTGGGTACCAGGCCTGGAGTGCACTGACTTTCAGCACCTGGTTCTGCAGGAAGATGGAGTGAAGTTGGGAGGAAAGAGATGTGGAGCAAGTTGGCAGAGCTTCCCATCAATGAGGACTCGGAGCCCCAGGTGAATGAAGACTGCTGAGCTGAGGGTCTCCCTCTGGCCTCTTGGGTTATATGGGAGCTCTTAGATTAGTATTATGGCATTAGGGGTATGTGGCGCATGTATCACAAGGCATGGTGCTGTGTGTATTGGGGTGCATAGGGCAGCATATATTATTTATGATACTGAAAGAACTATAAACGGCTCACTGTGATGTAATATTTCATTACAGCTTTATTTGCTTAATGTTACAGTACACTATACACTCTGGAGTGGCATTGACACTTTTGGATTATTTGGAAACAATTCTCCTTTAAATCCTAGTTCCACCTTAAACTATTTCACGTGCCCCTTGAAAAATATTTAAACCTTGTTTGCATTACTTTCTATACTGAATATGCATATCTGGGTATATCACAGATTAATAAATACACTTTTTACAGGTGTAAAACATCTGGAGACCGGTGGTATGTGGGAAACAGATGTGAAAAGGAGATCTGGAACAAAGGCACCGTGTGGACCATGTCTTCCTTATGTGCACTACTCTCTCTTTTTATGCTTACTCTTGTGAATGTAGTATGACATCCAATCAATGTGGGCTGTTATATTAAAATAAATAACATTTAAAGTGAAATTCCAAACACAAATGTTTGCTTGTTTGTTTTTGTTTTCTATAGAATAGAGTTACCACCTCTATCAGATTTTTACTGCTGACTGTGCCACCTTTGGAGAAATGCCCCCTCATTTCCTGTTTTGTCACTGGGACAGGAAATGGAGATACATCTGTCCAACAAAGCCACTAATAAATCATAAAAAACACTTGTTTTTTTGGAAAGTGCTATAGGATTGGAACCTCTGTGTCACTAGAACAGGAATCTCCAAACTATGGCCCTCCAGCTGTTGCAGAACTACACATCTCATGAGGCATTGTAAAACTCTGACAATCACAAACATGGCTAGGCATGATGGCAATTGAAGTTCCTGAACAACTGGAGGGCCATAGTTTGGAGACCCCTGCACTAGAAGATGGTGAGAGGGGAGATATCTTTAACAACCATACAGACAACAATAAATCACGACAGAGGTTCTTCTTCTAACCCACTTTGCCCTCAACTGAAAAAAAAAAAAGGATTTTGGCTGAAGTCTATGCTTTAATAAATACTACATTACCATGGTTCATTATTTCAGTAAATCGGTAAATTTGATTGCATTTGTAATATACTTTGTTCATTTCACTTTTTTTTAGCCCAGCAAAATCCACAAACCTGATGCATAAGGACTGACTATTAAAATATCTTCCTGGTAGCCTGGACTAAAGGCCATCTCCATATATTTTTCTTTTGATAACAATAGTCCAGTTTTGAGAGAGTTATTAGTGTGACCTTTTTAGGCATGATCATTGGTCTATAAATTTTTATATATTTTTGTAATAAAATATTTTGTTTTTAAATTTTTACATTGTACACAGTTGAAGGTAAATCTAAAGGAAATTGAAAAAGAAAACTGTATAATGTATGGACAACTTGAATCGGTAGTAGTAAACCGTAGTAAACCGCATCCAAAACACATCCGTTTTCAGGCAAGTATTCCCAAGAAAAGGATTTTCCTTGTAAGCCCTCCAGCATCATTCCGTCACCGTTGAAGGCGTTTCCATCTTCACCCAGTCCTCTTTCCAGGTTCACAGGCTTCAGCTATCTGATTGGCCATGCCAGTAATGATGTCACTCCCGCACATACGGATGGGAGTCGCTATTTATGGTACAACACTGAAGGGACAGCATGGGTATGCCGTTCCTTCAGCGCGCATTTGCAGGTGACGTCTCTGGCTGCATCTAAAGTAAATATCTCCTAAAGGTGTAGGAGATATTTACTGTACCTGTAGGTAAGCCTTATTATAGGGCAGAGACTTTGGTTTGTACACAGTGGAATGTGATATTCTTTTACTTGTGGCAAAGGTTTGCTTTATTACACAGAAGGAATTTCATATATTTTGTATGGTTCACTATATGTTCATAATTATTCACTTAATCTGGTGGTAGACTGTTTAATATTAGTAGGTTAATATTAGCACAATTATTAATTTAAAACATTTTATTTTTGCGTAGCAGTTCACATATATATAATTGCAGCTATATTATTTAGTTATCTTTTTAATATTTATTTCTCACATATTGTAATATTTATTCACATCAGCGCTTTAGTATATTTTTACACATTAATTTCATCAACACACCTACAAGGGAACAAAAAAACTAACAGTAAACAGTCACAAAGTCAAGCAAATTTTTACAGTACAGCAACATAAATGCAAGTACTTTTGGACCTGAACCCCACCAGGCATCTCAAACAGAATATCGCACTTGTAAAAAAGAGAACCAGAACCTTTGGAAGAGTATGTCTGATAATAAATTTGGCAGTACCTCCAGAGGCGGCTCTCTAATTATGCAAAGTAGGCGGTGGCCTAAGGCCTCGCCCTCCTAGGGTCCTCGCTCCTGCCTACTTTGCCTAAAGAGCCTCCTCTAGCTATCATCATACATCAGTCCCAGGTGCCTCCTCGTTCAGAGCAGAGGCGGCTCTCTAATTAGGCAAAGTAGGCGGTGGCCTAAGGCCTCGCCCACCTAGGGGCCTCGCTCCCGCCTACTTTGCCTAAAGAGCCGCCTTTAGCTATCATCAAACATCAGTCCCAGGTGCCTCCTTGTTCAGAGCAGAGGCGGCTCTCTAATTAGGCAAAGTAGGCGGTGGCCTAAGGCCTCGCCCTCCTAGGGGCCTCGCTCCCGCCTACTTTGCCTAAAGAGCCGCCTCTCGCTATCATCATACATCAGTCCCAGGTGCCTCCTCGTTCAGAGTACAGTCAGCCCGCCTCCTCTCTTCTCTGTAACACCCCGCCCCACTCCTGTCAAGAAAACTTCACTGGAAGTGGAACTGCAGTGCAGGTGTCCTTCCAGTCAGAACACCAGCAGACACATAGAAACCTTCAACTGGCCTGCCCCAACATCAAATCCTGTCCGTCCTTTCTTGTGCAAGGGCAGGGCACAGCTAGCATCTCAGCACAGGATCACCGAGTCTACCCTCCTTCCAGGGCGGGGCTTCCCTGATGGAGACGGAGCCAATTCAGCCTGTGTGTGCACTGTGCAGCCGATGGACTGAACTATGAGGGGACAGAGCCTTGCTATATGTGAGGTAAATGTGACTAGGGGGTGCATGTCACTATGTCACTGGGGGGGTGGTACATGTGACTGGAGGGGGGGTGGTACAGTGGTGTCAGTGTGCTCTGTCTCAGAACTGGTGTCAATGTGCTTTGCCTCAGCGATGGTGTCAGTGTGCTCTCAGCATTCGTGTCAGTGTGCTCAGCGCTGGTGTCAGTGTGCTCTCAGAGTTGGTGTCAGTGTGCTCTCAGCGTTCGTGTCAGTGTGCTCAGCGCTGGTGTCAGTGTGCTCTCAGAGTTGGTGTCAGTGTGCTCTCAGCGTTGGTGTCAGTGTGCTCTCAGCGTTGGTGTCAGTGTGCTCAGCGTTGGTGTCAGTGTGCTCTCAGCGTTGGTGTCAGTGTGCTCTTAGCGTTGGTGTCAGTGTGCTCTCAGCGTTGGTGTCAGTGTGCTCTATCTCAGTACTGGTGTCAGTGTGCTCTGTCAGCCCTGGTGTCAGTGTACTCTATCTCAGCCCTGGTGTCAGTGTGCTCTGTCTCAGTGTTGGTGTCAGTGTGCTCTCAGTGCTGGTGTCAGTGTGCTCAGCGCTGGTGTCAGTGTGCTCTATCTCAGCGCTGGTGTCAGTGTGCTCTATCTCAGCGCTGGTGTCAGTGTGCTCTATCTCAGACCTGGTGTCGGTGTGCTCTCAGCGCTGGTGTCAGTGTACTCAGCGCTGGTGTCAGTGTACTCAGCGCTGGTGTCAGTGTGCTCTATCTCAGACCTGGTGTCAGGGTGCTCTGTGTCAGCCCTGGTGTCAGTGTGCTCTATCTCAGAACTGGTGTCAGTGTGCTCTGTGTCAGAACTGGTGTCAGTGTGCTCTGTGTCAGAACTGGTGTCAGTGTACTCTGTGTCAGCCCTGGTGTCAGCGTGCTCTGCCTCAGCGATGGTGTCAGTGTGCTCTGCCTCAGCCCTGGTGTCCGTGTGCTCTGCCTCAGAGCTGGTGTCAGTGTGCTCTCAGAGTTGGTGTCAGTGTGCTCTCAGAGTTGGTGTCAGTGTGCTTAGCACTGGTGTCAGTGTGCTCAGCGCTGGTGTCAGTGTGCTCAGCGCTGGTGTCAGTGTGCTCTCAGCATTGGTGTCAGTGTGCTCTATCTCAGTACTGGTGTCAGTGTGCTCTGTCAGCCCTGGTGTCAGTGTGCTCTGCCTCAGCGTTGGTGTCAGTGTGCTCTGCCTCAGCGTTGGTGTCAGTGTGCTCTCAGCGTTGGTGTCAGTGTGCTCTCAGCGCTGGTGTTGGTGTCAGTGTGCTCAGCGCTGGTGTCAGTGTGCTCTATCTCAGTGCTGGTGTCAGTGTGCTCAGCGCTGGTGTCAGTGTGCTCTATCTCAGTGCTGGTGTCAGTGTGCTCAGCGCTGGTGTCAGTGTGCTCTGTCTCAGTACTGGTGTCAGTGTGCTCTCAGCGCTGGTGTCAGTGTGCTCTCAGCGCTGGTGTCAGTGTGCTCTCAGCGCTGGTGTCAGTGTGCTCTATCTCAGCGCTGATGTCAGTGTGCTCTCAGCGCTGATGTCAGTGTGCTCTCAGCGCTGGTGTCAGTGTGCTCTCAGCGCTGGTGTCAGTGTGCTCAGCGCTGGTGTCAGTGTGCTCTATCTCAGCGCTGGTGTCAGTGTGCTCTCAGCACTGGTGTGATTGAGCACATTGACACCAGTACTCTTAATATATGCAATTCATTTTTTTTTCTTGAATTATTTTTTCCCCCCATTATAGATGTGAATGGGGCCTCATGTCTAGGTTATGCCTAAGGCCTCACAAAGCCTAGAGCCACCTCTGGTAGGTTGGCAACACTGATCCCAAAGCCCGGCAACTGCGGCTGGATGCCACCATCTTGAATGTGAAGTCAGCAGCCCCAGTAGACGTAGAGCTGTCATTCAGTTGATTCTCTACACTACAGTATTCTCTGCATTCCTCTTTCGGCTGCCATATAGTACTAGGGATACAGTATTTTCTTTTAAAGAATAACCTTTACTGGACAGTGCTGACCAATCAGAATCCACCTAGCCCATACTGTGAGTGCTGGAGGAGAAGAGTGAAAGGCAGGATTTCAAATCCCTGGACCGGTAAAGCATTATCCCGATGCCCGACAGCGGGTAATCATGGAACCCTGGTACAACGGGACTGGGGAGGGGGCCCAGTGTACAGTAAGTTCACCTTACAGATTTTCTGTAAAGGTGAACAAACCCTCTAAAGGAGAGTATTGCAGCAAAAGTGGTTTATATTTAAAGTGATATTAAAGGCTTGCTTTTTTTTTTTTTTAAATAACAAACGTGCTATACTTACCTGCTCTGTGTAGTTATTTGGCACGGAGCAGCTCGGATCCTTCTCTTCTTGGGTCCCATGTCGGTGCTCTTGGCCCCTCCCTTCTGCCAAGAGCCCCCAGAGCGAGCAGCTTGCAGTAGGGGGACCCGGGGCACAGCTCAGCGTGGCCATTCACACAGAGAGTTGCTGCTAATGGTGGGTGTGGTCAGGTTGTGCTTACAGTGGGAGGAGCTTACAGTGGTATGGTTAGACCCTTTATGACCAAGGTCAAAACAAAAATAATAGATATAAAAAGTTTCACTGCCACAAACAGAGAGCAGGCAGGCTCTTTATTGCAGAAGAGACATGCAATGCACATGTGCAGCTCAGCTTACACCTCTGGCCTGGTCTCTGTGTGCTGGAATGACTGATTCCTGTGCATGCGCAGGAGTGATGTCATACTACGCTGACCCATGAAGAAGACTGGAGACCGCCACACAGCTGAAGATGCTGGCACCATTGAGGGGCGTTGTCACTGAAGCAAAGGTAAGTTTAGTTCTGTAAAGTCCTTATAAAGTCTGGAAATCTTTTACCTTAATGCATTCCCTGCATTAAGCTAAAAAGTGTCCCAGTGTTTGTATCGCCCAATCACCCCATTCTATACTTACCTATGTCCTCTCTCAATCCAGCGCTGTGCCCGTCTGCAGTGGCGCTCTCCTCTCCCTCTCTCTGCTCACAGAGGCAGCAGAAGGAACCATTGACTCCTGCCAATCGAATCCTGTGAGCAGAGGGCAGGCAGTGTGGGCCAAAAGACATGCACATATAGTATCCCCCTTAATGCAGACCCCCACAGTAAAGACACTCCCCTTAGTGCAGACCCCCCATCAGTATAGAACCCCCCTCAGTGCAGACCCCCATCAGTATAGTATCCCCCTTAGTGCAGACCCCACAATCAGTATAGAATCCCCCTTAGTGCAGACCCCCCATCAGTATAGAATCCCCCCTTAGTGCAGACCCCCCATCAGTATGGAATCCCCCTTAGTGTAGACCCCCCATCAGTATAGAATCTCCCTTAGTGCAGACCCCTACAGTATAGACACCCCCTTAGTGCAGACCCCCATCAGTATAGACACCCCCCTTAATACAGACCCCCCATCAGTATAGACACCCCCCTTAGTGCAAACCCCTGCAGTATAGACACCCCCAATTAGTGCAGACCCCCCCATCAGTATAGAATCCCCCTTAGTACAGACCTCCCAATCAGACCTCCACTGCAGGTGTGGGCATCATCCCTGTATAACCCCCGGAAGCTGAGTAGGCACATCTGCGTACACTCGGCGGGAAGGGGTTAAATAAAAAACGGTGTCACTTTTATTCCTATAACAAGGAATGTAAACATCCCTTATAATAGAAAAAAAGCATGACAGGACCTCCTAAATATGAGATCTGGGGGTCAAAAAGACCTCACATCTCATATTTACACTAAAATGCAATAAAAAAACTAAAAAAATTTTGTCATTAAAATTTTTTTTTTAAATGTCCCTTTTAGAGCTATGGGCGGAAGTGACGTTTTTAAGTCTCTTCTGCCCTGCAATGTTATTTGAGATGGGTGGCGGCCATCTTCCCCTCACTCATCTCCATACTTAGCAAGGGGCAACATCCGATTGCCTCCGCCGCTGCCGACGGCTCCGCTAAGCAGCGGAGGGCACTGGAGCATGGCTGGGGGGGCCCCTCTCCCACCACCGATAGAAGTGATCTTGTGGCGAATCCGCCGCAGAGACCACTCTTATCGGAAACCGGACCTGCTGAAGAAGAGGATACCGGGGTTATGGCAGCTAGCAGCTTCCATAACAACCATATTCCTCTTCAAAGTTAGGACGTATATGGGCGCGCTGCGGTCTGGAAGGGGTTAGAATGGACAGAACTGTACGGTGCTGCCAGACGTCGTGGTTTTGCGTACCTGAAAACATTCCGCGCTTTCCTATGTGTGGGGGGACATTAAGAGGTGATGGTGCGCCATGTGCATCTTCTAAAGGGCAGCACATATTTCCTGCGGGTTGGGGAACGTGTGCGATTAGCGTGTGTTTCCCATCCCGCATATGTGTGATTCTAGTCTTAGTAGTTCATTTTTTATTTTTTTGTTGTAAACTCAGCTTCTTCGCTGGTCTTCTGGTCTCCAGCGCCGCCATCTTGACTCTGGGAAGCCGGCTGTGACTTCCTGCTGTTCCACAGCTGGCACCCCACCGCTCATGTGCGAGATCTTGGCACCCCAGATGTTTTGGAACTACATTTCCCATGATGCTCAACTACACTGCAGAGTGGCTGAGCATCATGGGAAATGTAGTTCCAAAATATCTGGAGTGCCAAGGTTCGCCATCACTTTCCTAGGGCATGAGACTTGTCCCAGGAGGCTGCGGGAGGGGGGGAGCCGAACCTCGGTTTTTCTCACCTAGGGGGGAGAAGCAGAAGTGGGATCGGGTACCTGTCAGAAAAAGGAACCCACTCCAAAAAAAAAAGTTGCTATAGCGGTAGAGGAGGGGGGAGGAGGATGGGCAGAACTTCACTTTTTAATCACAAATCTACAAATATTTGTAAATCTATAGCAAAAGGTCGCCCAGTATTGGGATGGCAGGGATCACCTATGCACTCAAAACATCTCACTGATGCTTTGGCAGTCTGATTGGCACCAGTTTGGTTCCTTATTCTGTCAGTAATTCCTCTGATAAATGTCACTCACAGGCACTTCACTAGAGCTGATCATCAGCATCAACCTTCTGCTTTACACATTCAGGATGGCAAACTGCAGGCTCAGAGCTCTGAGCAGAGCGACCTCGTGTGGTGAATATGCACCATCACATGTGAGCTGAAGATGCTTTATCTATCTTTCACCAGAAGGGGTCAGTGCTGCTCATATTCTTTATTGTTTAACTAGTTGCTGACCGCCGGCCGTCAAATGACGGCAAGGCGGCGCACCTATTGTGGCGGGAGGCCGTCATATGACGGCCTCCCGTTTAAACAGGGAATGCGCGCGATCGTGCGCGCGCATCCCTTTTTTTTCGGTGGCGGCGTGTCACGGAGACACCGCTCGCCACCGAAGGGGGTGAACAGCCATTCGTTATGGCTGTTTACGATGTGATCGGCCGTGATGAAGTACCTGTCACAGTCCATTAGAGTACCGAGTACCTGTCACAGTCCATTAGAGTACCCGAGTACCTGTCACAGTCCATTAGAGTACCGAGTACCTGTCACAGTCCATTAGAGTACCGAGTACCTGTCACAGTCCATCAGGGTACCCGAGTACCTGTCACAGCCCATCTGAGTACCCGAGTACCTGTCACAGTCCATCTGTGTACCAGAGTACCTGTCACAGTCCATCTGAGTACCCGAGTACCTGTCACAGTCCATATGAGTACCTGTCACCGCCCTTCAGAGTACCCAAATACCAGTCACCAAACCATCAGAGTACCTGTCACCAGGCCATCAGAGTACCCGAGTACCTGTCACCAGGCCATCAGAGTACCCGAGTACCTGTCACCAGGCCATCAGAGTACCCGAGTACCTGTCACCAGGCCATCAGAGTACCCGAGTACCTGTCACCAGGCCATCAGAGTACCCGAGTACCTGTCACCAGGCCATCAGAGTACCCGAGTACCTGTCACCAGGCCATCAGAGTACCCGAGTACCTGCCACCAGGCCATCAGAGTACCCGAGTACCTGTCACCAGACCATCAGAGTACCCGAGTACCTGTCACCAGACCATCAGAGTACCCGAGTACCTGTCACCAGACCATCAGAGTACCCGAGTACCTGTCACCAGACCATCAGAGTACCCGAGTACCTGTCACCAGGCCATCAGAGTACCCGAGTACCTGTCACCAGGCCATCAGAGTACCTATCTCCAGCCCATGTCTCATAGAATATACATTGGGGTGTTTGCTTTCCAAAATGGGGTCATTTTGTGGGTAATTTCACTGTCCTGGTGGTCCAGGACCTTCAAAAGTGTGATGGGTAGGAATGAAATGAGATGTGTCATTTATGCTCCTAGAACGCCTGAACGTACTACTTCAATGTTCGGCCTCTCTATGTGGCCAGGTTGTGTAAAAGTCCTACACATGTGGTATCGCCATACTCGGGAGGAGTAGCAGAATGTATTTTGGGGTGTAATTTTTGCTATATACATGCTATGTGTTAGAAATATCTTATAAATTGACAATTTTGTGTAAAAAAAAATGCGTTAAATTTTTTTTCCACATATTCCAAAAACTTCTGGAAAAAAATGAACCGTTCAAAAGACTCATTATGCCTCACAGATTATACGTTGGGGTGTTTGCTTTCCAAAATGGGGTAATTTTATGGGAAATTCCATTGTCCTGGTACTCCAGGGCCTTCAAAAGTGTAATAGGTGGTTGAGAAATGAGATGCGTAATTTTTGCTCGTAGAACGTCTGAAGGTACTACATCAATGTTAGTGCTCTGTATGTGGCTAGGCTGTGTAAAAGTCCTACACATGTGGTATCGCCGTACTCGGGAAGAGTAGCAGAATGTATTTTGGGGT
This sequence comes from Lithobates pipiens, assembly GCF_037356315.1. Classification (NCBI taxonomy): domain Eukaryota; kingdom Metazoa; phylum Chordata; class Amphibia; order Anura; family Ranidae; genus Lithobates; species Lithobates pipiens. The sequence goes on from NW_027507764.1 coordinate 196,198,925, forward strand.
GTAATTTGTTGTATGCATATGCTGTGTGTGAGAAATAACCTGATAATATGACAATTTAGTAAAAAAAAATAAAAAATCTTCATTTTGCAAAGAATTGTGGGAAAAAATGACAACTTAAAAAAACTCACCATGCTACTTACTTAATACCTTGGGATGTCTACTTTGTAAAAAGGGGTCATTTGGGGGGTATTTGTACTTTCCTGACTTGTTAGGGCCGGTTCACACAGCAGGCGAGGCGAGGCGAGGCGACTCCGACTTGCCTCGCCGCGACCTGCCGCGGCCTCAGCGGTGACTTGCAAATGACTTCTGTATAGAAGTCAATGCAAGTCGCCCCGAGGTCGCCCAAAAGTAGTACAGGAACCTTTTTTCTGAGTCGGAGCGACTCGAGTCGCTCCTCTCAGAACGGTTCCATTGTACAGAACGGGGGCGACTTGCGAGAGCGAGGCGAGGCGAGTCGTGTCGCCTCGCATCGCCCGCTGTGTGAACCGGCTCTTAGTGTCTCAAGAAATGAGGTACACCTGATGTACTGAAGGCCTGATCAGAAGTGATCAATTTTCAGTGATTGGCACCATAGTTTGTAGACTCTATAACTTTCACAAAGACCAAATAATATATACTAATGTGGGTTATTTTTACCAAAGATATGTAGCAGTATAAATTTTGGCCAAAATTTATGAAGAAAAATTACTAATTAGCAAAAATGTATGACAGAAACGAAGAAAAAGGCATTTTTTTCACAAAATTTACGTTTTATTTTATTTATAGCACAAAAAATAAAAAACCCACTAGTGATTAAATACCACTAAAAGAAAGCTCTATTTGTGTGGAAAAAAGGACGCAAGTTTCATATGGATACAGTGTAGGATGACTGAGTAATTGTCATTCAAACTGTGAGAGCGCTGAAAGCTGAAAATTGGTCTGGTCAGGAAGGGGGTGTAACTGCACTGTACTGAGGTGGTTAAAAGTATTACTGATTAAAAAAAAAAATAATAATAAAAAAAAAAACTCCATACAAATAATTATTGAGTTTCTCCCTTATAAATAAGTGCAATTATTACAACACAATTATTACAACACATTTTTACATATATTATGCTCCAATCAATCTTTTAAAAATCTGCAATGCAATGTTACAAATAATTATCCTATAAATGCGATGAAATCAAACAGAAAAGATTGTGAATATGTGATGAAAAAAAGGGTTAAATTAAATATGAACAAAGAAAAGTAATATAAAAGAAATAAATAAGAGTGTAGAAAAAAAAAATAATAATGATAATAATTAAAAAAAAATATATATAAATAAGAGTCTATAAAAAAGTTACAATATATAAATATATATGAAAACATTTCATGAATTAATATATAATATAATAGATAAGGGTGTATAAAAAAATAACAATAGTTAATAAATATAAAAATAACTATAAATACAGGTGTATAAAATAGTGAATAAAAATAAATATTGATAATAGCCAAATACCCTCTGAGTGCTCTACTTCTACGTTCTTTCTATGCAAATTCAGTATCTTTTTGTTTATTGCCAATGTTATCATTTTCTTTTTGTGTGTTTATGGAAAAAAACGTAATCACGTTTCAAAAAATAAAAAAAAATAAAGGTGTCTAAACACAAAAAAAAGAAAAAGGATTAAATCTAGAAAATAAAAAAAATAAGGGTGTGTGTAAATAAAACAATCTGTCATATATAAAACAAATATAAATAAGAGTGCATAAAAATAATAAATATGATAAATAGTAAATATAGAAATAAAAATTGTGAATAAAGGGGTATAAAACAATAAATAAAAACCTTAAACATAATTGTATTTATTTATTTTATATTATATTTATGTTTTTTTTGCCAATGATAATAAAATGGTAATAAAATAATAAAAACCTTAAATATACTTTTTTATTTTCTATTATATTTATGTTTTTTTATTTATTTAATTTTTTAAATTTTTATTCTTATTATTTAGGGTGCTCTGCAATAAAAATGTAAATAAATGGGGTATAAAATAATAAATAATAATGTTAAAGATAATATTTTTTTATTTTCTGTTATATTTCTGTTTTGTTTTGTTATGTTTATTTCGATTTTTATTGTAGAGCTGCCTGAATAATTAGAGTGAAAGATATATATATATTTTGTTTTTTTAATAGGGTAAAAAAATGCCAGGCTGTGTATCACTGTATTATCTGAATGCTCTAAGTCGGCTATTCACTGCTATCTTGCCAGCCCAGTACTGGTCAGTGTGATAGACATTGCCATCATCGATCAGTGGTGGACCAGGGTATAGTCGTGAGCCACCAGCAATGCTAATGCTGAATTATGGCACTAGCAGTGGTGGACCAGGGTATAGTCGTGAGCCACCAGCAATGCTAATGCTGAATTATGGCACTAGCAACGGACACCCGCGTGACTTGGCAGGGGGTGGACTAGAACTCATGGACATACGCAATCCAACAGCAGCCCGCGCCTTTGGAAGGCGGCGCGCATTGTCACACGCCACCGCTCCTGGCTGATATACCAGAGACATTTCTTTATCTAGAAGCTAGTTTCTCAGTGCCGTTAGCAGCTCAGCATTGCCATCTACAGGCATTACTGAGAATTATACCCGCACGCTGCTGAGCTGAAGAGACGCTCTCTGCTCTATGAGACCTGCGCACAAGCTGTAGCTGGCTTTGCTGATGCCTGCCTCGGAAGGACCCTGTTGTACTGTCCATAACGTCGCTTAGCAACCGCCCGTCTTTGCCAACCGGAGTGCGACCATAGTAACCCACAGACTGCAACATGGCAGAGGGAGGGGAGCCGATCGTCAGACCCAGAAGGATCTTTATTCAATCCGGGGCGTTAATATAGATAAAGTAGGCACAATTCTTTTTTCTTTATTGAGTGGCATTTAGTTCACACCAGAATGCCGGCTTGGAAGCCGCACGTTTCCTGCACCACCTTCAAAACGCACCACAGTTGTGATTTGCAGCGGGGTGTTAATGTTACGTCATGAAATGCTGGTCGCACGCGCAGGGCACTCGCCTGCACCAGACCGCGTGCTACAGAAGTACTATGCCATCCGCTTGCTGTGCGTTTCCCTTAAAGGAGTACATGACCTGCTTTTGGTGCAGTTCGGTGCGACTCGGTCCATTCACAATGAATAGGCTAAAATCGCACACCGCACGTGAATGGCAGAGGAACGCTCAGTACGTTGTTGTGCCATTCCGTGGTGTGGACCGGCCCTTCACTCATTTGTATGCGGAGGCCGAGCTGCAATGCCACTTCATGTGAGCTCTGGTGCATTGCGAGAAAAATGCTCCAAGTCTGCGTTTAAAAAAAAAATGAATATAAATAAGGGAGTATAAAAAAAATGCAAACAATATATATTTGTGAATACATTTAATGAATAAATATAAAAATAAATAAGGGGATATATAAACAATAATAAAATAGTTAATAAATGTAAAAATAATTATAAATAAGGGGGTATAAAATAATAAATAAGGGCGAGCGATTAATAATGCCCATACACCTCCTGGGGGCTCTACTTCTACCTGCTTTTTATGCGAATTCAGTAGCACAAGGCAGCTTTGTGGTGTGAACAGGGCACAGAGATAATAATGGTTTTCTATGGTCCTGTGTGGTGACCGGTGCTGATAAAGTGCAGAAAAATGCATCCAGTGTGAATGAGCTCTTAGGTGAGGTTGTCACTTATTTTTTTCAAGCCAAACCCGAACACTCTAGCAGCGCACAGTACGTTTTTTGTTTTTGTTTTAGGGTGCTTTCACACTGCAGCCGCCCGAGCACAGGATTCAAAACCCGGACTGTCCGGGTGAATCTCGGACAGGTGGTGACCCTACTCTTAGGCCTCAGCTATCCACACCTCTGTGTGAAGGACCGTCTTTGCCCGCATCCATTTATGTCTATTGGGACGCAGTAGCAGCATGGATATAGCCACCGGGGCCAGCTTGGCAGTCGTGCAGGGGCATGTCTCTGAACGTCTGTGCAGGCACTGCGTCCCAGTAGACATAAACCATACTGCTTGTACCCAGAGGCATAAAACACTTGGGTACCCCATGCAGGCATGGGGGGGGCCCTTAGCATAGGTACGTCTGTGTGAATGAGGCCTTTAACCTCTTGCCAACCTGCTGCAGTACCTATACTGTGGGGGATTGGCTCTTTCAGGCATGGTAAAGTACCTGTACATCGGGGCTTTCTTCCGGGTCCGCTCTCTCACGCATGCGTGCGCACCCAGAAACCCGAGCTGTCATTCACTGCAGCAAAAGCCAAGCAGTGGGTCTTAGCCAATGATTTATGGCCGGGACCCACTGATCGGCTGAGCGAATGACAGAAGAGAGCAACAACACAGAGCTCTCTACAGACGGCAGCAACGTGCCGCTTTTTTTTCTCCCTGCAAAGTAGGGAATAAAAATCAGAACATTACTTAATAAAAATCAGCACATTGTACATACAGTAACCATTGTCAGGCACACAGTTAACCTTTTGATCTAATGTTAACCCCTTTCCCAGTCAGTGTCATTAGTACAGTGACAGTGTATATTATTAGCACTGATCACTGTATTAGTGTCACTGGTGGTGTCAGCATCAGTTTGGCTGCTTTCACACCGAGGCGTTTTTTAGGTGTGTTAGCGCTAGAAATAGCCTCTAATGCCTGAAAACCTCCTCCCTATTCATTCCAGTGTGACTTTTCACACTGGGGCGGTGCGCTTGCGGGACATTCTGAAAAGTCCTGCAAGCAGCATCTTTGGGGCAGTTTGGGAGCTCTGCATACACTGCTTCCAAAACTCCCTGCCCATTGAAATGAATGGGCAGCGCTGCCAAAGCTCTGCGACATGGGCGCTTTTAACCCTTTCTTTGGCCGGCAGTGGGCTAAAATTAGCGACGCTTTACCGCTAACGCGGAGCGACTACAGTGTGAAAGTAATCTAAGTGTCAGATTGACCGTGCACTAAGGGAGTCCCACTATAAGTTGCTGATCGCCACCATTACTAGTATAAATAAATAAATATAAACTCTAGTATATATCCCATAGATTGTAGACGCTATAGTTTTCATACAAACCAATCAATATACACTTTTTTTTATTTTTTTACCAAAAATATGTAGCAGGATGCGTTTTGGCCAAAATATAAGAAGAAATTAAATTTTTTTATTTTTTTATTGGATATGTTTTATAGCAGAAAGTAAAATATATATATATTTTTTGCTTTTTTTAATATTTTCAGTCTTTTTTCGTTTATATAATAAAAAATAAATAATGCAGTGGTGATCTAGTACCACCAAAAGAAAGCTCTATTTGTGTGAAAAAAAAATATATAAATTTTGTTTGGAGACAGTGTTGCATGACTGCGAAATCGGCAGTTAAAATAACACCGTGCCATATAGCAAAAAATGGCCTGGTCATGAAGGGGGATAAATCTTCCCGGAGGTCTAGTGGTTTAGTGTATCTAGATCCAAAATCTTTTTTTTCTTTTTTTCTGGATAGAGTAGGAAGAGTTTTAACCCCTGCTAGGTTATTATTATTTGTGCACCACTGGGGAGATTTCCCTTCACTTCCTGTCCTAGAGATGCAACAGAAGGTTAAAAGTAAATCTCTAAATGTGATTGGGGTTCTTCTCTTAGATAGTTCACCCAGTAAAGGAGTCAGTACGATTGATAGTATACAGTGTCATCATTTGTAGGAGCTGGTTGTAGACATACCAGTGATGTAACTAGAAGGTGGAGGTGGAGGCGGGTGTAGTGGTATAGGTGGTGGCTGATGGACAGCAGCAGGAACAGCAGGTGGAGGAAGAGTGAGTTTTGTCAAATCAGCGGTTTCTGGAACGTTGGCGGCATCACCCTCTACTGCCCCAATTCCAGGCACCAGAGGAGGTTTTCACTCTAGAGGCCACAAAGAAGAAGAAGCGTGTGTAATTACGTGCAAACGTTCGGTTGGCGCGAGTGCGTCCACGTGTTCGTATTGGCGTGCGTCCGTTCGTACCAGGACTCGCACGCCTCTGATGGGGACACCGTGCATGATCCTTGGGACGAAGGTGAACTGCTGCTACACGGGGACGGATCTTCACATGGTGAGTTCTCTGACACCAGGAAAGGTACATCAGAATGCGGATGCCCTTTCTCGGGTCTATTGTCACTTGGCTCGTGGTGTCCAGACCCCTGGCTTGGAACAGGGTATTTCAAGGGGTTAATTGAAGAGGGCAGTTACTTCCCCTTCAGACCTGCTTATTGCCAGCTGGGCTGAAAATGTTAGAGGGGAGCTGTTTGAGTAGGAGAGAAAGAGAGACACAGCAGCATGCTGTGTGAAAGGATCCTTTGCTGTATTGCGTACCTGCTGGGGTGAGCAAAACCATATCAGAGACTGTAGCTCTGGCTAGAGCCATGTACTTTATCTATATATCAGCCTGTTGGTTAAAGAGATTGAACTTTTCCTACATCTGCACCTGTGTTACAAGACAAGTCTGTTGTTTCTTCTGTTTATTTTGCTGAATAAAGCCATTTTTACTTTACTGAACTATTTGAGCCGGCTCTTTACCCCTCCGATCGCCTACAAATGATTTATATCTATATATCTATATATATATAGATATATATATATATATATATGGCCTAAGTCTAGATGAATCACCCACACTTAAAGGGGCTGCTACACATTTTTTGTTTTCTTTTTCATACACATTATTTGAAGTGTATTGGGATAGGCTCTAGTGCATCTAATAAATTGTTTTTGATATATAACCAAATGTAATGTACTTCGGCTTCTTTCATTGTCTTTGTGTATTAGTTATACAGGCTTATCAGCGCCTCAACAGAGACAGAAAACCATTATCTCTTCTTTATTTCTACAGATATTTCCCAATTAAGACAGACACAACCATTGCCGCCACCCACATCACCACCACCCAAAGTGCCAGTCCTGTGCGCACAAAATAACTGTTTGAATGATGGAATCTGTGTTCTGGAAAACCAGCAGCCGGCATGCAGGTAAAAATGTCTTGCCTCAGTGCAGGAGTGTCAAACTCAATTTCATTGTGGGCCACATTGCATCAGCATTATAATTGCCCTTAACCACTTGAGACCCGCGCTATAGCCGAATGACGGCTACAGCGCGGATCTCCTTTGCCGGGACGACGTCTGCAGGTAAGCTGCACTTGTAAACCCAGAAGGCTTCGGGGAACAGAGGGCAGATAGGGTGACCATTTACAGCCAGGTGACTTCAAGTAATTGTAGCACCCTCTAGTGTAGAGTGCTAGGCTGTACATAGATTTCTTTTTGTAATATAGGTAAATTTAGGCTTGGCTACTCTTACCTCCCCCACTATCAAGCGGTCGGAAATTACCTGGATCTCAGTGTGTACTTGCTGGATCTCAGCACGGTGTGTCTCCTCCACTCTCTTAATGAGAGCCTCTATATCGGCTTTCGTTGGTAGAGCCTGGATTAAGCTCTTCAGATCCTCCGCTTCCGATCGTATACTACGAGGGGTGACTTCCTCGTATTCCTCTTTGCCGTTCCCGGCCTCGGTTGGGCTTTTCGTCTCCCCCCTATTCGTCCGCGCACTCGCCTCCGCTTCCGATCGTTTAGTGCGAGGGGTAGCTCCTTCGTTTTCCTCTCTGCCATTCCCAGCCTCGATTGAGCTTTTCATCTCCCCCCTGTTTGTCCGAGCGCTCACCACCTCGGGGGGCTTAGCTACGTCCGTAGTCTCCGCGATATGCCCGGCAGCTGACATCCGCCTCGGGGAGAAATACTGCTGTATAGCGGGTTGTGGGGCACTGCACCCTGCAGCTCTACGCGAGGTTTTCGTTTCTCTCTGTCTAGGCGCGCTCATTCCGGGATCCTCAGGTGCAAATCACCTATGACTGGCGGTTCAGCTAGGAGCACAGACTCTGCACGCCCTCACTCAGCCATGCTCAGACCACACCCCCCTAAGCAACAGATTTGAAGGAAAAATGGAGAGAGTGGAAAGGGAGAGCAAAGAGCAGGGTGAGACGTTGGTGAAGATGCAGCTTCAGATCGAGGAACTTGAAGATCGTAGTCGTCGCTGCAACTTGAGGCTCCGAGGAGTCCCGGAAGTCGCTGAGCAGGAGGACTTGCAGGAGAAGGTAATGAGCATTTTTCACATGATTTTAGAGGGTAATGTCCCGCCTAACATGGATTTGGACAGAGTACACAGGGCGCTAGGGCCTAAATCAGCAGACCCGCAAAGGCCCAGGGACATAATTTGCCGCCTCCATAGATACGCGCATAAGGAGACTTTGCTGAGGAAGGCATGGTTGGCTGGCAATATTGAGATAGAGGGATCAGTAGTGAAGCTCCTACCTGACTTATCCCGGGCCACACTACAGCGCAGAGCACAGTTGCGTGCTGTCTTGGACTGTGTACGGCGGGAGGGACATGCATACAGATGGAAATACCCTCTTGCTGTGGTAATAAGAAAAGGAACATCTACATGCACACTGAGACTATACAGCGATCTTCCAAAATGATTTGCCTTTATAGGTGTGGAGCCGTTTATGGTGCCGAACTGGAGACTCCCACTCTCTCAGCTACAGAGAAAAAAACCAGAAAGCACAGGAGGGAAAGAGAGGGAGTGGGAAAGATGAGAAAGACATATTACAGCACAATGAGACTTGTGTTAGAAATTAAGCTAAATTAACTCATATCCCTGAACCTATCCTTTTTTTTTGTTTCTTTTGTGCGCCTGTTGGGGCTTTTTCCCTTCTCTGTTTCCTTTTTTTCGTAGCCTCATCCCATAGGTTTTCAACTTGTCTAATTAATTCCCTCCATGATGATTTAAGAAGTATGGGAGGAGAGAGATATGCTCTTAATTTCTTTTTTTGGATTAGGATGAATGGAGATAATGAGGGATGAGGTGGGGGCAGCGGGTGGGTGGGGGGGGTCGGAGGGGGGGACGGGGGGGGGGATACAGGTGGAGAGTCTAAGATAAATACACAAATAAGATTAGGTAATTATAATAAAGGGGGGGGGGGGTTCAGGTCCCTGGGGGGGATTCACATGACCGAGGTTCCTAGAAGAGGTGGTCACTTAGGAGAGTAATATAATTTACTATTATAATTTACTAGGGATAAAGAGGGGGAAAATGGGATGATAGGGGTTGCAGTGGTTTCTTCTTTTTTTTTTTAGAAGTGTTGGGAGGAGGGGGGGATTTAATATAATACATAATATTTTTTTTCTTTGGTTTTTTCTTGTTTTTTGGGGGGGGAGGGAGTAATGGATGTGGAGGGTCAGTAAATATATATGGGAATGATGGTGCACAGGGGATGGTTTAGACTTGTGAGGGTTGAGAGGGTGGGATAAGGAGGGATATTGAGCTGGGGGGGAGAGTATATAGAATTAGGACACAAGAAACTGTTGGTTTCTTTTTTTTTTTTTGGTCAATCACTAATCACCAATATTAGTAACTTTTAATATCACCACTAACAAAATAAAGCACATAGCTAGGGACCTGGGGGAAACGGAGGGTTTACGGATTGGGACCAGACCCCCCTACCTGAACTTAAGGATGAATAAAATAACTTTATAAGATGTGGCCTCCGGCCCCCCCCCCTCTCTTTCTCCCTTTCTCCTTCTCCCCACCTTGCCTCCCCTCCCCCCTTTGAGGAGGAAAGGGAGAGAGGGAAAGGAAAAAGGGGAGGAAAAAGGGAAGGGAAAAGGGAAAGAAAAAAAAAAGAAAATAAATTTTTTTTTTTTTTTTTTTTTTGGGATGAGGAGTGTAAGGTATTATATTGTATTGTTGCTTTATTTTATTATGGTACGTTTTTTTTTTTTTTTTTGGAACAAGGTCAATACACAATATGGCTCTTGGAGGAAGGAAGAGAGAAACGGAGAGGAGACATGGGAAAGGGGGGGGGGATTGATATAAATTATATATACAGGAGAGGCTTAAGCTTTGGATAAATATAGAGATGGGTACATGTATGAATTTACAAACACAGGTGCAGCTGTGAATGTGTGTCTCCATACATGTATATGCAAGGGTATAGGTGTATATATGTAAAAGTATATACGTAGATGTGAATGGACAGACATAATTAACTTTGCCTCTACTATGGCTTCTGTCTCCCTTTTTTTTTTTTTTTTAACCCCCCCTCTCTTAAAAGAGCCATGTTGGAGTAGACACAATCTATGTGGAGAAGTAACAGGTGACAGTAGAAAACATGATATTATAAAAGACTGGCGGAGGGCACGGGGGGAGCTCGCCCAGGAGCAGCCAGGCACAACCACAAAACCCCATTAGGTAAACACTCATAATCCGGAGGGTCCGGAAATTGAGTGGGTAAAAGCAGTAGAGCTTTGAGATTCGTGGGGAGACCGTTGGTAAACGGCCAACCCAGGGATTGGTAGTGGGGGAGGGAGGGAGGGAGTAGCAGATTGGACGGGAGGGAGGGGGGCGGGAGGGGGTAGGGTTAGAGGGGGTTCTCCCCCCCCCTTTTTTTTTTTTTTTTTTTTTTTGCACCTTTACTTGTCTCTGCCTCTTTCCCCAAGGAGATATGGAAACTTTAAAAATAATGTCCCTGAATGTAAAGAGACTGAACGTCCCGGAAAAAAGACGAATGTTACTTCATGATTTAAAGAGATTGAAGATAGATGTAGCGTTTATTCAAGAAACACATTTCAGAGAAAATAATTTCTCTCTGCTGAGGTCTACGGGGTATCCAACGGTTTACCATGCGCTTAACCCGATTTCCAAAACTAAGGGAGTCACCATTATGATATCAAAAACAGTAGCATGGAATCATAGTGTTGTGCTTTTAAGGACATTTTCCCGCACAATATTTACTAAGTAATTTTTAACGAAGATATTTTTAAGATACAGAATCAGTCTATATGACACAGTCTATATATGTGAAACGTATTCACGGAGACGAGTGATCATACAAAATAGCTACATTTATTGGTTGACAGAAAACAAATATTTACATGAAATATTAAAATACAGATTACATTACTTGATCATTTTGACAATTAATAGAAACACCCTCAGACTGGGCGTAGTAGTACCTTGGACACAATTATCACCATTATCATTTCTCGGTAGAATCAATAACCTTTTGATAATTGACAATTAAACAGAATGTCTGTATTTCACACATCCAACCGTTACTATACTGCAGGTAAGTAAGTGGTTAACAATGTGAAATAAATTAGACATTTGTTTGTCAATAAAATTGGCATCTATGCAAAAAGAAATGTATGAAAAATTTAATTTAGAGAAAAATCTAAAAGGCGGTTATTGATTCGGGAGAAGTATTTCAATAATAGAATATTCAAAAACATCAATATTTAAGAGAACATAAAATAGATGATAAACATATATTTACCCATTTCCAATATGGCTATTAGTGTGGAGTATTAGTTACCAGGAATTTTAAGATGGCTGCCGTGGCTTCAACATTCCAAGGAGCAGGGATCTTCATGAATGTAAAATGTGTATTCAGGCATGTCTTCCAGTGTCCCTTCTCAGGGGGGGTCCCTAAGCTTCCCCCTGACTCTCTCCCCCCAGCTCTCCTCCGAGCTTCCTCCTCCTCTCTCCATCTTTCTAGTTTCTTAAATATCCTCTTCAACAAAAGGATTATAAAATTATACTAAGTTCTGCCCAGAGGGTATGTGTTCCCCCCTCATTGGCCGGCAGACTTAATGGTTAGCTTTCCCTGGAGTCTCGTGATTTTAAGGTAATAGCACCTTCCACCACCAGGTGTCTCACCTATGTTTGGCGTTTTATTTCTTTAAGTGAATATTTTTCTAATTCTGTAATATGTATTCGTTATTTATATGTTCTAACGAATATATTCGAGTGTTCAAGAATTAGGACATAATGTAAAATACTCTTTAACATAAAGTTCAATAATCACTTGCATAAATTGTTGATATATATGTATATCAATGTATATCTGTTAATCTTTAGTCCATATAGAAAGGACACAGGTTAGATATATCACAAACAATATCACATACAATTATTATCTATATGGATCCATGTATAATTTGGGTATCCAATCAATATTTGTTTATCTAAATATAGGTTAAATTCTTATACAATTATAATCATGATTATATGTTTTTCATAATACTAATTTGTTGCTAAAACACTTCTACTTATAATCACACTTTCATATATAATTCTTTATGACAAAGTTCTTTAGATCATTAGATACTAAATTTATAATCTCAGTTGTGACCTATGTATAAATTGAATGGCTTAGAAAAATATAGATGATACTGGTAGATGAATCTTACAGCATGTTTTGGGATGAACTCTGAGCTTCCAATAAATGATTAAATGGGTTAGCTGTGTCCTTCAATATGTTTTTGGATGAGGCGTCAGCTATTTGCACGGTTGTATATTGTCCAAATAGTCTTTTACTTACGTACAATGGGGTTCTCTAGTTAAGGGTTATTTCCATGTGATAAATACTTATGCAAGTTTGGCCTTCTCACTCTAACCAACAAAATAAGTAAACAGCTTTTTATTCGGTGACAGAAGATACCATTGTTTCAGCGAGTTTCTGTCCCAATGCATGCTTGTAAAAGTTTTCAATAGTTAATGTAGTGATCATGTATTTTGTGTTCTTCAAGAGGGTAATAGTTCAATGATAGCAACATTGTAGATCATCTGTTCCTAAGGCCTAAACAATCTCACCTCTTTGACAGTAAATATGAATGTATTATTATTATTTTTTTTTCTTAATGAATTCACAACAAAGCCCCCCTTGTGAAGTGTTCAAATGCCGGAAGTCGTTTGAAAGACTTCACCAATGCAACAGTTTGAAGAAATATGGCTTCGCTCGGGCCTTGTAAGTTGAGTTGTGACGATGGATCCGGATTATGGATATATATAATTAAGAGGTATAGACACTTGCAGATGAGTGTAACTCTTTGAAAAACAAAATGGGTTTGTGATCGATGTGTGCATCTCAGGACCGTCATCTGTTGATTGGCAGGAAATGGACCATTCCGGGCACCTTTAGTCCTGGCCGTCCTGGTGGGTTCCGTCCATGTAGACTGGCCATCAGTGGTATCCCTGGATCCCCCATACGGTTCCTTCTCTGGATGTTCACACATGTTGGACTCTCGGTTCTGTTGACCGGCTCATGGACATCTTAGTCCTGTAAATGAAAATGGATTCCATGAGAAAAGATATATAAGTTTTTTTTTTTTAACATGATCTGTGTTTGAGATCTCAGTGTCAAGTTGGTATCCTGGGCTTCCTCAGAGCCCTCCTCTTTCCCATAATGTTATCAGTCCTTTAACTAAACACTCTGGAAATCAAGACAATGTATGACACTTTTGCTATGGGAGACCAAGCTCCAGGGCTCAATATCATGAGGCCATTTATTAATATCTGTGGATACCAGACAATTCTGACTGACTTATGTTCTTCAGAACCATTTTTTTTTTTTAGCTTAATTGTAGCGGTTCTGGAATAATAACAATTAAAAACATTTCAGTTTGACATGTGACACTTACTGTCAGTAACAACATATTTGACATCATAGTCAACCTTCTACTTGGGAGGAATAAAACAGATAAAATCTTCCCCCTTTGGGGTGTCAATACAACTCATTTGAGGCAATCAAACTACCTTATATGGGTGACTCCTCATCTTTTACCAAAATATCAAACCATTTAGGCCTCCTGATATTTATGTCTTTAGGATTCGGTCTTCCTCTGGAATTACCGTCTTCGGGACTTCTTGAAATTGAGCTGTTTGGAGCGACCTGTTTATGTCAGAGGAATGAAGTGACCACTGAAAAATAGGAGAATAGTTAATATCTAACAACCACAATCCCTCGGTAGGGATTTCAGGATCCTCATTACTGTAACCTGGGGAAAAACATGGTGTTAGAACCTCTGCTTCCTATATCTTTATTCAGTGCATTCCTCTGATTTATTTTAACATAGGCGCTTAAAAGGCTCTGTGGCCCTTGGGCTGGCCACAGGATTTGCCCCTTGAAGAAGTGTTCTTCACGTTCCGTATAGCAATGAAATCATGTAACATATCCATAATTTTGTCTATTTTGGTTTCCGTATTGCTTACAGGCTGATCAGAATTGGTTCGTGGGACCCGGTTTCTGTACTTTCTGGGGACTACTGGCTCAGTTTTATCAGACATATCCACATCAGAAACATTGTCTTGATTCTGGGATAGTTGTCTGGGCCTTAGTTGTTCCCTATTGTTCTGGGGATTTTGGGGTGTCTTACCCTGTAATTTCTCCCTATTTACCCGTGTAGGCCCCCGAAGTCCATTACACCGGTAAAGGTGAGGGTGTCTACCCTTAGTTTTAAATCTGACCCGTTGGAGATATACCCTATAGTTTCTCCTAAACCTCGGGTCTGGATCCTTTGGATGAGACTCCTGAGGTGGTCTTTTAACTCCCCCTCTAAAGGGTGGTCTCTGCTCCCCCCTTCTGATGGGTGGGGACATTGGTTTCCCGCTGGGGAGACTCGGTAGCATCTCTCTGACTATATCAGCGTATCTCTTTCTCTTGGTTTTGGGCTGTAATGATTGAGGAGATACATAAAATTCATCCACAAGTTTCATTATAGGGCTTTCAGGCCTTCCATTGTTTTCACCAGTTTGTTGGATAGAGTACAAATTGTTACTCTCTTTTACCAGAGACTCCAGTGAACACCCCCCTTTGTAATCTTTCACCAAATTCACTTTTATGTGGGTAGGCGGGGCCTCGAAGAACATGGGTTCAAACCCAAGTTCATTATAACTTGGCTCCTTTTCTGCTAAGTGGACAGCACCCTTGAGCACAGCCATAACTTCGGTGGGGCTTTGATCACTGGTACATGTGATATTGTGTATATCCACTCTAGCTGCGTTAACATTTTTATGTGGGACAAATCCTAGATGACAGATGTTTTTAATTATTTGCCAGGCAGTACCCCACAGACTTATTACATCTTCGCAGAATGAACGGAGTTTGGGTTCAAATACCCACGGTAAGAAATGAATCTTAGATTGGTCATCATTTAGGCCTAAAACTGATAAAGCATTTTCATAGATTTCAATGTGGTCAATAATGTGCATGGATCCCTCTTCCTTAAACACCGGGACAGCATCTTTTAAAATTTTTATTATTTCTGAGGCGTCCTGTTTAGGGGTGCCTGTATTTTTCTCTGATCCCAAAGAAAACTGGTTAGGCATAACTTCATGTGGTGGTTCAATTTTTACCCCCCTTTGCTCTACAGATGGCTTGGGGTAGAATATAGTTTCTTTTTCTAATTCTTTTTCATTATGTAACTCCCAAATTTTAGGTTGAGAGTCAGATTTTGGAGTATTGTCAGACTCTATACTTTCAGGTTTAAGCATCTGAGCATTATCCTGAGGCATAAACTCCCCTTGTTCTTTTAATTCTTCTGGTTGCTTAATTAGGGATTCCTGTCCTGACCTAAGCTGATTTGTTTCTTCTTTTAAATTTCCACTGCATATTACTCGGCAACTTTCGTCAGGAGACTCGTTTTCCTGCAGAAAATTTTCCTTCTCCTCTCTTGTATTGTTTATTATTTCTTTATTTAATTGATAACATTTGTACAGCATTATTATTGTATTATTGTGCATCTGTTCTGCTTTAATTAGGGTTTCCTGTAAGAACCTCTCCTTCTCTCTTGATTGTTTATACTTTTTATTTAATTGGTGATATTCGTCCAGCATTATTACATCATTTTGTAACTGTTCTGTTTCATATTTCACCATTGTCACTATAGCCTCATCAAAATAATCTGCCTTGTCTTTAATCTCCTTTAGCTTTTTTGTGAGCTCACATTCCCCTCCTATTAACTGGGACTGGGATTCTAATGCCCCGTACACACGAGCGGACTTTTCGACATCCAAACTCCGACGGACTGAGTCCGGCGGACTATCCGATCGTGTGTGGGCTGCAACGGACTTTAGCGAAGCTAAAGTCTGACGGACTTTAGAAATGAAGCATGCTTTAAATTTTCCCGACGGAACTCCGCCGGACCCGGTCCCCTTTGAAAAATCCGCTCGTGTGTGTGCTACTCCGACGGACTAAAACCGACGCTAGGGCAGCTATTGGCTACTGTCTAGGAACTTCCTACGTCGAATCCAGTCGTACGTCATCACGTTCGACTCCGTCGGAGTTTGGTGTGATGGTGTGTGGTCAAGTCCGTTCGGTCGAAAAGTCCGCCAGAACTCCGTCGGAACTCCGGCGGAACTCCTTTGGAGGTCTGTCAGACTTAATCCCTCTCGTGTGTACGGGGCATAAGATATCACTCTCTAGTTGGGTATATTGACGTTTAAACTCACTATAAAGATACATCAGGTTAGTGCGTGATTCAAAATGCATGTGATCAGGCCTTTCTATTTCCTTTGTCTCAGATGAGCTGTCTGTGAGTTCAACGCTTTGACCTTCCACGTTCCATACGTCTTTTATTGATTGACGGGTGTGGTTTATAAGGTCTTCAATGAGTGCTTCTAGACCATTCTCATTAGACAAACTTTTTTCGGCATGATTTATCATGTTACTTTTTGACATTATATCCAACATTTCCTGTTTCCATTTTGTCTGAGTACTCATATTACCACTAAGGGCTGACTCTTGATAATCCCCATCAAAATAAAATTCACTTTGACCAGACATTTTTCTTGGCAAAAATATTTTTTTAAAAAAAAATTAATAATTAATAATTTCATGCAACATATTATTTGTCACCACCGTAACTATGATTGATCCTATACAAAATATCAACGTTATCTCACGCAGTGCCTCCATTTATATATGTTGTGCTTTTAAGGACATTTTCCCGCACAATATTTACTAAGTAATTTTTAACGAAGATATTTTTAAGATACAGAATCAGTCTATATGACACAGTCTATATATGTGAAACGTATTCACGGAGACGAGTGATCATACAAAATAGCTACATTTATTGGTTGACAGAAAACAAATATTTACATGAAATATTAAAATACAGATTACATTACTTGATCATTTTGACAATTAATAGAAACACCCTCAGACTGGGCGTAGTAGTACCTTGGACACAATTATCACCATTATCATTTCTCGGTAGAATCAATAACCTTTTGATAATTGACAATTAAACAGAATGTCTGTATTTCACACATCCAACCGTTACTATACTGCAGGTAAGTAAGTGGTTAACAATGTGAAATAAATTAGACATTTGTTTGTCAATAAAATTGGCATCTATGCAAAAAGAAATGTATGAAAAATTTAATTTAGAGAAAAATCTAAAAGGCGGTTATTGATTCGGGAGAAGTATTTCAATAATAGAATATTCAAAAACATCAATATTTAAGAGAACATAAAATAGATGATAAACATATATTTACCCATTTCCAATATGGCTATTAGTGTGGAGTATTAGTTACCAGGAATTTTAAGATGGCTGCCGTGGCTTCAACATTCCAAGGAGCAGGGATCTTCATGAATGTAAAATGTGTATTCAGGCATGTCTTCCAGTGTCCCTTCTCAGGGGGGGTCCCTAAGCTTCCCCCTGACTCTCTCCCCCCAGCTCTCCTCCGAGCTTCCTCCTCCTCTCTCCATCTTTCTAGTTTCTTAAATATCCTCTTCAACAAAAGGATTATAAAATTATACTAAGTTCTGCCCAGAGGGTATGTGTTCCCCCCTCATTGGCCGGCAGACTTAATGGTTAGCTTTCCCGGGAGTCTCGTGATTTTAAGGTAATAGCACCTTCCACCACCAGGTGTCTCACCTATGTTTGGCGTTTTATTTCTTTAAGTGAATATTTTTCTAATTCTGTAATATGTATTCGTTATTTATATGTTCTAACGAATATATTCGAGTGTTCAAGAATTAGGGCATAATGTAAAATACTCTTTAACATAAAGTTCAATAATCACTTGCATAAATTGTTGATATATATGTATATCAATGTATATCTGTTAATCTTTAGTCCATATAGAAAGGACACAGGTTAGATATATCACAAACAATATCACATACAATTATTATCTATATGGATCCATGTATAATTTGGGTATCCAATCAATATTTGTTTATCTAAACATAGGTTAAATTCTTATACAATTATAATCATGATTATATGTTTTTCATAATACTAATTTGTTGCTAAAACACTTCTACTTATAATCACACTTTCATATATAATTCTTTATGACAAAGTTCTTTAGATCATTAGATACTAAATTTATAATCTCAGTTGTGACCTATGTATAAATTGAATGGCTTAGAAAAATATAGATGATACTGGTAGATGAATCTTACAGCATGTTTTGGGATGAACTCTGAGCTTCCAATAAATGATTAAATGGGTTAGCTGTGTCCTTCAATATGTTTTTGGATGAGGCGTCAGCTATTTGCACGGTTGTATATTGTCCAAATAGTCTTTTACTTACGTACAATGGGGTTCTCTAGTTAAGGGTTATTTCCATGTGATAAATACTTATGCAAGTTTGGCCTTCTCACTCTAACCAACAAAATAAGTAAACAGCTTTTTATTTGGTGACAGAAGATACCATTGTTTCAGCGAGTTTCTGTCCCAATGCATGCTTGTAAAAGTTTTCAATAGTTAATGTAGTGATCATGTATTTTGTGTTCTTCAAGAGGGTAATAGTTCAATGATAGCAACATTGTAGATCATCTGTTCCTAAGGCCTAAACAATCTCACCTCTTTGACAGTAAATATGAATGTATTATTATTATTTTTTTTTCTTAATGAATTCACAACAATAGGGATTCTATGATAGATGCAAAGGGAAGGTATCTGTTTGTAAAGGGGACTATAGGAGGGGTAGGAGTTACATTAGCAACATATTATGCCCCAATATACAACAAGACCTCTTTTTTAAAGAGATACTTGACAAACTTATGGAATTCGAAGAAGGACAGTTGATTATGGGGGGAGACCTTAATACCCCATTAATCCCCAGTGAAGACACCTCATCAGGGACATCGTCAGTGACACCTAAAATAAGAAAGAGGATAGCCCAGGCAATAACAGAAACAAAACTGGTAGATATATGGCGATTATTACACCCCAAGGAAAGAGATTACTCTTTTTTCTCCAAACCGCATAGAGTGTATTCACGGATAGATATGTTTTTTATTCCGCATAAACAATTATCCTCAGTTAAGGAAGCCACTATTGGTCTAATTACCTGGTCAGATCATGCCCCAAATTTTTAAAATATAATTTAACGGGGAAAAAACATTTAACCTCTAGGATGTGGAAACTCAATGAGAGCCTCCTTCAGGATCCTTTAGTCCTGGAGGATGTCAGAAAGGAGATAAAATTCTTCTTTCAGGAGAACGAAGGCCCAGAAAGTTCCTTGGGAACAATCTGGGAAACGCACAAGGCAGTAATCAGAGGAGTATTGATTAAGCACGGAGCAAGGATTAAGAAGGAAAGAGAAACTAAGTTAACAGAATTATTAGTAAAAATGCAACATCTAGAAGCCCAACATAAACATGCCCAGAACTTAGAAGTTGAACAAGAATTAATAAGCACACGTAGGCAAGTTACAGATCTGCTACAGTACAGAGCTAAAATGGCAATTCAGATAGGACGTAAGTGTAGCTATGAATCCGGCAATAAATGCGGAAAACAACTAGCGAGAGCATTACGGGAAATACAATCCAAGACATACATACCTATAATTAGAAAAAAAGGTGGGGAGGAAGAACGAGTGCCAGAACAGATTGCTGGTGTGTTTGGCGATTTCTACTCCTCATTGTATACCGTATATACTCGAGTATAAGCCGAGATTTTCAGCCTCTTTTTTGAGGCTGAAAGTGCCCCCCTCGGCTTATACTCGAGTCATCGCTGTCTGCCCGCTCGATCAGCGTGTCGAGCAGACAGACAGCGGCCATTCTATTCAAAAGCCGCGCCTCCGGCTCCGCCTTCGCCTGTGATAGGCGGAACACTGAATTTCCCAGCAGCCTGTGTTCCGCCTATCACGGACGTCGTATCATCCTCGTACTACGGACGAGGATGATACGACGTCTGTGATAGGCGGAACACAGGCTGCTGGGAAATTCAGTGTTCCGCCTATCACAGGCGAAGGCGGCGGCGCAGCTTTTGAACTTTACAATGGCCGCCGACGAAGAGGGCACGGGACGGCACGGGACGGGACGGGACGGGGGCAAGGCAAGGCAAGGCACGACACGGGACGGATGCAAGGAGGCAAGGCAAGGCACGGCACGGGACGGAGGCAAGGAGGCAAGGCACGGGACGGAGGCTCGGGACAAAGGTAGGCTGGACACACACACACACACACACACACACACACACACACACACACACACACACACACACACACATGGATGGAGACACACACAGGGATGGATGGATGGATGGATGGAGACACACACACACAGGGATGGATGGATGGATGGATGGATGGAGACACACACACACAGGGATGGATGGATGGATGGATGGAGACACACACACACAGGGATGGATGGATGGATGGACACACACACACACTGGGATGGATGGACGGACACACAGGGATGGACGGACACACAGGGATGGACGGACACACAGGGATGGACGGACACACAGGGATGGACGGACACACACACAGGGATGGACAGGCATGTCTCACCCTCGGCTTATACACGAGTCAATAAGTTTGCCAGTTTTTTTGGGGGTAAATTGGGGGCCTCGGCTTATATTCGGGTCGGCCTATACTCGAGTATATACGGTAATCTGAATTTGAGGGCATCAGATCAAGCTAAGATAAATGAATACATAAGATCAAGCGAAATGCCGACTCTGACAAGTACTGCACAAGAGGAGATGGAATCCCCAATCACACTAGAAGAAGTACAAAACACGATAAAACAGATAAAAAGTGGGAAAGCACCTGGTCCAGATGGACTAACAGCCCAATATTATAAGACGCTTATGCCGGAATTATGTCCATATATGGTTAAACTGTTTAATGAAATAGGAGACATATCGACTTTCCACTCAGATACACTTAAAGCTACAATCACAGTGATACAGAAAGAAGGTAAAGACCCGAAACAATGTGGAAGCTATAGGCCAATATCTTTACTGAACGCAGATTTGAAAATATTTAGCAAATTATTAGCCTTGAGGATACTGTTGTATTTGCCCTCTTTGATTCATCAAGACCAAGTGGGATTTGTCCCAACAAGAGAATCAAGGGACAATACTATTAAGGCCTTAAACCTAATACATACAGTCATCTCTACCGATACCCCCTGTATATTTCTGGGAACAGATGCAGAAAAGGCTTTTGATCGGGTGGGGTGGGGGTTCATGTTCTCGGTACTCCGACATATAAAGCTAGGAGGGAAAATGATGGGCTGGATAACAAGCTTGTATGAAAAACCTACAGCTCAAGTAAGAGTAAATGGAGTGGTATCTACATCTTTCCCAATAACAAATGGGACCAGACAGGGATGTCCACTGTCCCCTCTGTTATTTTGCGTTGACCCTTGAACCACTTCTATGCAGAGTAAGGCTCAACAGGGATATCCAAGGAATAACCATAGGAGAAACCCATAATAAAGTCGCAGCATATGCAGATGATATGCTTTTTACAGTGACGAATCCGATAATCTCGCTCCCAAATCTGTAAGGAAATCGAGACATATAGTACATTATCCCACTTTAAAATAAACTGCTCCAAGTCAGAAGCCTTAATGATAGCAGTCCCAGAGAAAATGACGAGACTAATAAAATTAAATTATAAATTATTTATTTTAGAACTATACAAACATTATTTATGAAATTTATTTGGGCAGACAAACAACCAAGGATACGGAGGACATTATTAACATTACCAAAGCAATACGGGGGATTAGCAACACCAGACATATACAAATATTACCAGGCAATACATCTAGGTAGATTACT
Organism: Lithobates pipiens; assembly: GCF_037356315.1. NCBI lineage: Eukaryota > Metazoa > Chordata > Amphibia > Anura > Ranidae > Lithobates > Lithobates pipiens. Next base: position 196,220,828 of record NW_027507764.1, read on the forward strand.
AGACTGGTGTCGACATGGAGATCAGAAAATATGGGTAAAATTAGAGCAAGCACAATGTAGGGAGCTACTACATAGAGCACCTTGGTGCTACAGAAATTTGACCTCAGATACGAAGCTACACCCTACAATAGGACCCACATTACAGATATGCTACCATCTCTTAGCTAAGAATAAGATATCGACACAGAACTCCCCTCTAGTCCCTATATTGGGTAACCCCCGATTTATACCAGGCATACAGAAAGGACCTTTTGATAAGTTGATTAAAAAAGGAATATATCAAGCTTCGCATTTCGTGAAAAAAGGTAAATGGCCAACAATGCAGGAGATGATAGATAGAAAAGACCCTTTTCAATTAGATTTCTGGCAGGCGGCACAATTAGGACATTTTCTAAAAACAGAGATAGTGCCAGAGTTACTAGATCGAGACTATATGCCATTTGAGAAACTCTGTATGGAAAAGGAACCAATTACGCATGCAATCTCGAAAATGTACGCGTTACTGATTAAACCCGTAGAAAATTTTCAGGTACCCTTCTTTAGGAAGTGGGAAATAGACCTAGGAAGGACTTTTTCTGAGGAGCAGAAGAAAAATATGATACAATCAATTTTTAAAACAGCAACATGCACAAAACTACAGGAAACTAATTATAAAATTATCGCACAGTGGTATAGAACACCAGAAAAACTTCAAAAATATTTCCCTCATATATCAAATAAGTGTTGGAGGTGCCAGAAAGAAGTGGGAAATTTTTTACATATATTTTGGTCATGTCCAAAAATTAAGAAATACTGGAAAGAGGTACGAGAGATCGCTCAAAAATTCAGTGAAGTAGAAATACGGGAGGACCCAGCAGTATTCCTCCTGAACTTGTCAGAGACCTCAGGAAATATAGGTGGGAATTCCATCCTGTGTCACTTGGTAAATACAGCCAAGTCATGTATAACACTTAGGTGGAAACAAATACAACCCCCCAGTGTGAGCATGTGGTTGAAGAAAGTTGAGGAGGTGAACAGGATGGAAGACCTAATATGGACAGCCAGGAAAAGAAGGAAAACTTACTTGGAAATATGGACACCATGGAACCTCTATATCTCCTTGGAGGAGGGAAGGAGACAGATTGATGCGATTTAAGGGGGAGGAGGGGGAGATATAGGGGAAGGAGATGAGAACTCCCCCCCCCCTTTTTTTTTTTTTTTTTTTTTTTCTCGGGGGGGGGGGGGAGAAGAATAGGGGGGAAAATATCAGGGGGGGAAGATGAGAAATAAGAGGATAACAATATAACTCTGGCCTGATTGGGAACAGTACCAACCTAGGACCAGACATGGGGTATGTGGGACTGAGAGTGAAGTCTCTATGATATTGCCCCGATATATTATATAGATTACCATTAACCTAGCCTGCTCTCTCTTTGGATTTATACATTACATTATAAAGGGAATAAGAGGCTAAGGGAATAGAATGAATTGTTATGCTCTTTTTGTTTATTATGTATGAATATGGAAACACGATGTATGACTCTTAGATTGTTTATGTAAAATTCTATTCTTGTTTACTTGAGGAAAAAATAAAATGGAAAGGGAAAAAAATAAATAAATAAAGAAATTGAAAAAAAAATTTAGGCTTGGCTGGGAGCCAAGTCTGTGTTTAATCTGGGCCGGGGTGAGTGATCTAGGGAGGCTGGAGGACTCATAAGGCAACACCTCTGGTGCCTCCGCTTGCTTGCTGGAGCCTTGGTGAGGCTTCCGGAGGAATGGAAGGAAGGCTGGGAGGAGCTGCCTGGAATGTTAAGGAGGGCCCTGGCTGGTCCTCAGCAAGTGGGCTGATAGGGGGTGGGCCCCTCTTGAATACTCAGTCAGGCCAGCAGGGGCAGTGCAGAGTTTGGGTGGAAGCTGCAGATAGTGTTGAGGAGGCTGTCAGTGGCCCTTGAGGGTAGCCACCCCCTAGTCTGTCCTGTCCAGAGGCACGGGAGCAAGAATGAGGACAACAGGAGCCAGCTAGCACATCTGATGCCGCGTACACACGATCAAACAATCGGGTGGAAAAGTCCGGCAAACTCAAGTCCGCCGGACAATCCCCCCGTGTGTAGCCTCCGGCATACTTTTTTGACCCGAAAGTACGGCGGACTTAGAAAGTAGTTTTGCACTCCAATCTTCCCGCCGGACTCGCATTTCGGCGGACAATCCGGCCGTGTGTATGCCAGTCCGCCGTAGTTTTGAAATTAACTGACTTTTCCCGCCCGGAGAAAAGTCCGCTCATTTGAGCGGGTCTCCAGGTAGGCGGGGCCCGCGAAGGAGACGTCGCTGGCCCCGCCACCTGGTAGGGACTTAAAGGGGAACCCCAACGCCAAAAAAAATCGGCGTGGGGGTCCCCCCAGGTCCACATCAGACCCTTGTCCTAGCACGCTACCCGGCCAGCCAGGAAAGGGGGGGCGAGCGAGCGCCCCCCCCTCCTGAGCCGTACCAGGCCGCGTGCCCTCAACATGGGGGGGTGCCCCCGAAGTCGGAAGAAGAGGCCGGTGGCGAGGAAGAAAGCCGGGCTCCTCCGCTAGTAAAAGAGCTAGAAGAAGATAGCGGAGGAGTCTGGCGAGAAGACCCCCCGAAGACGGAAGACCCCGGAGCTGTGCAATAAACTATTTTATCTTATGTGTTGTTTTTTTTTGTACTTTATTACACAGGTGAATGGGTAGGGGTACATTGTACCCCTTACTCATTCACATAGGGTGGGGGGGGCTGGTATCTGGGGGCCCCCTTAATAAAGGGGGCTCCCGGATTCTGATAAGCCCCCCGCCCGCAGACCCCGACAACCAACGGCCAGGGTTGATGGGAAGAGGCCCTTGTCCTCATCAACATGGGGACAAGGTGCTTTGGGGTGGGGGGGCGCACGCCCCCCCTTCCCCAAGGCACCCCTCCATGTTGAGGGCACGCGGCCTGGTACGGCTCAGGAGGGGGGGCCGCTCGCTCGCCCCACTTTCCTGGCCGGCCAGGTAGCATGCTCGAACAAGAGTCTGATGTGGACCTGGGGGGACCCCCACGCCGATATTTTTTGGAGTTGGGGTTCCCCTTTAAGTCCATACCAGGTGGCGGGGCCAGCGATGTCTCCTTCGCGGGCCCCGCCTACCTGGAGAAGCGCTCGAAATGAGCGGACTTTCCTCCGTGTGTGTGGGCGAGTCCGTTCATTTCAAAAGTAGGGCGGATAGTACGGCGGACTTAGTACGCCGCATTAGTCCGCTGAAAAAGTGCCATGTGTGGGCAAGTAGCTCGTTCGGAAAGTCCGACGGACAGTCTGGCGGGAAGTCCGCCAGACTAAGTCCGTAGGATAGTTCGCTACGTGTGTACGCGGCATGAGATATCTCCAGGCAGAACACAGCTGTGTGGCTGGTGAGTGTGGCAGTCTGAGAGGACTGTAGGAAGTAGCCAGGAGGGCTAGTGAAAGGGGCAGCTGTAGCCAGGTGGGCTGGCAGTGCCTGAAGAGGTGGTGCTGGGATCAGTAGTTACAGGTATGTAGCAGGACACTGGACTTTTTCTCTACGCACCAAAGGGGCCCGCAGTCCCTGCCTGTAAAGGGCTTTTGCTTGATCTGGCTGAGTGCCTTGCCACATTCATCAAACAGTGTTCCGGCTGGGTCTGAGTTGTTCCTGCAAGCAAGTGATGTACTGGAGGATGAGGAGTGTATACAGAGAGTGAATATATTTGAGTGTCCCTGAAGAGACTTTGTTCCAGTCAAGTGAGCATTCCATAATAACCCTATCCCTATTCAAGTTTATTAACCCCTAATAAAAAAAATAAAACGTTTCCAATTTCAAGCGAGCCTGTAGAAATTTAGTGTGCCTGGCTGTGCAGGACCCCTAGTCACCAGCGGCTCCTACGGGGGCTGCCCTACATAATGCAATGGTTGTTTGATGTATAAAGGGTAATGTGAACCTGTCACATGAAATAAACTACTAACTAAGGTGACACTGCTGAATCAAGATGCTATATCAGACACATGGGAATTACATTGTCTTATGTCTTCAACTGACACCTATACCTTCATTGGGAGAAAAAATAATGAAGCACGGCCTTTGTGTAATTTGAATCTGAAATCCAAAGTAAGGGATTCAGAATCTGCAAATATCAAATGCAATACAAATGAACCCAGAACGTAGGATGCTACAAGCCCAAAACACAAAGATGTAAATATCACCTAAAATATAGTGTACATTCCTCACTTTCCTACCTGGCACTTTTACCCCCTTCCTATCCAGGAAAATTTTCAGCTTTCAGCACTGTCACACTTTGAATGACAATTGCGCAGTCACGCAACGCTGTATCCAAATTACATTTTGTATTTTTTTTACACACAAATAGAGCTTTCCTTTGGTGATATTTAATTACCACTGAGATTTTTATTTTTTGTTAAATATACAAAAAGAAACATTTTTCATAGTTTGTTATAAAATTTAGCAAACATGTAATCTTTCTCCCTTTACTGATGTGCGCTGATGAGGTGGCACTGATCAGGCGGCACTGATAGGTGGCACTGACCGGTGGCACTGATGAGGCTACACTGATAGGCGCCACTGATGGGCACTGATAGTCAACTCTAATGGGCACTGATGGGTGGCACTGATGGGCTCTAATAGGTGGCACTGATGGGCTCTAATAGGTGGCACCGATAGGTGGCACTGATTGGCAGCACTGATGGGCACTGATTGGCAGCACTGGTGACCACTGATTGGGAGCACTGGTGGGCACTATTGGGACTGCACTGATAGTCAGGGCACTGATAATCAGTGCCCTGATTATCAGTGCCGATGTGCTTTTAGCCATTTATCAGCTCTCTTTTTCTCTCCTCATGCTGTCAGCATGAGAAAAGGAAAGCTGATAACCGTCTTGTGCTTACTTCTGCGATCAACTTTCATTGGACACAGCTGATTACGTGGTAAAGGGCTGCTGTGATTGGCCCCTTCCCCAGATCTGTGATCAGCTGAGTCCACAGGAGGTGCACAGACAGCAGGATTACGGGAGGACATCCATGTACGCCCTCCCGGCAAATTAAGCCTGCGCTGTAGCCGTCTTTCGGCTATAGGGCGGGAAGGTGTTAAACATATATATTTTTTTTTTAAAAAGTACATAAATAGATCAACTTCCATGTCCAGTTTCAATATTTTATTATACTGTATATAGCATGCAAGAAAAATGACACATAATTAAAAACCATGGTATTGACTATAAAAAATAGAATACATCTCACATAAAGCAATCATGGCATTCAAGGTAATTCCTCCTCTAGGGTGGTAATAAATATATGATTTAATGTTATAAAAAAAAAAAGGATACAAAGGGGCACAGAAAGGCTTATTTACAGTAAGAGCTGTGGAATAGACTCCCTAAAAACTAGTTCTGGCCAGCTCAGTAGATACCTGGTTGCCTCCTGGGGGAATTTACTGGAGCAAATTGCACCATGCCCGTAGGGCTTTTTTTTTTTTGATCTTCCTTTGGGTCAACTGTGGGTTAAAGATTCTGTATTTTGTGTTTTTTTTATTCTGTTGGTTGAACTAGATTGACATTTTGTTTTTTTTTCACCCTGACTAACTTGGCAGCTAACTAAGGTCTTCATTCTCTACCTTTGTGGCTGCAGTATAGTAGCAGCCTCCTCTCTCCCTTTAACTCTGCAAAGTGGCAGTGGGTACCAGGCCTGGAGTGCACTGACTTTCAGCACCTGGTTCTGCAGGAAGATGGAGTGAAGTTGGGAGGAAAGAGATGTGGAGCAAGTTGGCAGAGCTTCCCATCAATGAGGACTCGGAGCCCCAGGTGAATGAAGACTGCTGAGCTGAGGGTCTCCCTCTGGCCTCTTGGGTTATATGGGAGCTCTTAGATTAGTATTATGGCATTAGGGGTATGTGGCGCATGTATCACAAGGCATGGTGCTGTGTGTATTGGGGTGCATAGGGCAGCATATATTATTTATGATACTGAAAGAACTATAAACGGCTCACTGTGATGTAATATTTCATTACAGCTTTATTTGCTTAATGTTACAGTACACTATACACTCTGGAGTGGCATTGACACTTTTGGATTATTTGGAAACAATTCTCCTTTAAATCCTAGTTCCACCTTAAACTATTTCACGTGCCCCTTGAAAAATATTTAAACCTTGTTTGCATTACTTTCTATACTGAATATGCATATCTGGGTATATCACAGATTAATAAATACACTTTTTACAGGTGTAAAACATCTGGAGACCGGTGGTATGTGGGAAACAGATGTGAAAAGGAGATCCGGAACAAAGGCACCGTGTGGACCATGTCTTCCTTATGTGCACTACTCTCTCTTTTTATGCTTACTCTTGTGAATGTAGTATGACATCCAATCAATGTGGGCTGTTATATTAAAATAAATAACATTTAAAGTGAAATTCCAAACACAAATGTTTGCTTGTTTGTTTTTGTTTTCTATAGAATAGAGTTACCACCTCTATCAGATTTTTACTGCTGACTGTGCCACCTTTGGAGAAATGCCCCCTCATTTCCTGTTTTGTCACTGGGACAGGAAATGGAGATACATCTGTCCAACAAAGCCACTAATAAATCATAAAAAACACTTGTTTTTTTGGAAAGTGCTATAGGATTGGAACCTCTGTGTCACTAGAACAGGAATCTCCAAACTATGGCCCTCCAGCTGTTGCAGAACTACACATCTCATGAGGCATTGTAAAACTCTGACAATCACAAACATGGCTAGGCATGATGGCAATTGAAGTTCCTGAACAACTGGAGGGCCATAGTTTGGAGACCCCTGCACTAGAAGATGGTGAGAGGGGAGATATCTTTAACAACCATACAGACAACAATAAATCACGACAGAGGTTCTTCTTCTAACCCACTTTGCCCTCAACTGAAAAAAAAAAAAGGATTTTGGCTGAAGTCTATGCTTTAATAAATACTACATTACCATGGTTCATTATTTCAGTAAATCGGTAAATTTGATTGCATTTGTAATATACTTTGTTCATTTCACTTTTTTTTAGCCCAGCAAAATCCACAAACCTGATGCATAAGGACTGACTATTAAAATATCTTCCTGGTAGCCTGGACTAAAGGCCATCTCCATATATTTTTCTTTTGATAACAATAGTCCAGTTTTGAGAGAGTTATTAGTGTGACCTTTTTAGGCATGATCATTGGTCTATAAATTTCTATATATTTTTGTAATAAAATATTTTGTTTTTAAATTTTTACATTGTACACAGTTGAAGGTAAATCTAAAGGAAATTGAAAAAGAAAACTGTATAATGTATGGACAACTTGAATCGGTAGTAGTAAACCGTAGTAAACCGCATCCAAAACACATCCGTTTTCAGGCAAGTATTCCCAAGAAAAGGATTTTCCTTGTAAGCCCTCCAGCATCATTCCGTCACCGTTGAAGGCGTTTCTATCTTCACCCAGTCCTCTTTCCAGGTTCACAGGCTTCAGCTATCTGATTGGCCATGCCAGTAATGATGTCACTCCCGCAGATACGGATGGGAGTCGCTATTTATGGTACAACACTGAAGGGACAGCATGGGTATGCCGTTCCTTCAGCGCGCATTTGCAGGTGACGTCTCTGGCTGCATCTAAAGTAAATATCTCCTAAAGGTGTAGGAGATATTTACTGTACCTGTAGGTAAGCCTTATTATAGGGCAGAGACTTTGGTTTGTACACAGTGGAATGTGATATTCTTTTACTTGTGGCAAAGGTTTGCTTTATTACACAGAAGGAATTTCATATATTTTGTATGGTTCACTATATTTTCATAATTATTCACTTAATCTGGTGGTAGACTGTTTAATATTAGTAGGTTAATATTAGCACAATTATTAATTTAAAACATTTTATTTTTGCGTAGCAGTTCACATATATATAATTGCAGCTATATTATTTAGTTATCTTTTTAATATTTATTTCTCACATATTGTAATATTTATTCACATCAGCGCTTTAGTATATTTTTACACATTAATTTCATCAACACACCTACAAGGGAACAAAAAAACTAACAGTAAACAGTCACAAAGTCAAGCAAATTTTTACAGTACAGCAACATAAATGCAAGTACTTTTGGACCTGAACCCCACCAGGCATCTCCAACAGAATATCGCACTTGTAAAAAAGAGAACCAGAACCTTTGGAAGAGTATGTCTGATAATAAATTTGGCAGTACCTCCAGAGGCGGCTCTCTAATTATGCAAAGTAGGCGGTGGCCTAAGGCCTCGCCCTCCTAGGGTCCTCGCTCCTGCCTACTTTGCCTAAAGAGCCTCCTCTAGCTATCATCATACATCAGTCCCAGGTGCCTCCTCGTTCAGAGCAGAGGCGGCTCTCTAATTAGGCAAAGTAGGCGGTGGCCTAAGGCCTCGCCCACCTAGGGGCCTCGCTCCCGCCTACTTTGCCTAAAGAGCCGCCTTTAGCTATCATCAAACATCAGTCCCAGGTGCCTCCTTGTTCAGAGCAGAGGCGGCTCTCTAATTAGGCAAAGTAGGCGGTGGCCTAAGGCCTCGCCCTCCTAGGGGCCTCGCTCCCGCCTACTTTGCCTAAAGAGCCGCCTCTCGCTATCATCATACATCAGTCCCAGGTGCCTCCTCTTTCAGAGTACAGTCAGCCCGCCTCCTCTCTTCTCTGTAACACCCCGCCCCACTCCTGTCAAGAAAACTTCACTGGAAGTGGAACTGCAGTGCAGGTGTCCTTCCAGTCAGAACACCAGCAGACACATAGAAACCTTCAACTGGCCTGCCCCAACATCAAATCCTGTCCGTCCTTTCTTGTGCAAGGGCAGGGCACAGCTAGCATCTCAGCACAGGATCACCGAGTCTACCCTCCTTCCAGGGCGGGGCTTCCCTGATGGAGACGGAGCCAATTCAGCCTGTGTGTGCACTGTGCAGCCGATGGACTGAACTATGAGGGGACAGAGCCTTGCTATATGTGAGGTAAATGTGACTAGGGGGTGCATGTCACTATGTCACTGGGGGGGTGGTACATGTGACTGGAGGGGGGGTGGTACAGTGGTGTCAGTGTGCTCTGTCTCAGAACTGGTGTCAATGTGCTTTGCCTCAGCGATGGTGTCAGTGTGCTCTCAGCATTCGTGTCAGTGTGCTCAGCGCTGGTGTCAGTGTGCTCTCAGAGTTGGTGTCAGTGTGCTCTCAGCGTTCGTGTCAGTGTGCTCAGCGCTGGTGTCAGTGTGCTCTCAGAGTTGGTGTCAGTGTGCTCTCAGCGTTGGTGTCAGTGTGCTCTCAGCGTTGGTGTCAGTGTGCTCAGCGTTGGTGTCAGTGTGCTCTCAGCGTTGGTGTCAGTGTGCTCTTAGCGTTGGTGTCAGTGTGCTCTCAGCGTTGGTGTCAGTGTGCTCTATCTCAGTACTGGTGTCAGTGTGCTCTGTCAGCCCTGGTGTCAGTGTACTCTATCTCAGCCCTGGTGTCAGTGTGCTCTGTCTCAGTGTTGGTGTCAGTGTGCTCTCAGTGCTGGTGTCAGTGTGCTCAGCGCTGGTGTCAGTGTGCTCTATCTCAGCGCTGGTGTCAGTGTGCTCTATCTCAGCGCTGGTGTCAGTGTGCTCTATCTCAGACCTGGTGTCGGTGTGCTCTCAGCGCTGGTGTCAGTGTACTCAGCGCTGGTGTCAGTGTACTCAGCGCTGGTGTCAGTGTGCTCTATCTCAGACCTGGTGTCAGGGTGCTCTGTGTCAGAACTGGTGTCAGTGTGCTCTGTGTCAGAACTGGTGTCAGTGTACTCTGTGTCAGCCCTGGTGTCAGCGTGCTCTGCCTCAGCGATGGTGTCAGTGTGCTCTGCCTCAGCCCTGGTGTCCGTGTGCTCTGCCTCAGAGCTGGTGTCAGTGTGCTCTCAGAGTTGGTGTCAGTGTGCTCTCAGAGTTGGTGTCAGTGTGCTTAGCACTGGTGTCAGTGTGCTCAGCGCTGGTGTCAGTGTGCTCTCAGCATTGGTGTCAGTGTGCTCTATCTCAGTACTGGTGTCAGTGTGCTCTGTCAGCCCTGGTGTCAGTGTGCTCTGCCTCAGCGTTGGTGTCAGTGTGCTCTGCCTCAGCGTTGGTGTCAGTGTGCTCTCAGCGTTGGTGTCAGTGTGCTCTCAGCGCTGGTGTTGGTGTCAGTGTGCTCAGCGCTGGTGTCAGTGTGCTCTATCTCAGTGCTGGTGTCAGTGTGCTCAGCGCTGGTGTCAGTGTGCTCTATCTCAGTGCTGGTGTCAGTGTGCTCAGCGCTGGTGTCAGTGTGCTCTGTCTCAGTACTGGTGTCAGTGTGCTCTCAGCGCTGGTGTCAGTGTGCTCTCAGCGCTGGTGTCAGTGTGCTCTATCTCAGCGCTGATGTCAGTGTGCTCTCAGCGCTGATGTCAGTGTGCTCTCAGCGCTGGTGTAGTGTGCTCAGCGCTGGTTTCAGTGTGCTCTATCTCAGTGCTGGTGTCAGTGTGCTCTCAGCACTGGTGTGATTGAGCACATTGACACCAGTACTCTTAATATATGCAATTCATTTTTTTTTCTTGAATTATTTTTTCCCCCCATTATAGATGTGAATGGGGCCTCATGTCTCGTTATGCCTAAGGCCTCACAAAGCCTAGAGCCACCTCTGGTAGGTTGGCAACACTGATCCCAAAGCCCGGCAACTGCGGCTGGATGCCACCATCTTGAATGTGAAGTCAGCAGCCCCAGTAGACGTAGAGCTGTCATTCAGTTGATTCTCTACACTACAGTATTCTCTGCATTCCTCTTTCGGCTGCCATATAGTACTAGGGATACAGTATTTTCTTTTAAAGAATAACCTTTACTGGACAGTGCTGACCAATCAGAATCCACCTAGCCCATACTGTGAGTGCTGGAGGAGAAGAGTGAAAGACAGGATTTCAAATCCCTGGACCGGTAAAGCATTATCCCGATGCCCGACAGCGGGTAATCGTGGAACCCTGGTACAACGGGACTGGGGAGGGGGCCCAGTGTACAGTAAGTTCACCTTACAGATTTTCTGTAAAGGTGAACAAACCCTCTAAAGGAGAGTATTGCAGCAAAAGTGGTTTATATTTAAAGTGATATTAAAGGCTTGCTTTTTTTTTTTTTAAATAACAAACGTGCTATACTTACCTGCTCTGTGTAGTTATTTGGCACGGAGCAGCTCGGATCCTTCTCTTCTTGGGTCCCATGTCGGTGCTCTTGGCCCCTCCCTTCTGCCAAGAGCCCCCAGAGCGAGCAGCTTGCAGTAGGGGGACCCGGGGCACAGCTCAGCGTGGCCATTCACACAGAGAGTTGCTGCTAATGGTGGGTGTGGTCAGGTTGTGCTTACAGTGGGAGGAGCTTACAGTGGTATGGTTAGACCCTTTATGACCAAGGTCAAAACAAAAATAATAGATATAAAAAGTTTCACTGCCACAAACAGAGAGCAGGCAGGCTCTTTATTGCAGAAGAGACATGCAATGCACATGTGCAGCTCAGCTTACACCTCTGGCCTGGTCTCTGTGTGCTGGAATGACTGATTCCTGTGCATGCGCAGGAGTGATGTCATACTACGCTGACCCATGAAGAAGACTGGAGACCGCCACACAGCTGAAGATGCTGGCACCATTGAGGGGCGTTGTCACTGAAGCAAAGGTAAGTTTAGTTCTGTAAAGTCCTTATAAAGTCTGGAAATCTTTTACCTTAATGCATTCCCTGCATTAAGCTAAAAAGTGTCCCAGTGTTTGTATCGCCCAATCACCCCATTCTATACTTACCTATGTCCTCTCTCAATCCAGCGCTGTGCCCGTCTGCAGTGGCGCTCTCCTCTCCCTCTCTCTGCTCACAGAGGCAGCAGAAGGAACCATTGACTCCTGCCAATCGAATCCTGTGAGCAGAGGGCAGGCAGCGGGGCTGAGCCACGCTGTGTGGGCCAAAAGACATGCACATATAGTATCCCCCTTAATGCAGACCCCCACAGTAAAGACACCCCCCTTAGTGCAGACCCCCCATCAGTATAGAACCCCCCTCAGTGCAGACCCCCATCAGTATAGTATCCCCCTTAGTGCAGACCCCACAATCAGTATAGAATCCCCCTTAGTGCAGACCCCCCATCAGTATAGAATCCCCCCTTAGTGCAGACCCCCCATCAGTATGGAATCCCCCTTAGTGTAGACCCCCCATCAGTATAGAATCTCCCTTAGTGCAGACCCCTACAGTATAGACACCCCCTTAGTGCAGACCCCCATCAGTATAGACACCCCCTTAATACAGACCCCCCATCAGTATAGACACCCCCCTTAGTGCAAACCCCTGCAGTATAGACACCCCCAATTAGTGCAGACCCCCCCATCAGTATAGAATCCCCCTTAGTACAGACCTCCCAATCAGACCTCCACTGCAGGTGTGGGCATCATCCCTGTATAACCCCCGGAAGCTGAGTAGGCACATCTGCGTACACTCGGCGGGAAGGGGTTAAATAAAAAACGGTGTCACTTTTATTCCTATAACAAGGAATGTAAACATCCCTTATAATAGAAAAAAAGCATGACAGGACCTCCTAAATATGAGATCTGGGGGTCAAAAAGACCTCACATCTCATATTTACACTAAAATGCAATAAAAAAACTAAAAAAATTTTGTCATTAAAATTTTTTTTTTTAATGTCCCTTTTAGAGCTATGGGCGGAAGTGACGTTTTTAAGTCTCTTCTGCCCTGCAATGTTATTTGAGATGGGTGGCGGCCATCTTCCCCTCACTCATCTCCATACTTAGCAAGGGGCAACATCCGATCGCCTCCGCCGCTGCCGACGGCTCCGCTAAGCAGCGGAGGGCACTGGAGCATGGCTGGGGGGGCCCCTCTCCCACCACCGATAGAAGTGATCTTGTGGCGAATCCGCCGCAGAGACCACTCTTATCGGAAACCGGACCCGCTGAAGAAGAGGATACCGGGGTTATGGCAGCTAGCTGCTTCCATAACAACCATATTCCTCTTCAAAGTTAGGACGTATATGGGCGCGCTGCGGTCTGGAAGGGGTTAGAATGGACAGAACTGTACGGTGCTGCCAGACGTCGTGGTTTTGCGTACCTGAAAACATTCCGCGCTTTCCTATGTGTGGGGGGACATTAAGAGGTGATGGTGCGCCATGTGCATCTTCTAAAGGGCAGCACATATTTCCTGCGGGTTGGGGAACGTGTGCGATTAGCGTGTGTTTCCCATCCCGCATATGTGTGATTCTAGTCTTAGTAGTTCATTTTTTATTTTTTTGTTGTAAACTCAGCTTCTTCGCTGGTCTTCTGGTCTCCAGCGCCGCCATCTTGACTCTGGGAAGCCGGCTGTGACTTCCTGCTGTTCCACAGCTGGCACCCCACCGCTCATGTGCGAGATCTTGGCACCCCAGATGTTTTGGAACTACATTTCCCATGATGCTCAACTACACTGCAGAGTGGCTGAGCATCATGGGAAATGTAGTTCCAAAATATCTGGAGTGCCAAGGTTCGCCATCACTTTCCTAGGGCATGAGACTTGTCCCAGGAGGCTGCGGGAGGGGGGGAGCCGAACCTCGGTTTTTCTCACCTAGGGGGGAGAAGCAGAAGTGGGATCGGGTACCTGTCAGAAAAAGGAACCCACTCCAAAAAAAAAAAGTTGCTATAGCGGTAGAGGAGGGGGGAGGAGGATGGGCAGAACTTCACTTTTTAATCACAAATCTACAAATATTTGTAAATCTATAGCAAAAGGTCGCCCAGTATTGGGATGGCAGGGATCACCTATGCACTCAAAACATCTCACTGATGCTTTGGCAGTCTGATTGGCACCAGTTTGGTTCCTTATTCTGTCAGTAATTCCTCTGATAAATATCACTCACAGGCACTTCACTAGAGCTGATCATCAGCATCAACCTTCTGCTTTACACATTCAGGATGGCAAACTGCAGGCTCAGAGCTCTGAGCAGAGCGACCTCGTGTGGTGAATATGCACCATCACATGTGAGCTGAAGATGCTTTATCTATCTTTCACCAGAAGGGGTCAGTGCTGCTCATATTCTTTATTGTTTAACTAGTTGCTGACCGCCGGCCGTCAAATGACGGCCAGGCGGCGCACCTATTGTGGCGGGAGGCCGTCATATGACGGCCTCCCGTTTAAACATGGAATGCGCGCGATCGTGCGCGCGCATCCCTTTTTTTTCGGTGGCGGCGTGTCACGGAGACACCGCTCGCCACCGAAGGGGGTGAACAGCCATTCGTTATGGCTGTTTACCACGTGATCGGCCGTGATGAAGTCACGGCCGATCACAGATGGTCACACCCCGAACGTGCACGGCGCATGCGCGCGATCGCGAGCGCGCTGCGCGTGCACGTCGGTGGCGGCGTGTTCCCCGGGAACACTACTCGTCACCGACGCTGGTAAACAGCCATTGGCCGGCTGTTTACCCACGTGATCGGCTGTGAGCCTTTCACAGCCGATCACAAAAATGTAAACAAACTGCGGTAACGGGATTTTACCGGGTTCTCCTCCTCACACACCGATCGTGTGTGAGGAGGAGATTGCGGTAACATCTCGTTACCGCATACAGTGTACACCAATCATACTGATTGCCCCCCCCCCCCCCCGATAAAGAGGACCTGTCACCACCCCTCATAGTACCTGTCAATCACAGTCCATCAGAGTACCTGTCACAGTCCATCAGAGTATTTGAGTACCTGTCACAGCACATCAGAGTACCTGAGTACCTGTCACAGCCCATCAGAGTACCCGAGTACCTGTCACAGCCCATCAGAGTACCTGTCAGCCCATCAGAGTACCCGAGTACCTGTCACAGCCCATCTGAGTACCCGAGTACCTGTCACAGTTCATCTGAGTACCCGAGTACCTGTCACAGCCCATCAGAGTACCCGAGTACCTGTCACGGCCCATCAGAGTACCCGAGTACCTGTCACGGCCCATCAGAGTACCCGAGTACCTGTCACGGCACATCAGAGTACCCGAGTACCTGTCACGGCACATCAGAGTACCCGAGTACCTGTCACGGCACATCAGGGTACCCGAGTACCTGTCACGGCCCATCAGGGTACCCGAGTACCTGTCACGGCCCATCAGGGTACCCGAGTACCTGTCACGGCCCATCAGGGTACCCGAGTACCTGTCACGGCCCATCAGGGTACCCGAGTACCTGTCACGGCCCATCAGGGTACCCGAGTACCTGTCACAGTCCATTAGAGTACCGAGTACCTGTCACAGTCCATTAGAGTACCGAGTACCTGTCACAGTCCATCAGGGTACCCGAGTACCTGTCACAGTCCATTAGAGTACCGAGTACCTGTCACAGTCCATTAGAGTACCCGAGTACCTGTCACAGTCCATTAGAGTACCGAGTACCTGTCACAGTCCATTAGAGTACCGAGTACCTGTCACAGTCCATCAGGGTACCCGAGTACCTGTCACAGCCCATCTGAGTACCCGAGTACCTGTCACAGTCCATCTGTGTACCAGAGTACCTGTCACAGTCCATCTGAGTACCCGAGTACCTGTCACAGTCCATATGAGTACCTGTCACCGCCCTTCAGAGTACCCAAATACCAGTCACCAAACCATCAGAGTACCTGTCACCAGGCCATCAGAGTACCCGAGTACCTGTCACCAGGCCATCAGAGTACCCGAGTACCTGTCACCAGGCCATCAGAGTACCCGAGTACCTGTCACCAGGCCATCAGAGTACCCGAGTACCTGTCACCAGGCCATCAGTGTACCCGAGTACCTGTCACCAGGCCATCAGAGTACCCGAGTACCTGTCACCAGGCCATCAGAGTACCCGAGTACCTGTCACCAGGCCATCAGAGTACCCGAGTACCTGTCACCAGACCATCAGAGTACCCGAGTACCTGTCACCAGACCATCAGAGTACCCGAGTACCTGTCACCAGACCATCAGAGTACCCGAGTACCTGTCACCAGACCATCAGAGTACCCGAGTACCTGTCACCAGGCCATCAGAGTACCCGAGTACCTGTCACCAGGCCATCAGAGTACCTATCTCCAGCCCATGTCTCATAGAATATACATTGGGGTGTTTGCTTTCCAAAATGGGGTCATTTTGTGGGTAATTTCACTGTCCTGGTGGTCCAGGACCTTCAAAAGTGTGATGGGTAGGAATGAAATGAGATGTGTCATTTATGCTCCTAGAACGCCTGAACGTACTACTTCAATGTTCGGCCTCTCTATGTGGCCAGGTTGTGTAAAAGTCCTACACATGTGGTATCGCCATACTCGGGAGGAGTAGCAGAATGTATTTTGGGGTGTAATTTTTGCTATATACATGCTATGTGTTAGAAATATCTTATAAATTGACAATTTTGTGTAAAAAAAAATGCGTTAAATTTTTTTTCCACATATTCCAAAAACTTCTGGAAAAAAATGAACCGTTGAAAAGACTCATTATGCCTCACAGATTATACGTTGGGGTGTTTGCTTTCCAAAATGGGGTAATTTTATGGGAAATTCCATTGTCCTGGTACTCCAGGGCCTTCAAAAGTGTAATAGGTGGTTGAGAAATGAGATGCGTAATTTTTGCTCGTAGAACGTCTGAAGGTACTACATCAATGTTAGTGCTCTGTATGTGGCTAGGCTGTGTAAAAGTCCTACACATGTGGTATCGCCGTACTCGGGAAGAGTAGCAGAATGTATTTTGGGGTGTAATTTGTTGTATGCATATGCTGTGTGTGAGAAATAACCTGATAATATGACAATTTAGTAAAAAAAAAAAAAATCTTCATTTTGCAAAGAATTGTGGGAAAAAATGACAACTTAAAAAAACTCACCATGCTACTTACTTAATACCTTGGGATGTCTACTTTGTAAAAAGGGGTCATTTGGGGAGTATTTGTACTTTCCTGACTTGTTAGGGCCGGTTCACACAGCAGGCGAGGCGAGGCGACTCCGACTTGCCTCGCCGCGACCTGCCGCGGCCTCAGCGGCGACTTGCAAATGACTTCTGTATAGAAGTCAATGCAAGTCGCCCCGAGGTCGCCCAAAAGTAGTACAGGAACCTTTTTTCTGAGTCGGAGCGACTCGAGTCGCTCCTCTCAGAACGGTTCCATTGTACAGAACGGGGGCGACTTGCTCCAATCAATCTTTTAAAAATCTGCAATGCAATGTTACAAATAATTATCCTATAAATGCGATGAAATCAAACAGAAAAGATTGTGAATATGTGATGAAAAAAAGGGTTAAATTAAATATGAACAAAGAAAAGTAATATAAAAGAAATAAATAAGAGTGTAGAAAAAAAAAATAATAATGATAATAATTAAAAAAATGTATATATAAATAAGAGTCTATAAAAAAGTTACAATATATAAATATATATGAAAACATTTCATGAATTAATATATAATATAATAGATAAGGGTGTATAAAAAAATAACAATAGTTAATAAATATAAAAATACCTATAAATACAGGTGTATAAAATAGTGAATAAAAATAAATATTGATAATAGCCAAATACCCTCTGAGTGCTCTACTTCTACGTTCTTTCTATGCAAATTCAGTATCTTTTTGTTTATTGCCAATGTTATCATTTTCTTTTTGTGTGTTTATGGAAAAAAACGTAATCACGTTTCAAAAAATAAAAAAAAATAAAGGTGTCTAAACACAAAAAAAAGAAAAAGGATTAAATCTAGAAAATAAAAAAAATAAGGGTGTGTGTAAATAAAACAATCTGTCATATATAAAACAAATATAAATAAGAGTGCATAAAAATAATAAATATGATAAATAGTAAATATAGAAATAAAAATTGTGAATAAAGGGGTATAAAACAATAAATAAAAACCTTAAACATAATTGTATTTATTTATTTTATATTATATTTATGTTTTTTTTGCCAATGATAATAAAATGGTAATAAAATAATAAAAACCTTAAATATACTTTTTTATTTTCTATTATATTTATGTTTTTTTATTTATTTAATTTTTTAAATTTTTATTCTTATTATTTAGGGTGCTCTGCAATAAAAATGTAAATAAATGGGGTATAAAATAATAAATAATAATGTTAAAGATAATATTTTTTTATTTTCTGTTATATTTCTGTTTTGTTTTGTTATGTTTATTTCGATTTTTATTGTAGAGCTGCCTGAATAATTAGAGTGAAAGATATATATATATTTTGTTTTTTTAATAGGGTAAAAAAATGACAGGCTGTGTATTACTGTATTATCTGAATGCTCTAAGTTGGCTATTCACTGCTATCTTGCCAGCCCAGTACTGGTCAGTGTGATAGACATTGCCATCATCGATCAGTGGTGGACCAGGGTATAGTCGTGAGCCACCAGCAATGCTAATGCTGAATTATGGCACTAGCAGTGGTGGACCAGGGTATAGTCGTGAGCCACCAGCAATGCTAATGCTGAATTATGGCACTAGCAACGGACACCCGCGTGACTTGTCAGGGGGTGGACTAGAACTCATGGACATACGCAATCCAACAGCAGCCCGCGCCTTTGGAAGGCGGCGCGCATTGTCACACGCCACCGCTCCTGGCTGATATACCAGAGACATTTCTTTTTCTAGAAGCTAGTTTCTCAGTGCCGTTAGCAGCTCAGCATTGCCATCTACAGGCATTACTGAGAATTATACCCGCACGCTGCTGAGCTGAAGAGACGCTCTCTGCTCTATGAGACCTGCGCACAAGCTGTAGCTGGCTTTGCTGATGCCTGCCTCGGAAGGACCCCGTTGTACTGTCCATAACGTCGCTTAGCAACCGCCCGTCTTTGCCAACCGGAGTGCGACCATAGTAACCCACAGACTGCAACATGGCAGAGGGAGGGGAGCCGATCGTCAGACCCAGAAGGATCTTTATTCAATCCGGGGCGTTAATATAGATAAAGTAGGCACAATTCTTTTTTCTTTATTGAGTGGCATTTAGTTCACACCAGAATGCCGGCTTGGAAGCCGCACGTTTCCTGCACCACCTTCAAAACGCACCACAGTTGCGATTTGCAGCGGGGTGTTAATGTTACGTCATGAAATGCAGGTCGCACGCGCAGGGCACTCGCCTGCACCAGACCGCGTGCTACAGAAGTACTATGCCATCCGCTTGCTGTGCGTTTCCCTTAAAGGAGTGCATGACCTGCTTTTGGTGCAGTTCGGTGCGACTCGGTCCATTCACAATGAATAGGCTAAAATCGCACACCGCACGTGAATGGCAGAGGAACGCTCAGTACGTTGTTGTGCGATTCCGTGGTGTGGACCGGCCCTTCACTCATTTGTATGCGGAGGCCGAGCTGCAATGCCACTTCATGTGAGCTCTGGTGCATTGCGAGAAAAATGCTCCAAGTCTGCGTTTAAAAAAAAAATGAATATAAATAAGGGAGTATAAAAAAAATGCAAACAATATATATTTGTGAATACATTTAATGAATAAATATAAAAATAAATAAGGGGATATATAAACAATAATAAAATAGTTAATAAATGTAAAAATAATTATAAATAAGGGGGTATAAAATAATAAATAAGGGCGAGCGATTAATAATGCCCATACACCTCCTGGGGGCTCTACTTCTACCTGCTTTTTATGCGAATTCAGTAGCACAAGGCAGCTTTGTGGTGTGAACAGGGCACAGAGATAATAATGGTTTTCTATGGTCCTGTGTGGTGACCGGTGCTGATAAAGTGCAGAAAAATGCATCCAGTGTGAATGAGCTCTTAGGTGAGGTTGTCACTTATTTTTTTCAAGCCAAACCCGAACACTCTAGCAGCGCACAGTACGTTTTTTGTTTTTGTTTTAGGGTGCTTTCACACTGCAGCCGCCCGAGCACAGGATTCAAAACCCGGACTGTCCGGGTGAATCTCGGACAGGTGGTGACCCTACTCTTAGGCCTCAGCTATCCACACCTCTGTGTGAAGGACCGTCTTTGCCCGCATCCATTTATGTCTATTGGGACGCAGTAGCAGCATGGA
The DNA here is from genome assembly GCF_037356315.1 of Lithobates pipiens. Classification (NCBI taxonomy): domain Eukaryota; kingdom Metazoa; phylum Chordata; class Amphibia; order Anura; family Ranidae; genus Lithobates; species Lithobates pipiens. The sequence goes on from NW_027507764.1 coordinate 196,240,732, forward strand.
TATAGCCACCGGGGCCAGCTTGGCAGTCGTGCAGGGGCATGTCTCTGAACGTCTGTGCAGGCACTGCGTCCCAGTAGACATAAACCATACTGCTTGTACCCAGAGGCATAAAACACTTGGGTACCCCATGCAGGCATGGGGGGGGCCCTTAGCATAGGTACCTATACTGTGGGGGATTGGCTCTTTCAGGCATGGTAAAGTACCTGTACATCGGGGCTTTCTTCCGGGTCCGCTCTCTCACGCATGCGTGCGCACCCAGAAACCCGAGCTGTCATTCACTGCAGCAAAAGCCAAGCAGTGGGTCTTAGCCAATGATTTATGGCCGGGACCCACTGATCGGCTGAGCGAATGACAGAAGAGAGCAACAACACAGAGCTCTCTACAGACGGCAGCAACGTGCCGCTTTTTTTTCTCCCTGCAAAGTAGGGAATAAAAATCAGAACATTACTTAATAAAAATCAGCACATTGTACATACAGTAACCATTGTCAGGCACACAGTTAACCTTTTGATCTAATGTTAACCCCTTTCCCAGTCAGTGTCATTAGTACAGTGACAGTGTATATTATTAGCACTGATCACTGTATTAGTGTCACTGGTGGTGTCAGCATCAGTTTGGCTGCTTTCACACCGAGGCGTTTTTTAGGTGTGTTAGTGCTAGAAATAGCCTCTAATGCCTGAAAACCTCCTCCCTATTCATTCCAGTGTGACTTTTCACACTGGGGCGGTGCGCTTGCGGGACGTTCTGAAAAGTCCTGCAAGCAGCATCTTTGGGGCAGTTTGGGAGCTCTGCATACACTGCTTCCAAAACTCCCTGCCCATTGAAATGAATGGGCAGCGCTGCCAAAGCTCTGCGACATGGGCGCTTTTAACCCTTTCTTTGGCCGGCAGTGGGCTAAAATTAGCGACGCTTTACCGCTAACGCGGAGCGACTACAGTGTGAAAGTAATCTAAGTGTCAGATTGACCGTGCACTAAGGGAGTCCCACTATAAGTTGCTGATCGCCACCATTACTAGTATAAATAAATAAATATAAACTCTAGTATATATCCCATAGATTGTAGACGCTATAGTTTTCATACAAACCAATCAATATACACTTTTTTTTATTTTTTTACCAAAAATATGTAGCAGGATGCGTTTTGGCCAAAATATAAGAAGAAATTAAATTTTTTTATTTTTTTATTGGATATGTTTTATAGCAGAAAGTAAAATATATATATATTTTTTGCTTTTTTTTATATTTTCAGTCTTTTTTCGTTTATATAATAAAAAATAAATAATGCAGTGGTGATCTAGTACCACCAAAAGAAAGCTCTATTTGTGTGAAAAAAAAATATATAAATTTTGTTTGGGGACAGTGTTGCATGACTGCGAAATCGGCAGTTAAAATAACACCGTGCCATATAGCAAAAAATGGCCTGGTCATGAAGGGGGATAAATCTTCCCGGAGGTCTAGTGGTTTAGTGTATCTAGATCCAAAATCTTTTTTTTATTTTTTTCTGGATAGAGTAGGAAGAGTTTTAACCCCTGCTAGGTTATTATTATTTGTGCACCACTGGGGAGATTTCCCTTCACTTCCTGTGCTAGAGATGCAACAGAAGGTTAAAAGTAAATCTCTAAATGTGATTGGGGTTCTTCTCTTAGATAGTTCACCCAGTAAAGGAGTCAGTACGATTGATAGTATACAGTGTCATCATTTGTAGGAGCTGGTTGTAGACATACCAGTGATGTAACTAGAAGGTGGAGGTGGAGGCGGGTGTAATGGTATAGGTGGTGGCTGATGGACAGCAGCAGGAACAGCAGGTGGAGGAAGAGTGAGTTTTGTCAAATCAGCGGTTTCTGGAACGTTGGCGGCATCACCCTCTACTGCCCCAATTCCAGGCACCAGAGGAGGTTTTCACTCTAGAGGCCACAAAGAAGAAGAAGCGTGTGTAATTACGTGCAAACGTGCGGTTGGTGCGAGTGCGTCCACGTGTTCGTATTGGCGTGCGTCCGTTCGTACCAGGACTCGCACGCCTCTGATGGGGACACCGTGCATGATCCTTGGGACGAAGGTGAACTGCTGCTACACGGGGACGGATCTTCACATGGTGAGTTCTCTGACACCAGTAAAGGTACATCAGAATGCAGATGCCCTTTCTCGGGTCTATTGTCACTTGGCTCGTGGTGTCCAGACCCCTGGCTTGGAACAGGGTATTTCAAGGGGTTAATTGAAGAGGGCAGTTACTTCCCCTTCAGACCTGCTTATTGCCAGCTGGGCTGAAAATGTTAGAGGGGAGCTGTTTGAGTAGGAGAGAAAGAGAGACACAGCAGCATGCTGTGTGAAAGGATCCTTTGCTGTATTGCGTACCTGCTGGGGTGAGCAAAACCATATCAGAGACTGTAGCTCTGGCTAGAGCCATGTACTTTATCTATATATCAGCCTGTTGGTTAAAGAGATTGAACTTTTCCTACATCTGCACCTGTGTTACAAGACAAGTCTGTTGTTTCTTCTGTTTATTTTGCTGAATAAAGCCATTTTTACTTTACTGAACTATTTGAGCCGGCTCTTTACCCCTCCGATCGCCTACAAATGATTTATATCTATATATCTATATCTATATATATATATATATATATATATATATATATATATATATATATATATATATATATATATATATATATGGCCTAAGTCTAGATGAATCACCCACACTTAAAGGGGCAGCTACACATTTTTTGTTTTCTTTTTCATACACATTATTTGAAGTGTATTGGGATAGGCTCTAGTGCATGTAATAAATTGTTTTTGATATATAACCAAATGTAATGTACTTCGGCTTCTTTCATTGTCTTTGTGTATTAGTTATACAGGCTTATCAGCGCCTCAACAGAGACAGAAAACCATTATCTCTTCTTTATTTCTACAGATATTTCCCAATTAAGACAGACACAACCATTGCCGCCACCCACATCACCACCACCCAAAGTGCCAGTCCTGTGCGCACAAAATAACTGTTTGAATGATGGAATCTGTGTTCTGGAAAACCAGCAGCCGGCATGCAGGTAAAAATGTCTTGCCTCAGTGCAGGAGTGTCAAACTCAATTTCATTGTGGGCCACATTGCATCAGCATTATAATTGCCCTTAACCACTTGAGACCCGCGCTATAGCCGAATGACGGCTACAGCGCGGATCTCCTTTGCCGGGACGACGTCTGCAGGTAAGCTGCACTTGTAAACCCAGAAGGCTTCGGGGAACAGAGGGCAGATAGGGTGACCATTTACAGCCAGGTGACTTCAAGTAATTGTAGCACCCTCTAGTGTAGAGTGCTAGGCTGTACATAGATTTCTTTTTGTAATATAGGTAAATTTAGGCTTGGCTACTCTTACCTCCCCCACTATCAAGCGGTCGGAAATTACCTGGATCTCAGTGTGTACTTGCTGGATCTCAGCACGGTGTGTCTCCTCCACTCTCTTAATGAGAGCCTCTATATCGGCTTTCGTTGGTAGAGCCTGGATTAAGCTCTTCAGATCCTCCGCTTCCGATCGTATACTACGAGGGGTGACTTCCTCGCATTCCTCTTTGCCGTTCCCGGCCTCGGTTGGGCTTTTCGTCTCCCCCCTATTCGTCCGCGCACTCGCCTCCGCTTCCGATCGTTTAGTGCGAGGGGTAGCTCCTTCGTTTTCCTCTCTGCCATTCCCAGCCTCGATTGAGCTTTTCATCTCCCCCCTGTTTGTCCGAGCGCTCACCACCTCGGGGGGCTTAGCTACGTCCGTAGTCTCCGCGATATGCCCGGCAGCTGACATCCGCCTCGGGGAGAAATACTGCTGTATAGCGGGTTGTGGGGCACTGCACCCTGCAGCTCTACGCGAGGTTTTCGTTTCTCTCTGTCTAGGCGCGCTCATTCCGGGATCCTCAGGTGCAAATCACCTATGACTGGCGGTTCAGCTAGGAGCACAGACTCTGCACGCCCTCACTCAGCCATGCTCAGACCACACCCCCCTAAGCAACAGATTTGAAGGAAAAATGGAGAGAGTGGAAAGGGAGAGCAAAGAGCAGGGTGAGACGTTGGTGAAGATGCAGCTTCAGATCGAGGAACTTGAAGATCGTAGTCGTCGCTGCAACTTGAGGCTCCGAGGAGTCCCAGAAGTCGCTGAGCAGGAGGACTTGCAGGAGAAGGTAATGAGCATTTTTCACATGATTTTAGAGGGTAATGTCCCGCCTAACATGGATTTGGACAGAGTACACAGGGCGCTAGGGCCTAAATCAGCAGACCCGCAAAGGCCCAGGGACATAATTTGCCGCCTCCATAGATACGCGCATAAGGAGACTTTGCTGAGGAAGGCATGGTTGGCTGGCAATATTGAGATAGAGGGATCAGTAGTGAAGCTCCTACCTGACTTATCCCGGGCCACACTACAGCGCAGAGCACAGTTGCGTGCTGTCTTGGACTGTGTACGGCGGGAGGGACATGCATACAGATGGAAATACCCTCTTGCTGTGGTAATAAGAAAAGGAACATCTACATGCACACTGAGACTATACAGCGATCTTCCAAAATGATTTGCCTTTATAGGTGTGGAGCCGTTTATGGTGCCGAACTGGAGACTCCCACTCTCTCAGCTACAGAGAAAAAAAACAGAAAGCACAGGAGGGAAAGAGAGGGAGTGGGAAAGATGAGAAAGACATATTACAGCACAATGAGACTTGTGTTAGAAATTAAGCTAAATTAACTCATATCCCTGAACCTATCCTTTTTTTTTGTTTCTTTTGTGCGCCTGTTGGGGCTTTTTCCCTTCTCTGTTTCCTTTTTTTCGTAGCCTCATCCCATAGGTTTTCAACTTGTCTAATTAATTCCCTCCATGATGATTTAAGAAGTATGGGAGGAGAGAGATATGCTCTTAATTTCTTTTTTTGGATTAGGATGAATGGAGATAATGAGGGATGAGGTGGGGGCAGCGGGTGGGTGGGGGGGACGGGTGGGGGGGGGGACGGGGGGGGATACAGGTGGAGAGTCTAAGATAAATACACAAATAAGATTAGGTAATTATAATAAAGGGGGGGGGGGTTCAGGTCCCTGGGGGGGATTCACATGACCGAGGTTCCTAGAAGAGGTGGTCACTTAGGAGAGTAATATAATTTACTATTATAATTTACTAGGGATAAAGAGGGGGAAAATGGGATGATAGGGGTTGCAGTGGTTTCTTCTTTTTTTTTTTAGAAGTGTTGGGAGGAGGGGGGGATTTAATATAATACATAATATTTTTTTTCTTTGGTTTTTTCTTGTTTTTTGGGGGGGGGAGGGAGTAATGGATGTGGAGGGTCAGTAAATATATATGGGAATGATGGTGCACAGGGGATGGTTTAGACTTGTGAGGGTTGAGAGGGTGGGATAAGGAGGGATATTGAGCTGGGGGGGAGAGTATATAGAATTAGGACACAAGAAACTGTTGGTTTTTTTTTTTTTTTTTTTGGTCAATCACTAATCACCAATATTAGTAACTTTTAATATCACCACTAACAAAATAAAGCACATAGCTAGGGACCTGGGGGAAACGGAGGGTTTACGGATTGGGACCAGACCCCCCTACCTGAACTTAAGGATGAATAAAATAACTTTATAAGATGTGGCCTCCGGCCCCCCCCCCCTCTCTTTCTCCCTTTCTCCTTCTCCCCACCTTGCCTCCCCTCCCCCCTTTGAGGAGGAAAGGGAGAGAGGGAAAGGAAAAAGGGGAGGAAAAAGGGAAGGGAAAAGGGAAAGAAAAAAAAAAAAAAGAAAAATTTTTTTTTTTTTTTTTTTGGGATGAGGAGTGTAAGGTATTATATTGTATTGTTGCTTTATTGTATTATGGTACGGTTTTTTTTTTTTTTTTTTGGAACAAGGTCAATATACAATATGGCTCTTGGAGGAAGGAAGAGAGAAACGGAGAGGAGACATGGAAAATAGGAAAGGGGGGGGGATTGATATAAATTATATATACAGGAGAGGCTTAAGCTTTGGATAAATATAGAGATGGGTACATGTATGAATTTACAAACACAGGTGCAGCTGTGAATGTGTGTCTCCATACATGTATATGCAAGGGTATAGGTGTATATATGTAAAAGTATATACGTAGATGTGAATGGACAGACATAATTAACTTTGCCTCTACTATGGCTTCTGTCTCCTTTTTTTTTTTTTTTTTTAACCCCCCTCTCCTAAAAGAGCCATGTTGGAGTAGACACAATCTATGTGGAGAAGTAACAGGTGACAGTAGAAAACATGATATTATAAAAGACTGGCGGAGGGCACGGGGGAAGCTCGCCCAGGAGCAGCCAGGCACAACCACAAAACCCCATTAGGTAAACACTCATAATCCGGAGGGTCCGGAAATTGAGTGGGTAAAAGCAGTAGAGCTTTGAGATTCGTGGGGAGACCGTTGGTAAACGGCCAACCCAGGGATTGGTAGTGGGGGAGGGAGGGAGGGAGTAGCAGATTGGACGGGAGGGAGGGGGGCGGGAGGGGGTAGGGTTAGAGGGGGTTCTCCCCCCCCCTTTTTTTTTTTTTTTTTTTTTTTTGTTTGCACCTTTACTTGTCTCTGCCTCTTTCCCCAAGGAGATATGGAAACTTTAAAAATAATGTCCCTGAATGTAAAGGGACTGAACGTCCCGGAAAAAAGACGAATGTTACTTCATGATTTAAAGAGATTGAAGATAGATGTAGCGTTTATTCAAGAAACACATTTCAGAGAAAATAATTTCTCTCTGCTGAGGTCTACGGGGTATCCAATGGTTTACCATGCGCTTAACCCGATTTCCAAAACTAAGGGAGTCACCATTATGATATCAAAAACAGTAGCATGGAATCATAGGGATTCTATGATAGATGCAAAGGGAAGGTATCTGTTTGTAAAGGGGACTATAGGAGGGGTAGGAGTTACATTAGCAACATATTATGCCCCCAATATACAACAAGACCTCTTTTTTAAAGAGATACTTGACAAACTTATGGAATTCGAAGAAGGACAGTTGATTATGGGGGGAGACCTTAATACCCCATTAATCCCCAGTGAAGACACCTCATCAGGGACATCGTCAGTGACACCTAAAATAAGAAAGAGGATAGCCCAGGCAATAACAGAAACAAAACTGGTAGATATATGGCGATTATTACACCCCAAGGAAAGAGATTACTCTTTTTTCTCCAATCCGCATAGAGTGTATTCACGGATAGATATGTTTTTTATTCCGCATAAACAATTATCCTCAGTTAAGGAAGCCACTATTGGTCTAATTACCTGGTCAGATCATGCCCCAATTTTTTTAAAATATAATTTAACGGGGAAAAAACATTTAACCTCTAGGATGTGGAAACTCAATGAGAGCCTCCTTCAGGATCCTTTAGTCCTGGAGGATGTCAGAAAGGAGATAAAATTCTTCTTTCAGGAGAACGAAGGCCCAGAAAGTTCCTTGGGAACAATCTGGGAAACGCACAAGGCAGTAATCAGAGGAGTATTGATTAAGCATGGAGCAAGGATTAAGAAGGAAAGAGAAACGACGTTAACAGAATTATTAGTAAAAATGCAACATCTAGAAGCCCAACATAAACATGCCCAGAACTTAGAAGTTGAACAAGAATTAATAAGCACACGTAGGCAAGTTACAGATCTGCTACAGTACAGAGCTAAAATGGCAATTCAGATAGGACGTAAGTGTAGCTATGAATCCGGCAATAAATGCGGAAAACAACTAGCAAGAGCATTACGGGAAATACAATCCAAGACATACATACCTATAATTAGAAAAAAAGGTGGGGAGGAAGAACGAGTGCCAGAACAGATTGCTGGTGTGTTTGGCGATTTCTACTCCTCATTGTATAATCTGAATTTGAGGGCATCAGATCAAGCTAAGATAAATGAATACATAAGATCAAGCGAAATGCCGACTCTGACAAGTACTGCACAAGAGGAGATGGAATCCCCAATCACACTAGAAGAAGTACAAAACACGATAAAACAGATAAAAAGTGGGAAAGCACCTGGTCCAGATGGACTAACAGCCCAATATTATAAGACGCTTATGCCGGAATTATGTCCATATATGGTTAAACTGTTTAATGAAATAGGAGACATATCGACTTTCCACTCAGATACACTTAAAGCTACAATCACAGTGATACAGAAAGAAGGTAAAGACCCGAAACAATGTGGAAGCTATAGGCCAATATCTTTACTGAACGCAGATTTGAAAATATTTAGCAAATTATTAGCCTTGAGGATACAACAGTATTTGCCCTCTTTGATTCATCAAGACCAAGTGGGATTTGTCCCAACAAGAGAATCAAGGGACAATACTATTAAGGCCTTAAACCTAATACATACAGTCATCTCTACCGATACCCCCTGTATATTTCTGGGAACAGATGCAGAAAAGGCTTTTGATCGGGTGGGGTGGGGGTTCATGTTCTCGGTACTCCGACATATAAAGCTAGGAGGGAAAATGATGGGCTGGATAACAAGCTTGTATGAAAAACCTACAGCTCAAGTAAGAGTAAATGGAGTGGTATCTACATCTTTCCCAATAACAAATGGGACCAGACAGGGATGTCCACTGTCCTCTCTGTTATTTGCGTTGACCCTTGAACCACTTCTATGCAGAGTAAGGCTCAACAGGGATATCCAAGGAATAACCATAGGAGAAACCCATAATAAAGTCGCAGCATATGCAGATGATATGCTTTTTACAGTGACGAATCCGATAATCTCGCTCCCAAATCTATGTAAGGAAATCGAGACATATAGTACATTATCCCACTTTAAAATAAACTGCTCCAAGTCAGAAGCCTTAATGATAGCAGTCCCAGATAAAATGACGAGACTAATAAAATTAAATTATAAATTTAATTGGACGAACTATGGCTTGAAATACTTGGGAATAACGATCGCAACAAACTTCAATAAGATATATGAATTAAATTTTGTATCAGTATTGAAGATGGTACGAGGATGCCTGGAGAGATGGCACAGGGGAATACATTCCTGGTTTGGAAGAAATAATATAATCAAGATGAATATTTTGCCAAAACTCCTGTACCTCCTCCAGGCAATCCCAATGTTAATACCAAGAAATTTCTTTAGAACTATACAAACATTATTTATGAAATTTATTTGGGCAGACAAACAACCAAGGATACGGAGGACATTAGCAACACCAGACATATACAAATATTACCATGCAATACATCTAGGTAGATTACTAGACTGGTGTCGACATGGAGATCAGAAAATATGGGTAAAATTAGAGCAAGCACAATGTAGGGAGCTACTACATAGAGCACCTTGGTGCTACAGAAATTTGACCTCAGATACGAAGCTACACCCTACAATAGGACCCACATTACAGATATGCTACCATCTCTTAGCTAAGAATAAGATATCGACACAGAACTCCCCTCTAGTCCCTATATTGGGTAACCCCCGATTTATACCAGGCATACAGAAAGGACCTTTTGATAAGTTGATTAAAAAAGGAATATATCAAGCTTCGCATTTCGTGAAAAAAGGTAAATGGCCAACAATGCAGGAGATGATAGATAGAAAAGGCCCTTTTCAATTAGATTTCTGGCAGGCGGCACAATTAGGACATTTTCTAAAAACAGAGATAGTGCCAGAGTTACTAGAGCGAGACTATATGCCATTTGAGAAACTCTGTATGGAAAAGGAACCAATTACGCATGCAATCTCGAAAATGTACGCGTTACTGATTAAACCCGTAGAAAATTTTCAGGTACCCTTCTTTAGGAAGTGGGAAATAGACCTAGGAAGGACTTTTTCTGAGGAGCAGAAGAAAAATATGATACAATCAATTTTTAAAACAGCAACATGCACAAAACTACAGGAAACTAATTATAAAATTATCGCACAGTGGTATAGAACACCAGAAAAACTTCAAAAATATTTCCCTCATATATCAAATAAGTGTTGGAGGTGCCAGAAAGAAGTGGGAAATTTTTTACATATATTTTGGTCATGTCCAAAAATTAAGAAATACTGGAAAGAGGTACGAGATATCGCTCAAAAATTCAGTGAAGTAGAAATACGGGAGGACCCAGCAGTATTCCTCCTGAACTTGTCAGAGACCTCAGGAAATATAGGTGGGAATTCCATCCTGTGTCACTTGGTAAATACAGCCAAGTCATGTATAACACTTAGGTGGAAACAAATACAACCCCCCAGTGTGAGCATGTGGTTGAAGAAAGTTGAGGAGGTGAACAGGATGGAAGACCTAATATGGACAGCCAGGAAAAGAAGGAAAACTTACTTGGAAATATGGACACCATGGAACCTCTATATCTCCTTGGAGGAGGGAAGGAGACAGATTGATGCGATTTAAGGGGGAGGAGGGGGAGATATAGGGGAAGGAGATGAGAACTCCCCCCCTTTTTTTTGGCTTGGTCCCCCCCTTTTTTTTTTTTTCGGGGGGGGGGGAAGAATAGGGGGGAAAATATCAGGGGGGGAAGATGAGAAATAAGAGGATAACAATATAACTCTGGCCTGATTGGGAACAGTACCAACCTAGGACCAGACATGGGGTATGTGGGACTGAGAGTGAAGTCTCTATGATATTGCCCCGATATATTATATAGATTACCATTAACCTAGCCTGCTCTCTCTTTGGATTTATACATTACATTATAAAGGGAATAAGAGGCTAAGGGAATAGAATGAATTGTTATGCTCTTTTTGTTTATTATGTATGAATATGGAAACACGATGTATGACTCTTAGATTGTTTATGTAAAATTATATTCTTGTTTACTTGAGGAAAAAAAAAAAATGGAAAGGGAAAAAAATAAATAAATAAAGAAATTGAAAAAAAAAAATTTAGGCTTGGCTGGGAGCCAAGTCTGTGTTTAATCTGGGCCGGGGTGAGTGATCTAGGGAGGATGGAGGACTCATAAGGCAACACCTCTGGTGCCTCCCCTTGCTTGCTGGAGCCTTGGTGAGGCTTCCGGAGGAATGGAATGAAGGCTGGGAGGAGCTGCCTGGAATGTTAAGGAGGGCCCTGGCTGGTCCTCAGCAAGTGGGCTGATAGGGGGTGGGCCCCTCTTGAATACTCAGTCAGGCCAGCAGGGGCAGTGCAGAGTTTGGGTGGAAGCTGGAGATAGTGTTGAGGAGGCTGTCAGTGGCCCTTGAGGGTAGCCACCCCCTAGTCTGTCCTGTCCAGAGGCACGGGAGCAAGAATGAGGACAACAGGAGCCAGCTAGCACATCTGATGCCGCGTACACACGATCAAACAATCGGGTGGAAAAGTCCGGCAAACTCAAGTCCGCCGGACAATCCCCCCCGTGTGTAGCCTCCGGCATACTTTTTTGACCCGAAAGTACGGCGGACTTAGAAAGTAGTTTTGCACTCCAATCTTCCCGCCGGACTCGCATTTCGGCGGTGTGTATGCCAGTCCGCCGTAGTTTTGAAATGAACGGACTTTTCCCGCCCGGAGAAAAGTCCGCTCATTTGAGCGGGTCTCCAGGTAGGCGGGGCCCGCGAAGGAGACGTCGCTGGCCCCGCCACCTGGTATGGACTTAAAGGGGAACCCCAACGCCAAAAAAAATCGGCGTGGGGGTCCCCCCAGGTCCACATCAGAACCTTGTCCGAGCACGCTACCCGGCCAGCCAGGAAAGGGGGGGCGAGCGAGCGCCCCCCCCTCCTGAGCCGTACCAGGCCGCGTGCCCTCAACATGGGGGGGTGCCCCCGAAGTCGAAAGAAGAGGCCGTCGGCGAGGAAGAAAGCCGGGCTCCTTCGCTAGTAAAAGAGCTAGAAGAAGATAGCGGAGGAGTCCGGCGAGAAGACCCCCCGAAGACGGAAGATCCCGGAGCTGTGCAATATACTATTTTATCTTATGTGTTGTTTTTTTTGTACTTTATTACACAGGTGAATGGGTAGGGGTACATTGTACCCCTTACTCATTCACATAGGGTGGGGGGGGGGCTGGTATCTGGGGGCCCCTTAATAAAGGGGGCTCCCGGATTCTGATAAGCCCCCCGCCCGCAGACCCCGACAACCAACGGCCAGGGTTGATGGGAAGAGGCCCTTGTCCTTATCAACATGGGGACAAGGTGCTTTGGGGTGGGGGGGCGCACGCCCCCCCTTCCCCAAGGCACCCCTCCATGTTGAGGGCACGCGGCCTGGTACGGCTCAGGAGGGGGGGCCGCTCGCTCGCCCCCCTTTCCTGGCCGGCCAGGTAGCATGCTCGAACAAGAGTCTGATGTGGACCTGGGGGGACCCCCACGCCGATTTTTTTCGGAGTTGGGGTTCCCCTTTAAGTCCATACCAGGTGGCGGGGCCAGCGATGTCTCCTTCGCGGGCCCCGCCTACCTGGAGAAGCGCTCGAAATGAGCGGACTTTCCTCCGTGTGTGTGGGCGAGTCCGTTCATTTCAAAAGTAGGGCGGATAGTACGGCGGACTTAGTACGCCGTATTAGTCCACTGAAAAAGTGCCATGTGTGGGCAAGTAGCTCATTCGGAAAGTCCGACGGACAGTCTGGCGGGAAGTCCGCCAGACTAAGTCCGTAGGATAGTTCGCTACGTGTGTACGCGGCATGAGATATCTCCAGGGAGAACACAGCTGTGTGGCTGGTGAGTGTGGCAGTCTGAGAGGACTGTAGGAAGTAGCCAGGAGGGCTAGTGAAAGGGGCAGCTGTAGCCAGGTGGGCTGGCAGTGCCTGAAGAGGTGGTGCTGGGATCAGTAGTTACAGGTATGTAGCAGGACACTGGACTTTTTCTCTACGCACCAAAGGGGCCCGCAGTCCCTGCCTGTAAAGGGCTTTTGCTTGATCTGGCTGAGTGCCTTGCCACATTCATCAAACAGTGTTCCGGCTGGGTCTGAGTTGTTCCTGCAAGCAAGTGATGTACTGGAGGATGAGTGTATACAGAGAGTGAATATATTTGAGTGTCCCTGAAGAGACTTTGTTCCAGTCAAGTGAGCATTCCATAATAACCCTATCCCTATTCAAGTTTATTAACCCCTAATAAAAAAAATAAAACGTTTCCAATTTCAAGCGAGCCTGTAGAAATTTGGTGTGCCTGGCTGTGCAGGACCCCTAGTCACCAGCGGCTCCTACGGGGGCTGCCCTACATAATGCAATGGTTGTTTGATGTATAAAGGGTGTTGTGAACCTGTCACATGAAATAAACTACTAATTAAGGTGACACTGCTGAATCAAGATGCTATATCAGACACATGGGAATTACATTGTCTTATGTCTTCAACTGACACCTATACCTTCATTGGGAGAAAAAATAATGAAGCACGGCCTTTGTGTAATTTGAATCTGAAATCCAAAGTAAGGGATTCAGAATCTGCAAATATCAAATGCAATACAAATGAACCCAGAACGTAGGATGCTACAAGCCCAAAACACAAAGATGTAAATATCACCTAAAATATAGTGTACATTCCTCACTTTCCTACCTGGCACTTTTACCCTCTTCCTGACCAGGAAAATTTTCAGCTTTCAGCACTGTCACACTTTGAATGACAATTGCGCAGTCACGCAACGATGTATCCAAATTACATTTTGTATTTTTTTTACACACAAATAGAGCTTTCCTTTGGTGATATTTAATTACCACTGAGTTTTTTATTTTTTGTTAAATATACAAAAATAAACATTTTTCATAGTTTGTTATAAAATTTAGCAAACATGTAATCTTTCTCCCTTTACTGATGTGCGCTGATGAGGTGGCACTGATCAGGAGGCACTGATAGGTGGCACTGACCGGTGGCACTGATGAGGCTACACTGATAGGCGCCACTGATGGGCACTGATAGTCAACTCTAATGGGCACTGATGGGTGGCACTGATGGGCTCTAATAGGTGGCACTGATGGGCTCTAATAGGTGGCACCGATAGGTGGTACTGATTGGCAGCACTGATGGGCACTGATTGGCAGCACTGGTGACCACTGATTGGGAGCACTGGTGGGCACTATTGGGACTGCACTGATAGTCAGGGCACTGATAATCAGTGCCCTGATTATCAATGCCGATGTGCTTTTAGCCATTTATCAGCTCTCTTTTTCTCTCCTCATGCTGTCAGCATGAGAAAAGGAAAGCTGATAACCGTCTTGTGCTTATTTCTGCGATCAACTTTCATTGGACACAGCTGATTACGTGGTAAAGGGCTGCTGTGATTGGCCCCTTCCCCAGATCTGTGATCAGCTGAGTCCACAGGAGGTGCACAGACAGCAGGATTACGGGAGGACATCCATGTACGCCCTCCCGGCAAATTAAGCCTGCGCTGTAGCCGTCTTTCGGCTATAGGGCGGGAAGGTGTTAAACATATATATTTTTTTAAAAAAAAGTACATAAATAGATCAACTTCCATGTCCAGTTTCAATATTTTATTATACTGTATATAGCATGCAAGAAAAATGACACATAATTAAAAACCATGGTATTGACTATAAAAAATAAAATACATCTCACATAAAGCAATCATGGCATTCAAGGTAATTCCTCCTCTAGGGTGGTAATAAATATATGATTTAATGTTATAAAAAAAAAAGGATACAAAGGGGCACAGAAAGGCTTATTTACAGTAAGAGCTGTGGAATAGACTCCCTAAAAACTAGTTCTGGCCAGCTCAGTAGATACCTGGTTGCCTCCTGGGGGAATTTACTGGAGCAAATTGCACCATGCCCGTAGGGCTTTTTTTTTTTTGATCTTCCTTTGGGTCAACTGTGGGTTAAAGATTCTGTATTTTGTGTTTTTTTTATTCTGTTGGTTGAACTAGATTGACATTTTTTTTTTTTTTTCACCCTGACTAACTTGGCAGCTAACTAAGGTCTTCATTCTCTACCTTTGTGGCTGCAGTATAGTAGCAGCCTCCTCTCTCCCTTTAACTCTGCAAAGTGGCAGTGGGTACCAGGCCTGGAGTGCACTGACTTTCAGCACCTGGTTCTGCAGGAAGATGGAGTGAAGTTGGGAGGAAAGAGATGTGGAGCAAGTTGGCAGAGCTTCCCATCAATGAGGACTCGGAGCCCCAGGTGAATGAAGACTGCTGAGCTGAGGGTCTCCCTCTGGCCTCTTGGGTTATATGGGAGCTCTTAGATTAGTATTATGGCATTAGGGGTATGTGGCGCATGTATCACAAGGCATGGTGCTGTGTGTATTGGGGTGCATAGGGCAGCATATATTATTTATGATACTGAAAGAACTATAAACGGCTCACTGTGATGTAATATTTCATTACAGCTTTATTTGCTTAATGTTACAGTACACTATACACTCTGGAGTGGCATTGACACTTTTGGATTATTTGGAAACAATTCTCCTTTAAATCCTAGTTCCACCTTAAACTATTTCACGTGCCCCTTGAAAAATATTTAAACCTTGTTTGCATTACTTTCTATACTGAATATGCATATCTGGGTATATCACAGATTAATAAATACACTTTTTACAGGTGTAAAACATCTGGAGACCGGTGGTATGTGGGAAACAGATGTGAAAAGGAGATCCGGAACAAAGGCACCGTGTGGACCATGTCTTCCTTATGTGCACTACTCTCTCTTTTTATGCTTACTCTTGTGAATGTAGTATGACATCCAATCAATGTGGGCTGTTATATTAAAATAAATAACATTTAAAGTGAAATTCCAAACACAAATGTTTGCTTGTTTGTTTTTGTTTTCTATAGAATAGAGTTACCACCTCTATCAGATTTTTACTGCTGACTGTGCCACCTTTGGAGAAATGCCCCCTCATTTCCTGTTTTGTCACTGGGACAGGAAATGGAGATACATCTGTCCAACAAAGCCACTAATAAATCATAAAAAACACTTGTTTTTTTGGAAAGTGCTATAGGATTGGAACCTCTGTGTCACTAGAACAGGAATCTCCAAACTATGGCCCTCCAGCTGTTGCAGAACTACACATCTCATGAGGCATTGTAAAACTCTGACAATCACAAACATGGCTAGGCATGATGGCAATTGAAGTTCCTGAACAACTGGAGGGCCATAGTTTGGAGACCCCTGCACTAGAAGATGGTGAGAGGGGAGATATCTTTAACAACCATACAGACAACAATAAATCACGACAGAGGTTCTTCTTCTAATCCACTTTGCCCTCAACTGAAAAAAAAAAAAGGATTTTGGCTGAAGTCTATGCTTTAATAAATACTACATTACCATGGTTCATTATTTCAGTAAATCGGTAAATTTGATTGCATTTGTAATATACTTTGTTCATTTCACTTTTTTTTAGCCCAGCAAAATCCACAAACCTGATGCATAAGGACTGACTATTAAAATATCTTCCTGGTAGCCTGGACTAAAGGCCATCTCCATATATTTTTCTTTTGATAACAATAGTCCAGTTTTGAGAGAGTTATTAGTGTGACCTTTTTAGGCATGATCATTGGTCTATAAATTTTTATATATTTTTGTAATAAAATATTTTGTTTTTAAATTTTTACATTGTACACAGTTGAAGGTAAATCTAAAGGAAATTGAAAAAGAAAACTGTATAATGTATGGACAACTTGAATCGGTAGTAGTAAACCGTAGTAAACCGCATCCAAAACACATCCGTTTTCAGGCAAGTATTCCCAAGAAAAGGATTTTCCTTGTAAGCCCTCCAGCATCATTCCGTCACCGTTGAAGGCGTTTCCATCTTCACCCAGTCCTCTTTCCAGGTTCACAGGCTTCAGCTATCTGATTGGCCATGCCAGTAATGATGTCACTCCCGCACATACGGATGGGAGTCGCTATTTATGGTACAACACTGAAGGGACAGCATGGGTATGCCGTTCCTTCAGCGCGCATTTGCAGGTGACGTCTCTGGCTGCATCTAAAGTAAATATCTCCTAAAGGTGTAGGAGATATTTACTGTACCTGTAGGTAAGCCTTATTATAGGGCAGAGACTTTGGTTTGTACACAGTGGAATGTGATATTCTTTTACTTGTGGCAAAGGTTTGCTTTATTACACAGAAGGAATTTCATATATTTTGTATGGTTCACTATATGTTCATAATTATTCACTTAATCTGGTGGTAGACTGTTTAATATTAGTAGGTTAATATTAGCACAATTATTAATTTAAAACATTTTATTTTTGCGTAGCAGTTCACATATATATAATTGCAGCTATATTATTTAGTTATCTTTTTAATATTTATTTCTCACATATTGTAATATTTATTCACATCAGCGCTTTAGTATATTTTTACACATTAATTTCATCAACACACCTACAAGGGAACAAAAAAACTAACAGTAAACAGTCACAAAGTCAAGCAAATTTTTACAGTACAGCAACATAAATGCAAGTACTTTTGGACCTGAACCCCACCAGGCATCTCAAACAGAATATCGCACTTGTAAAAAAGAGAACCAGAACCTTTGGAAGAGTATGTCTGATAATAAATTTGGCAGTACCTCCAGAGGCGGCTCTCTAATTATGCAAAGTAGGCGGTGGCCTAAGGCCTCGCCCTCCTAGGGTCCTCGCTCCTGCCTATTTTGCCTAAAGAGCCTCCTCTAGCTATCATCATACATCAGTCCCAGGTGCCTCCTCGTTCAGAGCAGAGGCGGCTCTCTAATTAGGCAAAGTAGGCGGTGGCCTAAGGCCTCGCCCACCTAGGGGCCTCGCTCCCGCCTACTTTGCCTAAAGAGCCGCCTTTAGCTATCATCAAACATCAGTCCCAGGTGCCTCCTTGTTCAGAGCAGAGGCGGCTCTCTAATTAGGCAAAGTAGGCGGTGGCCTAAGGCCTCGCCCTCCTAGGGGCCTCGCTCCCGCCTACTTTGCCTAAAGAGCCGCCTCTCGCTATCATCATACATCAGTCCCAGGTGCCTCCTCGTTCAGAGTACAGTCAGCCCGCCTCCTCTCTTCTCTGTAACACCCCGCCCCACTCCTGTCAAGAAAACTTCACTGGAAGTGGAACTGCAGTGCAGGTGTCCTTCCAGTCAGAACACCAGCAGACACATAGAAACCTTCAACTGGCCTGCCCCAACATCAAATCCTGTCCGTCCTTTCTTGTGCAAGGGCAGGGCACAGCTAGCATCTCAGCACAGGATCACCGAGTCTACCCTCCTTCCAGGGCGGGGCTTCCCTGATGGAGACGGAGCCAATTCAGCCTGTGTGTGCACTGTGCAGCCGATGGACTGAACTATGAGGGGACAGAGCCTTGCTATATGTGAGGTAAATGTGACTAGGGGGTGCATGTCACTATGTCACTGGGGGGGTGGTACATGTGACTGGAGGGGGGGTGGTACAGTGGTGTCAGTGTGCTCTGTCTCAGAACTGGTGTCAATGTGCTTTGCCTCAGCGATGGTGTCAGTGTGCTCTCAGCATTCGTGTCAGTGTGCTCAGCGCTGGTGTCAGTGTGCTCTCAGAGTTGGTGTCAGTGTGCTCTCAGCGTTCGTGTCAGTGTGCTCAGCGCTGGTGTCAGTGTGCTCAGCGTTGGTGTCAGTGTGCTCTCAGCGTTGGTGTCAGTGTGCTCTTAGCGTTGGTGTCAGTGTGCTCTCAGCGTTGGTGTCAGTGTGCTCTATCTCAGTACTGGTGTCAGTGTGCTCTGTCAGCCCTGGTGTCAGTGTACTCTATCTCAGCCCTGGTGTCAGTGTGCTCTGTCTCAGTGTTGGTGTCAGTGTGCTCTCAGTGCTGGTGTCAGTGTGCTCAGCGCTGGTGTCAGTGTGCTCTATCTCAGCGCTGGTGTCAGTGTGCTCTATCTCAGCGCTGGTGTCAGTGTGCTCTATCTCAGACCTGGTGTCGGTGTGCTCTCAGCGCTGGTGTCAGTGTACTCAGCGCTGGTGTCAGTGTACTCAGCGCTGGTGTCAGTGTGCTCTATCTCAGACCTGGTGTCAGGGTGCTCTGTGTCAGCCCTGGTGTCAGTGTGCTCTATCTCAGAACTGGTGTCAGTGTGCTCTGTGTCAGAACTGGTGTCAGTGTGCTCTGTGTCAGAACTGGTGTCAGTGTACTCTGTGTCAGCCCTGGTGTCAGCGTGCTCTGCCTCAGCGATGGTGTCAGTGTGCTCTGCCTCAGCCCTGGTGTCCGTGTGCTCTGCCTCAGAGCTGGTGTCAGTGTGCTCTCAGAGTTGGTGTCAGTGTGCTCTCAGAGTTGGTGTCAGTGTGCTTAGCACTGGTGTCAGTGTGCTCAGCGCTGGTGTCAGTGTGCTCAGCGCTGGTGTCAGTGTGCTCTCAGCATTGGTGTCAGTGTGCTCTATCTCAGTACTGGTGTCAGTGTGCTCTGTCAGCCCTGGTGTCAGTGTGCTCTGCCTCAGCGTTGGTGTCAGTGTGCTCTGCCTCAGCGTTGGTGTCAGTGTGCTCTCAGCGTTGGTGTCAGTGTGCTCTCAGCGCTGGTGTTGGTGTCAGTGTGCTCAGCGCTGGTGTCAGTGTGCTCTATCTCAGTGCTGGTGTCAGTGTGCTCAGCGCTGGTGTCAGTGTGCTCTATCTCAGTGCTGGTGTCAGTGTGCTCAGCGCTGGTGTCAGTGTGCTCTGTCTCAGTACTGGTGTCAGTGTGCTCTCAGCGCTGGTGTCAGTGTGCTCTCAGCGCTGGTGTCAGTGTGCTCTATCTCAGTGCTGATGTCAGTGTGCTCTCAGCGCTGATGTCAGTGTGCTCTCAGCGCTGGTGTCAGTGTGCTCAGCGCTGGTGTCAGTGTGCTCTATCACAGCGCTGGTGTCAGTGTGCTCTCAGCACTGGTGTGATTGAGCACATTGACACCAGTACTCTTAATATATGCAATTCATTTTTTTTTCTTGAATTATTTTTTCCCCCCATTATAGATGTGAATGGGGCCTCATGTCTCGTTATGCCTAAGGCCTCACAAAGCCTAGAGCCACCTCTGGTAGGTTGGCAACACTGATCCCAAAGCCCGGCAACTGCGGCTGGATGCCACCATCTTGAATGTGAAGTCAGCAGCCCCAGTAGACGTAGAGCTGTCATTCAGTTGATTCTCTACACTACAGTATTCTCTGCATTCCTCTTTCGGCTGCCATATAGTACTAGGGATACAGTATTTTCTTTTAAAGAATAACCTTTACTGGACAGTGCTGACCAATCAGAATCCACCTAGCCCATACTGTGAGTGCTGGAGGAGAAGAGTGAAAGACAGGATTTCAAATCCCTGGACCGGTAAAGCATTATCCCGATGCCCGACAGCGGGTAATCGTGGAACCCTGGTACAACGGGACTGGGGAGGGGGCCCAGTGTACAGTAAGTTCACCTTACAGATTTTCTGTAAAGGTGAACAAACCCTCTAAAGGAGAGTATTGCAGCAAAAGTGGTTTATATTTAAAGTGATATTAAAGGCTTGCTTTTTTTTTTTTTTAAATAACAAACGTGCTATACTTACCTGCTCTGTGTAGTTATTTGGCACGGAGCAACTCGGATCCTTCTCTTCTTGGGTCCCATGTCGGTGCTCTTGGCCCCTCCCTTCTGCCAAGAGCCCCCAGAGCGAGCAGCTTGCAATAGGGGGACCCGGGGCACAGCTCAGCGTGGCCATTCACACAGAGAGTTGCTGCTAATGGTGGGTGTGGTCAGGTTGTGCTTACAGTGGGAGGAGCTTACAGTGGTATGGTTAGACCCTTTATGACCAAGGTCAAAACAAAAATAATAGATATAAAAAGTTTCACTGCCACAAACAGAGAGCAGGCAGGCTCTTTATTGCAGAAGAGACATGCAATGCACATGTGCAGCTCAGCTTACACCTCTGGCCTGGTCTCTGTGTGCTGGAATGACTGATTCCTGTGCATGCGCAGGAGTGATGTCATACTACGCTGACCCATGAAGAAGACTGGAGACCGCCACACAGCTGAAGATGCTGGCACCATTGAGGGACGTTGTCACTGAAGCAAAGGTAAGTTTAGTTCTGTAAAGTCCTTATAAAGTCTGGAAATCTTTTACCTTAATGCATTCCCTGCATTAAGCTAAAAAGTGTCCCAGTGTTTGTATCGCCCAATCACCCCGTTCTATACTTACCTATGTCCTCTCTCAATCCAGCGCTGTGCCCGTCTGCAGTGGCGCTCTCCTCTCCCTCTCTCTGCTCACAGAGGCAGCAGAAGGAACCATTGACTCCTGCCAATCGAATCCTGTGAGCAGAGGGCAGGCAGCGGGGCTGAGCCACGCTGTGTGGGCCAAAAGACATGCACATATAGTATCCCCCTTAATGCAGACCCCCACAGTAAAGACACCCCCCTTAGTGCAGACCCCCCATCAGTATAGAATCCCCCTCAGTGCAGACCCCCATCAGTATAGTATCCCCCTTAGTGCAGACCCCACAATCAGTATAGAATCCCCCTTAGTGCAGACCCCCCATCAGTATAGAATCCCCCCTTAGTGCAGACCCCCCATCAGTATGGAATCCCCCTTAGTGCAGACCCCCCATCAGTATAGAATCTCCCTTAGTGCAGACCCCTACAGTATAGACACCCCCTTAGTGCAGACCCCCATCAGTATAGACACCCCCCTTAATACAGACCCCCCATCAGTATAGACACCCCCCTTAGTGCAAACCCCTGCAGTATAGACACCCCCAATTAGTGCAGACCCCCCCATCAGTATAGAATCCCCCTTAGTACAGACCTCCCAATCAGACCTCCACTGCAGGTGTGGGCATCATCCCTGTATAACCCCCGGAAGCTGAGTAGGCACATCTGCGTACACTCGGCGGGAAGGGGTTAAATAAAAAACGGTGTCACTTTTATTCCTATAACAAGGAATGTAAACATCCCTTATAATAGAAAAAAAGCATGACAGGACCTCCTAAATATGAGATCTGGGGGTCAAAAAGACCTCACATCTCATATTTACACTAAAATGCAATAAAAAAACTAAAAAAATTTTGTCATTAAAATTTTTTTTTTAAATGTCCCTTTTAGAGCTATGGGCGGAAGTGACGTTTTTAAGTCTCTTCTGCCCTGCAATGTTATTTGAGATGGGTGGCGGCCATCTTCCCCTCACTCATCTCCATACTTAGCAAGGGGCAACATCCGATCGCCTCCGCCGCTGCCGACGGCTCCGCTAAGCAGCGGAGGGCACTGGAGCATGGCTGGGGGGGCCCCTCTCCCACCACCGATAGAAGTGATCTTGTGGCGAATCCGCCGCAGAGACCACTCTTATCAGAAACCGGACCCGCTGAAGAAGAGGATACCGGGGTTATGGCAGCTAGCTGCTTCCATAACAACCATATTCCTCTTCAAAGTTAGGACATATATGGGCGCGCTGCGGTCTGGAAGGGGTTAGAATGGACAGAACTGTACGGTGCTGCCAGACGTCGTGGTTTTGCGTACCTGAAAACATTCCGCGCTTTCCTATGTGTGGGGGGACATTAAGAGGTGATGGTGCGCCATGTGCATCTTCTAAAGGGCAGCACATATTTCCTGCGGGTTGGGGAACGTGTGCGATTAGCGTGTGTTTCCCATCCTGCATATGTGTGATTCTAGTCTTAGTAGTTCATTTTTTATTTTTTTGTTGTAAACTCAGCTTCTTCGCTGGTCTTCTGGTCTCCAGCGCCGCCATCTTGACTCTGGGAAGCCGGCTGTGACTTCCTGCTGTTCCACAGCTGGCACCCCACCGCTCATGTGCGAGATCTTGGCACCCCAGATGTTTTGGAACTACATTTCCCATGATGCTCAACTACACTGCAGAGTGGCTGAGCATCATGGGAAATGTAGTTCCAAAATATCTGGAGTGCCAAGGTTCGCCATCACTTTCCTAGGGCATGAGACTTGTCCCAGGAGGCTGCGGGAGGGGGGGAGCCGAACCTCGGTTTTTCTCACCTAGGGGGGAGAAGCAGAAGTGGGATCGGGTACCTGTCAGAAAAAGGAACCCACTCCAAAAAAAAAAAGTTGCTATAGCGGTAGAGGAGGGGGGAGGAGGATGGGCAGAACTTCACTTTTTAATCACAAATCTACAAATATTTGTAAATCTATAGCAAAAGGTCGCCCAGTATTGGGATGGCAGGGATCACCTATGCACTCAAAACATCTCACTGATGCTTTGGCAGTCTGATTGGCACCAGTTTGGTTCCTTATTCTGTCAGTAATTCCTCTGATAAATGTCACTCACAGGCACTTCACTAGAGCTGATCATCAGCATCAACCTTCTGCTTTACACATTCAGGATGGCAAACTGCAGGCTCAGAGCTCTGAGCAGAGCGACCTCGTGTGGTGAATATGCACCATCACATGTGAGCTGAAGATGCTTTATCTATCTTTCACCAGAAGGGGTCAGTGCTGCTCATATTCTTTATTGTTTAACTAGTTGCTGACCGCCGGCCGTCAAATGACGGCCAGGCGGCGCACCTATTGTGGCGGGAGGCCGTCATATGACGGCCTCCCGTTTAAACAGGGAATGCGCGCGATCGTGCGCGCTCATCCCTTTTTTATCGGTGGCGGCGTGTCTCACGGAGACACCGCTCGCCACCGAAGGGGGTGAACAGCCATTCGTTATGGCTGTTTACCACGTGATCGGCCGTGATGAAGTCACGGCCGATCACAGATGGTCACACCCCGAACGTGCACGGCGCATGCGCGCGATCGCGAGCGCGCTGCGCGTGCACGTCGGTGGCGGCGTGTTCCCCGGGAACACTACTCGTCACCGACGCTGGTAAACAGCCATTGGCCGGCTGTTTACCCACGTGATCGGCTGTGAGCCTTTCACAGCCGATCACAAAAATGTAAACAAACTGCGGTAACGGGATTTTACCGGGTTCTCCTCCTCACACACCGATCGTGTGTGAGGAGGAGATTGCGGTAACATCTCGTTACCGCATACAGTGTACACCAATCATACTGATTGCCCCCCCCCCCCCGATAAAGAGGACCTGTCACCACCCCTCATAGTACCTGTCAATCACAGTCCATCAGAGTACCTGTCACAGTCCATCAGAGTATTTGAGTACCTGTCACAGCACATCAGAGTACCTGAGTACCTGTCACAGCCCATCAGAGTACCCGAGTACCTGTCACAGCCCATCAGAGTACCTGTCAGCCCATCAGAGTACCCGAGTACCTGTCACAGCCCATCTGAGTACCCGAGTACCTGTCACAGTTCATCTGAGTACCCGAGTACCTGTCACAGCCCATCAGAGTACCCGAGTACCTGTCACGGCCCATCAGAGTACCCGAGTACCTGTCACGGCCCATCAGAGTACCTGAGTACCTGTCACGGCACATCAGAGTACCCGAGTACCTGTCACGGCACATCAGAGTACCCGAGTACCTGTCACGGCACATCAGGGTACCCGAGTACCTGTCACGGCACATCAGGGTACCCGAGTACCTGTCACGGCCCATCAGGGTACCCGAGTACCTGTCACGGCCCATCAGGGTACCCGAGTACCTGTCACGGCCCATCAGGGTACCCGAGTACCTGTCACGGCCCATCAGGGTACCCGAGTACCTGTCACAGTCCATTAGAGTACCGAGTACCTGTCACAGTCCATTAGAGTACCGAGTACCTGTCACAGTCCATCAGGGTACCCGAGTACCTGTCACAGTCCATTAGAGTACCGAGTACCTGTCACAGTCCATTAGAGTACCCGAGTACCTGTCACAGTCCATTAGAGTACCGAGTACCTGTCACAGTCCATTAGAGTACCGAGTACCTGTCACAGTCCATCAGGGTACCCGAGTACCTGTCACAGCCCATCTGAGTACCCGAGTACCTGTCACAGTCCATCTGTGTACCAGAGTACCTGTCACAGTCCATCTGAGTACCCGAGTACCTGTCACAGTCCATATGAGTACCTGTCACCGCCCTTCAGAGTACCCAAATACCAGTCACCAAACCATCAGAGTACCTGTCACCAGGCCATCAGAGTACCCGAGTACCTGTCACCAGGCCATCAGAGTACCCGAGTACCTGTCACCAGGCCATCAGAGTACCCGAGTACCTGTCACCAGGCCATCAGAGTACCCGAGTACCTGTCACCAGGCCATCAGAGTACCCGAGTACCTGTCACCAGGCCATCAGAGTACCCGAGTACCTGTCACCAGGCCATCAGAGTACCCGAGTACCTGCCACCAGGCCATCAGAGTACCCGAGTACCTGTCACCAGACCATCAGAGTACCCGAGTACCTGTCACCAGACCATCAGAGTACCCGAGTACCTGTCACCAGACCATCAGAGTACCCGAGTACCTGTCACCAGACCATCAGAGTACCCGAGTACCTGTCACCAGGCCATCAGAGTACCCGAGTACCTGTCACCAGGCCATCAGAGTACCTATCTCCAGCCCATGTCTCATAGAATATACATTGGGGTGTTTGCTTTCCAAAATGGGGTCATTTTGTGGGTAATTTCACTGTCCTGGTGGTCCAGGACCTTCAAAAGTGTGATGGGTAGGAATGAAATGAGATGTGTCATTTATGCTCCTAGAACGCCTGAACGTACTACTTCAATGTTCGGCCTCTCTATGTGGCCAGGTTGTGTAAAAGTCCTACACATGTGGTATCGCCATACTCGGGAGGAGTAGCAGAATGTATTTTGGGGTGTAATTTTTGCTATATACATGCTATGTGTTAGAAATATCTTATAAATTGACAATTTTGTGTAAAAAAAATGCGTTAAAATTTTTTCCACATATTCCAAAAACTTCTGGAAAAAAATGAACCGTTCAAAAGACTCATTATGCCTCACAGATTATACGTTGGGGTGTTTGCTTTCCAAAATGGGGTAATTTTATGGGAAATTCCATTGTCCTGGTACTCCAGGGCCTTCAAAAGTGTAATAGGTGGTTGAGAAATGAGATGCGTAATTTTTGCTCGTAGAACGTCTGAAGGTACTACATCAATGTTAGTGCTCTGTATGTGGCTAGGCTGTGTAAAAGTCCTACACATGTGGTATCGCCGTACTCGGGAAGAGTAGCAGAATGTATTTTGGGGTGTAATTTGTTGTATGCATATGCTGTGTGTGAGAAATAACCTGATAATATGACAATTTAGTAAAAAAAAAAAAAAAATAAAAAAATAAAATCTTCATTTTGCAAAGAATTGTGGGAAAAAATGACAACTTAAAAAAACTCACCATGCTACTTACTTAATACCTTGGGATGTCTACTTTGTAAAAAGGGGTCATTTGGGGGGTATTTGTACTTTCCTGACTTGTTAGGGCCGGTTCACACAGCAGGCGAGGCGAGGCGACTCCGACTTGCCTCGCCGCGACCTGCCGCGGCCTCAGCGGCGACTTGCAAATGACTTCTGTATAGAAGTCAATGCAAGTCGCCCCGAGGTCGCCCAAAAGTAGTACAGGAACCTTTTTTCTGAGTCGGAGCGACTCGAGTCGCTCCTCTCAGAACGGTTCCATTGTACAGAACGGGGGCGACTTGCGAGAGCGAGGCGAGGCGAGTCGTGTCGCCTCGCATCGCCCGCTGTGTGAACCGGCTCTTAGTGTCTCAAGAAATGAGGTACACCTGATGTACTGAAGGCCTGATCAGAAGTGATCAATTTTCAGTGATTGGCACCATAGTTTGTAGACTCTATAACTTTCACAAAGACCAAATAATATATACTAATGTGGGTTATTTTTACCAAAGATATGTAGCAGTATAAATTTTGGCCAAAATTTATGAAGAAAAATTACTAATTAGCAAAAATTTATGACAGAAACGAAGAAAAAGGCATTTTTTTCACAAAATTTACGTTTTATTTTATTTATAGCACAAAAAATAAAAAACCCACTAGTGATTAAATACCACTAAAAGAAAGCTCTATTTGTGTGGAAAAAAGGACGCAAGTTTCATATGGATACAGTGTAGGATGACTGAGTAATTGTCATTCAAACTGTGAGAGCGCTGAAAGCTGAAAATTGGTCTGGTCAGGAAGGGGGTGTAACTGCACTGTACTGAGGTGGTTAAAAGTATTACTGATTAAAAAAAAAAATAATAATAAAAAAAAAACTCCATACAAATAATTATTGAGTTTCTCCCTTATAAATAAGAGCAATTATTACAACACAATTATTACAACACATTTTTACATATATTATGCTCCAATCAATCTTTTAAAAATCTGCAATGCAATGTTACAAATAATTATCCTATAAATGCGATGAAATCAAACAGAAAAGATTGTGAATATGTGATGAAAAAAAGGGTTAAATTAAATATGAACAAAGAAAAGTAATATAAAAGAAATAAATAAGAGTGTAGAAAAAAAATATAATAATGATAATAATTAAAAAAAAATATATATAAATAAGAGTCTATAAAAAAGTTACAATATATAAATATATATGAAAACATTTCATGAATTAATATATAATATAATAGATAAGGGTGTATAAAAAAATAACAATAGTTAATAAATATAAAAATAACTATAAATACAGGTGTATAAAATAGTGAATAAAAATAAATATTGATAATAGCCAAATACCCTCTGAGTGCTCTACTTCTACGTTCTTTCTATGCAAATTCAGTATCTTTTTGTTTATTGCCAATGTTATCATTTTCTTTTTGTGTGTTTATGGAAAAAAACGTAATCACGTTTCAAAAAATAAAAAAAAATAAAGGTGTCTAAACACAAAAAAAAGAAAAAGGATTAAATCTAGAAAATAAAAAAAATAAGGGTGTGTGTAAATAAAACAATCTGTCATATATAAAACAAATATAAATAAGAGTGCATAAAAATAATAAATATGATAAATAGTAAATATAGAAATAAAAATTGTGAATAAAGGGGTATAAAACAATAGATAAAAACCTTAAACATAATTGTATTTATTTATTTTATATTATATTTATGTTTTTTTTGCCAATGATAATAAAATGGTAATAAAATAATAAAAACCTTAAATATACTTTTTTATTTTCTATTATATTTATGTTTTTTTATTTATTTAATTTTTTAAATTTTTATTCTTATTATTTAGGGTGCTCTGCAATAAAAATGTAAATAAATGGGGTATAAAATAATAAATAATAATGTTAAAGATAATATTTTTTTATTTTCTGTTATATTTCTGTTTTGTTTTGTTATGTTTATTTCGATTTTTATTGTAGAGCTGCCTGAATAATTAGAGTGAAAGATATATATATATTTTGTTTTTTTAATAGGGTAAAAAAATGACAGGCTGTGTATCACTGTATTATCTGAATGCTCTAAGTCGGCTATTCACTGCTATCTTGCCAGCCCAGTACTGGTCAGTGTGATAGACATTGCCATCATCGATCAGTGGTGGACCAGGGTATAGTCGTGAGCCACCAGCAATGCTAATGCTGAATTATGGCACTAGCAGTGGTGGACCAGGGTATAGTCGTGAGCCACCAGCAATGCTAATGCTGAATTATGGCACTAGCAACGGACACCCGCGTGACTTGTCAGGGGGGTGGACTAGAACTCATGGACATACGCAATCCAACAGCAGCCCGCGCCTTTGGAAGGCGGCGCGCATTGTCACACGCCACCGCTCCTGGCTGATATACCAGAGACATTTCTTTATCTAGAAGCTAGTTTCTCAGTGCCGTTAGCAGCTCAGCATTGCCATCTACAGGCATTACTGAGAATTATACCCGCACGCTGCTGAGCTGAAGAGACGCTCTCTGCTCTATGAGACCTGCGCACAAGCTGTAGCTGGCTTTGCTGATGCCTGCCTCGGAAGGACCCCGTTGTACTGTCCATAACGTCGCTTAGCAACCGCCCGTCCTTGCCAACCGGAGTGCGACCATAGTAACCCACAGACTGCAACATGGCAGAGGGAGGGGAGCCGATCGTCAGACCCAGAAGGATCTTTATTCAATCCGGGGCGTTAATATAGATAAAGTAGGCACAATTCTTTTTTCTTTATTGAGTGGCATTTAGTTCACACCAGAATGCCGGCTTGGAAGCCGCACGTTTCCTGCACCACCTTCAAAACGCACCACAGTTGTGATTTGCAGCGGGGTGTTAATGTTACGTCATGAAATGCTGGTCGCACGCGCAGGGCACTCGCCTGCACCAGACCGCGTGCTACAGAAGTACTATGCCATCCGCTTGCTGTGCGTTTCCCTTAAAGGAGTGCATGACCTGCTTTTGGTGCAGTTCGGTGCGACTCGGTCCATTCACAATGAATAGGCTAAAATCGCACACCGCACGTGAATGGCAGAGGAACGCTCAGTACGTTGTTGTGCGATTCCGTGGTGTGGACCGGCCCTTCACTCATTTGTATGCGGAGGCCGAGCTGCAATGCCACTTCATGTGAGCTCTGGTGCATTGCGAGAAAAATGCTCCAAGTCTGCGTTTAAAAAAAAAAATGAATATAAATAAGGGAGTATAAAAAAAATGCAAACAATATATATTTGTGAATACATTTAATGAATAAATATAAAAATAAATAAGGGGATATATAAACAATAATAAAATAGTTAATAAATGTAAAAATAATTATAAATAAGGGGGTATAAAATAATAAATAAGGGCGAGCGATTAATAATGCCCATACACCTCCTGGGGGCTCTACTTCTACCTGCTTTTTATGCGAATTCAGTAGCACAAGGCAGCTTTGTGGTGTGAACAGGGCACAGAGATAATAATGGTTTTCTATGGTCCTGTGTGGTGACCGGTGCTGATAAAGTGCAGAAAAATGCATCCAGTGTGAATGAGCTCTTAGGTGAGGTTGTCACTTATTTTTTTCAAGCCAAACCCGAACACTCTAGCAGCGCACAGTACGTTTTTTGTTTTTGTTTTAGGGTGCTTTCACACTGCAGCCGCCCGAGCACAGGATTCAAAACCCGGACTGTCCGGGTGAATCTCGGACAGGTGGTGACCCTACTCTTAGGCCTCAGCTATCCACACCTCTGTGTGAAGGACCGTCTTTGCCCGCATCCATTTATGTCTATTGGGACGCAGTAGCAGCATGGATATAGCCACCGGGGCCAGCTTGGCAGTCGTGCAGGGGCATGTCTCTGAACGTCTGTGCAGGCACTGCGTCCCAGTAGACATAAACCATACTGCTTGTACCCAGAGGCATAAAACACTTGGGTACCCCATGCAGGCATGGGGGGGGCCCTTAGCATAGGTACGTCTGTGTGAATGAGGCCTTTAACCTCTTGCCAACCTGCTGCAGTACCTATACTGTGGGGGATTGGCTCTTTCAGGCATGGTAAAGTACCTGTACATCGGGGCTTTCTTCCGGGTCCGCTCTCTCACGCATGCGTGCGCACCCAGAAACCCGAGCTGTCATTCACTGCAGCAAAAGCCAAGCAGTGGGTCTTAGCCAATGATTTATGGCCGGGACCCACTGATCGGCTGAGCGAATGACAGAAGAGAGCAACAACACAGAGCTCTCTACAGACGGCAGCAACGTGCCGCTTTTTTTTCTCCCTGCAAAGTAGGGAATAAAAATCAGAACATTACTTAATAAAAATCAGCACATTGTACATACAGTAACCATTGTCAGGCACACAGTTAACCTTTTGATCTAATGTTAACCCCTTTCCCAGTCAGTGTCATTAGTACAGTGACAGTGTATATTATTAGCACTGATCACTGTATTAGTGTCACTGGTGGTGTCAGCATCAGTTTGGCTGCTTTCACACCGAGGCGTTTTTTAGGTGTGTTAGCGCTAGAAATAGCCTCTAATGCCTGAAAACCTCCTCCCTATTCATTCCAGTGTGACTTTTCACACTGGGGCGGTGCGCTTGCGGGACATTCTGAAAAGTCCTGCAAGCAGCATCTTTGGGGCAGTTTGGGAGCTCTGCATACACTGCTTCCAAAACTCCCTGCCCATTGAAATGAATGGGCAGCGCTGCCAAAGCTCTGCGACATGGGCGCTTTTAACCCTTTCTTTGGCCGGCAGTGGGCTAAAATTAGCGACGCTTTACCGCTAACGCGGAGCGACTACAGTGTGAAAGTAATCTAAGTGTCAGATTGACCGTGCACTAAGGGAGTCCCACTATAAGTTGCTGATCGCCACCATTACTAGTATAAATAAATAAATATAAACTCTAGTATATATCCCATAGATTGTAGACGCTATAGTTTTCATACAAACCAATCAATATACACTTTTTTTTATTTTTTTACCAAAAATATGTAGCAGGATGCGTTTTGGCCAAAATATAAGAAGAAATTAAATTTTTTTATTTTTTTATTGGATATGTTTTATAGCAGAAAGTAAAATATATATATATTTTTTGCTTTTTTTAATATTTTCAGTCTTTTTTCGTTTATATAATAAAAAATAAATAATGCAGTGGTGATCTAGTACCACCAAAAGAAAGCTCTATTTGTGTGAAAAAAAAATATATAAATTTTGTTTGGGGACAGTGTTGCATGACTGCGAAATCGGCAGTTAAAATAACACCGTGCCATATAGCAAAAAATGGCCTGGTCATGAAGGGGGATAAATCTTCCCGGAGGTCTAGTGGTTTAGTGTATCTAGATCCAAAATCTTTTTTTTCTTTTTTTCTGGATAGAGTAGGAAGAGTTTTAACCCCTGCTAGGTTATTATTATTTGTGCACCACTGGGGAGATTTCCCTTCACTTCCTGTCCTAGAGATGCAACAGAAGGTTAAAAGTAAATCTCTAAATGTGATTGGGGTTCTTCTCTTTGATAGTTCACCCAGTAAAGGAGTCAGTACGATTGATAGTATACAGTGTCATCATTTGTAGGAGCTGGTTGTAGACATACCAGTGATGTAACTAGAAGGTGGAGGTGGAGGCGGGTGTAGTGGTATAGGTGGTGGCTGATGGACAGCAGCAGGAACAGCAGGTGGAGGAAGAGTGAGTTTTGTCAAATCAGCGGTTTCTGGAACGTTGGCGGCATCACCCTCTACTGCCCCAATTCCAGGCACCAGAGGAGGTTTTCACTCTAGAGGCCACAAAGAAGAAGAAGCGTGTGTAATTACGTGCAAACGTTCGGTTGGCGCGAGTGCGTCCACGTGTTCGTATTGGCGTGCGTCCGTTCGTACCAGGACTCGCACGCCTCTGATGGGGACACTGTGCATGATCCTTGGGACGAAGGTGAACTGCTGCTACACGGGGACGGATCTTCACATGGTGAGTTCTCTGACACCAGGAAAGGTACATCAGAATGCGGATGCCCTTTCTCGGGTCTATTGTCACTTGGCTCGTGGTGTCCAGACCCCTGGCTTGGAACAGGGTATTTCAAGGGGTTAATTGAAGAGGGCAGTTACTTCCCCTTCAGACCTGCTTATTGCCAGCTGGGCTGAAAATGTTAGAGGGGAGCTGTTTGAGTAGGAGAGAAAGAGAGACACAGCAGCATGCTGTGTGAAAGGATCCTTTGCTGTATTGCGTACCTGCTGGGGTGAGCAAAACCATATCAGAGACTGTAGCTCTGGCTAGAGCCATGTACTTTATCTATATATCAGCCTGTTGGTTAAAGAGATTGAACTTTTCCTACATCTGCACCTGTGTTACAAGACAAGTCTGTTGTTTCTTCTGTTTATTTTGCTGAATAAAGCCATTTTTACTTTACTGAACTATTTGAGCCGGTGTCTTGTGAAATAGGGTCCTCCATCAGATGCTGTCCCCTGCGTACTGCGCATGCGCAGTACACAGGAGCACAGATTCCGAAAATTGCCGAGGACGAACGGCGCCTGCGCCGTGAGTCCAGGTTCTATCCCCACTATCCAAGTGGACATAGAGTTAGAATAAAAAAGAGCCGAGCGCAGCGAGGCCGAGCCCGAAGCGTGGCGAGCGAAGCTCGCCCGCGAGGGGCCCTCTAAAATTCTAAACCCTATGTCCGCTTGGATAGTGGGGCTACCTCCTCCACTCACGGCGCAGGCGCCGTTCAGCTTCGGAGATTTTCCGAAGCTTCGTCTGCTCCGTACTGCGCATGCGCAGTACGGAACGGACACATATGGATGGCCGGACTCTATTAGGCAGAACACCGGCTCTTTACCCCTCCGATCGCCTACAAATGATTTATATCTATATATCTATATATCTATATATATATATATATATATATATATATATATATATATATATATATATGGCCTAAGTCTAGATGAATCACCCACACTTAACCACTTTCAGACCGGACCATTTTGCTGGTAAATGACCAGAGGTCTTTTTACACTTTGGCACTGCGCTGCTTTAACTGGTAATTGCGCAGTCATGCAATGTTGTACCCAAACAAAATTTGCGTCCTTTTCTTCCCACAAATAGAGCTTTCTTTTGATGGTATTTGATTGCCTCTGCGATTTTTATTTTTTGCGATATAAACGTAAAAAGACCGCAAATTTTGAAAAAAAATGATATTTTCTACTTTTTGTTATTAGAAAAATCCAATAAACTCAATTTTAGTCATACATTTAGGCCAAAATGTATTCAGCCACATGTCTTTGGTAAAAAAAAAGTCAATAATTGTATATTTATTGGTTTGCGCAAAAGTTGTCACATCTACAAACTAAGGTACGTTTTCTGGAATTTACGCAGCTTTTAGTTTACGACTGCCTATCTCATTTCTTGAGGTGCTAAAATGGCAGGGCAGTACAAAACCCCCCCAAATGACCCCATTTTGGAAAGTAGACCCCCTAAGGAAATTGATAAGAGGCATGTTGAGCCCATTGAATATTTTATTTTTTTGCCTCAAGCGATTGAATAATGACAAAAAAAAAAATTTTTTTTTTTTTTTACACAAAGTTGTCACTAAATGATATATTGCTCACACATGCTATGGGCGTATGTGAAATGACACCCCAAAATAAATTCTGCTGCTTCTCCTGAGTATGGGGATACCACATATGTGGGACTTTTTGGGAGCGTAGCCGCGTACGGGGCCCCGAAAACCAAGCACCGCCTTCAGGCTTTCTAAGGGCGTAAATTTTTGAGTTCACTTCTCACTACCTATTACAGTTTTGAAGGCCATAAAATGCCAAGATGGCACAAAACCCCCACAAATGACCCCATTTTAGAAAGTAGACACCCCAAGCTATTTGCTGAGAGGCATGTTGAGTTCATGGAATATTTTATATTTTGCCACAAGTTGCGGGAAAATTACAAACTTTTTTTTTTTTTTATTTTTTTTAACAAAGTTGTCACTAAATGATATATTGCTCATGCATGCCATGGGCATATGTGAAATGACACCCCAAAATAAATTCTGCTGCTTCTCCTGAGTACGGGGATACCACATATGTGGGACTTTTTGGGAGCCTAGCCGCGTACGGGGCCCCGAAAACCAAGCACCGCCTTCAGGCTTTCTAAGGGCGTAATTTTTTGATTTCACTCCTCACTACCTATTACAGTTTTGAAGGCCATAAAATGCCAAGATGGCACAAAACCCCCACAAATGACCCCATTTTAGAAAGTAGACACCCCAAGCTATTTGCTGAGAGGCATGTTGAGTCCATGGAATATTTTATATTTTGCCACAAGTTGCGGGAAAATTACAAACTTTTTTTTTTTTTTTTTTTTTTTCACAAAGTTGTCACTAAATGATATATTGCTCACGCATGCCATGGGCATATGTGAAATGACACCCCAAAATAAATTCTGCTGCTTCTCCTGAGTATGGGGATACCACATATGTGGGACTTTTTGGGAGCCTAGCCGCGTACGGGGCCCCGAAAACCAAGCACCGCCTTCAGGCTTTCTAAGGGCGTTACAGTTTTGAAGGCCATAAAATGCCAAGATGGCACAAACCCCCCCCAAATGACCCCATTTTGGAAAGTAGACACCCCTAAATTTAGGGGTACACTAGTGAGACTAGGTAATAAATGGCGGGTGCCCTGAAACTATAAAAAAATAACTAACCAACCAGCGTCACCTGTAACAGTTATATGGTGATCACTGGTGAAAGGGTTAACTAGGGGGCAATCAGGGGGCTTTATGCGGTAGTATATGGGGGTCCCTGGCGCTATAAAAAGCTGCAGCGAACCTAAATACCTACCTGCCTAACTAGCGTCACCTGTGACACTAATACAGCGATCAGAAAAACGATCGCTTATTAGGCTGGGTTCACACTGGAGCGATGCGGGAACGCCACGAATGCGCGGCGGGTTCCCGCATCGCATGCCTCCCGGCGGCAGTTCACACTGCCCTATGCGAACTGCTGGGAGTGTCAGTGAAATGTTACTGACACCCCCAGATCAGTTCGCATATCGCAGTGCGATCTGCAAACTCGGATCGCATGGTGTGAACACCCATGCGATCCGATTCTGCTGCGGGCCAAAAAAAGGGTCCCGTGCGAATTTGCGGCGGGTGCGGCGGGTGCGGCGAATGGCTGAACTCGAATCGCACAGAGATCGGATGTGATTTGCACTGCAGTGCGGTGCGAATCACATCCGTTCTCATAAACCGCTGCAATGTGAACCCAGCCTTAGTGACACTGGCGACGGGGGGTGATCACGGGGTTAAACCTTTATTGGGGGGGTTAGGGGGGTACCTTATAACTAAAGGGGGCTAACCCTAACTGCCCTAACAGTTATTAGTCACAAATGACACCCGCCGGGTGATCAGGGGGTTAAACCTTTATTAGGTAATAAATGGCGGGTGCCCTGAAACTATAAAAAAATAACTAACCAACCAGCGTCACCTGTAACAGTTATATGGTGATCACTGGTGAAAGGGTTAACTAGGGGGCAATCAGGGGGCTTTATGCGGTAGTATATGGGGGTCCCTGGCGCTATAAAAAGCTGCGGCGAACCTAAATACCTACCTGCCTAACTAGCGTCACCTGTGACACTAATACGGCGATCAGAAAAATGATCGCTTATTAGGCTGGGTTCACACTGGAGCGATGCGGAAACGCCGCGAATCCGCGGCGGGTTCCCGCATCGCATGCCTCCCGGCGGCAGTTCACACTGCCCTATGCGAACTGCTGGGAGTGTCAGTGAAATGTTACTGACACCCCCAGATCAGTTCGCATATCGCAGTGCGATCTGCAAACTCGGATCGCATGGTGTGAACACCCATGCGATCCGATTCTGCTGCGGGCCAAAAAAAGGGTTCCGTGCGAATTTGCGGCGGGTGCGGCGGGTGCGGCGGGTGTGGCGGGTGCGGCGGGTGCGGCGAATGGCTGAACTCGAATCGCACAGAGATCGGATGTGATTTGCACTGCAGTGCGGTGCGAATCACATTCGTTCTCATAAACCGCTGCAATGTGAACCCAGCCTTAGTGACACTGGCGACGGGGGGTGATCACGGGGTTAAACCTTTATTGGGGGGGTTAGGGGGGTACATTAGAACTAAAGGGGGCTAACTCTAACTGCCCTAACAGTTATTACAGTCACAAATGACACCAATGCAAAAAAAAAAAAAAAAAAAAAAAAAAATGACATTGGTGTCACTGTGACTGGGGGGCAGGGGTAATTGGGGGGGTGATCGGGGGGTAAAGGGGGGGTGTGAGTGTGCCTGGCATGTTCTACTGTGTGTGTGAGTGTTGGTGCAACTTACTGATCCGTTCTCCTCCGTGTCGGAACGAAAAATACCGACACGGAGGAGAGAATACATCACTTCCTCTCCTGTGTTTACATTACAGGAGAGGAAGTGATGTCACCGGGGATTTCTATTCGTCGGGAGCGATCGCGAGGGGGTGGCCATGAATGAATGGCCGTCCCCTCGTCCGGGATCGCTCCCGTACGAATTCCGACCGCCGCAGGCACCGGGCGGGGGCCCGATCGGGCCCCCGACCCGCGGGAGGCAAGGGACGTACATGTATGTCCTTATGCCTGCCCGTGCCATTGTACCGACGTACATCGGCGTGCGGCGGTCGGCAACTGGTTAAAGGGGCAGCTACACATTTTTTGTTTTCTTTTTCATACACATTATTTGAAGTGTATTGGGATAGGCTCTAGTGCATCTAATAAATTGTTTTTGATATATAACCAAATGTAATGTACTTCGGCTTCTTTCATTGTCTTTGTGTATTAGTTATACAGGCTTATCAGCGCCTCAACAGAGACAGAAAACCATTATCTCTTCTTTATTTCTACAGATATTTCCCAATTAAGACAGACACAACCATTGCCGCCACCCACATCACCACCACCCAAAGTGCCAGTCCTGTGCGCACAAAATAACTGTTTGAATGATGGAATCTGTGTTCTGGAAAACCAGCAGCCGGCATGCAGGTAAAAATGTCTTGCCTCAGTGCAGGAGTGTCAAACTCAATTTCATTGTGGGCCACATTGCATGAGCATTATAATTGCCCTTAACCACTTGAGACCCGCGCTATAGCCGAATGACGGCTACAGCGCGGATCTCCTTTGCCGGGACGACGTCTGCAGGTAAGCTGCACTTGTAAACCCAGAAGGCTTCGGGGAACAGAGGGCAGATAGGGTGACCATTTACAGCCAGGTGACTTCAAGTAATTGTAGCACCCTCTAGTGTAGAGTGCTAGGCTGTACATAGATTTCTTTTTGTAATATAGGTAAATTTAGGCTTGGCTACTCTTACCTCCCCCACTATCAAGCGGTCGGAAATTACCTGGATCTCAGTGTGTACTTGCTGGATCTCAGCACGGTGTGTCTCCTCCACTCTCTTAATGAGAGCCTCTATATCGGCTTTCGTTGGTAGAGCCTGGATTAAGCTCTTCAGATCCTCCGCTTCCGATCGTATACTACGAGGGGTGACTTCCTCGCATTCCTCTTTGCCGTTCCCGGCCTCGGTTGGGCTTTTCGTCTCCCCCCTATTCGTCCGTGCACTCGCCTCCGCTTCCGATTGTTTAGTGCGAGGGGTAGCTCCTTCGTTTTCCTCCCTGCCATTCCCAGCCTCGATTGAGCTTTTCATCTCCCCCCTGTTTGTCCGAGCGCTCACCACCTCGGGGGGCTTAGCTACGTCCGTAGTCTCGGCGATATGCCCGGCAGCTGACATCCGCCTCGGGGAGAAATACTGCTGTATAGCGGGTTGTGGGGCACTGCACCCTGCAGCTCTACGCGAGGTTTTCGTTTCTCTCTGTCTAGGCGCGCTCATTCCGGGATCCTCAGGTGCAAATCACCTATGACTGGCGGTTCAGCTAGGAGCACAGACTCTGCACGCCCTCACTCAGCCATGCTCAGACCACACCCCCCTAAGCAACAGATTTGAAGGAAAAATGGAGAGAGTGGAAAGGGAGAGCAAAGAGCAGGGTGAGACGTTGGTGAAGATGCAGCTTCAGATCGAGGAACTTGAAGATCGTAGTCGTCGCTGCAACTTGAGGTTCCGAGGAGTCCCAGAAGTCGCTGAGCAGGAGGACTTGCAGGAGAAGGTAATGAGCATTTTTCACATGATTTTAGAGGGTAATGTCCCGCCTAACATGGATTTGGACAGAGTACACAGGGCGCTAGGGCCTAAATCAGCAGACCCGCAAAGGCCCAGGGACATAATTTGCCGCCTCCATAGATACGCGCATAAGGAGACTTTGCTGAGGAAGGCATGGTTGGCTGGCAATATTGAGATAGAGGGATCAGTAGTGAAGCTCCTACCTGACTTATCCCGGGCCACACTACAGCGCAGAGCACAGTTGCGTGCTGTCTTGGACTGTGTACGGCGGGAGGGACATGCATACAGATGGAAATACCCTCTTGCTGTGGTAATAAGAAAAGGAACATCTACATGCACACTGAGACTATACAGCGATCTTCCAAAATTATTTGCCTTTATAGGTGTGGAGCCGTTTATGGTGCCGAACTGGAGACTCCCACTCTCTCAGCTACAGAGAAAAAAACCAGAAAGCACAGGAGGGAAAGAGAGGGAGTGGGAAAGATGAGAAAGACATATTACAGCACAATGAGACTTGTGTTAGAAATTAAGCTAAATTAACTCATATCCCTGAACCTATCCTTTTTTTTTGTTTCTTTTGTGCGCCTGTTGGGGCTTTTTCCCTTCTCTGTTTCCTTTTTTTCGTAGCCTCATCCCATAGGTTTTCAACTTGTCTAATTAATTCCCTCCATGATGATTTAAGAAGTATGGGAGGAGAGAGATATGCTCTTAATATCTTTTTTTGGATTAGGATGAATGGAGATAATGAGGGATGAGGTGGGGGCAGCGGGTGGGTTGGGGGGGTCGGGGGGGGGTCGGGGGGGGGATACAGGTGGAGAGTCTAAGATAAATACACAAATAAGATTAGGTAATTATAATAAAGGGGGGGGGGTTCAGGTCCCTGGGGGGGATTCACATGACCGAGGTTCCTAGAAGAGGTGGTCACTTAGGAGAGTAATATAATTTACTATTATAATTTACTAGGGATAAAGAGGGGGAAAATGGGATGATAGGGGTTGCAGTGGTTTCTTCTTTTTTTTTTTAGAAGTGTTGGGAGGAGGGGGGCATTTAATATAATACATAATATTTTTTTTTCTTTGTTTTTTTCTTGTTTTTTGGGGGGGGAGGGAGTAATGGATGTGGAGGGTCAGTAAATATATATGGGAATGATGGTGCACAGGGGATGGTTTAGACTTGTGAGGGTTGAGAGGGTGGGATAAGGAGGGATATTGAGCTGGGGGGGAGAGTATATAGAATTAGGACACAAGAAACTGTTGGTTTTTTTTTTTTTTTTTTTTGGTCAATCACTAATCACCAATATTAGTAACTTTTAATATCACCACTAACAAAATAAAGCACATAGCTAGGGACCTGGGGGAAACGGAGGGTTTACGGATTGGGACCAGACCCCCCTACCTGAACTTAAGGATGAATAAAATAACTTTATAAGATGTGGCCTCCGGCCCCCCCCCCCTCTCTTTCTCCCTTTCTCCTTCTCCCCACCTTGCCTCCCCTCCCCCCTTTGAGGAGGAAAGGGAGAGAGGGAAAGGAAAAAGGGGAGGAAAAAGGGAAGGGAAAAGGGAAAGAAAAAAAAAGAAAAGAAAATTTTTTTTTTTTTTTTTTTGGGATGAGGAGTGTAAGGTATTATATTGTATTGTTGCTTTATTGTATTATGGTACGGTTTTTTTTTTTTTTTTTTTTTGGAACAAGGTCAATACACAATATGGCTCTTGGAGGAAGGAAGAGAGAAACGGAGAGGAGACATGGAAAATAGGAAAGGGGGGGGGGATTGATATAAATTATATATACAGGAGAGGCTTAAGCTTTGGATAAATATAGAGATGGGTACATGTATGAATTTACAAACACAGGTGCAGCTGTGAATGTGTGTCTCCATACATGTATATGCAAGGGTATAGGTGTATATATGTAAAAGTATATACGTAGATGTGAATGGACAGACATAATTAACTTTGCCTCTACTATGGCTTCTGTCTCCTTATTTTTTTTTTTTTTTTAACCCCCCCTCTCTTAAAAGAGCCATGTTGGAGTAGACACAATCTATGTGGAGAAGTAACAGGTGACAGTAGAAAACATGATATTATAAAAGACTGGCGGAGGGCACGGGGGAAGCTCGCCCAGGAGCAGCCAGGCACAACCACAAAACCCCATTAGGTAAACACTCATAATCCGGAGGGTCCGGAAATTGAGTGGGTAAAAGCAGTAGAGCTTTGAGATTCGTGGGGAGACCGTTGGTAAACGGCCAACCCAGGGATTGGTAGTGGGGGAGGGAGGGAGGGAGTAGCAGATTGGACGGGAGGGAGGGGGGCGGGAGGGGGTAGGGTTAGAGGGGGTTCTCCCCCCCCCCTTTTTTTTTTTTTTTTTTTGTTTGTTTGCACCTTTACTTGTCTCTGCCTCTTTCCCCAAGGAGATATGGAAACTTTAAAAATAATGTCCCTGAATGTAAAGGGACTGAACGTCCCGGAAAAAAGACGAATGTTACTTCATGATTTAAAGAGATTGAAGATAGATGTAGCGTTTATTCAAGAAACACATTTCAGAGAAAATAATTTCTCTCTGCTGAGGTCTACGGGGTATCCAATGGTTTACCATGCGCTTAACCCGATTTCCAAAACTAAGGGAGTCACCATTATGATATCAAAAACAGTAGCATGGAATCATAGGGATTCTATGATAGATGCAAAGGGAAGGTATCTGTTTGTAAAGGGGACTATAGGAGGGGTAGGAGTTACATTAGCAACATATTATGCCCCCAATATACAACAAGACCTCTTTTTTAAAGAGATACTTGACAAACTTATGGAATTCGAAGAAGGACAGTTGATTATGGGGGGAGACCTTAATACCCCATTAATCCCCAGTGAAGACACCTCATCAGGGACATCGTCAGTGACACCTAAAATAAGAAAGAGGATAGCCCAGGCAATAACAGAAACAAAACTGGTAGATATATGGCGATTATTACACCCCAAGGAAAGAGATTACTCTTTTTTCTCCAATCCGCATAGAGTGTATTCACGGATAGATATGTTTTTTATTCCGCATAAACAATTATCCTCAGTTAAGGAAGCCACTATTGGTCTAATTACCTGGTCAGATCATGCCCCAATTTTTTTAAAATATAATTTAA
Source organism: Lithobates pipiens (assembly GCF_037356315.1). NCBI lineage: Eukaryota > Metazoa > Chordata > Amphibia > Anura > Ranidae > Lithobates > Lithobates pipiens. The sequence continues at coordinate 196,281,975 of NW_027507764.1, forward strand.
CGGGGAAAAAACATTTAACCTCTAGGATGTGGAAACTCAATGAGAGCCTCCTTCAGGATCCTTTAGTCCTGGAGGATGTCAGAAAGGAGATAAAATTCTTCTTTCAGGAGAACGAAGGCCCAGAAAGTTCCTTGGGAACAATCTGGGAAACGCACAAGGCAGTAATCAGAGGAGTATTGATTAAGCATGGAGCAAGGATTAAGAAGGAAAGAGAAACGAAGTTAACAGAATTATTAGTAAAAATGCAACATCTAGAAGCCCAACATAAACATGCCCAGAACTTAGAAGTTGAACAAGAATTAATAAGCACACGTAGGCAAGTTACAGATCTGCTACAGTACAGAGCTAAAATGGCAATTCAGATAGGACGTAAGTGTAGCTATGAATCCGGCAATAAATGCGGAAAACAACTAGCAAGAGCATTACGGGAAATACAATCCAAGACATACATACCTATAATTAGAAAAAAAGGTGGGGAGGAAGAACGAGTGCCAGAACAGATTGCTGGTGTGTTTGGCGATTTCTACTCCTCATTGTATAATCTGAATTTGAGGGCATCAGATCAAGCTAAGATAAATGAATACATAAGATCAAGCGAAATGCCGACTCTGACAAGTACTGCACAAGAGGAGATGGAATCCCCAATCACACTAGAAGAAGTACAAAACACGATAAAACAGATAAAAAGTGGGAAAGCACCTGGTCCAGATGGACTAACAGCCCAATATTATAAGACGCTTATGCCGGAATTATGTCCATATATGGTTAAACTGTTTAATGAAATAGGAGACATATCGACTTTCCACTCAGATACACTTAAAGCTACAATCACAGTGATACAGAAAGAAGGTAAAGACCCGAAACAATGTGGAAGCTATAGGCCAATATCTTTACTGAACGCAGATTTGAAAATATTTAGCAAATTATTAGCCTTGAGGATACAACAGTATTTGCCCTCTTTGATTCATCAAGACCAAGTGGGATTTGTCCCAACAAGAGAATCAAGGGACAATACTATTAAGGCCTTAAACCTAATACATACAGTCATCTCTACCGATACCCCCTGTATATTTCTGGGAACAGATGCAGAAAAGGCTTTTGATCGGGTGGGGTGGGGGTTCATGTTCTCGGTACTCCGACATATAAAGCTAGGAGGGAAAATGATGGGCTGGATAACAAGCTTGTATGAAAAACCTACAGCTCAAGTAAGAGTAAATGGAGTGGTATCTACATCTTTCCCAATAACAAATGGGACCAGACAGGGATGTCCACTGTCCTCTCTGTTATTTGCGTTGACCCTTGAACCACTTCTATGCAGAGTAAGGCTCAACAGGGATATCCAAGGAATAACCATAGGAGAAACCCATAATAAAGTCGCAGCATATGCAGATGATATGCTTTTTACAGTGACGAATCCGATAATCTCGCTCCCAAATCTATGTAAGGAAATCGAGACATATAGTACATTATCCCACTTTAAAATAAACTGCTCCAAGTCAGAAGCCTTAATGATAGCAGTCCCAGATAAAATGACGAGACTAATAAAATTAAATTATAAATTTAATTGGACGAACTATGGCTTGAAATACTTGGGAATAACGATCGCAACAAACTTCAATAAGATATATGAATTAAATTTTGTATCAGTATTGAAGATGGTACGAGGATGCCTGGAGAGATGGCACAGGGGAATACATTCCTGGTTTGGAAGAAATAATATAATCAAGATGAATATTTTGCCAAAACTCCTGTACCTCCTCCAGGCAATCCCAATGTTAATACCAAGAAATTTCTTTAGAACTATACAAACATTATTTATGAAATTTATTTGGGCAGACAAACAACCAAGGATACGGAGGACATTAGCAACACCAGACATATACAAATATTACCATGCAATACATCTAGGTAGATTACTAGACTGGTGTCGACATGGAGATCAGAAAATATGGGTAAAATTAGAGCAAGCACAATGTAGGGAGCTACTACATAGAGCACCTTGGTGCTACAGAAATTTGACCTCAGATACGAAGCTACACCCTACAATAGGACCCACATTACAGATATGCTACCATCTCTTAGCTAAGAATAAGATATCGACACAGAACTCCCCTCTAGTCCCTATATTGGGTAACCCCCGATTTATACCAGGCATACAGAAAGGACCTTTTGATAAGTTGATTAAAAAAGGAATATATCAAGCTTCGCATTTCGTGAAAAAAGGTAAATGGCCAACAATGCAGGAGATGATAGATAGAAAAGGCCCTTTTCAATTAGATTTCTGGCAGGCGGCACAATTAGGACATTTTCTAAAAACAGAGATAGTGCCAGAGTTACTAGAGCGAGACTATATGCCATTTGAGAAACTCTGTATGGAAAAGGAACCAATTACGCATGCAATCTCGAAAATGTACGCGTTACTGATTAAACCCGTAGAAAATTTTCAGGTACCCTTCTTTAGGAAGTGGGAAATAGACCTAGGAAGGACTTTTTCTGAGGAGCAGAAGAAAAATATGATGCAATCAATTTTTAAAACAGCAACATGCACAAAACTACAGGAAACTAATTATAAAATTATCGCACAGTGGTATAGAACACCAGAAAAACTTCAAAAATATTTCCCTCATATATCAAATAAGTGTTGGAGGTGCCAGAAAGAAGTGGGAAATTTTTTACATATATTTTGGTCATGTCCAAAAATTAAGAAATACTGGAAAGAGGTACGAGATATCGCTCAAAAATTCAGTGAAGTAGAAATACGGGAGGACCCAGCAGTATTCCTCCTGAACTTGTCAGAGACCTCAGGAAATATAGGTGGGAATTCCATCCTGTGTCACTTGGTAAATACAGCCAAGTCATGTATAACACTTAGGTGGAAACAAATACAACCCCCCAGTGTGAGCATGTGGTTGAAGAAAGTTGAGGAGGTGAACAGGATGGAAGACCTAATATGGACAGCCAGGAAAAGAAGGAAAACTTACTTGGAAATATGGACACCATGGAACCTCTATATCTCCTTGGAGGAGGGAAGGAGACAGATTGATGCGATTTAAGGGGGAGGAGGGGGAGATATAGGGGAAGGAGATGAGAACTCCCCCCCTTTTTTTTGGCTTGGTCCCCCCCTTTTTTTTTTTTTTCGGGGGGGGAGAAGAATAGGGGGGGAAATATCAGGGGGGGAAGATGAGAAATAAGAGGATAACAATATAACTCTGGCCTGATTGGGAACAGTACCAACCTAGGACCAGACATGGGGTATGTGGGACTGAGAGTGAAGTCTCTATGATATTGCCCCGATATATTATATAGATTACCATTAACCTAGCCTGCTCTCTCTTTGGATTTATACATTACATTATAAAGGGAATAAGAGGCTAAGGGAATAGAATGAATTGTTATGCTCTTTTTGTTTATTATGTATGAATATGGAAACACGATGTATGACTCTTAGATTGTTTATGTAAAATTATATTCTTGTTTACTTGAGGAAAAAAAAAAATGGAAAGGGAAAAAAATAAATAAATAAAGAAATTGAAAAAAAAAAAAATTTAGGCTTGGCTGGGAGCCAAGTCTGTGTTTAATCTGGGCCGGGGTGAGTGATCTAGGGAGGATGGAGGACTCATAAGGCAACACCTCTGGTGCCTCCCCTTGCTTGCTGGAGCCTTGGTGAGGCTTCCGGAGGAATGGAATGAAGGCTGGGAGGAGCTGCCTGGAATGTTAAGGAGGGCCCTGGCTGGTCCTCAGCAAGTGGGCTGATAGGGGGTGGGCCCCTCTTGAATACTCAGTCAGGCCAGCAGGGGCAGTGCAGAGTTTGGGTGGAAGCTGGAGATAGTGTTGAGGAGGCTGTCAGTGGCCCTTGAGGGTAGCCACCCCCTAGTCTGTCCTGTCCAGAGGCACGGGAGCAAGAATGAGGACAACAGGAGCCAGCTAGCACATCTGATGCCGCGTACACACGATCAAACAATCGGGTGGAAAAGTCCGGCAAACTCAAGTCAATCCCCCCGTGTGTAGCCTCCGGCATACTTTTTTGACCCGAAAGTACGGCGGACTTAGAAAGTAGTTTTGCACTCCAATCTTCCCGCCGGACTCGCATTTCGGCGGTGTGTATGCCAGTCCGCCGTAGTTTTGAAATGAACGGACTTTTCCCGCCCGGAGAAAAGTCCGCTCATTTGAGCGGGTCTCCAGGTAGGCGGGGCCCGCGAAGGAGACGTCGCTGGCCCCGCCACCTGGTATGGACTTAAAGGGGAACCCCAACGCCAAAAAAAATCGGTGTGGGGGTCCCCCCAGGTCCACATCAGAACCTTGTCCGAGCACGCTACCCGGCCAGCCAGGAAAGGGGGGGCGAGCGAGCGCCCCCCCCCTCCTGAGCCGTACCAGGCCGCGTGCCCTCAACATGGGGGGGGTGCCCCCGAAGTCGAAAGAAGAGGCCGGCGGCGAGGAAGAAAGCCGGGCTCCTTCGCTAGTAAAAGAGCTAGAAGAAGATAGCGGAGGAGTCCGGCGAGAAGACCCCCCGAAGACGGAAGATCCCGGAGCTGTGCAATAAACTATTTTATCTTATGTGTTGTTTATTTTGTACTTTATTACACAGGTGAATGGGTAGGGGTGCATTGTACCCCTTACTCATTCACATAGGGTGGGGGGGCTGGTATCTGGGGGCCCCCTTAATAAAGGGGGCTCCCGGATTCTGATAAGCCCCCCGCCCGCAGACCCCGACAACCAACGGCCAGGGTTGATGGGAAGAGGCCCTTGTCCTCATCAACATGGGGACAAGGTGCTTTGGGGTGGGGGGGCGCACGCCCCCCCCGTCCCCAAGGCACCCCTCCATGTTGAGGGCACGCGGCCTGGTACGGCTCAGGAGGGGGGGGCGCTCGCTCGCCCCCCTTTCCTGGCCGGCCAGGTAGCATGCTCGAACAAGAGTCTGATGTGGACCTGGGGGGACCCCCACGCCGATTTTTTTCGGAGTTGGGGTTCCCCTTTAAGTCCATACCCGGTGGCGGGGCCAGCGATGTCTCCTTCGCGGGCCCCGCCTACCTGGAGAAGCGCTCGAAATGAGCGGACTTTCCTCCGTGTGTGTGGGCGAGTCCGTTCATTTCAAAAGTAGGGCGGATAGTACGGCGGACTTAGTACGCCGTATTAGTCCACTGAAAAAGTGCCATGTGTGGGCAAGTAGCTCATTCGGAAAGTCCGACGGACAGTCTGGCGGGAAGTCCGCCAGACTAAGTCCGTAGGATAGTTCGCTACGTGTGTACGCGGCATGAGATATCTCCAGGGAGAACACAGCTGTGTGGCTGGTGAGTGTGGCAGTCTGAGAGGACTGTAGGAAGTAGCCAGGAGGGCTAGTGAAAGGGGCAGCTGTAGCCAGGTGGGCTGGCAGTGCCTGAAGAGGTGGTGCTGGGATCAGTAGTTACAGGTATGTAGCAGGACACTGGACTTTTTCTCTACGCACCAAAGGGGCCCGCAGTCCCTGCCTGTAAAGGGCTTTTGCTTGATCTGGCTGAGTGCCTTGCCACATTCATCAAACAGTGTTCCGGCTGGGTCTGAGTTGTTCCTGCAAGCAAGTGATGTACTGGAGGATGAGTGTATACAGAGAGTGAATATATTTGAGTGTCCCTGAAGAGACTTTGTTCCAGTCAAGTGAGCATTCCATAATAGCCCTATCCCTATTCAAGTTTATTAACCCCTAATAAAAAAAATAAAACGTTTCCAATTTCAAGCGAGCCTGTAGAAATTTGGTGTGCCTGGCTGTGCAGGACCCCTAGTCACCAGCGGCTCCTACGGGGGCTGCCCTACATAATGCAATGGTTGTTTGATGTATAAAGGGTGTTGTGAACCTGTCACATGAAATAAACTACTAATTAAGGTGACACTGCTGAATCAAGATGCTATATCAGACACATGGGAATTACATTGTCTTATGTCTTCAACTGACACCTATACCTTCATTGGGAGAAAAAATAATGAAGCACGGCCTTTGTGTAATTTGAATCTGAAATCCAAAGTAAGGGATTCAGAATCTGCAAATATCAAATGCAATACAAATGAACCCAGAACGTAGGATGCTACAAGCCCAAAACACAAAGATGTAAATATCACCTAAAATATAGTGTACATTCCTCACTTTCCTACCTGGCACTTTTACCCTCTTCCTGACCAGGAAAATTTTCAGCTTTCAGCACTGTCACACTTTGAATGACAATTGCGCAGTCACGCAACGCTGTATCCAAATTACATTTTGTATTTTTTTTACACACAAATAGAGCTTTCCTTTGGTGATATTTAATTACCACTGAGTTTTTTATTTTTTGTTAAATATACAAAAATAAACATTTTTCATAGTTTGTTATAAAATTTAGCAAACATGTAATCTTTCTCCCTTTACTGATGTGCGCTGATGAGGTGGCACTGATCAGGCGGCACTGATAGGTGGCACTGACCGGTGGCACTGATGAGGCTACACTGATAGGCGCCACTGATGGGCACTGATAGTCAACTCTAATGGGCACTGATGGGTGGCACTGATGGGCTCTAATAGGTGGCACTGATGGGCTCTAATAGGTGGCACCGATAGGTGGCACTGATTGGCAGCACTGATGGGCACTGATTGGCAGCACTGGTGACCACTGATTGGGAGCACTGGTGGGCACTATTGGGACTGCACTGATAGTCAGGGCCCTGATAATCAGTGCCCTGATTATCAGTGCCGATGTGCTTTTAGCCATTTATCAGCTCTCTTTTTCTCTCCTCATGCTGTCAGCATGAGAAAAGGAAAGCTGATAACCGTCTTGTGCTTACTTCTGCGATCAACTTTCATTGGACACAGCTGATTACGTGGTAAAGGGCTGCTGTGATTGGCCCCTTCCCCAGATCTGTGATCAGCTGAGTCCACAGGAGGTGCACAGACAGCAGGATTACGGGAGGACATCCATGTACGCCCTCCCGGCAAATTAAGCCTGCGCTGTAGCCGTCTTTCGGCTATAGGGCGGGAAGGTGTTAAACATATATATTTTTAAAAAAAAAAGTACATAAATAGATCAACTTCCATGTCCAGTTTCAATATTTTATTATACTGTATATAGCATGCAAGAAAAATGACACATAATTAAAAACCATGGTATTGACTATAAAAAATAGAATACATCTCACATAAAGCAATCATGGCATTCAAGGTAATTCCTCCTCTAGGGTGGTAATAAATATATGATTTAATGTTATAAAAAAAAAAAAGGATACAAAGGGGCACAGAAAGGCTTATTTACAGTAAGAGCTGTGGAATAGACTCCCTAAAAACTAGTTCTGGCCAGCTCAGTAGATACCTGGTTGCCTCCTGGGGGAATTTACTGGAGCAAATTGCACCATGCCCGTAGGGCTTTTTTTTTTTTGATCTTCCTTTGGGTCAACTGTGGGTTAAAGATTCTGTATTTTGTGTTTTTTTTATTCTGTTGGTTGAACTAGATTGACATTTTGTTTTTTTTTCACCCTGACTAACTTGGCAGCTAACTAAGGTCTTCATTCTCTACCTTTGTGGCTGCAGTATAGTAGCAGCCTCCTCTCTCCCTTTAACTCTGCAAAGTGGCAGTGGGTACCAGGCCTGGAGTGCACTGACTTTCAGCACCTGGTTCTGCAGGAAGATGGAGTGAAGTTGGGAGGAAAGAGATGTGGAGCAAGTTGGCAGAGCTTCCCATCAATGAGGACTCGGAGCCCCAGGTGAATGAAGACTGCTGAGCTGAGGGTCTCCCTCTGGCCTCTTGGGTTATATGGGAGCTCTTAGATTAGTATTATGGCATTAGGGGTATGTGGCGCATGTATCACAAGGCATGGTGCTGTGTGTATTGGGGTGCATAGGGCAGCATATATTATTTATGATACTGAAAGAACTATAAACGGCTCACTGTGATGTAATATTTCATTACAGCTTTATTTGCTTAATGTTACAGTACACTATACACTCTGGAGTGGCATTGACACTTTTGGATTATTTGGAAACAATTCTCCTTTAAATCCTAGTTCCACCTTAAACTATTTCACGTGCCCCTTGAAAAATATTTAAACCTTGTTTGCATTACTTTCTATACTGAATATGCATATCTGGGTATATCACAGATTAATAAATACACTTTTTACAGGTGTAAAACATCTGGAGACCGGTGGTATGTGGGAAACAGATGTGAAAAGGAGATCCGGAACAAAGGCACCCTGTGGACCATGTCTTCCTTATGTGCACTACTCTCTCTTTTTATGCTTACTCTTGTGAATGTAGTATGACATCCAATCAATGTGGGCTGTTATATTAAAATAAATAACATTTAAAGTGAAATTCCAAACACAAATGTTTGCTTGTTTGTTTTTGTTTTCTATAGAATAGAGTTACCACCTCTATCAGATTTTTACTGCTGACTGTGCCACCTTTGGAGAAATGCCCCCTCATTTCCTGTTTTGTCACTGGGACAGGAAATGGAGATACATCTGTCCAACAAAGCCACTAATAAATCATAAAAAACACTTGTTTTTTTGGAAAGTGCTATAGGATTGGAACCTCTGTGTCACTAGAACAGGAATCTCCAAACTATGGCCCTCCAGCTGTTGCAGAACTACACATCTCATGAGGCATTGTAAAACTCTGACAATCACAAACATGGCTAGGCATGATGGCAATTGAAGTTCCTGAACAACTGGAGGGCCATAGTTTGGAGACCCCTGCACTAGAAGATGGTGAGAGGGGAGATATCTTTAACAACCATACAGACAACAATAAATCACGACAGAGGTTCTTCTTCTAACCCACTTTGCCCTCAACTGAAAAAAAAAAAAGGATTTTGGCTGAAGTCTATGCTTTAATAAATACTACATTACCATGGTTCATTATTTCAGTAAATCGGTAAATTTGATTGCATTTGTAATATACTTTGTTCATTTCACTTTTTTTTAGCCCAGCAAAATCCACAAACCTGATGCATAAGGACTGACTATTAAAATATCTTCCTGGTAGCCTGGACTAAAGGCCATCTCCATATATTTTTCTTTTGATAACAATAGTCCAGTTTTGAGAGAGTTATTAGTGTGACCTTTTTAGGCATGATCATTGGTCTATAAATTTTTATATATTTTTGTAATAAAATATTTTGTTTTTAAATTTTTACATTGTACACAGTTGAAGGTAAATCTAAAGGAAATTGAAAAAGAAAACTGTATAATGTATGGACAACTTGAATCGGTAGTAGTAAACCGTAGTAAACCGCATCCAAAACACATCCGTTTTCAGGCAAGTATTCCCAAGAAAAGGATTTTCCTTGTAAGCCCTCCAGCATCATTCCGTCACCGTTGAAGGCGTTTCCATCTTCACCCAGTCCTCTTTCCAGGTTCACAGGCTTCAGCTATCTGATTGGCCATGCCAGTAATGATGTCACTCCCGCACATACGGATGGGAGTCGCTATTTATGGTACAACACTGAAGGGACAGCATGGGTATGCCGTTCCTTCAGCGCGCATTTGCAGGTGACGTCTCTGGCTGCATCTAAAGTAAATATCTCCTAAAGGTGTAGGAGATATTTACTGTACCTGTAGGTAAGCCTTATTATAGGGCAGAGACTTTGGTTTGTACACAGTGGAATGTGATATTCTTTTACTTGTGGCAAAGGTTTGCTTTATTACACAGAAGGAATTTCATATATTTTGTATGGTTCACTATATGTTCATAATTATTCACTTAATCTGGTGGTAGACTGTTTAATATTAGTAGGTTAATATTAGCACAATTATTAATTTAAAACATTTTATTTTTGCGTAGCAGTTCACATATATATAATTGCAGCTATATTATTTAGTTATCTTTTTAATATTTATTTCTCACATATTGTAATATTTATTCACATCAGCGCTTTAGTATATTTTTACACATTAATTTCATCAACACACCTACAAGGGAACAAAAAAACTAACAGTAAACAGTCACAAAGTCAAGCAAATTTTTACAGTACAGCAACATAAATGCAAGTACTTTTGGACCTGAACCCCACCAGGCATCTCAAACAGAATATCGCACTTGTAAAAAAGAGAACCAGAACCTTTGGAAGAGTATGTCTGATAATAAATTTGGCAGTACCTCCAGAGGCGGCTCTCTAATTATGCAAAGTAGGCGGTGGCCTAAGGCCTCGCCCTCCTAGGGTCCTCGCTCCTGCCTACTTTGCCTAAAGAGCCTCCTCTAGCTATCATCATACATCAGTCCCAGGTGCCTCCTCGTTCAGAGCAGAGGCGGCTCTCTAATTAGGCAAAGTAGGCGGTGGCCTAAGGCCTCGCCCACCTAGGGGCCTCGCTCCCGCCTACTTTGCCTAAAGAGCCGCCTTTAGCTATCATCAAACATCAGTCCCAGGTGCCTCCTTGTTCAGAGCAGAGGCGGCTCTCTAATTAGGCAAAGTAGGCGGTGGCCTAAGGCCTCGCCCTCCTAGGGGCCTCGCTCCCGCCTACTTTGCCTAAAGAGCCGCCTCTCGCTATCATCATACATCAGTCCCAGGTGCCTCCTCGTTCAGAGTACAGTCAGCCCGCCTCCTCTCTTCTCTGTAACACCCCGCCCCACTCCTGTCAAGAAAACTTCACTGGAAGTGGAACTGCAGTGCAGGTGTCCTTCCAGTCAGAACACCAGCAGACACATAGAAACCTTCAACTGGCCTGCCCCAACATCAAATCCTGTCCGTCCTTTCTTGTGCAAGGGCAGGGCACAGCTAGCATCTCAGCACAGGATCACCGAGTCTACCCTCCTTCCAGGGCGGGGCTTCCCTGATGGAGACGGAGCCAATTCAGCCTGTGTGTGCACTGTGCAGCCGATGGACTGAACTATGAGGGGACAGAGCCTTGCTATATGTGAGGTAAATGTGACTAGGGGGTGCATGTCACTATGTCACTGGGGGGGTGGTACATGTGACTGGAGGGGGGTGGTACAGTGGTGTCAGTGTGCTCTGTCTCAGAACTGGTGTCAATGTGCTTTGCCTCAGCGATGGTGTCAGTGTGCTCTCAGCATTCGTGTCAGTGTGCTCAGCGCTGGTGTCAGTGTGCTCTCAGAGTTGGTGTCAGTGTGCTCTCAGCGTTCGTGTCAGTGTGCTCAGCGCTGGTGTCAGTGTGCTCTCAGAGTTGGTGTCAGTGTGCTCTCAGCGTTGGTGTCAGTGTGCTCTCAGCGTTGGTGTCAGTGTGCTCAGCGTTGGTGTCAGTGTGCTCTCAGCGTTGGTGTCAGTGTGCTCTTAGCGTTGGTGTCAGTGTGCTCTCAGCGTTGGTGTCAGTGTGCTCTATCTCAGTACTGGTGTCAGTGTGCTCTGTCAGCCCTGGTGTCAGTGTACTCTATCTCAGCCCTGGTGTCAGTGTGCTCTGTCTCAGTGTTGGTGTCAGTGTGCTCTCAGTGCTGGTGTCAGTGTGCTCAGCGCTGGTGTCAGTGTGCTCTATCTCAGCGCTGGTGTCAGTGTGCTCTATCTCAGCGCTGGTGTCAGTGTGCTCTATCTCAGACCTGGTGTCGGTGTGCTCTCAGCGCTGGTGTCAGTGTACTCAGCGCTGGTGTCAGTGTACTCAGCGCTGGTGTCAGTGTGCTCTATCTCAGACCTGGTGTCAGGGTGCTCTGTGTCAGCCCTGGTGTCAGTGTGCTCTATCTCAGAACTGGTGTCAGTGTGCTCTGTGTCAGAACTGGTGTCAGTGTGCTCTGTGTCAGAACTGGTGTCAGTGTACTCTGTGTCAGCCCTGGTGTCAGCGTGCTCTGCCTCAGCGATGGTGTCAGTGTGCTCTGCCTCAGCCCTGGTGTCCGTGTGCTCTGCCTCAGAGCTGGTGTCAGTGTGCTCTCAGAGTTGGTGTCAGTGTGCTCTCAGAGTTGGTGTCAGTGTGCTTAGCACTGGTGTCAGTGTGCTCAGCGCTGGTGTCAGTGTGCTCAGCGCTGGTGTCAGTGTGCTCTCAGCATTGGTGTCAGTGTGCTCTATCTCAGTACTGGTGTCAGTGTGCTCTGTCAGCCCTGGTGTCAGTGTGCTCTGCCTCAGCGTTGGTGTCAGTGTGCTCTGCCTCAGCGTTGGTGTCAGTGTGCTCTCAGCGTTGGTGTCAGTGTGCTCTCAGCGCTGGTGTTGGTGTCAGTGTGCTCAGCGCTGGTGTCAGTGTGCTCTATCTCAGTGCTGGTGTCAGTGTGCTCAGCGCTGGTGTCAGTGTGCTCTATCTCAGTGCTGGTGTCAGTGTGCTCAGCGCTGGTGTCAGTGTGCTCTGTCTCAGTACTGGTGTCAGTGTGCTCTCAGCGCTGGTGTCAGTGTGCTCTCAGCGCTGGTGTCAGTGTGCTCTATCTCAGTGCTGATGTCAGTGTGCTCTCAGCGCTGATGTCAGTGTGCTCTCAGCGCTGGTGTCAGTGTGCTCAGCGCTGGTGTCAGTGTGCTCTATCTCAGCGCTGGTGTCAGTGTGCTCTCAGCACTGGTGTGATTGAGCACATTGACACCAGTACTCTTAATATATGCAATTCATTTTTTTTTCTTGAATTATTTTTTCCCCCCATTATAGATGTGAATGGGGCCTCATGTCTAGGTTATGCCTAAGGCCTCACAAAGCCTAGAGCCACCTCTGGTAGGTTGGCAACACTGATCCCAAAGCCCGGCAACTGCGGCTGGATGCCACCATCTTGAATGTGAAGTCAGCAGCCCCAGTAGACGTAGAGCTGTCATTCAGTTGATTCTCTACACTACAGTATTCTCTGCATTCCTCTTTCGGCTGCCATATAGTACTAGGGATACAGTATTTTCTTTTAAAGAATAACCTTTACTGGACAGTGCTGACCAATCAGAATCCACCTAGCCCATACTGTGAGTGCTGGAGGAGAAGAGTGAAAGACAGGATTTCAAATCCCTGGACCGGTAAAGCATTATCCCGATGCCCGACAGCGGGTAATCGTGGAACCCTGGTACAACGGGACTGGGGAGGGGGCCCAGTGTACAGTAAGTTCACCTTACAGATTTTCTGTAAAGGTGAACAAACCCTCTAAAGGAGAGTATTGCAGCAAAAGTGGTTTATATTTAAAGTGATATTAAAGGCTTGCTTTTTTTTTTTTTTAAATAACAAACGTGCTATACTTACCTGCTCTGTGTAGTTATTTGGCACGGAGCAGCTCGGATCCTTCTCTTCTTGGGTCCCATGTCGGTGCTCTTGGCCCCTCCCTTCTGCCAAGAGCCCCCAGAGCGAGCAGCTTGCAGTAGGGGGACCCGGGGCACAGCTCAGCGTGGCCATTCACACAGAGAGTTGCTGCTAATGGTGGGTGTGGTCAGGTTGTGCTTACAGTGGGAGGAGCTTACAGTGGTATGGTTAGACCCTTTATGACCAAGGTCAAAACAAAAATAATAGATATAAAAAGTTTCACTGCCACAAACAGAGAGCAGGCAGGCTCTTTATTGCAGAAGACATGCAATGCACATGTGCAGCTCAGCTTACACCTCTGGCCTGGTCTCTGTGTGCTGGAATGACTGATTCCTGTGCATGCGCAGGAGTGATGTCATACTACGCTGACCCATGAAGAAGACTGGAGACCGCCACACAGCTGAAGATGCTGGCACCATTGAGGGACGTTGTCACTGAAGCAAAGGTAAGTTTAGTTCTGTAAAGTCCTTATAAAGTCTGGAAATCTTTTACCTTAATGCATTCCCTGCATTAAGCTAAAAAGTGTCCCAGTGTTTGTATCGCCCAATCACCCCGTTCTATACTTACCTATGTCCTCTCTCAATCCAGCGCTGTGCCCGTCTGCAGTGGCGCTCTCCTCTCCCTCTCTCTGCTCACAGAGGCAGCAGAAGGAACCATTGACTCCTGCCAATCGAATCCTGTGAGCAGAGGGCAGGCAGCGGGGCTGAGCCACGCTGTGTGGGCCAAAAGACATGCACATATAGTATCCCCCTTAATGCAGACCCCCACAGTAAAGACACCCCCCTTAGTGCAGACCCCCCATCAGTATAGAATCCCCCTCAGTGCAGACCCCCATCAGTATAGTATCCCCCTTAGTGCAGACCCCACAATCAGTATAGAATCCCCCTTAGTGCAGACCCCCCATCAGTATAGAATCCCCCCTTAGTGCAGACCCCCCATCAGTATGGAATCCCCCTTAGTGCAGACCCCCATCAGTATAGAATCTCCCTTAGTGCAGACCCCTACAGTATAGACACCCCCTTAGTGCAGACCCCCATCAGTATAGACACCCCCCTTAATACAGACCCCCCATCAGTATAGACACCCCCCTTAGTGCAAACCCCTGCAGTATAGACACCCCCAATTAGTGCAGACCCCCCCATCAGTATAGAATCCCCCTTAGTACAGACCTCCCAATCAGACCTCCACTGCAGGTGTGGGCATCATCCCTGTATAACCCCCGGAAGCTGAGTAGGCACATCTGCGTACACTCGGCGGGAAGGGGTTAAATAAAAAACGGTGTCACTTTTATTCCTATAACAAGGAATGTAAACATCCCTTATAATAGAAAAAAAGCATGACAGGACCTCCTAAATATGAGATCTGGGGGTCAAAAAGACCTCACATCTCATATTTACACTAAAATGCAATAAAAAAACTAAAAAAATTTTGTCATTAAATTTTTTTTTTTAAATGTCCCTTTTAGAGCTATGGGCGGAAGTGACGTTTTTAAGTCTCTTCTGCCCTGCAATGTTATTTGAGATGGGTGGCGGCCATCTTCCCCTCACTCATCTCCATACTTAGCAAGGGGCAACATCCGATCGCCTCCGCCGCTGCCGACGGCTCCGCTAAGCAGCGGAGGGCACTGGAGCATGGCTGGGGGGGCCCCTCTCCCACCACCGATAGAAGTGATCTTGTGGCGAATCCGCCGCAGAGACCACTCTTATCGGAAACCGGACCCGCTGAAGAAGAGGATACCGGGGTTATGGCAGCTAGCTGCTTCCATAACAACCATATTCCTCTTCAAAGTTAGGACGTATATGGGCGCGCTGCGGTCTGGAAGGGGTTAGAATGGACAGAACTGTACGGTGCTGCCAGACGTCGTGGTTTTGCGTACCTGAAAACATTCCGCGCTTTCCTATGTGTGGGGGGACATTAAGAGGTGATGGTGCGCCATGTGCATCTTCTAAAGGGCAGCACATATTTCCTGCGGGTTGGGGAACGTGTGCGATTAGCGTGTGTTTCCCATCCCGCATATGTGTGATTCTAGTCTTAGTAGTTCATTTTTTATTTTTTTGTTGTAAACTCAGCTTCTTCGCTGGTCTTCTGGTCTCCAGCGCCGCCATCTTGACTCTGGGAAGCCGGCTGTGACTTCCTGCTGTTCCACAGCTGGCACCCCACCGCTCATGTGCGAGATCTTGGCACCCCAGATGTTTTGGAACTACATTTCCCATGATGCTCAACTACACTGCAGAGTGGCTGAGCATCATGGGAAATGTAGTTCCAAAATATCTGGAGTGCCAAGGTTCGCCATCACTTTCCTAGGGCATGAGACTTGTCCCAGGAGGCTGCGGGAGGGGGGGAGCCGAACCTCGGTTTTTCTCACCTAGGGGGGAGAAGCAGAAGTGGGATCGGGTACCTGTCAGAAAAAGGAACCCACTCCAAAAAAAAAAAGTTGCTATAGCGGTAGAGGAGGGGGGAGGAGGATGGGCAGAACTTCACTTTTTAATCACAAATCTACAAATATTTGTAAATCTATAGCAAAAGGTCGCCCAGTATTGGGATGGCAGGGATCACCTATGCACTCAAAACATCTCACTGATGCTTTGGCAGTCTGATTGGCACCAGTTTGGTTCCTTATTCTGTCAGTAATTCCTCTGATAAATGTCACTCACAGGCACTTCACTAGAGCTGATCATCAGCATCAACCTTCTGCTTTACACATTCAGGATGGCAAACTGCAGGCTCAGAGCTCTGAGCAGAGCGACCTCGTGTGGTGAATATGCACCATCACATGTGAGCTGAAGATGCTTTATCTATCTTTCACCAGAAGGGGTCAGTGCTGCTCATATTCTTTATTGTTTAACTAGTTGCTGACCGCCGGCCGTCAAATGACGGCCAGGCGGCGCACCTATTGTGGCGGGAGGCCGTCATATGACGGCCTCCTGTTTAAACAGGGAATGCGCGCGATCGTGCGCGCGCATCCCTTTTTTTTCGGTGGCGGCGTGTCACGGAGACACCGCTCGCCACCGAAGGGGGTGAACAGCCATTCGTTATGGCTGTTTACCACGTGATCGGCCGTGATGAAGTCACGGCCGATCACAGATGGTCACACCCCGAACGTGCACGGCGCATGCGCGCGATCGCGAGCGCGCTGCGCGTGCACGTCGGTGGCGGCGTGTTCCCCCGGGAACACTACTCGTCACCGACGCTGGTAAACAGCCATTGGCCGGCTGTTTACCCACGTGATCGGCTGTGAGCCTTTCACAGCCGATCACAAAAATGTAAACAAACTGCGGTAACGGGATTTTACCGGGTTCTCCTCCTCACACACCGATCGTGTGTGAGGAGGAGATTGCGGTAACATCTCGTTAGCGCATACAGTGTACACCAATCATACTGATTGCCCCCCCCCCGATAAAGAGGACCTGTCACCACCCCTCATAGTACCTGTCAATCACAGTCCATCAGAGTACCTGTCACAGTCCATCAGAGTATTTGAGTACCTGTCACAGCCCATCAGAGTACCTGTCAGCCCATCAGAGTACCTGAGTACCTGTCACAGCCCATCAGAGTACCCGAGTACCTGTCACAGCCCATCAGAGTACCTGTCAGCCCATCAGAGTACCCGAGTACCTGTCACAGCCCATCTGAGTACCCGAGTACCTGTCACAGTTCATCTGAGTACCCGAGTACCTGTCACAGCCCATCAGAGTACCCGAGTACCTGTCACAGCCCATCAGAGTACCCGAGTACCTGTCACGGCCCATCAGAGTACCCGAGTACCTGTCACGGCACATCAGAGTACCCGAGTACCTGTCACGGCACATCAGAGTACCCGAGTACCTGTCACCAGGCCATCAGAGTACCCGAGTACCTGTCACCAGGCCATCAGAGTACCCGAGTACCTGCCACCAGGCCATCAGAGTACCCGAGTACCTGTCACCAGACCATCAGAGTACCCAAGTACCTGTCACCAGACCATCAGAGTACCCGAGTACCTGTCACCAGACCATCAGAGTACCCGAGTACCTGTCACCAGACCATCAGAGTACCCGAGTACCTGTCACCAGGCCATCAGAGTACCCGAGTACCTGTCACCAGGCCATCAGAGTACCTATCTCCAGCCCATGTCTCATAGAATATACATTGGGGTGTTTGCTTTCCAAAATGGGGTCATTTTGTGGGTAATTTCACTGTCCTGGTGGTCCAGGACCTTCAAAAGTGTGATGGGTAGGAATGAAATGAGATGTGTCATTTATGCTCCTAGAACGCCTGAACGTACTACTTCAATGTTCGGCCTCTCTATGTGGCCAGGTTGTGTAAAAGTCCTACACATGTGGTATCGCCATACTCGGGAGGAGTAGCAGAATGTATTTTGGGGTGTAATTTTTGCTATATACATGCTATGTGTTAGAAATATCTTATAAATTGACAATTTTGTGTAAAAAAAAATGCGTTAAAATTTTTTTCCACATATTCCAAAAACTTCTGGAAAAAAATGAACCGTTCAAAAGACTCATTATGCCTCACAGATTATACGTTGGGGTGTTTGCTTTCCAAAATGGGGTAATTTTATGGGAAATTCCATTGTCCTGGTACTCCAGGGCCTTCAAAAGTGTATTAGGTGGTTGAGAAATGAGATGCGTAATTTTTGCTCGTAGAACGTCTGAAGGTACTACATCAATGTTAGTGCTCTGTATGTGGCTAGGCTGTGTAAAAGTCCTACACATGTGGTATCGCCGTACTCGGGAAGAGTAGCAGAATGTATTTTGGGGTGTAATTTGTTGTATGCATATGCTGTGTGTGAGAAATAACCTGATAATATGACAATTTAGTAAAAAAAAATCAAAAAATAAATAAAAAATCTTCATTTTGCAAAGAATTGTGGGAAAAAATGACAACTTAAAAAAACTCACCATGCTACTTACTTAATACCTTGGGATGTCTACTTTGTAAAAAGGGGTCATTTGGGGGGTATTTGTACTTTCCTGACTTGTTAGGGCCGGTTCACACAGCAGGCGAGGCGAGGCGACTCCGACTTGCCTCGCCGCGACCTGCCGCGGCCTCAGCGGCGACTTGCAAATGACTTCTGTATAGAAGTCAATGCAAGTCGCCCCGAGGTCGCCCAAAAGTAGTACAGGAACCTTTTTTCTGAGTCGGAGCGACTCGAGTCGCTCCTCTCAGAACGGTTCCATTGTACAGAACGGGGGCGACTTGCGAGAGCGAGGCAAGGCGAGTCGTGTCGCCTCGCATCGCCCGCTGTGTGAACCGGCTCTTAGTGTCTCAAGAAATGAGGTACACCTGATGTACTGAAGGCCTGATCAGAAGTGATCAATTTTCAGTGATTGGCACCATAGTTTGTAGACTCTATAACTTTCACAAAGACCAAATAATATATACTAATGTGGGTTATTTTTACCAAAGATATGTAGCAGTATAAATTTTGGCCAAAATTTATGAAGAAAAATTACTAATTAGCAAAAATGTATGACAGAAACGAAGAAAAAGGCATTTTTTTCACAAAATTTACGTTTTATTTTATTTATAGCACAAAAAATAAAAAACCCACTAGTGATTAAATACCACTAAAAGAAAGCTCTATTTGTGTGGAAAAAAGGACGCAAGTTTCATATGGATACAGTGTAGGATGATTGAGTAATTGTCATTCAAACTGTGAGAGCGCTGAAAGCTGAAAATTGGTCTGGTCAGGAAGGGGGTGTAACTGCACTGTACTGAGGTGGTTAAAAGTATTACTGATTAAAAAAAAAAATAATAATAAAAAAAAAAAACTCCATATAAATAATTATTGAGTTTCTCCCTTATAAATAAGTGCAATTATTACAACACAATTATTACAACACATTTTTACATATATTATGCTCCAATCAATCTTTTAAAAATCTGCAATGCAATGTTACAAATAATTATCCTATAAATGCGATGAAATCAAACAGAAAAGATTGTGAATATGTGATGAAAAAAAGGGTTAAATTAAATATGAACAAAGAAAAGTAATATAAAAGAAATAAATAAGAGTGTAGAAAAAAAAAATAATAATGATAATAATTAAAAAAATGTATATATAAATAAGAGTCTATAAAAAAGTTACAATATATAAATATATATGAAAACATTTCATGAATTAATATATAATATAATAGATAAGGGTGTATAAAAAAATAACAATAGTTAATAAATATAAAAATAACTATAAATACAGGTGTATAAAATAGTGAATAAAAATAAATATTGATAATAGCCAAATACCCTCTGAGTGCTCTACTTCTACGTTCTTTCTATGCAAATTCAGTATCTTTTTGTTTATTGCCAATGTTATCATTTTCTTTTTGTGTGTTTATGGAAAAAAACGTAATCACGTTTCAAAAAAAAAAAAAAAATAAAGGTGTCTAAACACAAAAAAAAGAAAAAGGATTAAATCTAGAAAATAAAAAAAATAAGGGTGTGTGTAAATAAAACAATCTGTCATATATAAAACAAATATAAATAAGAGTGCATAAAAATAATAAATATGATAAATAGTAAATATAGAAATAAAAATTGTGAATAAAGGGGTATAAAACAATAAATAAAAACCTTAAACATAATTGTATTTATTTATTTTATATTATATTTATGTTTTTTTTGCCAATGATAATAAAATGGTAATAAAATAATAAAAACCTTAAATATACTTTTTTATTTTCTATTATATTTATGTTTTTTTATTTATTTAATTTTTTAAATTTTTATTCTTATTATTTAGGGTGCTCTGCAATAAAAATGTAAATAAATGGGGTATAAAATAATAAATAATAATGTTAAAGATAATATTTTTTTATTTTCTGTTATATTTCTGTTTTGTTTTGTTATGTTTATTTCGATTTTTATTGTAGAGCTGCCTGAATAATTAGAGTGAAAGATATATATATATTTTGTTTTTTTAATAGGGTAAAAAAATGACAGGCTGTGTATCACTGTATTATCTGAATGCTCTAAGTCGGCTATTCACTGCTATCTTGCCAGCCCAGTACTGGTCAGTGTTATAGACATTGCCATCATCGATCAGTGGTGGACCAGGGTATAGTCGTGAGCCACCAGCAATGCTAATGCTGAATTATGGCACTAGCAGTGGTGGACCAGGGTATAGTCGTGAGCCACCAGCAATGCTAATGCTGAATTATGGCACTAGCAACGGACACCCGCGTGACTTGTCAGGGGGTGGACTAGAACTCATGGACATACGCAA
Organism: Lithobates pipiens; assembly: GCF_037356315.1. Taxonomy (NCBI): domain Eukaryota; kingdom Metazoa; phylum Chordata; class Amphibia; order Anura; family Ranidae; genus Lithobates; species Lithobates pipiens. The sequence continues at coordinate 196,302,334 of NW_027507764.1, forward strand.
TCCAACAGCAGCCCGCGCCTTTGGAAGGCGGCGCGCATTGTCACACGCCACCGCTCCTGGCTGATATACCAGAGACATTTCTTTTTCTAGAAGCTAGTTTCTCAGTGCCGTTAGCAGCTCAGCATTGCCATCTACAGGCATTACTGAGAATTATACCCGCACGCTGCTGAGCTGAAGAGACGCTCTCTGCTCTATGAGACCTGCGCACAAGCTGTAGCTGGCTCTGCTGATGCCTGCCTCGGAAGGACCCCATTGTACTGTCCATAACGTCGCTTAGCAACCGCCCGTCCTTGCCAACCGGAGTGCGACCATAGTAACCCACAGACTGCAACATGGCAGAGGGAGGGGAGCCGATCGTCAGACCCAGAAGGATCTTTATTCAATCCGGGGCGTTAATATAGATAAAGTAGGCACAATTCTTTTTTCTTTATTGAGTGGCATTTAGTTCACACCAGAATGCCGGCTTGGAAGCCGCACGTTTCCTGCACCACCTTCAAAACGCACCACAGTTGCGATTTGCAGCGGGGTGTTAATGTTACGTCATGAAATGCAGGTCGCACGCGCAGGGCACTCGCCTGCACCAGACCGCGTGCTACAGAAGTACTATGCCATCCGCTTGCTGTGCGTTTCCCTTAAAGGAGTGCATGACCTGCTTTTGGTGCAGTTCGGTGCGACTCGGTCCATTCACAATGAATAGGCTAAAATCGCACACCGCACGTGAATGGCAGAGGAACGCTCAGTACGTTGTTGTGCGATTCCGTGGTGTGGACCGGCCCTTCACTCATTTGTATGCGGAGGCCGAGCTGCAATGCCACTTCATGTGAGCTCTGGTGCATTGCGAGAAAAATGCTCCAAGTCTGCGTTAAAAAAAAAAATGAATATAAATAAGGGAGTATAAAAAAAATGCAAACAATATATATTTGTGAATACATTTAATGAATAAATATAAAAATAAATAAGGGGATATATAAACAATAATAAAATAGTTAATAAATGTAAAAATAATTATAAATAAGGGGGTATAAAATAATAAATAAGGGCGAGCGATTAATAATGCCCATACACGGGGGCGTGGCCGGATGTAGACCGAGCAGGACGTGGTGTGCTGGAGCTCCTGCCATCCTGAAATAAATCCTTTCCCATCCTACGCCGGCTCGACTTTGGGGGGGACCTCAAGACATCCCCTGCATTCCGGACACCCCGCGGAGTGGCGGAGCAGTATTTTGGGGCCGCGATCGGTGCGTTTGGCGGCTCCGTGGCTTGCGGCCTAGTCACACTGCGGGATCCGGCCGCCATCTTGCGGCCTGTGGAGCCTCCGGACCGGCCGCAACAGAGTATTCGGAGCGGTCGTTCGGCTCCGCGGGAGAGAGGAACGGCGGAGACGCGATCCGGAACCTGACCCTCAGGCCCTGCTGCCAGCTACTGCTTCAGGGACTCTTTTTGCCGCCCTCGGCCGCGTTGCGGTGTATCTGCTGGTGGGAAGACTACAGGCTGTCAGGAGGCCCCTTACTATCCCTGCTGGGGCGGTGAGTGCTGTGTTGGGGATACAGTGTGAGCACAGGAGCGGTGGGGAGAGGTGTGGGAGAGTGGGTGACTGCCCTAGTGTCCTCCCCGGGTGCTCTTCTTGCTGGGCACATGAACTGAGACTTTTAAAGGGCTACTCCTCCACTCCTCAGTGCATGGCACGTCTCTTTGCATGTTATATCATCCTATTACTGGCAGTGAGAGGTTCCTGAGAGCTCCCAGAACTGTGTTGCTAGCTGTACCAATCATCCTTGCCTGTATCCCTGTGTCTGAGTATTCTTAAAGGGGCGCACCCTCTCTGCTGCACACAAGCTTACCTCAGGCCGGCTGGCCTGTTGCCTCCTCTCCATGCCCTCCAAGGGGAAGTCTGCGGCCAAGAAAGCACAGCTTCAGCCTGTTCAGAATCCCAGTGACCTTTTGAATCAATTCAAGGCTTTAATGGCGGATATGGAGCAGGCGGCCCCACAGGAGGCTAATTCATCTGCTCCCACGGTGCCGCCAGCTAATGATACCACAGTTATTCTTGCGGCCATTGAACAGAGTAGGACTTCCTTGCTGGTACGCATAGATCACCTAGCGGAGGAATGCAACCTTATCAGAGCTGATTTTGACAAATTCCGGGGCAGGCTCTCAGAAGCTGAAACGCGCATCTCCGCGACGGAAGACACTACTCACCGGCATGATGAGGCCATCCAAGCACTGCAGAGAACGGTCCAGAATCTGGTGGCCAAGTCCGATGACGCCGAAAACCGTTTGCGGAGAAACAACGTCCGGGTACTGGGCCTACCGGAGGGAGCTGAGGGAGACCGTCCGGCTGAGTTTGCCGAAGAGTTTTTCAAATCCTTGCTACACTTGACGGATGTGCCCCCGACGTATGTGGTGGAGAGGGCCCACAGGGTCCCGACAGGTCGGGGTCCTCCGGGGGCCCCCCCTAGACCATTCCTTGTCCGCTTTCTCAATTTTCGGGATCGGGACCGGATCCTGCGGGAGGCTCGTAAACATCAGAACCTACCTTTCCAGAACACGACGGTGCACCTGTATCCTGACTTCTCAGCTGATCTGCAGCGACGACGCAAGACATTTACAGATATCAGAAGAAGGTTGCGGGAGCGTGAGCTGAAGTATTCAATGCTGTATCCCAGCCGACTGCGGGTGCAACACGGAGGGTCGGTGAAATTCTTTGAGTCGCCTGCGGAGGCTGATCAATGGCTACAGTCGCTGTAAAGGCCCTGCTGAGGTGCTCTTGATTGCCAAGGTTGGGCTGCCTGCACACACCGGTTTCCCCCCCCCCCCCCCCCTTTTTTTCTGCCTTTTTGTCATTTTTTATTTTTATTTTTTGGTTATCCTGCCAAGAGCTTGACTTTTTCTTATTTTTGGTGGGGGGGGGGAGGGGGCGGTTGATGTCCGCTTTTTCTATATGGTCTCCTGCGGGTTCCCTGCCTCGGGTGAGGCCCTCTGTCAAGATTGACCATACAACCTCCTCTTTCGTTGTTGCGCCCGTCTGGACCAGGGGATTGGTGGGGGTGGTGGAGGAAAAGGTTGTCCCGATATTCTTGCCAACGGATTGTCGGGTGGTCGGCGGAGCAGGAGTTCCAGGCACATGTACACTATGTCCAGGTTTTTTGTACTGTTTGTTTACACGTGAACCCCCCTTTTTTGGGTTCGCGGTTTTTGTTCTACGGTCTAGGGGTCCATTTTTGACCATCGAGGCCATGCCTTCAAGGACTGTTTTTGAAATTGGTTTGGGGATAGGCTGCGTGTACGAGTTTTTTTGTGTTGTTACACGACAGCAGGGTGTTTATGGGGTTCAAAGGGAGGGAGATTTGTTAGGTGCAGCCCTCCAAGGTATATTGTCTAATTCTATGCTCAATGTTATGTGTGCTTCTAGTTTCAACTGTATGTGTCACAGGTATCGTATGTATTCCATCTACCATTTCATGATTTATTTGGGGAATGATGCTGGGTTCTAGGTTTAATATAGTTTCGTGGAATGTTAGAGGTCTTAATGATAAATTCCGAAGAGCTTTAATGTTTCAGTATCTTAAGACTATCAGCCCGCATGTGGTGTTCCTGCAGGAGACGCATCTGGATGGGAGCAGGGTACTGGCCTTACGTAGAGCCTGGATACAGAGGGCGCTACACGCTACTTACTCTACCTATTCCAGGGGAGTATCTATTTTGATTAGTAAGGCGGTGCCGTGCACCATCCACCATGTGATCTCGGACCCGGGAGGCAGGTTTTTGGTGTTGGTAGCTGACATAGGGGGGTCTAGGATGGTGCTAGTGAATGTTTATGTTCCACCCCCATTTCAGATCCAAATTCTGTATGATTTATTGGGTAAATTGGCGCCACACGTGCATCTCCCTCTCCTTATAGCCGGGGACTTTAATGCTATTTTATCTACGGCTTTGGATTCGTCCAACGCATCTAGGGTGGCCTCGGCGGATCTGTCCGCCTGGGCGGCGGCTGCCTCCCTGACGGAAATATGGCGTTGGAAAAACCCTGTCACCAGAGGTTATTCCCATCTCTCTAAAACTCATAAATCCTCCTCGAGAATTGATTTGGCATTTGCCAATGCATCCATGCTACAGGTGGTAGGGGGGGCAAAATATTTGGCGGGTGGTATTTCGGACCATTCTCCCCTGTCAATTCATATTGGATCCAACTTAGGTCCTGTGGGGAGGGGGTGGAAATTAAACCCGGGGTGGTTGGAGGTGGAAGAGGTGTCCTCTCAAGTAGCACCACTTTTGGTGCAGTACTGGGAAGACAACGAGGGGTCTGCGGACACCGATGTTGTGTGGGACGCCTTTAAAGCTTGTATGCGGGGGCACTATATTTCTGCCATTAAACAGGCCCGTAGGTCCCATAATCAGGTTGAGCAAGAACTACAGGACAGGGAGAGGGTGTGTGCCATGGAATACGCGACTAATCAGTCTGATGTCACTTATGGTAGCCTGTTGGAGGCAAGACGTGTGTTAGCACTCCATTATTCTGACCTGACACACACATCTAGGACGAAAATGGCGGAATCAATTTTTGAACAAGGGGACAAGAATGGTAAATTGTTAGCCATGCTAGTGGCAGAGCAACGGGTCCCGACTAATATCCCGTGTATAAAAAATGCTCAGGGTGACCTGCTGACAACCCCAACAGACATACTGGACGCATTTGTGGAATACTATAAGACGTTATATGCACCCATACCGACTTATGATGTAACGGAGTTGGACGGGGTGTTGACATCTTTGCAGATCCCGAGGCTGACCGAGCCGGATAGGGATTATCTGGAGGCTGATATCACGATGGAGGAAATTGAAGGGGCTATTAGGTCCTTTCCTGCCCGTAAATCCCCTGGGTCAGACGGCTTCTGCATTGAGTGGTATAGACAGCATATGGAAACATTGGTTCCTAGACTTAAACAATTATATGACTACTGCTTGGAGCACAGGTGTCTCCCAGCATCTCTGCTGGAGGCACAGGTGATCCTGCTACCAAAGCCAGGCAAGGACCCTCTTGAGTGCTCTTCGTATAGACCAATTTCATTGCTGACCCAAGATTTAAAAATTCTCACGAAGGTGCTGGCTACAAGACTCTCTAAGGTTATCACGACTTTGGTAGACATTGACCAGACGGGGTTCATACCGCAGAAGTCTACTGACACTAATTTACGCAGGTTGTTTACCCACTTACAAATTGCACCCACTGAAAAAGGATCTAGAGTAGTGGTTTCCCTGGATATAGCCAAGGCCTTTGATTCGGTGGATTGGCAATACCTGTTGAGGGTTCTGCGGAGCATGGGCTTTGGGGAGATCTATGTCACCTGGATTACCTTGTTGTATAGTGCGCCACAGGCGGGTATTAAAATCGCTAATTCAGTCTCGCCTCAGTTTAGCGTCAGTAGGGGCACGCGTCAGGGGTGTCCACTATCCCCATTTTTGTTTGCATTGGCTATAGAACCACTGGCGATAGCCTTGCGGCAATCGCCTGGGGTGGGTGCTCTAGAGGTGGGGGGTATTAGGGAGTGCATTGCGCTCTATGCGGATGACATGCTCCTCTTTTTGAAGGACGCAGGGCCCTCCTTGGAGGCAGTGTTTGGGGTACTCGACAAATTTGCTGAGTTCTCTGGACTCCGGGTTAATTGGGAGAAATCCAACTTGATGGATATAGATGGGGGGGCGCGAGCATTGGCGACCACGAGAGTTCCCATTGCCTGGGTGCAGGAATTTAAGTACTTGGGAGTGAGAGTTTCACCGAGAGTGGGCGATTATATGGCTTTGAATCTCTCCCCCTTGTTGACCAAGGCTAAGGTTCAGCTGGAAGCTTGGAAGCATCTGCCACTGTCCCTTATTGGTAGGGTTAATTTGCTTAAAATGAAGGTTTTGCCAGTATTTCTCTATTTTCTGCGTAATTCCCCAATTTGGGTTCCTTGTTCGTTTTTTCGGCGGGTCAACAGTCTTTTTGGTTCTTTTCTATGGGCAGCTACACACCCCAGAATAAGCCTTAGGGTTTTGCAGGAGCCATGGGGTCAAGGTGGTTTGGCACTGCCGGATCTTTTTAAATATTATCTAGCTGGGCAAATGGTGGTGGCTGGCCGCTGGCTGACGCGGGAGGACGGGGATTCGGCAAATGTACTGGAGGCGGCCCTGTTGGGCTCATACGAAAGCTTGTCCTATTTGGTGTATAGAGGCCCGAAGGCTTCATTGGAGCTGACGGCCTCGATGCGAGCAACAATACGGGCCTGGGACAAGGTGCAGGCCTTGCTGAAACAACCAGAGGGGAGTTGGTCTCCTGACACTCCTCTGTGGTTTAATCCTAAATTGCCGCACTTTGGAGAAATCCCAGATCCGGTTATATGGGCCAAAGTTGGTGTTAAACAATTGAAACATGTGGTAGGACGGGGGAAACTTTTAACGTTTGATCAGCTTAAGGCTCAATATGATCTTCCAAATTGGTATTTCTTTCGATACCTGCAGCTGCGGCACGCTTTTCTCTCTCAGTTTGGTACTGGGGCTGTGGAGATGGGAGTGTCGCCTCTGGAGAAGACGCTGCAGACGGAGGATCTGAAAAAGCCTCTTTCCGTAGTGTACAGACTGTTGTTCCATGACAGACCAAAGCCTCTCCAAAAATGTAGAGACATCTGGAGTGCCTTGGTACCTGACTTTGACGGGGATGATTGGGATGACATGTGGGGCTACCCGTTTCAGACCCTAGTCTCGGCTAGGGACAGACTTATTCAGTTTAAATTACTGCATAGAATATATTACACCCCAGCTAGACTGGCCAGAATTTATGGTACGGGTGCGGAGGGATGCTGGCGTTGCACAGCTGACCGAGCTGACTTTGATCATGTGTTTTGGCTGTGTCCACAGATTGTTGAGTTCTGGAGGGGTGTAACGCAGGTCTTACAGTCTGTACTTTCGGTGCCGATTCCGGTCACGGTCGCGACGTGTTTGCTCGGGCTGGTGGAGGAGTTGGCACCTCGAAAGGCGCAGAGGACTCTGATTTCTTTGGCGTTATTTTATGCTCGTAAAGCTATCCTGTTATGCTGGAAGAAACCTGCACCTCCAACGATTTCCTACTGGAAGGGTTTAATTAATAAAGCTTTGCCGTTATACAAAGCCACTTATCTCAGTAGAGGGTGTCCTACTAAGTTTGAGAGGGTGTGGAGATGCTGGCTTGATGCTGCAGATACTGTGAATTAATTGCTAGGCGGGAGGTGCACTCTCTGAGGGGTGGGGGAGGGGCGGGGAGGGTGCTGCTATATTTGGGTTGGTCTACATCTTCATTCTGGGTATTCAAATTGTCGGTTACGATACGAGTCATTTTTGTTGTATGGGAGATACGGTTGTGTTCATAAAATGAGCTAAGAAGTTGAGCGGAGGGCTGCACAAGGAGGAGTTTGTTGGGTGGGGGGTGGGGGTTTGGGGGCTCTGTTTTGGGGCTCCTTTTGTATGTTTGTATGTTATATGTGTGTTTAAAAATATTCAATAAACATAAATTTTCAAAAAAAAAAAAAATAATGCCCATACACCTCCTGGGGGCTCTACTTCTACCTGCTTTTTATGCGAATTCAGTAGCACAAGGCAGCTTTGTGGTGTGAACAGGGCACAGAGATAATAATGGTTTTCTATGGTCCTGTGTGGTGACCGGTGCTGATAAAGTGCAGAAAAATGCATCCAGTGTGAATGAGCTCTTAGGTGAGGTTGTCACTTATTTTTTTCAAGCCAAACCCGAACACTCTAGCAGCGCACAGTACGTTTTTTGTTTTTGTTTTAGGGTGCTTTCACACTGCAGCCGCCCGAGCACAGGATTCAAAACCCGGACTGTCCGGGTGAATCTCGGACAGGTGGTGACCCTACTCTTAGGCCTCAGCTATCCACACCTCTGTGTGAAGGACCGTCTTTGCCCGCATCCATTTATGTCTATTGGGACGCAGTAGCAGCATGGATATAGCCACCGGGGCCAGCTTGGCAGTCGTGCAGGGGCATGTCTCTGAACGTCTGTGCAGGCACTGCGTCCCAGTAGACATAAACCATACTGCTTGTACCCAGAGGCATAAAACACTTGGGTACCCCATGCAGGCATGGGGGGGGCCCTTAGCATAGGTACGTCTGTGTGAATGAGGCCTTTAACCTCTTGCCAACCTGCTGCAGTACCTATACTGTGGGGGATTGGCTCTTTCAGGCATGGTAAAGTACCTGTACATCGGGGCTTTCTTCCGGGTCCGCTCTCTCACGCATGCGTGCGCACCCAGAAACCCGAGCTGTCATTCACTGCAGCAAAAGCCAAGCAGTGGGTCTTAGCCAATGATTTATGGCTGGGACCCACTGATCGGCTGAGCGAATGACAGAAGAGAGCAACAACACAGAGCTCTCTACAGACGGCAGCAACGTGCCGCTTTTTTTTCTCCCTGCAAAGTAGGGAATAAAAATCAGAACATTACTTAATAAAAATCAGCACATTGTACATACAGTAACCATTGTCAGGCACACAGTTAACCTTTTGATCTAATGTTAACCCCTTTCCCAGTCAGTGTCATTAGTACAGTGACAGTGTATATTATTAGCACTGATCACTGTATTAGTGTCACTGGTGGTGTCAGCATCAGTTTGGCTGCTTTCACACCGAGGCGTTTTTTAGGTGTGTTAGCGCTAGAAATAGCCTCTAATGCCTGAAAACCTCCTCCCTATTCATTCCAGTGTGACTTTTCACACTGGGGCGGTGCGCTTGCGGGACATTCTGAAAAGTCCTGCAAGCAGCATCTTTGGGGCAGTTTGGGAGCTCTGCATACACTGCTTCCAAAACTCCCTGTCCATTGAAATGAATGGGCAGCGCTGCAAAAGCTCTGCGACATGGGCGCTTTTAACCCTTTCTTTGGCCGGCAGTGGGCTAAAATTAGCGACGCTTTACCGCTAACGCGGAGCGACTACAGTGTGAAAGTAATCTAAGTGTCAGATTGACCGTGCACTAAGGGAGTCCCACTATAAGTTGCTGATCGCCACCATTACTAGTATAAATAAATAAATATAAACTCTAGTATATATCCCATAGATTGTAGACGCTATAGTTTTCATACAAACCAATCAATATACACTTTTTTTTTTTTTTTTACCAAAAATATGTAGCAGGATGCGTTTTGGCCAAAATATAAGAAGAAATTAAATTTTTTTATTTTTTTATTGGATATGTTTTATAGCAGAAAGTAAAATATATATATATTTTTTGCTTTTTTTAATATTTTCAGTCTTTTTTCGTTTATATAATAAAAAATAAATAATGCAGTGGTGATCTAGTACCACCAAAAGAAAGCTCTATTTGTGTGAAAAAAAAATATATAAATTTTGTTTGGGGACAGTGTTGCATGACTGCGAAATCGGCAGTTAAAATAACACCGTGCCATATAGCAAAAAATGGCCTGGTCATGAAGGGGGATAAATCTTCCCGGAGGTCTAGTGGTTTAGTGTATCTAGATCCAAAATCTTTTTTTTCTTTTTTTCTGGATAGAGTAGGAAGAGTTTTAACCCCTGCTAGGTTATTATTATTTGTGCACCACTGGGGAGATTTCCCTTCACTTCCTGTCCTAGAGATGCAACAGAAGGTTAAAAGTAAATCTCTAAATGTGATTGGGGTTCTTCTCTTTGATAGTTCACCCAGTAAAGGAGTCAGTACGATTGATAGTATACAGTGTCATCATTTGTAGGAGCTGGTTGTAGACATACCAGTGATGTAACTAGAAGGTGGAGGTGGAGGCGGGTGTAGTGGTATAGGTGGTGGCTGATGGACAGCAGCAGGAACAGCAGGTGGAGGAAGAGTGAGTTTTGTCAAATCAGCGGTTTCTGGAACGTTGGCGGCATCACCCTCTACTGCCCCAATTCCAGGCACCAGAGGAGGTTTTCACTCTAGAGGCCACAAAGAAGAAGAAGCGTGTGTAATTACGTGCAAACGTTCGGTTGGCGCGAGTGCGTCCACGTGTTCGTATTGGCGTGCGTCCGTTCGTACCAGGACTCGCACGCCTCTGATGGGGACACCGTGCATGATCCTTGGGACGAAAGTGAACTGCTGCTACACGGGGACGGATCTTCACATGGTGAGTTCTCTGACACCAGGAAAGGTACATCAGAATGCGGATGCCCTTTCTCGGGTCTATTGTCACTTGGCTCGTGGTGTCCAGACCCCTGGCTTGGAACAGGGTATTTCAAGGGGTTAATTGAAGAGGGCAGTTACTTCCCCTTCAGACCTGCTTATTGCCAGCTGGGCTGAAAATGTTAGAGGGGAGCTGTTTGAGTAGGAGAGAAAGAGAGACACAGCAGCATGCTGTGTGAAAGGATCCTTTGCTGTATTGCGTACCTGCTGGGGTGAGCAAAACCATATCAGAGACTGTAGCTCTGGCTAGAGCCATGTACTTTATCTATATATCAGCCTGTTGGTTAAAGAGATTGAACTTTTCCTACATCTGCACCTGTGTTACAAGACAAGTCTGTTGTTTCTTCTGTTTATTTTGCTGAATAAAGCCATTTTTACTTTACTGAACTATTTGAGCCGGCTCTTTACCCCTCCGATCGCCTACAAATGATTTATATCTATATATATATATGGCCTAAGTCTAGATGAATCACCCACACTTAAAGGGGCAGCTACACATTTTTTGTTTTCTTTTTCATACACATTATTTGAAGTGTATTGGGATAGGCTCTAGTGCATGTAATAAATTGTTTTTGATATATAACCAAATGTAATGTACTTCGGCTTCTTTCATTGTCTTTGTGTATTAGTTATACAGGCTTATCAGCGCCTCAACAGAGACAGAAAACCATTATCTCTTCTTTATTTCTACAGATATTTCCCAATTAAGACAGACACAACCATTGCCGCCACCCACATCACCACCACCCAAAGTGCCAGTCCTGTGCGCACAAAATAACTGTTTGAATGATGGAATCTGTGTTCTGGAAAACCAGCAGCCTGCATGCAGGTAAAAATTTCTTGCCTCAGTGCAGGAGTGTCAAACTCAATTTCATTGTGGGCCACATTTCATCAGCATTATAATTGCCCTTAACCACTTGAGACCCGCGCTATAGCCGAATGACGGCTACAGCGCGGATCTCCTTTGCCGGGACGACGTCTGCAGGTAAGCTGCACTTGTAAACCCAGAAGGCTTCGGGGAACAGAGGGCAGATAGGGTGACCATTTACAGCCAGGTGACTTCAAGTAATTGTAGCACCCTCTAGTGTAGAGTGCTAGGCTGTACATAGATTTCTTTTTGTAATATAGGTAAATTTAGGCTTGGCTACTCTTACCTCCCCCACTATCAAGCGGTCGGAAATTACCTGGATCTCAGTGTGTACTTGCTGGATCTCAGCACGGTGTGTCTCCTCCACTCTCTTAATGAGAGCCTCTATATCGGCTTTCGTTGGTAGAGCCTGGATTAAGCTCTTCAGATCCTCCGCTTCCGATCGTATACTACGAGGGGTGACTTCCTCGCATTCCTCTTTGCCGTTCCCGGCCTCGGTTGGGCTTTTCGTCTCCCCCCTATTCGTCCGCGCACTCGCCTCCGCTTCCGATCGTTTAGTGCGAGGGGTAGCTCCTTCGTTTTCCTCTCTGCCATTCCCAGCCTCGATTGAGCTTTTCATCTCCCCCCTGTTTGTCCGAGCGCTCACCACCTCGGGGGGCTTAGCTACGTCCGTAGTCTCGGCGATATGCCCGGCAGCTGACATCCGCCTCGGGGAGAAATACTGCTGTATAGCGGGTTGTGGGGCACTGCACCCTGCAGCTCTACGCGAGGTTTTCGTTTCTCTCTGTCTAGGCGCGCTCATTCCGGGATCCTCAGGTGCAAATCACCTATGACTGGCGGTTCAGCTAGGAGCACAGACTCTGCACGCCCTCACTCAGCCATGCTCAGACCACACCCCCCTAAGCAACAGATTTGAAGGAAAAATGGAGAGAGTGGAAAGGGAGAGCAAAGAGCAGGGTGAGACGTTGGTGAAGATGCAGCTTCAGATCGAGGAACTTGAAGATCGTAGTCGTCGCTGCAACTTGAGGTTCCGAGGAGTCCCAGAAGTCGCTGAGCAGGAGGACTTGCAGGAGGAGGTAATGAGCATTTTTCACATGATTTTAGAGGGTAATGTCCCGCCTAACATGGATTTGGACAGAGTACACAGGGCGCTAGGGCCTAAATCAGCAGACCCGCAAAGGCCCAGGGACATAATTTGCCGCCTCCATAGATACGCGCATAAGGAGACTTTGCTGAGGAAGGCATGGTTGGCTGGCAATATTGAGATAGAGGGATCAGTAGTGAAGCTCCTACCTGACTTATCCCGGGCCACACTACAGCGCAGAGCACAGTTGCGTGCTGTCTTGGACTGTGTACGGCGGGAGGGACATGCATACAGATGGAAATACCCTCTTGCTGTGGTAATAAGAAAAGGAACATCTACATGCACACTGAGACTATACAGCGATCTTCCAAAATGATTTGCCTTTATAGGTGTGGAGCCGTTTATGGTGCCGAACTGGAGACTCCCACTCTCTCAGCTACAGAGAAAAAAACCAGAAAGCACAGGAGGGAAAGAGAGGGAGTGGGAAAGATGAGAAAGACATATTACAGCACAATGAGACTTGTGTTAGAAATTAAGCTAAATTAACTCATATCCCTGAACCTATCCTTTTTTTTTGTTTCTTTTGTGCGCCTGTTGGGGCTTTTTCCCTTCTCTGTTTCCTTTTTTTCGTAGCCTCATCCCATAGGTTTTCAACTTGTCTAATTAATTCCCTCCATGATGATTTAAGAAGTATGGGAGGAGAGAGATATGCTCTTAATATCTTTTTTTGGATTAGGATGAATGGAGATAATGAGGGATGAGGTGGGGGCAGCGGGTGGGTGGGGGGGGTCGGGGGGGGGGATACAGGTGGAGAGTCTAAGATAAATACACAAATAAGATTAGGTAATTATAATAAAGGGGGGGGGGGTTCAGGTCCCTGGGGGGGATTCACATGACCGAGGTTCCTAGAAGAGGTGGTCACTTAGGAGAGTAATATAATTTACTATTATAATTTACTAGGGATAAAGAGGGGGAAAATGGGATGATAGGGGTTGCAGTGGTTTCTTCTTTTTTTTTTTAGAAGTGTTGGGAGGAGGGGGGGATTTAATATAATACATAATATTTTTTTTTCTTTGGTTTTTTCTTGTTTTTTGGGGGGGGAGGGAGTAATGGATGTGGAGGGTCAGTAAATATATATGGGAATGATGGTGCACAGGGGATGGTTTAGACTTGTGAGGGTTGAGAGGGTGGGATAAGGAGGGATATTGGGGGGAGAGTATATAGAATTAGGACACAAGAAACTGTTGGTTTCTTTTTTTTTTTTTTGGTCAATCACTAATCACCAATATTAGTAACTTTTAATATCACCACTAACAAAATAAAGCACATAGCTAGGGACCTGGGGGAAACGGAGGCTTTACGGATTGGGACCAGACCCCCCTACCTGAACTTAAGGATGAATAAAATAACTTTATAAGATGTGGCCTCCGCCCCCCCCCCCCTCTCTTTCTCCCTTTCTCCTTCTCCCCACCTTGCCTCCCCTCCCCCCTTTGAGGAGGAAAGGGAGAGAGGGAAAGGAAAAAGGGGAGGAAAAAGGGAAGGGAAAAGGGAAAGAAAAAAAAAAGAAAAGAAAATTTTTTTTTTTTTTTTTTTTTGGGATGAGGAGTGTAAGGTATTATATTGTATTGTTGCTTTATTGTATTATGGTACGGTTTGTTTTTTTTTTTTTTTTTGGAACAAGGTCAATACACAATATGGCTCTTGGAGGAAGGAAGAGAGAAACGGAGAGGAGACATGGGAAAGGGGGGGGGATTGATATAAATTATATATACAGGAGAGGCTTAAGCTTTGGATAAATATAGAGATGGGTACATGTATGAATTTACAAACACAGGTGCAGCTGTGAATGTGTGTCTCCATACATGTATATGCAAGGGTATAGGTGTATATATGTAAAAGTATATACGTAGACGTGAATGGACAGACATAATTAACTTTGCCTCTACTATGGCTTCTGTTTCCCTTTTTTTTTTTTAACCCCCCCCTCTCTTAAAAGAGCCATGTTGGAGTAGACACAATCTATGTGGAGAAGTAACAGGTGACAGTAGAAAACATGATATTATAAAAGACTGGCGGAGGGCACGGGGGAAGCTCGCCCAGGAGCAGCCAGGCACAACCACAAAACCCCATTAGGTAAACACTCATAATCCGGAGGGTCCGGAAATTGAGTGGGTAAAAGCAGTAGAGCTTTGAGATTCGTGGGGAGACCGTTGGTAAACGGCCAACCCAGGGACTGGTAGTGGGGGAGGGAGGGAGGGAGTAGCAGATTGGACGGGAGGGAGGGGGGCGGGAGGGGGTAGGGTTAGAGGGGGTTCTCCCCCCCCTTTTTTTTTTTTTTTTTTTCTTTGCACCTTTACTTGTCTCTGCCTCTTTCCCCAAGGAGATATGGAAACTTTAAAAATAATGTCCCTGAATGTAAAGGGACTGAACGTCCCGGAAAAAAGACGAATGTTACTTCATGATTTAAAGAGATTGAAGATAGATGTAGCGTTTATTCAAGAAACACATTTCAGAGAAAATAATTTCTCTCTGCTGAGGTCTACGGGGTATCCAACGGTTTACCATGCGCTTAACCCGATTTCCAAAACTAAGGGAGTCACCATTATGATATCAAAAACAGTAGCATGGAATCATAGGGATTCTATGATAGATGCAAAGGGAAGGTATCTGTTTGTAAAGGGGACTATAGGAGGGGTAGGAGTTACATTAGCAACATATTATGCCCCCAATATACAACAAGACCTCTTTTTTAAAGAGATACTTGACAAACTTATGGAATTCGAAGAAGGACAGTTGATTATGGGGGGAGACCTTAATACCCCATTAATCCCCAGTGAAGACACCTCATCAGGGACATCGTCAGTGACACCTAAAATAAGAAAGAGGATAGCCCAGGCAATAACAGAAACAAAACTGGTAGATATATGGCGATTATTACACCCCAAGGAAAGAGATTACTCTTTTTTCTCCAATCCGCATAGAGTGTATTCACGGATAGATATGTTTTTTATTCCGCATAAACAATTATCCTCAGTTAAGGAAGCCACTATTGGTCTAATTACCTGGTCAGATCATGCCCCAATTTTTTTAAAATATAATTTAACGGGGAAAAAACATTTAACCTCTAGGATGTGGAAACTCAATGAGAGCCTCCTTCAGGATCCTTTAGTCCTGGAGGATGTCAGAAAGGAGATAAAATTCTTCTTTCAGGAGAACGAAGGCCCAGAAAGTTCCTTGGGAACAATCTGGGAAACGCACAAGGCAGTAATCAGAGGAGTATTGATTAAGCACGGAGCAAGGATTAAGAAGGAAAGAGAAACTAAGTTAACAGAATTATTAGTAAAAATGCAACATCTAGAAGCCCAACATAAACATGCCCAGAACTTAGAAGTTGAACAAGAATTAATAAGCACACGTAGGCAAGTTACAGATCTGCTACAGTACAGAGCTAAAATGGCAATTCAGATAGGACGTAAGTGTAGCTATGAATCCGGCAATAAATGCGGAAAACAACTAGCGAGAGCATTACGGGAAATACAATCCAAGACATACATACCTATAATTAGAAAAAAAGGTGGGGAGGAAGAACGAGTGCCAGAACAGATTGCTGGTGTGTTTGGCGATTTCTACTCCTCATTGTATAATCTGAATTTGAGGGCATCAGATCAAGCTAAGATAAATGAATACATAAGATCAAGCGAAATGCCGACTCTGACAAGTACTGCACAAGAGGAGATGGAATCCCCAATCACACTAGAAGAAGTACAAAACACGATAAAACAGATAAAAAGTGGGAAAGCACCTGGTCCAGATGGACTAACAGCCCAATATTATAAGACGCTTATGCCGGAATTATGTCCATATATGGTTAAACTGTTTAATGAAATAGGAGACATATCGACTTTCCACTCAGATACACTTAAAGCTACAATCACAGTGATACAGAAAGAAGGTAAAGACCCGAAACAATGTGGAAGCTATAGGCCAATATCTTTACTGAACGCAGATTTGAAAATATTTAGCAAATTATTAGCCTTGAGGATACAACAGTATTTGCCCTCTTTGATTCATCAAGACCAAGTGGGATTTGTCCCAACAAGAGAATCAAGGGACAATACTATTAAGGCCTTAAACCTAATACATACAGTCATCTCTACCGATACCCCCTGTATATTTCTGGGAACAGATGCAGAAAAGGCTTTTGATCGGGTGGGGTGGGGGTTCATGTTCTCAGTACTCCGACATATAAAGCTAGGAGGGAAAATGATGGGCTGGATAACAAGCTTGTATGAAAAACCTACAGCTCAAGTAAGAGTAAATGGAGCGGTATCTACATCTTTCCCAATAACAAATGGGACCAGACAGGGATGTCCACTGTCCCCTCTGTTATTTTGCGTTGACCCTTGAACCACTTCTATGCAGAGTAAGGCTCAACAGGGATATCCAAGGAATAACCATAGGAGAAACCCATAATAAAGTCGCAGCATATGCAGATGATATGCTTTTTACAGTGACGAATCCGATAATCTCGCTCCCAAATCTGTAAGGAAATCGAGACATATAGTACATTATCCCACTTTAAAATAAACTGCTCCAAGTCAGAAGCCTTAATGATAGCAGTCCCAGAGAAAATGACGAGACTAATAAAATTAAATTATAAATTTAATTGGACGGACTATGGCTTGAAATACTTGGGAATAACGATCGCAACAAACTTCAATAAGATATATGAATTAAATTTTGTACCAGTATTGAAGATGGTACGAGGATGCCTGGAGAGATGGCACAGGGGAATACATTCCTGGTTTGGAAGAAATAATATAATCAAGATGAATATTTTGCCAAAACTCCTGTACCTCCTCCAGGCAATCCCAATGTTAATACCAAGAAATTTTTTTAGAACTATACAAACATTATTTATGAAATTTATTTGGGCAGACAAACAACCAAGGATACGGAGGACATTATTAACATTACCAAAGCAATACGGGGGATTAGCAACACCAGACATATACAAATATTACCAGGCAATACATCTAGGTAGATTACTAGACTGGTGTCGACATGGAGATCAGAAAATATGGGTAAAATTAGAGCAAGCACAATGTAGGGAGCTACTACATAGAGCACCTTGGTGCTACAGAAATTTGACCTCAGATACGAAGCTACACCCTACAATAGGACCCACATTACAGATATGCTACCATCTCTTAGCTAAGAATAAGATATCGACACAGAACTCCCCTCTAGTCCCTATATTGGGTAACCCCCGATTTATACCAGGCATACAGAAAGGACCTTTTGATAAGTTGATTAAAAAAGGAATATATCAAGCTTCGCATTTCGTGAAAAAAGGTAAATGGCCAACAATGCAGGAGATGATAGATAGAAAAGACCCTTTTCAATTAGATTTCTGGCAGGCGGCACAATTAGGACATTTTCTAAAAACAGAGATAGTGCCAGAGTTACTAGAGCGAGACTATATGCCATTTGAGAAACTCTGTATGGAAAAGGAACCAATTACGCATGCAATCTCGAAAATGTACGCGTTACTGATTTAACCCGTAGAAAATTTTCAGGTACCCTTCTTTAGGAAGTGGGAAATAGACCTAGGAAGGACTTTTTCTGAGGAGCAGAAGAAAAATATGATACAATCAATTTTTAAAACAGCAACATGCACAAAACTACAGGAAACTAATTATAAAATTATCGCACAGTGGTATAGAACACCAGAAAAACTTCAAAAATATTTCCCTCATATATCAAATAAGTGTTGGAGGTGCCAGAAAGAAGTGGGACATTTTTTACATATATTTTGGTCATGTCCAAAAATTAAGAAATACTGGAAAGAGGTACGAGAGATCGCTCAAAAATTCAGTGAAGTAGAAATACGGGAGGACCCAGCAGTATTCCTCCTGAACTTGTCAGAGACCTCAGGAAATATAGGTGGGAATTCCATCCTGTGTCACTTGGTAAATACAGCCAAGTCATGTATAACACTTAGGTGGAAACAAATACAACCCCCCAGTGTGAGCATGTGGTTGAAGAAAGTTGAGGAGGTGAACAGGATGGAAGACCTAATATGGACAGCCAGGAAAAGAAGGAAAACTTACTTGGAAATATGGACACCATGGAACCTCTATATCTCCTTGGAGGAGGGAAGGAGACAGATTGATGCGATTTAAGGGGGAGGAGGGGGAGATATAGGGGAAGGAGATGAGAACTCCCCCCCTTTTTTTTTTTTTTTTTTTCTCAGGTGGGGGGGGGGGGGGGGAGAAGAATAGGGGGGAAAATATCAGGGGGGGAAGATGAGAAATAAGAGGATAACAATATAACTCTGGCCTGATTGGGAACAGTACCAACCTAGGACCAGACATGGGGTATGTGGGACTGAGAGTGAAGTCTCTATGATATTGCCCCGATATATTATATAGATTACCATTAACCTAGCCTGCTCTCTCTTTGGATTTATACATTACATTATAAAGGGAATAAGAGGCTAAGGGAATAGAATGAATTGTTATGCTCTTTTTGTTTATTATGTATGAATATGGAAACACGATGTATGACTCTTAGATTGTTTATGTAAAATTCTATTCTTGTTTACTTGAGGAAAAAAAAAAAATGGAAAGGGAAAAAAATAAATAAATAAAGAAATTGAAAAAAAAAAATTTAGGCTTGGCTGGGAGCCAAGTCTGTGTTTAATCTGGGCCGGGGTGAGTGATCTAGGGAGGCTGGAGGACTCATAAGGCAACACCTCTGGTGCCTCCCCTTGCTTGCTGGAGCCTTGGTGAGGCTTCCGGAGGAATGGAAGGAAGGCTGGGAGGAGCTGCCTGGAATGTTAAGGAGGGCCCTGGCTGGTCCTCAGCAAGTGGGCTGATAGGGGGTGGGCCCCTCTTGAATACTCAGTCAGGCCAGCAGGGGCAGTGCAGAGTTTGGGTGGAAGCTGGAGATAGTGTTGAGGAGGCTGTCAGTGGCCCTTGAGGGTAGCCACCCCCTAGTCTGTCCTGTCCAGAGGCACGGGAGCAAGAATGAGGACAACAGGAGCCAGCTAGCACATCTGATGCCGCGTACACACGATCAAACAATCGGGTGGAAAAGTCCGGCAAACTCAAGTCCGCCGGACAATCCCCCCGTGTGTAGCCTCCGGCACACTTTTTTGACCCGAAAGTACGGCGGACTTAGAAAGTAGTTTTGCACTCCAATCTTCCCGCCGGACTCGCATTTCGGCGGACAATCCGGCCGTGTGTATGCCAGTCCGCCGTAGTTTTGAAATTAACTGACTTTTCCCGCCCGGAGAAAAGTCCGCTCATTTGAGCGGGTCTCCAGGTAGGCGGGGCCCGCGAAGGAGACGTCGCTGGCCCCGCCACCTGGTATGGACTTAAAGGGGAACCCCAACGCCAAAAAAAATCGGCGTGGGGGTCCCCCCAGGTCCACATCAGACCTTTGTCCTAGCACGCTACCCGGCCAGCCAGGAAAGGGGGGGCGAGCGAGCGCCCCCCCCCCCCCCCCTCCTGAGCCGTACCAGGCCGCGTGCCCTCAACATGGGGGGGTGCCCCCGAAGTCGGAAGAAGAGGCCGGTGGCGAGGAAGAAAGCCGGGCTCCTCCGCTAGTAAAAGAGCTAGAAGAAGATAGCGGAGGAGTCCGGCGAGAAGACCCCCCGAAGACGGAAGACCCCGGAGCTTTGCAATAAACTATTTTATCTTATGTGTTGGTTTTTTTTGTACTTTATTACACAGGTGAATGGGTAGGGGTGCATTGTACCCCTTACTCATTCACGTAGGGTGGGGGGGGGCCGGTATCTGGGGGCCCCCTTAA
Source organism: Lithobates pipiens (assembly GCF_037356315.1). Taxonomy (NCBI): domain Eukaryota; kingdom Metazoa; phylum Chordata; class Amphibia; order Anura; family Ranidae; genus Lithobates; species Lithobates pipiens. The sequence goes on from NW_027507764.1 coordinate 196,322,272, forward strand.
TAAAGGGGGCTCCCGGATTCTGATAAGCCCCCCGCCCGCAGACCCCGACAACCAACGGCCAGGGTTGATGGGAAGAGGCCCTTGTCCTCATCAACATGGGGACAAGGTGCTTTGGGGTGGGGGGGCGCACGCCCCCCCTTCCCCAAGGCACCCCTCCATGTTGAGGGCACGCGGCCTGGTACGGCTCAGGAGGGGGGGCCGCTCGCTCGCCCCACTTTCCTGGCCGGCCAGGTAGCATGCTCGAACAAGAGTCTGATGTGGACCTGGGGGGACCCCCACGCCGATATTTTTCGGAGTTGGGGTTCCCCTTTAAGTCCATACCCGGTGGCGGGGCCAGCGATGTCTCCTTCGCGGGCCCCGCCTACCTGGAGAAGCGCTCGAAATGAGCGGACTTTCCTCCGTGTGTGTGGGCGAGTCCGTTCATTTCAAAAGTAGGGCGGATAGTACGGCGGACTTAGTACGCCGTATTAGTCCGCTGAAAAAGTGCCATGTGTGGGCAAGTAGCTCGTTCGGAAAGTCAGACGGACAGTCTGGCGGGAAGTCCGCCAGACTAAGTCCGTAGGATAGTTCGCTACGTGTGTACGCGGCATGAGATATCTCCAGGCAGAACACAGCTGTGTGGCTGTGAGTGTGGCAGTCTGAGAGGACTGTAGGAAGTAGCCAGGAGGGCTAGTGAAAGGGGCAGCTGTAGCCAGGTGGGCTGGCAGTGCCTGAAGAGGTGGTGCTGGGATCAGTAGTTACAGGTATGTAGCAGGACACTGGACTTTTTCTCTACGCACCAAAGGGGCCCGCAGTCCCTGCCTGTAAAGGGCTTTTGCTTGATCTGGCTGAGTGCCTTGCCACATTCATCAAACAGTGTTCCGGCTGGGTCTGAGTTGTTCCTGCAAGCAAGTGATGTACTGGAGGATGAGGAGTGTATACAGAGAGTGAATATATTTGAGTGTCCCTGAAGAGACTTTGTTCCAGTCAAGTGAGCATTCCATAATAACCCTATCCCTATTCAAGTTTATTAACCCCTAATAAAAAAAATAAAACGTTTCCAATTTCAAGCGAGCCTGTAGAAATTTGGTGTGCCTGGCTGTGCAGGACCCCTAGTCACCAGCGGCTCCTACGGGGGCTGCCCTACATAATGCAATGGTTGTTTGATGTATAAAGGGTAATGTGAACCTGTCACATGAAATAAACTACTAACTAAGGTGACACTGCTGAATCAAGATGCTATATCAGACACATGGAAATTACATTGTCTTATGTCTTCAACTGACACCTATACCTTCATTGGGAGAAAAAATAATGAAGCACGGCCTTTGTGTAATTTGAATCTGAAATCCAAAGTAAGGGATTCAGAATCTGCAAATATCAAATGCAATACAAATGAACCCAGAACGTAGGATGCTACAAGCCCAAAACACAAAGATGTAAATATCACCTAAAATATAGTGTACATTCCTCACTTTCCTACCTGGCACTTTTACCCTCTTCCTAACCAGGAAAATTTTCAGCTTTCAGCACTGTCACACTTTGAATGACAATTGCGCAGTCACGCAACGCTGTATCCAAATTACATTTTGTATTTTTTTTACACACAAATAGAGCTTTCCTTTGGTGATATTTAATTACCACTGAGATTTTTATTTTTTGTTAAATATACAAAAATAAACATTTTTCATAGTTTGTTATAAAATTTAGCAAACATGTAATCTTTCTCCCTTTACTGATGTGCGCTGATGAGGTGGCACTGATCAGGCGGCACTGATAGGTGGCACTGACCGGTGGCACTGATGAGGCTACACTGATAGGCGCCACTGATGGGCACTGATAGTCAACTCTAATGGGCACTGATGGGTGGCACTGATGGGCTCTAATAGGTGGCACTGATGGGCTCTAATAGGTGGCACCGATAGGTGGCACTGATTGGCAGCACTGATGGGCACTGATTGGCAGCACTGGTGACCACTGATTGGGAGCACTGGTGGGCACTATTGGGACTGCACTGATAGTCAGGGCACTGATAATCAGTGCCCTGATTATCAATGCCGATGTGCTTTTAGCCATTTATCAGCTCTCTTTTTCTCTCCTCATGCTGTCAGCATGAGAAAAGGAAAGCTGATAACCGTCTTGTGCTTACTTCTGCGATCAACTTTCATTGGACACAGCTGATTACGTGGTAAAGGGCTGCTGTGATTGGCCCCTTCCCCAGATCTGTGATCAGCTGAGTCCACAGGAGGTGCACAGACAGCAGGATTACGGGAGGACATCCATGTACGCCCTCCCGGCAAATTAAGCCTGCGCTGTAGCCGTCTTTCGGCTATAGGGCGGGAAGGTGTTAAACATATATATTTTTTTTTTAAAAAGTACATAAATAGATCACCTTCCATGTCCAGTTTCAATATTTTATTATACTGTATATAGCATGCAAGAAAAATGACACATAATTAAAAACCATGGTATTGACTATAAAAAATAGAATACATCTCACATAAAGCAATCATGGCATTCAAGGTAATTCCTCCTCTAGGGTGGTAATAAATATATGATTTAATGTTATAAAAAAAAAGGATACAAAGGGGCACAGAAAGGCTTATTTACAGTAAGAGCTGTGGAATAGACTCCCTAAAAACTAGTTCTGGCCAGCTCAGTAGATACCTGGTTGCCTCCTGGGGGAATTTACTGGAGCAAATTGCACCATGCCCGTAGGGCTTTTTTTTTTTTTTTGATCTTCCTTTGGGTCAACTGTGGGTTAAAGATTCTGTATTTTGTGTTTTTTTTATTCTGTTGGTTGAACTAGATTGACATTTTGTTTTTTTTTCACCCTGACTAACTTGGCAGCTAACTAAGGTCTTCATTCTCTACCTTTGTGGCTGCAGTATAGTAGCAGCCTCCTCTCTCCCTTTAACTCTGCAAAGTGGCAGTGGGTACCAGGCCTGGAGTGCACTGACTTTCAGCACCTGGTTCTGCAGGAAGATGGAGTGAAGTTGGGAGGAAAGAGATGTGGAGCAAGTTGGCAGAGCTTCCCATCAATGAGGACTCGGAGCCCCAGGTGAATGAAGACTGCTGAGCTGAGGGTCTCCCTCTGGCCTCTTGGGTTATATGGGAGCTCTTAGATTAGTATTATGGCATTAGGGGTATGTGGCGCATGTATCACAAGGCATGGTGCTGTGTGTATTGGGGTGCATAGGGCAGCATATATTATTTATGATACTGAAAGAACTATAAACGGCTCACTGTGATGTAATATTTCATTACAGCTTTATTTGCTTAATGTTACAGTACACTATACACTCTGGAGTGGCATTGACACTTTTGGATTATTTGGAAACAATTCTCCTTTAAATCCTAGTTCCACCTTAAACTATTTCACGTGCCCCTTGAAAAATATTTAAACCTTGTTTGCATTACTTTCTATACTGAATATGCATATCTGGGTATATCACAGATTAATAAATACACTTTTTACAGGTGTAAAACATCTGGAGACCGGTGGTATGTGGGAAACAGATGTGAAAAGGAGATCCGGAACAAAGGCACCGTGTGGACCATGTCTTCCTTATGTGCACTACTCTCTCTTTTTATGCTTACTCTTGTGAATGTAGTATGACATCCAATCAATGTGGGCTGTTATATTAAAATAAATAACATTTAAAGTGAAATTCCAAACACAAATGTTTGCTTGTTTGTTTTTGTTTTCTATAGAATAGAGTTACCACCTCTATCAGATTTTTACTGCTGACTGTGCCACCTTTGGAGAAATGCCCCCTCATTTCCTGTTTTGTCACTGGGACAGGAAATGGAGATACATCTGTCCAACAAAGCCACTAATAAATCATAAAAAACACTTGTTTTTTTGGAAAGTGCTATAGGATTGGAACCTCTGTGTCACTAGTACAGGAATCTCCAAACTATGGCCCTCCAGCTGTTGCAGAACTACACATCTCATGAGGCATTGTAAAACTCTGACAATCACAAACATGGCTAGGCATGATGGCAATTGAAGTTCCTGAACAACTGGAGGGCCATAGTTTGGAGACCCCTGCACTAGAAGATGGTGAGAGGGGAGATATCTTTAACAACCATACAGACAACAATAAATCACGACAGAGGTTCTTCTTCTAACCCACTTTGCCCTCAACTGAAAAAAAAAAAAAGGATTTTGGCTGAAGTCTATGCTTTAATAAATACTACATTACCATGGTTCATTATTTCAGTAAATCGGTAAATTTGATTGCATTTGTAATATACTTTGTTCATTTCACTTTTTTTTAGCCCAGCAAAATCCACAAACCTGATGCATAAGGACTGACTATTAAAATATCTTCCTGGTAGCCTGGACTAAAGGCCATCTCCATATATTTTTCTTTTGATAACAATAGTCCAGTTTTGAGAGAGTTATTAGTGTGACCTTTTTAGGCATGATCATTGGTCTATAAATTTCTATATATTTTTGTAATAAAATATTTTGTTTTTAAATTTTTACATTGTACACAGTTGAAGGTAAATCTAAAGGAAATTGAAAAAGAAAACTGTATAATGTATGGACAACTTGAATCGGTAGTAGTAAACCGTAGTAAACCGCATCCAAAACACATCCGTTTTCAGGCAAGTATTCCCAAGAAAAGGATTTTCCTTGTAAGCCCTCCAGCATCATTCCGTCACCGTTGAAGGCGTTTCCATCTTCACCCAGTCCTCTTTCCAGGTTCACAGGCTTCAGCTATCTGATTGGCCATGCCAGTAATGATGTCACTCCCGCACATACGGATGGGAGTCGCTATTTATGGTACAACACTGAAGGGACAGCATGGGTATGCCGTTCCTTCAGCGCGCATTTGCAGGTGACGTCTCTGGCTGCATCTAAAGTAAATATCTCCTAAAGGTGTAGGAGATATTTACTGTACCTGTAGGTAAGCCTTATTATAGGGCAGAGACTTTGGTTTGTACACAGTGGAATGTGATATTCTTTTACTTGTGGCAAAGGTTTGCTTTATTACACAGAAGGAATTTCATATATTTTGTATGGTTCACTATATGTTCATAATTATTCACTTAATCTGGTGGTAGACTGTTTAATATTAGTAGGTTAATATTAGCACAATTATTAATTTAAAACATTTTATTTTTGCGTAGCAGTTCACATATATATAATTGCAGCTATATTATTTAGTTATCTTTTTAATATTTATTTCTCACATATTGTAATATTTATTCACATCAGCGCTTTAGTATATTTTTACACATTAATTTCATCAACACACCTACAAGGGAACAAAAAAACTAACAGTAAACAGTCACAAAGTCAAGCAAATTTTTACAGTACAGCAACATAAATGCAAGTACTTTTGGACCTGAACCCCACCAGGCATCTCAAACAGAATATCGCACTTGTAAAAAAGAGAACCAGAACCTTTGGAAGAGTATGTCTGATAATAAATTTGGCAGTACCTCCAGAGGCGGCTCTCTAATTATGCAAAGTAGGCGGTGGCCTAAGGCCTCGCCCTCCTAGGGTCCTCGCTCCTGCCTACTTTGCCTAAAGAGCCTCCTCTAGCTATCATCATACATCAGTCCCAGGTGCCTCCTCGTTCAGAGCAGAGGCGGCTCTCTAATTAGGCAAAGTAGGCGGTGGCCTAAGGCCTCGCCCACCTAGGGGCCTCGCTCCCGCCTACTTTGCCTAAAGAGCCGCCTTTAGCTATCATCAAACATCAGTCCCAGGTGCCTCCTTGTTCAGAGCAGAGGCGGCTCTCTAATTAGGCAAAGTAGGCGGTGGCCTAAGGCCTCGCCCTCCTAGGGGCCTCGCTCCCGCCTACTTTGCCTAAAGAGCCGCCTCTCGCTATCATCATACATCAGTCCCAGGTGCCTCCTCGTTCAGAGTACAGTCAGCCCGCCTCCTCTCTTCTCTGTAACACCCCGCCCCACTCCTGTCAAGAAAACTTCACTGGAAGTGGAACTGCAGTGCAGGTGTCCTTCCAGTCAGAACACCAGCAGACACATAGAAACCTTCAACTGGCCTGCCCCAACATCAAATCCTGTCCGTCCTTTCTTGTGCAAGGGCAGGGCACAGCTAGCATCTCAGCACAGGATCACCGAGTCTACCCTCCTTCCAGGGCGGGGCTTCCCTGATGGAGACGGAGCCAATTCAGCCTGTGTGTGCACTGTGCAGCCGATGGACTGAACTATGAGGGGACAGAGCCTTGCTATATGTGAGGTAAATGTGACTAGGGGGTGCATGTCACTATGTCACTGGGGGGGTGGTACATGTGACTGGAGGGGGGGTGGTACAGTGGTGTCAGTGTGCTCTGTCTCAGAACTGGTGTCAATGTGCTTTGCCTCAGCGATGGTGTCAGTGTGCTCTCAGCATTCGTGTCAGTGTGCTCAGCGCTGGTGTCAGTGTGCTCTCAGAGTTGGTGTCAGTGTGCTCTCAGCGTTCGTGTCAGTGTGCTCAGCGCTGGTGTCAGTGTGCTCTCAGAGTTGGTGTCAGTGTGCTCTCAGCGTTGGTGTCAGTGTGCTCTCAGCGTTGGTGTCAGTGTGCTCAGCGTTGGTGTCAGTGTGCTCTCAGCGTTGGTGTCAGTGTGCTCTTAGCGTTGGTGTCAGTGTGCTCTCAGCGTTGGTGTCAGTGTGCTCTATCTCAGTACTGGTGTCAGTGTGCTCTGTCAGCCCTGGTGTCAGTGTACTCTATCTCAGCCCTGGTGTCAGTGTGCTCTGTCTCAGTGTTGGTGTCAGTGTGCTCTCAGTGCTGGTGTCAGTGTGCTCAGCGCTGGTGTCAGTGTGCTCTATCTCAGCGCTGGTGTCAGTGTGCTCTATCTCAGCGCTGGTGTCAGTGTGCTCTATCTCAGACCTGGTGTCGGTGTGCTCTCAGCGCTGGTGTCAGTGTACTCAGCGCTGGTGTCAGTGTACTCAGCGCTGGTGTCAGTGTGCTCTATCTCAGACCTGGTGTCAGGGTGCTCTGTGTCAGCCCTGGTGTCAGTGTGCTCTATCTCAGAACTGGTGTCAGTGTGCTCTGTGTCAGAACTGGTGTCAGTGTGCTCTGTGTCAGAACTGGTGTCAGTGTACTCTGTGTCAGCCCTGGTGTCAGCGTGCTCTGCCTCAGCGATGGTGTCAGTGTGCTCTGCCTCAGCCCTGGTGTCCGTGTGCTCTGCCTCAGAGCTGGTGTCAGTGTGCTCTCAGAGTTGGTGTCAGTGTGCTCTCAGAGTTGGTGTCAGTGTGCTTAGCACTGGTGTCAGTGTGCTCAGCGCTGGTGTCAGTGTGCTCAGCGCTGGTGTCAGTGTGCTCTCAGCATTGGTGTCAGTGTGCTCTATCTCAGTACTGGTGTCAGTGTGCTCTGTCAGCCCTGGTGTCAGTGTGCTCTGCCTCAGCGTTGGTGTCAGTGTGCTCTGCCTCAGCGTTGGTGTCAGTGTGCTCTCAGCGTTGGTGTCAGTGTGCTCTCAGCGCTGGTGTTGGTGTCAGTGTGCTCAGCGCTGGTGTCAGTGTGCTCTATCTCAGTGCTGGTGTCAGTGTGCTCAGCGCTGGTGTCAGTGTGCTCTATCTCAGTGCTGGTGTCAGTGTGCTCAGCGCTGGTGTCAGTGTGCTCTGTCTCAGTACTGGTGTCAGTGTGCTCTCAGCGCTGGTGTCAGTGTGCTCTCAGCGCTGGTGTCAGTGTGCTCTATCTCAGCGCTGATGTCAGTGTGCTCTCAGCGCTGATGTCAGTGTGCTCTCAGCGCTGGTGTCAGTGTGCTCAGCGCTGGTGTCAGTGTGCTCTATCTCAGCGCTGGTGTCAGTGTGCTCTCAGCACTGGTGTGATTGAGCACATTGACACCAGTACTCTTAATATATGCAATTCATTTTTTTTTCTTGAATTATTTTTTCCCCCCATTATAGATGTGAATGGGGCCTCATGTCTCGTTATGCCTAAGGCCTCACAAAGCCTAGAGCCACCTCTGGTAGGTTGGCAACACTGATCCCAAAGCCCGGCAACTGCGGCTGGATGCCACCATCTTGAATGTGAAGTCAGCAGCCCCAGTAGACGTAGAGCTGTCATTCAGTTGATTCTCTACACTACAGTATTCTCTGCATTCCTCTTTCGGCTGCCATATAGTACTAGGGATACAGTATTTTCTTTTAAAGAATAACCTTTACTGGACAGTGCTGACCAATCAGAATCCACCTAGCCCATACTGTGAGTGCTGGAGGAGAAGAGTGAAAGACAGGATTTCAAATCCCTGGACCGGTAAAGCATTATCCCGATGCCCGACAGCGGGTAATCGTGGAACCCTGGTACAACGGGACTGGGGAGGGGGCCCAGTGTACAGTAAGTTCACCTTACAGATTTTCTGTAAAGGTGAACAAACCCTCTAAAGGAGAGTATTGCAGCAAAAGTGGTTTATATTTAAAGTGATATTAAAGGCTTGCTTTTTTTTTTTTTTAAATAACAAACGTGCAATACTTACCTGCTCTGTGTAGTTATTTGGCACGGAGCAGCTCGGATCCTTCTCTTCTTGGGTCCCATGTCGGTGCTCTTGGCCCCTCCCTTCTGCCAAGAGCCCCCAGAGCGAGCAGCTTGCAGTAGGGGGACCCGGGGCACAGCTCAGCGTGGCCATTCACACAGAGAGTTGCTGCTAATGGTGGGTGTGGTCAGGTTGTGCTTACAGTGGGAGGAGCTTACAGTGGTATGGTTAGACCCTTTATGACCAAGGTCAAAACAAAAATAATAGATATAAAAAGTTTCACTGCCACAAACAGAGAGCAGGCAGGCTCTTTATTGCAGAAGAGACATGCAATGCACATGTGCAGCTCAGCTTACACCTCTGGCCTGGTCTCTGTGTGCTGGAATGACTGATTCCTGTGCATGCGCAGGAGTGATGTCATACTACGCTGACCCATGAAGAAGACTGGAGACCGCCACACAGCTGAAGATGCTGGCACCATTGAGGGACGTTGTCACTGAAGCAAAGGTAAGTTTAGTTCTGTAAAGTCCTTATAAAGTCTGGAAATCTTTTACCTTAATGCATTCCCTGCATTAAGCTAAAAAGTGTCCCAGTGTTTGTATCGCCCAATCACCCCGTTCTATACTTACCTATGTCCTCTCTCAATCCAGCGCTGTGCCCGTCTGCAGTGGCGCTCTCCTCTCCCTCTCTCTGCTCACAGAGGCAGCAGAAGGAACCATTGACTCCTGCCAATCGAATCCTGTGAGCAGAGGGCAGGCAGCGGGGCTGAGCCACGCTGTGTGGGCCAAAAGACATGCACATATAGTATCCCCCTTAATGCAGACCCCCACAGTAAAGACACCCCCCTTAGTGCAGACCCCCCATCAGTATAGAATGCCCCTCAGTGCAGACCCCCATCAGTATAGTATCCCCCTTAGTGCAGACCCCACAATCAGTATAGAATCCCCCTTAGTGCAGACCCCCCATCAGTATAGAATCCCCCCTTAGTGCAGACCCCCCATCAGTATAGAATCCCCCCTTAGTGCAGACCCCCCATCAGTATGGAATCCCCCTTAGTGCAGACCCCCATCAGTATAGAATCTCCCTTAGTGCAGACCCCTACAGTATAGACACCCCCTTAGTGCAGACCCCCATCAGTATAGACACCCCCCTTAATACAGACCCCCCATCAGTATAGACACCCCCCTTAGTGCAAACCCCTGCAGTATAGACACCCCCAATTAGTGCAGACCCCCCCATCAGTATAGAATCCCCCTTAGTACAGACCTCCCAATCAGACCTCCACTGCAGGTGTGGGCATCATCCCTGTATAACCCCCGGAAGCTGAGTAGGCACATCTGCGTACACTCGGCGGGAAGGGGTTAAATAAAAAACGGTGTCACTTTTATTCCTATAACAAGGAATGTAAACATCCCTTATAATAGAAAAAAAGCATGACAGGACCTCCTAAATATGAGATCTGGGGGTCAAAAAGACCTCACATCTCATATTTACACTAAAATGCAATAAAAAAACTAAAAAAATTTTGTCATTAAATTTTTTTTTTTAAATGTCCCTTTTAGAGCTATGGGCGGAAGTGACGTTTTTAAGTCTCTTCTGCCCTGCAATGTTATTTGAGATGGGTGGCGGCCATCTTCCCCTCACTCATCTCCATACTTAGCAAGGGGCAACATCCGATCGCCTCCGCCGCTGCCGACGGCTCCGCTAAGCAGCGGAGGGCACTGGAGCATGGCTGGGGGGGCCCCTCTCCCACCACCGATAGAAGTGATCTTGTGGCGAATCCGCCGCAGAGACCACTCTTATCAGAAACCGGACCCGCTGAAGAAGAGGATACCGGGGTTATGGCAGCTAGCTGCTTCCATAACAACCATATTCCTCTTCAAAGTTAGGACGTATATGGGCGCGCTGCGGTCTGGAAGGGGTTAGAATGGACAGAACTGTACGGTGCTGCCAGACGTCGTGGTTTTGTGTACCTGAAAACATTCCGCGCTTTCCTATGTGTGGGGGGACATTAAGAGGTGATGGTGCGCCATGTGCATCTTCTAAAGGGCAGCACATATTTCCTGCGGGTTGGGGAACGTGTGCGATTAGCGTGTGTTTCCCATCCCGCATATGTGTGATTCTAGTCTTAGTAGTTCATTTTTTATTTTTTTGTTGTAAACTCAGCTTCTTCGCTGGTCTTCTGGTCTCCAGCGCCGCCATCTTGACTCTGGGAAGCCGGCTGTGACTTCCTGCTGTTCCACAGCTGGCACCCCACCGCTCATGTGCGAGATCTTGGCACCCCAGATGTTTTGGAACTACATTTCCCATGATGCTCAACTACACTGCAGAGTGGCTGAGCATCATGGGAAATGTAGTTCCAAAATATCTGGAGTGCCAAGGTTCGCCATCACTTTCCTAGGGCATGAGACTTGTCCCAGGAGGCTGCGGGAGGGGGGGAGCCGAACCTCGGTTTTTCTCACCTAGGGGGGAGAAGCAGAAGTGGGATTGGGTACCTGTCAGAAAAAGGAACCCACTCCAAAAAAAAAAAGTTGCTATAGCGGTAGAGGAGGGGGGAGGAGGATGGGCAGAACTTCACTTTTTAATCACAAATCTACAAATATTTGTAAATCTATAGCAAAAGGTCGCCCAGTATTGGGATGGCAGGGATCACCTATGCACTCAAAACATCTCACTGATGCTTTGGCAGTCTGATTGGCACCAGTTTGGTTCCTTATTCTGTCAGTAATTCCTCTGATAAATGTCACTCACAGGCACTTCACTAGAGCTGATCATCAGCATCAACCTTCTGCTTTACACATTCAGGATGGCAAACTGCAGGCTCAGAGCTCTGAGCAGAGCGACCTCGTGTGGTGAATATGCACCATCACATGTGAGCTGAAGATGCTTTATCTATCTTTCACCAGAAGGGGTCAGTGCTGCTCATATTCTTTATTGTTTAACTAGTTGCTGACCGCCGGCCGTCAAATGACGGCCAGGCGGCGCACCTATTGTGGCGGGAGGCCGTCATATGACGGCCTCCCGTTTAAACAGGGAATGCGCGCGATCGTGCGCGCGCATCCCTTTTTTTTCGGTGGCGGCGTGTCACGGAGACACCGCTCGCCACCGAAGGGGGTGAACAGCCATTCGTTATGGCTGTTTACCACGTGATCGGCCGTGATGAAGTCACGGCCGATCACAGATGGTCACACCCCGAACGTGCACGGCGCATGCGCGCGATCGCGAGCGCGCTGCGCGTGCACGTCGGTGGCGGCGTGTTCCCCGGGAACACTACTCGTCACCGACGCTGGTAAACAGCCATTGGCCGGCTGTTTACCCACGTGATCGGCTGTGAGCCTTTCACAGCCGATCACAAAAATGTAAACAAACTGCGGTAACGGGATTTTACCGGGTTCTCCTCCTCACACACCGATCGTGTGTGAGGAGGAGATTGCGGTAACATCTCGTTACCGCATACAGTGTACACCAATCATACTGATTGCCCCCCCCCCCCGATAAAGAGGACCTGTCACCACCCCTCATAGTACCTGTCAATCACAGTCCATCAGAGTACCTGTCACAGTCCATCGGAGTATTTGAGTACCTGTCACAGCACATCAGAGTACCTGAGTACCTGTCACAGCCCATCAGAGTACCCGAGTACCTGTCACAGCCCATCAGAGTACCTGTCAGCCCATCAGAGTACCCGAGTACCTGTCACAGCCCATCTGAGTACCCGAGTACCTGTCACAGTTCATCTGAGTACCCGAGTACCTGTCACAGCCCATCAGAGTACCCGAGTACCTGTCACGGCCCATCAGAGTACCCGAGTACCTGTCACGGCCCATCAGAGTACCCGAGTACCTGTCACGGCACATCAGAGTACCCGAGTACCTGTCACGGCACATCAGAGTACCCGAGTACCTGTCACGGCACATCAGAGTACCCGAGTACCTGTCACGGCACATCAGGGTACCCGAGTACCTGTCACGGCCCATCAGGGTACCCGAGTACCTGTCACGGCCCATCAGGGTACCCGAGTACCTGTCACGGCCCATCAGGGTACCCGAGTACCTGTCACGGCCCATCAGGGTACCCGAGTACCTGTCACGGCCCATCAGGGTACCCGAGTACCTGTCACAGTCCATTAGAGTACCGAGTACCTGTCACAGTCCATTAGAGTACCGAGTACCTGTCACAGTCCATCAGGGTACCCGAGTACCTGTCACAGTCCATTAGAGTACCGAGTACCTGTCACAGTCCATTAGAGTACCCGAGTACCTGTCACAGTCCATTAGAGTACCGAGTACCTGTCACAGTCCATTAGAGTACCGAGTACCTGTCACAGTCCATCAGGGTACCCGAGTACCTGTCACAGCCCATCTGAGTACCCGAGTACCTGTCACAGTCCATCTGTGTACCAGAGTACCTGTCACAGTCCATCTGAGTACCCGAGTACCTGTCACAGTCCATATGAGTACCTGTCACCGCCCTTCAGAGTACCCAAATACCAGTCACCAAACCATCAGAGTACCTGTCACCAGGCCATCAGAGTACCCGAGTACCTGTCACCAGGCCATCAGAGTACCCGAGTACCTGTCACCAGGCCATCAGAGTACCCGAGTACCTGTCACCAGGCCATCAGAGTACCCGAGTACCTGTCACCAGGCCATCAGAGTACCCGAGTACCTGTCACCAGGCCATCAGAGTACCCGAGTACCTGCCACCAGGCCATCAGAGTACCCGAGTACCTGCCACCAGGCCATCAGAGTACCCGAGTACCTGTCACCAGACCATCAGAGTACCCGAGTACCTGTCACCAGACCATCAGAGTACCCGAGTACCTGTCACCAGACCATCAGAGTACCCGAGTACCTGTCACCAGGCCATCAGAGTACCCGAGTACCTGTCACCAGGCCATCAGAGTACCTATCTCCAGCCCATGTCTCATAGAATATACATTGGGGTGTTTGCTTTCCAAAATGGGGTCATTTTGTGGGTAATTTCACTGTCCTGGTGGTCCAGGACCTTCAAAAGTGTGATGGGTAGGAATGAAATGAGATGTGTCATTTATGCTCCTAGAACGCCTGAACGTACTACTTCAATGTTCGGCCTCTCTATGTGGCCAGGTTGTGTAAAAGTCCTACACATGTGGTATCGCCATACTCGGGAGGAGTAGCAGAATGTATTTTGGGGTGTAATTTTTGCTATATACATGCTATGTGTTAGAAATATCTTATAAATTGACAATTTTGTGTAAAAAAAATGCGTTAAAATTTTTTCCACATATTCCAAAAACTTCTGGAAAAAAATGAACCGTTCAAAAGACTCATTATGCCTCACAGATTATACGTTGGGGTGTTTGCTTTCCAAAATGGGGTAATTTTATGGGAAATTCCATTGTCCTGGTACTCCAGGGCCTTCAAAAGTGTAATAGGTGGTTGAGAAATGAGATGCGTAATTTTTGCTCGTAGAACGTCTGAAGGTACTACATCAATGTTAGTGCTCTGTATGTGGCTAGGCTGTGTAAAAGTCCTACACATGTGGTATCGCCGTACTCGGGAAGAGTAGCAGAATGTATTTTGGGGTGTAATTTGTTGTATGCATATGCTGTGTGTGAGAAATAACCTGATAATATGACAATTTAGTAAAAAAAAATAAAAAAAAAAATAAAAAATCTTCATTTTGCAAAGAATTGTGGGAAAAAATGACAACTTAAAAAAACTCACCATGCTACTTACTTAATACCTTGGGATGTCTACTTTGTAAAAAGGGGTCATTTGGGGGGTATTTGTACTTTCCTGACTTGTTAGGGCCGGTTCACACAGCAGGCGAGGCGAGGCGACTCCGACTTGCCTCGCCGCGACCTGCCGCGGCCTCAGCGGCGACTTGCAAATGACTTCTGTATAGAAGTCAATGCAAGTCGCCCCGAGGTCGCCCAAAAGTAGTACAGGAACCTTTTTTCTGAGTCGGAGCGACTCGAGTCGCTCCTCTCAGAACGGTTCCATTGTACAGAACGGGGGCGACTTGCGAGAGCGAGGCGAGGCGAGTCGTGTCGCCTCGCATCGCCCGCTGTGTGAACCGGCTCTTAGTGTCTCAAGAAATGAGGTACACCTGATGTACTGAAGGCCTGATCAGAAGTGATCAATTTTCAGTGATTGGCACCATAGTTTGTAGACTCTATAACTTTCACAAAGACCAAATAATATATACTAATGTGGGTTATTTTTACCAAAGATATGTAGCAGTATAAATTTTGGCCAAAATTTATGAAGAAAAATTACTAATTAGCAAAAATGTATGACAGAAACGAAGAAAAAGGCATTTTTTTCACAAAATTTACGTTTTATTTTATTTATAGCACAAAAAATAAAAAACCCACTAGTGATTAAATACCACTAAAAGAAAGCTCTATTTGTGTGGAAAAAAGGACGCAAGTTTCATATGGATACAGTGTAGGATGACTGAGTAATTGTCATTCAAACTGTGAGAGCGCTGAAAGCTGAAAATTGGTCTGGTCAGGAAGGGGGTGTAACTGCACTGTACTGAGGTGGTTAAAAGTATTACTGATTAAAAAAAAAAATAATAATAAAAAAAAAAACTCCATACAAATAATTATTGAGTTTCTCCCTTATAAATAAGTGCAATTATTACAACACAATTATTACAACACATTTTTACATATATTATGCTCCAATCAATCTTTTAAAAATCTGCAATGCAATGTTACAAATAATTATCCTATAAATGCGATGAAATCAAACAGAAAAGATTGTGAATATGTGATGAAAAAAGGGTTAAATTAAATATGAACAAAGAAAAGTAATATAAAAGAAATAAATAAGAGTGTAGAAAAAAAAATAATAATGATAATAATTAAAAAAAAATATATATAAATAAGAGTCTATAAAAAAGTTACAATATATAAATATATATGAAAACATTTCATGAATTAATATATAATATAATAGATAAGGGTGTATAAAAAAATAACAATAGTTAATAAATATAAAAATAACTATAAATACAGGTGTATAAAATAGTGAATAAAAATAAATATTGATAATAGCCAAATACCCTCTGAGTGCTCTACTTCTACGTTCTTTCTATGCAAATTCAGTGTCTTTTTGTTTATTGCCAATGTTATCATTTTCTTTTTGTGTGTTTATGGAAAAAAACGTAATCACGTTTCAAAAAATAAAAAAAAATAAAGGTGTCTAAACACAAAAAAAAGAAAAAGGATTAAATCTAGAAAATAAAAAAAATAAGGGTGTGTGTAAATAAAACAATCTGTCATATATAAAACAAATATAAATAAGAGTGCATAAAAATAATAAATATGATAAATAGTAAATATAGAAATAAAAATTGTGAATAAAGGGGTATAAAACAATAAATAAAAACCTTAAACATAATTGTATTTATTTATTTTATATTATATTTATGTTTTTTTTGCCAATGATAATAAAATGGTAATAAAATAATAAAAACCTTAAATATACTTTTTTATTTTATATTATATTTATGTTTTTTTATTTATTTAAATTTTTACATTTTTATTCTTATTATTTAGGGTGCTCTGCAATAAAAATGTAAATAAATGGGGTATAAAATAATAAATAATAATGTTAAAGATAATATTTTTTTATTTTCTGTTATATTTCTGTTTTGTTTTGTTATGTTTATTTCGATTTTTATTGTAGAGCTGCCTGAATAATTAGAGTGAAAGATATATATATATTTTGTTTTTTTAATAGGGTAAAAAAATGACAGGCTGTGTATCACTGTATTATCTGAATGCTCTAAGTCGGCTATTCACTGCTATCTTGCCAGCCCAGTACTGGTCAGTGTGATAGACATTGCCATCATCGATCAGTGGTGGACCAGGGTATAGTCGTGAGCCACAAGCAATGCTAATGCTGAATTATGGCACTAGCAGTGGTGGACCAGGGTATAGTCGTGAGCCACCAGCAATGCTAATGCTGAATTATGGCACTAGCAACGGACACCCGCGTGACTTGTCAGGGGGTGGACTAGAACTCATGGACATACGCAATCCAACAGCAGCCCGCGCCTTTGGAAGGCGGCGCGCATTGTCACACGCCACCGCTCCTGGCTGATATACCAGAGACATTTCTTTATCTAGAAGCTAGTTTCTCAGTGCCGTTAGCAGCTCAGCATTGCCATCTACAGGCATTACTGAGAATTATACCCGCACGCTGCTGAGCTGAAGAGACGCTCTCTGCTCTATGAGACCTGCGCACAAGCTGTAGCTGGCTCTGCTGATGCCTGCCTCGGAAGGACCCCGTTGTACTGTCCATAACGTCGCTTAGCAACCGCCCGTCCTTGCCAACCGGAGTGCGACCATAGTAACCCACAGACTGCAACATGGCAGAGGGAGGGGAGCCGATCGTCAGACCCAGAAGGATCTTTATTCAATCCGGGGCGTTAATATAGATAAAGTAGGCACAATTCTTTTTTCTTTATTGAGTGGCATTTAGTTCACACCAGAATGCCGGCTTGGAAGCCGCACGTTTCCTGCACCACCTTCAAAACGCACCACAGTTGCGATTTGCAGCGGGGTGTTAATGTTGCGTCATGAAATGCAGGTCGCACGCGCAGGGCACTCGCCTGCACCAGACCGCGTGCTACAGAAGTACTATGCCATCCGCTTGCTGTGCGTTTCCCTTAAAGGAGTGCATGACCTGCTTTTGGTGCAGTTCGGTGAGACTCGGTCCATTCACAATGAATAGGCTAAAATCGCACACCGCACGTGAATGGCAGAGGAACGCTCAGTACGTTGTTGTGCGATTCCGTGGTGTGGACCGGCCCTTCACTCATTTGTATGCGGAGGCCGAGCTGCAATGCCACTTCATGTGAGCTCTGGTGCATTGCGAGAAAAATGCTCCAAGTCTGCGTTTAAAAAAAAAATGAATATAAATAAGGGAGTATAAAAAAAATGCAAACAATATATATTTGTGAATACATTTAATGAATAAATATAAAAATAAATAAGGGGATATATAAACAATAATAAAATAGTTAATAAATGTAAAAATAATTATAAATAAGGGGGTATAAAATAATAAATAAGGGCGAGCGATTAATAATGCCCATACACCTCCTGGGGGCTCTACTTCTACCTGCTTTTTATGCGAATTCAGTAGCACAAGGCAGCTTTGTGGTGTGAACAGGGCACAGAGATAATAATGGTTTTCTATGGTCCTGTGTGGTGACCGGTGCTGATAAAGTGCAGAAAAATGCATCCAGTGTGAATGAGCTCTTAGGTGAGGTTGTCACTTATTTTTTTCAAGCCAAACCCGAACACTCTAGCAGCGCACAGTACGTTTTTTGATTTTGTTTTAGGGTGCTTTCACACTGCAGCCGCCCGAGCACAGGATTCAAAACCCGGACTGTCCGGGTGAATCTCGGACAGGTGGTGACCCTACTCTTAGGCCTCAGCTATCCACACCTCTGTGTGAAGGACCGTCTTTGCCCGCATCCATTTATGTCTATTGGGACGCAGTAGCAGCATGGATATAGCCACCGGGGCCAGCTTGGCAGTCGTGCAGGGGCATGTCTCTGAACGTCTGTGCAGGCACTGCGTCCCAGTAGACATAAACCATACTGCTTGTACCCAGAGGCATAAAACACTTGGGTACCCCATGCAGGCATGGGGGGGGCCCTTAGCATAGGTACGTCTGTGTGAATGAGGCCTTTAACCTCTTGCCAACCTGCTGCAGTACCTATACTGTGGGGGATTGGCTCTTTCAGGCATGGTAAAGTACCTGTACATCGGGGCTTTCTTCCGGGTCCGCTCTCTCACGCATGCGTGCGCACCCAGAAACCCGAGCTGTCATTCACTGCAGCAAAAGCCAAGCAGTGGGTCTTAGCCAATGATTTATGGCCGGGACCCACTGATCGGCTGAGCGAATGACAGAAGAGAGCAACAACACAGAGCTCTCTACAGACGGCAGCAACGTGCCGCTTTTTTTTCTCCCTGCAGTAGGGAATAAAAATCAGAACATTACTTAATAAAAATCAGCACATTGTACATACAGTAACCATTGTCAGGCACACAGTTAACCTTTTGATCTAATGTTAACCCCTTTCCCAGTCAGTGTCATTAGTACAGTGACAGTGTATATTATTAGCACTGATCACTGTATTAGTGTCACTGGTGGTGTCAGCATCAGTTTGGCTGCTTTCACACCGAGGCGTTTTTTAGGTGTGTTAGCGCTAGAAATAGCCTCTAATGCCTGAAAACCTCCTCCCTATTCATTCCAGTGTGACTTTTCACACTGGGGCGGTGCGCTTGCGGGACATTCTGAAAAGTCCTGCAAGCAGCATCTTTGGGGCAGTTTGGGAGCTCTGCATACACTGCTTCCAAAACTCCCTGCCCATTGAAATGAATGGGCAGCGCTGCCAAAGCTCTGCGACATGGGCGCTTTTAACCCTTTCTTTGGCCGGCAGTGGGCTAAAATTAGCGACGCTTTACCGCTAACGCGGAGCGACTACAGTGTGAAAGTAATCTAAGTGTCAGATTGACCGTGCACTAAGGGAGTCCCACTATAAGTTGCTGATCGCCACCATTACTAGTATAAATAAATAAATATAAACTCTAGTATATATCCCATAGATTGTAGACGCTATAGTTTTCATACAAACCAATCAATATACACTTTTTTTTATTTTTTTACCAAAAATATGTAGCAGGATGCGTTTTGGCCAAAATATAAGAAGAAATTAAATTTTTTTATTTTTTTATTGGATATGTTTTATAGCAGAAAGTAATATATATATATATTTTTTGCTTTTTTTAATATTTTCAGTCTTTTTTCGTTTATATAATAAAAAATAAATAATGCAGTGGTGATCTAGTACCACCAAAAGAAAGCTCTATTTGTGTGAAAAAAAAATATATAAATTTTGTTTGGGGACAGTGTTGCATGACTGCGAAATCGGCAGTTAAAATAACACCGTGCCATATAGCAAAAAATGGCCTGGTCATGAAGGGGGATAAATCTTCCCGGAGGTCTAGTGGTTTAGTGTATCTAGATCCAAAATCTTTTTTTTCTTTTTTTCTGGATAGAGTAGGAAGAGTTTTAACCCCTGCTAGGTTATTATTATTTGTGCACCACTGGGGAGATTTCCCTTCACTTCCTGTCCTAGAGATGCAACAGAAGGTTAAAAGTAAATCTCTAAATGTGATTGGGGTTCTTCTCTTAGATAGTTCACCCAGTAAAGGAGTCAGTACGATTGATAGTATACAGTGTCATCATTTGTAGGAGCTGGTTGTAGACATACCAGTGATGTAACTAGAAGGTGGAGGTGGAGGCGGGTGTAATGGTATAGGTGGTGGCTGATGGACAGCAGCAGGAACAGCAGGTGGAGGAAGAGTGAGTTTTGTCAAATCAGCGGTTTCTGGAACATTGGCGGCATCACCCTCTACTGCCCCAATTCCAGGCACCAGAGGAGGTTTTCACTCTAGAGGCCACAAAGAAGAAGAAGCGTGTGTAATTACGTGCAAACGTTCGGTTGGCGCGAGTGCGTCCACGTGTTCGTATTGGCGTGCGTCCGTTCGTACCAGGACTCGCACGCCTCTGATGGGGACACTGTGCATGATCCTTGGGACGAAGGTGAACTGCTGCTACACGGGGACGGATCTTCACATGGTGAGTTCTCTGACACCAGGAAAGGTACATCAGAATGCGGATGCCCTTTCTCGGGTCTATTGTCACTTGGCTCGTGGTGTCCAGACCCCTGGCTTGGAACAGGGTATTTCAAGGGGTTAATTGAAGAGGGCAGTTACTTCCCCTTCAGACCTGCTTATTGCCAGCTGGGCTGAAAATGTTAGAGGGGAGCTGTTTGAGTAGGAGAGAAAGAGAGACACAGCAGCATGCTGTGTGAAAGGATCCTTTGCTGTATTGCGTACCTGCTGGGGTGAGCAAAACCATATCAGAGACTGTAGCTCTGGCTAGAGCCATGTACTTTATCTATATATCAGCCTGTTGGTTAAAGAGATTGAACTTTTCCTACATCTGCACCTGTGTTACAAGACAAGTCTGTTGTTTCTTCTGTTTATTTTGCTGAATAAAGCCATTTTTACTTTACTGAACTATTTGAGCCGGCTCTTTACCCCTCCGATCGCCTACAAATGATTTATATCTATATATATATATGGCCTAAGTCTAGATGAATCACCCACACTTAAAGGGGTAGCTACACATTTTTTGTTTTCTTTTTCATACACATTATTTGAAGTGTATTGGGATAGGCTCTAGTGCATGTAATAAATTGTTTTTGATATATAACCAAATGTAATGTACTTCGGCTTCTTTCATTGTCTTTGTGTATTAGTTATACAGGCTTATCAGCGCCTCAACAGAGACAGAAAACCATTATCTCTTCTTTATTTCTACAGATATTTCCCAATTAAGACAGACACAACCATTGCCGCCACCCACATCACCACCACCCAAAGTGCCAGTCCTGTGCGCACAAAATAACTGTTTGAATGATGGAATCTGTGTTCTGGAAAACCAGCAGCCGGCATGCAGGTAAAAATGTCTTGCCTCAGTGCAGGAGTGTCAAACTCAATTTCATTGTGGGCCACATTGCATCAGCATTATAATTGCCCTTAACCACTTGAGACCCGCGCTATAGCCGAATGACGGCTACAGCGCGGATCTCCTTTGCCGGGACGACGTCTGCAGGTAAGCTGCACTTGTAAACCCAGAAGGCTTCGGGGAACAGAGGGCAGATAGGGTGACCATTTACAGCCAGGTGACTTCAAGTAATTGTAGCACCCTCTAGTGTAGAGTGCTAGGCTGTACATAGATTTCTTTTTGTAATATAGGTAAATTTAGGCTTGGCTACTCTTACCTCCCCCACTATCAAGCGGTCGGAAATTACCTGGATCTCAGTGTGTACTTGCTGGATCTCAGCACGGTGTGTCTCCTCCACTCTCTTAATGAGAGCCTCTATATCGGCTTTCGTTGGTAGAGCCTGGATTAAGCTCTTCAGATCCTCCGCTTCCGATCGTATACTACGAGGGGTGACTTCCTCGTATTCCTCTTTGCCGTTCCCGGCCTCGGTTGGGCTTTTCGTCTCCCCCCTATTCGTCCGCGCACTCGCCTCCGCTTCCGATCGTTTAGTGCGAGGGGTAGCTCCTTCGTTTTCCTCTCTGCCATTCCCAGCCTCGATTGAGCTTTTCATCTCCCCCCTGTTTGTCCGAGCGCTCACCACCTCGGGGGGCTTAGCTACGTCCGTAGTCTCCGCGATATGCCCGGCAGCTGACATCCGCCTCGGGGAGAAATACTGCTGTATAGCGGGTTGTGGGGCACTGCACCCTGCAGCTCTACGCGAGGTTTTCGTTTCTCTCTGTCTAGGCGCGCTCAATCCGGGATCCTCAGGTGCAAATCACCTATGACTGGCGGTTCAGCTAGGAGCACAGACTCTGCACGCCCTCACTCAGCCATGCTCAGACCACACCCCCCTAAGCAACAGATTTGAAGGAAAAATGGAGAGAGTGGAAAGGGAGAGCAAAGAGCAGGGTGAGACGTTGGTGAAGATGCAGCTTCAGATCGAGGAACTTGAAGATCGTAGTCGTCGCTGCAACTTGAGGCTCCGAGGAGTCCCAGAAGTCGCTGAGCAGGAGGACTTGCAGGAGAAGGTAATGAGCATTTTTCACATGATTTTAGAGGGTAATGTCCCGCCTAACATGGATTTGGACAGAGTACACAGGGCGCTAGGGCCTAAATCAGCAGACCCGCAAAGGCCCAGGGACATAATTTGCCGCCTCCATAGATACGCGCATAAGGAGACTTTGCTGAGGAAGGCATGGTTGGCTGGCAATATTGAGATAGAGGGATCAGTAGTGAAGCTCCTACCTGACTTATCCCGGGCCACACTACAGCGCAGAGCACAGTTGCGTGCTGTCTTGGACTGTGTACGGCGGGAGGGACATGCATACAGATGGAAATACCCTCTTGCTGTGGTAATAAGAAAAGGAACATCTACATGCACACTGAGACTATACAGCGATCTTCCAAAATTATTTGCCTTTATAGGTGTGGAGCCGTTTATGGTGCCGAACTGGAGACTCCCACTCTCTCAGCTACAGAGAAAAAAACCAGAAAGCACAGGAGGGAAAGAGAGGGAGTGGGAAAGATGAGAAAGACATATTACAGCACAATGAGACTTGTGTTAGAAATTAAGCTAAATTAACTCATATCCCTGAACCTATCCTTTTTTTTTGTTTCTTTTGTGCGCCTGTTGGGGCTTTTTCCCTTCTCTGTTTCCTTTTTTTCGTAGCCTCATCCCATAGGTTTTCAACTTGTCTAATTAATTCCCTCCATGATGATTTAAGAAGTATGGGAGGAGAGAGATATGCTCTTAATATCTTTTTTTGGATTAGGATGAATGGAGATAATGAGGGATGAGGTGGGGGCAGCGGGTGGGTGGGGGGGGACGGGGGGGGGGATACAGGTGGAGAGTCTAAGATAAATACACAAATAAGATTAGGTAATTATAATAAAGGGGGGGGGGGGTTCAGGTCCCTGGGGGGGATTCACATGACCGAGGTTCCTAGAAGAGGTGGTCACTTAGGAGAGTAATATAATTTACTATTATAATTTACTAGGGATAAAGAGGGGGAAAATGGGATGATAGGGGTTGCAGTGGTTTCTTCTTTTTTTTTTTAGAAGTGTTGGGAGGAGGGGGGGATTTAATATAATACATAATATTTTTTTTCTTTGGTTTTTTCTTGTTTTTTGGGGGGGGAGGGAGTAATGGATGTGGAGGGTCAGTAAATATATATGGGAATGATGGTGCACAGGGGATGGTTTAGACTTGTGAGGGTTGAGAGGGTGGGATAAGGAGGGATATTGAGCTGGGGGGGAGAGTATATAGAATTAGGACACAAGAAACTGTTGGTTTCTTTTTTTTTTTTTTGGTCAATCACTAATCACCAATATTAGTAACTTTTAATATCACCACTAACAAAATAAAGCACATAGCTAGGGACCTGGGGGAAACGGAGGGTTTACGGATTGGGACCAGACCCCCCTAACTGAACTTAAGGATGAATAAAATAACTTTATAAGATGTGGCCTCCGCCCCCCCCCCCTCTCTTTCTCCCTTTCTCCTTCTCCCCACCTTGCCTCCCCTCCCCCCTTTGAGGAGGAAAGGGAGAGAGGGAAAGGAAAAAGGGGAGGAAAAAGGGAAGGGAAAAGGGAAAGAAAAAAAAAAGAAAAGAAATTTTTTTTTTTTTTTTTTTTTTGGGATGAGGAGTGTAAGGTATTATATTGTATTGTTGCTTTATTTTATTATGGTACGGTTTTTTTTTTTTTTTTTTGGAACAAGGTCAATACACAATATGGCTCTTGGAGGAAGGAAGAGAGAAACGGAGAGGAGACATGGGAAAGGGGGGGGGATTGATATAAATTATATATACAGGAGAGGCTTAAGCTTTGGATAAATATAGAGATGGGTACATGTATGAATTTACAAACACAGGTGCAGCTGTGAATGTGTGTCTCCATACATGTATATGCAAGGGTATAGGTGTATATATGTAAAAGTATATACGTAGATGTGAATGGACAGACATAATTAACTTTGCCTCTACTATGGCTTCTGTCTCCCTTTTTTATTTTATTTTTTTTATTTTTTTTTTTTAACCCCCCCTCTCTTAAAAGAGCCATGTTGGAGTAGACACAATCTATGTGGAGAAGTAACAGGTGACAGTAGAAAACATGATATTATAAAAGACTGGCGGAGGGCACGGGGGGAGCTCGCCCAGGAGCAGCCAGGCACAACCACAAAACCCCATTAGGTAAACACTCATAATCCGGAGGGTCCGGAAATTGAGTGGGTAAAAGCAGTAGAGCTTTGAGATTCGTGGGGAGACCGTTGGTAAACGGCCAACCCAGGGATTGGTAGTGGGGGAGGGAGGGAGGGAGTAGCAGATTGGACGGGAGGGAGGGGGGCGGGAGGGGGTAGGGTTAGAGGGGGTTCTCCCCCCCCCCTTTTTTTTTTTTTTTTTTGTTTGCACCTTTACTTGTCTCTGCCTCTTTCCCCAAGGAGATATGGAAACTTTAAAAATAATGTCCCTGAATGTAAAGGGACTGAACGTCCCGGAAAAAAGACGAATGTTACTTCATGATTTAAAGAGATTGAAGATAGATGTAGCGTTTATTCAAGAAACACATTTCAGAGAAAATAATTTCTCTCTGCTGAGGTCTACGGGGTATCCAACGGTTTACCATGCGCTTAACCCGATTTCCAAAACTAAGGGAGTCACCATTATGATATCAAAAACAGTAGCATGGAATCATAGGGATTCTATGATAGATGCAAAGGGAAGGTATCTGTTTGTAAAGGGGACTATAGGAGGGGTAGGAGTTACATTAGCAACATATTATGCCCCAATATACAACAAGACCTCTTTTTTAAAGAGATACTTGACAAACTTATGGAATTCGAAGAAGGACAGTTGATTATGGGGGGAGACCTTAATACCCCATTAATCCCCAGTGAAGACACCTCATCAGGGACATCGTCAGTGACACCTAAAATAAGAAAGAGGATAGCCCAGGCAATAACAGAAACAAAACTGGTAGATATATGGCGATTATTACACCCCAAGGAAAGAGATTACTCTTTTTTCTCCAAACCGCATAGAGTGTATTCACGGATAGATATGTTTTTTATTCCGCATAAACAATTATCCTCAGTTAAGGAAGCCACTATTGGTCTAATTACCTGGTCAGATCATGCCCCAAATTTTTAAAATATAATTTAACGGGGAAAAAACATTTAACCTCTAGGATGTGGAAACTCAATGAGAGCCTCCTTCAGGATCCTTTAGTCCTGGAGGATGTCAGAAAGGAGATAAAATTCTTCTTTCAGGAGAACGAAGGCCCAGAAAGTTCCTTGGGAACAATCTGGGAAACGCACAAGGCAGTAATCAGAGGAGTATTGATTAAGCACGGAGCAAGGATTAAGAAGGAAAGAGAAACTAAGTTAACAGAATTATTAGTAAAAATGCAACATCTAGAAGCCCAACATAAACATGCCCAGAACTTAGAAGTTGAACAAGAATTAATAAGCACACGTAGGCAAGTTACAGATCTGCTACAGTACAGAGCTAAAATGGCAATTCAGATAGGACGTAAGTGTAGCTATGAATCCGGCAATAAATGCGGAAAACAACTAGCGACAGCATTACGGGAAATACAATCCAAGACATACATACCTATAATTAGAAAAAAAGGTGGGGAGGAAGAACGAGTGCCAGAACAGATTGCTGGTGTGTTTGGCGATTTCTACTCCTCATTGTATAATCTGAATTTGAGGGCATCAGATCAAGCTAAGATAAATGAATACATAAGATCAAGCGAAATGCCGACTCTGACAAGTACTGCACAAGAGGAGATGGAATCCCCAATCACACTAGAAGAAGTACAAAACACGATAAAACAGATAAAAAGTGGGAAAGCACCTGGTCCAGATGGACTAACAGCCCAATATTATAAGACGCTTATGCCGGAATTATGTCCATATATGGTTAAACTGTTTAATGAAATAGGAGACATATCGACTTTCCACTCAGATACACTTAAAGCTACAATCACAGTGATACAGAAAGAAGGTAAAGACCCGAAACAATGTGGAAGCTATAGGCCAATATCTTTACTGAACGCAGATTTGAAAATATTTAGCAAATTATTAGCCTTGAGGATACTGTTGTATTTGCCCTCTTTGATTCATCAAGACCAAGTGGGATTTGTCCCAACAAGAGAATCAAGGGACAATACTATTAAGGCCTTAAACCTAATACATACAGTCATCTCTACCGATACCCCCTGTATATTTCTGGGAACAGATGCAGAAAAGGCTTTTGATCGGGTGGGGTGGGGGTTCATGTTCTCGGTACTCCGACATATAAAGCTAGGAGGGAAAATGATGGGCTGGATAACAAGCTTGTATGAAAAACCTACAGCTCAAGTAAGAGTAAATGGAGTGGTATCTACATCTTTCCCAATAACAAATGGGACCAGACAGGGATGTCCACTGTCCCCTCTGTTATTTTGCGTTGACCCTTGAACCACTTCTATGCAGAGTAAGGCTCAACAGGGATATCCAAGGAATAACCATAGGAGAAACCCATAATAAAGTCGCAGCATATGCAGATGATATGCTTTTTACAGTGACGAATCCGATAATCTCGCTCCCAAATCTGTAAGGAAATCGAGACATATAGTACATTATCCCACTTTAAAATAAACTGCTCCAAGTCAGAAGCCTTAATGATAGCAGTCCCAGAGAAAATGACGAGACTAATAAAATTAAATTATAAATTTAATTGGACGGACTATGGCTTGAAATACTTGGGAATAACGATCGCAACAAACTTCAATAAGATATATGAATTAAATTTTGTACCAGTATTGAAGATGGTACGAGGATGCCTGGAGAGATGGCACAGGGGAATACATTCCTGGTTTGGAAGAAATAATATAATCAAGATGAATATTTTGCCAAAACTCCTGTACCTCCTCCAGGCAATCCCAATGTTAATACCAAGAATTTTTTTTAGAACTATACAAACATTATTTATGAAATTTATTTGGGCAGACAAACAACCAAGGATACGGAGGACATTATTAACATTACCAAAGCAATACGGGGGATTAGCAACACCAGACATATACAAATATTACCAGGCAATACATCTAGGTAGATTACTAGACTGGTGTCGACATGGAGATCAGAAAATATGGGTAAAATTAGAGCAAGCACAATGTAGGGAGCTACTACATAGAGCACCTTGGTGCTACAGAAATTTGACCTCAGATACGAAGCTACACCCTACAATAGGACCCACATTACAGATATGCTACCATCTCTTAGCTAAGAATAAGATATCGACACAGAACTCCCCTCTAGTCCCTATATTGGGTAACCCCCGATTTATACCAGGCATACAGAAAGGACCTTTTGATAAGTTGATTAAAAAAGGAATATATCAAGCTTCGCATTTCGTGAAAAAAGGTAAATGGCCAACAATGCAGGAGATGATAGATAGAAAAGACCCTTTTCAATTAGATTTCTGGCAGGCGGCACAATTAGGACATTTTCTAAAAACAGAGATAGTGCCAGAGTTACTAGATCGAGACTATATGCCATTTGAGAAACTCTGTATGGAAAAGGAACCAATTACGCATGCAATCTCGAAAATGTACGCGTTACTGATTAAACCCGTAGAAAATTTTCAGGTACCCTTCTTTAGGAAGTGGGAAATAGACCTAGGAAGGACTTTTTCTGAGGAGCAGAAGAAAAATATGATACAATCAATTTTTAAAACAGCAACATGCACAAAACTACAGGAAACTAATTATAAAATTATCGCACAGTGGTATAGAACACCAGAAAAACTTCAAAAATATTTCCCTCATATATCAAATAAGTGTTGGAGGTGCCAGAAAGAAGTGGGAAATTTTTTACATATATTTTGGTCATGTCCAAAAATTAAGAAATACTGGAAAGAGGTACGAGAGATCGCTCAAAAATTCAGTGAAGTAGAAATACGGGAGGACCCAGCAGTATTCCTCCTGAACTTGTCAGAGACCTCAGGAAATATAGGTGGGAATTCCATCCTGTGTCACTTGGTAAATACAGCCAAGTCATGTATAACACTTAGGTGGAAACAAATACAACCCCCCAGTGTGAGCATGTGGTTGAAGAAAGTTGAGGAGGTGAACAGGATGGAAGACCTAATATGGACAGCCAGGAAAAGAAGGAAAACTTACTTGGAAATATGGACACCATGGAACCTCTATATCTCCTTGGAGGAGGGAAGGAGACAGATTGATGCGATTTAAGGGGGAGGAGGGGGAGATATAGGGGAAGGAGATGAGAACTCCCCCCCCCCCCCCTTTTTTTTTTTTCTCTCGGGGGGGGGGGGGGGGGGGAGAAGAATAGGGGGGAAAATATCAGGGGGGGAAGATGAGAAATAAGAGGATAACAATATAACTCTGGCCTGATTGGGAACAGTACCAACCTAGGACCAGACATGGGGTATGTGGGACTGAGAGTGAAGTCTCTATGATATTGCCCCGATATATTATATAGATTACCATTAACCTAGCCTGCTCTCTCTTTGGATTTATACATTACATTATAAAGGGAATAAGAGGCTAAGGGAATAGAATGAATTGTTATGCTCTTTTTGTTTATTATGTATGAATATGGAAACACGATGTATGACTCTTAGATTGTTTATGTAAAATTCTATTCTTGTTTACTTGAGGAAAAAATAAAATGGAAAGGGAAAAAAATAAATAAATAAAGAAATTGAAAAAAAAATTTAGGCTTGGCTGGGAGCCAAGTCTGTGTTTAATCTGGGCCGGGGTGAGTGATCTAGGGAGGCTGGAGGACTCATAAGGCAACACCTCTGGTGCCTCCGCTTGCTTGCTGGAGCCTTGGTGAGGCTTCCGGAGGAATGGAAGGAAGGCTGGGAGGAGCTGCCTGGAATGTTAAGGAGGGCCCTGGCTGGTCCTCAGCAAGTGGGCTGATAGGGGGTGGGCCCCTCTTGAATACTCAGTCAGGCCAGCAGGGGCAGTGCAGAGTTTGGGTGGAAGCTGCAGATAGTGTTGAGGAGGCTGTCAGTGGCCCTTGAGGGTAGCCACCCCCTAGTCTGTCCTGTCCAGAGGCACGGGAGCAAGAATGAGGACAACAGGAGCCAGCTAGCACATCTGATGCCGCGTACACACGATCAAACAATCGGGTGGAAAAGTCCGGCAAACTCAAGTCCGCCGGACAATCCCCCCGTGTGTAGCCTCCGGCATACTTTTTTGACCCGAAAGTACGGCGGACTTAGAAAGTAGTTTTGCACTCCAATCTTCCCGCCGGACTCGCATTTCGGCGGACAATCCGGCCGTGTGTATGCCAGTCCGCCGTAGTTTTGAAATTAACTGACTTTTCCCGCCCGGAGAAAAGTCCGCTCATTTGAGCGGGTCTCCAGGTAGGCGGGACCCGCGAAGGAGACGTCGCTGGCCCCGCCACCTGGTATGGACTTAAAGGGGAACCCCAACGCCAAAAAAAATCGGCGTGGGGGTCCCCCCAGGTCCACATCAGACCCTTGTCCTAGCACGCTACCCGGCCAGCCAGGAAAGGGGGGGCGAGCGAGCGCCCCCCCCCTCCTGAGCCGTACCAGGCCGCGTGCCCTCAACATGGGGGGGTTCCCCCCGAAGTCGGAAGAAGAGGCCGGTGGCGAGGAAGAAAGCCGGGCTCCTCCGCTAGTAAAAGAGCTAGAAGAAGATAGCGGAGGAGTCTGGCGAGAAGACCCCCCGAAGACGGAAGACCCCGGAGCTGTGCAATAAACTATTTTATCTTATGTGTTGTTTTTTTTTGTACTTTATTACACAGGTGAATGGGTAGGGGTACATTGTACCCCTTACTCATTCACATAGGGTGGGGGGGGCTGGTATCTGGGGGCCCCCTTAATAAAGGGGGCTCCCGGATTCTGATAAGCCCCCCGCCCGCAGACCCCGACAACCAACGGCCAGGGTTGATGGGAAGAGGCCCTTGTCCTCATCAACATGGGGACAAGGTGCTTTGGGGTGGGGGGGCGCACGCCCCCCCTTCCCCAAGGCACCCCTCCATGTTGAGGGCACGCGGCCTGGTACGGCTCAGGAGGGGGGGCCGCTCGCTCGCCCCACTTTCCTGGCCGGCCAGGTAGCATGCTCGAACAAGAGTCTGATGTGGACCTGGGGGGACCCCCACGCCGATATTTTTTGGAGTTCCCCTTTAAGTCCATACCAGGTGGCGGGGCCAGCGATGTCTCCTTCGCGGGCCCCGCCTACCTGGAGAAGCGCTCGAAATGAGCGGACTTTCCTCCGTGTGTGTGGGCGAGTCCGTTCATTTCAAAAGTAGGGCGGATAGTACGGCGGACTTAGTACGCCGCATTAGTCCGCTGAAAAAGTGCCATGTGTGGGCAAGTAGCTCGTTCGGAAAGTCCGACGGACAGTCTGGCGGGAAGTCCGCCAGACTAAGTCCGTAGGATAGTTCGCTACGTGTGTACGCGGCATGAGATATCTCCAGGCAGAACACAGCTGTGTGGCTGGTGAGTGTGGCAGTCTGAGAGGACTGTAGGAAGTAGCCAGGAGGGCTAGTGAAAGGGGCAGCTGTAGCCAGGTGGGCTGGCAGTGCCTGAAGAGGTGGTGCTGGGATCAGTAGTTACAGGTATGTAGCAGGACACTGGACTTTTTCTCTACGCACCAAAGGGGCCCGCAGTCCCTGCCTGTAAAGGGCTTTTGCTTGATCTGGCTGAGTGCCTTGCCACATTCATCAAACAGTGTTCCGGCTGGGTCTGAGTTGTTCCTGCAAGCAAGTGATGTACTGGAGGATGAGTGTATACAGAGAGTGAATATATTTGAGTGTCCCTGAAGAGACTTTGTTCCAGTCAAGTGAGCATTCCATAATAACCCTATCCCTATTCAAGTTTATTAACCCCTAATAAAAAAAATAAAACGTTTCCAATTTCAAGCGAGCCTGTAGAAATTTAGTGTGCCTGGCTGTGCAGGACCCCTAGTCACCAGCGGCTCCTACGGGGGCTGCCCTACATAATGCAATGGTTGTTTGATGTATAAAGGGTAATGTGAACCTGTCACATGAAATAAACTACTAACTAAGGTGACACTGCTGAATCAAGATGCTATATCAGACACATGGGAATTACATTGTCTTATGTCTTCAACTGACACCTATACCTTCATTGGGAGAAAAAATAATGAAGCACGGCCTTTGTGTAATTTGAATCTGAAATCCAAAGTAAGGGATTCAGAATCTGCAAATATCAAATGCAATACAAATGAACCCAGAACGTAGGATGCTACAAGCCCAAAACACAAAGATGTAAATATCACCTAAAATATAGTGTACATTCCTCACTTTCCTACCTGGCACTTTTACCCCCTTCCTAACCAGGAAAATTTTCAGCTTTCAGCACTGTCACACTTTGAATGACAATTGCGCAGTCACGCAACGCTGTATCCAAATTACATTTTGTATTTTTTTTACACACAAATAGAGCTTTCCTTTGGTGATATTTAATTACCACTGAGATTTTTATTTTTTGTTAAATATACAAAAAGAAACATTTTTCATAGTTTGTTATAAAATTTAGCAAACATGTAATCTTTCTCCCTTTACTGATGTGCGCTGATGAGGTGGCACTGATCAGGCGGCACTGATAGGTGGCACTGACCGGTGGCACTGATGAGGCTACACTGATAGGCGCCACTGATGGGCACTGATAGTCAACTCTAATGGGCACTGATGGGTGGCACTGATGGGCTCTAATAGGTGGCACTGATGGGCTCTAATAGGTGGCACCGATAGGTGGCACTGATTGGCAGCACTGATGGGCACTGATTGGCAGCACTGGTGACCACTGATTGGGAGCACTGGTGGGCACTATTGGGACTGCACTGATAGTCAGGGCACTGATAATCAGTGCCCTGATTATCAGTGCCGATGTGCTTTTAGCCATTTATCAGCTCTCTTTTTCTCTCCTCATGCTGTCAGCATGAGAAAAGGAAAGCTGATAACCGTCTTGTGCTTACTTCTGCGATCAACTTTCATTGGACACAGCTGATTACGTGGTAAAGGGCTGCTGTGATTGGCCCCTTCCCCAGATCTGTGATCAGCTGAGTCCACAGGAGGTGCACAGACAGCAGGATTACGGGAGGACATCCATGTACGCCCTCCCGGCAAATTAAGCCTGCGCTGTAGCCGTCTTTCGGCTATAGGGCGGGAAGGTGTTAAACATATATATTTTTAAAAAAAAAAGTACATAAATAGATCAACTTCCATGTCCAGTTTCAATATTTTATTATACTGTATATAGCATGCAAGAAAAATGACACATAATTAAAAACCATGGTATTGACTATAAAAAATAGAATACATCTCACATAAAGCAATCATGGCATTCAAGGTAATTCCTCCTCTAGGGTGGTAATAAATATATGATTTAATGTTATAAAAAAAAAAGGATACAAAGGGGCACAGAAAGGCTTATTTACAGTAAGAGCTGTGGAATAGACTCCCTAAAAACTAGTTCTGGCCAGCTCAGTAGATACCTGGTTGCCTCCTGGGGGAATTTACTGGAGCAAATTGCACCATGCCCGTAGGGCTTTTTTTTTTTTGATCTTCCTTTGGGTCAACTGTGGGTTAAAGATTCTGTATTTTGTGTTTTTTTTATTCTGTTGGTTGAACTAGATTGACATTTTGTTTTTTTTTCACCCTGACTAACTTGGCAGCTAACTAAGGTCTTCATTCTCTACCTTTGTGGCTGCAGTATAGTAGCAGCCTCCTCTCTCCCTTTAACTCTGCAAAGTGGCAGTGGGTACCAGGCCTGGAGTGCACTGACTTTCAGCACCTGGTTCTGCAGGAAGATGGAGTGAAGTTGGGAGGAAAGAGATGTGGAGCAAGTTGGCAGAGCTTCCCATCAATGAGGACTCGGAGCCCCAGGTGAATGAAGACTGCTGAGCTGAGGGTCTCCCTCTGGCCTCTTGGGTTATATGGGAGCTCTTAGATTAGTATTATGGCATTAGGGGTATGTGGCGCATGTATCACAAGGCATGGTGCTGTGTGTATTGGGGTGCATAGGGCAGCATATATTATTTATGATACTGAAAGAACTATAAACGGCTCACTGTGATGTAATATTTCATTACAGCTTTATTTGCTTAATGTTACAGTACACTATACACTCTGGAGTGGCATTGACACTTTTGGATTATTTGGAAACAATTCTCCTTTAAATCCTAGTTCCACCTTAAACTATTTCACGTGCCCCTTGAAAAATATTTAAACCTTGTTTGCATTACTTTCTATACTGAATATGCATATCTGGGTATATCACAGATTAATAAATACACTTTTTACAGGTGTAAAACATCTGGAGACCGGTGGTATGTGGGAAACAGATGTGAAAAGGAGATCCGGAACAAAGGCACCGTGTGGACCATGTCTTCCTTATGTGCACTACTCTCTCTTTTTATGCTTACTCTTGTGAATGTAGTATGACATCCAATCAATGTGGGCTGTTATATTAAAATAAATAACATTTAAAGTGAAATTCCAAACACAAATGTTTGCTTGTTTGTTTTTGTTTTCTATAGAATAGAGTTACCACCTCTATCAGATTTTTACTGCTGACTGTGCCACCTTTGGAGAAATGCCCCCTCATTTCCTGTTTTGTCACTGGGACAGGAAATGGAGATACATCTGTCCAACAAAGCCACTAATAAATCATAAAAAACACTTGTTTTTTTGGAAAGTGCTATAGGATTGGAACCTCTGTGTCACTAGAACAGGAATCTCCAAACTATGGCCCTCCAGCTGTTGCAGAACTACACATCTCATGAGGCATTGTAAAACTCTGACAATCACAAACATGGCTAGGCATGATGGCAATTGAAGTTCCTGAACAACTGGAGGGCCATAGTTTGGAGACCCCTGCACTAGAAGATGGTGAGAGGGGAGATATCTTTAACAACCATACAGACAACAATAAATCACGACAGAGGTTCTTCTTCTAACCCACTTTGCCCTCAACTGAAAAAAAAAAAAAGGATTTTGGCTGAAGTCTATGCTTTAATAAATACTACATTACCATGGTTCATTATTTCAGTAAATCGGTAAATTTGATTGCATTTGTAATATACTTTGTTCATTTCACTTTTTTTTAGCCCAGCAAAATCCACAAACCTGATGCATAAGGACTGACTATTAAAATATCTTCCTGGTAGCCTGGACTAAAGGCCATCTCCATATATTTTTCTTTTGATAACAATAGTCCAGTTTTGAGAGAGTTATTAGTGTGACCTTTTTAGGCATGATCATTGGTCTATAAATTTTTATATATTTTTGTAATAAAATATTTTGTTTTTAAATTTTTACATTGTACACAGTTGAAGGTAAATCTAAAGGAAATTGAAAAAGAAAACTGTATAATGTATGGACAACTTGAATCGGTAGTAGTAAACCGTAGTAAACCGCATCCAAAACACATCCGTTTTCAGGCAAGTATTCCCAAGAAAAGGATTTTCCTTGTAAGCCCTCCAGCATCATTCCGTCACCGTTGAAGGCGTTTCCATCTTCACCCAGTCCTCTTTCCAGGTTCACAGGCTTCAGCTATCTGATTGGCCATGCCAGTAATGATGTCACTCCCGCACATGCGGATGGGAGTCGCTATTTATGGTACAACACTGAAGGGACAGCATGGGTATGCCGTTCCTTCAGCGCGCATTTGCAGGTGACGTCTCTGGCTGCATCTAAAGTAAATATCTCCTAAAGGTGTAGGAGATATTTACTGTACCTGTAGGTAAGCCTTATTATAGGGCAGAGACTTTGGTTTGTACACAGTGGAATGTGATATTCTTTTACTTGTGGCAAAGGTTTGCTTTATTACACAGAAGGAATTTCATATATTTTGTATGGTTCACTATATGTTCATAATTATTCACTTAATCTGGTGGTAGACTGTTTAATATTAGTAGGTTAATATTAGCACAATTATTAATTTAAAACATTTTATTTTTGCGTAGCAGTTCACATATATATAATTGCAGCTATATTATTTAGTTATCTTTTTAATATTTATTTCTCACATATTGTAATATTTATTCACATCAGCGCTTTAGTATATTTTTACACATTAATTTCATCAACACACCTACAAGGGAACAAAAAAACTAACAGTAAACAGTCACAAAGTCAAGCAAATTTTTACAGTACAGCAACATAAATGCAAGTACTTTTGGACCTGAACCCCACCAGGCATCTCAAACAGAATATCGCACTTGTAAAAAAGAGAACCAGAACCTTTGGAAGAGTATGTCTGATAATAAATTTGGCAGTACCTCCAGAGGCGGCTCTCTAATTATGCAAAGTAGGCGGTGGCCTAAGGCCTCGCCCTCCTAGGGTCCTCGCTCCTGCCTACTTTGCCTAAAGAGCCTCCTCTAGCTATCATCATACATCAGTCCCAGGTGCCTCCTCGTTCAGAGCAGAGGCGGCTCTCTAATTAGGCAAAGTAGGCGGTGGCCTAAGGCCTCGCCCACCTAGGGGCCTCGCTCCCGCCTACTTTGCCTAAAGAGCCGCCTTTAGCTATCATCAAACATCAGTCCCAGGTGCCTCCTTGTTCAGAGCAGAGGCGGCTCTCTAATTAGGCAAAGTAGGCGGTGGCCTAAGGCCTCGCCCTCCTAGGGGCCTCGCTCCCGCCTACTTTGCCTAAAGAGCCGCCTCTCGCTATCATCATACATCAGTCCCAGGTGCCTCCTCGTTCAGAGTACAGTCAGCCCGCCTCCTCTCTTCTCTGTAACACCCCGCCCCACTCCTGTCAAGAAAACTTCACTGGAAGTGGAACTGCAGTGCAGGTGTCCTTCCAGTCAGAACACCAGCAGACACATAGAAACCTTCAACTGGCCTGCCCCAACATCAAATCCTGTCCGTCCTTTCTTGTGCAAGGGCAGGGCACAGCTAGCATCTCAGCACAGGATCACCGAGTCTACCCTCCTTCCAGGGCGGGGCTTCCCTGATGGAGACGGAGCCAATTCAGCCTGTGTGTGCACTGTGCAGCCGATGGACTGAACTATGAGGGGACAGAGCCTTGCTATATGTGAGGTAAATGTGACTAGGGGGTGCATGTCACTATGTCACTGGAGGGGTGGTACATGTGACTGGAGGGGGGGTGGTACAGTGGTGTCAGTGTGCTCTGTCTCAGAACTGGTGTCAATGTGCTTTGCCTCAGCGATGGTGTCAGTGTGCTCTCAGCATTCGTGTCAGTGTGCTCAGCGCTGGTGTCAGTGTGCTCTCAGAGTTGGTGTCAGTGTGCTCTCAGCGTTCGTGTCAGTGTGCTCAGCGCTGGTGTCAGTGTGCTCTCAGAGTTGGTGTCAGTGTGCTCTCAGCGTTGGTGTCAGTGTGCTCTCAGCGTTGGTGTCAGTGTGCTCAGCGTTGGTGTCAGTGTGCTCTCAGCGTTGGTGTCAGTGTGCTCTTAGCGTTGGTGTCAGTGTGCTCTCAGCGTTGGTGTCAGTGTGCTCTATCTCAGTACTGGTGTCAGTGTGCTCTGTCAGCCCTGGTGTCAGTGTACTCTATCTCAGCCCTGGTGTCAGTGTGCTCTGTCTCAGTGTTGGTGTCAGTGTGCTCTCAGTGCTGGTGTCAGTGTGCTCAGCGCTGGTGTCAGTGTGCTCTATCTCAGCGCTGGTGTCAGTGTGCTCTATCTCAGCGCTGGTGTCAGTGTGCTCTATCTCAGACCTGGTGTCGGTGTGCTCTCAGCGCTGGTGTCAGTGTACTCAGCGCTGGTGTCAGTGTACTCAGCGCTGGTGTCAGTGTGCTCTATCTCAGACCTGGTGTCAGGGTGCTCTGTGTCAGCCCTGGTGTCAGTGTGCTCTATCTCAGAACTGGTGTCAGTGTGCTCTGTGTCAGAACTGGTGTCAGTGTGCTCTGTGTCAGAACTGGTGTCAGTGTACTCTGTGTCAGCCCTGGTGTCAGCGTGCTCTGCCTCAGCGATGGTGTCAGTGTGCTCTGCCTCAGCCCTGGTGTCCGTGTGCTCTGCCTCAGAGCTGGTGTCAGTGTGCTCTCAGAGTTGGTGTCAGTGTGCTCTCAGAGTTGGTGTCAGTGTGCTTAGCACTGGTGTCAGTGTGCTCAGCGCTGGTGTCAGTGTGCTCTCAGCATTGGTGTCAGTGTGCTCTATCTCAGTACTGGTGTCAGTGTGCTCTGTCAGCCCTGGTGTCAGTGTGCTCTGCCTCAGCGTTGGTGTCAGTGTGCTCTGCCTCAGCGTTGGTGTCAGTGTGCTCTCAGCGTTGGTGTCAGTGTGCTCTCAGCGCTGGTGTTGGTGTCAGTGTGCTCAGCGCTGGTGTCAGTGTGCTCTATCTCAGTGCTGGTGTCAGTGTGCTCAGCGCTGGTGTCAGTGTGCTCTATCTCAGTGCTGGTGTCAGTGTGCTCAGCGCTGGTGTCAGTGTGCTCTGTCTCAGTACTGGTGTCAGTGTGCTCTCAGCGCTGGTGTCAGTGTGCTCTCAGCGCTGGTGTCAGTGTGCTCTATCTCAGCGCTGATGTCAGTGTGCTCTCAGCGCTGATGTCAGTGTGCTCTCAGCGCTGGTGTCAGTGTGCTCTATCTCAGCGCTGGTGTCAGTGTGCTCTCAGCACTGGTGTGATTGAGCACATTGACACCAGTACTCTTAATATATGCAATTCATTTTTTTTTCTTGAATTATTTTTTCCCCCCATTATAGATGTGAATGGGGCCTCATGTCTAGGTTATGCCTAAGGCCTCACAAAGCCTAGAGCCACCTCTGGTAGGTTGGCAACACTGATCCCAAAGCCTGGCAACTGCGGCTGGATGCCACCATCTTGAATGTGAAGTCAGCAGCCCCAGTAGACGTAGAGCTGTCATTCAGTTGATTCTCTACACTACAGTATTCTCTGCATTCCTCTTTCGGCTGCCATATAGTACTAGGGATACAGTATTTTCTTTTAAAGAATAACCTTTACTGGACAGTGCTGACCAATCAGAATCCACCTAGCCCATACTGTGAGTGCTGGAGGAGAAGAGTGAAAGACAGGATTTCAAATCCCTGGACCGGTAAAGCATTATCCCGATGCCCGACAGCGGGTAATCGTGGAACCCTGGTACAACGGGACTGGGGAGGGGGCCCAGTGTACAGTAAGTTCACCTTACAGATTTTCTGTAAAGGTGAACAAACCCTCTAAAGGAGAGTATTGCAGCAAAAGTGGTTTATATTTAAAGTGATATTAAAGGCTTGCTTTTTTTTTTTTTTAAATAACAAACGTGCTATACTTACCTGCTCTGTGTAGTTATTTGGCACGGAGCAGCTCGGATCCTTCTCTTCTTGGGTCCCATGTCGGTGCTCTTGGCCCCTCCCTTCTGCCAAGAGCCCCCAGAGCGAGCAGCTTGCAGTAGGGGGACCCGGGGCACAGCTCAGCGTGGCCATTCACACAGAGAGTTGCTGCTAATGGTTGGTGTGGTCAGGTTGTGCTTACAGTGGGAGGAGCTTACAGTGGTATGGTTAGACCCTTTATGACCAAGGTCAAAACAAAAATAATAGATATAAAAAGTTTCACTGCCACAAACAGAGAG
Organism: Lithobates pipiens; assembly: GCF_037356315.1. NCBI lineage: Eukaryota > Metazoa > Chordata > Amphibia > Anura > Ranidae > Lithobates > Lithobates pipiens. The sequence continues at coordinate 196,360,834 of NW_027507764.1, forward strand.
CAGGCAGGCTCTTTATTGCAGAAGAGACATGCAATGCACATGTGCAGCTCAGCTTACACCTCTGGCCTGGTCTCTGTGTGCTGGAATGACTGATTCCTGTGCATGCGCAGGAGTGATGTCATACTACGCTGACCCATGAAGAAGACTGGAGACCGCCACACAGCTGAAGATGCTGGCACCATTGAGGGGCGTTGTCACTGAAGCAAAGGTAAGTTTAGTTCTGTAAAGTCCTTATAAAGTCTGGAAATCTTTTACCTTAATGCATTCCCTGCATTAAGCTAAAAAGTGTCCCAGTGTTTGTATCGCCCAATCACCCCATTCTATACTTACCTATGTCCTCTCTCAATCCAGCGCTGTGCCCGTCTGCAGTGGCGCTCTCCTCTCCCTCTCTCTGCTCACAGAGGCAGCAGAAGGAACCATTGACTCCTGCCAATCGAATCCTGTGAGCAGAGGGCAGGCAGCGGGGCTGAGCCACGCTGTGTGGGCCAAAAGACATGCACATATAGTATCCCCCTTAATGCAGACCCCCACAGTAAAGACACCCCCCTTAGTGCAGACCCCCCATCAGTATAGAACCCCCCTCAGTGCAGACCCCCATCAGTATAGTATCCCCCTTAGTGCAGACCCCACAATCAGTATAGAATCCCCCTTAGTGCAGACCCCCCATCAGTATAGAATCCCCCCTTAGTGCAGACCCCCCATCAGTATGGAATCCCCCTTAGTGTAGACCCCCCATCAGTATAGAATCTCCCTTAGTGCAGACCCCTACAGTATAGACACCCCCTTAGTGCAGACCCCCATCAGTATAGACACCCCCCTTAATACAGACCCCCCATCAGTATAGACACCCCCCTTAGTGCAAACCCCTGCAGTATAGACACCCCCAATTAGTGCAGACCCCCCCATCAGTATAGAATCCCCCTTAGTACAGACCTCCCAATCAGACCTCCACTGCAGGTGTGGGCATCATCCCTGTATAACCCCCGGAAGCTGAGTAGGCACATCTGCGTACACTCGGCGGGAAGGGGTTAAATAAAAAACGGTGTCACTTTTATTCCTATAACAAGGAATGTAAACATCCCTTATAATAGAAAAAAAGCATGACAGGACCTCCTAAATATGAGATCTGGGGGTCAAAAAGACCTCACATCTCATATTTACACTAAAATGCAATAAAAAAACTAAAAAAATTTTGTCATTAAAATTTTTTTTTTAAATGTCCCTTTTAGAGCTATGGGCGGAAGTGACGTTTTTAAGTCTCTTCTGCCCTGCAATGTTATTTGAGATGGGTGGCGGCCATCTTCCCCTCACTCATCTCCATACTTAGCAAGGGGCAACATCCGATCGCCTCCGCCGCTGCCGACGGCTCCGCTAAGCAGCGGAGGGCACTGGAGCATGGCTGGGGGGGCCCCTCTCCCACCACCAATAGAAGTGATCTTGTGGCGAATCCGCCGCAGAGACCACTCTTATCGGAAACCGGACCCGCTGAAGAAGAGGATACCGGGGTTATGGCAGCTAGCTGCTTCCATAACAACCATATTCCTCTTCAAAGTTAGGACGTATATGGGCGCGCTGCGGTCTGGAAGGGGTTAGAATGGACAGAACTGTACGGTGCTGCCAGACGTCGTGGTTTTGCGTACCTGAAAACATTCCGCGCTTTCCTATGTGTGGGGGGACATTAAGAGGTGATGGTGCGCCATGTGCATCTTCTAAAGGGCAGCACATATTTCCTGCGGGTTGGGGAACGTGTGCGATTAGCGTGTGTTTCCCATCCCGCATATGTGTGATTCTAGTCTTAGTAGTTCATTTTTTATTTTTTTGTTGTAAACTCAGCTTCTTCGCTGGTCTTCTGGTCTCCAGCGCCGCCATCTTGACTCTGGGAAGCCGGCTGTGACTTCCTGCTGTTCCACAGCTGGCACCCCACCGCTCATGTGCGAGATCTTGGCACCCCAGATGTTTTGGAACTACATTTCCCATGATGCTCAACTACACTGCAGAGTGGCTGAGCATCATGGGAAATGTAGTTCCAAAATATCTGGAGTGCCAAGGTTCGCCATCACTTTCCTAGGGCATGAGACTTGTCCCAGGAGGCTGCGGGAGGGGGGGAGCCGAACCTCGGTTTTTCTCACCTAGGGGGGAGAAGCAGAAGTGGGATCGGGTACCTGTCAGAAAAAGGAACCCACTCCAAAAAAAAAAAGTTGCTATAGCGGTAGAGGAGGGGGGAGGAGGATGGGCAGAACTTCACTTTTTAATCACAAATCTACAAATATTTGTAAATCTATAGCAAAAGGTCGCCCAGTATTGGGATGGCAGGGATCACCTATGCACTCAAAACATCTCACTGATGCTTTGGCAGTCTGATTGGCACCAGTTTGGTTCCTTATTCTGTCAGTAATTCCTCTGATAAATGTCACTCACAGGCACTTCACTAGAGCTGATCATCAGCATCAACCTTCCGCTTTACACATTCAGGATGGCAAACTGCAGGCTCAGAGCTCTGAGCAGAGCGACCTCGTGTGGTGAATATGCACCATCACATGTGAGCTGAAGATGCTTTATCTATCTTTCACCAGAAGGGGTCAGTGCTGCTCATATTCTTTATTGTTTAACTAGTTGCTGACCGCCGGCCGTCAAATGACGGCGCACCTATTGTGGCGGGAGGCCGTCATATGACGGCCTCCCGTTTAAACAGGGAATGCGCGCGATCGTGCGCGCGCATCCCTTTTTTTTCGGTGGCGGCGTGTCACGGAGACACCGCTCGCCACCGAAGGGGGTGAACAGCCATTCGTTAAGGCTGTTTACCACGTGATCGGCCGTGATGAAGTCACGGCCGATCACAGATGGTCACACCCCGAACGTGCACGGCGCATGCGCGCGATCGCGAGCGCGCTGCGCGTGCACGTCGGTGGCGGCGTGTTCCCCGGGAACACTACTCGTCACCGACGCTGGTAAACAGCCATTGGCCGGCTGTTTACCCACGTGATCGGCTGTGAGCCTTTCACAGCCGATCACAAAAATGTAAACAAACTGCGGTAACGGGATTTTACCGGGTTCTCCTCCTCACACACCGATCGTGTGTGAGGAGGAGATTGCGGTAACATCTCGTTACCCCATACAGTGTACACCAATCATACTGATTGCCCCCCCCCCCCCCCGATAAAGAGGACCTGTCACCACCCCTCATAGTACCTGTCAATCACAGTCCATCAGAGTACCTGTCACAGTCCATCAGAGTATTTGAGTACCTGTCACAGCACATCAGAGTACCTGAGTACCTGTCACAGCCCATCAGAGTACCCGAGTACCTGTCACAGCCCATCAGAGTACCTGTCAGCCCATCAGAGTACCCGAGTACCTGTCACAGCCCATCTGAGTACCCGAGTACCTGTCACAGTTCATCTGAGTACCCGAGTACCTGTCACAGCCCATCAGAGTACCCGAGTACCTGTCACAGCCCATCAGAGTACCCGAGTACCTGTCACGGCCCATCAGAGTACCCGAGTACCTGTCACGGCACATCAGAGTACCCGAGTACCTGTCACGGCACATCAGAGTACCCGAGTACCTGTCACGGCACATCAGGGTACCCGAGTACCTGTCACGGCCCATCAGGGTACCCGAGTACCTGTCACGGCCCATCAGGGTACCCGAGTACCTGTCACGGCCCATCAGGGTACCCGAGTACCTGTCACGGCCCATCAGGGTACCCGAGTACCTGTCACGGCCCATCAGGGTACCCGAGTACCTGTCACAGTCCATTAGAGTACCGAGTACCTGTCACAGTCCATTAGAGTACCGAGTACCTGTCACAGTCCATCAGGGTACCCGAGTACCTGTCACAGTCCATTAGAGTACCGAGTACCTGTCACAGTCCATTAGAGTACCCGAGTACCTGTCACAGTCCATTAGAGTACCGAGTACCTGTCACAGTCCATTAGAGTACCGAGTACCTGTCACAGTCCATCAGGGTACCCGAGTACCTGTCACAGCCCATCTGAGTACCCGAGTACCTGTCACAGTCCATCTGTGTACCAGAGTACCTGTCACAGTCCATCTGAGTACCCGAGTACCTGTCACAGTCCATATGAGTACCTGTCACCGCCCTTCAGAGTACCCAAATACCAGTCACCAAACCATCAGAGTACCTGTCACCAGGCCATCAGAGTACCCGAGTACCTGTCACCAGGCCATCAGAGTACCCGAGTACCTGTCACCAGGCCATCAGAGTACCCGAGTACCTGTCACCAGGCCATCAGAGTACCCGAGTACCTGTCACCAGGCCATCAGAGTACCCGAGTACCTGTCACCAGGCCATCAGAGTACCCGAGTACCTGTCACCAGGCCATCAGAGTACCCGAGTACCTGCCACCAGGCCATCAGAGTACCCGAGTACCTGTCACCAGACCATCAGAGTACCCGAGTACCTGTCACCAGACCATCAGAGTACCCGAGTACCTGTCACCAGACCATCAGAGTACCCGAGTACCTGTCACCAGGCCATCAGAGTACCCGAGTACCTGTCACCAGGCCATCAGAGTACCTATCTCCAGCCCATGTCTCATAGAATATACATTGGGGTGTTTGCTTTCCAAAATGGGGTCATTTTGTGGGTAATTTCACTGTCCTGGTGGTCCAGGACCTTCAAAAGTGTGATGGGTAGGAATGAAATGAGATGTGTCATTTATGCTCCTAGAACGCCTGAACGTACTACTTCAATGTTCGGCCTCTCTATGTGGCCAGGTTGTGTAAAAGTCCTACACATGTGGTATCGCCATACTCGGGAGGAGTAGCAGAATGTATTTTGGGGTGTAATTTTTGCTATATACATGCTATGTGTTAGAAATATCTTATAAATTGACAATTTTGTGTAAAAAAAAATGCGTTAAAATTTTTTTCCACATATTCCAAAAACTTCTGGAAAAAAATGAACCGTTCAAAAGACTCATTATGCCTCACAGATTATACGTTGGGGTGTTTGCTTTCCAAAATGGGGTAATTTTATGGGAAATTCCATTGTCCTGGTACTCCAGGGCCTTCAAAAGTGTAATAGGTGGTTGAGAAATGAGATGCGTAACTTTTGCTCGTAGAACGTCTGAAGGTACTACATCAATGTTAGTGCTCTGTATGTGGCTAGGCTGTGTAAAAGTCCTACACATGTGGTATCGCCGTACTCGGGAAGAGTAGCAGAATGTATTTTGGGGTGTAATTTGTTGTATGCATATGCTGTGTGTGAGAAATAACCTGATAATATGACAATTTAGTAAAAAAAAATAAAAAAAAAAATAAAAAATCTTCATTTTGCAAAGAATTGTGGGAAAAAATGACAACTTAAAAAAACTCACCATGCTACTTACTTAATACCTTGGGATGTCTACTTTGTAAAAAGGGGTCATTTGGGGGGTATTTGTACTTTCCTGACTTGTTAGGGCCGGTTCACACAGCAGGCGAGGCGAGGCGACTCCGACTTGCCTCGCCGCGACCTGCCGCGGCCTCAGCGGCGACTTGCAAATGACTTCTGTATAGAAGTCAATGCAAGTCGCCCCGAGGTCGCCCAAAAGTAGTACAGGAACCTTTTTTCTGAGTCGGAGCGACTCGAGTCGCTCCTCTCAGAACGGTTCCATTGTACAGAACGGGGGCGACTTGCGAGAGCGAGGCGAGGCGAGTCGTGTCGCCTCGCATCGCCCGCTGTGTGAACCGGCTCTTAGTGTCTCAAGAAATGAGGTACACCTGATGTACTGAAGGCCTGATCAGAAGTGATCAATTTTCAGTGATTGGCACCATAGTTTGTAGACTCTATAACTTTCACAAAGACCAAATAATATATACTAATGTGGGTTATTTTTACCAAAGATATGTAGCAGTATAAATTTTGGCCAAAATTTATGAAGAAAAATTACTAATTAGCAAAAATTTATGACAGAAACGAAGAAAAAGGCATTTCTTTCACAAAATTTACGTTTTATTTTATTTATAGCACAAAAAATAAAAAACCCACTAGTGATTAAATACCACTAAAAGAAAGCTCTATTTGTGTGGAAAAAAGGACGCAAGTTTCATATGGATACAGTGTAGGATGACTGAGTAATTGTCATTCAAACTGTGAGAGCGCTGAAAGCTGAAAATTGGTCTGGTCAGGAAGGGGGTGTAACTGCACTGTACTGAGGTGGTTAAAAGTATTACTGATTAAAAAAAAAAATAATAATAAAAAAAAAAACTCCATACAAATAATTATTGAGTTTCTCCCTTATAAATAAGTGCAATTATTACAACACAATTATTACAACACATTTTTACATATATTATGCTCCAATCAATCTTTTAAAAATCTGCAATGCAATGTTACAAATAATTATCCTATAAATGCGATGAAATCAAACAGAAAAGATTGTGAATATGTGATGAAAAAAAGGGTTAAATTAAATATGAACAAAGAAAAGTAATATAAAAGAAATAAATAAGAGTGTAGAAAAAAAAAATAATAATGATAATAATTAAAAAAAAATATATATAAATAAGAGTCTATAAAAAAGTTACAATATATAAATATATATGAAAACATTTCATGAATTAATATATAATATAATAGATAAGGGTGTATAAAAAAATAACAATAGTTAATAAATATAAAAATAACTATAAATACAGGTGTATAAAATAGTGAATAAAAATAAATATTGATAATAGCCAAATACCCTCTGAGTGCTCTACTTCTACGTTCTTTCTATGCAAATTCAGTATCTTTTTGTTTATTGCCAATGTTATCATTTTCTTTTTGTGTGTTTATGGAAAAAAACGTAATCACGTTTCAAAAAATAAAAAAAAATAAAGGTGTCTAAACACAAAAAAAAGAAAAAGGATTAAATCTAGAAAATAAAAAAAATAAGGGTGTGTGTAAATAAAACAATCTGTCATATATAAAACAAATATAAATAAGAGTGCATAAAAATAATAAATATGATAAATAGTAAATATAGAAATAAAAATTGTGAATAAAGGGGTATAAAACAATAAATAAAAACCTTAAACATAATTGTATTTATTTATTTTATATTATATTTATGTTTTTTTTGCCAATGATAATAAAATGGTAATAAAATAATAAAAACCTTAAATATACTTTTTTATTTTCTATTATATTTATGTTTTTTTATTTATTTAATTTTTTAAATTTTTATTCTTATTATTTAGGGTGCTCTGCAATAAAAATGTAAATAAATGGGGTATAAAATAATAAATAATAATGTTAAAGATAATATTTTTTTATTTTCTGTTATATTTCTGTTTTGTTTTGTTATGTTTATTTCGATTTTTATTGTAGAGCTGCCTGAATAATTAGAGTGAAAGATATATATATATTTTGTTTTTTTAATAGGGTAAAAAAATGACAGGCTGTGTATTACTGTATTATCTGAATGCTCTAAGTCGGCTATTCACTGCTATCTTGCCAGCCCAGTACTGGTCAGTGTGATAGACATAGCCATCATCGATCAGTGGTGGACCAGGGTATAGTCGTGAGCCACCAGCAATGCTAATGCTGAATTATGGCACTAGCAGTGGTGGACCAGGGTATAGTCGTGAGCCACCAGCAATGCTAATGCTGAATTATGGCACTAGCAACGGACACCCGCGTGACTTGTCAGGGGGTGGACTAGAACTCATGGACATACGCAATCCAACAGCAGCCCGCGCCTTTGGAAGGCGGCGCGCATTGTCACACGCCACCGCTCCTGGCTGATATACCAGAGACATTTCTTTATCTAGAAGCTAGTTTCTCAGTGCCGTTAGCAGCTCAGCATTGCCATCTACAGGCATTACTGAGAATTATACCCGCACGCTGCTGAGCTGAAGAGACGCTCTCTGCTCTATGAGACCTGCGCACAAGCTGTAGCTGGCTTTGCTGATGCCTGCCTCGGAAGGACCCCGTTGTACTGTCCATAACGTCGCTTAGCAACCGCCCGTCTTTGCCAACCGGAGTGCGACCATAGTAACCCACAGACTGCAACATGGCAGAGGGAGGGGAGCCGATCGTCAGACCCAGAAGGATCTTTATTCAATCCGGGGCGTTAATATAGATAAAGTAGGCACAATTCTTTTTTCTTTATTGAGTGGCATTTAGTTCACACCAGAATGCCGGCTTGGAAGCCGCACGTTTCCTGCACCACCTTCAAAACGCACCACAGTTGTGATTTGCAGCGGGGTGTTAATGTTACGTCATGAAATGCTGGTCGCACGCGCAGGGCACTCGCCTGCACCAGACCGCGTGCTACAGAAGTACTATGCCATCCGCTTGCTGTGCGTTTCCCTTAAAGGAGTGCATGACCTGCTTTTGGTGCAGTTCGGTGCGACTCGGTCCATTCTCAATGAATAGGCTAAAATCGCACACCGCACGTGAATGGCAGAGGAACGCTCAGTACGTTGTTGTGCGATTCCGTGGTGTGGACCGGCCCTTCACTCATTTGTATGCGGAGGCCGAGCTGCAATGCCACTTCATGTGAGCTCTGGTGCATTGCGAGAAAAATGCTCCAAGTCTGCGTTAAAAAAAAAAATGAATATAAATAAGGGAGTATAAAAAAAATGCAAACAATATATATTTGTGAATACATTTAATGAATAAATATAAAAATAAATAAGGGGATATATAAACAATAATAAAATAGTTAATAAATGTAAAAATAATTATAAATAAGGGGGTATAAAATAATAAATAAGGGCGAGCGATTAATAATGCCCATACACCTCCTGGGGGCTCTACTTCTACCTGCTTTTTATGCGAATTCAGTAGCACAAGGCAGCTTTGTGGTGTGAACAGGGCACAGAGATAATAATGGTTTTCTATGGTCCTGTGTGGTGACCGGTGCTGATAAAGTGCAGAAAAATGCATCCAGTGTGAATGAGCTCTTAGGTGAGGTTGTCACTTATTTTTTTCAAGCCAAACCCGAACACTCTAGCAGCGCACAGTACGTTTTTTGTTTTTGTTTTAGGGTGCTTTCACACTGCAGCCGCCCGAGCACAGGATTCAAAACCCGGACTGTCCGGGTGAATCTCGGACAGGTGGTGACCCTACTCTTAGGCCTCAGCTATCCACACCTCTGTGTGAAGGACCGTCTTTGCCCGCATCCATTTATGTCTATTGGGACGCAGTAGCAGCATGGATATAGCCACCGGGGCCAGCTTGGCAGTCGTGCAGGGGCATGTCTCTGAACGTCTGTGCAGGCACTGCGTCCCAGTAGACATAAACCATACTGCTTGTACCCAGAGGCATAAAACACTTGGGTACCCCATGCAGGCATGGGGGGGGCCCTTAGCATAGGTACGTCTGTGTGAATGAGGCCTTTAACCTCTTGCCAACCTGCTGCAGTACCTATACTGTGGGGGATTGGCTCTTTCAGGCATGGTAAAGTACCTGTACATCGGGGCTTTCTTCCGGGTCCGCTCTCTCACGCATGCGTGCGCACCCAGAAACCCGAGCTGTCATTCACTGCAGCAAAAGCCAAGCAGTGGGTCTTAGCCAATGATTTATGGCCGGGACCCACTGATCGGCTGAGCGAATGACAGAAGAGAGCAACAACACAGAGCTCTCTACAGACGGCAGCAACGTGCCGCTTTTTTTTCTCCCTGCAAAGTAGGGAATAAAAATCAGAACATTACTTAATAAAAATCAGCACATTGTACATACAGTAACCATTGTCAGGCACACAGTTAACCTTTTGATCTAATGTTAACCCCTTTCCCAGTCAGTGTCATTAGTACAGTGACAGTGTATATTATTAGCACTGATCACTGTATTAGTGTCACTGGTGGTGTCAGCATCAGTTTGGCTGCTTTCACACCGAGGCGTTTTTTAGGTGTGTTAGTGCTAGAAATAGCCTCTAATGCCTGAAAACCTCCTCCCTATTCATTCCAGTGTGACTTTTCACACTGGGGCGGTGCGCTTGCGGGACGTTCTGAAAAGTCCTGCAAGCAGCATCTTTGGGGCAGTTTGGGAGCTCTGCATACACTGCTTCCAAAACTCCCTGCCCATTGAAATGAATGGGCAGCGCTGCCAAAGCTCTGCGACATGGGCGCTTTTAACCCTTTCTTTGGCCGGCAGTGGGCTAAAATTAGCGACGCTTTACCGCTAACGCGGAGCAACTACAGTGTGAAAGTAATCTAAGTGTCAGATTGACTGTGCACTAAGGGAGTCCCACTATAAGTTGCTGATCGCCACCATTACTAGTATAAATAAATAAATATAAACTCTAGTATATATCCCATAGATTGTAGACGCTATAGTTTTCATACAAACCAATCAATATACACTTTTTTTTATTTTTTTACCAAAAATATGTAGCAGGATGCGTTTTGGCCAAAATATAAGAAGAAATTAAATTTTTTTATTTTTTTATTGGATATGTTTTATAGCAGAAAGTAAAATATATATATATTTTTTGCTTTTTTTTATATTTTCAGTCTTTTTTCGTTTATATAATAAAAAATAAATAATGCAGTGGTGATCTAGTACCACCAAAAGAAAGCTCTATTTGTGTGAAAAAAAAATATATAAATTTTGTTTGGGGACAGTGTTGCATGACTGCGAAATCGGCAGTTAAAATAACACCGTGCCATATAGCAAAAAATGGCCTGGTCATGAAGGGGGATAAATCTTCCCGGAGGTCTAGTGGTTTAGTGTATCTAGATCCAAAATCTTTTTTTTATTTTTTTCTGGATAGAGTAGGAAGAGTTTTAACCCCTGCTAGGTTATTATTATTTGTGCACCACTGGGGAGATTTCCCTTCACTTCCTGTCCTAGAGATGCAACAGAAGGTTAAAAGTAAATCTCTAAATGTGATTGGGGTTCTTCTCTTAGATAGTTCACCCAGTAAAGGAGTCAGTACGATTGATAGTATACAGTGTCATCATTTGTAGGAGCTGGTTGTAGACATACCAGTGATGTAACTAGAAGGTGGAGGTGGAGGCGGGTGTAGTGGTATAGGTGGTGGCTGATGGACAGCAGCAGGAACAGCAGGTGGAGGAAGAGTGAGTTTTGTCAAATCAGCGGTTTCTGGAACGTTGGCGGCATCACCCTCTACTGCCCCAATTCCAGGCACCAGAGGAGGTTTTCACTCTAGAGGCCACAAAGAAGAAGAAGCGTGTGTAATTACGTGCAAACGTTCGGTTGGCGCGAGTGCGTCCACGTGTTCGTATTGGCATGCGTCCGTTCGTACCAGGACTCGCACGCCTCTGATGGGGACACTGTGCATGATCCTTGGGACGAAGGTGAACTGCTGCTACACGGGGACGGATCTTCACATGGTGAGTTCTCTGACACCAGGAAAGGTACATCAGAATGCGGATGCCCTTTCTCGGGTCTATTGTCACTTGGCTCGTGGTGTCCAGACCCCTGGCTTGGAACAGGGTATTTCAAGGGGTTAATTGAAGAGGGCAGTTACTTCCCCTTCAGACCTGCTTATTGCCAGCTGGGCTGAAAATGTTAGAGGGGAGCTGTTTGAGTAGGAGAGAAAGAGAGACACAGCAGCATGCTGTGTGAAAGGACCCTTTGCTGTATTGCGTACCTGCTGGGGTGAGCAAAACCATATCAGAGACTGTAGCTCTGGCTAGAGCCATGTACTTTATCTATATATCAGCCTGTTGGTTAAAGAGATTGAACTTTTCCTACATCTGCACCTGTGTTACAAGACAAGTCTGTTGTTTCTTCTGTTTATTTTGCTGAATAAAGCCATTTTTACTTTACTGAACTATTTGAGCCGGCTCTTTACCCCTCCGATCGCCTACAAATGATTTATATCTATATATCTATATCTATATATATATATATATATATATATATATATATATATATATATATATATATATATATATATGGCCTAAGTCTAGATGAATCACCCACACTTAAAGGGGCAGCTACACATTTTTTGTTTTCTTTTTCATACACATTATTTGAAGTGTATTGGGATAGGCTCTAGTGCATCTAATAAATTGTTTTTGATATATAACCAAATGTAATGTACTTCGGCTTCTTTCATTGTCTTTGTGTATTAGTTATACAGGCTTATCAGCGCCTCAACAGAGACAGAAAACCATTATCTCTTCTTTATTTCTACAGATATTTCCCAATTAAGACAGACACAACCATTGCCGCCACCCACATCACCACCACCCAAAGTGCCAGTCCTGTGCGCACAAAATAACTGTTTGAATGATGGAATCTGTGTTCTGGAAAACCAGCAGCCGGCATGCAGGTAAAAATTTCTTGCCTCAGTGCAGGAGTGTCAAACTCAATTTCATTGTGGGCCACATTGCATGAGCATTATAATTGCCCTTAACCACTTGAGACCCGCGCTATAGCCGAATGACGGGTACAGCGCGGATCTCCTTTGCCGGGACGACGTCTGCAGGTAAGCTGCACTTGTAAACCCAGAAGGCTTCGGGGAACAGAGGGCAGATAGGGTGACCATTTACAGCCAGGTGACTTCAAGTAATTGTAGCACCCTCTAGTGTAGAGTGCTAGGCTGTACATAGATTTCTTTTTGTAATATAGGTACATTTAGGCTTGGCTACTCTTACCTCCCCCACTATCAAGCGGTCGGAAATTACCTGGATCTCAGTGTGTACTTGCTGGATCTCAGCACGGTGTGTCTCCTCCACTCTCTTAATGAGAGCCTCTATATCAGCTTTCGTTGGTAGAGCCTGGATTAAGCTCTTCAGATCCTCCGCTTCCGATCGTATACTACGAGGGGTGACTTCCTCGCATTCCTCTTTGCCGTTCCCGACCTCGGTTGGGCTTTTCGTCTCCCCCCTATTCGTCCGCGCACTCGCCTCCGCTTCCGATCGTTTAGTGCGAGGGGTAGCTCCTTCGTTTTCCTCTCTGCCATTCCCAGCCTCGATTGAGCTTTTCATCTCCCCCCTGTTTGTCCGAGCGCTCACCACCTCGGGGGGCTTAGCTACGTCCGTAGTCTCCGCGATATGCCCGGCAGCTGACATCCGCCTCGGGGAGAAATACTGCTGTATAGTGGGTTGTGGGGCACTGCACCCTGCAGCTCTACGCGAGGTTTTCGTTTCTCTCTGTCTAGGCGCGCTCATTCCGGGATCCTCAGGTGCAAATCACCTATGACTGGCGGTTCAGCTAGGAGCACAGACTCTGCACGCCCTCACTCAGCCATGCTCAGACCACACCCCCCTAAGCAACAGATTTGAAGGAAAAATGGAGAGAGTGGAAAGGGAGAGCAAAGAGCAGGGTGAGACGTTGATGAAGATGCAGCTTCAGATCGAGGAACTTGAAGATCGTAGTCGTCGCTGCAACTTGAGGCTCCGAGGAGTCCCAGAAGTCGCTGAGCAGGAGGACTTGCAGGAGAAGGTAATGAGCATTTTTCACATGATTTTAGAGGGTAATGTCCCGCCTAACATGGATTTGGACAGAGTACACAGGGCGCTAGGGCCTAAATCAGCAGACCCGCAAAGGCCCAGGGACATAATTTGCCGCCTCCATAGATACGCGCATAAGGAGACTTTGCTGAGGAAGGCATGGTTGGCTGGCAATATTGAGATAGAGGGATCAGTAGTGAAGCTCCTACCTGACTTATCCCGGGCCACACTACAGCGCAGAGCACAGTTGCGTGCTGTCTTGGACTGTGTACGGCGGGAGGGACATGCATACAGATGGAAATACCCTCTTGCTGTGGTAATAAGAAAAGGAACATCTACATGCACACTGAGACTATACAGCGATCTTCCAAAATGATTTGCCTTTATAGGTGTGGAGCCGTTTATGGTGCCGAACTGGAGACTCCCACTCTCTCAGCTACAGAGAAAAAAACCAGAAAGCACAGGAGGGAAAGAGAGGGAGTGGGAAAGATGAGAAAGACATATTACAGCACAATGAGACTTGTGTTAGAAATTAAGCTAAATTAACTCATATCCCTGAACCTATCCTTTTTTTTTGTTTCTTTTGTGCGCCTGTTGGGGCTTTTTCCCTTCTCTGTTTCCTTTTTTTCGTAGCCTCATCCCATAGGTTTTCAACTTGTCTAATTAATTCCCTCCATGATGATTTAAGAAGTATGGGAGGAGAGAGATATGCTCTTAATATCTTTTTTTGGATTAGGATGAATGGAGATAATGAGGGATGAGGGGGGGGATACAGGTGGAGAGTCTAAGATAAATACACAAATAAGATTAGGTAATTATAATAAAGGGGGGGGGGGTTCAGGTCCCTGGGGGGGATTCACATGACCGAGGTTCCTAGAAGAGGTGGTCACTTAGGAGAGTAATATAATTTACTATTATAATTTACTAGGGATAAAGAGGGGGAAAATGGGATGATAGGGGTTGCAGTGGTTTCTTCTTTTTTTTTTTAGAAGTGTTGGGAGGAGGGGGGGATTTAATATAATACATAATATTTTTTTTTCTTTGTTTTTTTCTTGTTTTTTGGGGGGGGAGGGAGTAATGGATGTGGAGGGTCAGTAAATATATATGGGAATGATGGTGCACAGGGGATGGTTTAGACTTGTGAGGGTTGAGAGGGTGGGATAAGGAGGGATATTGGGGGAGAGTATATAGAATTAGGACACAAGAAACTGTTGGTTTTTTTTTTTTTTTTTTGGTCAATCACTAATCACCAATATTAGTAACTTTTAATATCACCACTAACAAAATAAAGCACATAGCTAGGGACCTGGGGGAAACGGAGGGTTTACGGATTGGGACCAGACCCCCCTACCTGAACTTAAGGATGAATAAAATAACTTTATAAGATGTGGCCTCCGGCCCCCCCCCCCTCTCTTTCTCCCTTTCTCCTTCTCCCCACCTTGCCTCCCCTCCCCCTTTGAGGAGGAAAGGGAGAGAGGGAAAGGAAAAAGGGGAGGAAAAAGGGAAGGGAAAAGGGAAAGAAAAAAAAAGAAAAAAAAATTTTTTTTTATTTTTTTTTTTGGGATGAGGAGTGTAAGGTATTATATTGTATTGTTGCTTTATTGTATTATGGTACGGTTTTTTTTTTTTTTTTTTGGAACAAGGTCAATACACAATATGGCTCTTGGAGGAAGGAAGAGAGAAACGGAGAGGAGACATGGAAAATAGGAAAGGGGGGGGATTGATATAAATTATATATACAGGAGAGGCTTAAGCTTTGGATAAATATAGAGATGGGTACATGTATGAATTTACAAACACAGGTGCAGCTGTGAATGTGTGTCTCCATACATGTATATGCAAGGGTATAGGTGTATATATATAAAAGTATATACGTAGATGTGAATGGACAGACATAATTAACTTTGCCTCTACTATGGCTTCTGTCTCCTTTTTTTTTTTTTTTTTAACCCCCCCTCTCTTAAAAGAGCCATGTTGGAGTAGACACAATCTATGTGGAGAAGTAACAGGTGACAGTAGAAAACATGATATTATAAAAGACTGGCGGAGGGCACGGGGGAAGCTCGCCCAGGAGCAGCCAGGCACAACCACAAAACCCCATTAGGTAAACACTCATAATCCGGAGGGTCCGCAAATTGAGTGGGTAAAAGCAGTAGAGCTTTGAGATTCGTGGGGAGACCGTTGGTAAACGGCCAACCCAGGGATTGGTAGTGGGGGAGGGAGGGAGGGAGTAGCAGATTGGACGGGAGGGAGGGGGGCGGGAGGGGGTAGGGTTAGAGGGGGTTCTCCCCCCCCCTTTTTTTTTTTTTTTTTTTTTTGTTTGTTTGCACCTTTACTTGTCTCTGCCTCTTTCCCCAAGGAGATATGGAAACTTTAAAAATAATGTCCCTGAATGTAAAGGGACTGAACGTCCCGGAAAAAAGACGAATGTTACTTCATGATTTAAAGAGATTGAAGATAGATGTAGCGTTTATTCAAGAAACACATTTCAGAGAAAATAATTTCTCTCTGCTGAGGTCTACGGGGTATCCAATGGTTTACCATGCGCTTAACCCGATTTCCAAAACTAAGGGAGTCACCATTATGATATCAAAAACAGTAGCATGGAATCATAGGGATTCTATGATAGATGCAAAGGGAAGGTATCTGTTTGTAAAGGGGACTATAGGAGGGGTAGGAGTTACATTAGCAACATATTATGCCCCCAATATACAACAAGACCTCTTTTTTAAAGAGATACTTGACAAACTTATGGAATTCGAAGAAGGACAGTTGATTATGGGGGGAGACCTTAATACCCCATTAATCCCCAGTGAAGACACCTCATCAGGGACATCGTCAGTGACACCTAAAATAAGAAAGAGGATAGCCCAGGCAATAACAGAAAGAAAACTGGTAGATATATGGCGATTATTACACCCCAAGGAAAGAGATTACTCTTTTTTCTCCAATCCGCATAGAGTGTATTCACGGATAGATATGTTTTTATTCCGCATAAACAATTATCCTCAGTTAAGGAAGCCACTATTGGTCTAATTACCTGGTCAGATCATGCCCCAATTTTTTTTAAATATAATTTAACGGGGAAAAAACATTTAACCTCTAGGATGTGGAAACTCAATGAGAGCCTCCTTCAGGATCCTTTAGTCCTGGAGGATGTCAGAAAGGAGATAAAATTCTTCTTTCAGGAGAACGAAGGCCCAGAAAGTTCCTTGGGAACAATCTGGGAAACGCACAAGGCAGTAATCAGAGGAGTATTGATTAAGCACGGAGCAAGGATTAAGAAGGAAAGAGAAACAAAGTTAACAGAATTATTAGTAAAAATGCAACATCTAGAAGCCCAACATAAACATGCCCAGAACTTAGAAGTTGAACAAGAATTAATAAGCACACGTAGGCAAGTTACAGATCTGCTACAGTACAGAGCTAAAATGGCAATTCAGATAGGACGTAAGTGTAGCTATGAATCCGGCAATAAATGCGGAAAACAACTAGCGAGAGCATTACGGGAAATACAATCCAAGACATACATACCTATAATTAGAAAAAAAGGTGGGGAGGAAGAACGAGTGCCAGAACAGATTGCTGGTGTGTTTGGCGATTTCTACTCCTCATTGTATAATCTGAATTTGAGGGCATCAGATCAAGCTAAGATAAATGAATACATAAGATCAAGCGAAATGCCGACTCTGACAAGTACTGCACAAGAGGAGATGGAATCCCCAATCACACTAGAAGAAGTACAAAACACGATAAAACAGATAAAAAGTGGGAAAGCACCTGGTCCAGATGGACTAACAGCCCAATATTATAAGACGCTTATGCCGGAATTATGTCCATATATGGTTAAACTGTTTAATGAAATAGGAGACATATCGACTTTCCACTCAGATACACTTAAAGCTACAATCACAGTGATACAGAAAGAAGGTAAAGACCCGAAACAATGTGGAAGCTATAGGCCAATATCTTTACTGAACGCAGATTTGAAAATATTTAGCAAATTATTAGCCTTGAGGATACAACAGTATTTGCCCTCTTTGATTCATCAAGACCAAGTGGGATTTGTCCCAACAAGAGAATCAAGGGACAATACTATTAAGGCCTTAAACCTAATACATACAGTCATCTCTACCGATACCCCCTGTATATTTCTGGGAACAGATGCAGAAAAGGCTTTTGATCGGGTGGGGTGGGGGTTCATGTTCTCGGTACTCCGACATATAAAGCTAGGAGGGAAAATGATGGGCTGGATAACAAGCTTGTATGAAAAACCTACAGCTCAAGTAAGAGTAAATGGAGTGGTATCTACATCTTTCCCAATAACAAATGGGACCAGACAGGGATGTCCACTGTCCTCTCTGTTATTTGCGTTGACCCTTGAACCACTTCTATGCAGAGTAAGGCTCAACAGGGATATCCAAGGAATAACCATAGGAGAAACCCATAATAAAGTCGCAGCATATGCAGATGATATGCTTTTTACAGTGACGAATCCGATAATCTCGCTCCCAAATCTATGTAAGGAAATCGAGACATATAGTACATTATCCCACTTTAAAATAAACTGCTCCAAGTCAGAAGCCTTAATGATAGCAGTCCCAGATAAAATGACGAGACTAATAAAATTAAATTATAAATTTAATTGGACGAACTATGGCTTGAAATACTTGGGAATAACGATCGCAACAAACTTCAATAAGATATATGAATTAAATTTTGTATCAGTATTGAAGATGGTACGAGGATGCCTGGAGAGATGGCACAGGGGAATACATTCCTGGTTTGGAAGAAATAATATAATCAAGATGAATATTTTGCCAAAACTCCTGTACCTCCTCCAGGCAATCCCAATGTTAATACCAAGAAATTTCTTTAGAACTATACAAACATTATTTATGAAATTTATTTGGGCAGACAAACAACCAAGGATACGGAGGACATTAGCAACACCAGACATATACAAATATTACCATGTAATACATCTAGGTAGATTACTAGACTGGTGTCGACATGGAGATCAGAAAATATGGGTAAAATTAGAGCAAGCACAATGTAGGGAGCTACTACATAGAGCACCTTGGTGCTACAGAAATTTGACCTCAGATACGAAGCTACACCCTACAATAGGACCCACATTACAGATATGCTACCATCTCTTAGCTAAGAATAAGATATCGACACAGAACTCCCCTCTAGTCCCTATATTGGGTAAGCCCCGATTTATACCAGGCATACAGAAAGGACCTTTTGATAAGTTGATTAAAAAAGGAATATATCAAGCTTCGCATTTCGTGAAAAAAGGTAAATGGCCAACAATGCAGGAGATGATAGATAGAAAAGGCCCTTTTCAATTAGATTTCTGGCAGGCGGCACAATTAGGACATTTTCTAAAAACAGAGATAGTGCCAGAGTTACTAGAGCGAGACTATATGCCATTTGAGAAACTCTGTATGGAAAAGGAACCAATTACGCATGCAATCTCGAAAATGTACGCGTTACTGATTAAACCCGTAGAAAATTTTCAGGTACCCTTCTTTAGGAAGTGGGAAATAGACCTAGGAAGGACTTTTTCTGAGGAGCAGAAGAAAAATATGATACAATCAATTTTTAAAACAGCAACATGCACAAAACTACAGGAAACTAATTATAAAATTATCGCACAGTGGTATAGAACACCAGAAAAACTTCAAAAATATTTCCCTTATATATCAAATAAGTGTTGGAGGTGCCAGAAAGAAGTGGGAAATTTTTTACATATATTTTGGTCATGTCCAAAAATTAAGAAATACTGGAAAGAGGTACGAGATATCGCTCAAAAATTCAGTGAAGTAGAAATACGGGAGGACCCAGCAGTATTCCTCCTGAACTTGTCAGAGACCTCAGGAAATATAGGTGGGAATTCCATCCTGTGTCACTTGGTAAATACAGCCAAGTCATGTATAACACTTAGGTGGAA
Source organism: Lithobates pipiens (assembly GCF_037356315.1). NCBI lineage: Eukaryota > Metazoa > Chordata > Amphibia > Anura > Ranidae > Lithobates > Lithobates pipiens. The sequence continues at coordinate 196,380,155 of NW_027507764.1, forward strand.
ACAAATACAACCCCCCAGTGTGAGCATGTGGTTGAAGAAAGTTGAGGAGGTGAACAGGATGGAAGACCTAATATGGACAGCCAGGAAAAGAAGGAAAACTTACTTGGAAATATGGACACCATGGAACCTCTATATCTCCTTGGAGGAGGGAAGGAGACAGATTGATGCGATTTAAGGGGGAGGAGGGGGAGATATAGGGGAAGGAGATGAGAACTCCCCCCCTTTTTTTTGGCTTGGTCCCCCCCTTTTTTTTTTTTTTCGGGGGGGGGGGGGGAGAAGAATAGGGGGGAAAATATCAGGGGGGGGAGATGAGAAATAAGAGGATAACAATATAACTCTGGCCTGATTGGGAACAGTACCAACCTAGGACCAGACATGGGGTATGTGGGACTGAGAGTGAAGTCTCTATGATATTGCCCCGATATATTATATAGATTACCATTAACCTAGCCTGCTCTCTCTTTGGATTTATACATTACATTATAAAGGGAATAAGAGGCTAAGGGAATAGAATGAATTGTTATGCTCTTTTTGTTTATTATGTATGAATATGGAAACACGATGTATGACTCTTAGATTGTTTATGTAAAATTATATTCTTGTTTACTTGAGGAAAAAAAAAAAATGGAAAGGGAAAAAAAAAAATAAATAAAGAAATTGAAAAAAAAAAATGTAGGCTTGGCTGGGAGCCAAGTCTGTGTTTAATCTGGGCCGGGGTGAGTGATCTAGGGAGGATGGAGGACTCATAAGGCAACACCTCTGGTGCCTCCCCTTGCTTGCTGGAGCCTTGGTGAGGCTTCCGGAGGAATGGAATGAAGGCTGGGAGGAGCTGCCTGGAATGTTAAGGAGGGCCCTGGCTGGTCCTCAGCAAGTGGGCTGATAGGGGGTGGGCCCCTCTTGAATACTCAGTCAGGCCAGCAGGGGCAGTGCAGAGTTTGGGTGGAAGCTGGAGATAGTGTTGAGGAGGCTGTCAGTGGCCCTTGAGGGTAGCCACCCCCTAGTCTGTCCTGTCCAGAGGCACAGGAGCAAGAATGAGGACAACAGGAGCCAGCTAGCACATCTGATGCCGCGTACACACGATCAAACAATCGGGTGGAAAAGTCCGGCAAACTCAAGTCCGCCGGACAATCCCCCCCGTGTGTAGCCTCCGGCATACTTTTTTGACCCGAAAGTACGGCGGACTTAGAAAGTAGTTTTGCACTCCAATCTTCCCGCCGGACTCGCATTTCGGCGGTGTGTATGCCAGTCCGCCGTAGTTTTGAAATGAACGGACTTTTCCCGCCCGGAGAAAAGTCCGCTCATTTGAGCGGGTCTCCAGGTAGGCGGGGCCCACGAAGGAGACGTCGCTGGCCCCGCCACCTGGTATGGACTTAAAGGGGAACCCCAACGCCAAAAAAAATCGGCGTGGGGGTCCCCCCAGGTCCACATCAGAACCTTGTCCGAGCACGCTACCCGGCCAGCCAGGAAAGGGGGGGCGAGCGAGCGCCCCCCCCCTCCTGAGCCGTACCAGGCCGCGTGCCCTCAACATGGGGGGGTGCCCCCGAAGTCGAAAGAAGAGGCCGTCGGCGAGGAAGAAAGCCGGGCTCCTTCGCTAGTAAAAGAGCTAGAAGAAGATAGCGGAGGAGTCCGGCGAAAAGACCCCCCGAAGACGGAAGATCCCGGAGCTGTGCAATAAACTATTTTATCTTATGTGTTGTTTTTTTTGTACTTTATTACACAGGTGAATGGGTAGGGGTACATTGTACCCCTTACTCATTCACATAGGGTGGGGGGGGGGGGCTGGTATCTGGGGGCCCCTTAATAAAGGGGGCTCCCGGATTCTGATAAGCCCCCCGCCCGCAGACCCCGACAACCAACGGCCAGGGTTGATGGGAAGAGGCCCTTGTCCTTATCAACATGGGGACAAGGTGCTTTGGGGTGGGGGGGCGCACGCCCCCCCTTCCCCAAGGCACCCCTCCATGTTGAGGGCACGCGGCCTGGTACGGCTCAGGAGGGGGGGCCGCTCGCTCGCCCCCCTTTCCTGGCCGGCCAGGTAGCATGCTCGAACAAGAGTCTGATGTGGACCTGGGGGGACCCCCACGCCGATTTTTTTCGGAGTTGGGGTTCCCCTTTAAGTCCATACCAGGTGGCGGGGCCAGCGATGTCTCCTTCGCGGGCCCCGCCTACCTGGAGAAGCGCTCGAAATGAGCGGACTTTCCTCCGTGTGTGTGGGCGAGTCCATTCATTTCAAAAGTAGGGCGGATAGTACGGCGGACTTAGTACGCCGTATTAGTCCACTGAAAAAGTGCCATGTGTGGGCAAGTAGCTCATTCGGAAAGTCCGACGGACAGTCTGGCGGGAAGTCCACCAGACTAAGTCCGTAGGATAGTTCGCTACGTGTGTACGCGGCATGAGATATCTCCAGGGAGAACACAGCTGTGTGGCTGGTGAGTGTGGCAGTCTGAGAGGACTGTAGGAAGTAGCCAGGAGGGCTAGTGAAAGGGGCAGCTGTAGCCAGGTGGGCTGGCAGTGCCTGAAGAGGTGGTGCTGGGATCAGTAGTTACAGGTATGTAGCAGGACACTGGACTTTTTCTCTACGCACCAAAGGGGCCCGCAGTCCCTGCCTGTAAAGGGCTTTTGCTTGATCTGGCTGAGTGCCTTGCCACATTCATCAAACAGTGTTCCGGCTGGGTCTGAGTTGTTCCTGCAAGCAAGTGATGTACTGGAGGATGAGTGTATACAGAGAGTGAATATATTTGAGTGTCCCTGAAGAGACTTTGTTCCAGTCAAGTGAGCATTCCATAATAACCCTATCCCTATTCAAGTTTATTAACCCCTAATAAAAAAAATAAAACGTTTCCAATTTCAAGCGAGCCTGTAGAAATTTGGTGTGCCTGGCTGTGCAGGACCCCTAGTCACCAGCGGCTCCTACGGGGGCTGCCCTACATAATGCAATGGTTGTTTGATGTATAAAGGGTGTTGTGAACCTGTCACATGAAATAAACTACTAATTAAGGTGACACTGCTGAATCAAGATGCTATATCAGACACATGGGAATTACATTGTCTTATGTCTTCAACTGACACCTATACCTTCATTGGGAGAAAAAATAATGAAGCACGGCCTTTGTGTAATTTGAATCTGAAATCCAAAGTAAGGGATTCAGAATCTGCAAATATCAAATGCAATACAAATGAACCCAGAACGTAGGATGCTACAAGCCCAAAACACAAAGATGTAAATATCACCTAAAATATAGTGTACATTCCTCACTTTCCTACCTGGCACTTTTACCCTCTTCCTGACCAGGAAAATTTTCAGCTTTCAGCACTGTCACACTTTGAATGACAATTGCGCAGTCACGCAACGCTGTATCCAAATTACATTTTGTATTTTTTTTACACACAAATAGAGCTTTCCTTTGGTGATATTTAATTACCACTGAGTTTTTTATTTTTTGTTAAATATACAAAAATAAACATTTTTCATAGTTTGTTATAAAATTTAGCAAACATGTAATCTTTCTCCCTTTACTGATGTGCGCTGATGAGGTGGCACTGATCAGGCGGCACTGATAGGTGGCACTGACCGGTGGCACTGATGAGGCTACACTGATAGGCGCCACTGATGGGCACTGATAGTCAACTCTAATGGGCACTGATGGGTGGCACTGATGGGCTCTAATAGGTGGCACTGATGGGCTCTAATAGGTGGCACCGATAGGTGGCACTGATTGGCAGCACTGATGGGCACTGATTGGCAGCACTGGTGACCACTGATTGGGAGCACTGGTGGGCACTATTGGGACTGCACTGATAGTCAGGGCACTGATAATCAGTGCCCTGATTATCAGTGCCGATGTGCTTTTAGCCATTTATCAGCTCTCTTTTTCTCTCCTCATGCTGTCAGCATGAGAAAAGGAAAGCTGATAACCGTCTTGTGCTTACTTCTGCGATCAACTTTCATTGGACACAGCTGATTACGTGGTAAAGGGCTGCTGTGATTGGCCCCTTCCCCAGATCTGTGATCAGCTGAGTCCACAGGAGGTGCACAGACAGCAGGATTACGGGAGGACATCCATGTACGCCCTCCCGGCAAATTAAGCCTGCGCTGTAGCCGTCTTTCGGCTATAGGGCGGGAAGGTGTTAAACATATATATTTTTTTTAAAAAAAGTACATAAATAGATCAACTTCCATGTCCAGTTTCAATATTTTATTATACTGTATATAGCATGCAAGAAAAATGACACATAATTAAAAACCATGGTATTGACTATAAAAAATAGAATACATCTCACATAAAGCAATCATGGCATTCAAGGTAATTCCTCCTCTAGGGTGGTAATAAATATATGATTTAATGTTATAAAAAAAAAAGGATACAAAGGGGCACAGAAAGGCTTATTTACAGTAAGAGCTGTGGAATAGACTCCCTAAAAACTAGTTCTGGCCAGCTCAGTAGATACCTGGTTGCCTCCTGGGGGAATTTACTGGAGCAAATTGCACCATGCCCGTAGGGCTTTTTTTTTTTTGATCTTCCTTTGGGTCAACTGTGGGTTAAAGATTCTGTATTTTGTGTTTTTTTTATTCTGTTGGTTGAACTAGATTGACATTTTGTTTTTTTTTCACCCTGACTAACTTGGCAGCTAACTAAGGTCTTCATTCTCTACCTTTGTGGCTGCAGTATAGTAGCAGCCTCCTCTCTCCCTTTAACTCTGCAAAGTGGCAGTGGGTACCAGGCCTGGAGTGCACTGACTTTCAGCACCTGGTTCTGCAGGAAGATGGAGTGAAGTTGGGAGGAAAGAGATGTGGAGCAAGTTGGCAGAGCTTCCCATCAATGAGGACTCGGAGCCCCAGGTGAATGAAGACTGCTGAGCTGAGGGTCTCCCTCTGGCCTCTTGGGTTATATGGGAGCTCTTAGATTAGTATTATGGCATTAGGGGTATGTGGCGCATGTATCACAAGGCATGGTGCTGTGTGTATTGGGGTGCATAGGGCAGCATATATTATTTATGATACTGAAAGAACTATAAACGGCTCACTGTGATGTAATATTTCATTACAGCTTTATTTGCTTAATGTTACAGTACACTATACACTCTGGAGTGGCATTGACACTTTTGGATTATTTGGAAACAATTCTCCTTTAAATCCTAGTTCCACCTTAAACTATTTCACGTGCCCCTTGAAAAATATTTAAACCTTGTTTGCATTACTTTCTATACTGAATATGCATATCTGGGTATATCACAGATTAATAAATACACTTTTTACAGGTGTAAAACATCTGGAGACCGGTGGTATGTGGGAAACAGATGTGAAAAGGAGATCCGGAACAAAGGCACCGTGTGGACCATGTCTTCCTTATGTGCACTACTCTCTCTTTTTATGCTTACTCTTGTGAATGTAGTATGACATCCAATCAATGTGGGCTGTTATATTAAAATAAATAACATTTAAAGTGAAATTCCAAACACAAATGTTTGCTTGTTTGTTTTTGTTTTCTATAGAATAGAGTTACCACCTCTATCAGATTTTTACTGCTGACTGTGCCACCTTTGGAGAAATGCCCCCTCATTTCCTGTTTTGTCACTGGGACAGGAAATGGAGATACATCTGTCCAACAAAGCCACTAATAAATCATAAAAAACACTTGTTTTTTTGGAAAGTGCTATAGGATTGGAACCTCTGTGTCACTAGAACAGGAATCTCCAAACTATGGCCCTCCAGCTGTTGCAGAACTACACATCTCATGAGGCATTGTAAAACTCTGACAATCACAAACATGGCTAGGCATGATGGCAATTGAAGTTCCTGAACAACTGGAGGGCCATAGTTTGGAGACCCCTGCACTAGAAGATGGTGAGAGGGGAGATATCTTTAACAACCATACAGACAACAATAAATCACGACAGAGGTTCTTCTTCTAACCCACTTTGCCCTCAACTGAAAAAAAAAAAAAGGATTTTGGCTGAAGTCTATGCTTTAATAAATACTACATTACCATGGTTCATTATTTCAGTAAATCGGTAAATTTGATTGCATTTGTAATATACTTTGTTCATTTCACTTTTTTTTAGCCCAGCAAAATCCACAAACCTGATGCATAAGGACTGACTATTAAAATATCTTCCTGGTAGCCTGGACTAAAGGCCATCTCCATATATTTTTCTTTTGATAACAATAGTCCAGTTTTGAGAGAGTTATTAGTGTGACCTTTTTAGGCATGATCATTGGTCTATAAATTTTTATATATTTTTGTAATAAAATATTTTGTTTTTAAATTTTTACATTGTACACAGTTGAAGGTAAATCTAAAGGAAATTGAAAAAGAAAACTGTATAATGTATGGACAACTTGAATCGGTAGTAGTAAACCGTAGTAAACCGCATCCAAAACACATCCGTTTTCAGGCAAGTATTCCCAAGAAAAGGATTTTCCTTGTAAGCCCTCCAGCATCATTCCGTCACCGTTGAAGGCGTTTCCATCTTCACCCAGTCCTCTTTCCAGGTTCACAGGCTTCAGCTATCTGATTGGCCATGCCAGTAATGATGTCACTCCCGCACATACGGATGGGAGTCGCTATTTATGGTACAACACTGAAGGGACAGCATGGGTATGCCGTTCCTTCAGCGCGCATTTGCAGGTGACGTCTCTGGCTGCATCTAAAGTAAATATCTCCTAAAGGTGTAGGAGATATTTACTGTACCTGTAGGTAAGCCTTATTATAGGGCAGAGACTTTGGTTTGTACACAGTGGAATGTGATATTCTTTTACTTGTGGCAAAGGTTTGCTTTATTACACAGAAGGAATTTCATATATTTTGTATGGTTCACTATATGTTCATAATTATTCACTTAATCTGGTGGTAGACTGTTTAATATTAGTAGGTTAATATTAGCACAATTATTAATTTAAAACATTTTATTTTTGCGTAGCAGTTCACATATATATAATTGCAGCTATATTATTTAGTTATCTTTTTAATATTTATTTCTCACATATTGTAATATTTATTCACATCAGCGCTTTAGTATATTTTTACACATTAATTTCATCAACACACCTACAAGGGAACAAAAAAACTAACAGTAAACAGTCACAAAGTCAAGCAAATTTTTACAGTACAGCAACATAAATGCAAGTACTTTTGGACCTGAACCCCACCAGGCATCTCAAACAGAATATCGCACTTGTAAAAAAGAGAACCAGAACCTTTGGAAGAGTATGTCTGATAATAAATTTGGCAGTACCTCCAGAGGCGGCTCTCTAATTATGCAAAGTAGGCGGTGGCCTAAGGCCTCGCCCTCCTAGGGTCCTCGCTCCTGCCTACTTTGCCTAAAGAGCCTCCTCTAGCTATCATCATACATCAGTCCCAGGTGCCTCCTCGTTCAGAGCAGAGGCGGCTCTCTAATTAGGCAAAGTAGGCGGTGGCCTAAGGCCTCGCCCACCTAGGGGCCTCGCTCCCGCCTACTTTGCCTAAAGAGCTGCCTTTAGCTATCATCAAACATCAGTCCCAGGTGCCTCCTTGTTCAGAGCAGAGGCGGCTCTCTAATTAGGCAAAGTAGGCGGTGGCCTAAGGCCTCGCCCTCCTAGGGGCCTCGCTCCCGCCTACTTTGCCTAAAGAGCCGCCTCTCGCTATCATCATACATCAGTCCCAGGTGCCTCCTCGTTCAGAGTACAGTCAGCCCGCCTCCTCTCTTCTCTGTAACACCCCGCCCCACTCCTGTCAAGAAAACTTCACTGGAAGTGGAACTGCAGTGCAGGTGTCCTTCCAGTCAGAACACCAGCAGACACATAGAAACCTTCAACTGGCCTGCCCCAACATCAAATCCTGTCCGTCCTTTCTTGTGCAAGGGCAGGGCACAGCTAGCATCTCAGCACAGGATCACCGAGTCTACCCTCCTTCCAGGGCGGGGCTTCCCTGATGGAGACGGAGCCAATTCAGCCTGTGTGTGCACTGTGCAGCCGATGGACTGAACTATGAGGGGACAGAGCCTTGCTATATGTGAGGTAAATGTGACTAGGGGGTGCATGTCACTATGTCACTGGGGGGGTGGTACATGTGACTGGAGGGGGGGTGGTACAGTGGTGTCAGTGTGCTCTGTCTCAGAACTGGTGTCAATGTGCTTTGCCTCAGCGATGGTGTCAGTGTGCTCTCAGCATTCGTGTCAGTGTGCTCAGCGCTGGTGTCAGTGTGCTCTCAGAGTTGGTGTCAGTGTGCTCTCAGCGTTCGTGTCAGTGTGCTCAGCGCTGGTGTCAGTGTGCTCTCAGAGTTGGTGTCAGTGTGCTCTCAGCGTTGGTGTCAGTGTGCTCTCAGCGTTGGTGTCAGTGTGCTCAGCGTTGGTGTCAGTGTGCTCTCAGCGTTGGTGTCAGTGTGCTCTTAGCGTTGGTGTCAGTGTGCTCTCAGCGTTGGTGTCAGTGTGCTCTATCTCAGTACTGGTGTCAGTGTGCTCTGTCAGCCCTGGTGTCAGTGTACTCTATCTCAGCCCTGGTGTCAGTGTGCTCTGTCTCAGTGTTGGTGTCAGTGTGCTCTCAGTGCTGGTGTCAGTGTGCTCAGCGCTGGTGTCAGTGTGCTCTATCTCAGCGCTGGTGTCAGTGTGCTCTATCTCAGCGCTGGTGTCAGTGTGCTCTATCTCAGACCTGGTGTCGGTGTGCTCTCAGCGCTGGTGTCAGTGTACTCAGCGCTGGTGTCAGTGTACTCAGCGCTGGTGTCAGTGTGCTCTATCTCAGACCTGGTGTCAGGGTGCTCTGTGTCAGCCCTGGTGTCAGTGTGCTCTATCTCAGAACTGGTGTCAGTGTGCTCTGTGTCAGAACTGGTGTCAGTGTGCTCTGTGTCAGAACTGGTGTCAGTGTACTCTGTGTCAGCCCTGGTGTCAGCGTGCTCTGCCTCAGCGATGGTGTCAGTGTGCTCTGCCTCAGCCCTGGTGTCCGTGTGCTCTGCCTCAGAGCTGGTGTCAGTGTGCTCTCAGAGTTGGTGTCAGTGTGCTCTCAGAGTTGGTGTCAGTGTGCTTAGCACTGGTGTCAGTGTGCTCAGCGCTGGTGTCAGTGTGCTCTCAGCATTGGTGTCAGTGTGCTCTATCTCAGTACTGGTGTCAGTGTGCTCTGTCAGCCCTGGTGTCAGTGTGCTCTGCCTCAGCGTTGGTGTCAGTGTGCTCTGCCTCAGCGTTGGTGTCAGTGTGCTCTCAGCGTTGGTGTCAGTGTGCTCTCAGCGCTGGTGTTGGTGTCAGTGTGCTCAGCGCTGGTGTCAGTGTGCTCTATCTCAGTGCTGGTGTCAGTGTGCTCAGCGCTGGTGTCAGTGTGCTCTATCTCAGTGCTGGTGTCAGTGTGCTCAGCGCTGGTGTCAGTGTGCTCTGTCTCAGTACTGGTGTCAGTGTGCTCTCAGCGCTGGTGTCAGTGTGCTCTCAGCGCTGGTGTCAGTGTGCTCTATCTCAGCGCTGATGTCAGTGTGCTCTCAGCGCTGATGTCAGTGTGCTCTCAGCGCTGGTGTCAGTGTGCTCAGCGCTGGTGTCAGTGTGCTCTATCTCAGCGCTGGTGTCAGTGTGCTCTCAGCACTGGTGTGATTGAGCACATTGACACCAGTACTCTTAATATATGCAATTCATTTTTTTTTCTTGAATTATTTTTTCCCCCCATTATAGATGTGAATGGGGCCTCATGTCTAGGTTATGCCTAAGGCCTCACAAAGCCTAGAGCCACCTCTGGTAGGTTGGCAACACTGATCCCAAAGCCCGGCAACTGCGGCTGGATGCCACCATCTTGAATGTGAAGTCAGCAGCCCCAGTAGACGTAGAGCTGTCATTCAGTTGATTCTCTACACTACAGTATTCTCTGCATTCCTCTTTCGGCTGCCATATAGTACTAGGGATACAGTATTTTCTTTTAAAGAATAACCTTTACTGGACAGTGCTGACCAATCAGAATCCACCTAGCCCATACTGTGAGTGCTGGAGGAGAAGAGTGAAAGACAGGATTTCAAATCCCTGGACCGGTAAAGCATTATCCCGATGCCCGACATCGTGGAACCCTGGTACAACGGGACTGGGGAGGGGGCCCAGTGTACAGTAAGTTCACCTTACAGATTTTCTGTAAAGGTGAACAAACCCTCTAAAGGAGAGTATTGCAGCAAAAGTGGTTTATATTTAAAGTGATATTAAAGGCTTGCTTTTTTTTTTTTTTTAAATAACAAACGTGCTATACTTACCTGCTCTGTGTAGTTATTTGGCACGGAGCAGCTCGGATCCTTCTCTTCTTGGGTCCCATGTCGGTGCTCTTGGCCCCTCCCTTCTGCCAAGAGCCCCCAGAGCGAGCAGCTTGCAGTAGGGGGACCCGGGGCACAGCTCAGCGTGGCCATTCACACAGAGAGTTGCTGCTAATGGTGGGTGTGGTCAGGTTGTGCTTACAGTGGGAGGAGCTTACAGTGGTATGGTTAGACCCTTTATGACCAAGGTCAAAACAAAAATAATAGATATAAAAAGTTTCACTGCCACAAACAGAGAGCAGGCAGGCTCTTTATTGCAGAAGAGACATGCAATGCACATGTGCAGCTCAGCTTACACCTCTGGCCTGGTCTCTGTGTGCTGGAATGACTGATTCCTGTGCATGCGCAGGAGTGATGTCATACTACGCTGACCCATGAAGAAGACTGGAGACCGCCACACAGCTGAAGATGCTGGCACCATTGAGGGACGTTGTCACTGAAGCAAAGGTAAGTTTAGTTCTGTAAAGTCCTTATAAAGTCTGGAAATCTTTTACCTTAATGCATTCCCTGCATTAAGCTAAAAAGTGTCCCAGTGTTTGTATCGCCCAATCACCCCGTTCTATACTTACCTATGTCCTCTCTCAATCCAGCGCTGTGCCCGTCTGCAGTGGCGCTCTCCTCTCCCTCTCTCTGCTCACAGAGGCAGCAGAAGGAACCATTGACTCCTGCCAATCGAATCCTGTGAGCAGAGGGCAGGCAGCGGGGCTGAGCCACGCTGTGTGGGCCAAAAGACATGCACATATAGTATCCCCCTTAATGCAGACCCCCACAGTAAAGACACCCCCCTTAGTGCAGACCCCCCATCAGTATAGAATCCCCCTCAGTGCAGACCCCCATCAGTATAGTATCCCCCTTAGTGCAGACCCCACAATCAGTATAGAATCCCCCTTAGTGCAGACCCCCCATCAGTATAGAATCCCCCCTTAGTGCAGACCCCCCATCAGTATGGAATCCCCCTTAGTGCAGACCCCCATCAGTATAGAATCTCCCTTAGTGCAGACCCCTACAGTATAGACACCCCCTTAGTGCAGACCCCCATCAGTATAGACACCCCCCTTAATACAGACCCCCCATCAGTATAGACACCCCCCTTAGTGCAAACCCCTGCAGTATAGACACCCCCAATTAGTGCAGACCCCCCCATCAGTATAGAATCCCCCTTAGTACAGACCTCCCAATCAGACCTCCACTGCAGGTGTGGGCATCATCCCTGTATAACCCCCGGAAGCTGAGTAGGCACATCTGCGTACACTCGGCGGGAAGGGGTTAAATAAAAAACGGTGTCACTTTTATTCCTATAACAAGGAATGTAAACATCCCTTATAATAGAAAAAAAGCATGACAGGACCTCCTAAATATGAGATCTGGGGGTCAAAAAGACCTCACATCTCATATTTACACTAAAATGCAATAAAAAAACTAAAAAAATTTTGTCATTAAAATTTTTTTTTTAAATGTCCCTTTTAGAGCTATGGGCGGAAGTGACGTTTTTAAGTCTCTTCTGCCCTGCAATGTTATTTGAGATGGGTGGCGGCCATCTTCCCCTCACTCATCTCCATACTTAGCAAGGGGCAACATCCGATCGCCTCCGCCGCTGCCGATGGCTCCGCTAAGCAGCGGAGGGCACTGGAGCATGGCTGGGGGGGCCCCTCTCCCACCACCGATAGAAGTGATCTTGTGGCGAATCCGCCGCAGAGACCACTCTTATCGGAAACCGGACCCGCTGAAGAAGAGGATACCGGGGTTATGGCAGCTAGCTGCTTCCATAACAACCATATTCCTCTTCAAAGTTAGGACGTATATGGGCGCGCTGCGGTCTGGAAGGGGTTAGAATGGACAGAACTGTACGGTGCTGCCAGACGTCGTGGTTTTGCGTACCTGAAAACATTCCGCGCTTTCCTATGTGTGGGGGGACATTAAGAGGTGATGGTGCGCCATGTGCATCTTCTAAAGGGCAGCACATATTTCCTGCGGGTTGGGGAACGTGTGCGATTAGCGTGTGTTTCCCATCCCGCATATGTGTGATTCTAGTCTTAGTAGTTCATTTTTTATTTTTTTGTTGTAAACTCAGCTTCTTCGCTGGTCTTCTGGTCTCCAGCGCCGCCATCTTGACTCTGGGAAGCCGGCTGTGACTTCCTGCTGTTCCACAGCTGGCACCCCACCGCTCATGTGCGAGATCTTGGCACCCCAGATGTTTTGGAACTACATTTCCCATGATGCTCAACTACACTGCAGAGTGGCTGAGCATCATGGGAAATGTAGTTCCAAAATATCTGGAGTGCCAAGGTTCGCCATCACTTTCCTAGGGCATGAGACTTGTCCCAGGAGGCTGCGGGAGGGGGGGAGCCGAACCTCGGTTTTTCTCACCTAGGGGGGAGAAGCAGAAGTGGGATCGGGTACCTGTCAGAAAAAGGAACCCACTCCAAAAAAAAAAAGTTGCTATAGCGGTAGAGGAGGGGGGAGGAGGATGGGCAGAACTTCACTTTTTAATCACAAATCTACAAATATTTGTAAATCTATAGCAAAAGGTCGCCCAGTATTGGGATGGCAGGGATCACCTATGCACTCAAAACATCTCACTGATGCTTTGGCAGTCTGATTGGCACCAGTTTGGTTCCTTATTCTGTCAGTAATTCCTCTGATAAATGTCACTCACAGGCACTTCACTAGAGCTGATCATCAGCATCAACCTTCTGCTTTACACATTCAGGATGGCAAACTGCAGGCTCAGAGCTCTGAGCAGAGCGACCTCGTGTGGTGAATATGCACCATCACATGTGAGCTGAAGATGCTTTATCTATCTTTCACCAGAAGGGGTCAGTGCTGCTCATATTCTTTATTGTTTAACTAGTTGCTGACCGCCGGCCGTCAAATGACGGCCAGGCGGCGCACCTATTGTGGCGGGAGGCCGTCATATGACGGCCTCCCGTTTAAACAGGGAATGCGCGCGATCGTGCGCGCGCATCCCTTTTTTTTCGGTGGCGGCGTGTCACGGAGACACCGCTCGCCACCGAAGGGGGTGAACAGCCATTCGTTATGGCTGTTTACCACGTGATCGGCCGTGATGAAGTCACGGCCGATCACAGATGGTCGCACCCCGAACGTGCACGGCGCATGCGCGCGATCGCGAGCGCGCTGCGCGTGCACGTCGGTGGCGGCGTGTTCCCCGGGAACACTACTCGTCACCGACGCTGGTAAACAGCCATTGGCCGGCTGTTTACCCACGTGATCGGCTGTGAGCCTTTCACAGCCGATCACAAAAATGTAAACAAACTGCGGTAACGGGATTTTACCGGGTTCTCCTCCTCACACACCGATCGTGTGTGAGGAGGAGATTGCGGTAACATCTCGTTACCGCATACAGTGTACACCAATCATACTGATTGCCCCCCCCCCCGATAAAGAGGACCTGTCACCACCCCTCATAGTACCTGTCAATCACAGTCCATCAGAGTACCTGTCACAGTCCATCAGAGTATTTGAGTACCTGTCACAGCACATCAGAGTACCTGAGTACCTGTCACAGCCCATCAGAGTACCCGAGTACCTGTCACAGCCCATCAGAGTACCTGTCAGCCCATCAGAGTACCCGAGTACCTGTCACAGCCCATCTGAGTACCCGAGTACCTGTCACAGTTCATCTGAGTACCCGAGTACCTGTCACAGCCCATCAGAGTACCCGAGTACCTGTCACAGCCCATCAGAGTACCCGAGTACCTGTCACGGCCCATCAGAGTACCCGAGTACCTGTCACGGCCCATCAGAGTACCCGAGTACCTGTCACGGCACATCAGAGTACCCGAGTACCTGTCACGGCACATCAGAGTACCCGAGTACCTGTCACGGCACATCAGAGTACCCGAGTACCTGTCACGGCACATCAGGGTACCCGAGTACCTGTCACGGCCCATCAGGGTACCCGAGTACCTGTCACGGCCCATCAGGGTACCCGAGTACCTGTCACGGCCCATCAGGGTACCCGAGTACCTGTCATGGCCCATCAGGGTACCCGAGTACCTGTCACGGCCCATCAGGGTACCCGAGTACCTGTCACAGTCCATTAGAGTACCGAGTACCTGTCACAGTCCATTAGAGTACCGAGTACCTGTCACAGTCCATCAGGGTACCCGAGTACCTGTCACAGTCCATTAGAGTACCGAGTACCTGTCACAGTCCATTAGAGTACCCGAGTACCTGTCACAGTCCATTAGAGTACCGAGTACCTGTCACAGTCCATTAGAGTACCGAGTACCTGTCACAGTCCATCAGGGTACCCGAGTACCTGTCACAGCCCATCTGAGTACCCGAGTACCTGTCACAGTCCATCTGTGTACCAGAGTACCTGTCACAGTCCATCTGAGTACCCGAGTACCTGTCACAGTCCATATGAGTACCTGTCACCGCCCTTCAGAGTACCCAAATACCAGTCACCAAACCATCAGAGTACCTGTCACCAGGCCATCAGAGTACCCGAGTACCTGTCACCAGGCCATCAGAGTACCCGAGTACCTGTCACCAGGCCATCAGAGTACCCGAGTACCTGTCACCAGGCCATCAGAGTACCCGAGTACCTGTCACCAGGCCATCAGAGTACCCGAGTACCTGTCACCAGGCCATCAGAGTACCCGAGTACCTGTCACCAGGCCATCAGAGTACCCGAGTACCTGCCACCAGGCCATCAGAGCACCCGAGTACCTGTCACCAGACCATCAGAGTACCCGAGTACCTGTCACCAGACCATCAGAGTACCCGAGTACCTGTCACCAGACCATCAGAGTACCCGAGTACCTGTCACCAGACCATCAGAGTACCCGAGTACCTGTCACCAGGCCATCAGAGTACCCGAGTACCTGTCACCAGGCCATCAGAGTACCTATCTCCAGCCCATGTCTCATAGAATATACATTGGGGTGTTTGCTTTCCAAAATGGGGTCATTTTGTGGGTAATTTCACTGTCCTGGTGGTCCAGGACCTTCAAAAGTGTGATGGGTAGGAATGAAATGAGATGTGTCATTTATGCTCCTAGAACGCCTGAACGTACTACTTCAATGTTCGGCCTCTCTATGTGGCCAGGTTGTGTAAAAGTCCTACACATGTGGTATCGCCATACTCGGGAGGAGTAGCAGAATGTATTTTGGGGTGTAATTTTTGCTATATACATGCTATGTGTTAGAAATATCTTATAAATTGACAATTTTGTGTAAAAAAAAATGCGTTCAAATTTTTTTCCACATATTCCAAAAACTTCTGGAAAAAAATGAACCGTTCAAAAGACTCATTATGCCTCACAGATTATACGTTGGGGTGTTTGCTTTCCAAAATGGGGTAATTTTATGGGAAATTCCATTGTCCTGGTACTCCAGGGCCTTCAAAAGTGTAATAGGTGGTTGAGAAATGAGATGCGTAATTTTTGCTCGTAGAACGTCTGAAGGTACTACATCAATGTTAGTGCTCTGTATGTGGCTAGGCTGTGTAAAAGTCCTACACATGTGGTATCGCCGTACTCGGGAAGAGTAGCAGAATGTATTTTGGGGTGTAATTTGTTGTATGCATATGCTGTGTGTGAGAAATAACCTGATAATATGACAATTTAGTAAAAAAAAATAAAAAAAAAAATAAAAAATCTTCATTTTGCAAAGAATTGTGGGAAAAAATGACAACTTAAAAAAACTCACCATGCTACTTACTTAATACCTTGGGATGTCTACTTTGTAAAAAGGGGTCATTTGGGGGGTATTTGTACTTTCCTGACTTGTTAGGGCCGGTTCACACAGCAGGCGAGGCGAGGCGACTCCGACTTGCCTCGCCGCGACCTGCCGCGGCCTCAGCGGCGACTTGCAAATGACTTCTGTATAGAAGTCAATGCAAGTCGCCCCGAGGTCGCCCAAAAGTAGTACAGGAACCTTTTTTCTGAGTCGGAGCGACTCGAGTCGCTCCTCTCAGAACGGTTCCATTGTACAGAACGGGGGCGACTTGCGAGAGCGAGGCGAGGCGAGTCGTGTCGCCTCGCATCGCCCGCTGTGTGAACCGGCTCTTAGTGTCTCAAGAAATGAGGTACACCTGATGTACTGAAGGCCTGATCAGAAGTGATAAATTTTCAGTGATTGGCACCATAGTTTGTAGACTCTATAACTTTCACAAAGACCAAATAATATATACTAATGTGGGTTATTTTTACCAAAGATATGTAGCAGTATAAATTTTGGCCAAAATTTATGAAGAAAAATTACTAATTAGCAAAAATTTATGACAGAAACGAAGAAAAAGGCATTTTTTTCACAAAATTTACGTTTTATTTTATTTATAGCACAAAAAATAAAAAACCCACTAGTGATTAAATACCACTAAAAGAAAGCTCTATTTGTGTGGAAAAAAGGACGCAAGTTTCATATGGATACAGTGTAGGATGACTGAGTAATTGTCATTCAAACTGTGAGAGCGCTGAAAGCTGAAAATTGGTCTGGTCAGGAAGGGGGTGTAACTGCACTGTACTGAGGTGGTTAAAAGTATTACTGATTAAAAAAAAAAATAATAATAAAAAAAAAAACTCCATACAAATAATTATTGAGTTTCTCCCTTATAAATAAGTGCAATTATTACAACACAATTATTACAACACATTTTTACATATATTATGCTCCAATCAATCTTTTAAAAATCTGCAATGCAATGTTACAAATAATTATCCTATAAATGCGATGAAATCAAACAGAAAAGATTGTGAATATGTGATGAAAAAAAGGGTTAAATTAAATATGAACAAAGAAAAGTAATATAAAAGAAATAAATAAGAGTGTAGAAAAAAAAAATAATAATGATAATAATTAAAAAAAAATATATATAAATAAGAGTCTATAAAAAAGTTACAATATATAAATATATATGAAAACATTTCATGAATTAATATATAATATAATAGATAAGGGTGTATAAAAAAATAACAATAGGGGCGAGTGCGCATGCGCGAGGCTTCCAAGATGGCCGCGATCATCTAAAGCTCCGCTGCCTCGCGGAACGACGGAACCCCTACCGCACGACACGGCTACCCTTCCGCTTCCCGAGCTATAGGGGCGGACTCCCGAAGTGTTGGGGCACATTTCTGAATGACCGGTGGACTGGCTAAACGCAATCTGGGCCCGCTGTTCGCTTCATTGGACGTGAGGGAGAAATCCAAGATGGCCACCGCAGCACAGCTCCTGTCTCAGGATCACAGATCCGCAGGCACAGTGGATTTCAGGTCAGATACAGACTTTCCTCCTCTCCACGCCACCCCAGGCAACCCCAGGGGTCTCCCCAAGGAAGCCACACCGTCCCCGGCCTCCACGGTCTCTCTGCTGGAACGCACCATCCAGGAGTTCTCCCCCTCCCCAGCGGGGACCTACAGAGTTACCCAGGCCGCCATGGCCCCCCACGAGGCTGCTCATGCAGACCCAGTCTCCCACATGGATGCCCTGTTTGGCAAATTCTCTGAACTATTAGAGAGGGGCCTCTCCCAAACTGCCTTGCAAATCACGGGGGAATTGAAAGCTGATTTTATTAACCTAGGCTCCCGGATCGAAACGATCGAACATAAAATGGAGGATACCATAGCCAGATCCATCCAAAACTCCAGGCACATTTACTCAGTACAGGAGCAATTGGACATAGCCATGGCCCGTATAGATGACCTCGAAAATAGGTCACGCAGATATAACGTCAGAATTCGCGGGCTTCCAGAATCAATAACTGATGTGTCCAAGGCGGTGCAAGACCTCATTCAACAGCTAATCCCTGACATCCCAGCTACTAAGCTTGAACTTGACCGGGTCCATAGAACCCTCGGCCCCCCTAGGAAGGATGGCACCCCGCGAGATGTTCTGGCCAAGCCACATCACTTCTCGGTGAAAGAAGAAGTTATGAAGAGAGCCAGATCCCTGCAACACGTCAATTACCAGGGCCACCAGGTTCAGATCTTTGCGGACCTCTCCCCCTCCACTATACAGAGACGGAGAGCTCTAAAACCCCTCTTGCTTGCAATGTCACAAAAAGACATAAAATACAAATGGGCATTCCCATTTGCGGTCAGGTTCACGGACAAAGGGAAGTCTTTTGCCTTCTCCACTTTCCCCGAGGGGGAAAAGCTCCTCACCAGGCTGAAAATCATTTCTCAAGAAGCTGACATGGACACTTCTAACCCTAGCCAAGGATCCAACAAACGACCCACTCCTAACAGCCCACAATCCCCGTTGTGGACCTCCGGAAGAGCCAAGAAGGTCAAGGATAATGCACCCACCTGAGCAACTTCCAGTCCCATTTTCAGACTCTCCATTTTGTGACTGACCGTCCGAGGTCCTGGAGAGGGCCGGAGGACTGCTCCCCAAACATTGAAAGTTTGGCCCTCCAACCCTTTTTGCCCTCCCCTTGCCTAGGACTTGTGCTACCCTTGTGCTACCCTTCTCCCCATTGCCTCCAATATTCCGGGACGCTATGCAGTACTTCGTCCATCTACTGGACTGCCCGTAACCCCTCATATTTTTTTACATCCCCTCGAAATGGGCCCTAAGGTTGCTTTGAGGATTTCCCAGGGGGCTGCATTCCACAGCACCCCCCCTGGATATACCATTCTACCTTATGCCTAAAGAACAGCATTCATTGTTTAGCCCCAGTGTCTTCTAGACACTATGTTTAGCCGTGCCTCAAGAAAAATTCCCTTTTTTCTGTATATTGCTGCTTATATGTTATTGCTACTTAAAGTTGATTTCACAGCTCGGGTAGTTACCCGACTAGGGGTCCCCAGTTCCGCGAGGGACCACATGTGTAACTCTCCCTCCCTCGGCCTATCCCAGGCGTCTGAGGGTCGGGACTTCTGACCTTATGGGTCGGTTGTCTTCATTGTTTTTTCTTGGGATTTCGGGGGGTGTCTCCTGCCCTGATCTCCTCTTTCTCTTCTCAGGAACCCTTTCTTTCCTTGCCCTTTCTCCCCCTCTCTCCCCCCTTGATGGTAAGCTACACCCGTTGAATGTTTACATGACACTATTTTTTTTCTCCTCAGGTTGGGCTGAGCCAACCCAGTCGACATGGTATCCTGGGAGACAACCTTGGGCCACCGATCCCAATGCCCTTACCGAGAACCCCGCTATGGATTGGGTAAGTGAGGTCGCTTTCAGATGCTGGGCTCCCCCTCTGCTCCATGGCTGATCCACAGGCTGCTAGGCTTAAGATAGCCTCCCATAACATTCAGGGTCTTAATTCCCCCATCAAACGGAGAAAAGCCCTTGATTACTACAAATCCCTGAAACTAGATATAATTCTACTTCAGGAAACCCACCTTCCTATCCGGTATAGTCCCAAGTTCCTACATGCCCACTTCCCTCAGTTCTTCTTAGCCAACGCGGAATCCAAGACCAGGGGGGTAGCCATTTTGATTGCCAAAACATGCAAATTCAATAAAAGTTTTGAAAAAGCGGATCCGGAGGGCAGGTATTTACTTGTAAAGGGCACTGTGGGGGACCAACTTTACTCCTTGGTCTCCTACTACGCCCCGAACACGGGTCAGGCCAAATTCTTCGAATCCCTGCTGCGCACCTTAGCACCTCTTTTAGAGGGAACGGTTATTGTCGGAGGGGACTCTAACGTCGCCTTTGATCAAGGACTTGATAAATCCTCCCCCTCACGTTCCCGCTTAACCAGGCCCACGAAGGCAAGCTTACGGATCGCCAAATTGTTGCACGCTCATGGGTTATCCGATGTCTGGCGGGAATTAAACCCCACAAAGAGAGACTACACTCACTTCTCAGCGCCTCACCAATCATATGCACGCATAGACCACATACTTGTCCCCTCCTCGCTCCTTCCCAGGATGCTCAAAGCCTCCATCACTGACACAGTGATCTCGGATCACTCACTGGTAATTGTGACGGCCCTGGGGGGTTCGAGTGGGAGACACCCTAGGCATTGGAGGTTAAATGAATCCCTCCTCTCGGAGCCATCACGAGTTATGGATCTCGACAAAGCATTGCAGGAATATTTCTCTATTAATGCGACTCCTGATGTCTCCCCGAAACCCTGTGGGCGGCGCACAAAGCATATATTAGGGGAAAATTCATGCAATTAGGTTCTCAAATAAAACGGGAAAGGCAATCAACCATCCTGAAGCTAGAAGAGGAATACTCTAAACTCAGAGCTCTTCACAAAAAGGACCCCCTCCGCACCCCCACCTCCATACTAGACAAGACTCGCTTAGAACTCAATCTCGCCCTCACCACGAAAGCTGAAAAATCGGTTAGGTGGTCTGGCCACAAATTTTACTCACAGGCGGACAAAATAGGCACACTCCTGGCTAATAGACTCTCCCCTAGAACCAAGCTGAGCACCCTCCCTCGGATCAGAAGCGCAGGACTCCCGCCCACGTCTAATCCGGTCACAGTTCTGAATGCCTTTCAGAACTTTTACACCTCTCTCTACAGTAGCTCCCCACCTCCCAAAGATAACCTCCTTCCAAAGTTTTTGGAGGGACTTCCCATCCCGGCCTTATCGGACGTTCACAAACAAGTTATGGAAGCCCCCTTCCAGGCAGAGGAGATACTGGAAGTCATAAAGGCTCTTAAAAAAAGCTCCGCCCCTGGACCCGACGGTCTTTCGATCCCTTACTATAAAGCCTTTGCCAACACGCTAGCCCCTCACCTGGCCAATCTCGGTAATCATAAAGCTAATGGAGACCCCCTGGATCCCCACCTTAACACGGCGTATATCACGGTCATCCCCAAACCTGGCAAGAACTTGGAAGATGTCAGCAACTACAGACCGATTTCCCTTATTAATAATGATCTCAAAATTCTCACGAAAGTTATGGCCAATAGGTTAGCCTCCTTTATCGGACGCTACGTCCACAAGGACCAAGTTGGTTTTATCCCCGGCAGACAGGGACCTGATCAAATTCGGAGGGCGATTGATATTATCTCCATTTTGCAGTCTAATTGGGAAGGGGGACCCGGACAATCTGGCTTCCTCCTTTCCTTAGATATTCAGAAGGCTTTCGACTCGGTCTCATGGCAGTACATCTTCCAGCTCTTTGACAGGTGGGGATTTGGGGCTCGCTTCCTGGGCTTATTACGGGCCTTATACTCCCAGCCGAGGGCCCAAATTCGAATGCAGGGATACCTCTCTGAGCCAATTCCCATCACCAGGGGGACCAGACAGGGGTGCCCCCTGTCCCCCCTCATATTTGCAATAGCCATTGAAACACTGGCGATCGCAGTCCGCCACAATATGGACATTGGAGGTGTCCAATGCGGTAGTCAAACGCACAAATGTGGACTCTTCGCGGACGACATACTGTTGTTCCTCACCTCCCCCCTCACAACCCTGCCCAACTTATCCCGGGTATTGGACGACTTTGCCAAGGTCTCAGGCTTGAGGGTTAATTACTCCAAGTCTGTGGCGTTGAATATTTCTCTCCCCACCCACCAAGTCCTCTCACTCAAACAATCCTTTCCGTTCCAATGGAGTGACACTGCCATCCAATACTTGGGTATCTCCCTTACACCTAAAATAGAGATGTTGTATGCCCACAATTACCCCAAATTATACAGACAGCTGGAAACTGATCTCTCCTCATGGTCTAAACACGAACTATCCTGGCTTGGCCGGATTAACTCCATAAAAATGACCCTTCTCCCCAAAATCCTCTACTATTTTCGAGCCCTGCCAATACCAGTTCGGAAGGACCACCTTTGCTCTCTGCAAAGCAAAATACTGAAATATATCTGGGGTAATAAGGGATACCGTCTACCGCAAAACACGCTCTTCCTGCACAGACGCAGGGGGGGGTTGGGTCTGCCTAACCTCCACAAATACTACCTTGCAGCTCGCCTAGCCCAACTCTCCTCGATCTACTCCAAATATGAGAAACCGGATTGGCAGTCCATAGAACGCTGTTCGGTTCCCTCCTTTACACTAGATTTTCTATTATGGTGCCCGCCCAAAGCCAGGCCGCCCATCATGTCCCCATCCCTATCTCACTCCTGCGCCCTATGGGACGGTCTTCGCAAAGAGCCTTCCCTAGTCTCCACTTTAAGACCCCTTGCTCACATGTTCCGTAATCATGACTTCCCCCCTGGTCTGAACATTGAGGCCTTCAGATGGTGGTTGGATAAGGGACTATACCGGATAGGTCACTTTTTCAATTCCAGGGGTCCGATTTCCCTGGCTTATTGTATCGAACACTTAGAGCTACCAGATACAGAGAGGTTCCGCTTCCAACAAATATCTCACTTCTTGAACTCACTTTGGAAAAACAAACCCCTTCCTCCTTCCTTTACTGAATATGAAGCCTGGTGTGGTGGGATCGGGGAGCAGAGGGGTGGTATTTCAGTGATCTACGCGGCTCTCACTTCCCCAACGGGCAAATCCCCCTATATGACGGCTTGGGAATCTGATCTCCAGACCTCTGGCAGTCTCGAAACCTGGCAGCTGGCCCTAGCCAGATCCTTTCGTGGGATCCAGAACACCTCACTAATGGAGGCTAGCATCAAATTGATAACCAGGTGGTACCTCACTCCAGTAAGGCTAGCCAAAATATATCCCACGGCTAACCCCTTATGTTTCAGGGGGTGCCAACTTCGTGGCTCCATGATCCACATCTGGTGGGAATGCCCTAGACTTCGTTCGTTCTGGACTAAAATCTTCAACTTGATTTACTTAGTCACAGGCTGCCGGGTTCCGAGAACTCCAGGGGTTGCGTTACTCAATACCCCGGTTCCTTTGATGTCTGGTAACATTCAGAAACTAACTTATTTTATCCTATTAGGAGCCAAAATTGCGATTGCCTCCGCATGGAAGCAACCCAAGCCCTCCTTCCTCGCAGTTAAGAGGAAGATATCGTGGATAATGTCCCAAGAAAAACTGTCAGGTATTCTGTCAGACACCACACCTAAATTCCGAAAGGTGTGGGACCCTTGGGCCCGTTACATGGGAATCTCTCTGCTGCCTGGGGTACCCCCAGGCTCTCCCCTAGTGACCAGACCTCACCCCTAAAGCGCCCTCTCGTACATTGAATGCGAAACATTCCCCCGCTATAACCTTCCACCCTTTCAGGACATAGCTTACCTCCCCTTACCCCTCTGTTCTCCTCTTCTCCTCCTCTTTTCTTTTCTCTGTCCTTCTAGTCGTTCTATGTTTTTGGTTTGCTCAACAGAGCTGTAATTGACAGGTTCACCATACAGTCCAATTTAATGTTGCGGTACCCACCGCAGACGGTCCTCCAACTGCTTTATCCCTCTGAGAGGGGGGGGCCTGGGAGGATACTCCCCCATCCTGGCACAGCAAGTTCCCTATTAGGGGTGTCGGGATGGGGGCTCCTGGGAGCTACCCCTGATAGTTCTACTTGGTGGGCTCTCCCGGGGGGGTCACCCTCCGTTTACCTCTTCTTCATGTAGCCCCTCGATGAGGAAGGGCATGCCGACTGTACCCTTTTGATATTGTCTGTCTTTCACTAATGTCTCCTGCTTTCATTACTTACATTGTGACAGCAGGCCCTCCCTGCTGCAGTTAGTTTATGTACTGTTATACGTATGTAAGTGCCTTTACTATAAAATAAAATATTTTGAAAGTAAAAAAATAACAATAGTTAATAAATATAAAAATAACTATAAATACAGGTGTATAAAATAGTGAATAAAAATAAATATTGATAATAGCCAAATACCCTCTGAGTGCTCTACTTCTACGTTCTTTCTATGCAAATTCAGTATCTTTTTGTTTATTGCCAATGTTATCATTTTCTTTTTGTGTGTTTATGGAAAAAAACGTAATCACGTTTCAAAAAATAAAAAAAAATAAAGGTGTCTAAACACAAAAAAAAGAAAAAGGATTAAATCTAGAAAATAAAAAAAATAAGGGTGTGTGTAAATAAAACAATCTGTCATATATAAAACAAATATAAATAAGAGTGCATAAAAATAATAAATATGATAAATAGTAAATATAGAAATAAAAATTGTGAATAAAGGGGTATAAAACAATAAATAAAAACCTTAAACATAATTGTATTTATTTATTTTATATTATATTTATGTTTTTTTTGCCAATGATAATAAAATGGTAATAAAATAATAAAAACCTTAAATATACTTTTTTATTTTCTATTATATTTATGTTTTTTTATTTATTTAATTTTTTAAATTTTTATTCTTATTATTTAGGGTGCTCTGCAATAAAAATGTAAATAAATGGGGTATAAAATAATAAATAATAATGTTAAAGATAATATTTTTTTATTTTCTGTTATATTTCTGTTTTGTTTTGTTATGTTTATTTCGATTTTTATTGTAGAGCTGCCTGAATAATTAGAGTGAAAGATATATATATATTTTGTTTTTTTAATAGGGTAAAAAAATGACAGGCTGTGTATCACTGTATTATCTGAATGCTCTAAGTCGGCTATTCACTGCTATCTTGCCAGCCCAGTACTGGTCAGTGTGATAGACATTGCCATCATCGATCAGTGGTGGACCAGGGTATAGTCGTGAGCCACAAGCAATGCTAATGCTGAATTATGGCACTAGCAGTGGTGGACCAGGGTATAGTCGTGAGCCACCAGCAATGCTAATGCTGAATTATGGCACTAGCAACGGACACCCGCGTGACTTGTCAGGGGGTGGACTAGAACTCATGGACATACGCAATCCAACAGCAGCCCGCGCCTTTGGAAGGCGGCGCGCATTGTCACACGCCACCGCTTCTGGCTGATATACCAGAGACATTTCTTTATCTAGAAGCTAGTTTCTCAGTGCCGTTAGCAGCTCAGCATTGCCATCTACAGGCATTACTGAGAATTATACCCGCACGCTGCTGAGCTGAAGAGACGCTCTCTGCTCTATGAGACCTGCGCACAAGCTGTAGCTGGCTCTGCTGATGCCTGCCTCGGAAGGACCCCGTTGTACTGTCCATAACGTCGCTTAGCAACCGCCCGTCCTTGCCAACCGGAGTGCGACCATAGTAACCCACAGACTGCAACATGGCAGAGGGAGGGGAGCCGATCGTCAGACCCAGAAGGATCTTTATTCAATCCGGGGCGTTAATATAGATAAAGTAGGCACAATTCTTTTTTCTTTATTGAGTGGCATTTAGTTCACACCAGAATGCCGGCTTGGAAGCCGCACGTTTCCTGCACCACCTTCAAAACGCACCACAGTTGCGATTTGCAGCGGGGTGTTAATGTTGCGTCATGAAATGCAGGTCGCACGCGCAGGGCACTCGCCTGCACCAGACCGCGTGCTACAGAAGTACTATGCCATCCGCTTGCTGTGCGTTTCCCTTAAAGGAGTGCATGACCTGCTTTTGGTGCAGTTCGGTGCGACTCGGTCCATTCACAATGAATAGGCTAAAATCGCACACCGCACGTGAATGGCAGAGGAACGCTCAGTACGTTGTTGTGCGATTCCGTGGTGTGGACCGGCCCTTCACTCATTTGTATGCGGAGGCCGAGCTGCAATGCCACTTCATGTGAGCTCTGGTGCATTGCGAGAAAAATGCTCCAAGTCTGCGTTTAAAAAAAAAATGAATATAAATAAGGGAGTATAAAAAAAATGCAAACAATATATATTTGTGAATACATTTAATGAATAAATATAAAAATAAATAAGGGGATATATAAACAATAATAAAATAGTTAATAAATGTAAAAATAATTATAAATAAGGGGGTATAAAATAATAAATAAGGGCGAGCGATTAATAATGCCCATACACCTCCTGGGGGCTCTACTTCTACCTGCTTTTTATGCGAATTCAGTAGCACAAGGCAGCTTTGTGGTGTGAACAGGGCACAGAGATAATAATGGTTTTCTATGGTCCTGTGTGGTGACCGGTGCTGATAAAGTGCAGAAAAATGCATCCAGTGTGAATGAGCTCTTAGGTGAGGTTGTCACTTATTTTTTTCAAGCCAAACCCGAACACTCTAGCAGCGCACAGTACGTTTTTTGTTTTTGTTTTAGGGTGCTTTCACACTGCAGCCGCCCGAGCACAGGATTCAAAACCCGGACTGTCCGGGTGAATCTCGGACAGGTGGTGACCCTACTCTTAGGCCTCAGCTATCCACACCTCTGTGTGAAGGACCGTCTTTGCCCGCATCCATTTATGTCTATTGGGACGCAGTAGCAGCATGGATATAGCCACCGGGGCCAGCTTGGCAGTCGTGCAGGGGCATGTCTCTGAACGTCTGTGCAGGCACTGCGTCCCAGTAGACATAAACCATACTGCTTGTACCCAGAGGCATAAAACACTTGGGTACCCCATGCAGGCATGGGGGGGGCCCTTAGCATAGGTACGTCTGTGTGAATGAGGCCTTTAACCTCTTGCCAACCTGCTGCAGTACCTATACTGTGGGGGATTGGCTCTTTCAGGCATGGTAAAGTACCTGTACATCGGGGCTTTCTTCCGGGTCCGCTCTCTCACGCATGCGTGCGCACCCAGAAACCCGAGCTGTCATTCACTGCAGCAAAAGCCAAGCAGTGGGTCTTAGCCAATGATTTATGGCCGGGACCCACTGATCGGCTGAGCGAATGACAGAAGAGAGCAACAACACAGAGCTCTCTACAGACGGCAGCAACGTGCCTCTTTTTTTTCTCCCTGCAAAGTAGGGAATAAAAATCAGAACATTACTTAATAAAAATCAGCACATTGTACATACAGTAACCATTGTCAGGCACACAGTTAACCTTTTGATCTAATGTTAACCCCTTTCCCAGTCAGTGTCATTAGTACAGTGACAGTGTATATTATTAGCACTGATCACTGTATTAGTGTCACTGGTGGTGTCAGCATCAGTTTGGCTGCTTTCACACCGAGGCGTTTTTTAGGTGTGTTAGCGCTAGAAATAGCCTCTAATGCCTGAAAACCTCCTCCCTATTCATTCCAGTGTGACTTTTCACACTGGGGCGGTGCGCTTGCGGGACATTCTGAAAAGTCCTGCAAGCAGCATCTTTGGGGCAGTTTGGGAGCTCTGCATACACTGCTTCCAAAACTCCCTGCCCATTGAAATGAATGGGCAGCGCTGCCAAAGCTCTGCGACATGGGCGCTTTTAACCCTTTCTTTGGCCGGCAGTGGGCTAAAATTAGCGACGCTTTACCGCTAACGCGGAGCGACTACAGTGTGAAAGTAATCTAAGTGTCAGATTGACCGTGCACTAAGGGAGTCCCACTATAAGTTGCTGCTCGCCACCATTACTAGTATAAATAAATAAATATAAACTCTAGTATATATCCCATAGATTGTAGACGCTATAGTTTTCATACAAACCAATCAATATACACTTTTTTTTATTTTTTTACCAAAAATATGTAGCAGGATGCGTTTTGGCCAAAATATAAGAAGAAATTAAATTTTTTTATTTTTTTATTGGATATGTTTTATAGCAGAAAGTAAAATATATATATATTTTTTGCTTTTTTTAATATTTTCAGTCTTTTTTCGTTTATATAATAAAAAATAAATAATGCAGTGGTGATCTAGTACCACCAAAAGAAAGCTCTATTTGTGTGAAAAAAAATATATAAATTTTGTTTGGGGACAGTGTTGCATGACTGCGAAATCGGCAGTTAAAATAACACCGTGCCATATAGCAAAAAATGGCCTGGTCATGAAGGGGGATAAATCTTCCCGGAGGTCTAGTGGTTTAGTGTATCTAGATCCAAAATCTTTTTTTTCTTTTTTTCTGGATAGAGTAGGAAGAGTTTTAACCCCTGCTAGGTTATTATTATTTGTGCACCACTGGGGAGATTTCCCTTCACTTCCTGTCCTAGAGATGCAACAGAAGGTTAAAAGTAAATCTCTAAATGTGATTGGGGTTCCTCTCTTAGATAGTTCACCCAGTAAAGGAGTCAGTACGATTGATAGTATACAGTGTCATCATTTGTAGGAGCTGGTTGTAGACATACCAGTGATGTAACTAGAAGGTGGAGGTGGAGGCGGGTGTAGTGGTATAGGTGGTGGCTGATGGACAGCAGCAGGAACAGCAGGTGGAGGAAGAGTGAGTTTTGTCAAATCAGCGGTTTCTGGAACGTTGGCGGCATCACCCTCTACTGCCCCAATTCCAGGCACCAGAGGAGGTTTTCACTCTAGAGGCCACAAAGAAGAAGAAGCGTGTGTAATTACGTGCAAACGTTCGGTTGGCGCGAGTGCGTCCACGTGTTCGTATTGGCGTGCGTCCGTTCGTACCAGGACTCGCACGCCTCTGATGGGGACACCGTGCATGATCCTTGGGACGAAGGTGAACTGCTGCTACACGGGGACGGATCTTCACATGGTGAGTTCTCTGACACCAGGAAAGGTACATCAGAATGCGGATGCCCTTTCTCGGGTCTATTGTCACTTGGCTCGTGGTGTCCAGACCCCTGGCTTGGAACAGGGTATTTCAAGGGGTTAATTGAAGAGGGCAGTTACTTCCCCTTCAGACCTGCTTATTGCCAGCTGGGCTGAAAATGTTAGAGGGGAGCTGTTTGAGTAGGAGAGAAAGAGAGACACAGCAGCATGCTGTGTGAAAGGACCCTTTGCTGTATTGCGTACCTGCTGGGGTGAGCAAAACCATATCAGAGACTGTAGCTCTGGCTAGAGCCATGTACTTTATCTATATATCAGCCTGTTGGTTAAAGAGATTGAACTTTTCCTACATCTGCACCTGTGTTACAAGACAAGTCTGTTGTTTCTTCTGTTTATTTTGCTGAATAAAGCCATTTTTACTTTACTGAACTATTTGAGCCGGCTCTTTACCCCTCCGATCGCCTACAAATGATTTATATCTATATATCTATATCTATATCTATATATATATATATATATATATATATATATATATATATATATGGCCTAAGTCTAGATGAATCACCCACACTTAAAGGGGCAGCTACACATTTTTTGTTTTCTTTTTCATACACATTATTTGAAGTGTATTGGGATAGGCTCTAGTGCATCTAATAAATTGTTTTTGATATATAACCAAATGTAATGTACTTCGGCTTCTTTCATTGTCTTTGTGTATTAGTTATACAGGCTTATCAGCGCCTCAACAGAGACAGAAAACCATTATCTCTTCTTTATTTCTACAGATATTTCCCAATTAAGACAGACACAACCATTGCCGCCACCCACATCACCACCACCCAAAGTGCCAGTCCTGTGCGCACAAAATAACTGTTTGAATGATGGAATCTGTGTTCTGGAAAACCAGCAGCCGGCATGCAGGTAAAAATGTCTTGCCTCAGTGCAGGAGTGTCAAACTCAATTTCATTGTGGGCCACATTGCATCAGCATTATAATTGCCCTTAACCACTTGAGACCCGCGCTATAGCCGAATGACGGCTACAGCGCGGATCTCCTTTGCCGGGACGACGTCTGCAGGTAAGCTGCACTTGTAAACCCAGAAGGCTTCGGGGAACAGAGGGCAGATAGGGTGACCATTTACAGCCAGGTGACTTCAAGTAATTGTAGCACCCTCTAGTGTAGAGTGCTAGGCTGTACATAGATTTCTTTTTGTAATATAGGTAAATTTAGGCTTGGCTACTCTTACCTCCCCCACTATCAAGCGGTCGGAAATTACCTGGATCTCAGTGTGTACTTGCTGGATCTCAGCACGGTGTGTCTCCTCCACTCTCTTAATGAGAGCCTCTATATCGGCTTTCGTTGGTAGAGCCTGGATTAAGCTCTTCAGATCCTCCGCTTCCGATCGTATACTACGAGGGGTGACTTCCTCGCATTCCTCTTTGCCGTTCCCGGCCTCGGTTGGGCTTTTCGTCTCCCCCCTATTCGTCCGCGCACTCGCCTCCGCTTCCGATCGTTTAGTGCGAGGGGTAGCTCCTTCGTTTTCCTCTCTGCCATTCCCAGCCTCGATTGAGCTTTTCATCTCCCCCCTGTTTGTCCGAGCGCTCACCACCTCGGGGGGCTTAGCTACGTCCGTAGTCTCCGCGATATGCCCGGCAGCTGACATCCGCCTCGGGGAGAAATACTGCTGTATAGCGGGTTGTGGGGCACTGCACCCTGCAGCTCTACGCGAGGTTTTCGTTTCTCTCTGTCTAGGCGCGCTCATTCCGGGATCCTCAGGTGCAAATCACCTATGACTGGCGGTTCAGCTAGGAGCACAGACTCTGCACGCCCTCACTCAGCCATGCTCAGACCACACCCCCCTAAGCAACAGATTTGAAGGAAAAATGGAGAGAGTGGAAAGGGAGAGCAAAGAGCAGGGTGAGACGTTGGTGAAGATGCAGCTTCAGATCGAGGAACTTGAAGATCGTAGTCGTCGCTGCAACTTGAGGCTCCGAGGAGTCCCGGAAGTCGCTGAGCAGGAGGACTTGCAGGAGAAGGTAATGAGCATTTTTCACATGATTTTAGAGGGTAATGTCCCGCCTAACATGGATTTGGACAGAGTACACAGGGCGCTAGGGCCTAAATCAGCAGACCCGCAAAGGCCCAGGGACATAATTTGCCGCCTCCATAGATACGCGCATAAGGAGACTTTGCTGAGGAAGGCATGGTTGGCTGGCAATATTGAGATAGAGGGATCAGTAGTGAAGCTCCTACCTGACTTATCCCGGGCCACACTACAGCGCAGAGCACAGTTGCGTGCTGTCTTGGACTGTGTACGGCGGGAGGGACATGCATACAGATGGAAATACCCTCTTGCTGTGGTAATAAGAAAAGGAACATCTACATGCACACTGAGACTATACAGCGATCTTCCAAAA
The DNA here is from genome assembly GCF_037356315.1 of Lithobates pipiens. Taxonomy (NCBI): domain Eukaryota; kingdom Metazoa; phylum Chordata; class Amphibia; order Anura; family Ranidae; genus Lithobates; species Lithobates pipiens. Next base: position 196,411,110 of record NW_027507764.1, read on the forward strand.
TGATTTGCCTTTATAGGTGTGGAGCCGTTTATGGTGCCGAACTGGAGACTCCCACTCTCTCAGCTACAGAGAAAAAAACCAGAAAGCACAGGAGGGAAAGAGAGGGAGTGGGAAAGATGAGAAAGACATATTACAGCACAATGAGACTTGTGTTAGAAATTAAGCTAAATTAACTCATATCCCTGAACCTATCCTTTTTTTTTGTTTCTTTTGTGCGCCTGTTGGGGCTTTTTCCCTTCTCTGTTTCCTTTTTTTCGTAGCCTCATCCCATAGGTTTTCAACTTGTCTAATTAATTCCCTCCATGATGATTTAAGAAGTATGGGAGGAGAGAGATATGCTCTTAATTTCTTTTTTTGGATTAGGATGAATGGAGATAATGAGGGATGAGGTGGGGGCAGCGGGTGGGTGGGGGGGGGTCGGGGGGGGGGACGGGGGGGGGGATACAGGTGGAGAGTCCAAGATAAATACACAAATAAGATTAGGTAATTATAATAAAGGGGGGGGGGGTTCAGGTCCCTGGGGGGGATTCACATGACCGAGGTTCCTAGAAGAGGTGGTCACTTAGGAGAGTAATATAATTTACTATTATAATTTACTAGGGATAAAGAGGGGGAAAATGGGATGATAGGGGTTGCAGTGGTTTCTTCTTTTTTTTTTTAGAAGTGTTGGGAGGAGGGGGGGATTTAATATAATACATAATATTTTTTTTTCTTTGTTTTTTTCTTGTTTTTTGGGGGGGGAGGGAGTAATGGATGTGGAGGGTCAGTAAATATATATGGGAATGATGGTGCACAGGGGATGGTTTAGACTTGTGAGGGTTGAGAGGGTGGGATAAGGAGGGATATTGGGGGAGAGTATATAGAATTAGGACACAAGAAACTGTTGGTTTCTTTTTTTTTTTTTTGGTCAATCACTAATCACCAATATTAGTAACTTTTAATATCACCACTAACAAAATAAAGCACATAGCTAGGGACCTGGGGGAAACGGAGGGTTTACGGATTGGGACCAGACCCCCCTACCTGAACTTAAGGATTAATAAAATAACTTTATAAGATGTGGCCTCCGGCCCCCCCCCTCTCTTTCTCCCTTTCTCCTTCTCCCCACCTTGCCTCCCCTCCCCCCTTTGAGGAGGAAAGGGAGAGAGGGAAAGGAAAAAGGGGAGGAAAAAGGGAAGGGAAAAGGGAAAGAAAAAAAAAGAAAAGAAAATTTTTTTTTTTTTTTTTTTTGGGATGAGGAGTGTAAGGTATTATATTGTATTGTTGCTTTATTGTATTATGGTACGGTTTTTTTTTTTTTTTTTTGGAACAAGGTCAATACACAATATGGCTCTTGGAGGAAGGAAGAGAGAAACGGAGAGGAGACATGGAAAATAGGAAAGGGGGGGGGATTGATATAAATTATATATACAGGAGAGGCTTAAGCTTTGGATAAATATAGAGATGGGTACATGTATGAATTTACAAACACAGGTGCAGCTGTGAATGTGTGTCTCCATACATGTATATGCAAGGGTATAGGTGTATATATGTAAAAGTATATACGTAGATGTGAATGGACAGACATAATTAACTTTGCCTCTACTATGGCTTCTGTCTCCTTTTTTTTTTTTTTTTTTAACCCCCCCTCTCTTAAAAGAGCCATGTTGGAGTAGACACAATCTATGTGGAGAAGTAACAGGTGACAGTAGAAAACATGATATTATAAAAGACTGGCGGAGGGCACGGGGGAAGCTCGCCCAGGAGCAGCCAGGCACAACCACAAAACCCCATTAGGTAAACACTCATAATCCGGAGGGTCCGGAAATTGAGTGGGTAAAAGCAGTAGAGCTTTGAGATTCGTGGGGAGACCGTTGGTAAACGGCCAACCCAGGGATTGGTAGTGGGGGAGGGAGGGAGGGAGTAGCAGATTGGACGGGAGGGAGGGGGGCGGGAGGGGGTAGGGTTAGAGGGGGTTCTCCCCCCCCCCTTTTTTTTTTTTTTTTTTTGTTTGTTTGCACCTTTACTTGTCTCTGCCTCTTTCCCCAAGGAGATATGGAAACTTTAAAAATAATGTCCCTGAATGTAAAGGGACTGAACGTCCCGGAAAAAAGACGAATGTTACTTCATGATTTAAAGAGATTGAAGATAGATGTAGCGTTTATTCAAGAAACACATTTCAGAGAAAATAATTTCTCTCTGCTGAGGTCTACGGGGTATCCAATGGTTTACCATGCGCTTAACCCGATTTCCAAAACTAAGGGAGTCACCATTATGATATCAAAAACAGTAGCATGGAATCATAGGGATTCTATGATAGATGCAAAGGGAAGGTATCTGTTTGTAAAGGGGACTATAGGAGGGGTAGGAGTTACATTAGCAACATATTATGCCCCCAATATACAACAAGACCTCTTTTTTAACCACTTTCAGACCGGACCATTTTGCTGGTAAATGACCAGAGGTCTTTTTACACTTTGGCACTGCGCTGCTTTAACTGGTAATTGCGCGGTCATGCAATGTTGTACCCAAACAAAATTTGCGTCCTTTTCTTCCCACAAATAGAGCTTTCTTTTGATGGTATTTGATTGCCTCTGCGATTTTTATTTTTTGCGATATAAACGTAAAAAGACCGCAAATTTTGAAAAAAAATGATATTTTCTACTTTTTGTTATTAGAAAAATCCAATAAACTCAATTTTAGTCATACATTTAGGCCAAAATGTATTCAGCCACATGTCTTTGGTAAAAAAAAAGTCAATAATTGTATATTTATTGGTTTGCGCAAAAGTTGTCACATCTACAAACTAAGGTACGTTTTCTGGAATTTACGCAGCTTTTAGTTTACGACTGCCTATCTCATTTCTTGAGGTGCTAAAATGGCAGGGCAGTACAAAACCCCCCCAAATGACCCCATTTTGGAAAGTAGACCCCCTAAGGAAATTGATAAGAGGCATGTTGAGCCCATTGAATATTTTATTTTTTTGCCTCAAGCGATTGAATAATGACAAAAAAAAAAATTTTTTTTTTTTTTACACAAAGTTGTCACTAAATGATATATTGCTCACACATGCTATGGGCGTATGTGAAATGACACCCCAAAATAAATTCTGCTGCTTCTCCTGAGTACGGGGATACGACATATGTGGGACTTTTTGGGAGCCTAGCCGCGTACGGGGCCCCGAAAACCAAGCACCGCCTTCAGGCTTTCTAAGGGCGTAATTTTTTGATTTCACTCCTCACTACCTATTACAGTTTTGAAGGCCATAAAATGCCAAGATGGCACAAAACCCCCACAAATGACCCCATTTTAGAAAGTAGACACCCCAAGCTATTTGCTGAGAGGCATGTTGAGTCCATGGAATATTTTATATTTTGCCACAAGTTGCGGGAAAATTACAAACTTTTTTTTTTTTTTTTTTTTTTTCACAAAGTTGTCACTAAATGATATATTGCTCACGCATGCCATGGGCATATGTGAAATGACACCCCAAAATAAATTCTGCTGCTTCTCCTGAGTATGGGGATACCACATATGTGGGACTTTTTGGGAGCCTAGCCGCGTACGGGGCCCCGAAAACCAAGCACCGCCTTCAGGCTTTCTAAGGGCGTTACAGTTTTGAAGGCCATAAAATGCCAAGATGGCACAAACCCCCCCCCAAATGACCCCATTTTGGAAAGTAGACACCCCTAAATTTAGGGGTACACTAGTGAGACTAGGTAATAAATGGCGGGTGCCCTGAAACTATAAAAAAATAACTAACCAACCAGCGTCACCTGTAACAGTTATATGGTGATCACTGGTGAAAGGGTTAACTAGGGGGCAATTAGGGGGCTTTATGCGGTAGTATATGGGGGTCCCTGGCGCTATAAAAAGCTGCAGCGAACCTAAATACCTACCTGCCTAACTAGCGTCACCTGTGACACTAATACAGCGATCAGAAAAACGATCGCTTATTAGGCTGGGTTCACACTGGAGCGATGCGGGAACGCCACGAATGCGCGGCGGGTTCCCGCATCGCATGCCTCCCGGCGGCAGTTCACACTGCCCTATGCGAACTGCTGGGAGTGTCAGTGAAATGTTACTGACACCCCCAGATCAGTTCGCATATCGCAGTGCGATCTGCAAACTCGGATCGCATGGTGTGAACACCCATGCGATCCGATTCTGCTGCGGGCCAAAAAAAGGGTCCCGTGCGAATTTGCGGCGGGTGCGGCGGGTGCGGCGAATGGCTGAACTCGAATCGCACAGAGATCGGATGTGATTTGCACTGCAGTGCGGTGCGAATCACATCCGTTCTCATAAACCGCTGCAATGTGAACCCAGCCTTAGTGACACTGGCGACGGGGGGTGATCACGGGGTTAAACCTTTATTGGGGGGGTTAGGGGGGTACCTTAGAACTAAAGGGGGCTAACCCTAACTGCCCTAACAGTTATTAGTCACAAATGACACCCGCCGGGTGATCAGGGGGTTAAACCTTTATTAGGTAATAAATGGCGGGTGCCCTGAAACTATAAAAAAATAACTAACCAACCAGCGTCACCTGTAACAGTTATATGGTGATCACTGGTGAAAGGGTTAACTAGGGGGCAATCAGGGGGCTTTATGCGGTAGTATATGGGGGTCCCTGGCGCTATAAAAAGCTGCGGCGAACCTAAATACCTACCTGCCTAACTAGCGTCACCTGTGACACTAATACGGCGATCAGAAAAATGATCGCTTATTAGGCTGGGTTCACACTGGAGCGATGCGGAAACGCCGCAAATCCGCGGCGGGTTCCCGCATCGCATGCCTCCCGGCGGCAGTTCACACTGCCCTATGCGAACTGCTGGGAGTGTCAGTGAAATGTTACTGACACCCCCAGATCAGTTCGCATATCGCAGTGCGATCTGCAAACTCGGATCGCATGGTGTGAACACCCATGCGATCCGATTCTGCTGCGGGCCAAAAAAAGGGTCCCGTGCGAATTTGCGGCGGGTGCGGCGGGTGTGGCGGGTGCGGCGGGTGCGGCGAATGGCTGAACTCGAATCGCACAGAGATCGGATGTGATTTGCACTGCAGTGCGGTGCGAATCACATTCGTTCTCATAAACCGCTGCAATGTGAACCCAGCCTTAGTGACACTGGCGACGGGGGGTGATCACGGGGTTAAACCTTTATTGGGGGGGTTAGGGGGGTACATTAGAACTAAAGGGGGCTAACTCTAACTGCCCTAACAGTCATTACAGTCACAAATGACACCAATGCAAAAAAAAAAAAAAAAAAAAAAAAAATGACATTGGTGTCACTGTGACTGGGGGGCAGGGGTAATTGGGGGGGTGATCGGGGGGTAAAGGGGGGGTGTGAGTGTGCCTGGCATGTTCTACTGTGTGTGTGAGTGTTGGTGCAACTTACTGATCCGCTCTCCTCCGTGTCGGAACGAAAAATACCGACACGGAGGAGAGAATACATCACTTCCTCTCCTGTGTTTACATTACAGGAGAGGAAGTGATGTCACCGGGGATTTCTATTCGTCGGGAGCGATCGCGAGGGGGTGGCCATGAATGAATGGCCGTCCCCTCGTCCGGGATCGCTCCCGTACGAATACCGACCGCCGCAGGCACCGGGCGGGGGCCCGATCGGGCCCCCGACCCGCGGGAGGCAAGGGACGTACATGTATGCCCGTGCCATTGTACCGACGAAAATAATTTCTCTCTGCTGAGGTCTACGGGGTATCCAACGGTTTACCATGCGCTTAACCCGATTTCCAAAACTAAGGGAGTCACCATTATGATATCAAAAACAGTAGCATGGAATCATAGGGATTCTATGATAGATGCAAAGGGAAGGTATCTGTTTGTAAAGGGGACTATAGGAGGGGTAGGAGTTACATTAGCAACATATTATGCCCCAATATACAACAAGACCTCTTTTTTAAAGAGATACTTGACAAACTTATGGAATTCGAAGAAGGACAGTTGATTATGGGGGGAGACCTTAATACCCCATTAATCCCCAGTGAAGACACCTCATCAGGGACATCGTCAGTGACACCTAAAATAAGAAAGAGGATAGCCCAGGCAATAACAGAAACAAAACTGGTAGATATATGGCGATTATTACACCCCAAGGAAAGAGATTACTCTTTTTTCTCCAATCCGCATAGAGTGTATTCACGGATAGATATGTTTTTTATTCGGCATAAACAATTATCCTCAGTTAAGGAAGCCACTATTGGTCTAATTACCTGGTCAGATCATGCCCCAATTTTTTTTAAATATAATTTAACGGGGAAAAAACATTTAACCTCTAGGATGTGGAAACTCAATGAGAGCCTCCTTCAGGATCCTTTAGTCCTGGAGGATGTCAGAAAGGAGATAAAATTCTTCTTTCAGGAGAACGAAGGCCCAGAAAGTTCCTTGGGAACAATCGGGGAAACGCACAAGGCAGTAATCAGAGGAGTATTGATTAAGCATGGAGCAAGGATTAAGAAGGAAAGAGAAACAAAGTTAACAGAATTATTAGTAAAAATGCAACATCTAGAAGCCCAACATAAACATGCCCAGAACTTAGAAGTTGAACAAGAATTAATAAGCACACGTAGGCAAGTTACAGATCTGCTACAGTACAGAGCTAAAATGGCAATTCAGATAGGACGTAAGTGTAGCTATGAATCCGGCAATAAATGCGGAAAACAACTAGCGAGAGCATTACGGGAAATACAATCCAAGACATACATACCTATAATTAGAAAAAAAGGTGGGGAGGAAGAACGAGTGCCAGAACAGATTGCTGGTGTGTTTGGCGATTTCTACTCCTCATTGTATAATCTGAATTTGAGGGCATCAGATCAAGCTAAGATAAATGAATACATAAGATCAAGCGAAATGCCGACTCTGACAAGTACTGCACAAGAGGAGATGGAATCCCCAATCACACTAGAAGAAGTACAAAACACGATAAAACAGATAAAAAGTGGGAAAGCACCTGGTCCAGATGGACTAACAGCCCAATATTATAAGACGCTTATGCCGGAATTATGTCCATATATGGTTAAACTGTTTAATGAAATAGGAGACATATCGACTTTCCACTCAGATACACTTAAAGCTACAATCACAGTGATACAGAAAGAAGGTAAAGACCCGAAACAATGTGGAAGCTATAGGCCAATATCTTTACTGAACGCAGATTTGAAAATATTTAGCAAATTATTAGCCTTGAGGATACAACAGTATTTGCCCTCTTTGATTCATCAAGACCAAGTGGGATTTGTCCCAACAAGAGAATCAAGGGACAATACTATTAAGGCCTTAAACCTAATACATACAGTCATCTCTACCGATACCCCCTGTATATTTCTGGGAACAGATGCAGAAAAGGCTTTTGATCGGGTGGGGTGGGGGTTCATGTTCTCGGTACTCCGACATATAAAGCTAGGAGGGAAAATGATGGGCTGGATAACAAGCTTGTATGAAAAACCTACAGCTCAAGTAAGAGTAAATGGAGTGGTATCTACATCTTTCCCAATAACAAATGGGACCAGACAGGGATGTCCACTGTCCTCTCTGTTATTTGTGTTGACCCTTGAACCACTTCTATGCAGAGTAAGGCTCAACAGGGATATCCAAGGAATAACCATAGGAGAAACCCATAATAAAGTCGCAGCATATGCAGATGATATGCTTTTTACAGTGACGAATCCGATAATCTCGCTCCCAAATCTATGTAAGGAAATCGAGACATATAGTACATTATCCCACTTTAAAATAAACTGCTCCAAGTCAGAAGCCTTAATGATAGCAGTCCCAGATAAAATGACGAGACTAATAAAATTAAATTATAAATTTAATTGGACGAACTATGGCTTGAAATACTTGGGAATAACGATCGCAACAAACTTCAATAAGATATATGAATTAAATTTTGTATCAGTATTGAAGATGGTATGAGGATGCCTGGAGAGATGGCACAGGGGAATACATTCCTGGTTTGGAAGAAATAATATAATCAAGATGAATATTTTGCCAAAACTCCTGTACCTCCTCCAGGCAATCCCAATGTTAATACCAAGAAATTTCTTTAGAACTATACAAACATTATTTATGAAATTTATTTGGGCAGACAAACAACCAAGGATACGGAGGACATTAGCAACACCAGACATATACAAATATTACCATGCAATACATCTAGGTAGATTACTAGACTGGTGTCGACATGGAGATCAGAAAATATGGGTAAAATTAGAGCAAGCACAATGTAGGGAGCTACTACATAGAGCACCTTGGTGCTACAGAAATTTGACCTCAGATACGAAGCTACACCCTACAATAGGACCCACATTACAGATATGCTACCATCTCTTAGCTAAGAATAAGATATCGACACAGAACTCCCCTCTAGTCCCTATATTGGGTAACCCCCGATTTATACCAGGCATACAGAAAGGACCTTTTGATAAGTTGATTAAAAAAGGAATATATCAAGCTTCGCATTTCGTGAAAAAAGGTAAATGGCCAACAATGCAGGAGATGATAGATAGAAAAGGCCCTTTTCAATTAGATTTCTGGCAGGCGGCACAATTAGGACATTTTCTAAAAACAGAGATAGTGCCAGAGTTACTAGAGCGAGACTATATGCCATTTGAGAAACTCTGTATGGAAAAGGAACCAATTACGCATGCAATCTCGAAAATGTACGCGTTACTGATTAAACCCGTAGAAAATTTTCAGGTACCCTTCTTTAGGAAGTGGGAAATAGACCTAGGAAGGACTTTTTCTGAGGAGCAGAAGAAAAATATGATACAATCAATTTTTAAAACAGCAACATGCACAAAACTACAGGAAACTAATTATAAAATTATCGCACAGTGGTATAGAACACCAGAAAAACTTCAAAAATATTTCCCTCATATATCAAATAAGTGTTGGAGGTGCCAGAAAGAAGTGGGAAATTTTTTACATATATTTTGGTCATGTCCAAAAATTAAGAAATACTGGAAAGAGGTACGAGAGATCGCTCAAAAATTCAGTGAAGTAGAAATACGGGAGGACCCAGCAGTATTCCTCCTGAACTTGTCAGAGACCTCAGGAAATATAGGTGGGAATTCCATCCTGTGTCACTTGGTAAATACAGCCAAGTCATGTATAACACTTAGGTGGAAACAAATACAACCCCCCAGTGTGAGCATGTGGTTGAAGAAAGTTGAGGAGGTGAACAGGATGGAAGACCTAATATGGACAGCCAGGAAAAGAAGGAAAACTTACTTGGAAATATGGACACCATGGAACCTCTATATCTCCTTGGAGGAGGGAAGGAGACAGATTGATGCGATTTAAGGGGGAGGAGGGGGAGATATAGGGGAAGGAGATGAGAACTCCCCCCCTTTTTTTTGGCTTGGTCCCCCCCCTTTTTTTTTTTTCGGGGGGGGGGGGAGAAAAATAGGGGGGAAAATATCAGGGGGGGAAGATGAGAAATAAGAGGATAACAATATAACTCTGGCCTGATTGGGAACAGTACCAACCTAGGACCAGACATGGGGTATGTGGGACTGAGAGTGAAGTCTCTATGATATTGCCCCGATATATTATATAGATTACCATTAACCTAGCCTGCTCTCTCTTTGGATTTATACATTACATTATAAAGGGAATAAGAGGCTAAGGGAATAGAATGAATTGTTATGCTCTTTTTGTTTATTATGTATGAATATGGAAACACGATGTATGACTCTTAGATTGTTTATGTAAAATTATATTCTTGTTTACTTGAGGGAAAAAAAAAAAATGGAAAGGGAAAAAAATAAATAAATAAAGAAATTGAAAAAAAAAAATTTAGGCTTGGCTGGGAGCCAAGTCTGTGTTTAATCTGGGCCGGGGTGAGTGATCTAGGGAGGATGGAGGACTCATAAGGCAACACCTCTGGTGCCTCCCCTTGCTTGCTGGAGCCTTGGTGAGGCTTCCGGAGGAATGGAATGAAGGCTGGGAGGAGCTGCCTGGAATGTTAAGGAGGGCCCTGGCTGGTCCTCATCAAGTGGGCTGATAGGGGGTGGGCCCCTCTTGAATACTCAGTCAGGCCAGCAGGGGCAGTGCAGAGTTTGGGTGGAAGCTGGAGATAGTGTTGAGGAGGCTGTCAGTGGCCCTTGAGGGTAGCCACCCCCTAGTCTGTCCTGTCCAGAGGCACGGGAGCAAGAATGAGGACAACAGGAGCCAGCTAGCACATCTGATGCCGCGTACACACGATCAAACAATCGGGTGGAAAAGTCCGGCAAACTCAAGTCCGCCGGACAATCCCCCCGTGTGTAGCCTCCGGCATACTTTTTTGACCCGAAAGTACGGCGGACTTAGAAAGTAGTTTTGCACTCCAATCTTCCCGCCGGACTCGCATTTCGGCGGTGTGTATGCCAGTCCGCCGTAGTTTTGAAATGAACTGACTTTTCCCGCCCGGAGAAAAGTCCGCTCATTTGAGCGGGTCTCCAGGTAGGCGGGGCCCGCGAAGGAGACGTCGCTGGCCCCGCCACCTGGTATGGACTTAAAGGGGAACCCCAACGCCAAAAAAAATCGGCGTGGGGGTCCCCCCAGGTCCACATCAGAACCTTGTCCGAGCACGCTACCCGGCCAGCCAGGAAAGGGGGGGCGAGCGAGCGCCCCCCCCCTCCTGAGCCGTACCAGGCCGCGTGCCCTCAACATGGGGGGGTGCCCCCGAAGTCGAAAGAAGAGGCCGTCGGCGAGGAAGAAAGCCGGGCTCCTTCGCTAGTAAAAGAGCTAGAAGAAGATAGCGGAGGAGTCCGGCGAGAAGACTCCCCGAAGACGGAAGATCCCGGAGCTGTGCAATAAACTATTTTATCTTATGTGTTGTTTTTTTTGTACTTTATTACACAGGTGAATGGGTAGGGGTACATTGTACCCCTTACTCATTCACATAGGGTGGGGGGGGGGCTGGTATCTGGGGGCCCCCTTAATAAAGGGGGCTCCCGGATTCTGATAAGCCCCCCGCCCGCAGACCCCGACAACCAACGGCCAGGGTTGATGGGAAGAGGCCCTTGTCCTTATCAACATGGGGACAAGGTGCTTTGGGGTGGGGGGGCGCACGCCCCCCCTTCCCCAAGGCACCCCTCCATGTTGAGGGCACGCGGCCTGGTACGGCTCAGGAGGGGGGGCCGCTCGCTCGCCCCCCTTTCCTGGCCGGCCAGGTAGCATGCTCGAACAAGAGTCTGATGTGGACCTGGGGGGACCCCCACGCCGATTTTTTTCGGAGTTGGGGTTCCCCTTTAAGTCCATACCAGGTGGCGGGGCCAGCGATGTCTCCTTCGCGGGCCCCGCCTACCTGGAGAAGCGCTCGAAATGAGCGGACTTTCCTCCGTGTGTGTGGGCGAGTCCGTTCATTTCAAAAGTAGGGCGGATAGTACGGCGGACTTAGTACGCCGTATTAGTCCACTGAAAAAGTGCCATGTGTGGGCAAGTAGCTCATTCGGAAAGTCCGACGGACAGTCTGGCGGGAAGTCCGCCAGACTAAGTCCGTAGGATAGTTCGCTACGTGTGTACGCGGCATGAGATATCTCCAGGGAGAACACAGCTGTGTGGCTGGTGAGTGTGGCAGTCTGAGAGGACTGTAGGAAGTAGCCAGGAGGGCTAGTGAAAGGGGCAGCTGTAGCCAGGTGGGCTGGCAGTGCCTGAAGAGGTGGTGCTGGGATCAGTAGTTACAGGTATGTAGCAGGACACTGGACTTTTTCTCTACGCACCAAAGGGGCCCGCAGTCCCTGCCTGTAAAGGGCTTTTGCTTGATCTGGCTGAGTGCCTTGCCACATTCATCAAACAGTGTTCCGGCTGGGTCTGAGTTGTTCCTGCAAGCAAGTGATGTACTGGAGGATGAGTGTATACAGAGAGTGAATATATTTGAGTGTCCCTGAAGAGACTTTGTTCCAGTCAAGTGAGCATTCCATAATAACCCTATCCCTATTCAAGTTTATTAACCCCTAATAAAAAAAATAAAACGTTTCCAATTTCAAGCGAGCCTGTAGAAATTTGGTGTGCCTGGCTGTGCAGGACCCCTAGTCACCAGCGGCTCCTACGGGGGCTGCCCTACATAATGCAATGGTTGTTTGATGTATAAAGGGTGTTGTGAACCTGTCACATGAAATAAACTACTAATTAAGGTGACACTGCTGAATCAAGATGCTATATCAGACACATGGGAATTACATTGTCTTATGTCTTCAACTGACACCTATACCTTCATTGGGAGAAAAAATAATGAAGCACGGCCTTTGTGTAATTTGAATCTGAAATCCAAAGTAAGGGATTCAGAATCTGCAAATATCAAATGCAATACAAATGAACCCAGAACGTAGGATGCTACAAGCCCAAAACACAAAGATGTAAATATCACCTAAAATATAGTGTACATTCCTCACTTTCCTACCTGGCACTTTTACCCTCTTCCTAACCAGGAAAATTTTCAGCTTTCAGCACTGTCACACTTTGAATGACAATTGCGCAGTCACGCAACGCTGTATCCAAATTACATTTTGTATTTTTTTTACACACAAATAGAGCTTTCCTTTGGTGATATTTAATTACCACTGAGTTTTTTATTTTTTGTTAAATATACAAAAATAAACATTTTTCATAGTTTGTTATAAAATTTAGCAAACATGTAATCTTTCTCCCTTTACTGATGTGCGCTGATGAGGTGGCACTGATCAGGCGGCACTGATAGGTGGCACTGACCGGTGGCACTGATGAGGCTACACTGATAGGCGCCACTGATGGGCACTGATAGTCAACTCTAATGGGCACTGATGGGTGGCACTGATGGGCTCTAATAGGTGGCACTGATGGGCTCTAATAGGTGGCACCGATAGGTGGCACTGATTGGCAGCACTGATGGGCACTGATTGGCAGCACTGGTGACCACTGATTGGGAGCACTGGTGGGCACTATTGGGACTGCACTGATAGTCAGGGCACTGATAATCAGTGCCCTGATTATCAGTGCCGATGTGCTTTTAGCCATTTATCAGCTCTCTTTTTCTCTCCTCATGCTGTCAGCATGAGAAAAGGAAAGCTGATAACCGTCTTGTGCTTACTTCTGCGATCAACTTTCATTGGACACAGCTGATTACGTGGTAAAGGGCTGCTGTGATTGGCCCCTTCCCCAGATCTGTGATCAGCTGAGTCCACAGGAGGTGCACAGACAGCAGGATTACGGGAGGACATCCATGTACGCCCTCCCGGCAAATTAAGCCTGCGCTGTAGCCGTCTTTCGGCTATAGGGCGGGAAGGTGTTAAACATATATATTTTTTTTAAAAAAAGTACATAAATAGATCAACTTCCATGTCCAGTTTCAATATTTTATTATAATGTATATAGCATGCAAGAAAAATGACACATAATTAAAAACCATGGTATTGACTATAAAAAATAGAATACATCTCACATAAAGCAATCATGGCATTCAAGGTAATTCCTCCTCTAGGGTGGTAATAAATATATGATTTAATGTTATAAAAAAAAAAAGGATACAAAGGGGCACAGAAAGGCTTATTTACAGTAAGAGCTGTGGAATAGACTCCCTAAAAACTAGTTCTGGCCAGCTCAGTAGATACCTGGTTGCCTCCTGGGGGAATTTACTGGAGCAAATTGCACCATGCCCGTAGGGCTTTTTTTTTTTTGATCTTCCTTTGGGTCAACTGTGGGTTAAAGATTCTGTATTTTGTGTTTTTTTTATTCTGTTGGTTGAACTAGATTGACATTTTGTTTTTTTTTCACCCTGACTAACTTGGCAGCTAACTAAGGTCTTCATTCTCTACCTTTGTGGCTGCAGTATAGTAGCAGCCTCCTCTCTCCCTTTAACTCTGCAAAGTGGCAGTGGGTACCAGGCCTGGAGTGCACTGACTTTCAGCACCTGGTTCTGCAGGAAGATGGAGTGAAGTTGGGAGGAAAGAGATGTGGAGCAAGTTGGCAGAGCTTCCCATCAATGAGGACTCGGAGCCCCAGGTGAATGAAGACTGCTGAGCTGAGGGTCTCCCTCTGGCCTCTTGGGTTATATGGGAGCTCTTAGATTAGTATTATGGCATTAGGGGTATGTGGCGCATGTATCACAAGGCATGGTGCTGTGTGTATTGGGGTGCATAGGGCAGCATATATTATTTATGATACTGAAAGAACTATAAACGGCTCACTGTGATGTAATATTTCATTACAGCTTTATTTGCTTAATGTTACAGTACACTATACACTCTGGAGTGGCATTGACACTTTTGGATTATTTGGAAACAATTCTCCTTTAAATCCTAGTTCCACCTTAAACTATTTCACGTGCCCCTTGAAAAATATTTAAACCTTGTTTGCATTACTTTCTATACTGAATATGCATATCTGGGTATATCACAGATTAATAAATACACTTTTTACAGGTGTAAAACATCTGGAGACCGGTGGTATGTGGGAAACAGATGTGAAAAGGAGATCCGGAACAAAGGCACCGTGTGGACCATGTCTTCCTTATGTGCACTACTCTCTCTTTTTATGCTTACTCTTGTGAATGTAGTATGACATCCAATCAATGTGGGCTGTTATATTAAAATAAATAACATTTAAAGTGAAATTCCAAACACAAATGTTTGCTTGTTTGTTTTTGTTTTCTATAGAATAGAGTTACCACCTCTATCAGATTTTTACTGCTGACTGTGCCACCTTTGGAGAAATGCCCCCTCATTTCCTGTTTTGTCACTGGGACAGGAAATGGAGATACATCTGTCCAACAAAGCCACTAATAAATCATAAAAAACACTTGTTTTTTTGGAAAGTGCTATAGGATTGGAACCTCTGTGTCACTAGAACAGGAATCTCCAAACTATGGCCCTCCAGCTGTTGCAGAACTACACATCTCATGAGGCATTGTAAAACTCTGACAATCACAAACATGGCTAGGCATGATGGCAATTGAAGTTCCTGAACAACTGGAGGGCCATAGTTTGGAGACCCCTGCACTAGAAGATGGTGAGAGGGGAGATATCTTTAACAACCATACAGACAACAATAAATCACGACAGAGGTTCTTCTTCTAACCCACTTTGCCCTCAACTGAAAAAAAAAAAAGGATTTTGGCTGAAGTCTATGCTTTAATAAATACTACATTACCATGGTTCATTATTTCAGTAAATCGGTAAATTTGATTGCATTTGTAATATACTTTGTTCATTTCACTTTTTTTTAGCCCAGCAAAATCCACAAACCTGATGCATAAGGACTGACTATTAAAATATCTTCCTGGTAGCCTGGACTAAAGGCCATCTCCATATATTTTTCTTTTGATAACAATAGTCCAGTTTTGAGAGTTATTAGTGTGACCTTTTTAGGCATGATCATTGGTCTATAAATTTTTATATATTTTTGTAATAAAATATTTTGTTTTTAAATTTTTACATTGTACACAGTTGAAGGTAAATCTAAAGGAAATTGAAAAAGAAAACTGTATAATGTATGGACAACTTGAATCGGTAGTAGTAAACCGTAGTAAACCGCATCCAAAACACATCCGTTTTCAGGCAAGTATTCCCAAGAAAAGGATTTTCCTTGTAAGCCCTCCAGCATCATTCCGTCACCGTTGAAGGCGTTTCCATCTTCACCCAGTCCTCTTTCCAGGTTCACAGGCTTCAGCTATCTGATTGGCCATGCCAGTAATGATGTCACTCCCGCACATACGGATGGGAGTCGCTATTTATGGTACAACACTGAAGGGACAGCATGGGTATGCCGTTCCTTCAGCGCGCATTTGCAGGTGACGTCTCTGGCTGCATCTAAAGTAAATATCTCCTAAAGGTGTAGGAGATATTTACTGTACCTGTAGGTAAGCCTTATTATAGGGCAGAGACTTTGGTTTGTACACAGTGGAATGTGATATTCTTTTACTTGTGGCAAAGGTTTGCTTTATTACACAGAAGGAATTTCATATATTTTGTATGGTTCACTATATGTTCATAATTATTCACTTAATCTGGTGGTAGACTGTTTAATATTAGTAGGTTAATATTAGCACAATTATTAATTTAAAACATTTTATTTTTGCGTAGCAGTTCACATATATATAATTGCAGCTATATTATTTAGTTATCTTTTTAATATTTATTTCTCACATATTGTAATATTTATTCACATCAGCGCTTTAGTATATTTTTACACATTAATTTCATCAACACACCTACAAGGGAACAAAAAAACTAACAGTAAACAGTCACAAAGTCAAGCAAATTTTTACAGTACAGCAACATAAATGCAAGTACTTTTGGACCTGAACCCCACCAGGCATCTCAAACAGAATATCGCACTTGTAAAAAAGAGAACCAGAACCTTTGGAAGAGTATGTCTGATAATAAATTTGGCAGTACCTCCAGAGGCGGCTCTCTAATTATGCAAAGTAGGCGGTGGCCTAAGGCCTCGCCCTCCTAGGGTCCTCGCTCCTGCCTACTTTGCCTAAAGAGCCTCCTCTAGCTATCATCATACATCAGTCCCAGGTGCCTCCTCATTCAGAGCAGAGGCGGCTCTCTAATTAGGCAAAGTAGGCGGTGGCCTAAGGCCTCGCCCACCTAGGGGCCTCGCTCCCGCCTACTTTGCCTAAAGAGCCGCCTTTAGCTATCATCAAACATCAGTCCCAGGTGCCTCCTTGTTCAGAGCAGAGGCGGCTCTCTAATTAGGCAAAGTAGGCGGTGGCCTAAGGCCTCGCCCTCCTAGGGGCCTCGCTCCCGCCTACTTTGCCTAAAGAGCCGCCTCTCGCTATCATCATACATCAGTCCCAGGTGCCTCCTCGTTCAGAGTACAGTCAGCCCGCCTCCTCTCTTCTCTGTAACACCCCGCCCCACTCCTGTCAAGAAAACTTCACTGGAAGTGGAACTGCAGTGCAGGTGTCCTTCCAGTCAGAACACCAGCAGACACATAGAAACCTTCAACTGGCCTGCCCCAACATCAAATCCTGTCCGTCCTTTCTTGTGCAAAGGCAGGGCACAGCTAGCATCTCAGCACAGGATCACCGAGTCTACCCTCCTTCCAGGGCGGGGCTTCCCTGATGGAGACGGAGCCAATTCAGCCTGTGTGTGCACTGTGCAGCCGATGGACTGAACTATGAGGGGACAGAGCCTTGCTATATGTGAGGTAAATGTGACTAGGGGGTGCATGTCACTATGTCACTGGGGGGGTGGTACATGTGACTGGAGGGGGGGTGGTACAGTGGTGTCAGTGTGCTCTGTCTCAGAACTGGTGTCAATGTGCTTTGCCTCAGCGATGGTGTCAGTGTGCTCTCAGCATTCGTGTCAGTGTGCTCAGCGCTGGTGTCAGTGTGCTCTCAGAGTTGGTGTCAGTGTGCTCTCAGCGTTCGTGTCAGTGTGCTCAGCGCTGGTGTCAGTGTGCTCTCAGAGTTGGTGTCAGTGTGCTCTCAGCGTTGGTGTCAGTGTGCTCTCAGCGTTGGTGTCAGTGTGCTCAGCGTTGGTGTCAGTGTGCTCTCAGCGTTGGTGTCAGTGTGCTCTTAGCGTTGGTGTCAGTGTGCTCTCAGCGTTGGTGTCAGTGTGCTCTATCTCAGTACTGGTGTCAGTGTGCTCTGTCAGCCCTGGTGTCAGTGTACTCTATCTCAGCCCTGGTGTCAGTGTGCTCTGTCTCAGTGTTGGTGTCAGTGTGCTCTCAGTGCTGGTGTCAGTGTGCTCAGCGCTGGTGTCAGTGTGCTCTATCTCAGCGCTGGTGTCAGTGTGCTCTATCTCAGCGCTGGTGTCAGTGTGCTCTATCTCAGACCTGGTGTCGGTGTGCTCTCAGCGCTGGTGTCAGTGTACTCAGCGCTGGTGTCAGTGTACTCAGCGCCGGTGTCAGTGTGCTCTATCTCAGACCTGGTGTCAGGGTGCTCTGTGTCAGCCCTGGTGTCAGTGTGCTCTATCTCAGAACTGGTGTCAGTGTGCTCTGTGTCAGAACTGGTGTCAGTGTGCTCTGTGTCAGAGCTGGTGTCAGTGTACTCTGTGTCAGCCCTGGTGTCAGCGTGCTCTGCCTCAGCGATGGTGTCAGTGTGCTCTGCCTCAGCCCTGGTGTCCGTGTGCTCTGCCTCAGAGCTGGTGTCAGTGTGCTCTCAGAGTTGGGGTCAGTGTGCTCTCAGAGTTGGTGTCAGTGTGCTTAGCACTGGTGTCAGTGTGCTCAGCGCTGGTGTCAGTGTGCTCAGCGCTGGTGTCAGTGTGCTCTATCTCAGTACTGGTGTCAGTGTGCTCTGTCAGCCCTGGTGTCAGTGTGCTCTGCCTCAGCGTTGGTGTCAGTGTGCTCTGCCTCAGCGTTGGTGTCAGTGTGCTCTGCCTCAGTGTTGGTGTCAGTGTGCTCTCAGCGTTGGTGTCAGTGTGCTCTCAGCGCTGGTGTTGGTGTCAGTGTGCTCAGCGCTGGTGTCAGTGTGCTCTATCTCAGTGCTGGTGTCAGTGTGCTCAGCGCTGGTGTCAGTGTGCTCTATCTCAGTGCTGGTGTCAGTGTGCTCAGCGCTGGTGCCAGTGTGCTCTGTCTCAGTACTGGTGTCAGTGTGCTCTCAGCGCTGGTGTCAGTGTGCTCTCAGCGCTGGTGTCAGTGTGCTCTATCTCAGCGCTGATGTCAGTGTGCTCTCAGCGCTGATGTCAGTGTGCTCTATCTCAGCGCTGGTGTCAGTGTGCTCTCAGCACTGGTGTGATTGAGCACATTGACACCAGTACTCTTAATATATGCAATTCATTTTTTTTTCTTGAATTATTTTTTCCCCCCATTATAGATGTGAATGGGGCCTCATGTCTCGTTATGCCTAAGGCTTCACAAAGCCTAGAGCCACCTCTGGTAGGTTGGCAACACTGATCCCAAAGCCCGGCAACTGCGGCTGGATGCCACCATCTTGAATGTGAAGTCAGCAGCCCCAGTAGACGTAGAGCTGTCATTCAGTTGATTCTCTACACTACAGTATTCTCTGCATTCCTCTTTCGGCTGCCATATAGTACTAGGGATACAGTATTTTCTTTTAAAGAATAACCTTTACTGGACAGTGCTGACCAATCAGAATCCACCTAGCCCATACTGTGAGTGCTGGAGGAGAAGAGTGAAAGACAGGATTTCAAATCCCTGGACCGGTAAAGCATTATCCCGATGCCCGACAGCGGGTAATCGTGGAACCCTGGTACAACGGGACTGGGGAGGGGGCCCAGTGTACAGTAAGTTCACCTTACAGATTTTCTGTAAAGGTGAACAAACCCTCTAAAGGAGAGTATTGCAGCAAAAGTGGTTTATATTTAAAGTGATATTAAAGGCTTGCTTTTTTTTTTTTTTAAATAACAAACGTGCTATACTTACCTGCTCTGTGTAGTTATTTGGCACGGAGCAGCTCGGATCCTTCTCTTCTTGGGTCCCATGTCGGTGCTCTTGGCCCCTCCCTTCTGCCAAGAGCCCCCAGAGCGAGCAGCTTGCAGTAGGGGGACCCGGGGCACAGCTCAGCGTGGCCATTCACACAGAGAGTTGCTGCTAATGGTGGGTGTGGTCAGGTTGTGCTTACAGTGGGAGGAGCTTACAGTGGTATGGTTAGACCCTTTATGACCAAGGTCAAAACAAAAATAATAGATATAAAAAGTTTCACTGCCACAAACAGAGAGCAGGCAGGCTCTTTATTGCAGAAGAGACATGCAATGCACATGTGCAGCTCAGCTTACACCTCTGGCCTGGTCTCTGTGTGCTGGAATGACTGATTCCTGTGCATGCGCAGGAGTGATGTCATACTACGCTGACCCATGAAGAAGACTGAAGACCGCCACACAGCTGAAGATGCTGGCACCATTGAGGGACGTTGTCACTGAAGCAAAGGTAAGTTTAGTTCTGTAAAGTCCTTATAAAGTCTGGAAATCTTTTACCTTAATGCATTCCCTGCATTAAGCTAAAAAGTGTCCCAGTGTTTGTATCGCCCAATCACCCCGTTCTATACTTACCTATGTCCTCTCTCAATCCAGCGCTGTGCCCGTCTGCAGTGGCGCTCTCCTCTCCCTCTCTCTGCTCACAGAGGCAGCAGAAGGAACCATTGACTCCTGCCAATCGAATCCTGTGAGCAGAGGGCAGGCAGCGGGGCTGAGCCACGCTGTGTGGGCCAAAAGACATGCACATATAGTATCCCCCTTAATGCAGACCCCCACAGTAAAGACACCCCCCTTAGTGCAGACCCCCCATCAGTATAGAATCCCCCTCAGTGCAGACCCCCATCAGTATAGTATCCCCCTTAGTGCAGACCCCACAATCAGTATAGAATCCCCCTTAGTGCAGACCCCCCATCAGTATAGAATCCCCCCTTAGTGCAGACCCCCCATCAGTATGGAATCCCCCTTAGTGTAGACCCCCCATCAGTATAGAATCTCCCTTAGTGCAGACCCCTACAGTATAGACACCCCCTTAGTGCAGACCCCCATCAGTATAGACACCCCCCTTAATACAGACCCCCCATCAGTATAGACACCCCCCTTAGTGCAAACCCCTGCAGTATAGACACCCCCAATTAGTGCAGACCCCCCCATCAGTATAGAATCCCCCTTAGTACAGACCTCCCAATCAGACCTCCACTGCAGGTGTGGGCATCATCCCGGTATAACCCCCGGAAGCTGAGTAGGCACATCTGCGTACACTCGGCGGGAAGGGGTTAAATAAAAAACGGTGTCACTTTTATTCCTATAACAAGGAATGTAAACATCCCTTATAATAGAAAAAAAGCATGACAGGACCTCCTAAATATGAGATCTGGGGGTCAAAAAGACCTCACATCTCATATTTACACTAAAATGCAATAAAAAAACTAAACAAATTTTGTCATTAAAATTTTTTTTTAAATGTCCCTTTTAGAGCTATGGGCGGAAGTGACGTTTTTAAGTCTCTTCTGCCCTGCAATGTTATTTGAGATGGGTGGCGGCCATCTTCCCCTCACTCATCTCCATACTTAGCAAGGGGCAACATCCGATCGCCTCCGCCGCTGCCGACGGCTCCGCTAAGCAGCGGAGGGCACTGGAGCATGGCTGGGGGGGCCCCTCTCCCACCACCGATAGAAGTGATCTTGTGGCGAATCCGCCGCAGAGACCACTCTTATCGGAAACCGGACCCGCTGAAGAAGAGGATACCGGGGTTATGGCAGCTAGCTGCTTCCATAACAACCATATTCCTCTTCAAAGTTAGGACGTATATGGGCGCGCTGCGGTCTGGAAGGGGTTAGAATGGACAGAACTGTACGGTGCTGCCAGACGTCGTGGTTTTGCGTACCTGAAAACATTCCGCGCTTTCCTATGTGTGGGGGGACATTAAGAGGTGATGGTGCGCCATGTGCATCTTCTAAAGGGCAGCACATATTTCCTGCGGGTTGGGGAACGTGTGCGATTAGCGTGTGTTTCCCATCCCGCATATGTGTGATTCTAGTCTTAGTAGTTCATTTTTTATTTTTTTGTTGTAAACTCAGCTTCTTCGCTGGTCTTCTGGTCTCCAGCGCCGCCATCTTGACTCTGGGAAGCCGGCTGTGACTTCCTGCTGTTCCACAGATGGCACCCCACCGCTCATGTGCGAGATCTTGGCACCCCAGATGTTTTGGAACTACATTTCCCATGATGCTCAACTACACTGCAGAGTGGCTGAGCATCATGGGAAATGTAGTTCCAAAATATCTGGAGTGCCAAGGTTCGCCATCACTTTCCTAGGGCATGAGACTTGTCCCAGGAGGCTGCGGGAGGGGGGGAGCCGAACCTCGGTTTTTCTCACCTAGGGGGGAGAAGCAGAAGTGGGATCGGGTACCTGTCAGAAAAAGGAACCCACTCCAAAAAAAAAAAGTTGCTATAGCGGTAGAGGAGGGGGGAGGAGGATGGGCAGAACTTCACTTTTTAATCACAAATCTACAAATATTTGTAAATCTATAGCAAAAGGTCGCCCAGTATTGGGATGGCAGGGATCACCTATGCACTCAAAACATCTCACTGATGCTTTGGCAGTCTGATTGGCACCAGTTTGGTTCCTTATTCTGTCAGTAATTCCTCTGATAAATGTCACTCACAGGCACTTCACTAGAGCTGATCATCAGCATCAACCTTCTGCTTTACACATTCAGGATGGCAAACTGCAGGCTCAGAGCTCTGAGCAGAGCGACCTCGTGTGGTGAATATGCACCATCACATGTGAACTGAAGATGCTTTATCTATCTTTCACCAGAAGGGGTCAGTGCTGCTCATATTCTTTATTGTTTAACTAGTTGCTGACCGCCGGCCGTCAAATGACGGCCAGGCGGCGCACCTATTGTGGCGGGAGGCCGTCATATGACGGCCTCCCGTTTAAACAGGGAATGCGCGCGATCGTGCGCGCGCATCCCTTTTTTTTCGGTGGCGGCGTGTCACGGAGACACCGCTCGCCACCGAAGGGGGTGAACAGCCATTCGTTATGGCTGTTTACCACGTGATCGGCCGTGATGAAGTCACGGCCGATCACAGATGGTCACACCCCGAACGTGCACGGCGCATGCGCGCGATCGCGAGCGCGCTGCGCGTGCACGTCGGTGCCGGCGTGTTCCCCGGGAACACTACTCGTCACCGACGCTGGTAAACAGCCATTGGCCGGCTGTTTACCCACGTGATCGGCTGTGAGCCTTTCACAGCCGATCACAAAAATGTAAACAAACTGCGGTAACGGGATTTTACCGGGTTCTCCTCCTCACACACCGATCGTGTGTGAGGAGGAGATTGCGGTAACATCTCGTTACCGCATACAGTGTACACCAATCATACTGATTGCCCCCCCCCCCGATAAAGAGGACCTGTCACCACCCCTCATAGTACCTGTCAATCACAGTCCATCAGAGTACCTGTCACAGTCCATCAGAGTATTTGAGTACCTGTCACAGCACATCAGAGTACCTGAGTACCTGTCACAGCCCATCAGAGTACCCGAGTACCTGTCACAGCCCATCAGAGTACCTGTCAGCCCATCAGAGTACCCGAGTACCTGTCACAGCCCATCTGAGTACCCGAGTACCTGTCACAGTTCATCTGAGTACCCGAGTACCTGTCACAGCCCATCAGAGTACCCGAGTACCTGTCACGGCCCATCAGAGTACCCGAGTACCTGTCACGGCCCATCAGAGTACCCGAGTACCTGTCACGGCACATCAGAGTACCCGAGTACCTGTCACGGCACATCAGAGTACCCGAGTACCTGTCACGGCACATCAGAGTACCCGAGTACCTGTCACGGCACATCAGGGTACCCGAGTACCTGTCACGGCCCATCAGGGTACCCGAGTACCTGTCACGGCCCATCAGGGTACCCGAGTACCTGTCACGGCCCATCAGGGTACCCGAGTACCTGTCACGGCCCATCAGGGTACCCGAGTACCTGTCACGGCCCATCAGGGTACCCGAGTACCTGTCACGGCCCATCAGGGTACCCGAGTACCTGTCACAGTCCATTAGAGTACCGAGTACCTGTCACAGTCCATTAGAGTACCGAGTACCTGTCACAGTCCATCAGGGTACCCGAGTACCTGTCACAGTCCATTAGAGTACCGAGTACCTGTCACAGTCCATTAGAGTACCCGAGTACCTGTCACAGTCCATTAGAGTACCGAGTACCTGTCACAGTCCATTAGAGTACCGAGTACCTGTCACAGTCCATCAGGGTACCCAAGTACCTGTCACAGCCCATCTGAGTACCCGAGTACCTGTCACAGTCCATCTGTGTACCAGAGTACCTGTCACAGTCCATCTGAGTACCCGAGTACCTGTCACAGTCCATATGAGTACCTGTCACCGCCCTTCAGAGTACCCAAATACCAGTCACCAAACCATCAGAGTACCTGTCACCAGGCCATCAGAGTACCCGAGTACCTGTCACCAGGCCATCAGAGTACCCGAGTACCTGTCACCAGGCCATCAGAGTACCCGAGTACCTGTCACCAGGCCATCAGAGTACCCGAGTACCTGTCACCAGGCCATCAGAGTACCCGAGTACCTGTCACCAGGCCATCAGAGTACCCGAGTACCTGCCACCAGGCCATCAGAGTACCCGAGTACCTGTCACCAGACCATCAGAGTACCCGAGTACCTGTCACCAGACCATCAGAGTACCCGAGTACCTGTCACCAGACCATCAGAGTACCCGAGTACCTGTCACCAGGCCATCAGAGTACCCGAGTACCTGTCACCAGGCCATCAGAGTACCTATCTCCAGCCCATGTCTCATAGAATATACATTGGGGTGTTTGCTTTCCAAAATGGGGTCATTTTGTGGGTAATTTCACTGTCCTGGTGGTCCAGGACCTTCAAAAGTGTGATGGGTAGGAATGAAATGAGATGTGTCATTTATGCTCCTAGAACGCCTGAACGTACTACTTCAATGTTCGGCCTCTCTATGTGGCCAGGTTGTGTAAAAGTCCTACACATGTGGTATCGCCATACTCGGGAGGAGTAGCAGAATGTATTTTGGGGTGTAATTTTTGCTATATACATGCTATGTGTTAGAAATATCTTATAAATTGACAATTTTGTGTAAAAAAAAATGCGTTAAAATTTTTTTCCACATATTCCAAAAACTTCTGGAAAAAAATTAACCGTTCAAAAGACTCATTATGCCTCACAGATTATACGTTGGGGTGTTTGCTTTCCAAAATGGGGTAATTTTATGGGAAATTCCATTGTCCTGGTACTCCAGGGCCTTCAAAAGTGTAATAGGTGGTTGAGAAATTTTTGCTCGTAGAACGTCTGAAGGTACTACATCAATGTTAGTGCTCTGTATGTGGCTAGGCTGTGTAAAAGTCCTACACATGTGGTATCGCCGTACTCGGGAAGAGTAGCAGAATGTATTTTGGGGTGTAATTTGTTGTATGCATATGCTGTGTGTGAGAAATAACCTGATAATATGACAATTTAGTAAAAAAAAATAAAAAAAAAAAATAAAAAATCTTCATTTTGCAAAGAATTGTGGGAAAAAATGACAACTTAAAAAAACTCACCTGGCTACTTACTTAATACCTTGGGATGTCTACTTTGTAAAAAGGGGTCATTTGGGGGGTATTTGTACTTTCCTGACTTGTTAGGGCCGGTTCACACAGCAGGCGAGGCGAGGCGACTCCGACTTGCCTCGCCGCGACCTGCCGCGGCCTCAGCGGCGACTTGCAAATGACTTCTGTATAGAAGTCAATGCAAGTCGCCCCGAGGTCGCCCAAAAGTACTACAGGAACCTTTTTTCTGAGTCGGAGCGACTCGAGTCGCTCCTCTCAGAACGGTTCCATTGTACAGAACGGGGGCGACTTGCGAGAGCGAGGCGAGGCGAGTCGTGTCGCCTCGCATCGCCCGCTGTGTGAACCGGCTCTTAGTGTCTCAAGAAATGAGGTACACCTGATGTACTGAAGGCCTGATCAGAAGTGATCAATTTTCAGTGATTGGCACCATAGTTTGTAGACTCTATAACTTTCACAAAGACCAAATAATATATACTAATGTGGGTTATTTTTACCAAAGATATGTAGCAGTATAAATTTTGGCCAAAATTTATGAAGAAAAATTACTAATTAGCAAAAATTTATGACAGAAACGAAGAAAAAGGCATTTTTTTCACAAAATTTACGTTTTATTTTATTTATAGCACAAAAAATAAAAAACCCACTAGTGATTAAATACCACTAAAAGAAAGCTCTATTTGTGTGGAAAAAAGGACGCAAGTTTCATATGGATACAGTGTAGGATGACTGAGTAATTGTCATTCAAACTGTGAGAGCGCTGAAAGCTGAAAATTGGTCTGGTCAGGAAGGGGGTGTAACTGCACGGTACTGAGGTGGTTAAAAGTATTACTGATTAAAAAAAAAAATAATAATAAAAAAAAAAACTCCATACAAATAATTATTGAGTTTCTCCCTTATAAATAAGTGCAATTATTACAACACAATTATTACAACACATTTTTACATATATTATGCTCCAATCAATCTTTTAAAAATCTGCAATGCAATGTTACAAATAATTATCCTATAAATGCGATGAAATCAAACAGAAAAGATTGTGAATATGTGATGAAAAAAAGGGTTAAATTAAATATGAACAAAGAAAAGTAATATAAAAGAAATAAATAAGAGTGTAGAAAAAAATAATAATAATGATAATAATTAAAAAAATATATATATAAATAAGAGTCTATAAAAAAGTTACAATATATAAATATATATGAAAACATTTCATGAATTAATATATAATATAATAGATAAGGGTGTATAAAAAAATAACAATAGTTAATAAATATAAAAATAACTATAAATACAGGTGTATAAAATAGTGAATAAAAATAAATATTGATAATAGCCAAATACCCTCTGAGTGCTCTACTTCTACGTTCTTTCTATGCAAATTCAGTATCTTTTTGTTTATTGCCAATGTTATCATTTTCTTTTTGTGTGTTTATGGAAAAAAACTTAATCACGTTTCAAAAAATAAAAAAAAATAAAGGTGTCTAAACACAAAAAAAAGAAAAAGGATTAAATCTAGAAAATAAAAAAAATAAGGGTGTGTGTAAATAAAACAATCTGTCATATATAAAACAAATATAAATAAGAGTGCATAAAAATAATAAATATGATAAATAGTAAATATAGAAATAAAAATTGTGAATAAAGGGGTATAAAACAATAAATAAAAACCTTAAACATAATTGTATTTATTTATTTTATATTATATTTATGTTTTTTTTGCCAATGATAATAAAATGGTAATAAAATAATAAAAACCTTAAATATACTTTTTTATTTTCTATTATATTTATGTTTTTTTATTTATTTAATTTTTTAAATTTTTATTCTTATTATTTAGGGTGCTCTGCAATAAAATTGTAAATAAATGGGGTATAAAATAATAAATAATAATGTTAAAGATAATATTTTTTTATTTTCTGTTATATTTCTGTTTTGTTTTGTTATGTTTATTTCGATTTTTATTGTAGAGCTGCCTGAATAATTAGAGTGAAAGATATATATATATATTTTGTTTTTTTAATAGGGTAAAAAAATGACAGGCTGTGTATCACTGTATTATCTGAATGCTCTAAGTCGGCTATTCACTGCTATCTTGCCAGCCCAGTACTGGTCAGTGTGATAGACATTGCCATCATCGATCAGTGGTGGACCAGGGTATAGTCGTGAGCCACCAGCAATGCTAATGCTGAATTATGGCACTAGCAGTGGTGGACCAGGGTATAGTCGTGAGCCACCAGCAATGCTAATGCTGAATTATGGCACTAGCAACGGACACCCGCGTGACTTGTCAGGGGGTGGACTAGAACTCATGGACATACGCAATCCAACAGCAGCCCGCGCCTTTGGAAGGCGGTGCGCATTGTCACACGCCACCGCTCCTGGCTGATATACCAGAGACATTTCTTTATCTAGAAGCTAGTTTCTCAGTGCCGTTAGCAGCTCAGCATTGCCATCTACAGGCATTACTGAGAATTATACCCGCACGCTGCTGAGCTGAAGAGACGCTCTCTGCTCTATGAGACCTGCGCACAAGCTGTAGCTGGCTTTGCTGATGCCTGCCTCGGAAGGACCCCGTTGTACTGTCCATAACGTCGCTTAGCAACCACCCGTCCTTGCCAACCGGAGTGCGACCATAGTAACCCACAGACTGCAACATGGCAGAGGGAGGGGAGCCGATCGTCAGACCCAGAAGGATCTTTATTCAATCCGGGGCGTTAATATAGATAAAGTAGGCACAATTCTTTTTTCTTTATTGAGTGGCATTTAGTTCACACCAGAATGCCGGCTTGGAAGCCACACGTTTCCTGCACCACCTTCAAAACGCACCACAGTTGCGATTTGCAGCGGGGTGTTAATGTTGCGTCATGAAATGCAGGTCGCACGCGCAGGGCACTCGCCTGCACCAGACCGCGTGCTACAGAAGTACTATGCCATCCGCTTGCTGTGCGTTTCCCTTAAAGGAGTGCATGACCTGCTTTTGGTGCAGTTCGGTGCGACTCGGTCCATTCACAATGAATAGGCTAAAATCGCACACCGCACGTGAATGGCAGAGGAACGCTCAGTACGTTGTTGTGCGATTCCGTGGTGTGGACCGGCCCTTCACTCATTTGTATGCGGAGGCCGAGCTGCAATGCCACTTCATGTGAGCTCTGGTGCATTGCGAGAAAAATGCTCCAAGTCTGCGTTTAAAAAAAAAATGAATATAAATAAGGGAGTATAAAAAAAATGCAAACAATATATATTTGTGAATACATTTAATGAATAAATATAAAAATAAATAAGGGGATATATAAACAATAATAAAATAGTTAATAAATGTAAAAATAATTATAAATAAGGGGGTAGAAAAAAAATAAGGGCGAGCGATTAATAATGCCCATACACCTCCTGGGGGCTCTACTTCTACCTGCTTTTTATGCGAATTCAGTAGCACAAGGCAGCTTTGTGGTGTGAACAGGGCACAGAGATAATAATGGTTTTCTATGGTCCTGTGTGGTGACCGGTGCTGATAAAGTGCAGAAAAATGCATCCAGTGTGAATAAGCTCTTAGGTGAGGTTGTCACTTATTTTTTTCAAGCCAAACCCGAACACTCTAGCAGCGCACAGTACGTTTTTTGTTTTTGTTTTAGGGTGCTTTCACACTGCAGCCGCCCGAGCACAGGATTCAAAACCCGGACTGTCCGGGTGAATCTCGGACAGGTGGTGACCCTACTCTTAGGCCTCAGCTATCCACACCTCTGTGTGAAGGACCGTCTTTGCCCGCATCCATTTATGTCTATTGGGACGCAGTAGCAGCATGGATATAGCCACCGGGGCCAGCTTGGCAGTCGTGCAGGGGCATGTCTCTGAACGTCTGTGCAGGCACTGCGTCCCAGTAGACATAAACCATACTGCTTGTACCCAGAGGCATAAAACACTTGGGTACCCCATGCAGGCATGGGGGGGGGCCCTTAGCATAGGTACGTCTGTGTGAATGAGGCCTTTAACCTCTTGCCAACCTGCTGCAGTACCTATACTGTGGGGGATTGGCTCTTTCAGGCATGGTAAAGTACCTGTACATCGGGGCTTTCTTCCGGGTCCGCTCTCTCACGCATGCATGCGCACCCAGAAACCCGAGCTGTCATTCACTGCAGCAAAAGCCAAGCAGTGGGTCTTAGCCAATGATTTATGGCCGGGACCCACTGATCGGCTGAGCGAATGACAGAAGAGAGCAACAACACAGAGCTCTCTACAGACGGCAGCAACGTGCCGCTTTTTTTCTCCCTGCAAAGTAGGGAATAAAAATCAGAACATTACTTAATAAAAATCAGCACATTGTACATACAGTAACCATTGTCAGGCACACAGTTAACCTTTTGATCTAATGTTAACCCCTTTCCCAGTCAGTGTCATTAGTACAGTGACAGTGTATATTATTAGCACTGATCACTGTATTAGTGTCACTGGTGGTGTCAGCATCAGTTTGGCTGCTTTCACACCGAGGCGTTTTTTAGGTGTGTTAGCCCTAGAAATAGCCTCTAATGCCTGAAAACCTCCTCCCTATTCATTCCAGTGTGACTTTTCACACTGGGGCGGTGCGCTTGCGGGACATTCTGAAAAGTCCTGCAAGCAGCATCTTTGGGGCAGTTTGGGAGCTCTGCATACACTGCTTCCAAAACTCCCTGCCCAT
The DNA here is from genome assembly GCF_037356315.1 of Lithobates pipiens. NCBI lineage: Eukaryota > Metazoa > Chordata > Amphibia > Anura > Ranidae > Lithobates > Lithobates pipiens. Next base: position 196,440,736 of record NW_027507764.1, read on the forward strand.
TGAAATGAATGGGCAGCGCTGCCAAAGCTCTGCGACATGGGCGCTTTTAACCCTTTCTTTGGCCGGCAGTGGGCTAAAATTAGCGACGCTTTACCGCTAACGCGGAGCGACTACAGTGTGAAAGTAATCTAAGTGTCAGATTGACCGTGCACTAAGGGAGTCCCACTATAAGTTGCTGATCGCCACCATTACTAGTATAAATAAATAAATATAAACTCTAGTATATATCCCATAGATTGTAGACGCTATAGTTTTCATACAAACCAATCAATATACACTTTTTTTTATTTTTTTACCAAAAATATGTAGCAGGATGCGTTTTGGCCAAAATATAAGAAGAAATTAATTTTTTTTATTTTTTTATTGGATATGTTTTATAGCAGAAAGTAAAATATATATATATTTTTTGCTTTTTTTAATATTTTCAGTCTTTTTTCGTTTATATAATAAAAAATAAATAATGCAGTGGTGATCTAGTACCACCAAAAGAAAGCTCTATTTGTGTGAAAAAAAAATATATAAATTTTGTTTGGGGACAGTGTTGCATGACTGCGAAATCGGCAGTTAAAATAACACCGTGCCATATAGCAAAAAATGGCCTGGTCATGAAGGGGGATAAATCTTCCCGGAGGTCTAGTGGTTTAGTGTATCTAGATCCAAAATCTTTTTTTTCTTTTTTTCTGGATAGAGTAGGAAGAGTTTTAACCCCTGCTAGGTTATTATTATTTGTGCACCACTGGGGAGATTTCCCTTCACTTCCTGTCCTAGAGATGCAACAGAAGGTTAAAAGTAAATCTCTAAATGTGATTGGGGTTCTTCTCTTAGATAGTTCACCCAGTAAAGGAGTCAGTACGATTGATAGTATACAGTGTCATCATTTGTAGGAGCTGGTTGTAGACATACCAGTGATGTAACTAGAAGGTGGAGGTGGAGGCGGGTGTAGTGGTATAGGTGGTGGCTGATGGACAGCAGCAGGAACAGCAGGTGGAGGAAGAGTGAGTTTTGTCAAATCAGCGGTTTCTGGAACGTTGGCGGCATCACCCTCTACTGCCCCAATTCCAGGCACCAGAGGAGGTTTTCACTCTAGAGGCCACAAAGAAGAAGAAGCGTGTGTAATTACGTGCAAACGTTCGGTTGGCGCGAGTGCGTCCACGTGTTCGTATTGGCGTGCGTCCGTTCGTACCAGGACTCGCACGCCTCTGATGGGGACACTGTGCATGATCCTTGGGACGAAGGTGAACTGCTGCTACACGGGGACGGATCTTCACATGGTGAGTTCTCTGACACCAGGAAAGGTACATCAGAATGCGGATGCCCTTTCTCGGGTCTATTGTCACTTGGCTCGTGGTGTCCAGACCCCTGGCTTGGAACAGGGTATTTCAAGGGGTTAATTGAAGAGGGCAGTTACTTCCCCTTCAGACCTGCTTATTGCCAGCTGGGCTGAAAATGTTAGAGGGGAGCTGTTTGAGTAGGAGAGAAAGAGAGACACAGCAGCATGCTGTGTGAAAGGATCCTTTGCTGTATTGCGTACCTGCTGGGGTGAGCAAAACCATATCAGAGACTGTAGCTCTGGCTAGAGCCATGTACTTTATCTATATATCAGCCTGTTGGTTAAAGAGATTGAACTTTTCCTACATCTGCACCTGTGTTACAAGACAAGTCTGTTGTTTCTTCTGTTTATTTTGCTGAATAAAGCCATTTTTACTTTACTGAACTATTTGAGCCGGTGTCTTGTGAAATAGGGTCCTCCATCAGATGCTGTCCCCTGCGTACTGCGCATGCGCAGTACACAGGAGCACAGATTCCGAAAATTGCCGAGGACGAACGGCGCCTGCGCCGTGAGTCCAGGTTCTATCCCCACTATCCAAGTGGACATAGAGTTAGAATAAAAAAGAGCCGAGCGCAGCGAGGCCGAGCCCGAAGCGTGGCGAGCGAAGCTCGCCCGCGAGGGGCCCTCTAAAATTCTAAACCCTATGTCCGCTTGGATAGTGGGGCTACCTCCTCCACTCACGGCGCAGGCGCCGTTCAGCTTCGGAGATTTTCCGAAGCTTCGTCTGCTCCGTACTGCGCATGCGCAGTACGGAACGGACACATATGGATGGCCGGACTCTATTAGGCAGAACACCGGCTCTTTACCCCTCCGATCGCCTACAAATGATTTATATCTATATATCTATATATCTATATATCTATATATCTATATATATATATATATATATCTATATATCTATATATATATATATATATATATATATATATATATATATATATATATGGCCTAAGTCTAGATGAATCACCCACACTTAAAGGGGCAGCTACACATTTTTTGTTTTCTTTTTCATACACATTATTTGAAGTGTATTGGGATAGGCTCTAGTGCATCTAATAAATTGTTTTTGATATATAACCAAATGTAATGTACTTCGGCTTCTTTCATTGTCTTTGTGTATTAGTTATACAGGCTTATCAGCGCCTCAACAGAGACAGAAAACCATTATCTCTTCTTTATTTCTACAGATATTTCCCAATTAAGACAGACACAACCATTGCCGCCACCCACATCACCACCACCCAAAGTGCCAGTCCTGTGCGCACAAAATAACTGTTTGAATGATGGAATCTGTGTTCTGGAAAACCAGCAGCCGGCATGCAGGTAAAAATGTCTTGCCTCAGTGCAGGAGTGTCAAACTCAATTTCATTGTGGGCCACATTGCATCAGCATTATAATTGCCCTTAACCACTTGAGACCCGCGCTATAGCCGAATGACGGCTACAGCGCGGATCTCCTTTGCCGGGACGACGTCTGCAGGTAAGCTGCACTTGTAAACCCAGAAGGCTTCGGGGAACAGAGGGCAGATAGGGTGACCATTTACAGCCAGGTGACTTCAAGTAATTGTAGCACCCTCTAGTGTAGAGTGCTAGGCTGTACATAGATTTCTTTTTGTAATATAGGTAAATTTAGGCTTGGCTACTCTTACCTCCCCCACTATCAAGCGGTCGGAAATTACCTGGATCTCAGTGTGTACTTGCTGGATCTCAGCACGGTGTGTCTCCTCCACTCTCTTAATGAGAGCCTCTATATCGGCTTTCGTTGGTAGAGCCTGGATTAAGCTCTTCAGATCCTCCGCTTCCGATCGTATACTACGAGGGGTGACTTCCTCGCATTCCTCTTTGCCGTTCCCGGCCTCGGTTGGGCTTTTCGTCTCCCCCCTATTCGTCCGCGCACTCGCCTCCGCTTCCGATCGTTTAGTGCGAGGGGTAGCTCCTTCGTTTTCCTCCCTGCCATTCCCAGCCTCGATTGAGCTTTTCATCTCCCCCCTGTTTGTCCGAGCGCTCACCACCTCGGGGGGCTTAGCTACATCCGTAGTCTCCGCGATATGCCCGGCAGCTGACATCCGCCTCGGGGAGAAATACTGCTGTATAGCGGGTTGTGGGGCACTGCACCCTGCAGCTCTACGCGAGGTTTTCGTTTCTCTCTGTCTAGGCGCGCTCATTCCGGGATCCTCAGGTGCAAATCACCTATGACTGGCGGTTCAGCTAGGAGCACAGACTCTGCACGCCCTCACTCAGCCATGCTCAGACCACACCCCCCTAAGCAACAGATTTGAAGGAAAAATGGAGAGAGTGGAAAGGGAGAGCAAAGAGCAGGGTGAGACGTTGGTGAAGATGCAGCTTCAGATCGAGGAACTTGAAGATCGTAGTCGTCGCTGCAACTTGAGGCTCCGAGGAGTCCCAGAAGTCGCTGAGCAGGAGGACTTGCAGGAGAAGGTAATGAGCATTTTTCACATGATTTTAGAGGGTAATGTCCCGCCTAACATGGATTTGGACAGAGTACACAGGGCGCTAGGGCCTAAATCAGCAGACCCGCAAAGGCCCAGGGACATAATTTGCCGCCTCCATAGATACGCGCATAAGGAGACTTTGCTGAGGAAGGCATGGTTGGCTGGCAATATTGAGATAGAGGGATCAGTAGTGAAGCTCCTACCTGACTTATCCCGGGCCACACTACAGCGCAGAGCACAGTTGCGTGCTGTCTTGGACTGTGTACGGCGGGAGGGACATGCATACAGATGGAAATACCCTCTTGCTGTGGTAATAAGAAAAGGAACATCTACATGCACACTGAGACTATACAGCGATCTTCCAAAATTATTTGCCTTTATAGGTGTGGAGCCGTTTATGGTGCCGAACTGGAGACTCCCACTCTCTCAGCTACAGAGAAAAAAACCAGAAAGCACAGGAGGGAAAGAGAGGGAGTGGGAAAGATGAGAAAGACATATTACAGCACAATGAGACTTGTGTTAGAAATTAAGCTAAATTAACTCATATCCCTGAACCTATCCTTTTTTTTTGTTTCTTTTGTGCGCCTGTTGGGGCTTTTTCCCTTCTCTGTTTCCTTTTTTTCGTAGCCTCATCCCATAGGTTTTCAACTTGTCTAATTAATTCCCTCCATGATGATTTAAGAAGTATGGGAGGAGAGAGATATGCTCTTAATTTCTTTTTTTGGATTAGGATGAATGGAGATAATGAGGGATGAGGTGGGGGCAGCGGGTGGGTGGGGGGGGGGTCGGGGGGGGGGGGGGGATACAGGTGGAGAGTCTAAGATAAATACACAAATAAGATTAGGTAATTATAATAAAGGGGGGGGGGGGGTTCAGGTCCCTGGGGGGGATTCACATGACCGAGGTTCCTAGAAGAGGTGGTCACTTAGGAGAGTAATATAATTTACTATTATAATTTACTAGGGATAAAGAGGGGGGAAATGGGATGATAGGGGTTGCAGTGGTTTCTTCTTTTTTTTTTTAGAAGTGTTGGGAGGAGGGGGGGATTTAATATAATACATAATATTTTTTTTTCTTTGTTTTTTTCTTGTTTTTTGGGGGGGGAGGGAGTAATGGATGTGGAGGGTCAGTAAATATATATGGGAATGATGGTGCACAGGGGATGGTTTAGACTTGTGAGGGTTGAGAGGGTGGGATAAGGAGGGATATTGGGGGAGAGTATATAGAATTAGGACACAAGAAACTGTTGGTTTTTTTTTTTTTTTTTTTGGTCAATCACTAATCACCAATATTAGTAACTTTTAATATCACCACTAACAAAATAAAGCACATAGCTAGGGACCTGGGGGAAACGGAGGGTTTACGGATTGGGACCAGACCCCCCTACCTGAACTTAAGGATGAATAAAATAACTTTATAAGATGTGGCCTCCGGCCCCCCCCCCCCTCTCTTTCTCCCTTTCTCCTTCTCCCCACCTTGCCTCCCCTCCCCCCTTTGAGGAGGAAAGGGAGAGAGGGAAAGGAAAAAGGGGAGGAAAAAGGGAAGGGAAAAGGGAAAGAAAAAAAAAGAAAAGAAAATTTTTTTTTTTTTTTTTTTTTGGGATGAGGAGTGTAAGGTATTATATTGTATTGTTGCTTTATTGTATTATGGTACGGTTTTTTTTTTTTTTTTTTGGAACAAGGTCAATACACAATATGGCTCTTGGAGGAAGGAAGAGAGAAACGGAGAGGAGACATGGGAAAGGGGGGGGATTGATATAAATTATATATACAGGAGAGGCTTAAGCTTTGGATAAATATAGAGATGGGTACATGTATGAATTTACAAACACAGGTGCAGCTGTGAATGTGTGTCTCCATACATGTATATGCAAGGGTATAGGTGTATATATGTAAAAGTATATACATAGATGTGAATGGACAGACATAATTAACTTTGCCTCTACTATGGCTTCTGTCTCCCTTTTTTTTTTTTAACCCCCCCTCTCTTAAAAGAGCCATGTTGGAGTAGACACAATCTATGTGGAGAAGTAACAGGTGACAGTAGAAAAAATGATATTATAAAAGACTGGCGGAGGGCACGGGGGAAGCTCGCCCAGGAGCAGCCAGGCACAACCACAAAACCCCATTAGGTAAACACTCATAATCCGGAGGGTCCGGAAATTGAGTGGGTAAAAGCAGTAGAGCTTTGAGATTCGTGGGGAGACCGTTGGTAAACGGCCAACCCAGGGATTGGTAGTGGGGGAGGGAGGGAGGGAGTAGCAGATTGGACGGGAGGGAGGGGGGCGGGAGGGGGTAGGGTTAGAGGGGGTTCTCCCCCCCCCCCCTTTTTTTTTTTTTTTGTTTGTTTGCACCATTACTTGTCTCTGCCTCTTTCCCCAAGGAGATATGGAAACTTTAAAAATAATGTCCCTGAATGTAAAGGGACTGAACGTCCCGGAAAAAAGACGAATGTTACTTCATGATTTAAAGAGATTGAAGATAGATGTAGCGTTTATTCAAGAAACACATTTCAGAGAAAATAATTTCTCTCTGCTGAGGTCTACGGGGTATCCAACGGTTTACCATGCGCTTAACCCGATTTCCAAAACTAAGGGAGTCACCATTATGATATCAAAAACAGTAGCATGGAATCATAGGGATTCTATGATAGATGCAAAGGGAAGGTATCTGTTTGTAAAGGGGACTATAGGAGGGGTAGGAGTTACATTAGCAACATATTATGCCCCCAATATACAACAAGACCTCTTTTTTAAAGAGATACTTGACAAACTTATGGAATTCGAAGAAGGACAGTTGATTATGGGGGGAGACCTTAATACCCCATTAATCCCCAGTGAAGACACCTCATCAGGGACATCGTCAGTGACACCTAAAATAAGAAAGAGGATAGCCCAGGCAATAACAGAAACAAAACTGGTAGATATATGGCGATTATTACACCCCAAGGAAAGAGATTACTCTTTTTTCTCCAATCCGCATAGAGTGTATTCACGGATAGATATGTTTTTTATTCCGCATAAACAATTATCCTCAGTTAAGGAAGCCACTATTGGTCTAATTACCTGGTCAGATCATGCCCCAATTTTTTTAAAATATAATTTAACGGGGAAAAAACATTTAACCTCTAGGATGTGGAAACTCAATGAGAGCCTCCTTCAGGATCCTTTAGTCCTGGAGGATGTCAGAAAGGAGATAAAATTCTTCTTTCAGGAGAACGAAGGCCCAGAAAGTTCCTTGGGAACAATCTGGGAAACGCACAAGGCAGTAATCAGAGGAGTATTGATTAAGCACGGAGCAAGGATTAAGAAGGAAAGAGAAACTAAGTTAACAGAATTATTAGTAAAAATGCAACATCTAGAAGCCCAACATAAACATGCCCAGAACTTAGAAGTTGAACAAGAATTAATAAGCACACGTAGGCAAGTTATAGATCTGCTACAGTACAGAGCTAAAATGGCAATTCAGATAGGACGTAAGTGTAGCTATGAATCCGGCAATAAATGCGGAAAACAACTAGCGAGAGCATTACGGGAAATACAATCCAAGACATACATACCTATAATTAGAAAAAAAGGTGGGGAGGAAGAACGAGTGCCAGAACAGATTGCTGGTGTGTTTGGCGATTTCTACTCCTCATTGTATAATCTGAATTTGAGGGCATCAGATCAAGCTAAGATAAATGAATACATAAGATCAAGCGAAATGCCGACTCTGACAAGTACTGCACAAGAGGAGATGGAATCCCCAATCACACTAGAAGAAGTACAAAACACGATAAAACAGATAAAAAGTGGGAAAGCACCTGGTCCAGATGGACTAACAGCCCAATATTATAAGACGCTTATGCCGGAATTATGTCCATATATGGTTAAACTGTTTAATGAAATAGGAGACATATCGACTTTCCACTCAGATACACTTAAAGCTACAATCACAGTGATACAGAAAGAAGGTAAAGACCCGAAACAATGTGGAAGCTATAGGCCAATATCTTTACTGAACGCAGATTTGAAAATATTTAGCAAATTATTAGCCTTGAGGATACAACAGTATTTGCCCTCTTTGATTCATCAAGACCAAGTGGGATTTGTCCCAACAAGAGAATCAAGGGACAATACTATTAAGGCCTTAAACCTAATACATACAGTCAACTCTACCGATACCCCCTGTATATTTCTGGGAACAGATGCAGAAAAGGCTTTTGATCGGGTGGGGTGGGGGTTCATGTTCTCGGTACTCCGACATATAAAGCTAGGAGGGAAAATGATGGGCTGGATAACAAGCTTGTATGAAAAACCTACAGCTCAAGTAAGAGTAAATGGAGTGGTATCTACATCTTTCCCAATAACAAATGGGACCAGACAGGGATGTCCACTGTCCCCTCTGTTATTTTGCGTTGACCCTTGAACCACTTCTATGCAGAGTAAGGCTCAACAGGGATATCCAAGGAATAACCATAGGAGAAACCCATAATAAAGTCGCAGCATATGCAGATGATATGCTTTTTACAGTGACGAATCCGATAATCTCGCTCCCAAATCTGTAAGGAAATCGAGACATATAGTACATTATCCCACTTTAAAATAAACTGCTCCAAGTCAGAAGCCTTAAAGATAGCAGTCCCAGAGAAAATGACGAGACTAATAAAATTAAATTATAAATTTAATTGGACGGACTATGGCTTGAAATACTTGGGAATAACGATCGCAACAAACTTCAATAAGATATATGAATTAAATTTTGTACCAGTATTGAAGATGGTACGAGGATGCCTGGAGAGATGGCACAGGGGAATACATTCCTGGTTTGGAAGAAATAATATAATCAAGATGAATATTTTGCCAAAACTCCTGTACCTCCTCCAGGCAATCTCAATGTTAATACCAAGAAATTTTCGACATGCAGTCGACATGGAGATCAGAAAATATGGGTAAAATTAGAGCAAGCACAATGTAGGGAGCTACTACATAGAGCACCTTGGTGCTACAGAAATTTGACCTCAGATACGAAGCTACACCCTACAATAGGACCCACATTACAGATATGCTACCATCTCTTAGCTAAGAATAAGATATCGACACAGAACTCCCCTCTAGTCCCTATATTGGGTAACCCCCGATTTATACCAGGCATACAGAAAGGACCTTTTGATAAGTTGATTAAAAAAGGAATATATCAAGCTTCGCATTTCGTGAAAAAAGGTAAATGGCCAACAATGCAGGAGATGATAGATAGAAAAGACCCTTTTCAATTAGATTTCTGGCAGGCGGCACAATTAGGACATTTTCTAAAAACAGAGATAGTGCCAGAGTTACTAGAGCGAGACTATATGCCATTTGAGAAACTCTGTATGGAAAAGGAACCAATTACGCATGCAATCTCGAAAATGTACGCGTTACTGATTTAACCCGTAGAAAATTTTCAGGTACCCTTCTTTAGGAAGTGGGAAATAGACCTAGGAAGGACTTTTTCTGAGGAGCAGAAGAAAAATATGATACAATCAATTTTTAAAACAGCAACATGCACAAAACTACAGGAAACTAATTATAAAATTATCGCACAGTGGTATAGAACACCAGAAAAACTTCAAAAATATTTCCCTCATATATCAAATAAGTGTTGGAGGTGCCAGAAAGAAGTGGGAAATTTTTTACATATATTTTGGTCATGTCCAAAAATTAAGAAATACTGGAAAGAGGTACGAGAGATCGCTCAAAAATTCAGTGAAGTAGAAATACGGGAGGACCCAGCAGTATTCCTCCTGAACTTGTCAGAGACCTCAGGAAATATAGGTGGGAATTCCATCCTGTGTCACTTGGTAAATACAGCCAAGTCATGTATAACACTTAGGTGGAAACAAATACAACCCCCCAGTGTATGTGGTTGAAGAAAGTTGAGGAGGTGAACAGGATGGAAGACCTAATATGGACAGCCAGGAAAAGAAGGAAAACTTACTTGGAAATATGGACACCATGGAACCTCTATATCTCCTTGGAGGAGGGAAGGAGACAGATTGATGCGATTTAAGGGGGAGGAGGGGGAGATATAGGGGAAGGAGATGAGAACTCCCCCCCCTTTTTTTTTTTTTTTTTTTTTCTCGGGGGGGGGGGGGGGGGGGGGGAGAAGAATAGGGGGGAAAATATCAGGGGGGGAAGATGAGAAATAAGAGGATAACAATATAACTCTGGCCTGATTGGGAACAGTACCAACCTAGGACCAGACATGGGGTATGTGGGACTGAGAGTGAAGTCTCTATGATATTGCCCCGATATATTATATAGATTACCATTAACCTAGCCTGCTCTCTCTTTGGATTTATACATTACATTATAAAGGGAATAAGAGGCTAAGGGAATAGAATGAATTGTTATGCTCTTTTTGTTTATTATGTATGAATATGGAAACACGATGTATGACTCTTAGATTGTTTGTTTATGTAAAATTCTATTCTTGTTTACTTGAGGAAAAAATAAAATGGAAAGGGAAAAAAATAAATAAATAAAGAAATTGAAAAAAAAAAATTTAGGCTTGGCTGGGAGCCAAGTCTGTGTTTAATCTTGGCCGGGGTGAGTGATCTAGGGAGGCTGGAGGACTCATAAGGCAACACCTCTGGTGCCTCCCCTTGCTTGCTGGAGCCTTGGTGAGGCTTCCGGAGGAATGGAAGGAAGGCTGGGAGGAGCTGCCTGGAATGTTAAGGAGGGCCCTGGCTGGTCCTCAGCAAGTGGGCTGATAGGGGGTGGGCCCCTCTTAAATACTCAGTCAGGCCAGCAGGGGCAGTGCAGAGTTTGGGTGGAAGCTGGAGATAGTGTTGAGGAGGCTGTCAGTGGCCCTTGAGGGTAGCCACCCCCTAGTCTGTCCTGTCCAGAGGCACGGGAGCAAGAATGAGGACAACAGGAGCCAGCTAGCACATCTGATGCCGTGTACACACGATCAAACAATCGGGTGGAAAAGTCCGGCAAACTCAAGTCCGCCGGACAATCCCCCCGTGTGTAGCCTCCGGCATACTTTTTTGACCCGAAAGTACGGCGGACTTAGAAAGTAGTTTTGCACTCCAATCTTCCCGCCGGACTCGCATTTCGGCGGACAATCCGGCCGTGTGTATGCCAGTCCGCCGTAGTTTTGAAATTAACTGACTTTTCCCGCCCGGAGAAAAGTCCGCTCATTTGGGCGGGTCTCCAGGTAGGCGGGGCCCGCGAAGGAGACGTCGCTGGCCCCGCCACCTGGTATGGACTTAAAGGGGAACCCCAACGCCAAAAAAAATCGGCGTGGGGGTCCCCCCAGGTCCACATCAGACCCTTGTCCTAGCACGCTACCCGGCCAGCCAGGAAAGGGGGGGCGAGCGAGCGCCCCCCCCCCCCCTCCTGAGCCGTACCAGGCCGCGTGCCCTCAACATGGGGGGGTGCCCCCGAAGTCGGAAGAAGAGGCCGGTGGCGAGGAAGAAAGCCGGGCTCCTCCGCTAGTAAAAGAGCTAGAAGAAGATAGCGGAGGAGTCCGGCGAGAAGACCCCCCGAAGACGGAAGACCCCGGAGCTGTGCAATAAACTATTTTATCTTATGTGTTGTTTTTTTTTGTACTTTATTACACAGGTGAATGGGTAGGGGTACATTGTACCCCTTACTCATTCACATAGGGTGGGGGGGGCCGGTATCTGGGGGCCCCCTTAATAAAGGGGGCTCCCGGATTCTGATAAGCCCCCCGCCCGCAGACCCCGACAACCAACGGCCAGGGTTGATGGGAAGAGGCCCTTGTCCTCATCAACATGGGGACAAGGTGCTTTGGGGTGGGGGGGCGCACGCCCCCCCTTCCCCAAGGCACCCCTCCATGTTGAGGGCACGCGGCCTGGTACGGCTCAGGAGGGGGGCCGCTCGCTCGCCCCACTTTCCTGGCCGGCCAGGTAGCATGCTCGAACAAGAGTCTGATGTGGACCTGGGGGGACCCCCACGCCGATATTTTTCGGAGTTGGGGTTCCCCTTTAAGTCCATACCCGGTGGCGGGGCCAGCGATGTCTCCTTCGCGGGCCCCGCCTACCTGGAGAAGCGCTCGAAATGAGCGGACTTTCCTCCGTGTGTGTGGGCGAGTCCGTTCATTTCAAAAGTAGGGCGGATAGTACGGCGGACTTAGTACGCCGTATTAGTCCGCTGAAAAAGTGCCATGTGTGGGCAAGTAGCTCGTTCGGAAAGTCCGATGGACAGTCTGGCGGGAAGTCCGCCAGACTAAGTCCGTAGGATAGTTCGCTACGTGTGTACGCGGCATGAGATATCTCCAGGCAGAACACAGCTGTGTGGCTGGTGAGTGTGGCAGTCTGAGAGGACTGTAGGAAGTAGCCAGGAGGGCTAGTGAAAGGGGCAGCTGTAGCCAGGTGGGCTGGCAGTGCCTGAAGAGGTGGTGCTGGGATCAGTAGTTACAGGTATGTAGCAGGACACTGGACTTTTTCTCTACGCACCAAAGGGGCCCGCAGTCCCTGCCTGTAAAGGGCTTTTGCTTGATCTGGCTGAGTGCCTTGCCACATTCATCAAACAGTGTTCCGGCTGGGTCTGAGTTGTTCCTGCAAGCAAGTGATGTACTGGAGGATGAGGAGTGTATACAGAGAGTGAATATATTTGAGTGTCCCTGAAGAGACTTTGTTCCAGTCAAGTGAGCATTCCATAATAACCCTATCCCTATTCAAGTTTATTAACCCCTAATAAAAAAAATAAAACGTTTCCAATTTCAAGCGAGCCTGTAGAAATTTAGTGTGCCTGGCTGTGCAGGACCCCTAGTCACCAGCAGCTCCTACGGGGGCTGCCCTACATAATGCAATGGTTGTTTGATGTATAAAGGGTAATGTGAACCTGTCACATGAAATAAACTACTAACTAAGGTGACACTGCTGAATCAAGATGCTATATCAGACACATGGGAATTACATTGTCTTATGTCTTCAACTGACACCTATACCTTCATTGGGAGAAAAAATAATGAAGCACGGCCTTTGTGTAATTTGAATCTGAAATCCAAAGTAAGGGATTCAGAATCTGCAAATATCAAATGCAATACAAATGAACCCAGAACGTAGGATGCTACAAGCCCAAAACACAAAGATGTAAATATCACCTAAAATATAGTGTACATTCCTCACTTTCCTACCTGGCACTTTTACCCTCTTCCTGACCAGGAAAATTTTCAGCTTTCAGCACTGTCACACTTTGAATGACAATTGCGCAGTCACGCAACGCTGTATCCAAATTACATTTTGTATTTTTTTTACACACAAATAGAGCTTTCCTTTGGTGATATTTAATTACCACTGAGATTTTTATTTTTTGTTAAATATACAAAAATAAACATTTTTCATAGTTTGTTATAAAATTTAGCAAACATGTAATCTTTCTCCCTTTACTGATGTGCGCTGATGAGGTGGCACTGATCAGGCGGCACTGATAGGTGGCACTGACCGGTGGCACTGATGAGGCTACACTGATAGGCGCCACTGATGGGCACTGATAGTCAACTCTAATGGGCACTGATGGGTGGCACTGATGGGCTCTAATAGGTGGCACTGATGGGCTCTAATAGGTGGCACCGATAGGTGGCACTGATTGGCAGCACTGATGGGCACTGATTGGGAGCACTGGTGACCACTGATTGGGAGCACTGGTGGGCACTATTGGGACTGCACTGATAGTCAGGGCACTGATAATCAGTGCCCTGATTATCAGTGCCGATGTGCTTTTAGCCATTTATCAGCTCTCTTTTTCTCTCCTCATGCTGTCAGCATGAGAAAAGGAAAGCTGATAACCGTCTTGTGCTTACTTCTGCGATCAACTTTCATTGGACACAGCTGATTACGTGGTAAAGGGCTGCTGTGATTGGCCCCTTCCCCAGATCTGTGATCAGCTGAGTCCACAGGAGGTGCACAGACAGCAGGATTACGGGAGGACATCCATGTACGCCCTCCCGGCAAATTAAGCCTGCGCTGTAGCCGTCTTTCGGCTATAGGGCGGGAAGGTGTTAAACATATATTTTTTTTTTTTAAAAAGTACATAAATAGATCACCTTCCATGTCCAGTTTCAATATTTTATTATACTGTATATAGCATGCAAGAAAAATGACACATAATTAAAAACCATGGTATTGACTATAAAAAATAGAATACATCTCACATAAAGCAATCATGGCATTCAAGGTAATTCCTCCTCTAGGGTGGTAATAAATATATGATTTAATGTTATAAAAAAAAAAAGGATACAAAGGGGCACAGAAAGGCTTATTTACAGTAAGAGCTGTGGAATAGACTCCCTAAAAACTAGTTCTGGCCAGCTCAGTAGATACCTGGTTGCCTCCTGGGGGAATTTACTGGAGCAAATTGCACCATGCCCGTAGGGCTTTTTTTTTTTTTTGATCTTCCTTTGGGTCAACTGTGGGTTAAAGATTCTGTATTTTGTGTTTTTTTTATTCTGTTGGTTGAACTAGATTGACATTTTGTTTTTTTTTCACCCTGACTAACTTGGCAGCTAACTAAGGTCTTCATTCTCTACCTTTGTGGCTGCAGTATAGTAGCAGCCTCCTCTCTCCCTTTAACTCTGCAAAGTGGCAGTGGGTACCAGGCCTGGAGTGCACTGACTTTCAGCACCTGGTTCTGCAGGAAGATGGAGTGAAGTTGGGAGGAAAGAGATGTGGAGCAAGTTGGCAGAGCTTCCCATCAATGAGGACTCGGAGCCCCAGGTGAATGAAGACTGCTGAGCTGAGGGTCTCCCTCTGGCCTCTTGGGTTATATGGGAGCTCTTAGATTAGTATTATGGCATTAGGGGTATGTGGCGCATGTATCACAAGGCATGGTGCTGTGTGTATTGGGGTGCATAGGGCAGCATATATTATTTATGATACTGAAAGAACTATAAACGGCTCACTGTGATGTAATATTTCATTACAGCTTTATTTGCTTAATGTTACAGTACACTATACACTCTGGAGTGGCATTGACACTTTTGGATTATTTGGAAACAATTCTCCTTTAAATCCTAGTTCCACCTTAAACTATTTCACGTGCCCCTTGAAAAATATTTAAACCTTGTTTGCATTACTTTCTATACTGAATATGCATATCTGGGTATATCACAGATTAATAAATACACTTTTTACAGGTGTAAAACATCTGGAGACCGGTGGTATGTGGGAAACAGATGTGAAAAGGAGATCCGGAACAAAGGCACCGTGTGGACCATGTCTTCCTTATGTGCACTACTCTCTCTTTTTATGCTTACTCTTGTGAATGTAGTATGACATCCAATCAATGTGGGCTGTTATATTAAAATAAATAACATTTAAAGTGAAATTCCAAACACAAATGTTTGCTTGTTTGTTTTTGTTTTCTATAGAATAGAGTTACCACCTCTATCAGATTTTTACTGCTGACTGTGCCACCTTTGGAGAAATGCCCCCTCATTTCCTGTTTTGTCACTGGGACAGGAAATGGAGATACATCTGTCCAACAAAGCCACTAATAAATCATAAAAAACACTTGTTTTTTTGGAAAGTGCTATAGGATTGGAACCTCTGTGTCACTAGAACAGGAATCTCCAAACTATGGCCCTCCAGCTGTTGCAGAACTACACATCTCATGAGGCATTGTAAAACTCTGACAATCACAAACATGGCTAGGCATGATGGCAATTGAAGTTCCTGAACAACTGGAGGGCCATAGTTTGGAGACCCCTGCACTAGAAGATGGTGAGAGGGGAGATATCTTTAACAACCATACAGACAACAATAAATCACGACAGAGGTTCTTCTTCTAACCCACTTTGCCCTCAACTGAAAAAAAAAAAAAGGATTTTGGCTGAAGTCTATGCTTTAATAAATACTACATTACCATGGTTCATTATTTCAGTAAATCGGTAAATTTGATTGCATTTGTAATATACTTTGTTCATTTCACTTTTTTTTAGCCCAGCAAAATCCACAAACCTGATGCATAAGGACTGACTATTAAAATATCTTCCTGGTAGCCTGGACTAAAGGCCATCTCCATATATTTTTCTTTTGATAACAATAGTCCAGTTTTGAGAGAGTTATTAGTGTGACCTTTTTAGGCATGATCATTGGTCTATAAATTTTTATATATTTTTGTAATAAAATATTTTGTTTTTAAATTTTTACATTGTACACAGTTGAAGGTAAATCTAAAGGAAATTGAAAAAGAAAACTGTATAATGTATGGACAACTTGAATCTGTAGTAGTAAACCGTAGTAAACCGCATCCAAAACACATCAGTTTTCAGGCAAGTATTCCCAAGAAAAGGATTTTCCTTGTAAGCCCTCCAGCATCATTCCGTCACCGTTGAAGGCGTTTCCATCTTCACCCAGTCCTCTTTCCAGGTTCACAGGCTTCAGCTATCTGATTGGCCATGCCAGTAATGATGTCACTCCCGCACATACGGATGGGAGTCGCTATTTATGGTACAACACTGAAGGGACAGCATGGGTATGCCGTTCCTTCAGCGCGCATTTGCAGGTGACGTCTCTGGCTGCATCTAAAGTAAATATCTCCTAAAGGTGTGGGAGATATTTACTGTACCTGTAGGTAAGCCTTATTATAGGGCAGAGACTTTGGTTTGTACACAGTGGAATGTGATATTCTTTTACTTGTGGCAAAGGTTTGCTTTATTACACAGAAGGAATTTCATATATTTTGTATGGTTCACTATATGTTCATAATTATTCACTTAATCTGGTGGTAGACTGTTTAATATTAGTAGGTTAATATTAGCACAATTATTAATTTAAAACATTTTATTTTTGCGTAGCAGTTCACATATATATAATTGCAGCTATATTATTTAGTTATCTTTTTAATATTTATTTCTCACATATTGTAATATTTATTCACATCAGGGCTTTAGTATATTTTTACACATTAATTTCATCAACACACCTACAAGGGAACAAAAAAACTAACAGTAAACAGTCACAAAGTCAAGCAAATTTTTACAGTACAGCAACATAAATGCAAGTACTTTTGGACCTGAACCCCACCAGGCATCTCAAACAGAATATCGCACTTGTAAAAAAGAGAACCAGAACCTTTGGAAGAGTATGTCTGATAATAAATTTGGCAGTACCTCCAGAGGCGGCTCTCTAATTATGCAAAGTAGGCGGTGGCCTAAGGCCTCGCCCTCCTAGGGTCCTCGCTCCTGCCTACTTTGCCTAAAGAGCCTCCTCTAGCTATCATCATACATCAGTCCCAGGTGCCTCCTCGTTCAGAGCAGAGGCGGCTCTCTAATTAGGCAAAGTAGGCGGTGGCCTAAGGCCTCGCCCACCTAGGGGCCTCGCTCCCGCCTACTTTGCCTAAAGAGCCGCCTTTAGCTATCATCAAACATCAGTCCCAGGTGCCTCTTTGTTCAGAGTACAGTCAGCCCGCCTCCTCTCTTCTCTGTAACACCCCGCCCCACTCCTGTCAAGAAAACTTCACTGGAAGTGGAACTGCAGTGCAGGTGTCCTTCCAGTCAGAACACCAGCAGACACATAGAAACCTTCAACTGGCCTGCCCCAACATCAAATCCTGTCCGTCCTTTCTTGTGCAAGGGCAGGGCACAGCTAGCATCTCAGCACAGGATCACCGAGTCTACCCTCCTTCCAGGGCGGGGCTTCCCTGATGGAGACGGAGCCAATTCAGCCTGTGTGTGCACTGTGCAGCCGATGGACTGAACTATGAGGGGACAGAGCCTTGCTATATGTGAGGTAAATGTGACTAGGGGGTGCATGTCACTATGTCACTGGGGGGGTGGTACATATGACTGGAGGGGGGTGGTACAGTGGTGTCAGTGTGCTCTGTCTCAGAACTGGTGTCAATGTGCTTTGCCTCAGCGATGGTGTCAGTGTGCTCTCAGCATTCGTGTCAGTGTGCTCAGCGCTGGTGTCAGTGTGCTCTCAGAGTTGGTGTCAGTGTGCTCTCAGCGTTCGTGTCAGTGTGCTCAGCGCTGGTGTCAGTGTGCTCTCAGAGTTGGTGTCAGTGTGCTCTCAGCGTTCGTGTCAGTGTGCTCAGCGCTGGTGTCAGTGTGCTCTCAGAGTTGGTGTCAGTGTGCTCTCAGCGTTGGTGTCAGTGTGCTCTCAGCGTTGGTGTCAGTGTGCTCAGCGTTGGTGTCAGTGTGCTCTCAGCGTTGGTGTCAGTGTGCTCTTAGCGTTGGTGTCAGTGTGCTCTCAGCGTTGGTGTCAGTGTGCTCTATCTCAGTACTGGTGTCAGTGTGCTCTGTCAGCCCTGGTGTCAGTGTACTCTATCTCAGCCCTGGTGTCAGTGTGCTCTGTCTCAGTGTTGGTGTCAGTGTGCTCTCAGTGCTGGTGTCAGTGTGCTCAGCGCTGGTGTCAGTGTGCTCTATCTCAGTGCTGGTGTCAGTGTGCTCTATCTCAGACCTGGTGTCGGTGTGCTCTCAGCGCTGGTGTCAGTGTACTCAGCGCTGGTGTCAGTGTACTCAGCGCTGGTGTCAGTGTGCTCTATCTCAGACCTGGTGTCAGGGTGCTCTGTGTCAGCCCTGGTGTCAGTGTGCTCTATCTCAGAACTGGTGTCAGTGTGCTCTGTGTCAGAACTGGTGTCAGTGTGCTCTGTGTCAGAACTGGTGTCAGTGTACTCTGTGTCAGCCCTGGTGTCAGCGTGCTCTGCCTCAGCGATGGTGTCAGTGTGCTCTGCCTCAGCCCTGGTGTCCGTGTGCTCTGCCTCAGAGTTGGTGTCAGTGTGCTCTCAGAGTTGGTGTCAGTGTGCTTAGCACTGGTGTCAGTGTGCTCAGCGCTGGTGTCAGTGTGCTCAGCGCTGGTGTCAGTGTGCTCTCAGCATTGGTGTCAGTGTGCTCTATCTCAGTACTGGTGTCAGTGTGCTCTGTCAGCCCTGGTGTCAGTGTGCTCTGCCTCAGCATTGGTGTCAGTGTGCTCTGCCTCAGCGTTGGTGTCAGTGTGCTCTCAGCGTTGGTGTCAGTGTGCTCTCAGCGCTGGTGTTGGTGTCAGTGTGCTCAGCGCTGGTGTCAGTGTGCTCTATCTCAGTGCTGGTGTCAGTGTGCTCAGCGCTGGTGTCAGTGTGCTCTATCTCAGTGCTGGTGTCAGTGTGCTCAGCGCTGGTGTCAGTGTGCTCTGTCTCAGTACTGGTGTCAGTGTGCTCTCAGCGCTGGTGTCAGTGTGCTCTCAGCGCTGGTGTCAGTGTGCTCTATCTCAGCGCTGATGTCAGTGTGCTCTCAGCGCTGATGTCAGTGTGCTCTCAGCGCTGGTGTCAGTGTGCTCAGCGCTGGTGTCAGTGTGCTCTATCTCAGCGCTGGTGTCAGTGTGCTCTCAGCACTGGTGTGATTGAGCACATTGACACCAGTACTCTTAATATATGCAATTCATTTTTTTTTCTTGAATTATTTTTTCCCCCCATTATAGATGTGAATGGGGCCTCATGTCTAGGTTATGCCTAAGGCCTCACAAAGCCTAGAGCCACCTCTGGTAGGTTGGCAACACTGATCCCAAAGCCCGGCAACTGCGGCTGGATGCCACCATCTTGAATGTGAAGTCAGCAGCCCCAGTAGACGTAGAGCTGTCATTCAGTTGATTCTCTACACTACAGTATTCTCTGCATTCCTCTTTCGGCTGCCATATAGTACTAGGGATACAGTATTTTCTTTTAAAGAATAACCTTTACTGGACAGTGCTGACCAATCAGAATCCACCTAGCCCATACTGTGAGTGCTGGAGGAGAAGAGTGAAAGACAGGATTTCAAATCCCTGGACCGGTAAAGCATTATCCCGATGCCCGACAGCGGGTAATCGTGGAACCCTGGTACAACGGGACTGGGGAGGGGGCCCAGTGTACAGTAAGTTCACCTTACAGATTTTCTGTAAAGGTGAACAAACCCTCTAAAGGAGAGTATTGCAGCAAAAGTGGTTTATATTTAAAGTGATATTAAAGGCTTGCTTTTTTTTTTTTTTAAATAACAAACGTGCTATACTTACCTGCTCTGTGTAGTTATTTGGCACGGAGCAGCTCAGATCCTTCTCTTCTTGGGTCCCATGTCGGTGCTCTTGGCCCCTCCCTTCTGCCAAGTGCCCCCAGAGCGAGCAGCTTGCAGTAGGGGGACCCGAGGCACAGCTCAGCGTGGCCATTCACACAGAGAGTTGCTGCTAATGGTGGGTGTGGTCAGGTTGTGCTTACAGTGGGAGGAGCTTACAGTGGTATGGTTAGACCCTTTATGACCAAGGTCAAAACAAAAATAATAGATATAAAAAGTTTCACTGCCACAAACAGAGAGCAGGCAGGCTCTTTATTGCAGAAGAGACATGCAATGCACATGTGCAGCTCAGCTTACACCTCTGGCCTGGTCTCTGTGTGCTGGAATGACTGATTCCTGTGCATGCGCAGGAGTGATGTCATACTACGCTGACCCATGAAGAAGACTGGAGACCGCCACACAGCTGAAGATGCTGGCACCATTGAGGGACGTTGTCACTGAAGCAAAGGTAAGTTTAGTTCTGTAAAGTCCTTATAAAGTCTGGAAATCTTTTACCTTAATGCATTCCCTGCATTAAGCTAAAAAGTGTCCCAGTGTTTGTATCGCCCAATCACCCCGTTCTATACTTACCTATGTCCTCTCTCAATCCAGCGCTGTGCCCGTCTGCAGTGGCGCTCTCCTCTCCCTCTCTCTGCTCACAGAGGCAGCAGAAGGAACCATTGACTCCTGCCAATCGAATCCTGTGAGCAGAGGGCAGGCAGCGGGGCTGAGCCACGCTGTGTGGGCCAAAAGACATGCACATATAGTATCCCCCTTAATGCAGACCCCCACAGTAAAGACACCCCCCTTAGTGCAGACCCCCCATCAGTATAGAATCCCCCTCAGTGCAGACCCCCATCAGTATAGTATCCCCCTTAGTGCAGACCCCACAATCAGTATAGAATCCCCCTTAGTGCAGACCCCCCATCAGTATAGAATCCCCCCTTAGTGCAGACCCCCCATCAGTATGGAATCCCCCTTAGTGTAGACCCCCCATCAGTATAGAATCTCCCTTAGTGCAGACCCCTACAGTATAGACACCCCCTTAGTGCAGACCCCCATCAGTATAGACACCCCCCTTAATACAGACCCCCCATCAGTATAGACACCCCCCTTAGTGCAAACCCCTGCAGTATAGACACCCCCAATTAGTGCAGACCCCCCCATCAGTATAGAATCCCCCTTAGTACAGACCTCCCAATCAGACCTCCACTGCAGGTGTGGGCATCATCCCGGTATAACCCCCGGAAGCTGAGTAGGCACATCTGCGTACACTCGGCGGGAAGGGGTTAAATAAAAAACGGTGTCACTTTTATTCCTATAACAAGGAATGTAAACATCCCTTATAATAGAAAAAAAGCATGACAGGACCTCCTAAATATGAGATCTGGGGGTCAAAAAGACCTCACATCTCATATTTACACTAAAATGCAATAAAAAAACTAAAAAAATTTTGTCATTAAATTTTTTTTTTTAAATGTCCCTTTTAGAGCTATGGGCGGAAGTGACGTTTTTAAGTCTCTTCTGCCCTGCAATGTTATTTGAGATGGGTGGCGGCCATCTTCCCCTCACTCATCTCCATACTTAGCAAGGGGCAACATCCGATCGCCTCCGCCGCTGCCGACGGCTCCGCTAAGCAGCGGAGGGCACTGGAGCATGGCTGGGGGGGCCCCTCTCCCACCACCGATAGAAGTGATCTTGTGGCGAATCCGCCGCAGAGACCACTCTTATCGGAAACCGGACCCGCTGAAGAAGAGGATACCGGGGTTATGGCAGCTAGCTGCTTCCATAACAACCATATTCCTCTTCAAAGTTAGGACGTATATGGGCGCGCTGCGGTCTGGAAGGGGTTAGAATGGACAGAACTGTACGGTGCTGCCGGACGTCGTGGTTTTGCGTACCTGAAAACATTCCGCGCTTTCCTATGTGTGGGGGGACATTAAGAGGTGATGGTGCGCCATGTGCATCTTCTAAAGGGCAGCACATATTTCCTGCGGGTTGGGGAACGTGTGCGATTAGCGTGTGTTTCCCATCCCGCATATGTGTGATTCTAGTCTTAGTAGTTCATTTTTTATTTTTTTGTTGTAAACTCAGCTTCTTCGCTGGTCTTCTGGTCTCCAGCGCCGCCATCTTGACTCTGGGAAGCCGGCTGTGACTTCCTGCTGTTCCACAGCTGGCACCCCACCGCTCATGTGCGAGATCTTGGCACCCCAGATGTTTTGGAACTACATTTCCTATGATGCTCAACTACACTGCAGAGTGGCTGAGCATCATGGGAAATGTAGTTCCAAAATATCTGGAGTGCCAAGGTTCGCCATCACTTTCCTAGGGCATGAGACTTGTCCCAGGAGGCTGCGGGAGGGGGGGAGCCGAACCTCGGTTTTTCTCACCTAGGGGGGAGAAGCAGAAGTGGGATTGGGTACCTGTCAGAAAAAGGAACCCACTCCAAAAAAAAAAAGTTGCTATAGCGGTAGAGGAGGGGGGAGGAGGATGGGCAGAACTTCACTTTTTAATCACAAATCTACAAATATTTGTAAATCTATAGCAAAAGGTCGCCCAGTATTGGGATGGCAGGGATCACCTATGCACGCAAAACATCTCACTGATGCTTTGGCAGTCTGATTGGCACCAGTTTGGTTCCTTATTCTGTCAGTAATTCCTCTGATAAATGTCACTCACAGGCACTTCACTAGAGCTGATCATCAGCATCAACCTTCTGCTTTACACATTCAGGATGGCAAACTGCAGGCTCAGAGCTCTGAGCAGAGCGACCTCGTGTGGTGAATATGCACCATCACATGTGAGCTGAAGATGCTTTATCTATCTTTCACCAGAAGGGGTCAGTGCTGCTCATATTCTTTATTGTTTAACTAGTTGCTGACCGCCGGCCGTCAAATGACGGCCAGGCGGCGCACCTATTGTGGCGGGAGGCCGTCATATGACGGCCTCCCGTTTAAACAGGGAATGCGCGCGATCGTGCGCGCGCATCCCTTTTTTTTCGGTGGCGGCGTGTCACGGAGACACCGCTCGCCACCGAAGGGGGTGAACAGCCATTCGTTATGGCTGTTTACCACGTGATCGGCCGTGATGAAGTCACGGCCGATCACAGATGGTCACACCCCGAACGTGCACGGCGCATGCGCGCGATTGCGAGCGCGCTGCGCGTGCACGTCGGTGGCGGCGTGTTCCCCGGGAACACTACTCGTCACCGACGCTGGTAAACAGCCATTGGCCGGCTGTTTACCCACGTGATCGGCTGTGAGCCTTTCACAGCCGATCACAAAAATGTAAACAAACTGCGGTAACGGGATTTTACCGGGTTCTCCTCCTCACACACCGATCGTGTGTGAGGAGGAGATTGCGGTAACATCTCGTTACCGCATACAGTGTACACCAATCATACTGATTGCCCCCCCCCCCCGATAAAGAGGACCTGTCACCACCCCTCATAGTACCTGTCAATCACAGTCCATCAGAGTACCTGTCACAGTCCATCAGAGTATTTGAGTACCTGTCACAGCACATCAGAGTACCTGAGTACCTGTCACAGCCCATCAGAGTACCCGAGTACCTGTCACAGCCCATCAGAGTACCTGTCAGCCCATCAGAGTACCCGAGTACCTGTCACAGCCCATCAGAGTACCCGAGTACCTGTCACAGCCCATCAGAGTACCCGAGTACCTGTCACGGCCCATCAGAGTACCCGAGTACCTGTCACGGCCCATCAGAGTACCCGAGTACCTGTCACGGCACATCAGAGTACCCGAGTACCTGTCACGGCACATCAGAGTACCCGAGTACCTGTCACGGCACATCAGAGTACCCGAGTACCTGTCACGGCACATCAGGGTACCCGAGTACCTGTCACGGCCCATCAGGGTACCCGAGTACCTGTCACGGCCCATCAGGGTACCCGAGTACCTGTCACGGCCCATCAGGGTACCCGAGTACCTGTCATGGCCCATCAGGGTACCCGAGTACCTGTCACGGCCCATCAGGGTACCCGAGTACCTGTCACAGTCCATTAGAGTACCGAGTACCTGTCACAGTCCATTAGAGTACCGAGTACCTGTCACAGTCCATCAGGGTACCCGAGTACCTGTCACAGTCCATTAGAGTACCGAGTACCTGTCACAGTCCATTAGAGTACCCGAGTACCTGTCACAGTCCATTAGAGTACCGAGTACCTGTCACAGTCCATTAGAGTACCGAGTACCTGTCACAGTCCATCAGGGTACCCGAGTACCTGTCACAGCCCATCTGAGTACCCGAGTACCTGTCACAGTCCATCTGTGTACCAGAGTACCTGTCACAGTCCATCTGAGTACCCGAGTACCTGTCACAGTCCATATGAGTACCTGTCACCGCCCTTCAGAGTACCCAAATACCAGTCACCAAACCATCAGAGTACCTGTCACCAGGCCATCAGAGTACCCGAGTACCTGTCACCAGGCCATCAGAGTACCCGAGTACCTGTCACCAGGCCATCAGAGTACCCGAGTACCTGTCACCAGGCCATCAGAGTACCCGAGTACCTGTCACCAGGCCATCAGAGTACCCGAGTACCTGTCACCAGGCCATCAGAGTACCCGAGTACCTGTCACCAGGCCATCAGAGTACCCGAGTACCTGCCACCAGGCCATCAGAGTACCCGAGTACCTGTCACCAGACCATCAGAGTACCCGAGTACCTGTCACCAGACCATCAGAGTACCCGAGTACCTGTCACCAGACCATCAGAGTACCCGAGTACCTGTCACCAGGCCATCAGAGTACCCGAGTACCTGTCACGAGGCCATCAGAGTACCTATCTCCAGCCCATGTCTCATAGAATATACATTGGGGTGTTTGCTTTCCAAAATGGGGTCATTTTGTGGGTAATTTCACTGTCCTGGTGGTCCAGGACCTTCAAAAGTGTGATGGGTAGGAATGAAATGAGATGTGTCATTTATGCTCCTAGAACGCCTGAACGTACTACTTCAATGTTCGGCCTCTCTATGTGGCCAGGTTGTGTAAAAGTCCTACACATGTGGTATCGCCATACTCGGGAGGAGTAGCAGAATGTATTTTGGGGTGTAATTTTTGCTATATACATGCTATGTGTTAGAAATATCTTATAAATTGACAATTTTGTGTAAAAAAAAATGCGTTAAAATTTTTTTCCACATATTCCAAAAACTTCTGGAAAAAAATGAACCGTTCAAAAGACTCATTATGCCTCACAGATTATACGTTGGGGTGTTTGCTTTCCAAAATGGGGTAATTTTATGGGAAATTCCATTGTCCTGGTACTCCAGGGCCTTCAAAAGTGTAATAGGTGGTTGAGAAATGAGATGCGTAATTTTTGCTCGTAGAACGTCTGAAGGTACTACATCAATGTTAGTGCTCTGTATGTGGCTAGGCTGTGTAAAAGTCCTACACATGTGGTATCGCCGTACTCGGGAAGAGTAGCAGAATGTATTTTGGGGTGTAATTTGTTGTATGCATATGCTGTGTGTGAGAAATAACCTGATAATATGACAATTTAGTAAAAAAAAATAAAAAAATAAATAAAAAATCTTCATTTTGCAAAGAATTGTGGGAAAAAATGACAACTTAAAAAAACTCACCATGCTACTTACTTAATACCTTGGGATGTCTACTTTGTAAAAAGGGGTCATTTGGGGGGTATTTGTACTTTCCTGACTTGTTAGGGCCGGTTCACACAGCAGGCGAGGCGAGGCGACTCCGACTTGCCTCGCCGCGACCTGCCGCGGCCTCAGCGGCGACTTGCAAATGACTTCTGTATAGAAGTCAATGCAAGTCGCCCCGAGGTCGCCCAAAAGTAGTACAGGAACCTTTTTTCTGAGTCGGAGCGACTCGAGTCGCTCCTCTCAGAACGGTTCCATTGTACAGAACGGGGGCGACTTGCGAGAGCGAGGCGAGGCGAGTCGTGTCGCCTCGCATCGCCCGCTGTGTGAACCGGCTCTTAGTGTCTCAAGAAATGAGGTACACCTGATGTACTGAAGGCCTGATCAGAAGTGATCAATTTTCAGTGATTGGCACCATAGTTTGTAGACTCTATAACTTTCACAAAGACCAAATAATATATACTAATGTGGGTTATTTTTACCAAAGATATGTAGCAGTATAAATTTTGGCCAAAATTTATGAAGAAAAATTACTAATTAGCAAAAATTTATGACAGAAACGAAGAAAAAGGCATTTTTTTCACAAAATTTACGTTTTATTTTATTTATAGCACAAAAAATAAAAAACCCACTAGTGATTAAATACCACTAAAAGAAAGCTCTATTTGTGTGGAAAAAAGGACGCAAGTTTCATATGGATACAGTGTAGGATGACTGAGTAATTGTCATTCAAACTGTGAGAGCGCTGAAAGCTGAAAATTGGTCTGGTCAGGAAGGGGGTGTAACTGCACTGTACTGAGGTGGTTAAAAGTATTACTGATTAAAAAAAAAAATAATAATAAAAAAAAAAACTCCATACAAATAATTATTGAGTTTCTCCCTTATAAATAAGTGCAATTATTACAACACAATTATTACAACACATTTTTACATATATTATGCTCCAATCAATCTTTTAAAAATCTGCAATGCAATGTTACAAATAATTATCCTATAAATGCGATGAAATCAAACAGAAAAGATTGTGAATATGTGATGAAAAAAGGGTTAAATTAAATATGAACAAAGAAAAGTAATATAAAAGAAATAAATAAGAGTGTAGAAAAAAAAATAATAATGATAATAATTAAAAAAAAATATATATAAATAAGAGTCTATAAAAAAGTTACAATATATAAATATATATGAAAACATTTCATGAATTAATATATAATATAATAGATAAGGGTGTATAAAAAAATAACAATAGTTAATAAATATAAAAATAACTATAAATACAGGTGTATAAAATAGTGAATAAAAATAAATATTGATAATAGCCAAATACCCTCTGAGTGCTCTACTTCTACGTTCTTTCTATGCAAATTCAGTATCTTTTTGTTTATTGCCAATGTTATCATTTTCTTTTTGTGTGTTTATGGAAAAAAACGTAATCACGTTTCAAAAAATAAAAAAAAATAAAGGTGTCTAAACACAAAAAAAAGAAAAAGGATTAAATCTAGAAAATAAAAAAAATAAGGGTGTGTGTAAATAAAACAATCTGTCATATATAAAACAAATATAAATAAGAGTGCATAAAAATAATAAATATGATAAATAGTAAATATAGAAATAAAAATTGTGAATAAAGGGGTATAAAACAATAAATAAAAACCTTAAACATAATTGTATTTATTTATTTTATATTATATTTATGTTTTTTTTGCCAATGATAATAAAATGGTAATAAAATAATAAAAACCTTAAATATACTTTTTTATTTTCTATTATATTTATGTTTTTTTATTTATTTAAATTTTTACATTTTTATTCTTATTATTTAGGGTGCTCTGCAATAAAAATGTAAATAAATGGGGTATAAAATAATAAATAATAATGTTAAAGATAATATTTTTTTATTTTCTGTTATATTTCTGTTTTGTTTTGTTATGTTTATTTCGATTTTTATTGTAGAGCTGCCTGAATAATTAGAGTGAAAGATATATATATATTTTGTTTTTTTAATAGGGTAAAAAAATGACAGGCTGTGTATCACTGTATTATCTGAAAGCTCTAAGTCGGCTATTCACTGCTATCTTGCCAGCCCAGTACTGGTCAGTGTGATAGACATTGCCATCATCGATCAGTGGTGGACCAGGGTATAGTCGTGAGCCACAAGCAATGCTAATGCTGAATTATGGCACTAGCAGTGGTGGACCAGGGTATAGTCGTGAGCCACCAGCAATGCTAATGCTGAATTATGGCACTAGCAACGGACACCCGCGTGACTTGTCAGGGGGTGGACTAGAACTCATGGACATACGCAATCCAACAGCAGCCCGCGCCTTTGGAAGGCGGCGCGCATTGTCACACGCCACCGCTCCTGGCTGATATACCAGAGACATTTCTTTATCTAGAAGCTAGTTTCTCAGTGCCGTTAGCAGCTCAGCATTGCCATCTACAGGCATTACTGAGAATTATACCCGCACGCTGCTGAGCTGAAGAGACGCTCTCTGCTCTATGAGACCTGCGCACAAGCTGTAGCTGGCTCTGCTGATGCCTGCCTCGGAAGGACCCCGTTGTACTGTCCATAACGTCGCTTAGCAACCGCCCGTCCTTGCCAACCGGAGTGCGACCATAGTAACCCACAGACTGCAACATGGCAGAGGGAGGGGAGCCGATCGTCAGACCCAGAAGGATCTTTATTCAATCCGGGGCGTTAATATAGATAAAGTAGGCACAATTCTTTTTTCTTTATTGAGTGGCATTTAGTTCACACCAGAATGCCGGCTTGGAAGCCGCACGTTTCCTGCACCACCTTCAAAACGCACCACAGTTGCGATTTGCAGCGGGGTGTTAATGTTGCGTCATGAAATGCAGGTCGCACGCGCAGGGCACTCGCCTGCACCAGACCGCGTGCTACAGAAGTACTATGCCATCCGCTTGCTGTGCGTTTCCCTTAAAGGAGTGCATGACCTGCTTTTGGTGCAGTTCGGTGCGACTCGGTCCATTCACAATGAATAGGCTAAAATCGCACACCGCACGTGAATGGCAGAGGAACGCTCAGTACGTTGTTGTGCGATTCCGTGGTGTGGACCGGCCCTTCACTCATTTGTATGCGGAGGCCGAGCTGCAATGCCACTTCATGTGAGCTCTGGTGCATTGCGAGAAAAATGCTCCAAGTCTGCGTTTAAAAAAAAAATGAATATAAATAAGGGAGTATAAAAAAAATGCAAACAATATATATTTGTGAATACATTTAATGAATAAATATAAAAATAAATAAGGGGATATATAAACAATAATAAAATAGTTAATAAATGTAAAAATAATTATAAATAAGGGGGTATAAAATAATAAATAAGGGCGAGCGATTAATAATGCCCATACACCTCCTGGGGGCTCTACTTCTACCTGCTTTTTATGCGAATTCAGTAGCACAAGGCAGCTTTGTGGTGTGAACAGGGCACAGAGATAATAATGGTTTTCTATGGTCCTGTGTGGTGACCGGTGCTGATAAAGTGCAGAAAAATGCATCCAGTGTGAATGAGCTCTTAGGTGAGGTTGTCACTTATTTTTTTCAAGCCAAACCCGAACACTCTAGCAGCGCACAGTACGTTTTTTGATTTTGTTTTAGGGTGCTTTCACACTGCAGCCGCCCGAGCACAGGATTCAAAACCCGGACTGTCCGGGTGAATCTCGGACAGGTGGTGACCCTACTCTTAGGCCTCAGCTATCCACACCTCTGTGTGAAGGACCGTCTTTGCCCGCATCCATTTATGTCTATTGGGACGCAGTAGCAGCATGGATATAGCCACCGGGGCCAGCTTGGCAGTCGTGCAGGGGCATGTCTCTGAACGTCTGTGCAGGCACTGCGTCCCAGTAGACATAAACCATACTGCTTGTACCCAGAGGCATAAAACACTTGGGTACCCCATGCAGGCATGGGGGGGGCCCTTAGCATAGGTACGTCTGTGTGAATGAGGCCTTTAACCTCTTGCCAACCTGCTGCAGTACCTATACTGTGGGGGATTGGCTCTTTCAGGCATGGTAAAGTACCTGTACATCGGGGCTTTCTTCCGGGTCCGCTCTCTCACGCATGCGTGCGCACCCAGAAACCCGAGCTGTCATTCACTGCAGCAAAAGCCAAGCAGTGGGTCTTAGCCAATGATTTATGGCCGGGACCCACTGATCGGCTGAGCGAATGACAGAAGAGAGCAACAACACAGAGCTCTCTACAGACGGCAGCAACGTGCCGCTTTTTTTTCTCCCTGCAAAGTAGGGAATAAAAATCAGAACATTACTTAATAAAAATCAGCACATTGTACATACAGTAACCATTGTCAGGCACACAGTTAACCTTTTGATCTAATGTTAACCCCTTTCCCAGTCAGTGTCATTAGTACAGTGACAGTGTATATTATTAGCACTGATCACTGTATTAGTGTCACTGGTGGTGTCAGCATCAGTTTGGCTGCTTTCACACCGAGGCGTTTTTTAGGTGTGTTAGCGCTAGAAATAGCCTCTAATGCCTGAAAACCTCCTCCCTATTCATTCCAGTGTGACTTTTCACACTGGGGCGGTGCGCTTGCGGGACATTCTGAAAAGTCCTGCAAGCAGCATCTTTGGGGCAGTTTGGGAGCTCTGCATACACTGCTTCCAAAACTCCCTGCCCATTGAAATGAATGGGCAGCGCTGCCAAAGCTCTGCGACATGGGCGCTTTTAACCCTTTCTTTGGCCGGCAGTGGGCTAAAATTAGCGACGCTTTACCGCTAACGCGGAGCGACTACAGTGTGAAAGTAATCTAAGTGTCAGATTGACCGTGCACTAAGGGAGTCCCACTATAAGTTGCTGATCGCCACCATTACTAGTATAAATAAATAAATATAAACTCTAGTATATATCCCATAGATTGTAGACGCTATAGTTTTCATACAAACCAATCAATATACACTTTTTTTTATTTTTTTACCAAAAATATGTAGCAGGATGCATTTTGGCCAAAATATAAGAAGAAATTAAATTTTTTTATTTTTTTATTGGATATGTTTTATAGCAGAAAGTAAAATATATATATATTTTTTGCTTTTTTTAATATTTTCAGTCTTTTTTCGTTTATATAATAAAAAATAAATAATGCAGTGGTGATCTAGTACCACCAAAAGAAAGCTCTATTTGTGTGAAAAAAAAATATATAAATTTTGTTTGGGGACAGTGTTGCATGACTGCGAAATCGGCAGTTAAAATAACACCGTGCCATATAGCAAAAAATGGCCTGGTCATGAAGGGGGATAAATCTTCCCGGAGGTCTAGTGGTTTAGTGTATCTAGATCCAAAATCTTTTTTTTCTTTTTTTCTGGATAGAGTAGGAAGAGTTTTAACCCCTGCTAGGTTATTATTATTTGTGCACCACTGGGGAGATTTCCCTTCACTTCCTGTCCTAGAGATGCAACAGAAGGTTAAAAGTAAATCTCTAAATGTGATTGGGGTTCTTCTCTTAGATAGTTCACCCAGTAAAGGAGTCAGTACGATTGATAGTATACAGTGTCATCATTTGTAGGAGCTGGTTGTAGACATACCAGTGATGTAACTAGAAGGTGGAGGTGGAGGCGGGTGTAGTGGTATAGGTGGTGGCTGATGGACAGCAGCAGGAACAGCAGGTGGAGGAAGAGTGAGTTTTGTCAAATCAGCGGTTTCTGGAACGTTGGCGGCATCACCCTCTACTGCCCCAATTCCAGGCACCAGAGGAGGTTTTCACTCTAGAGGCCACAAAGAAGAAGAAGCGTGTGTAATTACGTGCAAACGTTCGGTTGGCGCGAGTGCGTCCACGTGTTCGTATTGGCGTGCGTCCGTTCGTACCAGGACTCGCACGCCTCTGATGGGGACACCGTGCATGATCCTTGGGACGAAGGTGAACTGCTGCTACACGGGGACGGATCTTCACATGGTGAGTTCTCTGACACCAGGAAAGGTACATCAGAATGCGGATGCCCTTTCTCGGGTCTATTGTCACTTGGCTCGTGGTGTCCAGACCCCTGGCTTGGAACAGGGTATTTCAAGGGGTTAATTGAAGAGGGCAGTTACTTCCCCTTCAGACCTGCTTATTGCCAGCTGGGCTGAAAATGTTAGAGGGGAGCTGTTTGAGTAGGAGAGAAAGAGAGACACAGCAGCATGCTGTGTGAAAGGATCCTTTGCTGTATTGCGTACCTGCTGGGGTGAGCAAAACCATATCAGAGACTGTAGCTCTGGCTAGAGCCATGTACTTTATCTATATATCAGCCTGTTGGTTAAAGAGATTGAACTTTTCCTACATCTGCACCTGTGTTACAAGACAAGTCTGTTGTTTCTTCTGTTTATTTTGCTGAATAAAGCCATTTTTACTTTACTGAACTATTTGAGCCGGCTCTTTACCCCTCCGATCGCCTACAAATGATTTATATCTATATATATATATGGCCTAAGTCTAGATGAATCACCCACACTTAAAGGGGTAGCTACACATTTTTTGTTTTCTTTTTCATACACATTATTTGAAGTGTATTGGGATAGGCTCTAGTGCATGTAATAAATTGTTTTTGATATATAACCAAATGTAATGTACTTCGGCTTCTTTCATTGTCTTTGTGTATTAGTTATACAGGCTTATCAGCGCCTCAACAGAGACAGAAAACCATTATCTCTTCTTTATTTCTACAGATATTTCCCAATTAAGACAGACACAACCATTGCCGCCACCCACATCACCACCACCCAAAGTGCCAGTCCTGTGCGCACAAAATAACTGTTTGAATGATGGAATCTGTGTTCTGGAAAACCAGCAGCCGGCATGCAGGTAAAAATGTCTTGCCTCAGTGCAGGAGTGTCAAACTCAATTTCATTGTGGGCCACATTGCATCAGCATTATAATTGCCCTTAACCACTTGAGACCCGCGCTATAGCCGAATGACGGCTACAGCGCGGATCTCCTTTGCCGGGACGACGTCTGCAGGTAAGCTGCACTTGTAAACCCAGAAGGCTTCGGGGAACAGAGGGCAGATAGGGTGACCATTTACAGCCAGGTGACTTCAAGTAATTGTAGCACCC
Organism: Lithobates pipiens; assembly: GCF_037356315.1. NCBI lineage: Eukaryota > Metazoa > Chordata > Amphibia > Anura > Ranidae > Lithobates > Lithobates pipiens. The sequence goes on from NW_027507764.1 coordinate 196,473,202, forward strand.
TCTAGTGTAGAGTGCTAGGCTGTACATAGATTTCTTTTTGTAATATAGGTAAATTTAGGCTTGGCTACTCTTACCTCCCCCACTATCAAGCGGTCGGAAATTACCTGGATCTCAGTGTGTACTTGCTGGATCTCAGCACGGTGTGTCTCCTCCACTCTCTTAATGAGAGCCTCTATATCGGCTTTCGTTGGTAGAGCCTGGATTAAGCTCTTCAGATCCTCCGCTTCCGATCGTATACTACGAGGGGTGACTTCCTCGTATTCCTCTTTGCCGTTCCCGGCCTCGGTTGGGCTTTTCGTCTCCCCCCTATTCGTCCGCGCACTCGCCTCCGCTTCCGATCGTTTAGTGCGAGGGGTAGCTCCTTCGTTTTCCTCTCTGCCATTCCCAGCCTCGATTGAGCTTTTCATCTCCCCCCTGTTTGTCCGAGCGCTCACCACCTCGGGGGGCTTAGCTACGTCCGTAGTCTCCGCGATATGCCCGGCAGCTGACATCCGCCTCGGGGAGAAATACTGCTGTATAGCGGGTTGTGGGGCACTGCACCCTGCAGCTCTACGCGAGGTTTTCGTTTCTCTCTGTCTAGGCGCGCTCAATCCGGGATCCTCAGGTGCAAATCACCTATGACTGGCGGTTCAGCTAGGAGCACAGACTCTGCACGCCCTCACTCAGCCATGCTCAGACCACACCCCCCTAAGCAACAGATTTGAAGGAAAAATGGAGAGAGTGGAAAGGGAGAGCAAAGAGCAGGGTGAGACGTTGGTGAAGATGCAGCTTCAGATCGAGGAACTTGAAGATCGTAGTCGTCGCTGCAACTTGAGGCTCCGAGGAGTCCCAGAAGTCGCTGAGCAGGAGGACTTGCAGGAGAAGGTAATGAGCATTTTTCACATGATTTTAGAGGGTAATGTCCCGCCTAACATGGATTTGGACAGAGTACACAGGGCGCTAGGGCCTAAATCAGCAGACCCGCAAAGGCCCAGGGACATAATTTGCCGCCTCCATAGATACGCGCATAAGGAGACTTTGCTGAGGAAGGCATGGTTGGCTGGCAATATTGAGATAGAGGGATCAGTAGTGAAGCTCCTACCTGACTTATCCCGGGCCACACTACAGCGCAGAGCACAGTTGCGTGCTGTCTTGGACTGTGTACGGCGGGAGGGACATGCATACAGATGGAAATACCCTCTTGCTGTGGTAATAAGAAAAGGAACATCTACATGCACACTGAGACTATACAGCGATCTTCCAAAATTATTTGCCTTTATAGGTGTGGAGCCGTTTATGGTGCCGAACTGGAGACTCCCACTCTCTCAGCTACAGAGAAAAAAAACAGAAAGCACAGGAGGGAAAGAGAGGGAGTGGGAAAGATGAGAAAGACATATTACAGCACAATGAGACTTGTGTTAGAAATTAAGCTAAATTAACTCATATCCCTGAACCTATCCTTTTTTTTTGTTTCTTTTGTGCGCCTGTTGGGGCTTTTTCCCTTCTCTGTTTCCTTTTTTTCGTAGCCTCATCCCATAGGTTTTCAACTTGTCTAATTAATTCCCTCCATGATGATTTAAGAAGTATGGGAGGAGAGAGATATGCTCTTAATATCTTTTTTTGGATTAGGATGAATGGAGATAATGAGGGATGAGGTGGGGGCAGCGGGTGGGTGGGGGGGGACGGGGGGGGGGATACAGGTGGAGAGTCTAAGATAAATACACAAATAAGATTAGGTAATTATAATAAAGGGGGGGGGGGGTTCAGGTCCCTGGGGGGGATTCACATGACCGAGGTTCCTAGAAGAGGTGGTCACTTAGGAGAGTAATATAATTTACTATTATAATTTACTAGGGATAAAGAGGGGGAAAATGGGATGATAGGGGTTGCAGTGGTTTCTTCTTTTTTTTTTTAGAAGTGTTGGGAGGAGGGGGGGATTTAATATAATACATAATATTTTTTTTCTTTGGTTTTTTCTTGTTTTTTGGGGGGGGAGGGAGTAATGGATGTGGAGGGTCAGTAAATATATATGGGAATGATGGTGCACAGGGGATGGTTTAGACTTGTGAGGGTTGAGAGGGTGGGATAAGGAGGGATATTGAGCTGGGGGGGAGAGTATATAGAATTAGGACACAAGAAACTGTTGGTTTCTTTTTTTTTTTTTTGGTCAATCACTAATCACCAATATTAGTAACTTTTAATATCACCACTAACAAAATAAAGCACATAGCTAGGGACCTGGGGGAAACGGAGGGTTTACGGATTGGGACCAGACCCCCCTAACTGAACTTAAGGATGAATAAAATAACTTTATAAGATGTGGCCTCCGCCCCCCCCCTCTCTTTCTCCCTTTCTCCTTCTCCCCACCTTGCCTCCCCTCCCCCCTTTGAGGAGGAAAGGGAGAGAGGGAAAGGAAAAAGGGGAGGAAAAAGGGAAGGGAAAAGGGAAAGAAAAAAAAAAGAAAATAATTTTTTTTTTTTTTTTTTTTTTTTTGGGATGAGGAGTGTAAGGTATTATATTGTATTGTTGCTTTATTTTATTATGGTACGGTTTTTTTTTTTTTTTTTTGGAACAAGGTCAATACACAATATGGCTCTTGGAGGAAGGAAGAGAGAAACGGAGAGGAGACATGGGAAAGGGGGGGGGATTGATATAAATTATATATACAGGAGAGGCTTAAGCTTTGGATAAATATAGAGATGGGTACATGTATGAATTTACAAACACAGGTGCAGCTGTGAATGTGTGTCTCCATACATGTATATGCAAGGGTATAGGTGTATATATGTAAAAGTATATACGTAGATGTGAATGGACAGACATAATTAACTTTGCCTCTACTATGGCTTCTGTCTCCCTTTTTTTTTTTTTTTTTTTTTAACCCCCCCTCTCTTAAAAGAGCCATGTTGGAGTAGACACAATCTATGTGGAGAAGTAACAGGTGACAGTAGAAAACATGATATTATAAAAGACTGGCGGAGGGCACGGGGGGAGCTCGCCCAGGAGCAGCCAGGCACAACCACAAAACCCCATTAGGTAAACACTCATAATCCGGAGGGTCCGGAAATTGAGTGGGTAAAAGCAGTAGAGCTTTGAGATTCGTGGGGAGACCGTTGGTAAACGGCCAACCCAGGGATTGGTAGTGGGGGAGGGAGGGAGGGAGTAGCAGATTGGACGGGAGGGAGGGGGGCGGGAGGGGGTAGGGTTAGAGGGGGTTCCCCCCCCCCTTTTTTTTTTTTTTTTTTGTTTGCACCTTTACTTGTCTCTGCCTCTTTCCCCAAGGAGATATGGAAACTTTAAAAATAATGTCCCTGAATGTAAAGGGACTGAACGTCCCGGAAAAAAGACGAATGTTACTTCATGATTTAAAGAGATTGAAGATAGATGTAGCGTTTATTCAAGAAACACATTTCAGAGAAAATAATTTCTCTCTGCTGAGGTCTACGGGGTATCCAACGGTTTACCATGCGCTTAACCCGATTTCCAAAACTAAGGGAGTCACCATTATGATATCAAAAACAGTAGCATGGAATCATAGGGATTCTATGATAGATGCAAAGGGAAGGTATCTGTTTGTAAAGGGGACTATAGGAGGGGTAGGAGTTACATTAGCAACATATTATGCCCCAATATACAACAAGACCTCTTTTTTAAAGAGATACTTGACAAACTTATGGAATTCGAAGAAGGACAGTTGATTATGGGGGGAGACCTTAATACCCCATTAATCCCCAGTGAAGACACCTCATCAGGGACATCGTCAGTGACACCTAAAATAAGAAAGAGGATAGCCCAGGCAATAACAGAAACAAAACTGGTAGATATATGGTGATTATTACACCCCAAGGAAAGAGATTACTCTTTTTTCTCCAATCCGCATAGAGTGTATTCACGGATAGATATGTTTTTTATTCCGCATAAACAATTATCCTCAGTTAAGGAAGCCACTATTGGTCTAATTACCTGGTCAGATCATGCCCCAAATTTTTAAAATATAATTTAACGGGGAAAAAACATTTAACCTCTAGGATGTGGAAACTCAATGAGAGCCTCCTTCAGGATCCTTTAGTCCTGGAGGATGTCAGAAAGGAGATAAAATTCTTCTTTCAGGAGAACGAAGGCCCAGAAAGTTCCTTGGGAACAATCTGGGAAACGCACAAGGCAGTAATCAGAGGAGTATTGATTAAGCACGGAGCAAGGATTAAGAAGGAAAGAGAAACTAAGTTAACAGAATTATTAGTAAAAATGCAACATCTAGAAGCCCAACATAAACATGCCCAGAACTTAGAAGTTGAACAAGAATTAATAAGCACACGTAGGCAAGTTACAGATCTGCTACAGTACAGAGCTAAAATGGCAATTCAGATAGGACGTAAGTGTAGCTATGAATCCGGCAATAAATGCGGAAAACAACTAGCGAGAGCATTACGGGAAATACAATCCAAGACATACATACCTATAATTAGAAAAAAAGGTGGGGAGGAAGAACGAGTGCCAGAACAGATTGCTGGTGTGTTTGGCGATTTCTACTCCTCATTGTATAATCTGAATTTGAGGGCATCAGATCAAGCTAAGATAAATGAATACATAAGATCAAGCGAAATGCCGACTCTGACAAGTACTGCACAAGAGGAGATGGAATCCCCAATCACACTAGAAGAAGTACAAAACACGATAAAACAGATAAAAAGTGGGAAAGCACCTGGTCCAGATGGACTAACAGCCCAATATTATAAGACGCTTATGCCGGAATTATGTCCATATATGGTTAAACTGTTTAATGAAATAGGAGACATATCGACTTTCCACTCAGATACACTTAAAGCTACAATCACAGTGATACAGAAAGAAGGTAAAGACCCGAAACAATGTGGAAGCTATAGGCCAATATCTTTACTGAACGCAGATTTGAAAATATTTAGCAAATTATTAGCCTTGAGGATACTGTTGTATTTGCCCTCTTTGATTCATCAAGACCAAGTGGGATTTGTCCCAACAAGAGAATCAAGGGACAATACTATTAAGGCCTTAAACCTAATACATACAGTCATCTCTACCGATACCCCCTGTATATTTCTGGGAACAGATGCAGAAAAGGCTTTTGATCGGGTGGGGTGGGGGTTCATGTTCTCGGTACTCCGACATATAAAGCTAGGAGGGAAAATGATGGGCTGGATAACAAGCTTGTATGAAAAACCTACAGCTCAAGTAAGAGTAAATGGAGTGGTATCTACATCTTTCCCAATAACAAATGGGACCAGACAGGGATGTCCACTGTCCCCTCTGTTATTTTGCGTTGACCCTTGAACCACTTCTATGCAGAGTAAGGCTCAACAGGGATATCCAAGGAATAACCATAGGAGAAACCCATAATAAAGTCGCAGCATATGCAGATGATATGCTTTTTACAGTGACGAATCCGATAATCTCGCTCCCAAATCTGTAAGGAAATCGAGACATATAGTACATTATCCCACTTTAAAATAAACTGCTCCAAGTCAGAAGCCTTAATGATAGCAGTCCCAGAGAAAATGACGAGACTAATAAAATTAAATTATAAATTTAATTGGACGGACTATGGCTTGAAATACTTGGGAATAACGATCGCAACAAACTTCAATAAGATATATGAATTAAATTTTGTACCAGTATTGAAGATGGTACGAGGATGCCTGGAGAGATGGCACAGGGGAATACATTCCTGGTTTGGAAGAAATAATATAATCAAGATGAATATTTTGCCAAAACTCCTGTACCTCCTCCAGGCAATCCCAATGTTAATACCAAGAATTTTTTTTAGAACTATACAAACATTATTTATGAAATTTATTTGGGCAGACAAACAACCAAGGATACGGAGGACATTATTAACATTACCAAAGCAATACGGGGGATTAGCAACACCAGACATATACAAATATTACCAGGCAATACATCTAGGTAGATTACTAGACTGGTGTCGACATGGAGATCAGAAAATATGGGTAAAATTAGAGCAAGCACAATGTAGGGAGCTACTACATAGAGCACCTTGGTGCTACAGAAATTTGACCTCAGATACGAAGCTACACCCTACAATAGGACCCACATTACAGATATGCTACCATCTCTTAGCTAAGAATAAGATATCGACACAGAACTCCCCTCTAGTCCCTATATTGGGTAACCCCCGATTTATACCAGGCATACAGAAAGGACCTTTTGATAAGTTGATTAAAAAAGGAATATATCAAGCTTCGCATTTCGTGAAAAAAGGTAAATGGCCAACAATGCAGGAGATGATAGATAGAAAAGACCCTTTTCAATTAGATTTCTGGCAGGCGGCACAATTAGGACATTTTCTAAAAACAGAGATAGTGCCAGAGTTACTAGATCGAGACTATATGCCATTTGAGAAACTCTGTATGGAAAAGGAACCAATTACGCATGCAATCTCGAAAATGTACGCGTTACTGATTAAACCCGTAGAAAATTTTCAGGTACCCTTCTTTAGGAAGTGGGAAATAGACCTAGGAAGGACTTTTTCTGAGGAGCAGAAGAAAAATATGATACAATCAATTTTTAAAACAGCAACATGCACAAAACTACAGGAAACTAATTATAAAATTATCGCACAGTGGTATAGAACACCAGAAAAACTTCAAAAATATTTCCCTCATATATCAAATAAGTGTTGGAGGTGCCAGAAAGAAGTGGGAAATTTTTTACATATATTTTGGTCATGTCCAAAAATTAAGAAATACTGGAAAGAGGTACGAGAGATCGCTCAAAAATTCAGTGAAGTAGAAATACGGGAGGACCCAGCAGTATTCCTCCTGAACTTGTCAGAGACCTCAGGAAATATAGGTGGGAATTCCATCCTGTGTCACTTGGTAAATACAGCCAAGTCATGTATAACACTTAGGTGGAAACAAATACAACCCCCCAGTGTGAGCATGTGGTTGAAGAAAGTTGAGGAGGTGAACAGGATGGAAGACCTAATATGGACAGCCAGGAAAAGAAGGAAAACTTACTTGGAAATATGGACACCATGGAACCTCTATATCTCCTTGGAGGAGGGAAGGAGACAGATTGATGCGATTTAAGGGGGAGGAGGGGGAGATATAGGGGAAGGAGATGAGAACTCCCCCCCCCTTTTTTTTTTTTTTCTCGGGGGGGGGGGGGGAGAAGAATAGGGGGGAAAATATCAGGGGGGGAAGATGAGAAATAAGAGGATAACAATATAACTCTGGCCTGATTGGGAACAGTACCAACCTAGGACCAGACATGGGGTATGTGGGACTGAGAGTGAAGTCTCTATGATATTGCCCCGATATATTATATAGATTACCATTAACCTAGCCTGCTCTCTCTTTGGATTTATACATTACATTATAAAGGGAATAAGAGGCTAAGGGAATAGAATGAATTGTTATGCTCTTTTTGTTTATTATGTATGAATATGGAAACACGATGTATGACTCTTAGATTGTTTATGTAAAATTCTATTCTTGTTTACTTGAGGAAAAAATAAAATGGAAAGGGAAAAAAATAAATAAATAAAGAAATTGAAAAAAAAATTTAGGCTTGGCTGGGAGCCAAGTCTGTGTTTAATCTGGGCCGGGGTGAGTGATCTAGGGAGGCTGGAGGACTCATAAGGCAACACCTCTGGTGCCTCCGCTTGCTTGCTGGAGCCTTGGTGAGGCTTCCGGAGGAATGGAAGGAAGGCTGGGAGGAGCTGCCTGGAATGTTAAGGAGGGCCCTGGCTGGTCCTCAGCAAGTGGGCTGATAGGGGGTGGGCCCCTCTTGAATACTCAGTCAGGCCAGCAGGGGCAGTGCAGAGTTTGGGTGGAAGCTGCAGATAGTGTTGAGGAGGCTGTCAGTGGCCCTTGAGGGTAGCCACCCCCTAGTCTGTCCTGTCCAGAGGCACGGGAGCAAGAATGAGGACAACAGGAGCCAGCTAGCACATCTGATGCCGCGTACACACGATCAAACAATCGGGTGGAAAAGTCCGGCAAACTCAAGTCCGCCGGACAATCCCCCCGTGTGTAGCCTCCGGCATACTTTTTTGACCCGAAAGTACGGCGGACTTAGAAAGTAGTTTTGCACTCCAATCTTCCCGCCGGACTCGCATTTCGGCGGACAATCCGGCCGTGTGTATGCCAGTCCGCCGTAGTTTTGAAATTAACTGACTTTTCCCGCCCGGAGAAAAGTCCGCTCATTTGAGCGGGTCTCCAGGTAGGCGGGGCCCGCGAAGGAGACGTCGCTGGCCCCGCCACCTGGTATGGACTTAAAGGGGAACCCCAACGCCAAAAAAAATCGGCGTGGGGGTCCCCCCAGGTCCACATCAGACCCTTGTCCTAGCACGCTACCCGGCCAGCCAGGAAAGGGGGGGCGAGCGAGCGCCCCCCCCCCTCCTGAGCCGTACCAGGCCGCGTGCCCTCAACATGGGGGGGTGCCCCCGAAGTCGGAAGAAGAGGCCGGTGGCGAGGAAGAAAGCCGGGCTCCTCCGCTAGTAAAAGAGCTAGAAGAAGATAGCGGAGGAGTCTGGCGAGAAGACCCCCCGAAGACGGAAGACCCCGGAGCTGTGCAATAAACTATTTTATCTTATGTGTTGTTTTTTTTTGTACTTTATTACACAGGTGAATGGGTAGGGGTACATTGTACCCCTTACTCATTCACATAGGGTGGGGGGGGCTGGTATCTGGGGGCCCCCTTAATAAAGGGGGCTCCCGGATTCTGATAAGCCCCCCGCCCGCAGACCCCGACAACCAACGGCCAGGGTTGATGGGAAGAGGCCCTTGTCCTCATCAACATGGGGACAAGGTGCTTTGGGGTGGGGGGGCGCACGCCCCCCCTTCCCCAAGGCACCCCTCCATGTTGAGGGCACGCGGCCTGGTACGGCTCAGGAGGGGGGGGCGCTCGCTCGCCCCACTTTCCTGGCCGGCCAGGTAGCATGCTCGAACAAGAGTCTGATGTGGACCTGGGGGGACCCCCACGCCGATATTTTTTGGAGTTCCCCTTTAAGTCCATACCAGGTGGCGGGGCCAGCGATGTCTCCTTCGCGGGCCCCGCCTACCTGGAGAAGCGCTCGAAATGAGCGGACTTTCCTCCGTGTGTGTGGGCGAGTCCGTTCATTTCAAAAGTAGGGCGGATAGTACGGCGGACTTAGTACGCCGCATTAGTCCGCTGAAAAAGTGCCATGTGTGGGCAAGTAGCTCGTTCGGAAAGTCCGACGGACAGTCTGGCGGGAAGTCCGCCAGACTAAGTCCGTAGGATAGTTCGCTACGTGTGTACGCGGCATGAGATATCTCCAGGCAGAACACAGCTGTGTGGCTGGTGAGTGTGGCAGTCTGAGAGGACTGTAGGAAGTAGCCAGGAGGGCTAGTGAAAGGGGCAGCTGTAGCCAGGTGGGCTGGCAGTGCCTGAAGAGGTGGTGCTGGGATCAGTAGTTACAGGTATGTAGCAGGACACTGGACTTTTTCTCTACGCACCAAAGGGGCCCGCAGTCCCTGCCTGTAAAGGGCTTTTGCTTGATCTGGCTGAGTGCCTTGCCACATTCATCAAACAGTGTTCCGGCTGGGTCTGAGTTGTTCCTGCAAGCAAGTGATGTACTGGAGGATGAGGAGTGTATACAGAGAGTGAATATATTTGAGTGTCCCTGAAGAGACTTTGTTCCAGTCAAGTGAGCATTCCATAATAACCCTATCCCTATTCAAGTTTATTAACCCCTAATAAAAAAAATAAAACGTTTCCAATTTCAAGCGAGCCTGTAGAAATTTAGTGTGCCTGGCTGTGCAGGACCCCTAGTCACCAGCGGCTCCTACGGGGGCTGCCCTACATAATGCAATGGTTGTTTGATGTATAAAGGGTAATGTGAACCTGTCACATGAAATAAACTACTAACTAAGGTGACACTGCTGAATCAAGATGCTATATCAGACACATGGGAATTACATTGTCTTATGTCTTCAACTGACACCTATACCTTCATTGGGAGAAAAAATAATGAAGCACGGCCTTTGTGTAATTTGAATCTGAAATCCAAAGTAAGGGATTCAGAATCTGCAAATATCAAATGCAATACAAATGAACCCAGAACGTAGGATGCTACAAGCCCAAAACACAAAGATGTAAATATCACCTAAAATATAGTGTACATTCCTCACTTTCCTACCTGGCACTTTTACCCCCTTCCTAACCAGGAAAATTTTCAGCTTTCAGCACTGTCACACTTTGAATGACAATTGCGCAGTCACGCAACGCTGTATCCAAATTACATTTTGTATTTTTTTTACACACAAATAGAGCTTTCCTTTGGTGATATTTAATTACCACTGAGATTTTTATTTTTTGTTAAATATACAAAAAGAAACATTTTTCATAGTTTGTTATAAAATTTAGCAAACATGTAATCTTTCTCCCTTTACTGATGTGCGCTGATGAGGTGGCACTGATCAGGCGGCACTGATAGGTGGCACTGACCGGTGGCACTGATGAGGCTACACTGATAGGCGCCACTGATGGGCACTGATAGTCAACTCTAATGGGCACTGATGGGTGGCACTGATGGGCTCTAATAGGTGGCACTGATGGGCTCTAATAGGTGGCACCGATAGGTGGCACTGATTGGCAGCACTGATGGGCACTGATTGGCAGCACTGGTGACCACTGATTGGGAGCACTGGTGGGCACTATTGGGACTGCACTGATAGTCAGGGCACTGATAATCAGTGCCCTGATTATCAGTGCCGATGTGCTTTTAGCCATTTATCAGCTCTCTTTTTCTCTCCTCATGCTGTCAGCATGAGAAAAGGAAAGCTGATAACCGTCTTGTGCTTACTTCTGCGATCAACTTTCATTGGACACAGCTGATTACGTGGTAAAGGGCTGCTGTGATTGGCCCCTTCCCCAGATCTGTGATCAGCTGAGTCCACAGGAGGTGCACAGACAGCAGGATTACGGGAGGACATCCATGTACGCCCTCCCGGCAAATTAAGCCTGCGCTGTAGCCGTCTTTCGGCTATAGGGCGGGAAGGTGTTAAACATATATATTTTTTTAAAAAAAAGTACATAAATAGATCAACTTCCATGTCCAGTTTCAATATTTTATTATACTGTATATAGCATGCAAGAAAAATGACACATAATTAAAAACCATGGTATTGACTATAAAAAATAGAATACATCTCACATAAAGCAATCATGGCATTCAAGGTAATTCCTCCTCTAGGGTGGTAATAAATATATGATTTAATGTTATAAAAAAAAAAAAAGGATACAAAGGGGCACAGAAAGGCTTATTTACAGTAAGAGCTGTGGAATAGACTCCCTAAAAACTAGTTCTGGCCAGCTCAGTAGATACCTGGTTGCCTCCTGGGGGAATTTACTGGAGCAAATTGCACCATGCCCGTAGGGCTTTTTTTTTTTTTGATCTTCCTTTGGGTCAACTGTGGGTTAAAGATTCTGTATTTTGTGTTTTTTTTATTCTGTTGGTTGAACTAGATTGACATTTTGTTTTTTTTTCACCCTGACTAACTTGGCAGCTAACTAAGGTCTTCATTCTCTACCTTTGTGGCTGCAGTATAGTAGCAGCCTCCTCTCTCCCTTTAACTCTGCAAAGTGGCAGTGGGTACCAGGCCTGGAGTGCACTGACTTTCAGCACCTGGTTCTGCAGGAAGATGGAGTGAAGTTGGGAGGAAAGAGATGTGGAGCAAGTTGGCAGAGCTTCCCATCAATGAGGACTCGGAGCCCCAGGTGAATGAAGACTGCTGAGCTGAGGGTCTCCCTCTGGCCTCTTGGGTTATATGGGAGCTCTTAGATTAGTATTATGGCATTAGGGGTATGTGGCGCATGTATCACAAGGCATGGTGCTGTGTGTATTGGGGTGCATAGGGCAGCATATATTATTTATGATACTGAAAGAACTATAAACGGCTCACTGTGATGTAATATTTCATTACAGCTTTATTTGCTTAATGTTACAGTACACTATACACTCTGGAGTGGCATTGACACTTTTGGATTATTTGGAAACAATTCTCCTTTAAATCCTAGTTCCACCTTAAACTATTTCACGTGCCCCTTGAAAAATATTTAAACCTTGTTTGCATTACTTTCTATACTGAATATGCATATCTGGGTATATCACAGATTAATAAATACACTTTTTACAGGTGTAAAACATCTGGAGACCGGTGGTATGTGGGAAACAGATGTGAAAAGGAGATCCGGAACAAAGGCACCGTGTGGACCATGTCTTCCTTATGTGCACTACTCTCTCTTTTTATGCTTACTCTTGTGAATGTAGTATGACATCCAATCAATGTGGGCTGTTATATTAAAATAAATAACATTTAAAGTGAAATTCCAAACACAAATGTTTGCTTGTTTGTTTTTGTTTTCTATAGAATAGAGTTACCACCTCTATCAGATTTTTACTGCTGACTGTGCCACCTTTGGAGAAATGCCCCCTCATTTCCTGTTTTGTCACTGGGACAGGAAATGGAGATACATCTGTCCAACAAAGCCACTAATAAATCATAAAAAACACTTGTTTTTTTGGAAAGTGCTATAGGATTGGAACCTCTGTGTCACTAGAACAGGAATCTCCAAACTATGGCCCTCCAGCTGTTGCAGAACTACACATCTCATGAGGCATTGTAAAACTCTGACAATCACAAACATGGCTAGGCATGATGGCAATTGAAGTTCCTGAACAACTGGAGGGCCATAGTTTGGAGACCCCTGCACTAGAAGATGGTGAGAGGGGAGATATCTTTAACAACCATACAGACAACAATAAATCACGACAGAGGTTCTTCTTCTAACCCACTTTGCCCTCAACTGAAAAAAAAAAAAAGGATTTTGGCTGAAGTCTATGCTTTAATAAATACTACATTACCATGGTTCATTATTTCAGTAAATCGGTAAATTTGATTGCATTTGTAATATACTTTGTTCATTTCACTTTTTTTTAGCCCAGCAAAATCCACAAACCTGATGCATAAGGACTGACTATTAAAATATCTTCCTGGTAGCCTGGACTAAAGGCCATCTCCATATATTTTTCTTTTGATAACAATAGTCCAGTTTTGAGAGAGTTATTAGTGTGACCTTTTTAGGCATGATCATTGGTCTATAAATTTTTATATATTTTTGTAATAAAATATTTTGTTTTTAAATTTTTACATTGTACACAGTTGAAGGTAAATCTAAAGGAAATTGAAAAAGAAAACTGTATAATGTATGGACAACTTGAATCGGTAGTAGTAAACCGTAGTAAACCGCATCCAAAACACATCCGTTTTCAGGCAAGTATTCCCAAGAAAAGGATTTTCCTTGTAAGCCCTCCAGCATCATTCCGTCACCGTTGAAGGCGTTTCCATCTTCACCCAGTCCTCTTTCCAGGTTCACAGGCTTCAGCTATCTGATTGGCCATGCCAGTAATGATGTCACTCCCGCACATACGGATGGGAGTCACTATTTATGGTACAACACTGAAGGGACAGCATGGGTATGCCGTTCCTTCAGCGCGCATTTGCAGGTGACGTCTCTGGCTGCATCTAAAGTAAATATCTCCTAAAGGTGTAGGAGATATTTACTGTACCTGTAGGTAAGCCTTATTATAGGGCAGAGACTTTGGTTTGTACACAGTGGAATGTGATATTCTTTTACTTGTGGCAAAGGTTTGCTTTATTACACAGAAGGAATTTCATATATTTTGTATGGTTCACTATATGTTCATAATTATTCACTTAATCTGGTGGTAGACTGTTTAATATTAGTAGGTTAATATTAGCACAATTATTAATTTAAAACATTTTATTTTTGCGTAGCAGTTCACATATATATATAATTGCAGCTATATTATTTAGTTATCTTTTTAATATTTATTTCTCACATATTGTAATATTTATTCACATCAGCGCTTTAGTATATTTTTACACATTAATTTCATCAACACACCTACAAGGGAACAAAAAAACTAACAGTAAACAGTCACAAAGTCAAGCAAATTTTTACAGTACAGCAACATAAATGCAAGTACTTTTGGACCTGAACCCCACCAGGCATCTCAAACAGAATATCGCACTTGTAAAAAAGAGAACCAGAACCTTTGGAAGAGTATGTCTGATAATAAATTTGGCAGTACCTCCAGAGGCGGCTCTCTAATTATGCAAAGTAGGCGGTGGCCTAAGGCCTCGCCCTCCTAGGGTCCTCGCTCCTGCCTACTTTGCCTAAAGAGCCTCCTCTAGCTATCATCATACATCAGTCCCAGGTGCCTCCTCGTTCAGAGCAGAGGCGGCTCTCTAATTAGGCAAAGTAGGCGGTGGCCTAAGGCCTCGCCCACCTAGGGGCCTCGCTCCCGCCTACTTTGCCTAAAGAGCCGCCTTTAGCTATCATCAAACATCAGTCCCAGGTGCCTCCTTGTTCAGAGCAGAGGCGGCTCTCTAATTAGGCAAAGTAGGCGGTGGCCTAAGGCCTCGCCCTCCTAGGGGCCTCGCTCCCGCCTACTTTGCCTAAAGAGCCGCCTCTCGCTATCATCATACATCAGTCCCAGGTGCCTCCTCGTTCAGAGTACAGTCAGCCCGCCTCCTCTCTTCTCTGTAACACCCCGCCCCACTCCTGTCAAGAAAACTTCACTGGAAGTGGAACTGCAGTGCAGGTGTCCTTCCAGTCAGAACACCAGCAGACACATAGAAACCTTCAACTGGCCTGCCCCAACATCAAATCCTGTCCGTCCTTTCTTGTGCAAGGGCAGGGCACAGCTAGCATCTCAGCACAGGATCACCGAGTCTACCCTCCTTCCAGGGCGGGGCTTCCCTGATGGAGACGGAGCCAATTCAGCCTGTGTGTGCACTGTGCAGCCGATGGACTGAACTATGAGGGGACAGAGCCTTGCTATATGTGAGGTAAATGTGACTAGGGGGTGCATGTCACTATGTCACTGGAGGGGTGGTACATGTGACTGGAGGGGGGGTGGTACAGTGGTGTCAGTGTGCTCTGTCTCAGAACTGGTGTCAATGTGCTTTGCCTCAGCGATGGTGTCAGTGTGCTCTCAGCATTCGTGTCAGTGTGCTCAGCGCTGGTGTCAGTGTGCTCTCAGAGTTGGTGTCAGTGTGCTCTCAGCGTTCGTGTCAGTGTGCTCAGCGCTGGTGTCAGTGTGCTCTCAGAGTTGGTGTCAGTGTGCTCTCAGCGTTGGTGTCAGTGTGCTCTCAGCGTTGGTGTCAGTGTGCTCAGCGTTGGTGTCAGTGTGCTCTCAGCGTTGGTGTCAGTGTGCTCTTAGCGTTGGTGTCAGTGTGCTCTCAGCGTTGGTGTCAGTGTGCTCTATCTCAGTACTGGTGTCAGTGTGCTCTGTCAGCCCTGGTGTCAGTGTACTCTATCTCAGCCCTGGTGTCAGTGTGCTCTGTCTCAGTGTTGGTGTCAGTGTGCTCTCAGTGCTGGTGTCAGTGTGCTCAGCGCTGGTGTCAGTGTGCTCTATCTCAGCGCTGGTGTCAGTGTGCTCTATCTCAGCGCTGGTGTCAGTGTGCTCTATCTCAGACCTGGTGTCGGTGTGCTCTCAGCGCTGGTGTCAGTGTACTCAGCGCTGGTGTCAGTGTACTCAGCGCTGGTGTCAGTGTGCTCTATCTCAGACCTGGTGTCAGGGTGCTCTGTGTCAGCCCTGGTGTCAGTGTGCTCTATCTCAGAACTGGTGTCAGTGAGCTCTGTGTCAGAACTGGTGTCAGTGTGCTCTGTGTCAGAACTGGTGTCAGTGTACTCTGTGTCAGCCCTGGTGTCAGCGTGCTCTGCCTCAGCGATGGTGTCAGTGTGCTCTGCCTCAGCCCTGGTGTCCGTGTGCTCTGCCTCAGAGCTGGTGTCAGTGTGCTCTCAGAGTTGGTGTCAGTGTGCTCTCAGAGTTGGTGTCAGTGTGCTTAGCACTGGTGTCAGTGTGCTCAGCGCTGGTGTCAGTGTGCTCTCAGCATTGGTGTCAGTGTGCTCTATCTCAGTACTGGTGTCAGTGTGCTCTGTCAGCCCTGGTGTCAGTGTGCTCTGCCTCAGCGTTGGTGTCAGTGTGCTCTGCCTCAGCGTTGGTGTCAGTGTGCTCTCAGCGTTGGTGTCAGTGTGCTCTCAGCGCTGGTGTTGGTGTCAGTGTGCTCAGCGCTGGTGTCAGTGTGCTCTATCTCAGTGCTGGTGTCAGTGTGCTCAGCGCTGGTGTCAGTGTGCTCTATCTCAGTGCTGGTGTCAGTGTGCTCAGCGCTGGTGTCAGTGTGCTCTGTCTCAGTACTGGTGTCAGTGTGCTCTCAGCGCTGGTGTCAGTGTGCTCTCAGCGCTGGTGTCAGTGTGCTCTATCTCAGCGCTGATGTCAGTGTGCTCTCAGCGCTGATGTCAGTGTGCTCTCAGCGCTGGTGTCAGTGTGCTCTATCTCAGCGCTGGTGTCAGTGTGCTCTCAGCACTGGTGTGATTGAGCACATTGACACCAGTACTCTTAATATATGCAATTCATTTTTTTTTCTTGAATTATTTTTTCCCCCCATTATAGATGTGAATGGGGCCTCATGTCTAGGTTATGCCTAAGGCCTCACAAAGCCTAGAGCCACCTCTGGTAGGTTGGCAACACTGATCCCAAAGCCTGGCAACTGCGGCTGGATGCCACCATCTTGAATGTGAAGTCAGCAGCCCCAGTAGACGTAGAGCTGTCATTCAGTTGATTCTCTACACTACAGTATTCTCTGCATTCCTCTTTCGGCTGCCATATAGTACTAGGGATACAGTATTTTCTTTTAAAGAATAACCTTTACTGGACAGTGCTGACCAATCAGAATCCACCTAGCCCATACTGTGAGTGCTGGAGGAGAAGAGTGAAAGACAGGATTTCAAATCCCTGGACCGGTAAAGCATTATCCCGATGCCCGACAGCGGGTAATCGTGGAACCCTGGTACAACGGGACTGGGGAGGGGGCCCAGTGTACAGTAAGTTCACCTTACAGATTTTCTGTAAAGGTGAACAAACCCTCTAAAGGAGAGTATTGCAGCAAAAGTGGTTTATATTTAAAGTGATATTAAAGGCTTGCTTTTTTTTTTTTTTAAATAACAAACGTGCTATACTTACCTGCTCTGTGTAGTTATTTGGCACGGAGCAGCTCGGATCCTTCTCTTCTTGGGTCCCATGTCGGTGCTCTTGGCCCCTCCCTTCTGCCAAGAGCCCCCAGAGCGAGCAGCTTGCAGTAGGGGGACCCGGGGCACAGCTCAGCGTGGCCATTCACACAGAGAGTTGCTGCTAATGGTTGGTGTGGTCAGGTTGTGCTTACAGTGGGAGGAGCTTACAGTGGTATGGTTAGACCCTTTATGACCAAGGTCAAAACAAAAATAATAGATATAAAAAGTTTCACTGCCACAAACAGAGAGCAGGCAGGCTCTTTATTGCAGAAGAGACATGCAATGCACATGTGCAGCTCAGCTTACACCTCTGGCCTGGTCTCTGTGTGCTGGAATGACTGATTCCTGTGCATGCGCAGGAGTGATGTCATACTACGCTGACCCATGAAGAAGACTGGAGACCGCCACACAGCTGAAGATGCTGGCACCATTGAGGGGCGTTGTCACTGAAGCAAAGGTAAGTTTAGTTCTGTAAAGTCCTTATAAAGTCTGGAAATCTTTTACCTTAATGCATTCCCTGCATTAAGCTAAAAAGTGTCCCAGTGTTTGTATCGCCCAATCACCCCATTCTATACTTACCTATGTCCTCTCTCAATCCAGCGCTGTGCCCGTCTGCAGTGGCGCTCTCCTCTCCCTCTCTCTGCTCACAGAGGCAGCAGAAGGAACCATTGACTCCTGCCAATCGAATCCTGTGAGCAGAGGGCAGGCAGCGGGGCTGAGCCACGCTGTGTGGGCCAAAAGACATGCACATATAGTATCCCCCTTAATGCAGACCCCCACAGTAAAGACACCCCCCTTAGTGCAGACCCCCCATCAGTATAGAACCCCCCTCAGTGCAGACCCCCATCAGTATAGTATCCCCCTTAGTGCAGACCCCACAATCAGTATAGAATCCCCCTTAGTGCAGACCCCCCATCAGTATAGAATCCCCCCTTAGTGCAGACCCCCCATCAGTATGGAATCCCCCTTAGTGTAGACCCCCCATCAGTATAGAATCTCCCTTAGTGCAGACCCCTACAGTATAGACACCCCCTTAGTGCAGACCCCCATCAGTATAGACACCCCCCTTAATACAGACCCCCCATCAGTATAGACACCCCCCTTAGTGCAAACCCCTGCAGTATAGACACCCCCAATTAGTGCAGACCCCCCCATCAGTATAGAATCCCCCTTAGTACAGACCTCCCAATCAGACCTCCACTGCAGGTGTGGGCATCATCCCTGTATAACCCCCGGAAGCTGAGTAGGCACATCTGCGTACACTCGGCGGGAAGGGGTTAAATAAAAAACGGTGTCACTTTTATTCCTATAACAAGGAATGTAAACATCCCTTATAATAGAAAAAAAGCATGACAGGACCTCCTAAATATGAGATCTGGGGGTCAAAAAGACCTCACATCTCATATTTACACTAAAATGCAATAAAAAAACTAAAAAAATTTTGTCATTAAAATTTTTTTTTTAAATGTCCCTTTTAGAGCTATGGGCGGAAGTGACGTTTTTAAGTCTCTTCTGCCCTGCAATGTTATTTGAGATGGGTGGCGGCCATCTTCCCCTCACTCATCTCCATACTTAGCAAGGGGCAACATCCGATCGCCTCCGCCGCTGCCGACGGCTCCGCTAAGCAGCGGAGGGCACTGGAGCATGGCTGGGGGGGCCCCTCTCCCACCACCAATAGAAGTGATCTTGTGGCGAATCCGCCGCAGAGACCACTCTTATCGGAAACCGGACCCGCTGAAGAAGAGGATACCGGGGTTATGGCAGCTAGCTGCTTCCATAACAACCATATTCCTCTTCAAAGTTAGGACGTATATGGGCGCGCTGCGGTCTGGAAGGGGTTAGAATGGACAGAACTGTACGGTGCTGCCAGACGTCGTGGTTTTGCGTACCTGAAAACATTCCGCGCTTTCCTATGTGTGGGGGGACATTAAGAGGTGATGGTGCGCCATGTGCATCTTCTAAAGGGCAGCACATATTTCCTGCGGGTTGGGGAACGTGTGCGATTAGCGTGTGTTTCCCATCCCGCATATGTGTGATTCTAGTCTTAGTAGTTCATTTTTTATTTTTTTGTTGTAAACTCAGCTTCTTCGCTGGTCTTCTGGTCTCCAGCGCCGCCATCTTGACTCTGGGAAGCCGGCTGTGACTTCCTGCTGTTCCACAGCTGGCACCCCACCGCTCATGTGCGAGATCTTGGCACCCCAGATGTTTTGGAACTACATTTCCCATGATGCTCAACTACACTGCAGAGTGGCTGAGCATCATGGGAAATGTAGTTCCAAAATATCTGGAGTGCCAAGGTTCGCCATCACTTTCCTAGGGCATGAGACTTGTCCCAGGAGGCTGCGGGAGGGGGGGAGCCGAACCTCGGTTTTTCTCACCTAGGGGGGAGAAGCAGAAGTGGGATCGGGTACCTGTCAGAAAAAGGAACCCACTCCAAAAAAAAAAAGTTGCTATAGCGGTAGAGGAGGGGGGAGGAGGATGGGCAGAACTTCACTTTTTAATCACAAATCTACAAATATTTGTAAATCTATAGCAAAAGGTCGCCCAGTATTGGGATGGCAGGGATCACCTATGCACTCAAAACATCTCACTGATGCTTTGGCAGTCTGATTGGCACCAGTTTGGTTCCTTATTCTGTCAGTAATTCCTCTGATAAATGTCACTCACAGGCACTTCACTAGAGCTGATCATCAGCATCAACCTTCTGCTTTACACATTCAGGATGGCAAACTGCAGGCTCAGAGCTCTGAGCAGAGCGACCTCGTGTGGTGAATATGCACCATCACATGTGAGCTGAAGATGCTTTATCTATCTTTCACCAGAAGGGGTCAGTGCTGCTCATATTCTTTATTGTTTAACTAGTTGCTGACCGCCGGCCGTCAAATGACGGCGCACCTATTGTGGCGGGAGGCCGTCATATGACGGCCTCCCGTTTAAACAGGGAATGCGCGCGATCGTGCGCGCGCATCCCTTTTTTTTCGGTGGCGGCGTGTCACGGAGACACCGCTCGCCACCGAAGGGGGTGAACAGCCATTCGTTATGGCTGTTTACCACGTGATCGGCCGTGATGAAGTCACGGCCGATCACAGATGGTCACACCCCGAACGTGCACGGCGCATGCGCGCGATCGCGAGCGCGCTGCGCGTGCACGTCGGTGGCGGCGTGTTCCCCGGGAACACTACTCGTCACCGACGCTGGTAAACAGCCATTGGCCGGCTGTTTACCCACGTGATCGGCTGTGAGCCTTTCACAGCCGATCACAAAAATGTAAACAAACTGCGGTAACGGGATTTTACCGGGTTCTCCTCCTCACACACCGATCGTGTGTGAGGAGGAGATTGCGGTAACATCTCGTTACCCCATACAGTGTACACCAATCATACTGATTGCCCCCCCCCCCGATAAAGAGGACCTGTCACCACCCCTCATAGTACCTGTCAATCACAGTCCATCAGAGTACCTGTCACAGTCCATCAGAGTATTTGAGTACCTGTCACAGCACATCAGAGTACCTGAGTACCTGTCACAGCCCATCAGAGTACCCGAGTACCTGTCACAGCCCATCAGAGTACCTGTCAGCCCATCAGAGTACCCGAGTACCTGTCACAGCCCATCTGAGTACCCGAGTACCTGTCACAGTTCATCTGAGTACCCGAGTACCTGTCACAGCCCATCAGAGTACCCGAGTACCTGTCACAGCCCATCAGAGTACCCGAGTACCTGTCACGGCCCATCAGAGTACCCGAGTACCTGTCACGGCACATCAGAGTACCCGAGTACCTGTCACGGCACATCAGAGTACCCGAGTACCTGTCACGGCACATCAGGGTACCCGAGTACCTGTCACGGCCCATCAGGGTACCCGAGTACCTGTCACGGCCCATCAGGGTACCCGAGTACCTGTCACGGCCCATCAGGGTACCCGAGTACCTGTCACGGCCCATCAGGGTACCCGAGTACCTGTCACGGCCCATCAGGGTACCCGAGTACCTGTCACAGTCCATTAGAGTACCGAGTACCTGTCACAGTCCATTAGAGTACCGAGTACCTGTCACAGTCCATCAGGGTACCCGAGTACCTGTCACAGTCCATTAGAGTACCGAGTACCTGTCACAGTCCATTAGAGTACCCGAGTACCTGTCACAGTCCATTAGAGTACCGAGTACCTGTCACAGTCCATTAGAGTACCGAGTACCTGTCACAGTCCATCAGGGTACCCGAGTACCTGTCACAGCCCATCTGAGTACCCGAGTACCTATCACAGTCCATCTGTGTACCAGAGTACCTGTCACAGTCCATCTGAGTACCCGAGTACCTGTCACAGTCCATATGAGTACCTGTCACCGCCCTTCAGAGTACCCAAATACCAGTCACCAAACCATCAGAGTACCTGTCACCAGGCCATCAGAGTACCCGAGTACCTGTCACCAGGCCATCAGAGTACCCGAGTACCTGTCACCAGGCCATCAGAGTACCCGAGTACCTGTCACCAGGCCATCAGAGTACCCGAGTACCTGTCACCAGGCCATCAGAGTACCCGAGTACCTGTCACCAGGCCATCAGAGTACCCGAGTACCTGTCACCAGGCTATCAGAGTACCCGAGTACCTGTCACCAGACCATCAGAGTACCCGAGTACCTGTCACCAGACCATCAGAGTACCCGAGTACCTGTCACCAGACCATCAGAGTACCCGAGTACCTGTCACCAGGCCATCAGAGTACCCGAGTACCTGTCACCAGGCCATCAGAGTACCTATCTCCAGCCCATGTCTCATAGAATATACATTGGGGTGTTTGCTTTCCAAAATGGGGTCATTTTGTGGGTAATTTCACTGTCCTGGTGGTCCAGGACCTTCAAAAGTGTGATGGGTAGGAATGAAATGAGATGTGTCATTTATGCTCCTAGAACGCCTGAACGTACTACTTCAATGTTCGGCCTCTCTATGTGGCCAGGTTGTGTAAAAGTCCTACACATGTGGTATCGCCATACTCGGGAGGAGTAGCAGAATGTATTTTGGGGTGTAATTTTTGCTATATACATGCTATGTGTTAGAAATATCTTATAAATTGACAATTTTGTGTAAAAAAAAATGCGTTAAAATTTTTTTCCACATATTCCAAAAACTTCTGGAAAAAAATGAACCGTTCAAAAGACTCATTATGCCTCACAGATTATACGTTGGGGTGTTTGCTTTCCAAAATGGGGTAATTTTATGGGAAATTCCATTGTCCTGGTACTCCAGGGCCTTCAAAAGTGTAATAGGTGGTTGAGAAATGAGATGCGTAACTTTTGCTCGTAGAACGTCTGAAGGTACTACATCAATGTTAGTGCTCTGTATGTGGCTAGGCTGTGTAAAAGTCCTACACATGTGGTATCGCCGTACTCGGGAAGAGTAGCAGAATGTATTTTGGGGTGTAATTTGTTGTATGCATATGCTGTGTGTGAGAAATAACCTGATAATATGACAATTTAGTAAAAAAAAATAAAAAAATAAATAAAAAATCTTCATTTTGCAAAGAATTGTGGGAAAAAATGACAACTTAAAAAAACTCACCATGCTACTTACTTAATACCTTGGGATGTCTACTTTGTAAAAAGGGGTCATTTGGGGGGTATTTGTACTTTCCTGACTTGTTAGGGCCGGTTCACACAGCAGGCGAGGCGAGGCGACTCCGACTTGCCTCGCTGCGACCTGCCGCGGCCTCAGCGGCGACTTGCAAATGACTTCTGTATAGAAGTCAATGCAAGTCGCCCCGAGGTCGCCCAAAAGTAGTACAGGAACCTTTTTTCTGAGTCGGAGCGACTCGAGTCGCTCCTCTCAGAACGGTTCCATTGTACAGAACGGGGGCGACTTGCGAGAGCGAGGCGAGGCGAGTCGTGTCGCCTCGCATCGCCCGCTGTGTGAACCGGCTCTTAGTGTCTCAAGAAATGAGGTACACCTGATGTACTGAAGGCCTGATCAGAAGTGATCAATTTTCAGTGATTGGCACCATAGTTTGTAGACTCTATAACTTTCACAAAGACCAAATAATATATACTAATGTGGGTTATTTTTACCAAAGATATGTAGCAGTATAAATTTTGGCCAAAATTTATGAAGAAAAATTACTAATTAGCAAAAATTTATGACAGAAACGAAGAAAAAGGCATTTTTTTCACAAAATTTACGTTTTATTTTATTTATAGCACAAAAAATAAAAAACCCACTAGTGATTAAATACCACTAAAAGAAAGCTCTATTTGTGTGGGAAAAAGGACGCAAGTTTCATATGGATACAGTGTAGGATGACTGAGTAATTGTCATTCAAACTGTGAGAGCGCTGAAAGCTGAAAATTGGTCTGGTCAGGAAGGGGGTGTAACTGCACTGTACTGAGGTGGTTAAAAGTATTACTGATTAAAAAAAAAAATAATAATAAAAAAAAAAACTCCATACAAATAATTATTGAGTTTCTCCCTTATAAATAAGTGCAATTATTACAACACAATTATTACAACACATTTTTACATATATTATGCTCCAATCAATCTTTTAAAAATCTGCAATGCAATGTTACAAATAATTATCCTATAAATGCGATGAAATCAAACAGAAAAGATTGTGAATATGTGATGAAAAAAAGGGTTAAATTAAATATGAACAAAGAAAAGTAATATAAAAGAAATAAATAAGAGTGTAGAAAAAAAAAATAATAATGATAATAATTAAAAAAAAATATATATAAATAAGAGTCTATAAAAAAGTTACAATATATAAATATATATGAAAACATTTCATGAATTAATATATAATATAATAGATAAGGGTGTATAAAAAAATAACAATAGTTAATAAATATAAAAATAACTATAAATACAGGTGTATAAAATAGTGAATAAAAATAAATATTGATAATAGCCAAATACCCTCTGAGTGCTCTACTTCTACGTTCTTTCTATGCAAATTCAGTATCTTTTTGTTTATTGCCAATGTTATCATTTTCTTTTTGTGTGTTTATGGAAAAAAACGTAATCACGTTTCAAAAAATAAAAAAAAATAAAGGTGTCTAAACACAAAAAAAAGAAAAAGGATTAAATCTAGAAAATAAAAAAAATAAGGGTGTGTGTAAATAAAACAATCTGTCATATATAAAACAAATATAAATAAGAGTGCATAAAAATAATAAATATGATAAATAGTAAATATAGAAATAAAAATTGTGAATAAAGGGGTATAAAACAATAAATAAAAACCTTAAACATAATTGTATTTATTTATTTTATATTATATTTATGTTTTTTTTGCCAATGATAATAAAATGGTAATAAAATAATAAAAACCTTAAATATACTTTTTTATTTTCTATTATATTTATGTTTTTTTATTTATTTAATTTTTTAAATTTTTATTCTTATTATTTAGGGTGCTCTGCAATAAAAATGTAAATAAATGGGGTATAAAATAATAAATAATAATGTTAAAGATAATATTTTTTTATTTTCTGTTATATTTCTGTTTTGTTTTGTTATGTTTATTTCGATTTTTATTGTAGAGCTGCCTGAATAATTAGAGTGAAAGATATATATATATTTTGTTTTTTTAATAGGGTAAAAAAATGACAGGCTGTGTATTACTGTATTATCTGAATGCTCTAAGTCGGCTATTCACTGCTATCTTGCCAGCCCAGTACTGGTCAGTGTGATAGACATTGCCATCATCGATCAGTGGTGGACCAGGGTATAGTCGTGAGCCACCAGCAATGCTAATGCTGAATTATGGCACTAGCAGTGGTGGACCAGGGTATAGTCGTGAGCCACCAGCAATGCTAATGCTGAATTATGGCACTAGCAACGGACACCCGCGTGACTTGTCAGGGGGTGGACTAGAACTCATGGACATACGCAATCCAACAGCAGCCCGCGCCTTTGGAAGGCGGCGCGCATTGTCACACGCCACCGCTCCTGGCTGATATACCAGAGACATTTCTTTATCTAGAAGCTAGTTTCTCAGTGCCGTTAGCAGCTCAGCATTGCCATCTACAGGCATTACTGAGAATTATACCCGCACGCTGCTGAGCTGAAGAGACGCTCTCTGCTCTATGAGACCTGCGCACAAGCTGTAGTTGGCTCTGCTGATGCCTGCCTCGGAAGGACCCCGTTGTACTGTCCATAACGTCGCTTAGCAACCGCCCGTCTTTGCCAACCGGAGTGCGACCATAGTAACCCACAGACTGCAACATGGCAGAGGGAGGGGAGCCGATCGTCAGACCCAGAAGGATCTTTATTCAATCCGGGGCGTTAATATAGATAAAGTAGGCACAATTCTTTTTTCTTTATTGAGTGGCATTTAGTTCACACCAGAATGCCGGCTTGGAAGCCGCACGTTTCCTGCACCACCTTCAAAACGCACCACAGTTGTGATTTGCAGCGGGGTGTTAATGTTACGTCATGAAATGCTGGTCGCACGCGCAGGGCACTCGCCTGCACCAGACCGCGTGCTACAGAAGTACTATGCCATCCGCTTGCTGTGCGTTTCCCTTAAAGGAGTGCATGACCTGCTTTTGGTGCAGTTCGGTGCGACTCGGTCCATTCACAATGAATAGGCTAAAATCGCACACCGCACGTGAATGGCAGAGGAACGCTCAGTACGTTGTTGTGCGATTCCGTGGTGTGGACCGGCCCTTCACTCATTTGTATGCGGAGGCCGAGCTGCAATGCCACTTCATGTGAGCTCTGGTGCATTGCGAGAAAAATGCTCCAAGTCTGCGTTAAAAAAAAAAATGAATATAAATAAGGGAGTATAAAAAAAATGCAAACAATATATATTTGTGAATACATTTAATGAATAAATATAAAAATAAATAAGGGGATATATAAACAATAATAAAATAGTTAATAAATGTAAAAATAATTATAAATAAGGGGGTATAAAATAATAAATAAGGGCGAGCGATTAATAATGCCCATACACCTCCTGGGGGCTCTACTTCTACCTGCTTTTTATGCGAATTCAGTAGCACAAGGCAGCTTTGTGGTGTGAACAGGGCACAGAGATAATAATGGTTTTCTATGGTCCTGTGTGGTGACCGGTGCTGATAAAGTGCAGAAAAATGCATCCAGTGTGAATGAGCTCTTAGGTGAGGTTGTCACTTATTTTTTTCAAGCCAAACCCGAACACTCTAGCAGCGCACAGTACGTTTTTTGTTTTTGTTTTAGGGTGCTTTCACACTGCAGCCGCCCGAGCACAGGATTCAAAACCCGGACTGTCCGGGTGAATCTCGGACAGGTGGTGACCCTACTCTTAGGCCTCAGCTATCCACACCTCTGTGTGAAGGACCGTCTTTGCCCGCATCCATTTATGTCTATTGGGACGCAGTAGCAGCATGGATATAGCCACCGGGGCCAGCTTGGCAGTCGTGCAGGGGCATGTCTCTGAACGTCTGTGCAGGCACTGCGTCCCAGTAGACATAAACCATACTGCTTGTACCCAGAGGCATAAAACACTTGGGTACCCCATGCAGGCATGGGGGGGGCCCTTAGCATAGGTACGTCTGTGTGAATGAGGCCTTTAACCTCTTGCCAACCTGCTGCAGTACCTATACTGTGGGGGATTGGCTCTTTCAGGCATGGTAAAGTACCTGTACATCGGGGCTTTCTTCCGGGTCCGCTCTCTCACGCATGCGTGCGCACCCAGAAACCCGAGCTGTCATTCACTGCAGCAAAAGCCAAGCAGTGGGTCTTAGCCAATGATTTATGGCCGGGACCCACTGATCGGCTGAGCGAATGACAGAAGAGAGCAACAACACAGAGCTCTCTACAGACGGCAGCAACGTGCCGCTTTTTTTTCTCCCTGCAAAGTAGGGAATAAAAATCAGAACATTACTTAATAAAAATCAGCACATTGTACATACAGTAACCATTGTCAGGCACACAGTTAACCTTTTGATCTAATGTTAACCCCTTTCCCAGTCAGTGTCATTAGTACAGTGACAGTGTATATTATTAGCACTGATCACTGTATTAGTGTCACTGGTGGTGTCAGCATCAGTTTGGCTGCTTTCACACCGAGGCGTTTTTTAGGTGTGTTAGTGCTAGAAATAGCCTCTAATGCCTGAAAACCTCCTCCCTATTCATTCCAGTGTGACTTTTCACACTGGGGCGGTGCGCTTGCGGGACGTTCTGAAAAGTCCTGCAAGCAGCATCTTTGGGGCAGTTTGGGAGCTCTGCATACACTGCTTCCAAAACTCCCTGCCCATTGAAATGAATGGGCAGCGCTGCCAAAGCTCTGCGACATGGGCGCTTTTAACCCTTTCTTTGGCCGGCAGTGGGCTAAAATTAGCGACGCTTTACCGCTAACGCGGAGCGACTACAGTGTGAAAGTAATCTAAGTGTCAGATTGACCGTGCACTAAGGGAGTCCCACTATAAGTTGCTGATCGCCACCATTACTAGTATAAATAAATAAATATAAACTCTAGTATATATCCCATAGATTGTAGACGCTATAGTTTTCATACAAACCAATCAATATACACTTTTTTTTATTTTTTTACCAAAAATATGTAGCAGGATGCGTTTTGGCCAAAATATAAGAAGAAATTAAATTTTTTTATTTTTTTATTGGATATGTTTTATAGCAGAAAGTAAAATATATATATATTTTTTGCTTTTTTTTATATTTTCAGTCTTTTTTCGTTTATATAATAAAAAATAAATAATGCAGTGGTGATCTAGTACCACCAAAAGAAAGCTCTATTTGTGTGAAAAAAAAATATATAAATTTTGTTTGGGGACAGTGTTGCATGACTGCGAAATCGGCAGTTAAAATAACACCGTGCCATATAGCAAAAAATGGCCTGGTCATGAAGGGGGATAAATCTTCCCGGAGGTCTAGTGGTTTAGTGTATCTAGATCCAAAATCTTTTTTTTATTTTTTTCTGGATAGAGTAGGAAGAGTTTTAACCCCTGCTAGGTTATTATTATTTGTGCACCACTGGGGAGATTTCCCTTCACTTCCTGTCCTAGAGATGCAACAGAAGGTTAAAAGTAAATCTCTAAATGTGATTGGGGTTCTTCTCTTAGATAGTTCACCCAGTAAAGGAGTCAGTACGATTGATAGTATACAGTGTCATCATTTGTAGGAGCTGGTTGTAGACATACCAGTGATGTAACTAGAAGGTGGAGGTGGAGGCGGGTGTAGTGGTATAGGTGGTGGCTGATGGACAGCAGCAGGAACAGCAGGTGGAGGAAGAGTGAGTTTTGTCAAATCAGCGGTTTCTGGAACGTTGGCGGCATCACCCTCTACTGCCCCAATTCCAGGCACCAGAGGAGGTTTTCACTCTAGAGGCCACAAAGAAGAAGAAGCGTGTGTAATTACGTGCAAACGTTCGGTTGGCGCGAGTGCGTCCACGTGTTCGTATTGGCGTGCGTCCGTTCGTACCAGGACTCGCACGCCTCTGATGGGGACACCGTGCATGATCCTTGGGACGAAGGTGAACTGCTGCTACACGGGGACGGATCTTCACATGGTGAGTTCTCTGACACCAGGAAAGGTACATCAGAATGCGGATGCCCTTTCTCGGGTCTATTGTCACTTGGCTCGTGGTGTCCAGACCCCTGGCTTGGAACAGGGTATTTCAAGGGGTTAATTGAAGAGGGCAGTTACTTCCCCTTCAGACCTGCTTATTGCCAGCTGGGCTGAAAATGTTAGAGGGGAGCTGTTTGAGTAGGAGAGAAAGAGAGACACAGCAGCATGCTGTGTGAAAGGACCCTTTGCTGTATTGCGTACCTGCTGGGGTGAGCAAAACCATATCAGAGACTGTAGCTCTGGCTAGAGCCATGTACTTTATCTATATATCAGCCTGTTGGTTAAAGAGATTGAACTTTTCCTACATCTGCACCTGTGTTACAAGACAAGTCTGTTGTTTCTTCTGTTTATTTTGCTGAATAAAGCCATTTTTACTTTACTGAACTATTTGAGCCGGCTCTTTACCCCTCCGATCGCCTACAAATGATTTATATCTATATATCTATATCTATATATATATATATATATATATATATATATATATATATATATATGGCCTAAGTCTAGATGAATCACCCACACTTAAAGGGGCAGCTACACATTTTTTGTTTTCTTTTTCATACACATTATTTGAAGTGTATTGGGATAGGCTCTAGTGCATCTAATAAATTGTTTTTGATATATAACCAAATGTAATGTACTTCGGCTTCTTTCATTGTCTTTGTGTATTAGTTATACAGGCTTATCAGCGCCTCAACAGAGACAGAAAACCATTATCTCTTCTTTATTTCTACAGATATTTCCCAATTAAGACAGACACAACCATTGCCGCCACCCACATCACCACCACCCAAAGTGCCAGTCCTGTGCGCACAAAATAACTGTTTGAATGATGGAATCTGTGTTCTGGAAAACCAGCAGCCGGCATGCAGGTAAAAATTTCTTGCCTCAGTGCAGGAGTGTCAAACTCAATTTCATTGTGGGCCACATTGCATGAGCATTATAATTGCCCTTAACCACTTGAGACCCGCGCTATAGCCGAATGACGGCTACAGCGCGGATCTCCTTTGCCGGGACGACGTCTGCAGGTAAGCTGCACTTGTAAACCCAGAAGGCTTCGGGGAACAGAGGGCAGATAGGGTGACCATTTACAGCCAGGTGACTTCAAGTAATTGTAGCACCCTCTAGTGTAGAGTGCTAGGCTGTACATAGATTTCTTTTTGTAATATAGGTACATTTAGGCTTGGCTACTCTTACCTCCCCCACTATCAAGCGGTCGGAAATTACCTGGATCTCAGTGTGTACTTGCTGGATCTCAGCACGGTGTGTCTCCTCCACTCTCTTAATGAGAGCCTCTATATCAGCTTTCGTTGGTAGAGCCTGGATTAAGCTCTTCAGATCCTCCGCTTCCGATCGTATACTACGAGGGGTGACTTCCTCGCATTCCTCTTTGCCGTTCCCGACCTCGGTTGGGCTTTTCGTCTCCCCCCTATTCGTCCGCGCACTCGCCTCCGCTTCCGATCGTTTAGTGCGAGGGGTAGCTCCTTCGTTTTCCTCTCTGCCATTCCCAGCCTCGATTGAGCTTTTCATCTCCCCCCTGTTTGTCCGAGCGCTCACCACCTCGGGGGGCTTAGCTACGTCCGTAGTCTCCGCGATATGCCCAGCAGCTGACATCCGCCTCGGGGAGAAATACTGCTGTATAGTGGGTTGTGGGGCACTGCACCCTGCAGCTCTACGCGAGGTTTTCGTTTCTCTCTGTCTAGGCGCGCTCATTCCGGGATCCTCAGGTGCAAATCACCTATGACTGGCGGTTCAGCTAGGAGCACAGACTCTGCACGCCCTCACTCAGCCATGCTCAGACCACACCCCCCTAAGCAACAGATTTGAAGGAAAAATGGAGAGAGTGGAAAGGGAGAGCAAAGAGCAGGGTGAGACGTTGGTGAAGATGCAGCTTCAGATCGAGGAACTTGAAGATCGTAGTCGTCGCTGCAACTTGAGGCTCCGAGGAGTCCCAGAAGTCGCTGAGCAGGAGGACTTGCAGGAGAAGGTAATGAGCATTTTTCACATGATTTTAGAGGGTAATGTCCCGCCTAACATGGATTTGGACAGAGTACACAGGGCGCTAGGGCCTAAATCAGCAGACCCGCAAAGGCCCAGGGACATAATTTGCCGCCTCCATAGATACGCGCATAAGGAGACTTTGCTGAGGAAGGCATGGTTGGCTGGCAATATTGAGATAGAGGGATCAGTAGTGAAGCTCCTACCTGACTTATCCCGGGCCACACTACAGCGCAGAGCACAGTTGCGTGCTGTCTTGGACTGTGTACGGCGGGAGGGACATGCATACAGATGGAAATACCCTCTTGCTGTGGTAATAAGAAAAGGAACATCTACATGCACACTGAGACTATACAGCGATCTTCCAAAATTATTTGCCTTTATAGGTGTGGAGCCGTTTATGGTGCCGAACTGGAGACTCCCACTCTCTCAGCTACAGAGAAAAAAACCAGAAAGCACAGGAGGGAAAGAGAGGGAGTGGGAAAGATGAGAAAGACATATTACAGCACAATGAGACTTGTGTTAGAAATTAAGCTAAATTAACTCATATCCCTGAACCTATCCTTTTTTTTTGTTTCTTTTGTGCGCCTGTTGGGGCTTTTTCCCTTCTCTGTTTCCTTTTTTTCGTAGCCTCATCCCATAGGTTTTCAACTTGTCTAATTAATTCCCTCCATGATGATTTAAGAAGTATGGGAGGAGAGAGATATGCTCTTAATATCTTTTTTTGGATTAGGATGAATGGAGATAATGAGGGATGAGGTGGGGGCAGCGGGTGGGTGGGTGGGGGGGGTCGGGGGGGGGATACAGGTGGAGAGTCTAAGATAAATACACAAATAAGATTAGGTAATTATAATAAAGGGGGGGGGGGGTTCAGGTCCCTGGGGGGGATTCACATGACCGAGGTTCCTAGAAGAGGTGGTCACTTAGGAGAGTAATATAATTTACTATTATAATTTACTAGGGATAAAGAGGGGGAAAATGGGATGATAGGGGTTGCAGTGGTTTCTTCTTTTTTTTTTTAGAAGTGTTGGGAGGAGGGGGGGATTTAATATAATACATAATATTTTTTTTTCTTTGTTTTTTTCTTGTTTTTTGGGGGGGGAGGGAGTAATGGATGTGGAGGGTCAGTAAATATATATGGGAATGATGGTGCACAGGGGATGGTTTAGACTTGTGAGGGTTGAGAGGGTGGGATAAGGAGGGATATTGGGGGAGAGTATATAGAATTAGGACACAAGAAACTGTTGTTTTTTTTTTTTTTTTTTTGGTCAATCACTAATCACCAATATTAGTAACTTTTAATATCACCACTAACAAAATAAAGCACATAGCTAGGGACCTGGGGGAAACGGAGGGTTTACGGATTGGGACCAGACCCCCCTACCTGAACTTAAGGATGAATAAAATAACTTTATAAGATGTGGCCTCCGGCCCCCCCCCCTCTCTTTCTCCCTTTCTCCTTCTCCCCACCTTGCCTCCCCTCCCCCTTTGAGGAGGAAAGGGAGAGAGGGAAAGGAAAAAGGGGAGGAAAAAGGGAAGGGAAAAGGGAAAGAAAAAAAAAGAAAAAAAAATTTTTTTTTATTTTTTTTTTTGGGATGAGGAGTGTAAGGTATTATATTGTATTGTTGCTTTATTGTATTATGGTACGGTTTTTTTTTTTTTTTTTTGGAACAAGGTCAATACACAATATGGCTCTTGGAGGAAGGAAGAGAGAAACGGAGAGGAGACATGGAAAATAGGAAAGGGGGGGGATTGATATAAATTATATATACAGGAGAGGCTTAAGCTTTGGATAAATATAGAGATGGGTACATGTATGAATTTACAAACACAGGTGCAGCTGTGAATGTGTGTCTCCATACATGTATATGCAAGGGTATAGGTGTATATATGTAAAAGTATATACGTAGATGTGAATGGACAGACATAATTAACTTTGCCTCTACTATGGCTTCTGTCTCCTTTTTTTTTTTTTTTTAACCCCCCCTCTCTTAAAAGAGCCATGTTGGAGTAGACACAATCTATGTGGAGAAGTAACAGGTGACAGTAGAAAACATGATATTATAAAAGACTGGCGGAGGGCACGTGGGAAGCTCGCCCAGGAGCAGCCAGGCACAACCACAAAACCCCATTAGGTAAACACTCATAATCCGGAGGGTCCGGAAATTGAGTGGGTAAAAGCAGTAGAGCTTTGAGATTCGTGGGGAGACCGTTGGTAAACGGCCAACCCAGGGATTGGTAGTGGGGGAGGGAGGGAGGGAGTAGCAGATTGGACGGGAGGGAGGGGGGCGGGAGGGGGTAGGGTTAGAGGGGGTTCCCCCCCCCCCCCTTTTTTTTTTTTTTTTTTTTGTTTGTTTGCACCTTTACTTGTCTCTGCCTCTTTCCCCAAGGAGATATGGAAACTTTAAAAATAATGTCCCTGAATGTAAAGGGACTGAACGTCCCGGAAAAAAGACGAATGTTACTTCATGATTTAAAGAGATTGAAGATAGATGTAGCGTTTATTCAAGAAACACATTTCAGAGAAAATAATTTCTCTCTGCTGAGGTCTACGGGGTATCCAATGGTTTACCATGCGCTTAACCCGATTTCCAAAACTAAGGGAGTCACCATTATGATATCAAAAACAGTAGCATGGAATCATAGGGATTCTATGATAGATGCAAAGGGAAGGTATCTGTTTGTAAAGGGGACTATAGGAGGGGTAGGAGTTACATTAGCAACATATTATGCCCCCAATATACAACAAGACCTCTTTTTTAAAGAGATACTTGACAAACTTATGGAATTCGAAGAAGGACAGTTGATTATGGGGGGAGACCTTAATACCCCATTAATCCCCAGTGAAGACACCTCATCAGGGACATCGTCAGTGACACCTAAAATAAGAAAGAGGATAGCCCAGGCAATAACAGAAAGAAAACTGGTAGATATATGGCGATTATTACACCCCAAGGAAAGAGATTACTCTTTTTTCTCCAATCCGCATAGAGTGTATTCACGGATAGATATGTTTTTTATTCCGCATAAACAATTATCCTCAGTTAAGGAAGCCACTATTGGTCTAATTACCTGGTCAGATCATGCCCCAATTTTTTTTAAATATAATTTAACGGGGAAAAAACATTTAACCTCTAGGATGTGGAAACTCAATGAGAGCCTCCTTCAGGATCCTTTAGTCCTGGAGGATGTCAGAAAGGAGATAAAATTCTTCTTTCAGGAGAACGAAGGCCCAGAAAGTTCCTTGGGAACAATCTGGGAAACGCACAAGGCAGTAATCAGAGGAGTATTGATTAAGCATGGAGCAAGGATTAAGAAGGAAAGAGAAACAAAGTTAACAGAATTATTAGTAAAAATGCAACATCTAGAAGCCCAACATAAACATGCCCAGAACTTAGAAGTTGAACAAGAATTAATAAGCACACGTAGGCAAGTTACAGATCTGCTACAGTACAGAGCTAAAATGGCAATTCAGATAGGACGTAAGTGTAGCTATGAATCCGGCAATAAATGCGGAAAACAACTAGCGAGAGCATTACGGGAAATACAATCCAAGACATACATACCTATAATTAGAAAAAAAGGTGGGGAGGAAGAACGAGTGCCAGAACAGATTGCTGGTGTGTTTGGCGATTTCTACTCCTCATTGTATAATCTGAATTTGAGGGCATCAGATCAAGCTAAGATAAATGAATACATAAGATCAAGCGAAATGCCGACTCTGACAAGTACTGCACAAGAGGAGATGGAATCCCCAATCACACTAGAAGAAGTACAAAACACGATAAAACAGATAAAAAGTGGGAAAGCACCTGGTCCAGATGGACTAACAGCCCAATATTATAAGACGCTTATGCCGGAATTATGTCCATATATGGTTAAACTGTTTAATGAAATAGGAGACATATCGACTTTCCACTCAGATACACTTAAAGCTACAATCACAGTGATACAGAAAGAAGGTAAAGACCCGAAACAATGTGGAAGCTATAGGCCAATATCTTTACTGAACGCAGATTTGAAAATATTTAGCAAATTATTAGCCTTGAGGATACAACAGTATTTGCCCTCTTTGATTCATCAAGACCAAGTGGGATTTGTCCCAACAAGAGAATCAAGGGACAATACTATTAAGGCCTTAAACCTAATACATACAGTCATCTCTACCGATACCCCCTGTATATTTCTGGGAACAGATGCAGAAAAGGCTTTTGATCGGGTGGGGTGGGGGTTCATGTTCTCGGTACTCCGACATATAAAGCTAGGAGGGAAAATGAAGTAAGAGTAAATGGAGTGGTATCTACATCTTTCCCAATAACAAATGGGACCAGACAGGGATGTCCACTGTCCTCTCTGTTATTTGCGTTGACCCTTGAACCACTTCTATGCAGAGTAAGGCTCAACAGGGATATCCAAGGAATAACCATAGGAGAAACCCATAATAAAGTCGCAGCATATGCAGATGATATGCTTTTTACAGTGACGAATCCGATAATCTCGCTCCCAAATCTATGTAAGGAAATCGAGACATATAGTACATTATCCCACTTTAAAATAAACTGCTCCAAGTCAGAAGCCTTAATGATAGCAGTCCCAGATAAAATGACGAGACTAATAAAATGAAATTATAAATTTAATTGGACGAACTATGGCTTGAAATACTTGGGAATAACGATCGCAACAAACTTCAATAAGATATATGAATTAAATTTTGTATCAGTATTGAAGATGGTACGAGGATGCCTGGAGAGATGGCACAGGGGAATACATTCCTGGTTTGGAAGAAATAATATAATCAAGATGAATATTTTGCCAAAACTCCTGTACCTCCTCCAGGCAATCCCAATGTTAATACCAAGAAATTTCTTTAGAACTATACAAACATTATTTATGAAATTTATTTGGGCAGACAAACAACCAAGGATACGGAGGACATTAGCAACACCAGACATATACAAATATTACCATGTAATACATCTAGGTAGATTACTAGACTGGTGTCGACATGGAGATCAGAAAATATGGGTAAAATTAGAGCAAGCACAATGTAGGGAGCTACTACATAGAGCACCTTGGTGCTACAGAAATTTGACCTCAGATACGAAGCTACACCCTACAATAGGACCCACATTACAGATATGCTACCATCTCTTAGCTAAGAATAAGATATCGACACAGAACTCCCCTCTAGTCCCTATATTGGGTAAGCCCCGATTTATACCAGGCATACAGAAAGGACCTTTTGATAAGTTGATTAAAAAAGGAATATATCAAGCTTCGCATTTCGTGAAAAAAGGTAAATGGCCAACAATGCAGGAGATGATAGATAGAAAAGGCCCTTTTCAATTAGATTTCTGGCAGGCGGCACAATTAGGACATTTTCTAAAAACAGAGATAGTGCCAGAGTTACTAGAGCGAGACTATATGCCATTTGAGAAACTCTGTATGGAAAAGGAACCAATTACGCATGCAATCTCGAAAATGTACGCGTTACTGATTAAACCCGTAGAAAATTTTCAGGTACCCTTCTTTAGGAAGTGGGAAATAGACCTAGGAAGGACTTTTTCTGAGGAGCAGAAGAAAAATATGATACAATAAATTTTTAAAACAGCAACATGCACAAAACTACAGGAAACTAATTATAAAATTATCGCACAGTGGTATAGAACACCAGAAAAACTTCAAAAATATTTCCCTTATATATCAAATAAGTGTTGGAGGTGCCAGAAAGAAGTGGGAAATTTTTTACATATATTTTGGTCATGTCCAAAAATTAAGAAATACTGGAAAGAGGTACGAGATATCGCTCAAAAATTCAGTGAAGTAGAAATACGGGAGGACCCAGCAGTATTCCTCCTGAACTTGTCAGAGACCTCAGGAAATATAGGTGGGAATTCCATCCTGTGTCACTTGGTAAATACAGCCAAGTCATGTATAACACTTAGGTGGAAACAAATACAACCCCCCAGTGTGAGCATGTGGTTGAAGAAAGTTGAGGAGGTGAACAGGATGGAAGACCTAATATGGACAGCCAGGAAAAGAAGGAAAACTTACTTGGAAATATGGACACCATGGAACCTCTATATCTCCTTGGAGGAGGGAAGGAGACAGATTGATGCGATTTAAGGGGGAGGAGGGGGAGATATAGGGGAAGGAGATGAGAACTCCCCCCCTTTTTTTTGGCTTGGTCCCCCCCTTTTTTTTTTTTTCGGGGGGGGGGGGGGGGGAGAAGAATAGGGGGGAAAATATCAGGGGGGGGAGATGAGAAATAAGAGGATAACAATATAACTCTGGCCTGATTGGGAACAGTACCAACCTAGGACCAGACATGGGGTATGTGGGACTGAGAGTGAAGTCTCTATGATATTGCCCCGATATATTATATAGATTACCATTAACCTAGCCTGCTCTCTCTTTGGATTTATACATTACATTATAAAGGGAATAAGAGGCTAAGGGAATAGAATGAATTGTTATGCTCTTTTTGTTTATTATGTATGAATATGGAAACACGATGTATGACTCTTAGATTGTTTATGTAAAATTATATTCTTGTTTACTTGAGGAAAAAAAAAAATGGAAAGGGAAAAAAATAAATAAATAAAGAAATTGAAAAAAAAAAATTTAGGCTTGGCTGGGAGCCAAGTCTGTGTTTAATCTGGGCCGGGGTGAGTGATCTAGGGAGGATGGAGGACTCATAAGGCAACACCTCTGGTGCCTCCCCTTGCTTGCTGGAGCCTTGGTGAGGCTTCCGGAGGAATGGAATGAAGGCTGGGAGGAGCTGCCTGGAATGTTAAGGAGGGCCCTGGCTGGTCCTCAGCAAGTGGGCTGATAGGGGGTGGGCCCCTCTTGAATACTCAGTCAGGCCAGCAGGGGCAGTGCAGAGTTTGGGTGGAAGCTGGAGATAGTGTTGAGGAGGCTGTCAGTGGCCCTTGAGGGTAGCCACCCCCTAGTCTGTCCTGTCCAGAGGCACAGGAGCAAGAATGAGGACAACAGGAGCCAGCTAGCACATCTGATGCCGCGTACACACGATCAAACAATCGGGTGGAAAAGTCCGGCAAACTCAAGTCCGCCGGACAATCCCCCCCGTGTGTAGCCTCCGGCATACTTTTTTGACCCGAAAGTACGGCGGACTTAGAAAGTAGTTTTGCACTCCAATCTTCCCGCCGGACTCGCATTTCGGCGGTGTGTATGCCAGTCCGCCGTAGTTTTGAAATGAACGGACTTTTCCCGCCCGGAGAAAAGTCCGCTCATTTGAGCGGGTCTCCAGGTAGGCGGGGCCCACGAAGGAGACGTCGCTGGCCCCGCCACCTGGTATGGACTTAAAGGGGAACCCCAACGCCAAAAAAAATCGGCGTGGGGGTCCCCCCAGGTCCACATCAGAACCTTGTCCGAGCACGCTACCCGGCCAGCCAGGAAAGGGGGGGCGAGCGAGCGCCCCCCCCCCTCCTGAGCCGTACCAGGCCGCGTGCTCTCAACATGGGGGGGTGCCCCCGAAGTCGAAAGAAGAGGCCGTCGGCGAGGAAGAAAGCCGGGCTCCTTCGCTAGTAAAAGAGCTAGAAGAAGATAGCGGAGGAGTCCGGCGAAAAGACCCCCCGAAGACGGAAGATCCCGGAGCTGTGCAATAAACTATTTTATCTTATGTGTTGTTTTTTTTGTACTTTATTACACAGGTGAATGGGTAGGGGTACATTGTACCCCTTACTCATTCACATAGGGTGGGGGGGGGGGCTGGTATCTGGGGGCCCCTTAATAAAGGGGGCTCCCGGATTCTGATAAGCCCCCCGCCCGCAGACCCCGACAACCAACGGCCAGGGTTGATGGGAAGAGGCCCTTGTCCTTATCAACATGGGGACAAGGTGCTTTGGGGTGGGGGGGCGCACGCCCCCCCTTCCCCAAGGCACCCCTCCATGTTGAGGGCACGCGGCCTGGTGCGGCTCAGGAGGGGGGGCCGCTCGCTCGCCCCCCTTTCCTGGCCGGCCAGGTAGCATGCTCGAACAAGAGTCTGATGTGGACCTGGGGGGACCCCCACGCCGATTTTTTTCGGAGTTGGGGTTCCCCTTTAAGTCCATACCAGGTGGCGGGGCCAGCGATGTCTCCTTCGCGGGCCCCGCCTACCTGGAGAAGCGCTCGAAATGAGCGGACTTTCCTCCGTGTGTGTGGGCGAGTCCATTCATTTCAAAAGTAGGGCGGATAGTACGGCGGACTTAGTACGCCGTATTAGTCCACTGAAAAAGTGCCATGTGTGGGCAAGTAGCTCATTCGGAAAGTCCGACGGACAGTCTGGCGGGAAGTCCGCCAGACTAAGTCCGTAGGATAGTTCGCTACGTGTGTACGCGGCATGAGATATCTCCAGGGAGAACACAGCTGTGTGGCTGGTG
The DNA here is from genome assembly GCF_037356315.1 of Lithobates pipiens. NCBI lineage: Eukaryota > Metazoa > Chordata > Amphibia > Anura > Ranidae > Lithobates > Lithobates pipiens. The sequence continues at coordinate 196,512,243 of NW_027507764.1, forward strand.
AGTGTGGCAGTCTGAGAGGACTGTAGGAAGTAGCCAGGAGGGCTAGTGAAAGGGGCAGCTGTAGCCAGGTGGGCTGGCAGTGCCTGAAGAGGTGGTGCTGGGATCAGTAGTTACAGGTATGTAGCAGGACACTGGACTTTTTCTCTACGCACCAAAGGGGCCCGCAGTCCCTGCCTGTAAAGGGCTTTTGCTTGATCTGGCTGAGTGCCTTGCCACATTCATCAAACAGTGTTCCGGCTGGGTCTGAGTTGTTCCTGCAAGCAAGTGATGTACTGGAGGATGAGTGTATACAGAGAGTGAATATATTTGAGTGTCCCTGAAGAGACTTTGTTCCAGTCAAGTGAGCATTCCATAATAACCCTATCCCTATTCAAGTTTATTAACCCCTAATAAAAAAAATAAAACGTTTCCAATTTCAAGCGAGCCTGTAGAAATTTGGTGTGCCTGGCTGTGCAGGACCCCTAGTCACCAGCGGCTCCTACGGGGGCTGCCCTACATAATGCAATGGTTGTTTGATGTATAAAGGGTGTTGTGAACCTGTCACATGAAATAAACTACTAATTAAGGTGACACTGCTGAATCAAGATGCTATATCAGACACATGGGAATTACATTGTCTTATGTCTTCAACTGACACCTATACCTTCATTGGGAGAAAAAATAATGAAGCACGGCCTTTGTGTAATTTGAATCTGAAATCCAAAGTAAGGGATTCAGAATCTGCAAATATCAAATGCAATACAAATGAACCCAGAACGTAGGATGCTACAAGCCCAAAACACAAAGATGTAAATATCACCTAAAATATAGTGTACATTCCTCACTTTCCTACCTGGCACTTTTACCCTCTTCCTGACCAGGAAAATTTTCAGCTTTCAGCACTGTCACACTTTGAATGACAATTGCGCAGTCACGCAACGCTGTATCCAAATTACATTTTGTATTTTTTTTACACACAAATAGAGCTTTCCTTTGGTGATATTTAATTACCACTGAGTTTTTTATTTTTTGTTAAATATACAAAAATAAACATTTTTCATAGTTTGTTATAAAATTTAGCAAACATGTAATCTTTCTCCCTTTACTGATGTGCGCTGATGAGGTGGCACTGATCAGGCGGCACTGATAGGTGGCACTGACCGGTGGCACTGATGAGGCTACACTGATAGGCGCCACTGATGGGCACTGATAGTCAACTCTAATGGGCACTGATGGGTGGCACTGATGGGCTCTAATAGGTGGCACTGATGGGCTCTAATAGGTGGCACCGATAGGTGGCACTGATTGGCAGCACTGATGGGCACTGATTGGCAGCACTGGTGACCACTGATTGGGAGCACTGGTGGGCACTATTGGGACTGCACTGATAGTCAGGGCACTGATAATCAGTGCCCTGATTATCAGTGCCGATGTGCTTTTAGCCATTTATCAGCTCTCTTTTTCTCTCCTCATGCTGTCAGCATGAGAAAAGGAAAGCTGATAACCGTCTTGTGCTTACTTCTGCGATCAACTTTCATTGGACACAGCTGATTACGTGGTAAAGGGCTGCTGTGATTGGCCCCTTCCCCAGATCTGTGATCAGCTGAGTCCACAGGAGGTGCACAGACAGCAGGATTACGGGAGGACATCCATGTACGCCCTCCCGGCAAATTAAGCCTGCGCTGTAGCCGTCTTTCGGCTATAGGGCGGGAAGGTGTTAAACATATATATTTTTTTAAAAAAAAGTACATAAATAGATCAACTTCCATGTCCAGTTTCAATATTTTATTATACTGTATATAGCATGCAAGAAAAATGACACATAATTAAAAACCATGGTATTGACTATAAAAAATAGAATACATCTCACATAAAGCAATCATGGCATTCAAGGTAATTCCTCCTCTAGGGTGGTAATAAATATATGATTTAATGTTATAAAAAAAAAAGGATACAAAGGGGCACAGAAAGGCTTATTTACAGTAAGAGCTGTGGAATAGACTCCCTAAAAACTAGTTCTGGCCAGCTCAGTAGATACCTGGTTGCCTCCTGGGGGAATTTACTGGAGCAAATTGCACCATGCCCGTAGGGCTTTTTTTTTTTTGATCTTCCTTTGGGTCAACTGTGGGTTAAAGATTCTGTATTTTGTGTTTTTTTTATTCTGTTGGTTGAACTAGATTGACATTTTGTTTTTTTTTCACCCTGACTAACTTGGCAGCTAACTAAGGTCTTCATTCTCTACCTTTGTGGCTGCAGTATAGTAGCAGCCTCCTCTCTCCCTTTAACTCTGCAAAGTGGCAGTGGGTACCAGGCCTGGAGTGCACTGACTTTCAGCACCTGGTTCTGCAGGAAGATGGAGTGAAGTTGGGAGGAAAGAGATGTGGAGCAAGTTGGCAGAGCTTCCCATCAATGAGGACTCGGAGCCCCAGGTGAATGAAGACTGCTGAGCTGAGGGTCTCCCTCTGGCCTCTTGGGTTATATGGGAGCTCTTAGATTAGTATTATGGCATTAGGGGTATGTGGCGCATGTATCACAAGGCATGGTGCTGTGTGTATTGGGGTGCATAGGGCAGCATATATTATTTATGATACTGAAAGAACTATAAACGGCTCACTGTGATGTAATATTTCATTACAGCTTTATTTGCTTAATGTTACAGTACACTATACACTCTGGAGTGGCATTGACACTTTTGGATTATTTGGAAACAATTCTCCTTTAAATCCTAGTTCCACCTTAAACTATTTCACGTGCCCCTTGAAAAATATTTAAACCTTGTTTGCATTACTTTCTATACTGAATATGCATATCTGGGTATATCACAGATTAATAAATACACTTTTTACAGGTGTAAAACATCTGGAGACCGGTGGTATGTGGGAAACAGATGTGAAAAGGAGATCCGGAACAAAGGCACCGTGTGGACCATGTCTTCCTTATGTGCACTACTCTCTCTTTTTATGCTTACTCTTGTGAATGTAGTATGACATCCAATCAATGTGGGCTGTTATATTAAAATAAATAACATTTAAAGTGAAATTCCAAACACAAATGTTTGCTTGTTTGTTTTTGTTTTCTATAGAATAGAGTTACCACCTCTATCAGATTTTTACTGCTGACTGTGCCACCTTTGGAGAAATGCCCCCTCATTTCCTGTTTTGTCACTGGGACAGGAAATGGAGATACATCTGTCCAACAAAGCCACTAATAAATCATAAAAAACACTTGTTTTTTTGGAAAGTGCTATAGGATTGGAACCTCTGTGTCACTAGAACAGGAATCTCCAAACTATGGCCCTCCAGCTGTTGCAGAACTACACATCTCATGAGGCATTGTAAAACTCTGACAATCAGAAACATGGCTAGGCATGATGGCAATTGAAGTTCCTGAACAACTGGAGGGCCATAGTTTGGAGACCCCTGCACTAGAAGATGGTGAGAGGGGAGATATCTTTAACAACCATACAGACAACAATAAATCACGACAGAGGTTCTTCTTCTAACCCACTTTGCCCTCAACTGAAAAAAAAAAAAAGGATTTTGGCTGAAGTCTATGCTTTAATAAATACTACATTACCATGGTTCATTATTTCAGTAAATCGGTAAATTTGATTGCATTTGTAATATACTTTGTTCATTTCACTTTTTTTTAGCCCAGCAAAATCCACAAACCTGATGCATAAGGACTGACTATTAAAATATCTTCCTGGTAGCCTGGACTAAAGGCCATCTCCATATATTTTTCTTTTGATAACAATAGTCCAGTTTTGAGAGAGTTATTAGTGTGACCTTTTTAGGCATGATCATTGGTCTATAAATTTTTATATATTTTTGTAATAAAATATTTTGTTTTTAAATTTTTACATTGTACACAGTTGAAGGTAAATCTAAAGGAAATTGAAAAAGAAAACTGTATAATGTATGGACAACTTGAATCGGTAGTAGTAAACCGTAGTAAACCGCATCCAAAACACATCCGTTTTCAGGCAAGTATTCCCAAGAAAAGGATTTTCCTTGTAAGCCCTCCAGCATCATTCCGTCACCGTTGAAGGCGTTTCCATCTTCACTCAGTCCTCTTTCCAGGTTCACAGGCTTCAGCTATCTGATTGGCCATGCCAGTAATGATGTCACTCCCGCACATACGGATGGGAGTCGCTATTTATGGTACAACACTGAAGGGACAGCATGGGTATGCCGTTCCTTCAGCGCGCATTTGCAGGTGACGTCTCTGGCTGCATCTAAAGTAAATATCTCCTAAAGGTGTAGGAGATATTTACTGTACCTGTAGGTAAGCCTTATTATAGGGCAGAGACTTTGGTTTGTACACAGTGGAATGTGATATTCTTTTACTTGTGGCAAAGGTTTGCTTTATTACACAGAAGGAATTTCATATATTTTGTATGGTTCACTATATGTTCATAATTATTCACTTAATCTGGTGGTAGACTGTTTAATATTAGTAGGTTAATATTAGCACAATTATTAATTTAAAACATTTTATTTTTGCGTAGCAGTTCACATATATATAATTGCAGCTATATTATTTAGTTATCTTTTTAATATTTATTTCTCACATATTGTAATATTTATTCACATCAGCGCTTTAGTATATTTTTACACATTAATTTCATCAACACACCTACAAGGGAACAAAAAAACTAACAGTAAACAGTCACAAAGTCAAGCAAATTTTTACAGTACAGCAACATAAATGCAAGTACTTTTGGACCTGAACCCCACCAGGCATCTCAAACAGAATATCGCACTTGTAAAAAAGAGAACCAGAACCTTTGGAAGAGTATGTCTGATAATAAATTTGGCAGTACCTCCAGAGGCGGCTCTCTAATTATGCAAAGTAGGCGGTGGCCTAAGGCCTCGCCCTCCTAGGGTCCTCGCTCCTGCCTACTTTGCCTAAAGAGCCTCCTCTAGCTATCATCATACATCAGTCCCAGGTGCCTCCTCGTTCAGAGCAGAGGCGGCTCTCTAATTAGGCAAAGTAGGCGGTGGCCTAAGGCCTCGCCCACCTAGGGGCCTCGCTCCCGCCTACTTTGCCTAAAGAGCCGCCTTTAGCTATCATCAAACATCAGTCCCAGGTGCCTCCTTGTTCAGAGCAGAGGCGGCTCTCTAATTAGGCAAAGTAGGCGGTGGCCTAAGGCCTAGCCCTCCTAGGGGCCTCGCTCCCGCCTACTTTGCCTAAAGAGCCGCCTCTCGCTATCATCATACATCAGTCCCAGGTGCCTCCTCGTTCAGAGTACAGTCAGCCCGCCTCCTCTCTTCTCTGTAACACCCCGCCCCACTCCTGTCAAGAAAACTTCACTGGAAGTGGAACTGCAGTGCAGGTGTCCTTCCAGTCAGAACACCAGCAGACACATAGAAACCTTCAACTGGCCTGCCCCAACATCAAATCCTGTCCGTCCTTTCTTGTGCAAGGGCAGGGCACAGCTAGCATCTCAGCACAGGATCACCGAGTCTACCCTCCTTCCAGGGCGGGGCTTCCCTGATGGAGACGGAGCCAATTCAGCCTGTGTGTGCACTGTGCAGCCGATGGACTGAACTATGAGGGGACAGAGCCTTGCTATATGTGAGGTAAATGTGACTAGGGGGTGCATGTCACTATGTCACTGGGGGGGTGGTACATGTGACTGGAGGGGGGGTGGTACAGTGGTGTCAGTGTGCTCTGTCTCAGAACTGGTGTCAATGTGCTTTGCCTCAGCGATGGTGTCAGTGTGCTCTCAGCATTCGTGTCAGTGTGCTCAGCGCTGGTGTCAGTGTGCTCTCAGAGTTGGTGTCAGTGTGCTCTCAGCGTTCGTGTCAGTGTGCTCAGCGCTGGTGTCAGTGTGCTCTCAGAGTTGGTGTCAGTGTGCTCTCAGCGTTGGTGTCAGTGTGCTCTCAGCGTTGGTGTCAGTGTGCTCAGCGTTGGTGTCAGTGTGCTCTCAGCGTGTGTGTCAGTGTGCTCTTAGCGTTGGTGTCAGTGTGCTCTCAGCGTTGGTGTCAGTGTGCTCTATCTCAGTACTGGTGTCAGTGTGCTCTGTCAGCCCTGGTGTCAGTGTACTCTATCTCAGCCCTGGTGTCAGTGTGCTCTGTCTCAGTGTTGGTGTCAGTGTGCTCTCAGTGCTGGTGTCAGTGTGCTCAGCGCTGGTGTCAGTGTGCTCTATCTCAGCGCTGGTGTCAGTGTGCTCTATCTCAGCGCTGGTGTCAGTGTGCTCTATCTCAGACCTGGTGTCGGTGTGCTCTCAGCGCTGGTGTCAGTGTACTCAGCGCTGGTGTCAGTGTACTCAGCGCCGGTGTCAGTGTGCTCTATCTCAGACCTGGTGTCAGGGTGCTCTGTGTCAGCCCTGGTGTCAGTGTGCTCTATCTCAGAACTGGTGTCAGTGTGCTCTGTGTCAGAACTGGTGTCAGTGTGCTCTGTGTCAGAGCTGGTGTCAGTGTACTCTGTGTCAGCCCTGGTGTCAGCGTGCTCTGCCTCAGCGATGGTGTCAGTGTGCTCTGCCTCAGCCCTGGTGTCCGTGTGCTCTGCCTCAGAGCTGGTGTCAGTGTGCTCTCAGAGTTGGTGTCAGTGTGCTCTCAGAGTTGGTGTCAGTGTGCTTAGCACTGGTGTCAGTGTGCTCAGCGCTGGTGTCAGTGTGCTCTCAGCATTGGTGTCAGTGTGCTCTATCTCAGTACTGGTGTCAGTGTGCTCTGTCAGCCCTGGTGTCAGTGTGCTCTGCCTCAGCGTTGGTGTCAGTGTGCTCTGCCTCAGCGTTGGTGTCAGTGTGCTCTCAGCGTTGGTGTCAGTGTGCTCTCAGCGCTGGTGTTGGTGTCAGTGTGCTCAGCGCTGGTGTCAGTGTGCTCTATCTCAGTGCTGGTGTCAGTGTGCTCAGCGCTGGTGTCAGTGTGCTCTATCTCAGTGCTGGTGTCAGTGTGCTCAGCGCTGGTGTCAGTGTGCTCTGTCTCAGTACTGGTGTCAGTGTGCTCTCAGCGCTGGTGTCAGTGTGCTCTCAGCGCTGGTGTCAGTGTGCTCTATCTCAGCGCTGATGTCAGTGTGCTCTCAGCGCTGATGTCAGTGTGCTCTCAGCGCTGGTGTCAGTGTGCTCAGCGCTGGTGTCAGTGTGCTCTATCTCAGCGCTGGTGTCAGTGTGCTCTCAGCACTGGTGTGATTGAGCACATTGACACCAGTACTCTTAATATATGCAATTCATTTTTTTTTCTTGAATTATTTTTTCCCCCCATTATAGATGTGAATGGGGCCTCATGTCTAGGTTATGCCTAAGGCCTCACAAAGCCTAGAGCCACCTCTGGTAGGTTGGCAACACTGATCCCAAAGCCTGGCAACTGCGGCTGGATGCCACCATCTTGAATGTGAAGTCAGCAGCCCCAGTAGACGTAGAGCTGTCATTCAGTTGATTCTCTACACTACAGTATTCTCTGCATTCCTCTTTCGGCTGCCATATAGTACTAGGGATACAGTATTTTCTTTTAAAGAATAACCTTTACTGGACAGTGCTGACCAATCAGAATCCACCTAGCCCATACTGTGAGTGCTGGAGGAGAAGAGTGAAAGACAGGATTTCAAATCCCTGGACCGGTAAAGCATTATCCCGATGCCCGACATCGTGGAACCCTGGTACAACGGGACTGGGGAGGGGGCCCAGTGTACAGTAAGTTCACCTTACAGATTTTCTGTAAAGGTGAACAAACCCTCTAAAGGAGAGTATTGCAGCAAAAGTGGTTTATATTTAAAGTGATATTAAAGGCTTGCTTTTTTTTTTTTTTTAAATAACAAACGTGCTATACTTACCTGCTCTGTGTAGTTATTTGGCACGGAGCAGCTCGGATCCTTCTCTTCTTGGGTCCCATGTCGGTGCTCTTGGCCCCTCCCTTCTGCCAAGAGCCCCCAGAGCGAGCAGCTTGCAGTAGGGGGACCCGGGGCACAGCTCAGCGTGGCCATTCACACAGAGAGTTGCTGCTAATGGTGGGTGTGGTCAGGTTGTGCTTACAGTGGGAGGAGCTTACAGTGGTATGGTTAGACCCTTTATGACCAAGGTCAAAACAAAAATAATAGATATAAAAAGTTTCACTGCCACAAACAGAGAGCAGGCAGGCTCTTTATTGCAGAAGAGACATGCAATGCACATGTGCAGCTCAGCTTACACCTCTGGCCTGGTCTCTGTGTGCTGGAATGACTGATTCCTGTGCATGCGCAGGAGTGATGTCATACTACGCTGACCCATGAAGAAGACTGGAGACCGCCACACAGCTGAAGATGCTGGCACCATTGAGGGACGTTGTCACTGAAGCAAAGGTAAGTTTAGTTCTGTAAAGTCCTTATAAAGTCTGGAAATCTTTTACCTTAATGCATTCCCTGCATTAAGCTAAAAAGTGTCCCAGTGTTTGTATCGCCCAATCACCCCGTTCTATACTTACCTATGTCCTCTCTCAATCCAGCGCTGTGCCCGTCTGCAGTGGCGCTCTCCTCTCCCTCTCTCTGCTCACAGAGGCAGCAGAAGGAACCATTGACTCCTGCCAATCGAATCCTGTGAGCAGAGGGCAGGCAGCGGGGCTGAGCCACGCTGTGTGGGCCAAAAGACATGCACATATAGTATCCCCCTTAATGCAGACCCCCACAGTAAAGACACCCCCCTTAGTGCAGACCCCCCATCAGTATAGAATCCCCCTCAGTGCAGACCCCCATCAGTATAGTATCCCCCTTAGTGCAGACCCCACAATCAGTATAGAATCCCCCTTAGTGCAGACCCCCCATCAGTATAGAATCCCCCCTTAGTGCAGACCCCCCATCAGTATGGAATCCCCCTTAGTGCAGACCCCCATCAGTATAGAATCTCCCTTAGTGCAGACCCCTACAGTATAGACACCCCCTTAGTGCAGACCCCCATCAGTATAGACACCCCCCTTAATACAGACCCCCCATCAGTATAGACACCCCCCTTAGTGCAAACCCCTGCAGTATAGACACCCCCAATTAGTGCAGACCCCCCCATCAGTATAGAATCCCCCTTAGTACAGACCTCCCAATCAGACCTCCACTGCAGGTGTGGGCATCATCCCTGTATAACCCCCGGAAGCTGAGTAGGCACATCTGCGTACACTCGGCGGGAAGGGGTTAAATAAAAAACGGTGTCACTTTTATTCCTATAACAAGGAATGTAAACATCCCTTATAATAGAAAAAAAGCATGACAGGACCTCCTAAATATGAGATCTGGGGGTCAAAAAGACCTCACATCTCATATTTACACTAAAATGCAATAAAAAAACTAAAAAAATTTTGTCATTAAAATTTTTTTTTTAAATGTCCCTTTTAGAGCTATGGGCGGAAGTGACGTTTTTAAGTCTCTTCTGCCCTGCAATGTTATTTGAGATGGGTGGCGGCCATCTTCCCCTCACTCATCTCCATACTTAGCAAGGGGCAACATCCGATCGCCTCCGCCGCTGCCGACGGCTCCGCTAAGCAGCGGAGGGCACTGGAGCATGGCTGGGGGGGCCCCTCTCCCACCACCGATAGAAGTGATCTTGTGGCGAATCCGCCGCAGAGACCACTCTTATCGGAAACCGGACCCGCTGAAGAAGAGGATACCGGGGTTATGGCAGCTAGCTGCTTCCATAACAACCATATTCCTCTTCAAAGTTAGGACGTATATGGGCGCGCTGCGGTCTGGAAGGGGTTAGAATGGACAGAACTGTACGGTGCTGCCAGACGTCGTGGTTTTGCGTACCTGAAAACATTCCGCGCTTTCCTATGTGTGGGGGGACATTAAGAGGTGATGGTGCGCCATGTGCATCTTCTAAAGGGCAGCACATATTTCCTGCGGGTTGGGGAACGTGTGCGATTAGCGTGTGTTTCCCATCCCGCATATGTGTGATTCTAGTCTTAGTAGTTCATTTTTTATTTTTTTGTTGTAAACTCAGCTTCTTCGCTGGTCTTCTGGTCTCCAGCGCCGCCATCTTGACTCTGGGAAGCCGGCTGTGACTTCCTGCTGTTCCACAGCTGGCACCCCACCGCTCATGTGCGAGATCTTGGCACCCCAGATGTTTTGGAACTACATTTCCCATGATGCTCAACTACACTGCAGAGTGGCTGAGCATCATGGGAAATGTAGTTCCAAAATATCTGGAGTGCCAAGGTTCGCCATCACTTTCCTAGGGCATGAGACTTGTCCCAGGAGGCTGCGGGAGGGGGGGAGCCGAACCTCGGTTTTTCTCACCTAGGGGGGAGAAGCAGAAGTGGGATCGGGTACCTGTCAGAAAAAGGAACCCACTCCAAAAAAAAAAAGTTGCTATAGCGGTAGAGGAGGGGGGAGGAGGATGGGCAGAACTTCACTTTTTAATCACAAATCTACAAATATTTGTAAATCTATAGCAAAAGGTCGCCCAGTATTGGGATGGCAGGGATCACCTATGCACTCAAAACATCTCACTGATGCTTTGGCAGTCTGATTGGCACCAGTTTGGTTCCTTATTCTGTCAGTAATTCCTCTGATAAATGTCACTCACAGGCACTTCACTAGAGCTGATCATCAGCATCAACCTTCTGCTTTACACATTCAGGATGGCAAACTGCAGGCTCAGAGCTCTGAGCAGAGCGACCTCGTGTGGTGAATATGCACCATCACATGTGAGCTGAAGATGCTTTATCTATCTTTCACCAGAAGGGGTCAGTGCTGCTCATATTCTTTATTGTTTAACTAGTTGCTGACCGCCGGCCGTCAAATGACGGCCAGGCGGCGCACCTATTGTGGCGGGAGGCCGTCATATGACGGCCTCCCGTTTAAACAGGGAATGCGCGCGATCGTGCGCGCGCATCCCTTTTTTTTCGGTGGCGGCGTGTCACGGAGACACCGCTCGCCACCGAAGGGGGTGAACAGCCATTCGTTATGGCTGTTTACCACGTGATCGGCCGTGATGAAGTCACGGCCGATCACAGATGGTCACACCCCGAACGTGCACGGCGCATGCGCGCGATCGCGAGCGCGCTGCGCGTGCACGTCGGTGGCGGCGTGTTCCCCGGGAACACTACTCGTCACCGACGCTGGTAAACAGCCATTGGCCGGCTGTTTACCCACGTGATCGGCTGTGAGCCTTTCACAGCCGATCACAAAAATGTAAACAAACTGCGGTAACGGGATTTTACCGGGTTCTCCTCCTCACACACCGATCGTGTGTGAGGAGGAGATTGCGGTAACATCTCGTTACCGCATACAGTGTACACCAATCATACTGATTGCCCCCCCCCCCGATAAAGAGGACCTGTCACCACCCCTCATAGTACCTGTCAATCACAGTCCATCAGAGTACCTGTCACAGTCCATCAGAGTATTTGAGTACCTGTCACAGCACATCAGAGTACCTGAGTACCTGTCACAGCCCATCAGAGTACCCGAGTACCTGTCACAGCCCATCAGAGTACCTGTCAGCCCATCAGAGTACCCGAGTACCTGTCACAGCCCATCTGAGTACCCGAGTACCTGTCACAGTTCATCTGAGTACCCGAGTACCTGTCACAGCCCATCAGAGTACCCGAGTACCTGTCACAGCCCATCAGAGTACCCGAGTACCTGTCACGGCCCATCAGAGTACCCGAGTACCTGTCACGGCACATCAGAGTACCCGAGTACCTGTCACGGCACATCAGAGTACCCGAGTACCTGTCACGGCACATCAGAGTACCCGAGTACCTGTCACGGCACATCAGAGTACCCGAGTACCTGTCACGGCACATCAGGGTACCCGAGTACCTGTCACGGCCCATCAGGGTACCCGAGTACCTGTCACGGCCCATCAGGGTACCCGAGTACCTGTCACGGCCCATCAGGGTACCCGAGTACCTGTCATGGCCCATCAGGGTACCCGAGTACCTGTCACGGCCCATCAGGGTACCCGAGTACCTGTCACAGTCCATTAGAGTACCGAGTACCTGTCACAGTCCATTAGAGTACCGAGTACCTGTCACAGTCCATCAGGGTACCCGAGTACCTGTCACAGTCCATTAGAGTACCGAGTACCTGTCACAGTCCATTAGAGTACCCGAGTACCTGTCACAGTCCATTAGAGTACCGAGTACCTGTCACAGTCCATTAGAGTACCGAGTACCTGTCACAGTCCATCAGGGTACCCGAGTACCTGTCACAGCCCATCTGAGTACCCGAGTACCTGTCACAGTCCATATGAGTACCTGTCACCGCCCTTCAGAGTACCCAAATACCAGTCACCAAACCATCAGAGTACCTGTCACCAGGCCATCAGAGTACCCGAGTACCTGTCACCAGGCCATCAGAGTACCCGAGTACCTGTCACCAGGCCATCAGAGTACCCGAGTACCTGTCACCAGGCCATCAGAGTACCCGAGTACCTGTCACCAGGCCATCAGAGTACCCGAGTACCTGTCACCAGGCCATCAGAGTACCCGAGTACCTGTCACCAGGCCATCAGAGTACCCGAGTACCTGCCACCAGGCCATCAGAGCACCCGAGTACCTGTCACCAGACCATCAGAGTACCCGAGTACCTGTCACCAGACCATCAGAGTACCCGAGTACCTGTCACCAGACCATCAGAGTACCCGAGTACCTGTCACCAGACCATCAGAGTACCCGAGTACCTGTCACCAGGCCATCAGAGTACCCGAGTACCTGTCACCAGGCCATCAGAGTACCTATCTCCAGCCCATGTCTCATAGAATATACATTGGGGTGTTTGCTTTCCAAAATGGGGTCATTTTGTGGGTAATTTCACTGTCCTGGTGGTCCAGGACCTTCAAAAGTGTGATGGGTAGGAATGAAATGAGATGTGTCATTTATGCTCCTAGAACGCCTGAACGTACTACTTCAATGTTCGGCCTCTCTATGTGGCCAGGTTGTGTAAAAGTCCTACACATGTGGTATCGCCATACTCGGGAGGAGTAGCAGAATGTATTTTGGGGTGTAATTTTTGCTATATACATGCTATGTGTTAGAAATATCTTATAAATTGACAATTTTGTGTAAAAAAAAATGCGTTCAAATTTTTTTCCACATATTCCAAAAACTTCTGGAAAAAAATGAACCGTTCAAAAGACTCATTATGCCTCACAGATTATACGTTGGGGTGTTTGCTTTCCAAAATGGGGTAATTTTATGGGAAATTCCATTGTCCTGGTACTCCAGGGCCTTCAAAAGTGTAATAGGTGGTTGAGAAATGAGATGCGTAATTTTTGCTCGTAGAACGTCTGAAGGTACTACATCAATGTTAGTGCTCTGTATGTGGCTAGGCTGTGTAAAAGTCCTACACATGTGGTATCGCCGTACTCGGGAAGAGTAGCAGAATGTATTTTGGGGTGTAATTTGTTGTATGCATATGCTGTGTGTGAGAAATAACCTGATAATATGACAATTTAGTAAAAAAAAATAAAAAAATAAATAAAAAATCTTCATTTTGCAAAGAATTGTGGGAAAAAATGACAACTTAAAAAAACTCACCATGCTACTTACTTAATACCTTGGGATGTCTACTTTGTAAAAAGGGGTCATTTGGGGGGTATTTGTACTTTCCTGACTTGTTAGGGCCGGTTCACACAGCAGGCGAGGCGAGGCGACTCCGACTTGCCTCGCCGCGACCTGCCGCGGCCTCAGCGGCGACTTGCAAATGACTTCTGTATAGAAGTCAATGCAAGTCGCCCCGAGGTCGCCCAAAAGTAGTACAGGAACCTTTTTTCTGAGTCGGAGCGACTCGAGTCGCTCCTCTCAGAACGGTTCCATTGTACAGAACGGGGGCGACTTGCGAGAGCGAGGCGAGGCGAGTCGTGTCGCCTCGCATCGCCCGCTGTGTGAACCGGCTCTTAGTGTCTCAAGAAATGAGGTACACCTGATGTACTGAAGGCCTGATCAGAAGTGATAAATTTTCAGTGATTGGCACCATAGTTTGTAGACTCTATAACTTTCACAAAGACCAAATAATATATACTAATGTGGGTTATTTTTACCAAAGATATGTAGCAGTATAAATTTTGGCCAAAATTTATGAAGAAAAATTACTAATTAGCAAAAATTTATGACAGAAACGAAGAAAAAGGCATTTTTTTCACAAAATTTACGTTTTATTTTATTTATAGCACAAAAAATAAAAAACCCACTAGTGATTAAATACCACTAAAAGAAAGCTCTATTTGTGTGGAAAAAAGGACGCAAGTTTCATATGGATACAGTGTAGGATGACTGAGTAATTGTCATTCAAACTGTGAGAGCGCTGAAAGCTGAAAATTGGTCTGGTCAGGAAGGGGGTGTAACTGCACTGTACTGAGGTGGTTAAAAGTATTACTGATTAAAAAAAAAAATAATAATAAAAAAAAAACTCCATACAAATAATTATTGAGTTTCTCCCTTATAAATAAGTGCAATTATTACAACACAATTATTACAACACATTTTTACATATATTATGCTCCAATCAATCTTTTAAAAATCTGCAATGCAATGTTACAAATAATTATCCTATAAATGCGATGAAATCAAACAGAAAAGATTGTGAATATGTGATGAAAAAAAGGGTTAAATTAAATATGAACAAAGAAAAGTAATATAAAAGAAATAAATAAGAGTGTAGAAAAAAAAAATAATAATGATAATAATTAAAAAAAAATATATATAAATAAGAGTCTATAAAAAAGTTACAATATATAAATATATATGAAAACATTTCATGAATTAATATATAATATAATAGATAAGGGTGTATAAAAAAATAACAATAGGGGCGAGTGCGCATGCGCGAGGCTTCCAAGATGGCCGCGATCATCTAAAGCTCCGCTGCCTCGCGGAACGACGGAACCCCTACCGCACGACACGGCTACCCTTCCGCTTCCCGAGCTATAGGGGCGGACTCCCGAAGTGTTGGGGCACATTTCTGAATGACCGGTGGACTGGCTAAACGCAATCTGGGCCCGCTGTTCGCTTCATTGGACGTGAGGGAGAAATCCAAGATGGCCACCGCAGCACAGCTCCTGTCTCAGGATCACAGATCCGCAGGCACAGTGGATTTCAGGTCAGATACAGACTTTCCTCCTCTCCACGCCACCCCAGGCAACCCCAGGGGTCTCCCCAAGGAAGCCACACCGTCCCCGGCCTCCACGGTCTCTCTGCTGGAACGCACCATCCAGGAGTTCTCCCCCTCCCCAGCGGGGACCTACAGAGTTACCCAGGCCGCCATGGCCCCCCACGAGGCTGCTCATGCAGACCCAGTCTCCCACATGGATGCCCTGTTTGGCAAATTCTCTGAACTATTAGAGAGGGGCCTCTCCCAAACTGCCTTGCAAATCACGGGGGAATTGAAAGCTGATTTTATTAACCTAGGCTCCCGGATCGAAACGATCGAACATAAAATGGAGGATACCATAGCCAGATCCATCCAAAACTCCAGGCACATTTACTCAGTACAGGAGCAATTGGACATAGCCATGGCCCGTATAGATGACCTCGAAAATAGGTCACGCAGATATAACGTCAGAATTCGCGGGCTTCCAGAATCAATAACTGATGTGTCCAAGGCGGTGCAAGACCTCATTCAACAGCTAATCCCTGACATCCCAGCTACTAAGCTTGAACTTGACCGGGTCCATAGAACCCTCGGCCCCCCTAGGAAGGATGGCACCCCGCGAGATGTTCTGGCCAAGCCACATCACTTCTCGGTGAAAGAAGAAGTTATGAAGAGAGCCAGATCCCTGCAACACGTCAATTACCAGGGCCACCAGGTTCAGATCTTTGCGGACCTCTCCCCCTCCACTATACAGAGACGGAGAGCTCTAAAACCCCTCTTGCTTGCAATGTCACAAAAAGACATAAAATACAAATGGGCATTCCCATTTGCGGTCAGGTTCACGGACAAAGGAAAGTCTTTTGCCTTCTCCACTTTCCCCGAGGGGGAAAAGCTCCTCACCAGGCTGAAAATCATTTCTCAAGAAGCTGACATGGACACTTCTAACCCTAGCCAAGGATCCAACAAACGACCCACTCCTAACAGCCCACAATCCCCGTTGTGGACCTCCGGAAGAGCCAAGAAGGTCAAGGATAATGCACCCACCTGAGCAACTTCCAGTCCCATTTTCAGACTCTCCATTTTGTGACTGACCGTCCGAGGTCCTGGAGAGGGCCGGAGGACTGCTCCCCAAACATTGAAAGTTTGGCCCTCCAACCCTTTTTGCCCTCCCCTTGCCTAGGACTTGTGCTACCCTTGTGCTACCCTTCTCCCCATTGCCTCCAATATTCCGGGACGCTATGCAGTACTTCGTCCATCTACTGGACTGCCCGTAACCCCTCATATTTTTTTACATCCCCTCGAAATGGGCCCTAAGGTTGCTTTGAGGATTTCCCAGGGGGCTGCATTCCACAGCACCCCCCCTGGATATACCATTCTACCTTATGCCTAAAGAACAGCATTCATTGTTTAGCCCCAGTGTCTTCTAGACACTATGTTTAGCCGTGCCTCAAGAAAAATTCCCTTTTTTCTGTATATTGCTGCTTATATGTTATTGCTACTTAAAGTTGATTTCACAGCTCGGGTAGTTACCCGACTAGGGGTCCCCAGTTCCGCGAGGGACCACATGTGTAACTCTCCCTCCCTCGGCCTATCCCAGGCGTCTGAGGGTCGGGACTTCTGACCTTATGGGTCGGTTGTCTTCATTGTTTTTTCTTGGGATTTCGGGGGGTGTCTCCTGCCCTGATCTCCTCTTTCTCTTCTCAGGAACCCTTTCTTTCCTTGCCCTTTCTCCCCCTCTCTCCCCCCTTGATGGTAAGCTACACCCGTTGAATGTTTACATGACACTATTTTTTTTCTCCTCAGGTTGGGCTGAGCCAACCCAGTCGACATGGTATCCTGGGAGACAACCTTGGGCCACCGATCCCAATGCCCTTACCGAGAACCCCGCTATGGATTGGGTAAGTGAGGTCGCTTTCAGATGCTGGGCTCCCCCTCTGCTCCATGGCTGATCCACAGGCTGCTAGGCTTAAGATAGCCTCCCATAACATTCAGGGTCTTAATTCCCCCATCAAACGGAGAAAAGCCCTTGATTACTACAAATCCCTGAAACTAGATATAATTCTACTTCAGGAAACCCACCTTCCTATCCGGTATAGTCCCAAGTTCCTACATGCCCACTTCCCTCAGTTCTTCTTAGCCAACGCGGAATCCAAGACCAGGGGGGTAGCCATTTTGATTGCCAAAACATGCAAATTCAATAAAAGTTTTGAAAAAGCGGATCCGGAGGGCAGGTATTTACTTGTAAAGGGCACTGTGGGGGACCAACTTTACTCCTTGGTCTCCTACTACGCCCCGAACACGGGTCAGGCCAAATTCTTCGAATCCCTGCTGCGCACCTTAGCACCTCTTTTAGAGGGAACGGTTATTGTCGGAGGGGACTCTAACGTCGCCTTTGATCAAGGACTTGATAAATCCTCCCCCTCACGTTCCCGCTTAACCAGGCCCACGAAGGCAAGCTTACGGATCGCCAAATTGTTGCACGCTCATGGGTTATCCGATGTCTGGCGGGAATTAAACCCCACAAAGAGAGACTACACTCACTTCTCAGCGCCTCACCAATCATATGCACGCATAGACCACATACTTGTCCCCTCCTCGCTCCTTCCCAGGATGCTCAAAGCCTCCATCACTGACACAGTGATCTCGGATCACTCACTGGTAATTGTGACGGCCCTGGGGGGTTCGAGTGGGAGACACCCTAGGCATTGGAGGTTAAATGAATCCCTCCTCTCGGAGCCATCACGAGTTATGGATCTCGACAAAGCATTGCAGGAATATTTCTCTATTAATGCGACTCCTGATGTCTCCCCCGAAACCCTGTGGGCGGCGCACAAAGCATATATTAGGGGAAAATTCATGCAATTAGGTTCTCAAATAAAACGGGAAAGGCAATCAACCATCCTGAAGCTAGAAGAGGAATACTCTAAACTCAGAGCTCTTCACAAAAAGGACCCCCTCCGCACCCCCACCTCCATACTAGACAAGACTCGCTTAGAACTCAATCTCGCCCTCACCACGAAAGCTGAAAAATCGGTTAGGTGGTCTGGCCACAAATTTTACTCACAGGCGGACAAAATAGGCACACTCCTGGCTAATAGACTCTCCCCTAGAACCAAGCTGAGCACCCTCCCTCGGATCAGAAGCGCAGGACTCCCGCCCACGTCTAATCCGGTCACAGTTCTGAATGCCTTTCAGAACTTTTACACCTCTCTCTACAGTAGCTCCCCACCTCCCAAAGATAACCTCCTTCCAAAGTTTTTGGAGGGACTTCCCATCCCGGCCTTATCGGACGTTCACAAACAAGTTATGGAAGCCCCCTTCCAGGCAGAGGAGATACTGGAAGTCATAAAGGCTCTTAAAAAAAGCTCCGCCCCTGGACCCGACGGTCTTTCGATCCCTTACTATAAAGCCTTTGCCAACACGCTAGCCCCTCACCTGGCCAATCTCGGTAATCATAAAGCTAATGGAGACCCCCTGGATCCCCACCTTAACACGGCGTATATCACGGTCATCCCCAAACCTGGCAAGAACTTGGAAGATGTCAGCAACTACAGACCGATTTCCCTTATTAATAATGATCTCAAAATTCTCACGAAAGTTATGGCCAATAGGTTAGCCTCCTTTATCGGACGCTACGTCCACAAGGACCAAGTTGGTTTTATCCCCGGCAGACAGGGACCTGATCAAATTCGGAGGGCGATTGATATTATCTCCATTTTGCAGTCTAATTGGGAAGGGGGACCCGGACAATCTGGCTTCCTCCTTTCCTTAGATATTCAGAAGGCTTTCGACTCGGTCTCATGGCAGTACATCTTCCAGCTCTTTGACAGGTGGGGATTTGGGGCTCGCTTCCTGGGCTTATTACGGGCCTTATACTCCCAGCCGAGGGCCCAAATTCGAATGCAGGGATACCTCTCTGAGCCAATTCCCATCACCAGGGGGACCAGACAGGGGTGCCCCCTGTCCCCCCTCATATTTGCAATAGCCATTGAAACACTGGCGATCGCAGTCCGCCACAATATGGACATTGGAGGTGTCCAATGCGGTAGTCAAACGCACAAATGTGGACTCTTCGCGGACGACATACTGTTGTTCCTCACCTCCCCCCTCACAACCCTGCCCAACTTATCCCGGGTATTGGACGACTTTGCCAAGGTCTCAGGCTTGAGGGTTAATTACTCCAAGTCTGTGGCGTTGAATATTTCTCTCCCCACCCACCAAGTCCTCTCACTCAAACAATCCTTTCCGTTCCAATGGAGTGACACTGCCATCCAATACTTGGGTATCTCCCTTACACCTAAAATAGAGATGTTGTATGCCCACAATTACCCCAAATTATACAGACAGCTGGAAACTGATCTCTCCTCATGGTCTAAACACGAACTATCCTGGCTTGGCCGGATTAACTCCATAAAAATGACCCTTCTCCCCAAAATCCTCTACTATTTTCGAGCCCTGCCAATACCAGTTCGGAAGGACCACCTTTGCTCTCTGCAAAGCAAAATACTGAAATATATCTGGGGTAATAAGGGATACCGTCTACCGCAAAACACGCTCTTCCTGCACAGACGCAGGGGGGGGTTGGGTCTGCCTAACCTCCACAAATACTACCTTGCAGCTCGCCTAGCCCAACTCTCCTCGATCTACTCCAAATATGAGAAACCGGATTGGCAGTCCATAGAACGCTGTTCGGTTCCCTCCTTTACACTAGATTTTCTATTATGGTGCCCGCCCAAAGCCAGGCCGCCCATCATGTCCCCATCCCTATCTCACTCCTGCGCCCTATGGGACGGTCTTCGCAAAGAGCCTTCCCTAGTCTCCACTTTAAGACCCCTTGCTCACATGTTCCGTAATCATGACTTCCCCCCTGGTCTGAACATTGAGGCCTTCAGATGGTGGTTGGATAAGGGACTATACCGGATAGGTCACTTTTTCAATTCCAGGGGTCCGATTTCCCTGGCTTATTGTATCGAACACTTAGAGCTACCAGATACAGAGAGGTTCCGCTTCCAACAAATATCTCACTTCTTGAACTCACTTTGGAAAAACAAACCCCTTCCTCCTTCCTTTACTGAATATGAAGCCTGGTGTGGTGGGATCGGGGAGCAGAGGGGTGGTATTTCAGTGATCTACGCGGCTCTCACTTCCCCAACGGGCAAATCCCCCTATATGACGGCTTGGGAATCTGATCTCCAGACCTCTGGCAGTCTCGAAACCTGGCAGCTGGCCCTAGCCAGATCCTTTCGTGGGATCCAGAACACCTCACTAATGGAGGCTAGCATCAAATTGATAACCAGGTGGTACCTCACTCCAGTAAGGCTAGCCAAAATATATCCCACGGCTAACCCCTTATGTTTCAGGGGGTGCCAACTTCGTGGCTCCATGATCCACATCTGGTGGGAATGCCCTAGACTTCGTTCGTTCTGGACTAAAATCTTCAACTTGATTTACTTAGTCACAGGCTGCCGGGTTCCGAGAACTCCAGGGGTTGCGTTACTCAATACCCCGGTTCCTTTGATGTCTGGTAACATTCAGAAACTAACTTATTTTATCCTATTAGGAGCCAAAATTGCGATTGCCTCCGCATGGAAGCAACCCAAGCCCTCCTTCCTCGCAGTTAAGAGGAAGATATCGTGGATAATGTCCCAAGAAAAACTGTCAGGTATTCTGTCAGACACCACACCTAAATTCCGAAAGGTGTGGGACCCTTGGGCCCGTTACATGGGAATCTCTCTGCTGCCTGGGGTACCCCCAGGCTCTCCCCTAGTGACCAGACCTCACCCCTAAAGCGCCCTCTCGTACATTGAATGCGAAACATTCCCCCGCTATAACCTTCCACCCTTTCAGGACATAGCTTACCTCCCCTTACCCCTCTGTTCTCCTCTTCTCCTCCTCTTTTCTTTTCTCTGTCCTTCTAGTCGTTCTATGTTTTTGGTTTGCTCAACAGAGCTGTAATTGACAGGTTCACCATACAGTCCAATTTAATGTTGCGGTACCCACCGCAGACGGTCCTCCAACTGCTTTATCCCTCTGAGAGGGGGGGGCCTGGGAGGATACTCCCCCATCCTGGCACAGCAAGTTCCCTATTAGGGGTGTCGGGATGGGGGCTCCTGGGAGCTACCCCTGATAGTTCTACTTGGTGGGCTCTCCCGGGGGGGTCACCCTCCGTTTACCTCTTCTTCATGTAGCCCCTCGATGAGGAAGGGCATGCCGACTGTACCCTTTTGATATTGTCTGTCTTTCACTAATGTCTCCTGCTTTCATTACTTACATTGTGACAGCAGGCCCTCCCTGCTGCAGTTAGTTTATGTACTGTTATACGTATGTAAGTGCCTTTACTATAAAATAAAATATTTTGAAAGTAAAAAAATAACAATAGTTAATAAATATAAAAATAACTATAAATACAGGTGTATAAAATAGTGAATAAAAATAAATATTGATAATAGCCAAATACCCTCTGAGTGCTCTACTTCTACGTTCTTTCTATGCAAATTCAGTATCTTTTTGTTTATTGCCAATGTTATCATTTTCTTTTTGTGTGTTTATGGAAAAAAACGTAATCACGTTTCAAAAAAAAATAAAAAATAAAGGTGTCTAAACACAAAAAAAAGAAAAAGGATTAAATCTAGAAAATAAAAAAAATAAGGGTGTGTGTAAATAAAACAATCTGTCATATATAAAACAAATATAAATAAGAGTGCATAAAAATAATAAATATGATAAATAGTAAATATAGAAATAAAAATTGTGAATAAAGGGGTATAAAACAATAAATAAAAACCTTAAACATAATTGTATTTATTTATTTTATATTATATTTATGTTTTTTTTGCCAATGATAATAAAATGGTAATAAAATAATAAAAACCTTAAATATACTTTTTTATTTTCTATTATATTTATGTTTTTTTATTTATTTAATTTTTTAAATTTTTATTCTTATTATTTAGGGTGCTCTGCAATAAAAATGTAAATAAATGGGGTATAAAATAATAAATAATAATGTTAAAGATAATATTTTTTTATTTTCTGTTATATTTCTGTTTTGTTTTGTTATGTTTATTTCGATTTTTATTGTAGAGCTGCCTGAATAATTAGAGTGAAAGATATATATATATTTTGTTTTTTTAATAGGGTAAAAAAATGACAGGCTGTGTATCACTGTATTATCTGAATGCTCTAAGTCGGCTATTCACTGCTATCTTGCCAGCCCAGTACTGGTCAGTGTGATAGACATTGCCATCATCGATCAGTGGTGGACCAGGGTATAGTCGTGAGCCACAAGCAATGCTAATGCTGAATTATGGCACTAGCAGTGGTGGACCAGGGTATAGTCGTGAGCCACCAGCAATGCTAATGCTGAATTATGGCACTAGCAACGGACACCCGCGTGACTTGTCAGGGGGTGGACTAGAACTCATGGACATACGCAATCCAACAGCAGCCCGCGCCTTTGGAAGGCGGCGCGCATTGTCACACGCCACCGCTCCTGGCTGATATACCAGAGACATTTCTTTATCTAGAAGCTAGTTTCTCAGTGCCGTTAGCAGCTCAGCATTGCCATCTACAGGCATTACTGAGAATTATACCCGCACGCTGCTGAGCTGAAGAGACGCTCTCTGCTCTATGAGACCTGCGCACAAGCTGTAGCTGGCTCTGCTGATGCCTGCCTCGGAAGGACCCCGTTGTACTGTCCATAACGTCGCTTAGCAACCGCCTGTCCTTGCCAACCGGAGTGCGACCATAGTAACCCACAGACTGCAACATGGCAGAGGGAGGGGAGCCGATCGTCAGACCCAGAAGGATCTTTATTCAATCCGGGGCGTTAATATAGATAAAGTAGGCACAATTCTTTTTTCTTTATTGAGTGGCATTTAGTTCACACCAGAATGCCGGCTTGGAAGCCGCACGTTTCCTGCACCACCTTCAAAACGCACCACAGTTGCGATTTGCAGCGGGGTGTTAATGTTGCGTCATGAAATGCAGGTCGCACGCGCAGGGCACTCGCCTGCACCAGACCGCGTGCTACAGAAGTACTATGCCATCCGCTTGCTGTGCGTTTCCCTTAAAGGAGTGCATGACCTGCTTTTGGTGCAGTTCGGTGCGACTCGGTCCATTCACAATGAATAGGCTAAAATCGCACACCGCACGTGAATGGCAGAGGAACGCTCAGTACGTTGTTGTGCGATTCCGTGGTGTGGACCGGCCCTTCACTCATTTGTATGCGGAGGCCGAGCTGCAATGCCACTTCATGTGAGCTCTGGTGCATTGCGAGAAAAATGCTCCAAGTCTGCGTTTAAAAAAAAAATGAATATAAATAAGGGAGTATAAAAAAAATGCAAACAATATATATTTGTGAATACATTTAATGAATAAATATAAAAATAAATAAGGGGATATATAAACAATAATAAAATAGTTAATAAATGTAAAAATAATTATAAATAAGGGGGTATAAAATAATAAATAAGGGCGAGCGATTAATAATGCCCATACACCTCCTGGGGGCTCTACTTCTACCTGCTTTTTATGCGAATTCAGTAGCACAAGGCAGCTTTGTGGTGTGAACAGGGCACAGAGATAATAATGGTTTTCTATGGTCCTGTGTGGTGACCGGTGCTGATAAAGTGCAGAAAAATGCATCCAGTGTGAATGAGCTCTTAGGTGAGGTTGTCACTTATTTTTTTCAAGCCAAACCCGAACACTCTAGCAGCGCACAGTACGTTTTTTGTTTTTGTTTTAGGGTGCTTTCACACTGCAGCCGCCCGAGCACAGGATTCAAAACCCGGACTGTCCGGGTGAATCTCGGACAGGTGGTGACCCTACTCTTAGGCCTCAGCTATCCACACCTCTGTGTGAAGGACCGTCTTTGCCCGCATCCATTTATGTCTATTGGGACGCAGTAGCAGCATGGATATAGCCACCGGGGCCAGCTTGGCAGTCGTGCAGGGGCATGTCTCTGAACGTCTGTGCAGGCACTGCGTCCCAGTAGACATAAACCATACTGCTTGTACCCAGAGGCATAAAACACTTGGGTACCCCATGCAGGCATGGGGGGGGCCCTTAGCATAGGTACGTCTGTGTGAATGAGGCCTTTAACCTCTTGCCAACCTGCTGCAGTACCTATACTGTGGGGGATTGGCTCTTTCAGGCATGGTAAAGTACCTGTACATCGGGGCTTTCTTCCGGGTCCGCTCTCTCACGCATGCGTGCGCACCCAGAAACCCGAGCTGTCATTCACTGCAGCAAAAGCCAAGCAGTGGGTCTTAGCCAATGATTTATGGCCGGGACCCACTGATCGGCTGAGCGAATGACAGAAGAGAGCAACAACACAGAGCTCTCTACAGACGGCAGCAACGTGCCTCTTTTTTTTCTCCCTGCAAAGTAGGGAATAAAAATCAGAACATTACTTAATAAAAATCAGCACATTGTACATACAGTAACCATTGTCAGGCACACAGTTAACCTTTTGATCTAATGTTAACCCCTTTCCCAGTCAGTGTCATTAGTACAGTGACAGTGTATATTATTAGCACTGATCACTGTATTAGTGTCACTGGTGGTGTCAGCATCAGTTTGGCTGCTTTCACACCGAGGCGTTTTTTAGGTGTGTTAGCGCTAGAAATAGCCTCTAATGCCTGAAAACCTCCTCCCTATTCATTCCAGTGTGACTTTTCACACTGGGGCGGTGCGCTTGCGGGACATTCTGAAAAGTCCTGCAAGCAGCATCTTTGGGGCAGTTTGGGAGCTCTGCATACACTGCTTCCAAAACTCCCTGCCCATTGAAATGAATGGGCAGCGCTGCCAAAGCTCTGCGACATGGGCGCTTTTAACCCTTTCTTTGGCCGGCAGTGGGCTAAAATTAGCGACGCTTTACCGCTAACGCGGAGCGACTACAGTGTGAAAGTAATCTAAGTGTCAGATTGACCGTGCACTAAGAGAGTCCCACTATAAGTTGCTGATCGCCACCATTACTAGTATAAATAAATAAATATAAACTCTAGTATATATCCCATAGATTGTAGACGCTATAGTTTTCATACAAACCAATCAATATACACTTTTTTTTATTTTTTTACCAAAAATATGTAGCAGGATGCGTTTTGGCCAAAATATAAGAAGAAATTAAATTTTTTTATTTTTTTATTGGATATGTTTTATAGCAGAAAGTAAAATATATATATATTTTTTGCTTTTTTTAATATTTTCAGTCTTTTTTCGTTTATATAATAAAAAATAAATAATGCAGTGGTGATCTAGTACCACCAAAAGAAAGCTCTATTTGTGTGAAAAAAAAATATATAAATTTTGTTTGGAGACAGTGTTGCATGACTGCGAAATCGGCAGTTAAAATAACACCGTGCCATATAGCAAAAAATGGCCTGGTCATGAAGGGGGATAAATCTTCCCGGAGGTCTAGTGGTTTAGTGTATCTAGATCCAAAATCTTTTTTTTCTTTTTTTCTGGATAGAGTAGGAAGAGTTTTAACCCCTGCTAGGTTATTATTATTTGTGCACCACTGGGGAGATTTCCCTTCACTTCCTGTCCTAGAGATGCAACAGAAGGTTAAAAGTAAATCTCTAAATGTGATTGGGGTTCTTCTCTTAGATAGTTCACCCAGTAAAGGAGTCAGTACGATTGATAGTATACAGTGTCATCATTTGTAGGAGCTGGTTGTAGACATACCAGTGATGTAACTAGAAGGTGGAGGTGGAGGCGGGTGTAGTGGTATAGGTGGTGGCTGATGGACAGCAGCAGGAACAGCAGGTGGAGGAAGAGTGAGTTTTGTCAAATCAGCGGTTTCTGGAACGTTGGCGGCATCACCCTCTACTGCCCCAATTCCAGAGGAGGTTTTCACTCTAGAGGCCACAAAGAAGAAGAAGCGTGTGTAATTACGTGCAAACGTTCGGTTGGCGCGAGTGCGTCCACGTGTTCGTATTGGCGTGCGTCCGTTCGTACCAGGACTCGCACGCCTCTGATGGGGACACCGTGCATGATCCTTGGGACGAAGGTGAACTGCTGCTACACGGGGACGGATCTTCACATGGTGAGTTCTCTGACACCAGGAAAGGTACATCAGAATGCGGATGCCCTTTCTCGGGTCTATTGTCACTTGGCTCGTGGTGTCCAGACCCCTGGCTTGGAACAGGGTATTTCAAGGGGTTAATTGAAGAGGGCAGTTACTTCCCCTTCAGACCTGCTTATTGCCAGCTGGGCTGAAAATGTTAGAGGGGAGCTGTTTGAGTAGGAGAGAAAGAGAGACACAGCAGCATGCTGTGTGAAAGGATCCTTTGCTGTATTGCGTACCTGCTGGGGTGAGCAAAACCATATCAGAGACTGTAGCTCTGGCTAGAGCCATGTACTTTATCTATATATCAGCCTGTTGGTTAAAGAGATTGAACTTTTCCTACATCTGCACCTGTGTTACAAGACAAGTCTGTTGTTTCTTCTGTTTATTTTGCTGAATAAAGCCATTTTTACTTTACTGAACTATTTGAGCCAGCGCTTTACCCCTCCGATCGCCTACAAATGATTTATATCTATATATCTATATATATATATATATATATATATATATATATATATATATATGGCCTAAGTCTAGATGAATCACCCACACTTAAAGGGGTAGCTACACATTTTTTGTTTTCTTTTTCATACACATTATTTGAAGTGTATTGGGATAGGCTCTAGTGCATGTAATAAATTGTTTTTGATATATAACCAAATGTAATGTACTTCGGCTTCTTTCATTGTCTTTGTGTATTAGTTATACAGGCTTATCAGCGCCTCAACAGAGACAGAAAACCATTATCTCTTCTTTATTTCTACAGATATTTCCCAATTAAGACAGACACAACCATTGCCGCCACCCACATCACCACCACCCAAAGTGCCAGTCCTGTGCGCACAAAATAACTGTTTGAATGATGGAATCTGTGTTCTGGAAAACCAGCAGCCGGCATGCAGGTAAAAATGTCTTGCCTCAGTGCAGGAGTGTCAAACTCAATTTCATTGTGGGCCACATTGCATCAGCATTATAATTGCCCTTAACCACTTGAGACCCGCGCTATAGCCGAATGACGGCTACAGCGCGGATCTCCTTTGCCGGGACGACGTCTGCAGGTAAGCTGCACTTGTAAACCCAGAAGGCTTCGGGGAACAGAGGGCAGATAGGGTGACCATTTACAGCCAGGTGACTTCAAGTAATTGTAGCACCCTCTAGTGTAGAGTGCTAGGCTGTACATAGATTTCTTTTTGTAATATAGGTAAATTTAGGCTTGGCTACTCTTACCTCCCCCACTATCAAGCGGTCGGAAATTACCTGGATCTCAGTGTGTACTTGCTGGATCTCAGCACGGTGTGTCTCCTCCACTCTCTTAATGAGAGCCTCTATATCGGCTTTCGTTGGTAGAGCCTGGATTAAGCTCTTCAGATCCTCCGCTTCCGATCGTATACTACGAGGGGTGACTTCCTCGTATTCCTCTTTGCCGTTCCCGGCCTCGGTTGGGCTTTTCGTCTCCCCCCTATTCGTCCGCGCACTCGCCTCCGCTTCCGATCGTTTAGTGCGAGGGGTAGCTCCTTCGTTTTCCTCTCTGCCATTCCCAGCCTCGATTGAGCTTTTCATCTCCCCCCTGTTTGTCCGAGCGCTCACCACCTCGGGGGGCTTAGCTACGTCCGTAGTCTCCGCGATATGCCCGGCAGCTGACATCCGCCTCGGGGAGAAATACTGCTGTATAGCGGGTTGTGGGGCACTGCACCCTGCAGCTCTACGCGAGGTTTTCGTTTCTCTCTGTCTAGGCGCGCTCATTCCGGGATCCTCAGGTGCAAATCACCTATGACTGGCGGTTCAGCTAGGAGCACAGACTCTGCACGCCCTCACTCAGCCATGCTCAGACCACACCCCCCTAAGCAACAGATTTGAAGGAAAAATGGAGAGAGTGGAAAGGGAGAGCAAAGAGCAGGGTGAGACGTTGGTGAAGATGCAGCTTCAGATCGAGGAACTTGAAGATCGTAGTCGTCGCTGCAACTTGAGGCTCCGAGGAGTCCCAGAAGTCGCTGAGCAGGAGGACTTGCAGGAGAAGGTAATGAGCATTTTTCACATGATTTTAGAGGGTAATGTCCCGCCTAACATGGATTTGGACAGAGTACACAGGGCGCTAGGGCCTAAATCAGCAGACCCGCAAAGGCCCAGGGACATAATTTGCCGCCTCCATAGATACGCGCATAAGGAGACTTTGCTGAGGAAGGCATGGTTGGCTGGCAATATTGAGATAGAGGGATCAGTAGTGAAGCTCCTACCTGACTTATCCCGGGCCACACTACAGCGCAGAGCACAGTTGCGTGCTGTCTTGGACTGTGTACGGCGGGAGGGACATGCATACAGATGGAAATACCCTCTTGCTGTGGTAATAAGAAAAGGAACATCTACATGCACACTGAGACTATACAGCGATCTTCCAAAATTATTTGCCTTTATAGGTGTGGAGCCGTTTATGGTGCCGAACTGGAGACTCCCACTCTCTCAGCTACAGAGAAAAAAACCAGAAAGCACAGGAGGGAAAGAGAGGGAGTGGGAAAGATGAGAAAGACATATTACAGCACAATGAGACTTGTGTTAGAAATTAAGCTAAATTAACTCATATCCCTGAACCTATCCTTTTTTTTTGTTTCTTTTGTGCGCCTGTTGGGGCTTTTTCCCTTCTCTTTTTTTCTTTTTTTTCGTAGCCTCATCCCATAGGTTTTCAACTTGTCTAATTAATTCCCTCCATGATGATTTAAGAAGTATGGGAGGAGAGAGATATGCTCTTAATTTCTTTTTTTGGATTAGGATGAATGGAGATAATGAGGGATGAGGTGGGGGCAGCGGGTGGGTGGGGGGGACGGGGGGGGGGATACAGGTGGAGAGTCTAAGATAAATACACAAATAAGATTAGGTAATTATAATAAAGGGGGGGGGGGGGGGTTCAGGTCCCTGGGGGGGATTCACATGACCGAGGTTCCTAGAAGAGGTGGTCACTTAGGAGAGTAATATAATTTACTATTATAATTTACTAGGGATAAAGAGGGGGAAAATGGGATGATAGGGGTTGCAGTGGTTTCTTCTTTTTTTTTTTTAGAAGTGTTGGGAGGAGGGGGGGATTTAATATAATACATAATATTTTTTTCTTTGGTTTTTTCTTGTTTTTTGGGGGGGGAGGGAGTAATGGATGTGGAGGGTCAGTAAATATATATGGGAATGATGGTGCACAGGGGATGGTTTAGACTTGTGAGGGTTGAGAGGGTGGGATAAGGAGGGATATTGAGCTGGGGGGGAGAGTATATAGAATTAGGACACAAGAAACTGTTGGTTTTTTTTTTTTTTTTTGGTCAATCACTAATCACCAATATTAGTAACTTTTAATATCACCACTAACAAAATAAAGCACATAGCTAGGGACCTGGGGGAAACGGAGGGTTTACGGATTGGGACCAGACCCCCCTACCTGAACTTAAGGATGAATAAAATAACTTTATAAGATGTGGCCTCCGGCCCCCCCCCCCTCTCTTTCTCCCTTTCTCCTTCTCCCCACCTTGCCTCCCCTCCCCCTTTGAGGAGGAAAGGGAGAGAGGGAAAGGAAAAAGGGGAGGAAAAAGGGAAGGGAAAAGGGAAAGAAAAAAAAAAGAAAAGAAATATTTTTTTTTTTTTTTTTTTGGGATGAGGAGTGTAAGGTATTATATTGTATTGTTGCTTTATTGTATTATGGTACGGTTTTATTTATTTATTTTTTTTGGAACAAGGTCAATACACAATATGGCTCTTGGAGGAAGGAAGAGAGAAACGGAGAGGAGACATGGGAAAGGGGGGGGGATTGATATAAATTATATATACAGGAGAGGCTTAAGCTTTGGATAAATATAGAGATGGGTACATGTATGAATTTACAAACACAGGTGCAGCTGTGAATGTGTGTCTCCATACATGTATATGCAAGGGTATAGGTGTATATATGTAAAAGTATATACGTAGATGTGAATGGACAGACATAATTAACTTTGCCTCTACTATGGCTTCTGTCTCCCTTTTTTTTTTTTTTTTTTTTTTTTTAACCCCCCCTCTCTTAAAAGAGCCATGTTGGAGTAGACACAATCTATGTGGAGAAGTAACAGGTGACAGTAGAAAACATGATATTATAAAAGACTGGCGGAGGGCACGGGGGGAGCTCGCCCAGGAGCAGCCAGGCACAACCACAAAACCCCATTAGGTAAACACTCATAATCCGGAGGGTCCGGAAATTGAGTGGGTAAAAGCAGTAGAGCTTTGAGATTCGTGGGGAGACCGTTGGTAAACGGCCAACCCAGGGATTGGTAGTGGGGGAGGGAGGGAGGGAGTAGCAGATTGGACGGGAGGGAGGGGGGCGGGAGGGGGTAGGGTTAGAGGGGGTTCTCCCCCCCCCCCTTTTTTTTTTGTTTTTTTTGTTTGCACCTTTACTTGTCTCTGCCTCTTTCCCCAAGGAGATATGGAAACTTTAAAAATAATGTCCCTGAATGTAAAGGGACTGAACGTCCCGGAAAAAAGACGAATGTTACTTCATGATTTAAAGAGATTGAAGATAGATGTAGCGTTTATTCAAGAAACACATTTCAGAGAAAATAATTTCTCTCTGCTGAGGTCTACGGGGTATCCAACGGTTTACCATGCGCTTAACCCGATTTCCAAAACTAAGGGAGTCACCATTATGATATCAAAAACAGTAGCATGGAATCATAGGGATTCTATGATAGATGCAAAGGGAAGGTATCTGTTTGTAAAGGGGACTATAGGAGGGGTAGGAGTTACATTAGCAACATATTATGCCCCAATATACAACAAGACCTCTTTTTTAAAGAGATACTTGACAAACTTATGGAATTCGAAGAAGGACAGTTGATTATGGGGGGAGACCTTAATACCCCATTAATCCCCAGTGAAGACACCTCATCAGGGACATCGTCAGTGACACCTAAAATAAGAAAGAGGATAGCCCAGGCAATAACAGAAACAAAACTGGTAGATATATGGCGATTATTACACCCCAAGGAAAGAGATTACTCTTTTTTCTCCAAACCGCATAGAGTGTATTCACGGATAGATATGTTTTTTATTCCGCATAAACAATTATCCTCAGTTAAGGAAGCCACTATTGGTCTAATTACCTGGTCAGATCATGCCCCAAATTTTTAAAATATAATTTAACGGGGAAAAAACATTTAACCTCTAGGATGTGGAAACTCAATGAGAGCCTCCTTCAGGATCCTTTAGTCCTGGAGGATGTCAGAAAGGAGATAAAATTCTTCTTTCAGGAGAACGAAGGCCCAGAAAGTTCCTTGGGAACAATCTGGGAAACGCACAAGGCAGTAATCAGAGGAGTATTGATTAAGCACGGAGCAAGGATTAAGAAGGAAAGAGAAACTAAGTTAACAGAATTATTAGTAAAAATGCAACATCTAGAAGCCCAACATAAACATGCCCAGAACTTAGAAGTTGAACAAGAATTAATAAGCACACGTAGGCAAGTTACAGATCTGCTACAGTACAGAGCTAAAATGGCAATTCAGATAGGACGTAAGTGTAGCTATGAATCCGGCAATAAATGCGGAAAACAACTAGCGAGAGCATTACGGGAAATACAATCCAAGACATACATACCTATAATTAGAAAAAAAGGTGGGGAGGAAGAACGAGTGCCAGAACAGATTGCTGGTGTGTTTGGCGATTTCTACTCCTCATTGTATAATCTGAATTTGAGGGCATCAGATCAAGCTAAGATAAATGAATACATAAGATCAAGCGAAATGCCGACTCTGACAAGTACTGCACAAGAGGAGATGGAATCCCCAATCACACTAGAAGAAGTACAAAACACGATAAAACAGATAAAAAGTGGGAAAGCACCTGGTCCAGATGGACTAACAGCCCAATATTATAAGACGCTTATGCCGGAATTATGTCCATATATGGTTAAACTGTTTAATGAAATAGGAGACATATCGACTTTCCACTCAGATACACTTAAAGCTACAATCACAGTGATACAGAAAGAAGGTAAAGACCCGAAACAATGTGGAAGCTATAGGCCAATATCTTTACTGAACGCAGATTTGAAAATATTTAGCAAATTATTAGCCTTGAGGATACTGTTGTATTTGCCCTCTTTGATTCATCAAGACCAAGTGGGATTTGTCCCAACAAGAGAATCAAGGGACAATACTATTAAGGCCTTAAACCTAATACATACAGTCATCTCTACCGATACCCCCTGTATATTTCTGGGAACAGATGCAGAAAAGGCTTTTGATCGGGTGGGGTGGGGGTTCATGTTCTCGGTACTCCGACATATAAAGCTAGGAGGGAAAATGATGGGCTGGATAACAAGCTTGTATGAAAAACCTACAGCTCAAGTAAGAGTAAATGGAGTGGTATCTACATCTTTCCCAATAACAAATGGGACCAGACAGGGATGTCCACTGTCCCCTCTGTTATTTTGCGTTGACCCTTGAACCACTTCTATGCAGAGTAAGGCTCAACAGGGATATCCAAGGAATAACCATAGGAGAAACCCATAATAAAGTCGCAGCATATGCAGATGATATGCTTTTTACAGTGACGAATCCGATAATCTCGCTCCCAAATCTGTAAGGAAATCGAGACATATAGTACATTATCCCACTTTAAAATAAACTGCTCCAAGTCAGAAGCCTTAATGATAGCAGTCCCAGAGAAAATGACGAGACTAATAAAATTAAATTATAAATTTAATTGGACGGACTATGGCTTGAAATACTTGGGAATAACGATCGCAACAAACTTCAATAAGATATATGAATTAAATTTTGTACCAGTATTGAAGATGGTACGAGGATGCCTGGAGAGATGGCACAGGGGAATACATTCCTGGTTTGGAAGAAATAATATAATCAAGATGAATATTTTGCCAAAACTCCTGTACCTCCTCCAAGCAATCCCAATGTTAATACCAAGAATTTTTTTTAGAACTATACAAACATTATTTATGAAATTTATTTGGGCAGACAAACAACCAAGGATACGGAGGACATTATTAACATTACCAAAGCAATACGGGGGATTAGCAACACCAGACATATACAAATATTACCAGGCAATACATCTAGGTAGATTACTAGACTGGTGTCGACATGGAGATCAGAAAATATGGGTAAAATTAGAGCAAGCACAATGTAGGGAGCTACTACATAGAGCACCTTGGTGCTACAGAAATTTGACCTCAGATACGAAGCTACACCCTACAATAGGACCCACATTACAGATATGCTACCATCTCTTAGCTAAGAATAAGATATCGACACAGAACTCCCCTCTAGTCCCTATATTGGGTAACCCCCGATTTATACCAGGCATACAGAAAGGACCTTTTGATAAGTTGATTAAAAAAGGAATATATCAAGCTTCGCATTTCGTGAAAAAAGGTAAATGGCCAACAATGCAGGAGATGATAGATAGAAAAGACCCTTTTCAATTAGATTTCTGGCAGGCGGCACAATTAGGACATTTTCTAAAAACAGAGATAGTGCCAGAGTTACTAGATCGAGACTATATGCCATTTGAGAAACTCTGTATGGAAAAGGAACCAATTACGCATGCAATCTCGAAAATGTACGCGTTACTGATTAAACCCGTAGAAAATTTTCAGGTACCCTTCTTTAGGAAGTGGGAAATAGACCTAGGAAGGACTTTTTCTGAGGAGCAGAAGAAAAATATGATACAATCAATTTTTAAAACAGCAACATGCACAAAACTACAGGAAACTAATTATAAAATTATCGCACAGTGGTATAGAACACCAGAAAAACTTCAAAAATATTTCCCTCATATATCAAATAAGTGTTGGAGGTGCCAGAAAGAAGTGGGAAATTTTTTACATATATTTTGGTCATGTCCAAAAATTAAGAAATACTGGAAAGAGGTACGAGAGATCGCTCAAAAATTCAGTGAAGTAGAAATACGGGAGGACCCAGCAGTATTCCTCCTGAACTTGTCAGAGACCTCAGGAAATATAGGTGGGAATTCCATCCTGTGTCACTTGGTAAATACAGCCAAGTCATGTATAACACTTAGGTGGAAACAAATACAACCCCCCAGTGTGAGCATGTGGTTGAAGAAAGTTGAGGAGGTGAACAGGATGGAAGACCTAATATGGACAGCCAGGAAAAGAAGGAAAACTTACTTGGAAATATGGACACCATGGAACCTCTATATCTCCTTGGAGGAGGGAAGGAGACAGATTGATGCGATTTAAGGGGGAGGAGGGGGAGATATAGGGGAAGGAGATGAGAACTCCCCCCCCCTTTTTTTTTTTTTTTTTTTTCTCGGGGGGGGGGGGGGGGAGAAGAATAGGGGGGAAAATATCAGGGGGGGAAGATGAGAAATAAGAGGATAACAATATAACTCTGGCCTGATTGGGAACAGTACCAACCTAGGACCAGACATGGGGTATGTGGGACTGAGAGTGAAGTCTCTATGATATTGCCCCGATATATTATATAGATTACCATTAACCTAGCCTGCTCTCTCTTTGGATTTATACATTACATTATAAAGGGAATAAGAGGCTAAGGGAATAGAATGAATTGTTATGCTCTTTTTGTTTATTATGTATGAATATGGAAACACGATGTATGACTCTTAGATTGTTTATGTAAAATTCTATTCTTGTTTACTTGAGGAAAAAATAAAATGGAAAGGGAAAAAAATAAATAAATAAAGAAATTGAAAAAAAAATTTAGGCTTGGCTGGGAGCCAAGTCTGTGTTTAATCTGGGCCGGGGTGAGTGATCTAGGGAGGCTGGAGGACTCATAAGGCAACACCTCTGGTGCCTCCGCTTGCTTGCTGGAGCCTTGGTGAGGCTTCCGGAGGAATGGAAGGAAGGCTGGGAGGAGCTGCCTGGAATGTTAAGGAGGGCCCTGGCTGGTCCTCAGCAAGTGGGCTGATAGGGGGTGGGCCCCTCTTGAATACTCAGTCAGGCCAGCAGGGGCAGTGCAGAGTTTGGGTGGAAGCTGCAGATAGTGTTGAGGAGGCTGTCAGTGGCCCTTGAGGGTAGCCACCCCCTAGTCTGTCCTGTCCAGAGGCACGGGAGCAAGAATGAGGACAACAGGAGCCAGCTAGCACATCTGATGCCGCGTACACACGATCAAACAATCGGGTGGAAAAGTCCGGCAAACTCAAGTCCGCCGGACAATCCCCCCGTGTGTAGCCTCCGGCATACTTTTTTGACCCGAAAATACGGCGGACTTAGAAAGTAGTTTTGCACTCCAATCTTCCCGCCGGACTCGCATTTCGGCGGACAATCCGGCCGTGTGTATGCCAGTCCGCCGTAGTTTTGAAATTAACTGACTTTTCCCGCCCGGAGAAAAGTCCGCTCATTTGAGCGGGTCTCCAGGTAGGCGGGGCCCGCGAAGGAGACGTCGCTGGCCCCGCCACCTGGTATGGACTTAAAGGGGAACCCCAACGCCAAAAAAAATCGGCGTGGGGGTCCCCCCAGGTCCACATCAGACCCTTGTCCTAGCACGCTACCCGGCCATCCAGGAAAGGGGGGGCGAGCGAGCGCCCCCCCCCCCTCCTGAGCCGTACCAGGCCGCGTGCCCTCAACATGGGGGGGTGCCCCCGAAGTCGGAAGAAGAGGCCGGTGGCGAGGAAGAAAGCCGGGCTCCTCCGCTAGTAAAAGAGCTAGAAGAAGATAGCGGAGGAGTCTGGCGAGAAGACCCCCCGAAGACGGAAGACCCCGGAGCTGTGCAATAAACTATTTTATCTTATGTGTTGTTTTTTTTTGTACTTTATTACACAGGTGAATGGGTAGGGGTACATTGTACCCCTTACTCATTCACATAGGGTGGGGGGGGCCGGTATCTGGGGGCCCCCTTAATAAAGGGGGCTCCCGGATTCTGATAAGCCCCCCGCCCGCAGACCCCGACAACCAACGGCCAGGGTTGATGGGAAGAGGCCCTTGTCCTCATCAACATGGGGACAAGGTGCTTTGGGGTGGGGGGGCGCACGCCCCCCCTTCCCCAAGGCACCCCTCCATGTTGAGGGCACGCGGCCTGGTACGGCTCAGGAGGGGGGGCCGCTCGCTCGCCCCACTTTCCTGGCCGGCCAGGTAGCATGCTCGAACAAGAGTCTGATGTGGACCTGGGGGGACCCCCACGCCGATATTTTTTGGAGTTGGGGTTCCCCTTTAAGTCCATACCAGGTGGCGGGGCCAGCGATGTCTCCTTCGCGGGCCCCGCCTACCTGGAGAAGCGCTCGAAATGAGCGGACTTTCCTCCGTGTGTGTGGGCGAGTCCGTTCATTTCAAAAGTAGGGCGGATAGTACGGCGGACTTAGTACGCCGCATTAGTCCGCTGAAAAAGTGCCATGTGTGGGCAAGTAGCTCGTTCGGAAAGTCCGGCGGACAGTCTGGCGGGAAGTCCGCCAGACTAAGTCCGTAGGATAGTTCGCTACGTGTGTACGCGGCATGAGATATCTCCAGGCAGAACACAGCTGTGTGGCTGGTGAGTGTGGCAGTCTGAGAGGACTGTAGGAAGTAGCCAGGAGGGCTAGTGAAAGGGGCAGCTGTAGCCAGGTGGGCTGGCAGTGCCTGAAGAGGTGGTGCTGGGATCAGTAGTTACAGGTATGTAGCAGGACACTGGACTTTTTCTCTACGAACCAAAGGGGCCCGCAGTCCCTGCCTGTAAAGGGCTTTTGCTTGATCTGGCTGAGTGCCTTGCCACATTCATCAAACAGTGTTCCGGCTGGGTCTGAGTTGTTCCTGCAAGCAAGTGATGTACTGGAGGATGAGGAGTGTATACAGAGGGTGAATATATTTGAGTGTCCCTGAAGAGACTTTGTTCCAGTCAAGTGAGCATTCCATAATAACCCTATCCCTATTCAAGTTTATTAACCCCTAATAAAAAAAATAAAACGTTTCCAATTTCAAGCGAGCCTGTAGAAATTTAGTGTGCCTGGCTGTGCAGGACCCCTAGTCACCAGCGGCTCCTACGGGGGCTGCCCTACATAATGCAATGGTTGTTTGATGTATAAAGGGTAATGTGAACCTGTCACATGAAATAAACTACTAACTAAGGTGACACTGCTGAATCAAGATGCTATATCAGACACATGGGAATTACATTGTCTTATGTCTTCAACTGACACCTATACCTTCATTGGGAGAAAAAATAATGAAGCACGGCCTTTGTGTAATTTGAATCTGAAATCCAAAGTAAGGGATTCAGAATCTGCAAATATCAAATGCAATACAAATGAACCCAGAACGTAGGATGCTACAAGCCCAAAACACAAAGATGTAAATATCACCTAAAATATAGTGTACATTCCTCACTTTCCTACCTGGCACTTTTACCCCCTTCCTAACCAGGAAAATTTTCAGCTTTCAGCACTGTCACACTTTGAATGACAATTGCGCAGTCACGCAACGCTGTATCCAAATTACATTTTGTATTTTTTTTACACACAAATAGAGCTTTCCTTTGGTGATATTTAATTACCACTGAGATTTTTATTTTTTGTTAAATATACAAAAATAAACATTTTTCATAGTTTGTTATAAAATTTAGCAAACATGTAATCTTTCTCCCTTTACTGATGTGCGCTGATGAGGTGGCACTGATCAGGCGGCACTGATAGGTGGCACTGACCGGTGGCACTGATGAGGCTACACTGATAGGCGCCACTGATGGGCACTGATAGTCAACTCTAATGGGCACTGATGGGTGGCACTGATGGGCTCTAATAGGTGGCACTGATGGGCTCTAATAGGTGGCACCGATAGGTGGCACTGATTGGCAGCACTGATGGGCACTGATTGGCAGCACTGGTGACCACTGATTGGGAGCACTGGTGGGCACTATTGGGACTGCACTGATAGTCAGGGCACTGATAATCAGTGCCCTGATTATCAGTGCCGATGTGCTTTTAGCCATTTATCAGCTCTCTTTTTCTCTCCTCATGCTGTCAGCATGAGAAAAGGAAAGCTGATAACCGTCTTGTGCTTACTTCTGCGATCAACTTTCATTGGACACAGCTGATTACGTGGTAAAGGGCTGCTGTGATTGGCCCCTTCCCCAGATCTGTGATCAGCTGAGTCCACAGGAGGTGCACAGACAGCAGGATTACGGGAGGACATCCATGTACGCCCTCCCGCCAAATTAAGCCTGCGCTGTAGCCGTCTTTCGGCTATAGGGCGGGAAGGTGTTAAACATATATATTTTTTTTTTAAAAAGTACATAAATAGATCACCTTCCATGTCCAGTTTCAATATTTTATTATACTGTATATAGCATGCAAGAAAAATGACACATAATTAAAAACCATGGTATTGACTATAAAAAATAGAATACATCTCACATAAAGCAATCATGGCATTCAAGGTAATTCCTCCTCTAGGGTGGTAATAAATATATGATTTAATGTTATAAAAAAAAAAAGGATACAAAGGGGCACAGAAAGGCTTATTTACAGTAAGAGCTGTGGAATAGACTCCCTAAAAACTAGTTCTGGCCAGCTCAGTAGATACCTGGTTGCCTCCTGGGGGAATTTACTGGAGCAAATTGCACCATGCCCGTAGGGCTTTTTTTTTTTTGATCTTCCTTTGGGTCAACTGTGGGTTAAAGATTCTGTATTTTGTGTTTTTTTTATTCTGTTGGTTGAACTAGATTGACATTTTGTTTTTTTTTCACCCTGACTAACTTGGCAGCTAACTAAGGTCTTCATTCTCTACCTTTGTGGCTGCAGTATAGTAGCAGCCTCCTCTCTCCCTTTAACTCTGCAAAGTGGCAGTGGGTACCAGGCCTGGAGTGCACTGACTTTCAGCACCTGGTTCTGCAGGAAGATGGAGTGAAGTTGGGAGGAAAGAGATGTGGAGCAAGTTGGCAGAGCTTCCCATCAATGAGGACTCGGAGCCCCAGGTGAATGAAGACTGCTGAGCTGAGGGTCTCCCTCTGGCCTCTTGGGTTATATGGGAGCTCTTAGATTAGTATTATGGCATTAGGGGTATGTGGCGCATGTATCACAAGGCATGGTGCTGTGTGTATTGGGGTGCATAGGGCAGCATATATTATTTATGATACTGAAAGAACTATAAACGGCTCACTGTGATGTAATATTTCATTACAGCTTTATTTGCTTAATGTTACAGTACACTATACACTCTGGAGTGGCATTGACACTTTTGGATTATTTGGAAACAATTCTCCTTTAAATCCTAGTTCCACCTTAAACTATTTCACGTGCCCCTTGAAAAATATTTAAACCTTGTTTGCATTACTTTCTATACTGAATATGCATATCTGGGTATATCACAGATTAATAAATACACTTTTTACAGGTGTAAAACATCTGGAGACCGGTGGTATGTGGGAAACAGATGTGAAAAGGAGATCCGGAACAAAGGCACCGTGTGGACCATGTCTTCCTTATGTGCACTACTCTCTCTTTTTATGCTTACTCTTGTGAATGTAGTATGACATCCAATCAATGTGGGCTGTTATATTAAAATAAATAACATTTAAAGTGAAATTCCAAACACAAATGTTTGCTTGTTTGTTTTTGTTTTCTATAGAATAGAGTTACCACCTCTATCAGATTTTTACTGCTGACTGTGCCACCTTTGGAGAAATGCCCCCTCATTTCCTGTTTTGTCACTGGGACAGGAAATGGAGATACATCTGTCCAACAAAGCCACTAATAAATCATAAAAAACACTTGTTTTTTTGGAAAGTGCTATAGGATTGGAACCTCTGTGTCACTAGAACAGGAATCTCCAAACTATGGCCCTCCAGCTGTTGCAGAACTACACATCTCATGAGGCATTGTAAAACTCTGACAATCACAAACATGGCTAGGCATGATGGCAATTGAAGTTCCTGAACAACTGGAGGGCCATAGTTTGGAGACCCCTGCACTAGAAGATGGTGAGAGGGGAGATATCTTTAACAACCATACAGACAACAATAAATCACGACAGATGTTCTTCTTCTAACCCACTTTGCCCTCAACTGAAAAAAAAAAAAAGGATTTTGGCTGAAGTCTATGCTTTAATAAATACTACATTACCATGGTTCATTATTTCAGTAAATCGGTAAATTTGATTGCATTTGTAATATACTTTGTTCATTTCACTTTTTTTTAGCCCAGCAAAATCCACAAACCTGATGCATAAGGACTGACTATTAAAATATCTTCCTGGTAGCCTGGACTAAAGGCCATCTCCATATATTTTTCTTTTGATAACAATAGTCCAGTTTTGAGAGAGTTATTAGTGTGACCTTTTTAGGCATGATCATTGGTCTATAAATTTCTATATATTTTTGTAATAAAATATTTTGTTTTAAAATTTTTACATTGTACACAGTTGAAGGTAAATCTAAAGGAAATTGAAAAAGAAAACTGTATAATGTATGGACAACTTGAATCGGTAGTAGTAAACCGTAGTAAACCGCATCCAAAACACATCCGTTTTCAGGCAAGTATTCCCAAGAAAAGGATTTTCCTTGTAAGCTCTCCAGCATCATTCCGTCACCGTTGAAGGCGTTTCCATCTTCACCCAGTCCTCTTTCCAGGTTCACAGGCTTCAGCTATCTGATTGGCCATGCCAGTAATGATGTCACTCCCGCACATACGGATGGGAGTCGCTATTTATGGTACAACACTGAAGGGACAGCATGGGTATGCCGTTCCTTCAGCGCGCATTTGCAGGTGACGTCTCTGGCTGCATCTAAAGTAAATATCTCCTAAAGGTGTAGGAGATATTTACTGTACCTGTAGGTAAGCCTTATTATAGGGCAGAGACTTTGGTTTGTACACAGTGGAATGTGATATTCTTTTACTTGTGGCAAAGGTTTGCTTTATTACACAGAAGGAATTTCATATATTTTGTATGGTTCACTATATGTTCATAATTATTCACTTAATCTGGTGGTAGAGTGTTTAATATTAGTAGGTTAATATTAGCACAATTATTAATTTAAAACATTTTATTTTTGCGTAGCAGTTCACATATATATAATTGCAGCTATATTATTTAGTTATCTTTTTAATATTTATTTCTCACATATTGTAATATTTATTCACATCAGCGCTTTAGTATATTTTTACACATTAATTTCATCAACACACCTACAAGGGAACAAAAAAACTAACAGTAAACAGTCACAAAGTCAAGCAAATTTTTACAGTACAGCAACATAAATGCAAGTACTTTTGGACCTGAACCCCACCAGGCATCTCAAACAGAATATCGCACTTGTAAAAAAGAGAACCAGAACCTTTGGAAGAGTATGTCTGATAATAAATTTGGCAGTACCTCCAGAGGCGGCTCTCTAATTATGCAAAGTAGGCGGTGGCCTAAGGCCTCGCCCTCCTAGGGTCCTCGCTCCTGCCTACTTTGCCTAAAGAGCCTCCTCTAGCTATCATCATACATCAGTCCCAGGTGCCTCCTCGTTCAGAGCAGAGGCGGCTCTCTAATTAGGCAAAGTAGGCGGTGGCCTAAGGCCTCGCCCACCTAGGGGCCTCGCTCCCGCCTACTTTGCCTAAAGAGCCGCCTTTAGCTATCATCAAACATCAGTCCCAGGTGCCTCCTTGTTCAGAGCAGAGGCGGCTCTCTAATTAGGCAAAGTAGGCGGTGGCCTAAGGCCTAGCCCTCCTAGGGGCCTCGCTCCCGCCTACTTTGCCTAAAGAGCCGCCTCTCGCTATCATCATACATCAGTCCCAGGTGCCTCCTCGTTCAGAGTACAGTCAGCCCGCCTCCTCTCTTCTCTGTAACACCCCGCCCCACTCCTGTCAAGAAAACTTCACTGAAAGTGGAACTGCAGTGCAGGTGTCCTTCCAGTCAGAACACCAGCAGACACATAGAAACCTTCAACTGGCCTGCCCCAACATCAAATCCTGTCCGTCCTTTCTTGTGCAAGGGCAGGGCACAGCTAGCATCTCAGCACAGGATCACCGAGTCTACCCTCCTTCCAGGGCGGGGCTTCCCTGATGGAGACGGAGCCAATTCAGCCTGTGTGTGCACTGTGCAGCCGATGGACTGAACTATGAGGGGACAGAGCCTTGCTATATGTGAGGTAAATGTGACTAGGGGGTGCATGTCACTATGTCACTGGGGGGGTGGTACATGTGACTGGAGGGGGGGTGGTACAGTGGTGTCAGTGTGCTCTGTCTCAGAACTGGTGTCAATGTGCTTTGCCTCAGCGATGGTGTCAGTGTGCTCTCAGCATTCGTGTCAGTGTGCTCAGCGCTGGTGTCAGTGTGCTCTCAGAGTTGGTGTCAGTGTGCTCTCAGCGTTCGTGTCAGTGTGCTCAGCGCTGGTGTCAGTGTGCTCTCAGAGTTGGTGTCAGTGTGCTCTCAGCGTTGGTGTCAGTGTGCTCTCAGCGTTGGTGTCAGTGTGCTCAGCGTTGGTGTCAGTGTGCTCTCAGCGTTGGTGTCAGTGTGCTCTTAGCGTTGGTGTCAGTGTGCTCTCAGCGTTGGTGTCAGTGTGCTCTATCTCAGTACTGGTGTCAGTGTGCTCTGTCAGCCCTGGTGTCAGTGTACTCTATCTCAGCCCTGGTGTCAGTGTGCTCTGTCTCAGTGTTGGTGTCAGTGTGCTCTCAGTGCTGGTGTCAGTGTGCTCAGCGCTGGTGTCAGTGTGCTCTATCTCAGCGCTGGTGTCAGTGTGCTCTATCTCAGCGCTGGTGTCAGTGTGCTCTATCTCAGACCTGGTGTCGGTGTGCTCTCAGCGCTGGTGTCAGTGTACTCAGCGCTGGTGTCAGTGTACTCAGCGCTGGTGTCAGTGTGCTCTATCTCAGACCTGGTGTCAGGGTGCTCTGTGTCAGCCCTGGTGTCAGTGTGCTCTATCTCAGAACTGGTGTCAGTGTGCTCTGTGTCAGAACTGGTGTCAGTGTGCTCTGTGTCAGAACTGGTGTCAGTGTACTCTGTGTCAGCCCTGGTGTCAGCGTGCTCTGCCTCAGCGATGGTGTCAGTGTGCTCTGCCTCAGCCCTGGTGTCCGTGTGCTCTGCCTCAGAGCTGGTGTCAGTGTGCTCTCAGAGTTGGTGTCAGTGTGCTCTCAGAGTTGGTGTCAGTGTGCTTAGCACTGGTGTCAGTGTGCTCAGCGCTGGTGTCAGTGTGCTCAGCGCTGGTGTCAGTGTGCTCTCAGCATTGGTGTCAGTGTGCTCTATCTCAGTACTGGTGTCAGTGTGCTCTGTCAGCCCTGGTGTCAGTGTGCTCTGCCTCAGCGTTGGTGTCAGTGTGCTCTGCCTCAGCGTTGGTGTCAGTGTGCTCTCAGCGTTGGTGTCAGTGTGCTCTCAGCGCTGGTGTTGGTGTCAGTGTGCTCAGCGCTGGTGTCAGTGTGCTCTATCTCAGTGCTGGTGTCAGTGTGCTCAGCGCTGGTGTCAGTGTGCTCTATCTCAGTGCTGGTGTCAGTGTGCTCAGCGCTGGTGTCAGTGTGCTCTGTCTCAGTACTGGTGTCAGTGTGCTCTCAGCGCTGGTGTCAGTGTGCTCTCAGCGCTGGTGTCAGTGTGCTCTATCTCAGCGCTGATGTCAGTGTGCTCTCAGCGCTGATGTCAGTGTGCTCTCAGCGCTGGTGTCAGTGTGCTCAGCGCTGGTGTCAGTGTGCTCTATCTCAGCGCTGGTGTCAGTGTGCTCTCAGCACTGGTGTGATTGAGCACATTGACACCAGTACTCTTAATATATGCAATTCATTTTTTTTTTCTTGAATTATTTTTTCCCCCCATTATAGATGTGAATGGGGCCTCATGTCTCGTTATGCCTAAGGCCTCACAAAGCCTAGAGCCACCTCTGGTAGGTTGGCAACACTGATCCCAAAGCCCGGCAACTGCGGCTGGATGCCACCATCTTGAATGTGAAGTCAGCAGCCCCAGTAGACGTAGAGCTGTCATTCAGTTGATTCTCTACACTACAGTATTCTCTGCATTCCTCTTTCGGCTGCCATATAGTACTAGGGATACAGTATTTTCTTTTAAAGAATAACCTTTACTGGACAGTGCTGACCAATCAGAATCCACCTAGCCCATACTGTGAGTGCTGGAGGAGAAGAGT
The DNA here is from genome assembly GCF_037356315.1 of Lithobates pipiens. Classification (NCBI taxonomy): domain Eukaryota; kingdom Metazoa; phylum Chordata; class Amphibia; order Anura; family Ranidae; genus Lithobates; species Lithobates pipiens. The sequence continues at coordinate 196,556,312 of NW_027507764.1, forward strand.
GAAAGACAGGATTTCAAATCCCTGGACCGGTAAAGCATTATCCCGATGCCCGACAGCGGGTAATCGTGGAACCCTGGTACAACGGGACTGGGGAGGGGGCCCAGTGTACAGTAAGTTCACCTTACAGATTTTCTGTAAAGGTGAACAAACCCTCTAAAGGAGAGTATTGCAGCAAAAGTGGTTTATATTTAAAGTGATATTAAAGGCTTGCTTTTTTTTTTTTTTAAATAACAAACGTGCAATACTTACCTGCTCTGTGTAGTTATTTGGCACGGAGCAGCTCAGATCCTTCTCTTCTTGGGTCCCATGTCGGTGCTCTTGGCCCCTCCCTTCTGCCAAGAGCCCCCAGAGCGAGCAGCTTGCAGTAGGGGGACCCGGGGCACAGCTCAGCGTGGCCATTCACACAGAGAGTTGCTGCTAATGGTGGGTGTGGTCAGGTTGTGCTTACAGTGGGAGGAGCTTACAGTGGTATGGTTAGACCCTTTATGACCAAGGTCAAAACAAAAATAATAGATATAAAAAGTTTCACTGCCACAAACAGAGAGCAGGCAGGCTCTTTATTGCAGAAGAGACATGCAATGCACATGTGCAGCTCAGCTTACACCTCTGGCCTGGTCTCTGTGTGCTGGAATGACTGATTCCTGTGCATGCGCAGGAGTGATGTCATACTACGCTGACCCATGAAGAAGACTGGAGACCGCCACACAGCTGAAGATGCTGGCACCATTGAGGGACGTTGTCACTGAAGCAAAGGTAAGTTTAGTTCTGTAAAGTCCTTATAAAGTCTGGAAATCTTTTACCTTAATGCATTCCCTGCATTAAGCTAAAAAGTGTCCCAGTGTTTGTATCGCCCAATCACCCCGTTCTATACTTACCTATGTCCTCTCTCAATCCAGCGCTGTGCCCGTCTGCAGTGGCGCTCTCCTCTCCCTCTCTCTGCTCACAGAGGCAGCAGAAGGAACCATTGACTCCTGCCAATCGAATCCTGTGAGCAGAGGGCAGGCAGCGGGGCTGAGCCACGCTGTGTGGGCCAAAAGACATGCACATATAGTATCCCCCTTAATGCAGACCCCCACAGTAAAGACACCCCCCTTAGTGCAGACCCCCCATCAGTATAGAATCCCCCTTAGTGCAGACCCCCATCAGTATAGTATCCCCCTTAGTGCAGACCCCACAATCAGTATAGAATCCCCCTTAGTGCAGACCCCCCATCAGTATAGAATCCCCCCTTAGTGCAGACCCCCCATCAGTATGGAATCCCCCTTAGTGCAGACCCCCCATCAGTATGGAATCCCCCTTAGTGCAGACCCCCATCAGTATAGAATCTCCCTTAGTGCAGACCCCTACAGTATAGACACCCCCTTAGTGCAGACCCCCATCAGTATAGACACCCCCCTTAATACAGACCCCCCATCAGTATAGACACCCCCCTTAGTGCAAACCCCTGCAGTATAGACACCCCCAATTAGTGCAGACCCCCCCATCAGTATAGAATCCCCCTTAGTACAGACCTCCCAATCAGACCTCCACTGCAGGTGTGGGCATCATCCCTGTATAACCCCCGGAAGCTGAGTAGGCACATCTGCGTACACTCGGCGGGAAGGGGTTAAATAAAAAACGGTGTCACTTTTATTCCTATAACAAGGAATGTAAACATCCCTTATAATAGAAAAAAAGCATGACAGGACCTCCTAAATATGAGATCTGGGGGTCAAAAAGACCTCACATCTCATATTTACACTAAAATGCAATAAAAAAACTAAAAAAATTTTGTCATTAAAATTTTTTTTTTAAATGTCCCTTTTAGAGCTATGGGCGGAAGTGACGTTTTTAAGTCTCTTCTGCCCTGCAATGTTATTTGAGATGGGTGGCGGCCATCTTCCCCTCACTCATCTCCATACTTAGCAAGGGGCAACATCCGATCGCCTCCGCCGCTGCCGACGGCTCCGCTAAGCAGCGGAGGGCACTGGAGCATGGCTGGGGGGGCCCCTCTCCCACCACCGATAGAAGTGATCTTGTGGCGAATCCGCCGCAGAGACCACTCTTATCGGAAACCGGACCCGCTGAAGAAGAGGATACCGGGGTTATGGCAGCTAGCTGCTTCCATAACAACCATATTCCTCTTCAAAGTTAGGACGTATATGGGCGCGCTGCGGTCTGGAAGGGGTTAGAATGGACAGAACTGTACGGTGCTGCCAGACGTCGTGGTTTTGCGTACCTGAAAACATTCCGCGCTTTCCTATGTGTGGGGGGACATTAAGAGGTGATGGTGCGCCATGTGCATCTTCTAAAGGGCAGCACATATTTCCTGCGGGTTGGGGAACGTGTGCGATTAGCGTGTGTTTCCCATCCCGCATATGTGTGATTCTAGTCTTAGTAGTTCATTTTTTATTTTTTTGTTGTAAACTCAGCTTCTTCGCTGGTCTTCTGGTCTCCAGCGCCGCCATCTTGACTCTGGGAAGCCGGCTGTGACTTCCTGCTGTTCCACAGCTGGCACCCCACCGCTCATGTGCGAGATCTTGGCACCCCAGATGTTTTGGAACTACATTTCCCATGATGCTCAACTACACTGCAGAGTGGCTGAGCATCATGGGAAATGTAGTTCCAAAATATCTGGAGTGCCAAGGTTCGCCATCACTTTCCTAGGGCATGAGACTTGTCCCAGGAGGCTGCGGGAGGGGGGGAGCCGAACCTCGGTTTTTCTCACCTAGGGGGGAGAAGCAGAAGTGGGATCGGGTACCTGTCAGAAAAAGGAACCCACTCCAAAAAAAAAAAGTTGCTATAGCGGTAGAGGAGGGGGGAGGAGGATGGGCAGAACTTCACTTTTTAATCACAAATCTACAAATATTTGTAAATCTATAGCAAAAGGTCGCCCAGTATTGGGATGGCAGGGATCACCTATGCACTCAAAACATCTCACTGATGCTTTGGCAGTCTGATTGGCACCAGTTTGGTTCCTTATTCTGTCAGTAATTCCTCTGATAAATGTCACTCACAGGCACTTCACTAGAGCTGATCATCAGCATCAACCTTCTGCTTTACACATTCAGGATGGCAAACTGCAGGCTCAGAGCTCTGAGCAGAGCGACCTCGTGTGGTGAATATGCACCATCACATGTGAGCTGAAGATGCTTTATCTATCTTTCACCAGAAGGGGTCAGTGCTGCTCATATTCTTTATTGTTTAACTAGTTGCTGACCGCCGGCCGTCAAATGACGGCCAGGCGGCGCACCTATTGTGGCGGGAGGCCGTCATATGACGGCCTCCCGTTTAAACAGGGAATGCGCGCGATCGTGCGCGCGCATCCCTTTTTTTTTCGGTGGCGGCGTGTCACGGAGACACCGCTCGCCACCGAAGGGGGTGAACAGCCATTCGTTATGGCTGTTTACCACGTGATCGGCCGTGATGAAGTCACGGGCGATCACAGATGGTCACACCCCGAACGTGCACGGCGCATGCGCGCGATCGCGAGCGCGCTGCGCGTGCACGTCGGTGGCGGCGTGTTCCCCGGGAACACTACTCGTCACCGACGCTGGTAAACAGCCATTGGCCGGCTGTTTACCCACGTGATCGGCTGTGAGCCTTTCACAGCCGATCACAAAAATGTAAACAAACTGCGGTAACGGGATTTTACCGGGTTCTCCTCCTCACACACCGATCGTGTGTGAGGAGGAGATTGCGGTAACATCTCGTTACCGCATACAGTGTACACCAATCATACTGATTGCCCCCCCCCCCAATAAAGAGGACCTGTCACCACCCCTCATAGTACCTGTCAATCACAGTCCATCAGAGTACCTGTCACAGTCCATCAGAGTATTTGAGTACCTGTCCCAGCCCATCAGAGTACCTGAGTACCTGTCACAGCCCATCAGAGTACCCGAGTACCTGTCACAGCCCATCAGAGTACCTGTCAGCCCATCAGAGTACCCGAGTACCTGTCACAGCCCATCTGAGTACCCGAGTACCTGTCACAGTTCATCTGAGTACCCGAGTACCTGTCACAGCCCATCAGAGTACCCGAGTACCTGTCACAGCCCATCAGAGTACCCGAGTACCTGTCACGGCCCATCAGAGTACCCGAGTACCTGTCACGGCACATCAGAGTACCCGAGTACCTGTCACGGCACATCAGAGTACCCGAGTACCTGTCACGGCACATCAGGGTACCCGAGTACCTGTCACGGCCCATCAGGGTACCCGAGTACCTGTCACGGCCCATCAGGGTACCCGAGTACCTGTCACGGCCCATCAGGGTACCCGAGTACCTGTCACGGCCCATCAGGGTACCCGAGTACCTGTCACGGCCCATCAGGGTACCCGAGTACCTGTCACAGTCCATTAGAGTACCGAGTACCTGTCACAGTCCATTAGAGTACCGAGTACCTGTCACAGTCCATCAGGGTACCCGAGTACCTGTCACAGTCCATTAGAGTACCGAGTACCTGTCACAGTCCATTAGAGTACCCGAGTACCTGTCACAGTCCATTAGAGTACCGAGTACCTGTCACAGTCCATTAGAGTACCGAGTACCTGTCACAGTCCATCAGGGTACCCGAGTACCTGTCACAGCCCATCTGAGTACCCGAGTACCTGTCACAGTCCATCTGTGTACCAGAGTACCTGTCACAGTCCATCTGAGTACCCGAGTACCTGTCACAGTCCATATGAGTACCTGTCACCGCCCTTCAGAGTACCCAAATACCAGTCACCAAACCATCAGAGTACCTGTCACCAGGCCATCAGAGTACCCGAGTACCTGTCACCAGGCCATCAGAGTACCCGAGTACCTGTCACCAGGCCATCAGAGTACCCGAGTACCTGTCACCAGGCCATCAGAGTACCCGAGTACCTGTCACCAGGCCATCAGAGTACCCGAGTACCTGTCACCAGGCCATCAGAGTACCCGAGTACCTGTCACCAGGCCATCAGAGTACCCGAGTACCTGTCACCAGGCCATCAGAGTACCCGAGTACCTGCCACCAGGCCATCAGAGTACCCGAGTACCTGTCACCAGACCATCAGAGTACCCGAGTACCTGTCACCAGACCATCAGAGTACCCGAGTACCTGTCACCAGACCATCAGAGTACCCGAGTACCTGTCACCAGACCATCAGAGTACCCGAGTACCTGTCACCAGGCCATCAGAGTACCCGAGTACCTGTCACCAGGCCATCAGAGTACCTATCTCCAGCCCATGTCTCATAGAATATACATTGGGGTGTTTGCTTTCCAAAATGGGGTCATTTTGTGGGTAATTTCACTGTCCTGGTGGTCCAGGACCTTCAAAAGTGTGATGGGTAGGAATGAAATGAGATGTGTCATTTATGCTCCTAGAACGCCTGAACGTACTACTTCAATGTTCGGCCTCTCTATGTGGCCAGGTTGTGTAAAAGTCCTACACATGTGGTATCGCCATACTCGGGAGGAGTAGCAGAATGTATTTTGGGGTGTAATTTTTGCTATATACATGCTATGTGTTAGAAATATCTTATAAATTGACAATTTTGTGTAAAAAAAATGCGTTAAAATTTTTTTCCACATATTCCAAAAACTTCTGGAAAAAAATGAACCGTTCAAAAGACTCATTATGCCTCACAGATTATACATTGGGGTGTTTGCTTTCCAAAATGGGGTAATTTTATGGGAAATTCCATTGTCCTGGTACTCCAGGGCCTTCAAAAGTGTAATAGGTGGTTGAGAAATGAGATGCGTAATTTTTGCTCGTAGAACGTCTGAAGGTACTACATCAATGTTAGTGCTCTGTATGTGGCTAGGCTGTGTAAAAGTCCTACACATGTGGTATCGCCGTACTCGGGAAGAGTAGCAGAATGTATTTTGGGGTGTAATTTGTTGTATGCATATGCTGTGTGTGAGAAATAACCTGATAATATGACAATTTAGTAAAAAAAAATAAAAAAAAAAATAAAAAATCTTCATTTTGCAAAGAATTGTGGGAAAAAATGACAACTTAAAAAAACTCACCATGCTACTTACTTAATACCTTGGGATGTCTACTTTGTAAAAAGGGGTCATTTGGGGGGTATTTGTACTTTCCTGACTTGTTAGGGCCGGTTCACACAGCAGGCGAGGCGAGGCGACTCCGACTTGCCTCGCCGCGACCTGCCGCGGCCTCAGCGGCGACTTGCAAATGACTTCTGTATAGAAGTCAATGCAAGTCGCCCCGAGGTCGCCCAAAAGTAGTACAGGAACCTTTTTTCTGAGTCGGAGCGACTCGAGTCGCTCCTCTCAGAACGGTTCCATTGTACAGAACGGGGGCGACTTGCGAGAGCGAGGCGAGGCGAGTCGTGTCGCCTCGCATCGCCCGCTGTGTGAACCGGCTCTTAGTGTCTCAAGAAATGAGGTACACCTGATGTACTGAAGGCCTGATCAGAAGTGATCAATTTTCAGTTATTGGCACCATAGTTTGTAGACTCTATAACTTTCACAAAGACCAAATAATATATACTAATGTGGGTTATTTTTACCAAAGATATGTAGCAGTATAAATTTTGGCCAAAATTTATGAAGAAAAATTACTAATTAGCAAAAATTTATGACAGAAACGAAGAAAAAGGCATTTTTTTCACAAAATGTACGTTTTATTTTATTTATAGCACAAAAAATAAAAAACCCACTAGTGATTAAATACCACTAAAAGAAAGCTCTATTTGTGTGGAAAAAAGGACGCAAGTTTCATATGGATACAGTGTAGGATGACTGAGTAATTGTCATTCAAACTGTGAGAGCGCTGAAAGCTGAAAATTGGTCTGGTCAGGAAGGGGGTGTAACTGCACTGTACTGAGGTGGTTAAAAGTATTACTGATTAAAAAAAAAAATAATAATAAAAAAAAAAACTCCATACAAATAATTATTGAGTTTCTCCCTTATAAATAAGTGCAATTATTACAACACAATTATTACAACACATTTTTACATATATTATGCTCCAATCAATCTTTTAAAAATCTGCAATGCAATGTTACAAATAATTATCCTATAAATGCGATGAAATCAAACAGAAAAGATTGTGAATATGTGATGAAAAAAAGGGTTAAATTAAATATGAACAAAGAAAAGTAATATAAAAGAAATAAATAAGAGTGTAGAAAAAAAATATAATAATGATAATAATTAAAAAAATATATATATAAATAAGAGTCTATAAAAAAGTTACAATATATAAATATATATGAAAACATTTCATGAATTAATATATAATATAATAGATAAGGGTGTATAAAAAAATAACAATAGTTAATAAAGTTAATAAATATAAAAATAACTATAAATACAGGTGTATAAAATAGTGAATAAAAATAAATATTGATAATAGCCAAATACCCTCTGAGTGCTCTACTTCTACGTTCTTTCTATGCAAATTCAGTATCTTTTTGTTTATTGCCAATGTTATCATTTTCTTTTTGTGTGTTTATGGAAAAAAACGTAATCACGTTTCAAAAAATAAAAAAAATAAAGGTGTCTAAACACAAAAAAAAGAAAAAGGATTAAATCTAGAAAATAAAAAAAATAAGGGTGTGTGTAAATAAAACAATCTGTCATATATAAAACAAATATAAATAAGAGTGCATAAAAATAATAAATATGATAAATAGTAAATATAGAAATAAAAATTGTGAATAAAGGGGTATAAAACAATAAATAAAAACCTTAAACATAATTGTATTTATTTATTTTATATTATATTTATGTTTTTTTTGCCAATGATAATAAAATGGTAATAAAATAATAAAAACCTTAAATATACTTTTTTATTTTCTATTATATTTATGTTTTTTTATTTATTTAATTTTTTAAATTTTTATTCTTATTATTTAGGGTGCTCTGCAATAAAAATGTAAATAAATGGGGTATAAAATAATAAATAATAATGTTAAAGATAATATTTTTTTATTTTCTGTTATATTTCTGTTTTGTTTTGTTATGTTTATTTCGATTTTTATTGTAGAGCTGCCTGAATAATTAGAGTGAAAGATATATATATATTTTGTTTTTTTAATAGGGTAAAAAAATGACAGGCTGTGTATCACTGTATTATCTGAATGCTCTAAGTCGGCTATTCACTGCTATCTTGCCAGCCCAGTACTGGTCAGTGTGATAGACATTGCCATCATCGATCAGTGGTGGACCAGGGTATAGTCGTGAGCCACCAGCAATGCTAATGCTGAATTATGGCACTAGCAGTGGTGGACCAGGGTATAGTCGTGAGCCACCAGCAATGCTAATGCTGAATTATGGCACTAGCAACGGACACCCGCGTGACTTGTCAGGGGGTGGACTAGAACTCATGGACATACGCAATCCAACAGCAGCCCGCGCCTTTGCAAGGCAGCGCGCATTGTCACACGCCACCGCTCCTGGCTGATATACCAGAGACATTTCTTTATCTAGAAGCTAGTTTCTCAGTGCCGTTAGCAGCTCAGCATTGCCATCTACAGGCATTACTGAGAATTATACCCGCACGCTGCTGAGCTGAAGAGACGCTCTCTGCTCTATGAGACCTGCGCACAAGCTGTAGCTGGCTTTGCTGATGCCTGCCTCGGAAGGACCCCGTTGTACTGTCCATAACGTCGCTTAGCAACCGCCCGTCTTTGCCAACCGGAGTGCGACCATAGTAACCCACAGACTGCAACATGGCAGAGGGAGGGGAGCCGATCGTCAGACCCAGAAGGATCTTTATTCAATCCGGGGCGTTAATATAGATAAAGTAGGCACAATTCTTTTTTCTTTATTGAGTGGCATTTAGTTCACACCAGAATGCCGGCTTGGAAGCCGCACGTTTCCTGCACCACCTTCAAAACGCACCACAGTTGTGATTTGCAGCGGGGTGTTAATGTTACGTCATGAAATGCTGGTCGCACGCGCAGGGCACTCGCCTGCACCAGACCGCGTGCTACAGAAGTACTATGCCATCCGCTTGCTGTGCGTTTCCCTTAAAGGAGTGCATGACCTGCTTTTGGTGCAGTTCGGTGCGACTCGGTCCATTCACAATGAATAGGCTAAAATCGCACACCGCACGTGAATGGCAGAGGAACGCTCAGTACGTTGTTGTGCGATTCCGTGGTGTGGACCGGCCCTTCACTCATTTGTATGCGGAGGCCGAGCTGCAATGCCACTTCATGTGAGCTCTGGTGCATTGCGAGAAAAATGCTCCAAGTCTGCGTTTAAAAAAAAAATGAATATAAATAAGGGAGTATAAAAAAAATGCAAACAATATATATTTGTGAATACATTTAATGAATAAATATAAAAATAAATAAGGGGATATATAAACAATAATAAAATAGTTAATAAATGTAAAAATAATTATAAATAAGGGGGTATAAAATAATAAATAAGGGCGAGCGATTAATAATGCCCATACACCTCCTGGGGGCTCTACTTCTACCTGCTTTTTATGCGAATTCAGTAGCACAAGGCAGCTTTGTGGTGTGAACAGGGCACAGAGATAATAATGGTTTTCTATGGTCCTGTGTGGTGACCGGTGCTGATAAAGTGCAGAAAAATGCATCCAGTGTGAATGAGCTCTTAGGTGAGGTTGTCACTTATTTTTTTCAAGCCAAACCCGAACACTCTAGCAGCGCACAGTACGTTTTTTGTTTTTGTTTTAGGGTGCTTTCACACTGCAGCCGCCCGAGCACAGGATTCAAAACCCGGACTGTCCGGGTGAATCTCGGACAGGTGGTGACCCTACTCTTAGGCCTCAGCTATCCACACCTCTGTGTGAAGGACCGTCTTTGCCCGCATCCATTTATGTCTATTGGGACGCAGTAGCAGCATGGATATAGCCACCGGGGCCAGCTTGGCAGTCGTGCAGGGGCATGTCTCTGAACGTCTGTGCAGGCACTGCGTCCCAGTAGACATAAACCATACTGCTTGTACCCAGAGGCATAAAACACTTGGGTACCCCATGCAGGCATGGGGGGGGCCCTTAGCATAGGTACGTCTGTGTGAATGAGGCCTTTAACCTCTTGCCAACCTGCTGCAGTACCTATACTGTGGGGGATTGGCTCTTTCAGGCATGGTAAAGTACCTGTACATCGGGGCTTTCTTCCGGGTCCGCTCTCTCACGCATGCGTGCGCACCCAGAAACCCGAGCTGTCATTCACTGCAGCAAAAGCCAAGCAGTGGGTCTTAGCCAATGATTTATGGCCGGGACCCACTGATCGGCTGAGCGAATGACAGAAGAGAGCAACAACACAGAGCTCTCTACAGACGGCAGCAACGTGCCGCTTTTTTTTCTCCCTGCAAAGTAGGGAATAAAAATCAGAACATTACTTAATAAAAATCAGCACATTGTACATACAGTAACCATTGTCAGGCACACAGTTAACCTTTTGATCTAATGTTAACCCCTTTCCCAGTCAGTGTCATTAGTACAGTGACAGTGTATATTATTAGCACTGATCACTGTATTAGTGTCACTGGTGGTGTCAGCATCAGTTTGGCTGCTTTCACACCGAGGCGTTTTTTAGGTGTGTTAGCGCTAGAAATAGCCTCTAATGCCTGAAAACCTCCTCCCTATTCATTCCAGTGTGACTTTTCACACTGGGGCGGTGCGCTTGCGGGACATTCTGAAAAGTCCTGCAAGCAGCATCTTTGGGGCAGTTTGGGAGCTCTGCATACACTGCTTCCAAAACTCCCTGCCCATTGAAATGAATGGGCAGCGCTGCCAAAGCTCTGCGACATGGGCGCTTTTAACCCTTTCTTTGGCCGGCAGTGGGCTAAAATTAGCGACGCTTTACCGCTAACGCGGAGCGACTACAGTGTGAAAGTAATCTAAGTGTCAGATTGACCGTGCACTAAGGGAGTCCCACTATAAGTTGCTGATCGCCACCATTACTAGTATAAATAAATAAATATAAACTCTAGTATATATCCCATAGATTGTAGACGCTATAGTTTTCATACAAACCAATCAATATACACTTTTTTTTATTTTTTTACCAAAAATATGTAGCAGGATGCGTTTTGGCCAAAATATAAGAAGAAATTAAATTTTTTTATTTTTTTATTGGATATGTTTTATAGCAGAAAGTAAAATATATATATATTTTTTGCTTTTTTTAATATTTTCAGTCTTTTTTCGTTTATATAATAAAAAATAAATAATGCAGTGGTGATCTAGTACCACCAAAAGAAAGCTCTATTTGTGTGAAAAAAAAATATATAAATTTTGTTTGGGGACAGTGTTGCATGACTGCGAAATCGGCAGTTAAAATAACACCGTGCCATATAGCAAAAAATGGCCTGGTCATGAAGGGGGATAAATCTTCCCGGAGGTCTAGTGGTTTAGTGTATCTAGATCCAAAATCTTTTTTTTCTTTTTTTCTGGATAGAGTAGGAAGAGTTTTAACCCCTGCTAGGTTATTATTATTTGTGCACCACTGGGGAGATTTCCCTTCACTTCCTGTCCTAGAGATGCAACAGAAGGTTAAAAGTAAATCTCTAAATGTGATTGGGGTTCCTCTCTTAGATAGTTCACCCAGTAAAGGAGTCAGTACGATTGATAGTATACAGTGTCATCATTTGTAGGAGCTGGTTGTAGACATACCAGTGATGTAACTAGAAGGTGGAGGTGGAGGCGGGTGTAGTGGTATAGGTGGTGGCTGATGGACAGCAGCAGGAACAGCAGGTGGAGGAAGAGTGAGTTTTGTCAAATCAGCGGTTTCTGGAACGTTGGCGGCATCACCCTCTACTGCCCCAATTCCAGGCACCAGAGGAGGTTTTCACTCTAGAGGCCACAAAGAAGAAGAAGCGTGTGTAATTACGTGCAAACGTTCGGTTGGCGCGAGTGCGTCCACGTGTTCATATTGGCGTGCGTCCGTTCGTACCAGGACTCGCGCGCCTCTGATGGGGACACCGTGCATGATCCTTGGGACGAAGGTGAACTGCTGCTACACGGGGACGGATCTTCACATGGTGAGTTCTCTGACACCAGGAAAGGTACATCAGAATGCGGATGCCCTTTCTCGGGTCTATTGTCACTTGGCTCGTGGTGTCCAGACCCCTGGCTTGGAACAGGGTATTTCAAGGGGTTAATTGAAGAGGGCAGTTACTTCCCCTTCAGACCTGCTTATTGCCAGCTGGGCTGAAAATGTTAGAGGGGAGCTGTTTGAGTAGGAGAGAAAGAGAGACACAGCAGCATGCTGTGTGAAAGGATCCTTTGCTGTATTGCGTACCTGCTGGGGTGAGCAAAACCATATCAGAGACTGTAGCTCTGGCTAGAGCCATGTACTTTATCTATATATCAGCCTGTTGGTTAAAGAGATTGAACTTTTCCTACATCTGCACCTGTGTTACAAGACAAGTCTGTTGTTTCTTCTGTTTATTTTGCTGAATAAAGCCATTTTTACTTTACTGAACTATTTGAGCCGGTGTCTTGTGAAATAGGGTCCTCCATCAGATGCTGTCCCCTGCGTACTGCGCATGCGCAGTACACAGGAGCACAGATTCCGAAAATTGCCGAGGACGAACGGCGCCTGCGCCGTGAGTCCAGGTTCTATCCCCACTATCCAAGTGGACATAGAGTTAGAATAAAAAAGAGCCGAGCGCAGCGAGGCCGAGCCCGAAGCGTGGCGAGCGAAGCTCGCCCGCGAGGGGCCCTCTAAAATTCTAAACCCTATGTCCGCTTGGATAGTGGGGCTACCTCCTCCACTCACGGCGCAGGCGCCGTTCAGCTTCGGAGATTTTCCGAAGCTTCGTCTGCTCTGTACTGCGCATGCGCAGTACGGAACGGACACATATGGATGGCCGGACTCTATTAGGCAGAACACCGGCTCTTTACCCCTCCGATCGCCTACAAATGATTTATATCTATATATCTATATATATATATATATATATATATATATATATATATATGGCCTAAGTCTAGATGAATCACCCACACTTAAAGGGGCAGCTACACATTTTTTGTTTTCTTTTTCATACACATTATTTGAAGTGTATTGGGATAGGCTCTAGTGCATCTAATAAATTGTTTTTGATATATAACCAAATGTAATGTACTTCGGCTTCTTTCATTGTCTTTGTGTATTAGTTATACAGGCTTATCAGCGCCTCAACAGAGACAGAAAACCATTATCTCTTCTTTATTTCTACAGATATTTCCCAATTAAGACAGACACAACCATTGCCGCCACCCACATCACCACCACCCAGCCAGTCCTGTGCGCACAAAATAACTGTTTGAATGATGGAATCTGTGTTCTGGAAAACCAGCAGCCGGCATGCAGGTAAAAATGTCTTGCCTCAGTGCAGGAGTGTCAAACTCAATTTCATTGTGGGCCACATTGCATGAGCATTATAATTGCCCTTAACCACTTGAGACCCGCGCTATAGCCGAATGACGGCTACAGCGCGGATCTCCTTTGCCGGGACGACGTCTGCAGGTAAGCTGCACTTGTAAACCCAGAAGGCTTCGGGGAACAGAGGGCAGATAGGGTGACCATTTACAGCCAGGTGACTTCAAGTAATTGTAGCACCCTCTAGTGTAGAGTGCTAGGCTGTACATAGATTTCTTTTTGTAATATAGGTAAATTTAGGCTTGGCTACTCTTACCTCCCCCACTATCAAGCGGTCGGAAATTACCTGGATCTCAGTGTGTACTTGCTGGATCTCAGCACGGTGTGTCTCCTCCACTCTCTTAATGAGAGCCTCTATATCGGCTTTCGTTGGTAGAGCCTGGATTAAGCTCTTCAGATCCTCCGCTTCCGATCGTATACTACGAGGGGTGACTTCCTCGCATTCCTCTTTGCCGTTCCCGGCCTCGGTTGGGCTTTTCGTCTCCCCCCTATTCGTCCGCGCACTCGCCTCCGCTTCCGATTGTTTAGTGCGAGGGGTAGCTCCTTCGTTTTCCTCTCTGCCATTCCCAGCCTCGATTGAGCTTTTCATCTCCCCCCTGTTTGTCCGAGCGCTCACCACCTCGGGGGGCTTAGCTACGTCCGTAGTCTCCGCGATATGCCCGGCAGCTGACATCCGCCTCGGGGAGAAATACTGCTGTATAGCGGGTTGTGGGGCACTGCACCCTGCAGCTCTACGCGAGGTTTTCGTTTCTCTCTGTCTAGGCGCGCTCATTCCGGGATCCTCAGGTGCAAATCACCTATGACTGGCGGTTCAGCTAGGAGCACAGACTCTGCACGCCCTCACTCAGCCATGCTCAGACCACACCCCCCTAAGCAACAGATTTGAAGGAAAAATGGAGAGAGTGGAAAGGGAGAGCAAAGAGCAGGGTGAGACGTTGGTGAAGATGCAGCTTCAGATCGAGGAACTTGAAGATCGTAGTCGTCGCTGCAACTTGAGGTTCCGAGGAGTCCCAGAAGTCGCTGAGCAGGAGGACTTGCAGGAGAAGGTAATGAGCATTTTTCACATGATTTTAGAGGGTAATGTCCCGCCTAACATGGATTTGGACAGAGTACACAGGGCGCTAGGGCCTAAATCAGCAGACCCGCAAAGGCCCAGGGACATAATTTGCCGCCTCCATAGATACGCGCATAAGGAGACTTTGCTGAGGAAGGCATGGTTGGCTGGCAATATTGAGATAGAGGGATCAGTAGTGAAGCTCCTACCTGACTTATCCCGGGCCACACTACAGCGCAGAGCACAGTTGCGTGCTGTCTTGGACTGTGTACGGCGGGAGGGACATGCATACAGATGGAAATACCCTCTTGCTGTGGTAATAAGAAAAGGAACATCTACATGCACACTGAGACTATACAGCGATCTTCCAAAATGATTTGCCTTTATAGGTGTGGAGCCGTTTATGGTGCCGAACTGGAGACTCCCACTCTCTCAGCTACAGAGAAAAAAACCAGAAAGCACAGGAGGGAAAGAGAGGGAGTGGGAAAGATGAGAAAGACATATTACAGCACAATGAGACTTGTGTTAGAAATTAAGCTAAATTAACTCATATCCCTGAACCTATCCTTTTTTTTTGTTTCTTTTGTGCGCCTGTTGGGGCTTTTTCCCTTCTCTGTTTCCTTTTTTTCGTAGCCTCATCCCATAGGTTTTCAACTTGTCTAATTAATTCCCTCCATGATGATTTAAGAAGTATGGGAGGAGAGAGATATGCTCTTAATTTCTTTTTTTGGATTAGGATGAATGGAGATAATGAGGGATGAGGTGGGGGCAGCGGGTGGGTGGGGGGGGGGGGGTCGGGGGGGCTATACAGGTGGAGAGTCTAAGATAAATACACAAATAAGATTAGGTAATTATAATAAAGGGGGGGGTTCAGGTCCCTGGGGGGGATTCACATGACCGAGGTTCCTAGAAGAGGTGGTCACTTAGGAGAGTAATATAATTTACTATTATAATTTACTAGGGATAAAGAGGGGGAAAATGGGATGATAGGGGTTGCAGTGGTTTCTTCTTTTTTTTTTTAGAAGTGTTGGGAGGAGGGGGGGATTTAATATAATACATAATATATTTTTTTCTTTGGTTTTTTCTTGTTTTTTGGGGGGGGAGGGAGTAATGGATGTGGAGGGTCAGTAAATATATATGGGAATGATGGTGCACAGGGGATGGTTTAGACTTGTGAGGGTTGAGAGGGTGGGATAAGGAGGGATATTGAGCTGGGGGGGAGAGTATATAGAATTAGGACACAAGAAACTGTTGGATTTTTTTTTTTTTTTTTGGTCAATCACTAATCACCAATATTAGTAACTTTTAATATCACCACTAACAAAATAAAGCACATAGCTAGGGACCTGGGGGAAACGGAGGGTTTACGGATTGGGACCAGACCCCCCTACCTGAACTTAAGGATGAATAAAATAACTTTATAAGATGTGGCCTCCGGCCCCCCCCCCCTCTCTTTCTCCCTTTCTCCTTCTCCCCACCTTGCCTCCCCTCCCCCCTTTGAGGAGGAAAGGGAGAGAGGGAAAGGAAAAAGGGGAGGAAAAAGGGAAGGGAAAAGGGAAAGAAAAAAAAAGAAAAGAAATTTTTTTTTTTTTTTTTTTTGGGATGAGGAGTGTAAGGTATTATATTGTATTGTTGCTTTATTGTATTATGGTACGGTTTTTTTTTTTTTTTTTTTTGGAACAAGGTCAATACACAATATGGCTCTTGGAGGAAGGAAGAGAGAAACGGAGAGGAGACATGGAAAATAGGAAAGGGGGGGGATTGATATAAATTATATATACAGGAGAGGCTTAAGCTTTGGATAAATATAGAGATGGGTACATGTATGAATTTACAAACACAGGTGCAGCTGTGAATGTGTGTCTCCATACATGTATATGCAAGGGTATAGGTGTATATATGTAAAAGTATATACGTAGATGTGAATGGACAGACATAATTAACTTTGCCTCTACTATGGCTTCTGTCTCCTTTTTTTTTTTTTTTTTTAACCCCCCCTCTCTTAAAAGAGCCATGTTGGAGTAGACACAATCTATGTGGAGAAGTAACAGGTGACAGTAGAAAACATGATATTATAAAAGACTGGCGGAGGGCACGGGGGAAGCTCGCCCAGGAGCAGCCAGGCACAACCACAAAACCCCATTAGGTAAACACTCATAATCCGGAGGGTCCGGAAATTGAGTGGGTAAAAGCAGTAGAGCTTTGAGATTCGTGGGGAGACCGTTGGTAAACGGCCAACCCAGGGATTGGTAGTGGGGGAGGGAGGGAGGGAGTAGCAGATTGGACGGGAGGGAGGGGGGCGGGAGGGGGTAGGGTTAGAGGGGGTTCTCCCCCCCCTTTTTTTTTTTTTTTTTTTTGTTTGTTTGCACCTTTACTTGTCTCTGCCTCTTTCCCCAAGGAGATATGGAAACTTTAAAAATAATGTCCCTGAATGTAAAGGGACTGAACGTCCCGGAAAAAAGACGAATGTTACTTCATGATTTAAAGAGATTGAAGATAGATGTAGCGTTTATTCAAGAAACACATTTCAGAGAAAATAATTTCTCTCTGCTGAGGTCTACGGGGTATCCAATGGTTTACCATGCGCTTAACCCGATTTCCAAAACTAAGGGAGTCACCATTATGATATCAAAAACAGTAGCATGGAATCATAGGGATTCTATGATAGATGCAAAGGGAAGGTATCTGTTTGTAAAGGGGACTATAGGAGGGGTAGGAGTTACATTAGCAACATATTATGCCCCCAATATACAACAAGACCTCTTTTTTAAAGAGATACTTGACAAACTTATGGAATTCGAAGAAGGACAGTTGATTATGGGGGGAGACCTTAATACCCCATTAATCCCCAGTGAAGACACCTCATCAGGGACATCGTCAGTGACACCTAAAATAAGAAAGAGGATAGCCCAGGCAATAACAGAAACAAAACTGGTAGATATATGGCGATTATTACACCCCAAGGAAAGAGATTACTCTTTTTTCTCCAATCCGCATAGAGTGTATTCACGGATAGATATGTTTTTTATTCCGCATAAACAATTATCCTCAGTTAAGGAAGCCACTATTGGTCTAATTACCTGGTCAGATCATGCCCCAATTTTTTTAAAGTATAATTTAACGGGGAAAAAACATTTAACCTCTAGGATGTGGAAACTCAATGAGAGCCTCCTTCAGGATCCTTTAGTCCTGGAGGATGTCAGAAAGGAGATAAAATTCTTCTTTCAGGAGAACGAAGGCCCAGAAAGTTCCTTGGGAACAATCTGGGAAACGCACAAGGCAGTAATCAGAGGAGTATTGATTAAGCATGGAGCAAGGATTAAGAAGGAAAGAGAAACGAAGTTAACAGAATTATTAGTAAAAATGCAACATCTAGAAGCCCAACATAAACATGCCCAGAACTTAGAAGTTGAACAAGAATTAATAAGCACACGTAGGCAAGTTACAGATCTGCTACAGTACAGAGCTAAAATGGCAATTCAGATAGGACGTAAGTGTAGCTATGAATCCGGCAATAAATGCGGAAAACAACTAGCAAGAGCATTACGGGAAATACAATCCAAGACATACATACCTATAATTAGAAAAAAAGGTGGGGAGGAAGAACGAGTGCCAGAACAGATTGCTGCTGTGTTTGGCGATTTCTACTCCTCATTGTATAATCTGAATTTGAGGGCATCAGATCAAGCTAAGATAAATGAATACATAAGATCAAGCGAAATGCCGACTCTGACAAGTACTGCACAAGAGGAGATGGAATCCCCAATCACACTAGAAGAAGTACAAAACACGATAAAACAGATAAAAAGTGGGAAAGCACCTGGTCCAGATGGACTAACAGCCCAATATTATAAGACGCTTATGCCGGAATTATGTCCATATATGGTTAAACTGTTTAATGAAATAGGAGACATATCGACTTTCCACTCAGATACACTTAAAGCTACAATCACAGTGATACAGAAAGAAGGTAAAGACCCGAAACAATGTGGAAGCTATAGGCCAATATCTTTACTGAACGCAGATTTGAAAATATTTAGCAAATTATTAGCCTTGAGGATACAACAGTATTTGCCCTCTTTGATTCATCAAGACCAAGTGGGATTTGTCCCAACAAGAGAATCAAGGGACAATACTATTAAGGCCTTAAACCTAATACATACAGTCATCTCTACCGATACCCCCTGTATATTTCTGGGAACAGATGCAGAAAAGGCTTTTGATCGGGTGGGGTGGGGGTTCATGTTCTCGGTACTCCGACATATAAAGCTAGGAGGGAAAATGATGGGCTGGATAACAAGCTTGTATGAAAAACCTACAGCTCAAGTAAGAGTAAATGGAGTGGTATCTACATCTTTCCCAATAACAAATGGGACCAGACAGGGATGTCCACTGTCCTCTCTGTTATTTGCGTTGACCCTTGAACCACTTCTATGCAGAGTAAGGCTCAACAGGGATATCCAAGGAATAACCATAGGAGAAACCCATAATAAAGTCGCAGCATATGCAGATGATATGCTTTTTACAGTGACGAATCCGATAATCTCGCTCCCAAATCTATGTAAGGAAATCGAGACATATAGTACATTATCCCACTTTAAAATAAACTGCTCCAAGTCAGAAGCCTTAATGATAGCAGTCCCAGATAAAATGACGAGACTAATAAAATTTAATTATAAATTTAATTGGACGAACTATGGCTTGAAATACTTGGGAATAACGATCGCAACAAACTTCAATAAGATATATGAATTACATTTTGTATCAGTATTGAAGATGGTACGAGGATGCCTGGAGAGATGGCACAGGGGAATACATTCCTGGTTTGGAAGAAATAATATAATCAAGATGAATATTTTGCCAAAACTCCTGTACCTCCTCCAGGCAATCCCAATGTTAATACCAAGAAATTTCTTTAGAACTATACAAACATTATTTATGAAATTTATTTGGGCAGACAAACAACCAAGGATACGGAGGACATTAGCAACACCAGACATATACAAATATTACCATGCAATACATCTAGGTAGATTACTAGACTGGTGTCGACATGGAGATCAGAAAATATGGGTAAAATTAGAGCAAGCACAATGTAGGGAGCTACTACATAGAGCACCTTGGTGCTACAGAAATTTGACCTCAGATACGAAGCTACACCCTACAATAGGACCCACATTACAGATATGCTACCATCTCTTAGCTAAGAATAAGATATCGACACAGAACTCCCCTCTAGTCCCTATATTGGGTAACCCCCGATTTATACCAGGCATACAGAAAGGACCTTTTGATAAGTTGATTAAAAAAGGAATATATCAAGCTTCGCATTTCGTGAAAAAAGGTAAATGGCCAACAATGCAGGAGATGATAGATAGAAAAGGCCCTTTTCAATTAGATTTCTGGCAGGCGGCACAATTAGGACATTTTCTAAAAACAGAGATAGTGCCAGAGTTACTAGAGCGAGACTATATGCCATTTGAGAAACTCTGTATGGAAAAGGAACCAATTACGCATGCAATCTCGAAAATGTACGCGTTACTGATTAAACCCGTAGAAAATTTTCAGGTACCCTTCTTTAGGAAGTGGGAAATAGACCTAGGAAGGACTTTTTCTGAGGAGCAGAAGAAAAATATGATGCAATCAATTTTTAAAACAGCAACATGCACAAAACTACAGGAAACTAATTATAAAATTATCGCACAGTGGTATAGAACACCAGAAAAACTTCAAAAATATTTCCCTCATATATCAAATAAGTGTTGGAGGTGCCAGAAAGAAGTGGGAAATTTTTTACATATATTTTGGTCATGTCCAAAAATTAAGAAATACTGGAAAGAGGTACGAGATATCGCTCAAAAATTCAGTGAAGTAGAAATACGGGAGGACCCAGCAGTATTCCTCCTGAACTTGTCAGAGACCTCAGGAAATATAGGTGGGAATTCCATCCTGTGTCACTTGGTAAATACAGCCAAGTCATGTATAACACTTAGGTGAAAACAAATACAACCCCCCAGTGTGAGCATGTGGTTGAAGAAAGTTGAGGAGGTGAACAGGATGGAAGACCTAATATGGACAGCCAGGAAAAGAAGGAAAACTTACTTGGAAATATGGACACCATGGAACCTCTATATCTCCTTGTGAGGAGGTGAACAGGATGGAAGACCTAATATGGACAGCCAGGAAAAGAAGGAAAACTTACTTGGAAATATGGACACCATGGAACCTCTATATCTCCTTGGAGGAGGGAAGGAGACAGATTGATGCGATTTAAGGGGGAGGAGGGGGAGATATAGGGGAAGGAGATGAGAACTCCCCCCCTTTTTTTTTGCTTGGTCCCCCCCTTTTTTTTTTTTTTCGGGGGGGGGGGGAGAAGAATAGGGGGGGAAATATCAGGGGGGGAAGATGAGAAATAAGAGGATAACAATATAACTCTGGCCTGATTGGGAACAGTACCAACCTAGGACCAGACATGGGGTATGTGGGACTGAGAGTGAAGTCTCTATGATATTGCCCCGATATATTATATAGATTACCATTAACCTAGCCTGCTCTCTCTTTGGATTTATACATTACATTATAAAGGGAATAAGAGGCTAAGGGAATAGAATGAATTGTTATGCTCTTTTTGTTTATTATGTATGAATATGGAAACACGATGTATGACTCTTAGATTGTTTATGTAAAATTATATTCTTGTTTACTTGAGGAAAAAATAAAATGGAAAGGGAAAAAAATAAATAAATAAAGAAATTGAAAAAAAAAAATTTAGGCTTGGCTGGGAGCCAAGTTTGTGTTTAATCTGGGCCGGGGTGAGTGATCTAGGGAGGATGGAGGACTCATAAGGCAACACCTCTGGTGCCTCCCCTTGCTTGCTGGAGCCTTGGTGAGGCTTCCGGAGGAATGAAATGAAGGCTGGGAGGAGCTGCCTGGAATGTTAAGGAGGGCCCTGGCTGGTCCTCAGCAAGTGGGCTGATAGGGGGTGGGCCCCTCTTGAATACTCAGTCAGGCCAGCAGGGGCAGTGCAGAGTTTGGGTGGAAGCTGGAGATAGTGTTGAGGAGGCTGTCAGTGGCCCTTGAGGGTAGCCACCCCCTAGTCTGTCCTGTCCAGAGGCACGGGAGCAAGAATGAGGACAACAGGAGCCAGCTAGCACATCTGATGCCGCGTACACACGATCAAACAATCGGGTGGAAAAGTCCGGCAAACTCAAGTCAATCCCCCCGTGTGTAGCCTCCGGCATACTTTTTTGACCCGAAAGTACGGCGGACTTAGAAAGTAGTTTTGCACTCCAATCTTCCCGCCGGACTCGCATTTCGGCGGTGTGTATGCCAGTCCGCCGTAGTTTTGAAATGAACGGACTTTTCCCGCCCGGAGAAAAGTCCGCTCATTTGAGCGGGTCTCCAGGTAGGCGGGGCCCGCGAAGGAGACGTCGCTGGCCCCGCCACCTGGTATGGACTTAAAGGGGAACCCCAACGCCAAAAAAAATCGGTGTGGGGGTCCCCCCAGGTCCACATCAGAACCTTGTCCGAGCACGCTACCCGGCCAGCCAGGAAAGGGGGGGCGAGCGAGCGCCCCCCCCCTCCTGAGCCGTACCAGGCCGCGTGCCCTCAACATGGGGGGGTGCCCCCGAAGTCGAAAGAAGAGGCCGGCGGCGAGGAAGAAAGCCGGGCTCCTTCGCTAGTAAAAGAGCTAGAAGAAGATAGCGGAGGAGTCCGGCGAGAAGACCCCCCGAAGACGGAAGATCCCGGAGCTGTGCAATAAACTATTTTATCTTATGTGTTGTTTATTTTGTACTTTATTACACAGGTGAATGGGTAGGGGTACATTGTACCCCTTACTCATTCACATAGGGTGGGGGGGGCTGGTATCTGGGGGCCCCCTTAATAAAGGGGGCTCCCGGATTCTGATAAGCCCCCCGCCCGCAGACCCCGACAACCAACGGCCAGGGTTGATGGGAAGAGGCCCTTGTCCTTATCAACATGGGGACAAGGTGCTTTGGGGTGGGGGGGCGCACGCCCCCCCTTCCCCAAGGCACCCCTCCATGTTGAGGGCACGTGGCCTGGTATGGCTCAGGAGGGGGGGGCGCTCGCTCGCCCCCCTTTCCTGGCCGGCCAGGTAGCATGCTCGAACAAGAGTCTGATGTGGACCTGGGGGGACCCCCACGCCGATTTTTTTCGGAGTTGGGGTTCCCCTTTAAGTCCATACCCGGTGGCGGGGCCAGCGATGTCTCCTTCGCGGGCCCCGCCTACCTGGAGAAGCGCTCGAAATGAGCGGACTTTCCTCCGTGTGTGTGGGCGAGTCCGTTCATTTCAAAAGTAGGGCGGATAGTACGGCGGACTTAGTACGCCGTATTAGTCCACTGAAAAAGTGCCATGTGTGGGCAAGTAGCTCATTCGGAAAGTCCGACGGACAGTCTGGCGGGAAGTCCGCCAGACTAAGTCCGTAGGATAGTTCGCTACGTGTGTACGCGGCATGAGATATCTCCAGGGAGAACACAGCTGTGTGGCTGGTGAATGTGGCAGTCTGAGAGGACTGTAGGAAGTAGCCAGGAGGGCTAGTGAAAGGGGCAGCTGTAGCCAGGTGGGCTGGCAGTGCCTGAAGAGGTGGTGCTGGGATCAGTAGTTACAGGTATGTAGCAGGACACTGGACTTTTTCTCTACGCACCAAAGGGGCCCGCAGTCCCTGCCTGTAAAGGGCTTTTGCTTGATCTGGCTGAGTGCCTTGCCACATTCATCAAACAGTGTTCCGGCTGGGTCTGAGTTGTTCCTGCAAGCAAGTGATGTACTGGAGGATGAGTGTATACAGAGAGTGAATATATTTGAGTGTCCCTGAAGAGACTTTGTTCCAGTCAAGTGAGCATTCCATAATAGCCCTATCCCTATTCAAGTTTATTAACCCCTAATAAAAAAAATAAAACGTTTCCAATTTCAAGCGAGCCTGTAGAAATTTGGTGTGCCTGGCTGTGCAGGACCCCTAGTCACCAGCGGCTCCTACGGGGGCTGCCCTACATAATGCAATGGTTGTTTGATGTATAAAGGGTGTTGTGAACCTGTCACATGAAATAAACTACTAATTAAGGTGACACTGCTGAATCAAGATGCTATATCAGACACATGGGAATTACATTGTCTTATGTCTTCAACTGACACCTATACCTTCATTGGGAGAAAAAATAATGAAGCACGGCCTTTGTGTAATTTGAATCTGAAATCCAAAGTAAGGGATTCAGAATCTGCAAATATCAAATGCAATACAAATGAACCCAGAACGTAGGATGCTACAAGCCCAAAACACAAAGATGTAAATATCACCTAAAATATAGTGTACATTCCTCACTTTCCTACCTGGCACTTTTACCCTCTTCCTGACCAGGAAAATTTTCAGCTTTCAGCACTGTCACACTTTGAATGACAATTGCGCAGTCACGCAATGCTGTATCCAAATTACATTTTGTATTTTTTTACACACAAATAGAGCTTTCCTTTGGTGATATTTAATTACCACTGAGTTTTTTATTTTTTGTTAAATATACAAAAATAAACATTTTTCATAGTTTGTTATAAAATTTAGCAAACATGTAATCTTTCTCCCTTTACTGATGTGCGCTGATGAGGTGGCACTGATCAGGCGGCACTGATAGGTGGCACTGACCGGTGGTACTGATGAGGCTACACTGATAGGCGCCACTGATGGGCACTGATAGTCAACTCTAATGGGCACTGATGGGTGGCACTGATGGGCTCTAATAGGTGGCACTGATGGGCTCTAATAGGTGGCACCGATAGGTGGCACTGATTGGCAGCACTGATGGGCACTGATTGGCAGCACTGGTGACCACTGATTGGGAGCACTGGTGGGCACTATTGGGACTGCACTGATAGTCAGGGCACTGATAATCAGTGCCCTGATTATCAGTGCCGATGTGCTTTTAGCCATTTATCAGCTCTCTTTTTCTCTCCTCATGCTGTCAGCATGAGAAAAGGAAAGCTGATAACCGTCTTGTGCTTACTTCTGCGATCAACTTTCATTGGACACAGCTGATTACGTGGTAAAGGGCTGCTGTGATTGGCCCCTTCCCCAGATCTGTGATCAGCTGAGTCCACAGGAGGTGCACAGACAGCAGGATTACGGGAGGACATCCATGTACGCCCTCCCGGCAAGTTAAGCCTGCGCTGTAGCCGTCTTTCGGCTATAGGGCGGGAAGGTGTTAAACATATATATTTTTTAAAAAAAAAGTACATAAATAGATCAACTTCCATGTCCAGTTTCAATATTTTATTATACTGTATATAGCATGCAAGAAAAATGACACATAATTAAAAACCATGGTATTGACTATAAAAAATATAATACATCTCACATAAAGCAATCATGGCATTCAAGGTAATTCCTCCTCTAGGGTGGTAATAAATATATGATTTAATGTTATAAAAAAAAAAGGATACAAAGGGGCACAGAAAGGCTTATTTACAGTAAGAGCTGTGGAATAGACTCCCTAAAAACTAGTTCTGGCCAGCTCAGTAGATACCTGGTTGCCTCCTGGGGGAATTTACTGGAGCAAATTGCACCATGCCCGTAGGGCTTTTTTTTTTTTGATCTTCCTTTGGGTCAACTGTGGGTTAAAGATTCTGTATTTTGTGTTTTTTTTATTCTGTTGGTTGAACTAGATTGACATTTTGTTTTTTTTTCACCCTGACTAACTTGGCAGCTAACTAAGGTCTTCATTCTCTACCTTTGTGGCTGCAGTATAGTAGCAGCCTCCTCTCTCCCTTTAACTCTGCAAAGTGGCAGTGGGTACCAGGCCTGGAGTGCACTGACTTTCAGCACCTGGTTCTGCAGGAAGATGGAGTGAAGTTGGGAGGAAATAGATGTGGAGCAAGTTGGCAGAGCTTCCCATCAATGAGGACTCGGAGCCCCAGGTGAATGAAGACTGCTGAGCTGAGGGTCTCCCTCTGGCCTCTTGGGTTATATGGGAGCTCTTAGATTAGTATTATGGCATTAGGGGTATGTGGCGCATGTATCACAAGGCATGGTGCTGTGTGTATTGGGGTGCATAGGGCAGCATATATTATTTATGATACTGAAAGAACTATAAACGGCTCACTGTGATGTAATATTTCATTACAGCTTTATTTGCTTAATGTTACAGTACACTATACACTCTGGAGTGGCATTGACACTTTTGGATTATTTGGAAACAATTCTCCTTTAAATCCTAGTTCCACCTTAAACTATTTCACGTGCCCCTTGAAAAATATTTAAACCTTGTTTGCATTACTTTCTATACTGAATATGCATATCTGGGTATATCACAGATTAATAAATACACTTTTTACAGGTGTAAAACATCTGGAGACCGGTGGTATGTGGGAAACAGATGTGAAAAGGAGATCCGGAACAAAGGCACCGTGTGGACCATGTCTTCCTTATGTGCACTACTCTCTCTTTTTATGCTTACTCTTGTGAATGTAGTATGACATCCAATCAATGTGGGCTGTTATATTAAAATAAATAACATTTAAAGTGAAATTCCAAACACAAATGTTTGCTTGTTTGTTTTTGTTTTCTATAGAATAGAGTTACCACCTCTATCAGATTTTTACTGCTGACTGTGCCACCTTTGGAGAAATGCCCCCTCATTTCCTGTTTTGTCACTGGGACAGGAAATGGAGATACATCTGTCCAACAAAGCCACTAATAAATCATAAAAAACACTTGTTTTTTTGGAAAGTGCTATAGGATTGGAACCTCTGTGTCACTAGAACAGGAATCTCCAAACTATGGCCCTCCAGCTGTTGCAGAACTACACATCTCATGAGGCATTGTAAAACTCTGACAATCACAAACATGGCTAGGCATGATGGCAATTGAAGTTCCTGAACAACTGGAGGGCCATAGTTTGGAGACCCCTGCACTAGAAGATGGTGAGAGGGGAGATATCTTTAACAACCATACAGACAACAATAAATCACGACAGAGGTTCTTCTTCTAACCCACTTTGCCCTCAACTGAAAAAAAAAAAAGGATTTTGGCTGAAGTCTATGCTTTAATAAATACTACATTACCATGGTTCATTATTTCAGTAAATCGGTAAATTTGATTGCATTTGTAATATACTTTGTTCATTTCACTTTTTTTTAGCCCAGCAAAATCCACAAACCTGATGCATAAGGACTGACTATTAAAATATCTTCCTGGTAGCCTGGACTAAAGGCCATCTCCATATATTTTTCTTTTGATAACAATAGTCCAGTTTTGAGAGAGTTATTAGTGTGACCTTTTTAGGCATGATCATTGGTCTATAAATTTTTATATATTTTTGTAATAAAATATTTTGTTTTTAAATTTTTACATTGTACACAGTTGAAGGTAAATCTAAAGGAAATTGAAAAAGAAAACTGTATAATGTATGGACAACTTGAATCGGTAGTAGTAAACCGTAGTAAACCGCATCCAAAACACATCCGTTTTCAGGCAAGTATTCCCAAGAAAAGGATTTTCCTTGTAAGCCCTCCAGCATCATTCCGTCACCGTTGAAGGCGTTTCCATCTTCACCCAGTCCTCTTTCCAGGTTCACAGGCTTCAGCTATCTGATTGGCCATGCCAGTAATGATGTCACTCCCGCACATGCGGATGGGAGTCGCTATTTATGGTACAACACTGAAGGGACAGCATGGGTATGCCGTTCCTTCAGCGCGCATTTGCAGGTGACGTCTCTGGCTGCATCTAAAGTAAATATCTCCTAAAGGTGTAGGAGATATTTACTGTACCTGTAGGTAAGCCTTATTATAGGGCAGAGACTTTGGTTTGTACACAGTGGAATGTGATATTCTTTTACTTGTGGCAAAGGTTTGCTTTATTACACAGAAGGAATTTCATATATTTTGTATGGTTCACTATATGTTCATAATTATTCACTTAATCTGGTGGTAGACTGTTTAATATTAGTAGGTTAATATTAGCACAATTATTAATTTAAAACATTTTATTTTTGCGTAGCAGTTCACATATATATAATTGCAGCTATATTATTTAGTTATCTTTTTAATATTTATTTCTCACATATTGTAATATTTATTCACATCAGCGCTTTAGTATATTTTTACACATTAATTTCATCAACACACCTACAAGGGAACAAAAAAACTAACAGTAAACAGTCACAAAGTCAAGCAAATTTTTACAGTACAGCAACATAAATGCAAGTACTTTTGGACCTGAACCCCACCAGGCATCTCAAACAGAATATCGCACTTGTAAAAAAGAGAACCAGAACCTTTGGAAGAGTATGTCTGATAATAAATTTGGCAGTACCTCCAGAGGCGGCTCTCTAATTATGCAAAGTAGGCGGTGGCCTAAGGCCTCGCCCTCCTAGGGTCCTCGCTCCTGCCTACTTTGCCTAAAGAGCCTCCTCTAGCTATCATCATACATCAGTCCCAGGTGCCTCCTCGTTCAGAGCAGAGGCGGCTCTCTAATTAGGCAAAGTAGGCGGTGGCCTAAGGCCTCGCCCACCTAGGGGCCTCTCTCCCGCCTACTTTGCCTAAAGAGCCGCCTTTAGCTATCATCAAACATCAGTCCCAGGTGCCTCCTTGTTCAGAGCAGAGGCGGCTCTCTAATTAGGCAAAGTAGGCGGTGGCCTAAGGCCTCGCCCTCCTAGGGGCCTCGCTCCCGCCTACTTTGCCTAAAGAGCCGCCTCTCGCTATCATCATACATCAGTCCCAGGTGCCTCCTCGTTCAGAGTACAGTCAGCCCGCCTCCTCTCTTCTCTGTAACACCCCGCCCCACTCCTGTCAAGAAAACTTCACTGGAAGTGGAACTGCAGTGCAGGTGTCCTTCCAGTCAGAACACCAGCAGACACATAGAAACCTTCAACTGGCCTGCCCCAACATCAAATCCTGTCCGTCCTTTCTTGTGCAAGGGCAGGGCACAGCTAGCATCTCAGCACAGGATCACCGAGTCTACCCTCCTTCCAGGGCGGGGCTTCCCTGATGGAGACGGAGCCAATTCAGCCTGTGTGTGCACTGTGCAGCCGATGGACTGAACTATGAGGGGACAGAGCCTTGCTATATGTGAGGTAAATGTGACTAGGGGGTGCATGTCACTATGTCACTGGGGGGGTGGTACATGTGACTGGAGGGGGGGTGGTACAGTGGTGTCAGTGTGCTCTGTCTCAGAACTGGTGTCAATGTGCTTTGCCTCAGCGATGGTGTCAGTGTGCTCTCAGCATTCGTGTCAGTGTGCTCAGCGCTGGTGTCAGTGTGCTCTCAGAGTTGGTGTCAGTGTGCTCTCAGCGTTCGTGTCAGTGTGCTCAGCGCTGGTGTCAGTGTGCTCTCAGAGTTGGTGTCAGTGTGCTCTCAGCGTTGGTGTCAGTGTGCTCTCAGCATTGGTGTCAGTGTGCTCAGCGTTGGTGTCAGTGTGCTCTCAGCGTTGGTGTCAGTGTGCTCTTAGCGTTGGTGTCAGTGTGCTCTCAGCGTTGGTGTCAGTGTGCTCTATCTCAGTACTGGTGTCAGTGTGCTCTGTCAGCCCTGGTGTCAGTGTACTCTATCTCAGCCCTGGTGTCAGTGTGCTCTGTCTCAGTGTTGGTGTCAGTGTGCTCTCAGTGCTGGTGTCAGTGTGCTCAGCGCTGGTGTCAGTGTGCTCTATCTCAGCGCTGGTGTCAGTGTGCTCTATCTCAGCGCTGGTGTCAGTGTGCTCTATCTCAGACCTGGTGTCGGTGTGCTCTCAGCGCTGGTGTCAGTGTACTCAGCGCTGGTGTCAGTGTACTCAGCGCTGGTGTCAGTGTGCTCTATCTCAGACCTGGTGTCAGGGTGCTCTGTGTCAGCCCTGGTGTCAGTGTGCTCTATCTCAGAACTGGTGTCAGTGTGCTCTGTGTCAGAACTGGTGTCAGTGTGCTCTGTGTCAGAACTGGTGTCAGTGTACTCTGCGTCAGCCCTGGTGTCAGCGTGCTCTGCCTCAGCGATGGTGTCAGTGTGCTCTGCCTCAGCCCTGGTGTCCGTGTGCTCTACCTCAGAGCTGGTGTCAGTGTGCTCTCAGAGTTGGTGTCAGTGTGCTCTCAGAGTTGGTGTCAGTGTGCTTAGCACTGGTGTCAGTGTGCTCAGCGCTGGTGTCAGTGTGCTCAGCGCTGGTGTCAGTGTGCTCTCAGCATTGGTGTCAGTGTGTTCAGTGCTGGTGTCAGTGTGCTCTATCTCAGTACTGGTGTCAGTGTGCTCTGTCAGCCCTGGTGTCAGTGTGCTCTGCCTCAGCGTTGGTGTCAGTGTGCTCTGCCTCAGCGTTGGTGTCAGTGTGCTCTCAGCGTTGGTGTCAGTGTGCTCTCAGCGCTGGTGTTGGTGTCAGTGTGCTCAGCGCTGGTGTCAGTGTGCTCTATCTCAGTGCTGGTGTCAGTGTGCTCAGCGCTGGTGTCAGTGTGCTCTATCTCAGTGCTGGTGTCAGTGTGCTCAGCGCTGGTGTCAGTGTGATCTGTCTCAGTACTGGTGTCAGTGTGCTCTCAGCGCTGGTGTCAGTGTGCTCTCAGCGCTGGTGTCAGTGTGCTCTATCTCAGCGCTGATGTCAGTGTGCTCTCAGCGCTGATGTCAGTGTGCTCTCAGCGCTGGTGTCAGTGTGCTCAGCGCTGGTGTCAGTGTGCTCTATCTCAGCGCTGGTGTCAGTGTGCTCTCAGCACTGGTGTGATTGAGCACATTGACACCAGTACTCTTAATATATGCAATTCATTTTTTTTTCTTGAATTATTTTTTCCCCCCATTATAGATGTGAATGGGGCCTCATGTCTAGGTTATGCCTAAGGCCTCACAAAGCCTAGAGCCACCTCTGGTTTATGCTGCCCTTGGCCAGTGCTGCAGATACTAGGTTAGTTTGCTCAGTACCACGGTAATCTACATAAACCACCAGAGTATAGCCAAGTATTCTCATCAGCTAGTTTACTACATTTAAACTAACTCCTTTACTTGTTCAATGATTTCTGAGTATTGTCTTTTTTTTTCTTTTGCTTGGTTATAATATCCATTTTATTTACCACTACATAACCTGGTGTTTATTTCCTATATTATGATACAATTTGGGGTAGTATACTAATAACTGAATTCATATGAGTTTGCAGAATCTCACTACCTAAGTTGTGTCAGAGGGGCCAAATCATTTCCCAGAATGTTGTCGCTGTCACCACTGGCAAGTGTGAGAACGCAGTCTAGCTGGGCGCATTGAGTGCCATTCTCTCTCGGAGCCAGCCCAGTGGGAGTGTCATCTTGCTGTGCATTCTGGGAGAGGGTACTTAAGGTACTGAGATCACATGTTTCTGGGTTCCGGTCCATTCGATATTTCTGTCTGCTTGGTCCTGGTCCTCCTGACCAGCTCCCATGGCCCTCATGGCCTGGGGTGTGGATCCATCCAATTTCAAGTCTCGGGGCTGGCTAGCCCAAGGCAAAGTTACTGGGGGGAGGATTCAAAGGTGGTCCGGTGCCGTCTCATCTGTGGAGAGGCTCAGCAACTGGAGAAGCAACCAGGGGAGGACTCTTCGGGAGAAGGCCATGCATAAAGCTGGCTTCTCAGAAGGAGCCTGGAGGCTCAGTTGAAGGACACTAAGTGAATCTACACTCTTAGGGTCTCACCGGACCGACTGCGAGATACTGGTACCATATGATAGCTCTGTAAATGTATCTACGTCCCTCAGTTACATTCAAGTCTGTGGCAGAGACTTCGTTCAAATGTTCTACATCCAAGTCTGTAGCAGAGTCTGTGTTCAAGTGTTCTACATTTCAAGTCTGTGGCAGAGACTTTATTCACAAGTGTTCTACATCCAAGTCTGTGGCAGAGACTTTATTCACAAGTATTCTACATCCAAGTCTGTGGCAGAGACTTTGCTTTATTTAAACACTCTATCGGCTGCTAGGCCTAGTGAGAGGAGATCTATCCGGTAGTTGTGAGAATCCAGTTGTGAGCGGTAATTCTCTGAATTTCTATAGTGAGAGACTTCCTATCTTTTGCAGTTCCAAAAGTACCTGAACTTCCTACCTAACCTTCTACCCTTCTTTGTTTTGTCTACTTGATTTGAAATAAATATCCCATAAAGTGGATCGAGTGTCAGTTTCTGCAATTCTTTGGGCCATCTACCTTGGGAAACCCCTAGACGTACACGAGGTCAAGAAGGTAACGTTAAGCCCAATAAAACCAGCCGCTCCTTCGGGGGTCAGTGCTACATAAAGAATGGATTGTAAATGCTGAAGCACTTTTTGAGTTGAATAAGATGACTGCTGCCCTGTGAAAAGTACACATTTAAAAAAATAATTTGTCAATTACTAGAGTTCCTGCCCTGTTTGAGGTTGTAAATGTATTTGTACTTAGGGCCACCAGCTTAACATATCTTATTTGTGCTGACCCAGGGGATATGCTTTTGACCCAGTCCTCCCCTACAATTGGGCTTCTTACTGTAGGTGATATTGGTGTGTCTAATAAAGGAGATTTTTAAGAGATTTTAAGGAATAGTGGAACCAAAACCAAAACAACAAAAGCAGTTGGTGCAGTTACCACTCTAATATCAAGGTAGCGATCAGTAAGGTCAAAGTAATGCCGCTCTAGGTGAGTGGCCGACTCCCACATGTTGTGAACTGGAATGCATGTTGCTGAACAGCTCATCTGTGAGATTCAGTAACATGCACAAATCCAGAATATTACTGCACTCCTTGGTATTTTTATTGAGGGCTATTTCACACCACATGCAGTCCAGTGCGTCTTTTTTCTGCATCAAAAATGCATGGAAAGTAGGTTTTATGGTTTTCAATGGCATAGTTCACACCAGTGCTTGCAGTTCCAGAAAAAAAGTAGAACATGCTGCATTTTTCCTGCACTGGCAGGTTTAGCAAAGTCTCTATTTCCACCCAGAGAGTAGCCACTTGCAGCTGGGTACTTCAAGGTTGAACAGATCTCTCTAGAATCCCTTCCCCAGACCAGGCAGGTCTATCAGGGGCCACTGACAAGAACATGTTATGGGGTGTGGAACAACCCATGACCTGGGCCCCTCATGGGGCTTCCCCGGTCCTGGAACCAGACCAGACCACACGCGTCTCACAAACAACTCCGGAACCCCAAACACGTGACCCACACCTGTTTAAGTACCCCCTCCCAGACTCCTCAGCGGGCCCCGGCACTCCCGTTGATTGGCTCCGAGAGGGCCGATACCAAAACCTCCAACCAGACTTGGTGCTGTCCTGTCATGCGCACCTCACTGTTCACATGACCAGGCAGAACTTGTAAACACAGCCTGGCCAGACTGGTGTTAGGCCTACCTACAATAATTAACCCTAAGGACCTTTATTGTCCTGAGGTCAAAAACTTAATTTACAATGCGTGTGAAATTTGATCCCAAATGTCATCCGCTAAAAACGCACTAGAACATACATGTCCTTCTTTAAGGTTAAGAAAAACTAGGGGGAAAAAACGCACTGTACTGCACCAAAAACGTGTCAAAAACACGCAGGCAGAAAAGCACCTAGAATGCATCCGGACTGTGTTT
Organism: Lithobates pipiens; assembly: GCF_037356315.1. Lineage (NCBI taxonomy): Eukaryota > Metazoa > Chordata > Amphibia > Anura > Ranidae > Lithobates > Lithobates pipiens. Next base: position 196,589,198 of record NW_027507764.1, read on the forward strand.
ATATGGTGTGAACCTCAGGTTGCAGTTGATCCAAGAAAGATGAGAACAAGATAAGATTGCAATATACTTACAAGATTCAAATATACTTAGCAGAAATATTCGCTGCTTAGGTGACATAAGAATCACAATTGAGGGTGCAATTCCTATTTGGTCCACTGGAGAGCATATGTGTACACCTATGACTTACAGACTTGGTCAGAAAGTCATGCAGCTAGAGATCCAGGATTTGACAGCTGCACACAGTCCATAAACTGACATTTCACAACAGAATACAGTACCATCATGATTCAAAGGGAAGAAATAAATTATGTTATTGGTATTACAATACAAGTCTGTCAGTTGGGTTCATATTATAATCTAATCGCCATACTGAGAAGTACACAAAGGTAAAATAAAATATCAAAATGTATTTAAATATCATTCTAAAAACATGTTGCAAAGATGAATGCATGGGTATGGCATAGAGTTTAGATCCTCCCATATAAGACCGATATGGCTGGACATGGAAACCTGTACGGGTGGCCTTGGGAATATTGAGTAGAGTATGCTGTCATAACATTGGTCTTCTATCTGAAGGCCAGCCAACGGGATCACAATGGATCACTACGTGTTTTGCTGTAAGTGATATATTAAATTGTTTACCCTGTCTAGCCCAAGGGAACAAATTGGGTTTTGCTATCCCCTGTTCAATCCATTAGTAACTACCCATCCCAGAGCATCATTTACAAGCTGCCACATTGAATGAGGCTCTTCATAAGGCTATTTGGTACCCTCTTTTTTCTCCATCGGAGCCGATGGGGCAAACTTTTCTACCCCCCCCCCCCCTCCCATTTCCTTCTTTTACCCCATGGTGACTAGGATGCCCCATACCTCTCAGGAGTTTGATCACATACCAGTCGGGTCTCCTGAGGAAGCTCACAGAAAAACACGTAGTGATCCATTGGTGCTGGCATTGTGATCCTGTCGGCTGGCCTTCAGATAGAAGACTAATGTACGCTATGACAGCATACTCAATATTCCCAAGGCCACCCATACAGGTTTCCTTGTCCAGCCACATTGGTCTTATATGGGAAGATGTACACACTATGGGGGACATTTACTAAAGTTGGAGAGTGCAAAATCTGGTGCAGCTCTGCAAAGACACCAATCAGCTTCCAGGTTTTATTGTCAAAACTTAATTGAACAAGCTGAAGTTAGAAGATGATTGGCTACCATGCACAGCTGCACCAGATTCTGAGTGCTCCAGTTTTAGTAAATCTGCCCCTATGTGTCAAGTTGTCGAAACATCTCAAGGAGGATCAGTGGAAACCGGATGCATCTGAGCTCAATGTTAAGAGTCAGGTGCAAGGCTGTGAAAACTTATGTACATGTGATTTTTTTGTTTTATATTTTTAATAAATTTGAATGGATTTCAAACAAACTTCTTTCACGTTGTCCTTATTGGGTATTGTTTGTAGAATTTTGAGGAAAATATTGAATTTAATCCATTTTGGAATAAGGCTGCAACTTAAAGCGGAGCTCCACACAAGTGGAAGTTCTGCTCATTGGAAACCCTCCCCCCCTCCGGCGCGACAATTGGCACCTTTCGGGGGGGGGGGGGAGGGGTGCAGATACCTGTATAATCCAGGCATCTGCACCCACTTCTGGGAATAGCTAGCCGCAGCTATCTACAGATGCCCCCCCCCCTTTATGTTCTGGGAAACACACAGTTCCCAGGACACAGCGGGGACCAGTTTCATTCCGCTGCGCGCATGCGCTGTAGGGAACCGGGCAGTGAAGCCGTAAGCTTCACTTCCCAATTCCCTGACAGTGGATGGCGGCGGGGGCAGCCAAGAGACGAGCGATTGCTTGTCATCTGCTGCCGACATCGCTGGACCCTGGGACATGTAAGTGTCCATTTATTAAAAGTCAGCAGCTGCAGTATTTGTAGCTGCTGACTTTTAATATTTTTTGTTTAAGGTGCAGCTCCTCTTTAACAAAATGTGGAAAAAGTGAAGCGCTGTGAATACTTTCCAGATGCACTGTATTCTGTGTGCCCTTTACATTTATTCTGGGTGTCCTTTACATTTTTACTTCAAGTATTTTAAGGAAACTCCTTTCAATATTTGTTTCTTTTAATACGTGTTCTTGTTGTTTGGCACTAAATGCTTTCTATAGATTTTTAAAAGATTTCAGTTACAGTTTTACAGTGAAGTAAAGTGTGTGTGTGCGTCCATTAACACCATTGCATTTTTACATGCTTTTTGCAGAAGCGTAGGACATTATTTTTAACATGGGTTCTTGTGCCTCTGCGGTTTTTTGGAAAGGGTCAGGGACTTTTTTAAAATGCAGTTTTTTTGCATTTTTTGGTTCAATAGACTTCAGAAAGGCATGTAGTGTTTTTTTACTGTGATTTTGCCACATTTTTCATTTTTAATATGCCCAACAACAAATAATAAAAAAACATTAAAAAAAACGCAAATCACGGCAAAAAACATGTCAAAATCGTGGTAAAATCACACGTTCAAAAACGCAAAAAGCACAGCAAAAAGCACTGCAGAAACGCTCTAAAGCAACATGCATAGAGCCTTACATCCAGTGGTGCAGTCAAAGAATCTGTCCTGTAATAAGTAATGTGAGTAGCGGTTGCAGGGTGGAAGTTGAGCTAGTAGTACAGTGTGTAGAAGCTACACAGAAGTGACTACACTGAGAGAAGTACAGTGTATAAAGCAACACAGATGTGATCTCACTAAGCGACAGTGGCGGCCTGTCCATTAGGGGTGCAGGGGCATCCATACGCCCGGCCCCTTATCTCAATGCAGGGCACTGGACACATGGATTTCTAGTTTTTTTTTTCTTTTTTGAAGCATGTGATTAGAGCCAGAGGCTCTAATTGACCTTAAAAAGGGTGGGCTCTGGGCACAGAGCACTGCGTCCCGAGCCCACCCACTTGTGTGACATTAGCAAATTAACATTTGCTAATGTCTTCCTGCTTCTCCTCCCGGCCAATCAGAAAGTGGGATCTGATTGGCCAGGAGTCTTAGGACAGGTCTCAGGACCTGCCTCCTGTTCCGCCAAGAGGAGAAGCATCAGCCCTGGTAGCAGCCTACCCAGGATATAGCAGTACACCGCCACCTCGTCCTCCTTCCTGCACCTCTACCACCGTATAACGCAAGGCCACTGATCGTGTGGGAGGGGGTGACTTTAGTGTGAGTGGATCGCTGCTGTGATCGCTTGAGAGATGCAGGGGTGGCTTTAGGGCTGTGATGCAATGTGTGCTGCAAAGGACACTGCGGAGAGTAATAAAATATATGTCAATGTAAATAGTGCATGTCTAATGATATAGTGAGGACTGAAGCCCAAAGCATGGTTTTAGTAAGAGTGAACCCAGGTGAGGAATCAAAGTAGATCATAACATATAACTGAAAACATGTAGCTCTCACCAACGGAGTAAATTGTAGGGGAAAAAAGCACAAAAAAAAGCATTAAACAAAGAAAAGTCCAGGTGTAGTTAAAATGTTTGTGAAACTGAAAAAAGGATCCTTTGCTTAACCACTTCAATATCAGGCACTTTCCCCCCTTCCTGCCCAGACCAACATTTTTGAAAAAAAAAGTTTTTCTTTGTTTCTGTTACAAAATTTTGTAAATAAGTACGTTTTTTCCTTCACTGATGGGCACAGATGAGGTTGCACTGATGGGCACTGATAAGGCGGCACTGATGGGCACTGATGATGGGCACTAATATGTGGCACTGATAGGTGGCACTGATATGTAGCACTGATGAGCACGCATAGGTGGCACTGATGGGCACTCATAGGTGGCACTAAAGGGAGCTGATTGGCGACACTGATGGGCACTGAAAGGCGGCACTGATGGGCACTGATAGGCGGAACTGATGGGAACTGATAGGTGGCACTGATGGGCACTAATAGGTGACACTGATGGGTGACACTGATGTACACTGATATATGGCACTGATTGGCATCCCTGATAAGGAGGCACTGGCAAGAATTAGTGACGGGCACTGATTGGCATCAATTGGGGGCACTGATTCGCATCCCTGGTGGCCATGAGTGGCATACCTGGTGGTCCTGGGTGGGCATCCTTGGGGGGGCTGTGCTGATAATCAATCAGCACAGACCCCCCCCCCCCGTCAAAGGAGCGCCTGATCTGCTCTCCTCTATTTGCGTCTGACAGACGCGAGTGAGGAACGGCTTTTCCTGTTTACACTACAGTATGATCAGTTGTGATTGGACAAAGCTGATCACGTAGTAAAGAGTCTCTGTTAGAGACTCTTTACCTAGATTGGAGTTGCAGTGTGTCAGAATGACACGCTGCACCAGTGCGCCCTGGCTCGTTTATCCTGATCACATCATATGACGTCTGGTCAGGATAACTAAACCACTTTGAGCACGTCATATTGCTATATGGCAGGCAGGAAGTGGTTAAAGAGGAGCTGCAGTGTGCTCACATAATTTATAATAAAAACATCTTTGCCATTCTGAAGCTTTCCTTAAACCACTTTGCATATTATTTTATGTTTACTGTGATTCTGTATTCGCCATATATGCTTCAGAAATCTCCCTCCACCGAGTCTAGCTGCAATATTTTAACTGTGGGCCGCTGAAGCTGCTGCCTGTTCACTTCCTGGATTTACACAGACACACAGAGGCACACTTCCAGCCCTGCAGCTCTCATTGGCCCTCTAATGACTCAGCCCCCCTCCCTTCCTGGCAAACTCTCACGAGAGTGAGCGATAGATCTGTGCATGATGTCATAAGCCAAGGCTTTTTTTCCCAGACAAGAAACAGGAAAAGAGCTGTATAAGGTATTTAATTTTAGAAAAAAAATGTTTTAATATCCAAAGTTAAAACAACAAGGGCAGAAGATTTAATAGATGGAAAGATGACAAAATGACTCAAGTTCTGCTTTAAATGCTTAAGTGCATACAGTGGACATCCATTACCATTTAAAAGGATCTAAGCCGTGACACCACCACCTCATTATGAGAAAAATGCAGGCTTACCAGTTTCATAAGACCCTCTAATTAAAGAAAGGTCAGCAGAGTATATGGCCAAACAACCCGGCCAGGGTCTTCCAGGAGTTTGGACAGTAATGATCATCCCAGCACCATCCCAATAGGTGCATCCCTAGTCCCAGTGTTGCAGTTGTTATATTGGCTCCCAACCAGCAGATGAGAGGCTAATAATAATAATAATAATAAGTGGTTTGGATGAATCCCCTTTACACCAGATGAGGAGGTGTGGCGAGTCTGATGGGCAGCATTCCTCCTCCTCATTCACTCTCAGGGCTCTGACACACACACACTGCAGCACTAGTAGGGGCAGGATTACTTTCACAGTGACACATACAGCAATGTGCAGCAGCACAGATGATGATGACACCTCACAGACATGACACATCCCCTCCTGCATCACAGTGGCAGTCTCTCGCCACTAGGAGAAAACACAAGCGCCAATAAAGTGTAGCTTTATAGACTTTAATGAGGTGAAAAAAGAGCATTACTCACACTTTGTGAATAGTCATGGGCACAATAAAATGATTGTAGAAATGTGGACTACAATTATAAAGTCCAGTGTTCCTCCGGTATTTCTATGCATTGTATGTCCCTTTAGTGCCCAGTGTTTTCAACTGACATCATGTTTGTGAGCCAATCTAAAGGGATTGTGGGATGAGTAGTTCCTCAGACTGTTAATTGCTTCACATGACTCTGTACCTGGACTACATATCCTGGGGATATCTACTGCCATTGAAGAGATTGCTGGGAGGCACTATATAAGAAGTCAAAGCCCTGCCCTGCGCTCTCTTCCTGCTGGGTCTGACGCAAGATGGACCTCTCCATGCAAGGTGTATCACATTCCAACTCAGGCGAGAAGGGCCTAGCACTACTTGCTGTTCGTCAGATATCTGTTCAGCACCACCTCGGCCGCTCGCCAACCAACTTTCAGAGCTTCGCATTGGGAGATCGATACAGTGGATCCACAGCAAGTGTGTCACTACAGGGATACATGTCCCCTGGGGCAGGACCCAGGTCCCCAAACACTTTTTAGGACAGTAACTTGCATATTAGCCTTTAAAATTAGCACTTTAGATTTCTCCCATCGAATTTGCCACGAACACACCAAATTGTTCACTGTTCGCCGTACAGGCGAACAGGCAATGTTTGAGTCGAATATGAGTTCGACTCGAACTCGAAGCTCATCCCTATTCAGAAGGAAGATGGTAGAAGAACCACGGTTCACTGCCCAAATCTAACCTCTGCTTGGAAAGAGAGGATCAAAGCTCAGATAGCTCGATGGGAGAAAATGTTCTCCAAGAATGACTTTGATATGGGCTGTGCCAGGAGTGCTCAATATCGAATTAGACTGACCGAAGATAATCCATTTCGAGAAAGGGCCAGGTGAATCTGCTTGTGTGATCTAGAGGATCTTTGAGAGCAGCTAGGTGAATATAAGAGATCAGGGGTCATTAAGGAGTCCAGGAGCCCCTATGCCTCTCCTATCATGGTAGTGAGGAAGAAGAATGGATCCCTTCGGATGTGCATTAACTACCGAACCTTGCACTGAAGAACTATCCCAGATCAATACACAACCCCTCGCATAATAGCAGCCCTACAATGCTTATCAGGGGCCAAATGGTTCAGTGTGCTGCATTTAAAGAGTGGATATTACCAGATCCCGATGCATCCAAATAACTGAGAAAAGATGGCCTTCATCAGCCCTCTAGGGTTTTTTGAGTTTGACCGAATGCCACAGGGATTAACAGGGGCCCCTGCTACTTTCCAGAGACTAATGGAGAACACTTTGGGTGATATGAATTTGGTAGAAGTGCTAGTCTATCTCAATGATATCACTGTGTTCGGCAGAACGTTGGAGGAGCATGAAGTTCGGTTGGAGAAAGTTTTCCAGCGACTACACGCCGAGGGGTTGAAGCTATCTTTAGAAAAGTGCCAGTTCTACCAAACCTCAGTCATGCATCTAGGGCATGTGGTGTCAGCCGAGGGGATAGCAACTGACCCTCAAAAGTTGGAGGCTGTCACTTCCTTGCCTCACCCAAATACCATCACAGAGTTCATTCTTGGGTTTCTGCTCGTACTATAGAAGATTTGTGAAAAACTTTTCACAAATTGCCTGGCCATTGAACAAGCTGTGATAGAAGCAAATGGAACGGGACCAGCAGAGAACCCAGAAGGGAGGCCCCAGGAAGTCTTGTGAGTCTATCCAGGAACGATGGACAGTGAAGTGTGAAAGTTCTTTTGAATGGCTGAAGGAGAGCCTGGTTGAAGCGGTGTTGGCCTACGTGGATCCATCTAAACCATATGAATTACATGTGGATGCCAGCACAGATGGCCTTGGAGGGGTATTGTACCAAGAGTCAGAAGGGAAACTCCGTCCAGTGGTCCATGTGAGTCGCAGCCTCACCCCCCCAGAACCATCCTGTGCATAAATTGGATTTCTTGGCCCTCAAGTGGGCTGTGGTAGATAAGCTACGCGACTATCTGTATGGGGCTACCTTGTGGTGAAGACTGACAACAACTTATTCACTTAACTACTGTCCACTGCAAAGTTAGACGCCACTGGGCATCGGTGGCTGGCAGCTCTGTCAGAGTTACAGTTCATCTTGAAATATCGACTAGGTGTGGGAAACAGAGACGCTGATGCTCTTTCCTGAAGGCCTCACTCTATCAAGGCTGGACAGTTGGGTTAATTTACCTCTCAAAGGAGTACAGGCCATGTGTCAAGGAGTAGCGTAAAAAAAAAAACAGTTTTTCTTTAACAGTGAAGAAATTAACCCTACAGAGGACATCCCGCAGAGGGTCCAGGGAAGCAGGGCCTTGTGTGGGGGCGGGAGACCCCCTCAGTGCACCCTATGCAGCTCCAGTTTGGTGGTAGGAGGCTGGATAGCTACTACTGTGGAGCATAGGTCCGGACCCATGGTGGCCTCTGGGATGCCATGGAGGCATAGATTTTTTCTCTTGTTCCTATTTTCCTCATCATCTAGCTGCAGTTGGACTTCAATAAGATGGTGGCGGAAGGCCTGGTGTTCCAGCTCTAGGGTGGTGTCAGGTTTTTGAATTTCAGATTTTTTCAAATTACCATTTTTTTTTGACTTTTCCAAATTACCGATTTTATTAGAATTTCAGAATTTCAGATTTTTATTGAATTTCCAATTTTTTTTTATTCACAATTTTTTTTCTTTCGAATTTAGATTTTTTTTTTTAATTTACATATTTTTAGAATTTACAATTTTTTTTTAGAATTTACGAATTTTTTTTTAATTCACAATTTTTTTTGAATTTACAAATGTTTCAGAATATTTTAGAATCTCCCATTTTTTTTCGAATTTACGACTTGCGATCATAACGACTGACCCGAAAAACGAACCTCCCCCAGAAAACGAATACAACGAAAAACAAATACATTTTTCGGCAGTACACATGTCTACTCCCAAGCCTCTTACAGGGGTTATATTGACAGACTTCAGAAGAATCTAAAAGGGGCTTATGAGAAAGCCAAGGAGGCCTCCACCATCAGGAAACAAATGAACAAGGCAACACGTATTTCATTATTAGCTAGTATCCGCAGTGGTGTATCTAAGGTATGGCAGCCATGGCAAGTGCCATGGGTGCCATGAGTGCCATGGGGGCAGCAAAAAAGCTGCCCCCTCCATGAAAAAAAACCCCACCCGTCCTCCCGCAGCCGCCTCCCGGACTAATATAGCCTTCGGCGCTGCGGCCAGCCTGCTGGAGTGAGGCGCCGGTATTCTGTCAGATAGCTGGTACCCGGCCCGGGCTGTTGGGCTTAGGCTGAGGAAGACTCTGCCAGCAGGGAGGTTCGGAGCTGGGAGCTCCACTGATGTTCTGACCCTGCCCCGCCCCAAGTAGTCTATGTGATCGGAGCAGAGTGGGATCGCTTCTCCTGGACTTCTGAGAGCCCAGCCCTGGACTGTTCAAATCTCCAACTCTACCGCCTAAAGCCCCGGCCCTCTGAAAGTGGGTGGTGAGCCCGACTGGCCAGGTAGGTCTTTCTGCCAATATACACTGCCTGTAGACTCACTCTTACACGAAACTAGGGATGAGCCGAACACCCCCCGGTTTGGTTCGCACCAGAACTTTCGAACGGACCCCAAATTCATACGAACTTTAGAACCCCATTGAAGTCTATGGGACTCGAACGTTCGAAATTAAAAGTGCTAATTTTAACGGCTAATATGCAAGATACTGTCCTAAAAAGGGTTTGGGGACCTGGCTCCTGCCCCAGGGGACATGGGTCAATGCCTAAAATGTTTTTAAAAATGGCCGTTTTGGCGGGAGCACTGATTTTAATGACGATTAAAGTGAAAAAAAAAAAGTGAAATATCCCTTTAAATATGGTGCCTGGGGGATGTCTGTAGTATGCCTGTGAAGTGCCAAGTGTTTCCCGTGTTTAGAACAGTCCCTGCACAAATTGACATTAAACGGAAATAACACCATTTAAAACTGCTTGCGGTTTTAATGTTATATCTGGTTCCTGCAATATGGTTGAAAATCATTGAGAAAAATGGATAGCCCTCCCTGCCCATTACCAGCCCCTTTGGGTCTTGTACGCATATTAAGGGGAACCCCGTACCCATATTAAAAAAAGGAAATGCGTGTGGCCCCCAGGTCCTATATACTCAGAACAGCAGTATACAGGCGGTGCAAACAAGACAGGGACTGTGTAGGTTTGTTGTGTTAAGTTGAATCTGTTTGTAATTTTCAACTGGTACATTTTTAAAGTGTAGCTCCAGTCAAAAAAACTATTTTTAAGCTTTTTGGAAAACATAGGGAAGGGTTATCACCCCTGTATAATTTGTTTTGTCATCCATCTTTTTTCATCTCACTTGCTGTTGTCTCCTTCCGTTTGCAAGTAGGAGATGTTTGTAAGTTGGATGTTTGAAAGTAGGGGCCTGCCCTATATGCTCTGCAGAAATGGCGGAACAAGGTGTTGGTTTTACCACAACATTGTAAGCCCTCAAAGTGACTCTTGGTGGGCGCTGGAGCGCCCTGCTGTGAACGATTATATCAAGAATTGTAATTACATGCCATTGTTGAACAGTGGTAGAAAAATTTACCTTTGGTGGTTGTGGTGCTGGTGCCACAAAACTATAAGTCCTCACAGTTACTCTGGGTGGGCACAGGAACGGGCCCTCCTGTGAAATATTATATCAAGAATTGTAATTACATGTCCCTGTTAAACAGGGGCAGAAAAATTGGGCCTTAGGCACTGGTGCTGGTGCCACGACACTGCAACCTCTCCCATATACTCTTGTTTTATTGCAGGAATTAGCCCTGCTGCAAAGCATTGCATCAAAAATTGTAATTAAACGCCCCTGTTAAACAGGGGCAGAAAAATTGGGCCTTAGGCACTGGTGCTGGTGCCCCCAAACTGCAACCTCTCCCATATACTCTAGTTTTATTGCAGGAATTAGCCCTGCTGCAAAGCATTGCATCAAAAATTGTAATTAAACGCCCCTGTTAAACAGGGGCAGAAAAATTGGGCTGATGGCATCACCCAGAGCCAGAAATGTTCTTCCAACATATCAGCGGAGGAGAAAGAGGATAGACAATCAACATAACAGGACAGTCACTCAGCATCAGCATAGGCAGTCTTGAAGGGATGTGATATTTCAAAAAAAATTATTCGGTTACATCAGCTTCAGGTGCTTGGTAGCTGTGGGTGATCCAAGACTGATTCATCTTGATGAAGGTCAGTCGATCAACTGATTCGGTGGACAGGCACACCCTGTGATCTGTAACAAAGCCACCAGCAGCACTGAAGGTGCGTTCCGAAAGAACGCTGGATGCAGGACAGGCAAGTAGCTCAATTGCATACTGTGCAAGCTCTGGCCAGTGATCCATCCTCAAGACCCAGTAAGCCAGAGGATTTTCGGTGGGAAAGGTGTCCAAGTCTGACCTTGCCCCTAGGTATTCCTGCACCATGTAAATCAGACGCTGGCGATGGTTGCTGGAACCGATCATACCTTGGGGCTGCGGACTAAAAAATTGTCTGAAAGCATCAGTCAGACGGCCACCTTCTCCACCGCTCCTTCTGACCCATGCCTCAGCAACACGTTGTCCAGGACCAGGAGTTTGTAACCTCCCAGTCTCTGGGAACGCATTGCACAGACCTTTCTGCAAGGCCTCCCGGAGATGTCTCATCCTCTGCTCCCTCTGCGATGGCAAGATAAGGTCGGCAACCTTACCCTTGTACCGTGGATCAAGGAGAGTGGCCAGCCAGTAATGGTCCCCCTCCTTGATCCGAAGAATACAAGGATCCTTCCGCAGGCTTTGCAGGATCAGGGAGGCCATGCAGCTTAGGTTAGCTGAGGCATTCGGTCCGGAGTCCTCTGGGTCACTAAGGGCAACATGATCCGCAGCTACCTCCTCCCAGCCACGTACAAGTCCACATGTTTCTTGGGACTGTAAATCATCCCTACAAGACTGCTGCTGATGCTGAGTGCCAGCCTCCACCTCCATGCTGACACAATCATCCTCCTCCTCCTCTTCCTCCTCCTCATCCTCTTCCTGTGTGATGGGTGGCACAGCAGGAACACTGTCTGGATAAAGGGGGCCTTGAGAGGCAAGGAAGTCCTCCTCTTCCTGCCTCTGTTCTGCCTCAAGTGCCCTGTCCATTATTCCACGCAGTGTATGCTCCAAGAGGTGGACAAGAGGTACAGTGTCACTGATGCATGCACTGTCACTGCTCACCATCCTTGTGGCCTCCTCAAACGGTGACAGGACAGTGCATGCATCCCTGATCATGCCCCACTGGTGTGGTGAGAAAAAACCGAGCTCCCCTGACCCTGTCCTGGTGCCGTAGTCACACAGGTACTCTTTGATGGCCCTCTGCTGCGTGTGCAGCCGCTGCAGCATGGCCAACGTTGAGTTCCACCTGGTGGGCATGTCACATATAAGGCGGTTCTTGGGCAGGTTCAACTCCTTTTGGAGCTCAGCCAGCCGAGCACAGGCATTAAATGGTCGGTGGAAATGCACACAGACTTTCCTGGCCTACTTCAGGACATCCTGTAAGCCGGGGTACCTGCCCAAGAACCGCTGCACCACCAGGTTAAGGACATGAGCTACACAGGGCACATGGGTCAGTTGTCCCTGTCGGAGGGCGGAGAGGAGGTTGGTGCCATTGTCGCAAACCACCATTCCTGGCTTAAGCTGGCGTGGCGTCAACCACCTCTCGGCCTGCCCCTGCAGAGCTGACAAAACATCCACCCCAGTGTGGCTCCTGTCCCCCAAACAAACCAGAGCAAGCACGGCATGGCATCGTTTTGCCTGCGTACTTGCGTAGCCCCTGGAACGCCTACGGAGCACCGCTGGTTCTGAGGACAGAGCACTGGAAGAGGCCATGGAGGAAGAAGAAGAGGAGGGGGTGGAGGAGAGAGGTGTGTCACAACCAATGTGGCGTTTGGGGACCTGCCACTGAGGAACCGCACATTGTACAAACTCACGGAAGGGGGCCGAGTCTACCAACTGAAAAGGCAGCAGTTGAAGTGCTAGCAATTTAGCCAAGCTAGCATTCAACCGCTGGGCATGTGGATGGCTGGGAGTGAACTTCTTTCGCCGGTCCAGCAGCTGGGGCAGGGACATTTGCCTGCTATAATCGGACGTGGGTGTACTGCTAGCAGAGTGCCCGGAAGCACTTGGCTGTGACACACCTAATTCTACACCTTCATTCCTCTCAGAGCAGGTTTCAGAGAGGACTGAAGGTCTAGTGGGGTTGGAGATGCCAGCTGATGAGGAGCAAGGAGAGGTCCTTTGTTCTTTGGTGTGGATCTTTGAGGTACGCTTGCCAACGAGCTGCATGGCAGGTCAACATATGTCTGGTCAAGCATGTGGTGCCCAAGCGGCTGATGTTTTGGCCACGCGAGATACGCTTGAGACATATGTTGCAAATAGCAGCGGTGCGATCTGATGCGCTCGTCTCAAAAAAAGGCCCACACCAAAGAACTTTTAGAATAACGCGCAGAGGCAGCGCCCTGCACAGGCGGAGCTCTGCGGTGTGATTCAGTCGGTGTGCTGCCCCTAAGCTGGCCCCCGGAGGGCATCCTGCCTCGTTGGACATGTGCCTCCTCCTCCTCTCTCCTACCAGGCACCCACGTGGAGTCAGTGCCCTCATCATCCCCTCCCTCTTCATCGCTGTAGCAAACCTGGCAATATGCTGCAGCTTGTGGAACATGACTGCCAGATTGCTGTCCTTCTTGAGCATCCCCTCTCTCTGCATTCACGCTACTGCCTTCCTCTAGCTGAGTGTCATCATCAGAGGCTACAAAACACTGGGCATCCTCCTGGAGCATTGTGCTCAAAGAGTTCAGGAGACTCCTCAGGAGGACGTGGTGGGTCTAGGGAAGGAGTCACTGATGATGAAATTGAGACGAGGGAAGACGATGCGTTGGCAGCTGCTTTGCTAGTACCCTGAGACTGGGTGAGAGAGGATGAGGAGGATGAAGAGGGCTTGGTCATCCACTCTACCAAGTCATTGGCATGTTGCGGTTCAACATGTCCAGCTGCCGAAAAGAAGGACAAGCGTGTCCCATGGCCACGTGCTGATGACAATGCACCGCGTCCACGACCAGCACTGTTGTCTCTAGACACAGAGCCTGCTTGCCCTCTTTTATCGGCTCGCGCCTGTCTGGCTCTCCTTGCTGGCCTTCCAGACATGGTAATGGCCTGAAGGTAGTTGGGTAAAACAGCAGTTGGGTAGTGTATATTGTGCCAGTGGCGTAACTAGAACCTTCTGGGCCCCGATGCAAGAAACCATGAAGGGCCCCCCTGAACCCCAGCCAGGGCCCTTCCCTCCGAGTCTGGCGGTGGAACTCTGGGGCGTGATCACAGGTATGACCTTTGTGAGCCCTGTAGTTCCACCACTGGTATTAGTAGTTTTTTTTAATTATTTTTTTTTTTTTATTTTTAGGTGCCCCATTGGGGGACTGTCCCTAGGCAGGATGGGGTCCCCAGAAGAGATGAGGTCCTTTTCTCCAGGGCAGATGAAGTTACTGCCCCCAGGTGAGAAGGGGTCCCTGTCCCCAGGGGAGGTGGGGGTCCCTGTCCCCACGTGAGAAGGGGTCCCTGTCCCCAGGGGGAGATGGAGGGGGTATGTAATGGTGTGTGGGGGATGGGGTCCTCTCACTCACCATGACCAAGCTGTAGGCCGCGCACTCATCCATGTTGGCCTGGGCTCCATCCAGTGTGCTGGATGGACTTTCAGCATATCTCCCAGAAAGACCTTTCATCATCTGTGTATGACGGGGGAGGAGGAGGGCTGGCAGACAAGCCTGCAGTGTCCTCCGGCGAGCCGGCTCTCATAGGGCTGTACTGCATCTGTGTGCTTAAAGTTTGTTTACCCGGGAGAAGTATGCAGTGAAGAGTGGGCCGGACTCGGGGGGGGGTGCAGGACTCTGGCTGGGGAGAACAGACATCGGACTGAGCGGCAATGCATGGAGCAGGAGAGGGGTACTCTGAGGAGTCGGCCGAGGACACAGGTCATGAGGGGAATGCACAACTAAAGAGCAGCCAGTGCGATAGTCGAGCATGGAGCTCTGCTAGTCACCCTCCACCTCCAGCCACCCGTGTGCATGGTGCACTGGTACCCCTAGCTGCCTATGCTGATGCCGGCCATATGTAGAGGGGGCTGCATGGGCCCCCTGCATCACAGGGCCCGGTTGCAGTAGCGACTGCTGCACCCCCTATAGTTACGCCCCTGTATTGTGCTGGAGGCACACAACACCCACTAACTCCTGCAGATGCCTTTATTATAGAACACCAGAGATAAAGGGGTATACTGTAATGGAGTCACACAACACCCAGTAAGCCCTGCAGATGCCTTTATTATAGAACACCAGAGATAAATAGGTATACTGTAATGGAGTCACACAACACCCACTAAGCCCTGCAGATGGCTCTATTAGAGAACAGCAATAAAGGGTAAATACAGGTGTATATTGTGCTGGAGGCACAAAACACCCACTAACTCCTGCAGATTTTTTTATGGAACACCAGAGATAAAGGGGTATATACAGATGTATACTGTGCTGTGCTGGAGGCACACACAACTTCCAATAACTCCTGCAGATGGCAAGTGGGCTCAAATAGAGAAGAGCTATGTAGGTGGATATAACGGTGTGTACAGGGTACAGAGCATGCAGACAGCATGCACAAGCTCCTAACACTACTGACTGCAAGCTCTATTATAAAAGATAGATCACTAGCTATATAGGTGAGGTGAATATAGCAGTGTATAGTGCGGTCAGAGCATACAGACAACAACCACTATAGAAGAGCAAGATCGAAAATCGGCCGATAACGATCGGTGTATACTGTGTTGAAGGTACACAGAACACCCACTAACTGCTTCAGACGCCAACACACTACACAAGGCCGCCGCACTGGCGGCCTTATATAGTGTGGGGCGTGTACTACACAGCCTGAGCTATGATTGGCCACAGGCATCCTGCCTGTGGCCAATCATGGCTCTCCTCGCTGCTGGCGCTGTGATTGGCAAAGCATGCGGGGTCACAGTGCATGCTTGGCCAATCATGAGCCAGCAATGCACTGCGATGACGCAGTGCATTGTGGGCCGTGAGCGCCACACGAATTTGGCGCGAACGGCCCATAACGTTCGGAATTCGCCGAACAGGCGAACAGCCGATGTTCGAGTCGAACATATGTTCGACTCGAACGCGAAGCTCATCCCTACACGAAACCCTCCCTGACAATGTTGTTTACTCTTGATATAGCTGTGCATTGTTGAAAGTTAGAATTTTAAAAATGGCTACTTGATCATTTCCTGTAGTTGCATCCGCAGTCTCTGGTCATTTCCTGTAGTCACATCCGCAGTCTACCTTAAAGTAGTACGTGCTGTTGCACCGCACAAATAACTTTATTACACTTTATTTATCTATGGCTATGCATATTTATTGAATCCCTATTGAGCACTATATTTGATTGGCTGCTTGCTTCTGCTTGGGCCTAGCACAAGCTCACAATCGCACATGATGATGACTTAAAAGTCTAGTCATCATCAAATGCGATTGTGCCTGTGTGCTAAGCATCAGCAGCCAATCAAATATAGTGCTCAATAGGGATTAAATAAATAGATATCATAAATAAAGGGTAATAAAGGGGATTGTGCAACAAGCTCATTAAACAGGCCATATTCAGTAAAAGTTTGTATACTGCAAACTTTGTAGTACATGAACTTTCACTGAATGTAGACTGTTTAATGAGCAGGGGTGGACTGACCCATCGCGCACTTTGGCAATCCATAATTTTTTAATTGAAAGATTAACTACTTAAGCCCCAGACCATTTGGCTGCCCAAAGTCCAGAGAACTTTTTGCGTTTCGGCACTGCGTCGCTTTAACTGACAATTGCGTGGTCGATGCGACGTGGCTCACAAATAAAATTGACATCCTTTTTTCCCCACAAATAGAGCTTTCTTTTTGTGGTATTTGATCACCTTTGCGGTTTTTATTTTTTACGCTATAAGCAAAAAAATAGCAACAATTTTGAAAAAAAAAAAAACGCATTCTTTTTTACTTTTTGCTATAATAAATATCCCAAAAAAATAAAAAAACATTTTTTCCCTCAGTTTAGACCGATATGTATTCTTTTACATATTTTTGGTAAAAAAAAACGCAATAAGTGTTTATTGATTGCTTGGCGCAAAAGTTATAGCGTTTACAAAATAGGGGATCGTTTTATGCCATTTTTATTAATATATATATATATTTTTTTTACTAGTAATGGCAGCGATCAGCAATTTTTATCGTGACAGCCGCAATATGGAGGACAGATCAGACACTTTTTGCGCGATTTTGGGACCGTTCACATTTATACAGTGATCAGTGCAATTAAAAATGCATTGACTACTGTGTAAATGGGACTGGAAGTGAAAGGGGTTAACCACTTCCCGACCGGCGCACGCCGATGTACGTCGGCAGAATAGCACGGGCAGGCATATTGGCGTACAGGTACGTCCATTTCTATATGCCGCCCTGCCATCTCATTGCGTGCCGGTCGGGACCCCCGTGAGTCCAGTCGTGGGTCCCGCAGACTCGATCGCCGCGGGGATATCCGCGATCGTCTCACAGGGAGGCTGAACAGGGAGATGCCGTTGTAAACAGCATCTCCCCGTTCTGCCTAGCAACCAGTGACACTGATCTCTGCTCCATGTGATTGGAGCAGAGATCAGTGTTCACTAACACAAAGCCCAGCCCCCCACAGTTAGTAACATGCCCCTAGGAACACTTAACCCCTACACTGCCACCCCCTGGTTAACCCCTTCACTGCCAGTGTCATTTACACAGTAATCAGTGCATTTGTATAGCACTGATTGCTGTATAAATGACAATGGTCCCAAAAATTTGTCAAAAATGTCCGATGTGTCTGCCATAATGTCACAGTCACAATAAAAACCGCTGATCGCCACCATTACTAGTAAAAAAATATATATATATTAATAAAAATGCCATAAAACTATCCTCTATTTTGTAAACACTATAACTTTTGCGCAAACCAATCAATAATCGCTTATTGCAATTTTTTTTTACCAAAAATATGTAGAATACATATCGGCCTAAACTGAGGGAAAAAAATGTTTTTTTTATATATTTTTGGGGGATATTTATTATAGCAAAAAGTAAAAAATAATGCATTTGTTTTCAAAATTGACGTTCTATTTTTGTTTATAGCGCAAAAAATAAAAAAGCAGGGGTGATCAAATACCACCAAAGGAAAGCTCTATTTGTGGAGAAAGAAGGACGTCAATTTTGTTTGGGAGCCACGTTGCACGACCATGCAATTGTCAGTTAAAGCAACGCAGTGCCGAATCGCAAAAAGTGGTCTGGTCTTAAGCCAGCAAAATGGTCCAGTCTGAAAGTGATTAACCACTAGGTGGCACTGTAGGGGTTAAGTGTGTCCTAGGGAGTGATTCTAACTGTGGGGGGGAGTGGCTTTGTGTGACACAACACTGATCACCGCTCCCGATTGCAGGGAGCGGTAATCAGTATCAGTGTCACTAGGCAGAACCGGGAAATGCTTGTTTACATCAGCATTTCCCCATTTTTCCTCTCCATGAGATGATCGTGGGTATCCCCATGGACTCGATGTCCACACTCACAGAGGTTGTGGCGCGCACGCCCGCAAGATGCTTCCTAAAGGGTAACGTACAAGTATGTTAATCTGCTGACTTGTGCCGACGTATATCGGCGTGAGCCGGTTGGCAAGCGGTTAAAGAGCTTGACTTGCAATTTTGTTAGCTGCTTTTTTCATTATGCCTATGCCTTTTTCAGGTTTGCAACCTCTAAGGGCACAATTAAAAATATACAAATCCTTTAAATAACACGCTTGAGAGATCTATGAACACATCAACCTGTACAAATGTTTGCCTGTCATTCAGGTTGTTTCACAATTTCTTAAATTGGCTTGATTATAATGTACTTTGACATTTTTGCTAAGAAAGCAAGGGCAATGAAATGTGTGTTATGTGACTTATGTGACTCATTTTGATAATCATGTTGTACTTGTTTTTGAGTTTTTGAGTATCTTATCAGTTACTACGTTTTGACACGCTTATCCTTAAACAACCTGATTCCAAGCAGCTATTACACTTTTGGATCTTCCTTGCCCTTAAGCACTTCAGCCCTGGAAGATTTGGCTGCTGAATGACCAGGCCATTTTTTGCGATATGGCACTGCATCGCTTTAAAGCGGTTGTATACCCTCAAATTTTCTTTTTTTTTTTTACACTTGTAAGGCAAAAGGCATAATGAGCTAGTATGCACCGCATGCTGGTCCACGCCGAGGGAGCTGACATGTTGCCTTGGCATGTCTTCCGGGTATCAAGGCTCCGGCGCTGTGAGTGGCTGGAGCTGCGATGTTGTCACTCCCACGCATGTGCGTGGGAGACTTCTTTCAGTCTGGCATCTGCCGGGTTTCAGCCGAGAATCCCCAGTGTGCATGAGCCACTGAAGTTAGCGGCTCATTGCAGGGGGGATATTCTTTTTACAGGTAAGCCTTATCATAGGCTTACCTATGGGTAAAAGTTATACAATTTACTATACAACCGCTTTAACTGACAATTGCACGGTCCTGCAATGCTGCACCCAAATAACACTGATGTCCTTTTTTCCCCACAAATAGAGCTTTCTTTTGGTTGTATTTGGTCATCTCTGCGTTTTTTATTTGTTGCGCTATAAACAAAAAAGAGACAATTTTGAAAAAAAAACACAATATTTTGTATTTTGCAATAATAAATATCCCCCTTTTTTTTTTTTTTAAAGGCTAATTTTTTTCTCAGTTTAGGCCGATATTTTTGGTTAAAAAAAATTGCAATAAGCGTATATTGATTGGTTTGCGCAAAAGTTATAGTGTCTACAAAATAGTGGATAGATTTATAGCATTTTTTTTTTTTTTTTTTACTAGTATTGGTGGTGATCTGCGATTTTTATCGGGACTGCGACAATATGGTGGACACATCGGACACTATTGACACATTTTTAGGACCATTGGCATTTATACAGCGATCAGTGCTATAAAAATGCTGATTACTGTAAAAATGTCACTGGCAGAGAAGGGGTTAACTGTGTTCCCTGTGTGTGTTTCTAACTGTAGGGGGAGGGGACGGACCTAGAGTATATGACAGATCGTGGTTCCTAGCTATTAGGAACTCATGATCTGTCTTTCCTCACAGAACAGAAGAGGGATTTGAGTGTTTACACACACATGTTCCTGTTCTGCCTCTCGTGCCCACGATTGCTCGTGGCTGGTGTTCATGGCGACCATCGGCCACGAGCATCGGCACCCCCCAGAGTGCAGCATGTGCGTGCATGCGCGCCTCGCGCCTGCTATTCCAGTTGAAGGAGCCAGCGTATAGCTATGATGGCTCGCGGGATCATGCCGACCTGCCGCAGTATAATAAGGATATACATGCCTCCTGCATGTATCCTTACCTGTCAAATGTCTCCCCTCTGTCTGTTATGAGACCCGAAAAACTGCAGATTCTGTGAGTGGATCTGTTGTTCGAAGCTCGGTGGGTGGAGTTGTGATGTCAGTTGACTCCCCGCCCACCTCTACACTCCCCTTGTCAACATGAATTTTCTCCTATGTATTTATTACACTGAACTTCTGCTATGATCTCTAACATCCAGTAAAAACCCAGAAAAAGTCACCACATGCCCAATCATGCTGAGGTGTGGAGCAGCATGTTTGGGCATGCTGAAGTCATGTGGAGCTGGAGAAGCTAATCTGATCTGAAGTACACAGAATGTCTCTCTCAGACTAGTGCATGAGATATGTAAATTACCCGTCACTCACAGCAAGGGGGAGAAACAGACTCAAATTTCTCTGTCTTATCTCACTGAAAAAAGATAAGAGGACTGCTCAGAGCTGAAAATAATTCTTTGTGGCAAGACTTAGCACAGATGACATGAAATCCTATACTGTACAAGCCTTAAGTAAAAAAAAAAAAGGGTTGGGTTTACATCCACTTTGAAGTGACATTAAAAGTTTCATAAAAAAATAACAAACATGTTATACTTACCAACTTTGTGCAGTGCTTTTGCACAGAGCAGCCCCGATCCTCCTCTTCTCAGGTCCCCAGCCGGTGCTCCTGGCTCCTCCACTTCAGCCAGTGCCCCCAATAGCAAGCTGCTTGCTCTGCAGGCACTGGTACATGCTCACTCCCGAGCCCCCCTCTATGCGTCCATAAGACACACAGAGCTGCGATTGACAGTAGCAGGAGCCAATAGCTCAATCTGCTGTCTCAGCCAATGAGCCATCAGCTCAGGTCTCAGGCACATCGTTAAATCAAGAGGGAGCTCAGGTGAGTATTAGGGGCTGCCGGGAGGGCCGCTGCACAAAGAAGGTTTTTCAACTTCATGCATAGAATGCATGAAGGTAAAAATCCTTGAGCCTTTAAAACCACTTTTAAAATAGCAGTTAGGAACCTTAACCACTCCAGCTCCTGTACTTTTATGCCCCTTATTCTCCAGTGCAATGTTTACATCTCCAGACCTCTATAGCTCACCTCTCTCATTACAAAGGATAGCAAAGTAATAGATATGTAGTATACCCCGAGAGAGCTGCTGGTGAATTTGGGCCTATTTTCCTTTTAGAGCACACACAGCCAGGTGCACATCATTACCGGCACTCTTCCACTGTCTCCAAAGAACAATCTAGGGGTTTCTTTTTTTTTGCTTTTTATTGGAAAACAATGAACTCCCCCTCCCCTTAATTACCTGTGTCAGCACAATTAACTACACAACTCAAACTTACAGGTAGGGAATCACAATCAGGGGGAGGTGTGCTGGGCGGTGCTCTCCCCACTCCTGTCAGAAGAGCGATCCTCCATAGTCCATAGAGCAGATCACTCTCAGATTGGACTATACACGGCTTCATTACACCCCCTCCCACCACCACACACTAATCTTCTCTATGTACTCACCTCCCCGCAGCAGAAAATGTCAGTAGGAGGTGGGTACAGTCTGTGCACGGTCTGATTTGAGTGAGAGCGATCCCGTGTCATCTGTTGTTTGGAAGGTCGCTGTTCTGACAGGAATGGGGAGAGCACAACCTAGCACAGCCCCGCCTAGATCCGACCCCATCAGGGAGAGCACGGGGGCCAGCAGAGAGTTCAGGGGCCTGGGAGCAGCAGAGGGAAGCTGAATAGGAGGGGCGGTAGCCTATAGAGGAACCAATCCCCTACATCTTCCTCCTGCAGGCACTGAATGCCTGTGAGAGGGAGAGTAGGAGAATCAGATATTCAGTGCCTGCAGGCAGAAGATGGAGGGGATTGGTTACTCTAAAGGCTGCCGCCCCTCCTATCCAGGTGTACAGTGGAGGCCACATGGGTCCCCTGAAGCATGGGGCTGGATCGCATTGGTGGCCCCTGTGACCGCTGGAGCTACGTCCCTGAACTCAAGTATAGGCAAGGGTAAGTGGAAAATGAGTAATGTGTTAGGGGTGCATTAATTTGAATCTCAGGGAAAAATTGACAATACTCTTTCCCAGATCACATTCTGTAGACTCCTGTAATATGAGGAAATTGGCAGCCACATGTACCAGTCTTTGGCACCACCAGAAACTAATATGCTCATCTCTCTCAAGGGAGAGACTCCAACTGAGCTAGGTAGTTATTCATATCTGGCACCTATGGATGTCTCACCCCCCTCCTTAGGAGCCTGTTTACCTTTTGGATAAAACGGAATAGTCTTACTTGAGGTTGATGTTTTCCTGTTTCCAGGGGTTACTGAGGGAAGATCCTGGAGATAGTCCTCACTATTAGTATTTCATTCCACAAAAGGACACCAGCTCATTCACACTCTTAAAATCTGTATACCTAATGCATTGGCTCTGATATAATGGTTGCAGACCACTTGCTTTACAATCTGAACAGGGTTGAATATCTCTGGTTGCTCAATCCTCAGGGCTTTTTGTGGTATTTTCTTGTAAATATGTGCTCAGCTCGGATGGCCATGCTAACCCCAAGCCTGAGGTTGCAAGTCATTTCAGGGTTATTGGAGCTCCCTCTAAAAAGAGTGCTAGTACCTCAACCCATTGTTCCTTGGGTAGCTTATCATATTCAAAACTGTCAAGGTAGGCTTCTGCATCAATTTCTATCAAGGGTCCTTTCACACGGGTGGTCTGCCCAGTGGATTCCGCTTTGCTCAGTGGGGGATCAGTTTGCCGCTCCCTGCTGAGCAGGCAGATGACAGCTCTGTCTCTACTCACTGTGCTAGGATGGACCTGTCAGAGCCCCACTCTCCTCTTTTCGGAAAACAAATGAAAACAGACTACCCGCCAGACAGACTGATCATATCCGCCAGACGGATGGAAAATTGTGTCTCCATCCATCTGGTTTTCATGGACAGGATCGGATCAGATAGCAGCAGGTGTCAGCTGACACATCACCGCTGATATCCACTGCTCCATAGGAGTGAATGGAGGGTCCGATCAGGCTTGCCTGAAAAACTGACAGGCAGACCTAATCTGAAGGCCTATGTGAAAGGGGCCTAAGTGTTCTGTTGCTGATGCAACATACAGTCATGGCTGAAATTGTTGGCACCACAGAAATTTTTCCAGAAAATCTAGTATTTCTTACAGAAAAGTATTGCAGTAACACATGTTTTTCTATACATGTGTTTATTCCCTTTGTGTGTATTGGAACAAAACAAAAAAAGGGAGGAAAAAAAGCAAATTGGACATAATGTCACACAAAATTCCAAAAAATGGGTTGGACAAAATTCTTGGCACCCTTAACTTAATATTTGGTTGCAAACCCTTTGGAAAAAATAACTGAAATCAGTTGCTTCCTATAAAAATCAATACGCTTCTTACACCTCTCATCCGGAATTTTGGACCACTCTTCCTTTGCAATCTGCTTCAGGTCTCTCTTATTGGAAAGGCGCCTTTTCCCAACAGCAATTTTAAGATCTCTCCACAGGTGTTCAATCGGATTTAGATCTGAACTCATTGCTGGCCACTTTAGAACTCTCCAGCGCTTTGTTGCCATCCATTTCTGGCTGCTTTTTGACGTATGTTTGGGGTAATTGTCCTGCTGGAAGACCTAAGATCTCGGACGCAAGCCCAGCTTTCTGATACTGGGCTCTACAGTGCGACCTGGTAATCCTCATATTTCATGATGCCTTGCATGCATTCAAGGCACCCAGTGCCAGAGGCAGCAAAACAACCCCAAAACATCACTGAACCTCCACCATATTTCACTGTTGGTACTGTGTTCTTTTCTTTGTAGGCCTCATTCCATTTTCGGTAAGCAGTAGAATGATGTGCTTTACCAAAAACCGCTATGTTGGTCTCATCTGTCCACAAGACGTTTTCCCAGAAGGATTTTGGCTTACTCAAGTACATTTTGGCAAACTGTAGTCTTGCTTTTTATGTCTCTGTGTCAGCAGTGGGGTCCTCCTGGGTCTCCTGCCATAGCGTTTCATTTCATTTAAATGTTGACGGATAGTTTGCACTAACACTGATGCTCCCTGAGCCTGCAGGACAGCTTGAATTTCTTTGGAACTTGTTTGGGGCTGCTTATCCACCATCCAGACTATCCTGTGTTGCAACCTTTCATCAATTTTTCTCTTCCATCCATGCCCAGAGAGATTAGCTACATTGCCATGGGTTGCAAACTTCTTGATAATGTTGCACAATGACAAATCTAGATCTCTGGAGATGGACTTGTAACCTTGAGATTGTTGATATTTTTCCACAATTTTGGTTCTCAAGTCCCCACAGTTCTCTTCTCCTCTTTCTGTTGCCCATGCTTAATGTGGCACACGGACACACAATGCAAAGACTAAGTGAACTTCTCTCCTTTTTATCTGCTTTCGGATGTGATTTTTATATTGCCCACACTGTTACTTGCCCAAGGTGAGTTTAAAGGAGCATCACATGCTTGAAACAATCTTATTTATCCACAATTTTGAAAGGGTGCCAAGAATTTTGGCCAGCCCATTTTTGGAATTTTGTGTGACATTATGTCCAATTTGCTTTTTTTTTCCCTTTTTTTGTTTTGTTCCAATACACACAAAGGGAATAAACGTGTATAGCAAAACATGTTACTGCAATACTTTTCTGTGAGAAATACTTGATTTTCTGGGGTGCCAACAATTTCGGCCATGACTGTATGTCTCTTTGACAATGCCTGTATCTGCTACTGTAGAGACAGGTTCACTTGCTGTTGTTGGTGTTGTTGTTGTAAGGCCTGGTGGATTTCAGTCAGCTATTGCATTTGTCAGATAGGCAAGCCATTCATCTCTAGCAGAAACTGTTTAGTCCACAGTTGATTAGAATTTCCCATCAAAAGCCATTTTACAAGCTCTTGGTTTTACTGAACAATAGGTCTTTGTCTTCTTAGCCCTTGTACACATGGTCGGACTGTTTCCGTCAGAATATCTGACAGATAAAGTTTTAGAGCTGGGCTATAAAACTTTCCAACAACATGATCCGATCGGACTTTGTCCGATTGTGTGTAGAGAATTCCGATCAGACAAAGTGCCACGCATGCTCAGATCAAATTCCTAGACCAAAGCTATTGGCTACTAGCCTGAACGTAGTCCCGTCGTAACAAAATAATGTCATCACGTTACGTTCGATCAGATTTTCCGACAACTTTGTCCGACCGTGTGTATGCAACACAAGTTTCGGACAAAATCCGTCGGACAAAATCTGTCGGACAAAATCCGACGGATTTTGTTGTCGGAATGTCCGACCGTGTGTACAAGGGCTTAAGGTGCTGCATCTTAACACCAAGCTGTAAAGAGGACAAGCTCAACTGCTATTGGTAAGGCTCCATTTACACTTGTACATTCCAAAGTTGGTGCAACTTTGGTACAACTTTGATGCAACGTTGATGTAACTTTGGATGAGTGAGACTTTGATACAACTTTGGCTTTGACTAGTGATAATGGACAACTGTTGCACAACTGTTGCATGTAAAAAATTCAGGTGCAACTTTCATGAGACCTTTGAGGGTTAACAATGAATTCTATAGCCCTCAAGTCCCATGAAAGTCAAACCAAAGTAGTGCTTTTCACAATTGCATGTCTGGAATCACCAGGAATGGGAGATTAGGTAAACTCATGTAAGAGCTACCATCTTTTAGCAGTTTTTGGTCTGTTTCTGCAGTAATTACATAATTGCAGTCGAAAAGGTAAATCATGCATGTCACTGAAGACGCTGAATAAATCAGATAGCTGTATTAAAATGTAGCAATGATCAGTGCAAACTGCAGAAAGGCTGAATACAAATAAAACAGTATTTAACCACTTGCCTACAGGGCACTTTCACCCCCTTTTTGCCCAGACCAATTTTCAGCTTTCAGTGTTCTCACACTTTGAATGACATTTACTCAGTCATGCAACAATGTACCCAAATGAAATGTGCGTTCTTTTTTTCACACAAGCTTTCTTTTGGTAGTATTTAATCACTAGTGGGTTTTTTATTTTTTGTGCTATAAATAAAAAAAGATGGAAAATTTGGTGAAACAAGCCTTTTTCTTTGCCATAAAATTTAGCAAATTAGTAATTTTTCTTCATAAATTTTGGACAAAATTTATATGGCTACTTATCTTCTGTAAAAATAACCCTAATTAGTGTATATTATTTGGTCTTTGTGAAAGTTAGAGTCTACAAGTTATGGTGGCAATCATTGAAAATTGATGACACCTGATCACACCTGATGTACTGAAGACCTATCTCATTTCTTGAAACACTAACAAGCCAGGAAAGTACAAATACCCCCCAAATTACCCCTTTTTGGAAAGTAGACATTCCAAGAGATTGTAATCTTGTACACATGTTGGAATTTCAATGGGGCATCGTCTTCTTTTAACTTCAACTGTAGTGTCATCATGGATGGTGGACATCCTGTACACATTCCTGGAATCCTTCCACCTCAAGGCCAGCACTCCGTTGCATCTCAAAGTTGCTCTTTCCCCCTTCACAGTTTTCCTTCACTATGGCTTGTGGGAAGCCCTTCCTATTCTTTCTGGAGGTTCCACAGGCCATGGCCTGGCACTCTGGGGGCTGGAGCTGGGAATTCGTATATGAGTAACGAATACAGATATCCCTCGACTCTCTCGCAAAGCTTATAAAATGTCACTCTGTATTTGGCCCTTTTGCTAGGGATGTATTGTTTTTTTCCTAGCCGGCCTCAAAAGGGACTCATCTACACATATATGCTTATCGGGGACATAGAATTCTGAAAATCTTTAGGAAAATAAATTTATGAGTGGACAAATTTTATATTATCTCCATTTACCTCCAATTGGACCCTACAATTTTCACTGCCTATATTTTGTTTCTGCTTTTTTGGTCATTATTTTTTAAATGAATTTCAAGATTATTGGATCACTAAAATGAAGGCTGGGCACAACATATATGTTGAAGGAGACCTGAATGTGGCAAACAATTTAAACAATTACTTCTGTTTAGTCTTAGAAATAAATTGTACTAACAATAACAAGTTTGGAGATTCATATTGGTTCTAATAATAACAAATGTTCCCCATGACTAGCGTACCTATACTCAAGAAAAGTAACAAGGTCAAAGCTGGCAAGTACAGGCCAGTCCATTAAACATCTGTTGTAGTCAAGTTAATGGAATCTCTCCTAAAAAGAAGGATCATTGAGCACTTACAACACACACAATTTGATGGTACCAAAGCAGCATGGCTGTACTAAGGGAAGATCATGTCAGATTAATCTGATTGAATTTTTTGCCTATATCACAAATATTTGGGAATTAGGGTGGTGCTGTGAATATAATCTTGATTTCAGCAAAGCATTTGATAAAGTTCCACATAATAATCTAATAAAAAAGTTATACAAGCTAGGACTTACCCTTGTGTGATTCAGTGAATATGTAGTTGGCTAAAGGATAGATCCTAGAGTGTGGTTGTAAATGGGTTCCAATTCGGAACAGATGCCAGTCACTAGTGGTGTACCACAAGGCTCTGTATTAGGGTCCTGTCCTATTTAATCCATTTGTAAGTTATATAACTAAAGGTTTGGTGGGTAAGGCATGTTTTTTTTGCTGATGACGGAAAGGTGTGCAATTTGGTTGATATCCCTGGAGGTGTCTGTAACGTGGAACATGATATGGCATAATTGGAAGATTGGTCAAAGCAGTGGAAACTACAATTTAGTGTTTCTAAATGTAAAATAATGCATCTGGGGCCAGCACTACAGAGGAGAAAGATTTGGATGTACTTATTTCAGTTGTGCAAAATGAGCAAACAGTGTAATCAGGCAGTGGGAAAACCAAATAGAATTCCCAGTTGCATCACTAGAGGGATCACCAGCAGAAGGATGGAGGTCCTAATCCTCCTATATTCTCCTCTTTAGTTAGACCTTATTTAGAATGCCGTTTCCAGTTCTGGAGACCTCACTTACAAAAAGGTATTAATATGATAGAATGTGTCCAGAGATGGGCAACAAAAATGGTGAAATGTCTGAGCGATAAAACATATCAGAAGAGACTTCATAAACTTAATATGTAGAGCCTGGAGGAAATAAGGGAAAGGGGAGACATGACTGAAACCTTTAAATGCATCAAGGGGGTAAGTAAGGTTCAGAAGGTTAGTATTTTTATTTTGAAGCCAAGATCAAAAACATGGGGACATGACCTCAAGTTCAAACTAGCTTTATTATTGTATCTGCAACACACTGCACACCTAATGTAGTTCCATGGTTACGTGGTTTAAAAAGTTCTAGTGGAACTCCAGGTACCCATACCTCGTAGCACTAATCTAGTTCCTGCTAAAGCATAGAAACTTTTCTCTAGATAGAATAGTGAAGAAAATATCTCTAATATTGATATTTCTGGCCTTGCTCAGGAAGTATCAAACATTTTCCCTTGAATGTCTCAAACTTCCTAACCCAAGTAAATCAAAATGTGGACATTCCCAATTTGTTATTTTTTTCACAAAGATCTTTTGATGATGAGAGGATAAACCTAATGCACACATCAGAATTAGAGGATACTTAAACCTTGCTTTAACAAGGAAGAGAAATGAGGAGGCTTACTTTTCTTTACTTTTCTGCATTGTCTTGGAATGTTCATCTCTTACCCCAATGTCAAATCCCACAAGATGCCCAGGGGAGCACCAAGCAACTCAAACGGTGCTCACAAGCTCTCTTGCCTTCCCCAGGCCAACCTAGAAAGAGTGGCTGCTGACAGGGCTGCTGAGGATAAGTCTAAAGAAATTATAGCAAAACAAAAAACGTATTACTTTTATTAATATTGCTGTAACAGTATATTATGGTATACAGTGCATCCGGAAAGTATTCACATCGCTTCACTTTTTCCACATTTTGTTAAACTGCAGCCTTATTCCAAAATGGATTCATTATTTTTCTCAAAATTCTACAAAAAATAGCCCATAATGACAATGTGAAAGAAGTTTGTTTGAAATCTTTGCAAATTTATTGAAAATAAAAACAATAAAAATAAAAAAAATAAAAATAAAATAAAAACAAAAAGGGGGAGAGAGCCGCAACTCTCTACTAACATTATATTATACCTTGATGAAAAAACAAGAAATAATTAAAAAGTTAATGTGACAACCTACCAAAATTTATAATGTAATCTAACCCATATCCTTTCCCTAAATTTTTGTGACCCTCTTTCCCAAATTACTTATTCCCGATCATAAATTATCCTTCGTTCCCTGTTTGAAACCCTAATAATTATATTATGTATATTAACCTATTATGTTTGTTTATTTCAAAGAGGAAAACATCTAAGAAAAAAAAAAAAAATTATAAGTGGAGGGAAGAGACAAGGAACAACAAAGTTCCTAATTACCACCCATATAGTTCACATAAACCTGAATTTGCTTAAATTCTAGCCAACTCTCTGGACATGATTTGGAAAGACATAGACCTGTCTATATAAGGTCCCACAGTTAACAGTGCATGTCAGAGCACAAACAAAGCCATGAAGTCCAAGGAAGTGTCTGTAGACTTCAGATACAGGATTATATTGAGGCACAGATCTGGGGAAGGGTACAGAAACATTTCTGCAGCATTGAAGGTCCCAATGAGCACAGTGGCTTCCATCATCCATAAATTGATGATGAAGTTTGGAACCACAGGACTCTTCCTAGAGTGGCCCGCCCAGCCAAACTGAGCAACTGGGGGGGATGGGCCTTAGTCAGGGAGGTGGCCAAGAACCTGATGGTCACTCTGACAGAGCTCCAGCTTTTCTCCATGGGGAGAGGAGAACCTTCCAGAAGAACAACCATCTCTGCAGCACTCCACCAACCAGGCCTGTATGGTAGAGTGGCCAGACAGAAGTCCCTCTTTAGTAAAAGGCACATAGCAGCCCGCCTGAAGTTTGCCAAAAGGCACCTGAAGGACTCTCAGACTATAAGAAACAAAATCCTGTGGTCTGATGAAACAAAGATTGAACTCTTTGGCTTGAATGGCAAGGGTCATGTCTGGAGGAATCCAGGCACCACTCATCACCTGGCCAATACATCATGCTGTAGGGATGTTTTTCAGTGACAGGAACTGGCAGACTAGTCAGGATCGAGGGAAAGATGAATGCAGCAATGTACAGAGACATCCTTGAAGGAAACCTGCTCCAGATCGCTCTGGACCTCAGACTGGGGCGAAGGTTCATGTTCAAACAGGACAATGACCCTAAGCACACAGCCAAGATAACAAAAGAGTGGCTATAGGACAACTCTGTGAATGTCTTTGAGTGGCCCAGCCAGAGCCCAGATTTGAACCCGATTGAACATCTCTGGAGAGATCTAAAAAAATGGCTGTGCACTGACGCTCCCAATCAAACCAGATGGAGCTTGAGTGGTTCTGCAAAGAAGAATGGGAGAAACTGCCAAGCTTGTTGCATCATACTGAAATAGACTTGAGGCTGCAATTGGTGCCAAAGGTGCTTCAACAAAATATTGAGTAATGGCTGTGAATGTGTATGTACATTTGATTATTTTTATTTTTTTTATAAATTTGCAAAGATTTCAAACAAATCTCTTTCAAATTGTCATTATGGGGTATTGTTTGTAGAATTTTGAGGAAAATAATGAATTGAAGCCATTTTGGAATAAGGCTATAACATAACAAAATGTGGAAAAAATGAAGCACTGTGGCTACTTTCCAATCTTAAACAACACTAATCCTACTGTTCTGTACTGTTCTGCACTTTTAGCATACAGTGTATTTGTATTCAACAACACCATTTTTTTTTTTTTTTACAGTAAGCTATCTTATTCTATTACACATTGAAAACAGGGGGCATTGGAGGACACGCTGACTTGTCATCAAATATGTGATCAATGACCAAACTCAGTGTTTCTAAAATGACCAAAGGGTGACAGTGCAGAAACCTATGCAATAAATATGTTAGTCATACTACACACAAGGTCAAGGTCACGTAATGGTCAAGTTGAGGGGGGGGGTGTGGGAATTCGGTAAGGATAGTGAAAAGGGACACGCCTCTCTGTGACATCACAAGCTAGATTTGCCAATTCTCTGCGTACTGTGATTAGACTGGGAGACGCAGACCAGGCTGAAACTGGAAAGTTTTGCAACTTCTAGACTCTGAACTGGCAGTGGTAGAAACGACTTTTTATTCCATAGATCAGAAAGGAGGGAGATGGATGAATAAGCTGCTCACTCTTTACCAAAATAAGATCACTACTGGGAATATTTTTGGATACTTCATTCATATCTGAGTCTTAACACATATATTTGAAGGGTCAATCCACACCAATCTGTTATTTTAGATGGTTATGGATGCTGCAGTGTTAAACTGCCTAAAATATTTTTTTATCAGACTGGGGTTCCAAAGATATCTATTGTTGCCAAGACTTCTTCCCTGCTGCAGAAATGATATGGGTATCATCTTTTTACTTTTGAATTTATTTTGTATTTCTACGAATGTGGAGGTGTGGCTACACCTTTAGGTGGGTGGAACACCCACATCTGCAAGGTGGATGGATCCCAGAGCCTTGAACTCTATCAAGGGCGGACTCATGACTGCAGGCTCCAGGAGGTATAAGACACCCGGAGGTAGCTCAACAAAGCAAATTTCATCTTCAACTGAAGTATCACGTTTGTATAGACTAAGCCTTTAATACAGTGACGAGTACTTAATACCTTCATATATACAGGACAGCTTCAAAATCACCATGAAAGAAACTAGACCAACCCCGTGGCTGTTGTGGACTTGTCTAATCCTATTCATCTTGTTCATAAGCCAGACCATTGCAGTTCAAAAAGAAATGAAAGGTAAGGAGAAATCTTGTAATTTCTATGGTTATACTATATACCAGTAATTATCTTTTTTTTTGTTGCATTTTAGATAATAACAGCAATGTTTAATATACAATGTGATCAGGTTTCTTTATCTGTTTATGTCACTTACATTATCTGAAAGTAAATGCGGACAAATTTTAGGTTAATTGGATGTATCTGAATCTCTGAATAATAAAGTAACCCATTTTGTTGAAATTCGTTTTGTTTATTAGTTTCCAAATTTTGTGAATGATTAGAACTCAGATCGTTCAAAAAATGATCGACTGATTCGAATTCGGTGTGAAGAATAGCTAGTTGCTAAGGATCGGGCCGAGAAGATGGCCACCGCATCCTTAACCTCTTCTGGACCGTCTCACGCCAATATATGTCCTAACTTTGAAGAGTGAGATATTTTTGTTATGGCAGCAGCTAGCTGCCATTACCCTGGTATCCCCTTCTTTGACCAGTGGTCTGGTTTCTGACAATAGTGGTCTCTGTGGTGGATTTGCCGCAAGATCACTTTTATCGGCGGTGGGAGAGGGGACCCCTCCTGCTGCACTCTGGTGTCATCCGCCGCTGCCGACAGCTTTGGATCCTTGTCCTTGCTGGGTATGGAGATGAGTGAGGGGAAGATGGCCCTACCCGTCTCCATACAACTTCCGCCCATAGTTCTTAAAGGGACTTTTTTTTTTTTTACAAATGGCAATCTTTTATTTATTTTTTATTGCATTTTAGTGCAAATATGAGATCTGAAGTCTTTTTCACCCCAGATCTTATATTTAAGAGTTCCTGTCATGCTTTTTTTCTATTACAAGGGATGTTTACATTCCCTGTAACAGTAATAAAAATGACACAATTTTTTTTAAAAGGACAGTGTAAAAAAATAAATAAAAGGTAAAATAAATAAGAAAAACAAAATGTTTTTAAACGCACTCGTCCCGCTGAGCTCACGTGCAGAAACGAACACATACGTGAGTAGCGCCTGCATATGAAAACGGTGTTCAAAGCACACATGTGGGGTATCACCACGTTTGCTAGAGTGAGAGCAATAATTCTAGCTGTAGACCTCCTCTGTAACTCAAAACATGCAACCTGTAGAATTTTTTTAAACGTCACCTATGGAGATTTTTAAGGGTAAAAGTTTGTCGCCATTCCATGAGCGGGCGCAATTTTGCATGACATATTTTTAACTTGTAAACAACAAATCTCAGAAAGGGCTTCAGTCCTTAAGTGGTTAAAATTTGACAACTCATCAGCTGTTAGCGGGTTTCCCTGCAGAGAGCTGAAATGTAAACAAAAGATTGCAGACAATATAAAATTCAGAAAAAAAACTGAGTGCCCTTCCCCCTCCCCAGTCTATACCAGGCCCCTCGAGTCTGGTATGGATTTTAAGGGAAACCCCATGCCAAAATGAAAAAAAGAAAAAACGTGTGGGGTCCGCCCCAAAATCCATACCAGACCCTTATCCTAGCAGGAAACCTGGCAGGCCAGAAAAGGAAGAGGGACAAGTGAGCATACCTGGCCACATGCCCTCAACATAGGGGGGGGGGGGTGCTAAGGCAGAACCCTCCCACCTCAAATCACCCAAAGAGCCTAGTATGGATGAGGGGGAACCCCACGCTGTTTTTTTTCTGACTTTTTTATTGGCAGCATTCTTTTGTTTACATTTTAGCTCTCAGCAGGGAAGCGCACTGACAGCTGATGAGTTGCTAATCACTTCAGCCCCGGAAGAATTTACCCCCTTCCTGATCAGATCATTTTTTGCGATACGGCACTCAGTCACTTTAAAGGACTATTGTGTGGTCGTGCGACGTTGCATCCAAAATAGTTTTTTATTTTTTGCACTATAAACCAAAAAAGAGCGACAATTAAAAAAAAAGCAATATTTTTTTACTTTTTGCTATAATAAATATCCCCAAAAAAGTATATAAAAAAACAAATTTCTTTCTCAGTTTAGGCCGATATGTATTCTTCTAAATATTTTTGGTAAAAAAAAATCGCAATAAGTGTATATTGATTGGTTTGCGCAAAGATATAGAATCTTTTATTTTTTACGCTATAAACCAAAAAAGAGCGACAATTTAAAAAAAAGCAATATTTTTTTACTTTTTGCTATAATAAATATCCCCAAAAAAGTATATATAAAAAAAAAAAATTTCTTTCTCAGTTTAGACCGATATGTATTCTTCTAAATATTTTTGGTAAAAAAAAATCGCAATAAGTGTATATTGATTGGTTTGCACAAAGATATAGAATCTACAAAATAGGGGATAGATTTATGGCATTTCTGTTATTATTATTTTTTTATTAGTAATGGCGGTGATCTGCGATTTTTATCATGACTGCGACATTATGGCAGACACATTGGACACTTTTGACACTCTTTTGGGACCAATGTCATTTATACAGCAGTCAGTGCTATAAAAATGCACTGTTTGCTGTGTAAATGACACTGGCAGGGAAGGGGTTAAACACTGGGGGGGGGGGGGTGATCAAGGGGTTAAGTGTGTCAAGGGGAGTGATTCTAACTGTAGGGGGGATGGGCTCACTACAACATGACAGAAATCACTGCTCCCATTGATTTGTCATGTTACTAGGCAGAACAGCTCTGTGACACAATCGCGGGACACCTGTGGACATCGAGTCCGTGGCACCCACAGGAACGTTCACTGAGTACGCGGTGCGTGCACACCCACAATGCCGCGTCTTAAAGGGTACTACAGGTACACCCATTTGCGCAGCCGTCCCATTGTGCCGACGTACATTGTCATGTGCTGGTCGGCAAGCGGTTAAGGATGCAGAGGTCAGCTTTCTAGACCACCCCAGTTCAAAGTTGTTGTTGAGAACTGCCTCACACAGCGAAGCCGGAGCTGCAGGATCATGTGACTGGATCAGACTGGATTAAAAAAGGCAAGTATACATGTAGCATGGCACCCTAAAGGACTGCTGAGAATTACCTGCTCATCTGCACGGCCATGACCAAGTGAACCTTCCATCCCACCTGATCTGGGTTCAGACATCCTTGCAGCACTGTGTGGCAATAATCAAACAACGCAGTGTAATTAGGTTCTGGAGATATTTTATGGAACCAAAAAAAGGAAAATAAATCTGCTGCGTTTTAAGCAACAGCACCAACTCAGCAGAAGAATTCCTCCCAAAGGCACAAGACAAAGTTTAACGACAATACTATATACATATATGTACACTTCCTTTAGATATACTGTCACTCCCTAGTGGATGCTTTAGCTAACTGCTTATACTGCCACACTATGAAATGGAAATGGAAACTGGCAGGGGTCAAGTCCTGGGGAAAAAAGTGTGGGAACTCCCACCCAAGATCCACTCCCCTACCAAAAAAAAAAAAGATACGCTCATATGCATATATATATTTCACATAAAATACAGTGACTGCAAATGCGACATGCTACAAGAGATGACCAGACTGCGAATGTGACTACAGGAGATGACCAGACTGCGAATGCGACATAGTACAGGAGATGACTAGACTGCGAATGTAACTACAGGAGATGACCAGACTGCGAATGCGACTACAGGAGATGACCAGACTGCGAATGCGACTACAGGAGATGACCAGACTGCGAATGCGACTACAGGAGATGACCAGACTGCGAATGCGACATAGTACAGGAGATGACCAGACCGGGAATGAGACTACAGGAGATGACCAGACCGCGAATGCGACTACAGGAGATGACCAGACTGCGAATGCGACTACAGGAGATGATCAGACTGCGAATGCGACTACAGGAGATAACCAGAGTGCGAATGCGACTACAGGAGATGACCAGACTGCGAATGCGACATAGTACAGGAGATGACTAGACTGCGAATGTAACTACAGGAGATGACCAGACTGCGAATGCGACTACAGGAGATGACCAGACTGCGAATGCGACTACAGGAGATGACCAGACTGCGAATGCGACTACAGGAGATGACCAGACTGCGAATGCGACATAGTACAGGAGATGACCAGACCGGGAATGAGACTACAGGAGATGACCAGACCGCGAATGCGACTACAGGAGATGACCAGACTGCGAATGCGACTACAGGAGATGATCAGACTGCGAATGCGACTACAGGAGATAACCAGAGTGCGAATGCGACTACAGGAGATGACCAGACTGCGAATGCGACTACAGGAGATGATCAGACTGCGAATGCGACTACAGGAGATGATCAGACTGCGAATGCGACTACAGGAGATGACCAGACTGCGACATAGTACAGGAGATGACCAGACCGGGAATGAGACTACAGGAGATGACCAGACTGCGAATGCGACTACAGGAGATGACCAGACTGCGAATGCGACTACAGGAGATGATCAGACTGCGAATGCGACTACAGGAGATGATCAGACTGCGAATGCGACTACAGGAGATGACCAGACTGCGAATGCGACTACAGGAGATGACCAGACTGTGAATGCGACATACTACAGGAGATGACCAGACTGCGAATGCGACATACTACAGGAGATGATCAGACTGCGAATGCGACATAGTACAGAAGATGACCAAGTAGCTAGTTTTAAAATTTAAACATGTCCTCAGCCCCTTTATGGCACCTCCTTTACATTCCTGTCCTCACCCCCTTTGTAGAACCCC
The DNA here is from genome assembly GCF_037356315.1 of Lithobates pipiens. NCBI lineage: Eukaryota > Metazoa > Chordata > Amphibia > Anura > Ranidae > Lithobates > Lithobates pipiens. The sequence continues at coordinate 196,625,626 of NW_027507764.1, forward strand.
CCTTCACATTCCTGCCCTGCCTCCCTTTTATATCACCCCTCCTCATTCCTTTCTGTTTCTGATACTTTTCCCCCTCCCTCCTTCATAACAGCCCCCTCTTCCCTGTCTTACCTTACACAGGACACAGCAGATGACATCGGAAGTGCAGCAAAGGGATGGACAGAGGGCGGGACCTGCCCCAGTTAACTGATTGGTTGATAGAATGCAGAGCAGTTCTATTAACCAATCAGTTAACTGAGCCAGCCCCTGCCCTCCGTGCATCACTGTGCTGCTCTTCCGATGTCAGCTCTGTGAAGACAAAGCAGCTAGCAGACTGTGTTAGAGCCTCGGGCGGCTCTGGTCCTGCAAAGGGAACGGCGTTCCTGCTGTGAAAAAAGTGCGGGGACGCCGTTCCCACGCGTTCCCGCAGGACTCGAGCCCTGGAAACTGGCCTGCCTACATGCTATCCTAGGAAGGGAGAGCGGGTCTAGAGAAGAGTAATATAGGGGCTTTTCTATAAGTGATGGCAATAAAGTGCACATTGCAGATCTGATGTTTTTCGCTAGTCGGAGCTTGTTAACTGTAATCCGTTTGGGTGTGCTGGAAATAGTAGATTCCTTGTATAGAAGAAACTAAAGGTGTCTGAGCACAGTGTTCAAGTAATGCAGTAAAGTGTTCTTGGAGTAAACATGTCTGAGCAAAGTGCCTCAATGTAACAGTGGCAAAGAATGAATAAAGGTCCAGAAATTTGCCCTCTCACCAATGACCAGACTGTCCTGATGTCTTCCAGACAGGAACTCGTGTAGCGACACTCGTGCTGCGAACCCGCTGTCTCGATCTCCCGACGTGAAGCTTCCACATACACAGACAGGCAGGTGACCAGAGTGGTGCTGGAAAGGATGTCCCACAGCAAACAACAGAGCTAGGGCCCTTAGGCCACGGGTTGGAAGTATGACTCCGCGTTGGCCACAACCTCTCTCTCCCTGTTGCAGAGAGGTCCATCTTGCCTCAGGCCCCACTGGAAGAGAGAGTCCACTCTCTTCCAGTGGCTATTGTTGCCTTTATAGCTACTCCCAGCAATCTTAGGTGGCAGCAAGGAACTCTGGAATATGTAGTGCTGGCACACAATCATGCAAAGCAATTATCTGATGGGAGAACTATTCATCCCACAATCCTATTATTTGGCAGACAAATATGATGTCACTGGATACATTGATCACTAGAGGGACAGGCGACACCCAGAAATGCTAGAAGGTACGTTGCTTTATGTTTGTAGTCCATATTGCTACATTCTCCCCCCACTTGAAAGTCTTTGGTCCCTAAAGACAGAGCACAACCTCGAATCACTTTACTGCATTGTGAAAGCTAAACAATTAACTATCTAATAGACTAGAAGTTGCAACAGCTAATAACTGACTTAGTGAAGGGTCCTCTGATAACAGATTATATACATCAACTAGAGAAGAAGTCATATTATGTTTTTTGACAGGCTAATAATAAATTTGTGACCTACTCAGTAGTGTCAGGGGGTGGATCAAGGTCATCCTTTACTAAAGACTCGAGAAAGGAGGCAAGTGATTGTACTGGGATGTTGAGTAGTAGATATAAGTTCATCTGGATTTTCTCCAAGAGTTTCATAAGTCAATTTCTTTGGGGGACATATTTTTTTTCTCAACCGAGAATGTATGTCTTCCAGTGACTCGGGACCCTGTTCTGCTTCCAAAAAACTGCATCTAGCTTCCAGTTCAGGTTTTATTTCTGTCTCCGGCTCCACTTCAGGCTCTGGTTCTGCTTCAGGCTCTAATCCCGGCTCAGGGACTGTCTCTCTCTCTGTTTTATTAATATTGGGGACTGATATATCTCTGGGCAAGGGGATGAGGGTACTCGAACAGCCTCTGAAATGAGCAGCAAATGGTGTCGATGCCAAGTCTTGAGGGGGCCAGTCTTCCCTTCCGGCCGAATCTGATTCACAGGGAGTTCAGCCAGTTGTTTGCAAACAATGTAGGGTTGGGAGTGCCACCTGTTTCCATCCTAAAGACAGCCATACCAAGCCTAAACTGACCCACCAGACTGAAAAGCTGGGGGTCATTTGGCGCGGCTAACTTAGCTAGGAAGTAATGTTTTACAATGCGATATGCATTGCAAAACATTCAGTGCAGTCCAAAGGAGACATTGGGGGTCTTTTAAACCCTGCATGTCTCATTAAAGAGAACCTGTCACCTCCCACATACGCACGTACAAATGTAAATGCATGCGTTGGGGGTTTCTACGTGTGAAAACCTTGATTGCGATACACATTTTACATATCGCCATGCAGTTTGTGGGTAACAGTGGAACTTGCTTAAAAGAGAAGTGTTTTTTATTTTTTTTCAAACTCATGCTTACCTAGGTGTTCCCTGCTGATTCTAAAGCCTCGTACACACCGTATGATTGTTGGCCAACTGAGCGTCTGATTTTTGTCTTAGCCCCTGTACACATGGTCGGAAATTCCGAAGGAAAAGGTCTGATCGGACCATGTTGTTGGATAATCCGACCGTGTGTGGGCTACATCGGACTTTTTCCGTCGGAATGTCCGACCAACAAAGTTTGAGAGCTGGATATAAAATTTCCCGACAACATGTTTGTAGAGAATTCCGATCGGACAAAGTGACACGCATGTTCAAATCAAATTACGAGACCAAAGCTATTGGCTACTAGCCTGAATGTAGTCCCATCGTAACGAACGAACGTCATCACGTTCCGAACAATCGTATTTTCCTTCAACTTTGTCTGACCGTGTGTATGCAATACCAGTTTCGGGCAAAATTGGTCAGAAAAAATCAGACGGATTTTGTTGTCGGAATGTCCGACCGTGTGTACAAGGGCTTAAGGGCATGTGCCATGATCTTTTCTTGCATTTCTTGCATACTAATGCCATGTACACACGATCAGACTATCCAGCGGACTTGGTCTGGTGCACAATCCGCCCGTGTGTGGGCTCCGTCTGACTTTTTCTCTCTAAAACTCCGGTGGACTTAGAAAGAAGTTTTGACTCAAAATTGTCCGCCGGACTCGACAGTCCGGCTGACAATCCGGCCGTCTGTGCACTAGTCCGTCGGACTTTTGAAATGAACAGCCCCCCACCCCAAAGCACCTTGTCCCTATGTTGTTGAGGACAAGGGCCTCTTCCCGACAACCCTGGCCATTGGTTGTCGGGGTCTGCGGGCGGGGGGGGGCTTATCGGAATCTTGCTTGAGATGTTGACTCAACTCTCTCTCTGGCCGCAATGACAGGGACGTGTTGTGCCGCGACTTATATAGGGACAAGAGGCGGGGTCACCGGGTGATGTCACATTGTGACCCCGCACCTTTATGATGTCACAGCCCCAGCATCCTCCGGGACCCCCGGACGGCAGTGGTGGTTACGAGGTAGAAGAAAGCCGGGCTCCTCCGCTAGTAAAAGAGCTAGCAGAAGATAGCTAAGGAGTCCAGCGAGAAGACCCCCCAAGACAGAAGACCAATAAATTATTTTAAAAACATGTGTTGTGTTTTTCTCTTTACACTTTTTTCACCAGGTGAATGGGTAGGGGTACATGGTACCCCAATACTCATTCACATAGGGTAGGGGGCTGGTATCTGGGGGCCCCTTATTAAAGGGGGCTCCCGGATTCCGATAAGCCCCGCCCGCAGACCCCGACAACCAACGGCCAGGGTTGTCGGGAAGAGGCCCTTGTCCTCATCAACATAGGGACAAGTGCTTTGGGGTGGGGGGACCGTTTTTTCGGCATAGGGCTTCCCCTTTAAGTCCATAGCAGGTGATGGGGCCAGCGAGGTGTCAATCTCGCCGACGGAGGCGGCGACATTGACCTCCTTTGCTAGTTTGGTCTACCTGCAGCCGCGTTCAAAATGAACTGACTTTTCTCCGTGTGTGGGCAAGTCCATTCGTTTCAGAAGTCCGGCAGACTCCCACTGTAGTCCGGCGGTTTGTCCACCAGAAAACTCCGATCGTGGGTGGGCAGGTCCGCTCGTTCGGTAAAGCCGACGGACATCCGCTGCAAAGTCCAGTGCAACAAACACAAACGTAGTGACGTACTACGAGGATTTTCAGCTCTTGAGCACCACCCTTTGGGCCCCTTCTGCTAATTTTGTTTGGTGAGCATTGATTCTGAGCATGCGTGTTTCTAGTTTCGACTTTTGTGTGATGGATTTGTGTACTGACCTTCCAAAAATTTGACAACAGACCGTTGTCCGCCGAAAATTTACTAGCCTGTCATCCAACATTTGTTGGTTGAAAGTTGGATGACAATTGTCAAATGGAGCGTACCAACGTTCAGATTTAAGAACAACAGTCTGTCAACAGACAATCCCCTGCCAACAATCACATTGTGTGTATGAGGCTTTAAGCTGTGAAATGAGCAATCAAACACTGCTGATTGCTCAGTTCTCCCTGCCACCCTGAGCAGAGAGCTGTGACCGTCAGTAAATGGCTCTGTGCTCTGCCCCTCCCCCGCTCATGGGAGCACTGGGCTGTGGAGTGGGTGGGAACAGCTGGCCAGGTGCTGGTCCAGGCTTCTGGGGGATCCGAACTTTAAAGTTGGGATCTTTCCCGAGCCTGGACTGGCTCTGTGATATCAGCCTACAGTAGGCTATAGCCTGCTGTCGGGTGAAAACAGGACACTAATCACAGGAATTAACTGCACTCCTGTGATCCACAGGAGAAGTACTGTACAGCCAAACAAGCTTCCCCCATACTTCTCCTATAAGGCTGGGTTCACATCGCAGCATGGTGCATCTCACAGCAGTCCGGTGTTTCTCCATTCACCATTTCAGGTCCAATTTCAGCCTGAATTTTTGGCTGAATTCAGACCTGAAACAGATCAGAAGATGCACAGGACCCCTGTGCAATTCGCACTGGAGCTGCTCTGGAGATGTGTGAGCTGGCTCCATAGAGAGCCGGTCACACTCTGACATGCAAATTGGATGCAGGGAAACCTACATCCAATTTACACTAGTGGGAACCCAGCCTTAAGGTCCTATGTTAGCTTTTCTCAACCTTTTTACCCCGGGGAACCCTTAAAATAATTTTCAGGTCTCGGGGAACCCCTGATAAAACCCATTCATTGGGGGTCAGTGGGAAAAATGCCCCTTACTTTGGTGGTCAGTGAAAAGAATGCCTTTTTTTACAGTGGTGGTAAGAATTGCCCTCTTACAGAGAGTTATAAAGATCATTGGTGTTATACAACTGGCTCCTCGCATTGGCTCAAAAGTATGTAGGCATCATCAAACAGGAGTTAAATCAGCCACAGCTCAAAAAAACCCTAGCCATCTCTGGAGGAACCCTGGGGTTCAACGAAACCCTGGTTGAGAATGGCTGTCCTATGTAATAAGGTGGAGTTCAAAGTGAACTATACAATTAACTGCAGGAATTAGCATTTAGGAGGTTAAAACAGGCAGTGAGGATAAGCATTCACCTCCTCGCTGCCTATCAAATGCCTCTAAAAAGTGACCTGAGCATAGATCACTTTTCAGTGGAGTGGCAGTGCCTCCTGCAAGTGTGAAGAAGCCTTTGGGTTCACGTTGTTGTTCTGGAGTTTGTCACAGTGCTGGCATATACACAGTTTTCTTGCATTTTATCCCCATTCTCGACTTCTATTTGGTTGTGTAATTTTACTGTGTTTTCTGAAAGCGCACCAAAGATGCAGCATACAGGACATTTGTGTGTGTGCTTTCAGGAAAACATGACAAAAATGTGCAAACAGAAGTCTATGGGACTGCGGCTAAAAATGGGGGTAAATGCAGGAAAACTGCATATATGCCAGCGCTGCGACTGAACCTCAGCGCATCAGTATGAACCCACTTAGGAACATCTGCTGCTGGAGGACAACAAAGGAAAGAGGGGGAGTGATAGAGATTTAGGAGAGAGAGGGCAGGGAGGGAGAGAGAGGGGCAGGGAGGGAGAGAGGGGCAGAGTCCGTCACAATGACAGTACTAACTTACTCGGTTGGTCCCAGGAGGCTCACTGGCTCAGTCAGCGGCTTCTGTGGCTGATGGATGCTTGTTTAAATTTCCCACCCCCACGTCCCTTCAGATGCAGAACATGGGCTGCACAGAGTGTGGGTAGGGGCAGGGGGAAGGAAGGAGTAGGTAGAGATGATCAGATCCAGCAGCCTTTACCATTTGTATGGAGGTGGGAGCTGTGCTTGCTGAGCTCTGTTAGAATGCAACAGAGACACACAGCTTTGTTACAAGTACAGCTGACATCCCTATATTTATGGACAGCTGGCAACACGGATGGGGCCACCTACTGGTCCCAGGCCCTAGGGCAGTGCCTGAGTGCCCGATGGATCAGCCTGTCCCTGCCATTATCCCAAGAAGAAAAAAATAACAGATTGCTGCAACTACTTATAAAGTTTTAGCTGGAGTTTGGCTTCTATGTATCTAAATGTGTTAGTCCATCTAACACTCCTCTACCCCAGACTGACTATGCCACTGTCCAAAGTACCCCCTGTTTTCCCTTTATCCAGAGTGGGGCACTCTAATACAATAGATGAGTTACTGGGCAAATCACCGGGGAAAACAGAAGGAAAAAAGCCTTAAAAAAAGAAAAGGAATGCAGCCACCACATCGGATGAATCGAAATCCACAATGTATATTACAGTGTCTTGAAAAAGTATTCATACCCCGTGAACTTTTCCAAATTTTGTCATGTTACAACCAAAAACAGAAATATATTTTATTGTGATTTTATGTGATAAACCAACACAAAGTGGCACATAATTGTGAAGTGGAAAGAAAATGATAAATGGTTTTACATTTTTTTTTTTACAAATAAATATCCGAGTGTTTGCTGCATTTATATTCAGCCCCCCTGAGTCAATACTTTGTAGAACCACTTTTCGCTGCAAGTCTTTTTTAGCATGTCTCTACCAGCTTTTCACATCTGGAGAGCAAACTTTTTGCCCATACGTCTTTGCAAAATAGCTAAAACTGTCAGATTGGATGGAGAGTGTTTGCGAACAGCAATTTTCAAGACTTGTCACAGATTCTCAATTGGATTTACGTCTGGCCTTTGACTGGAACATTCTAAGCCCTTGTACACACGGTCAGACATTCCGACAACAAAATCCGTCGGATTTTGTCTGACGGATTTTGTCCGAAACTGGTGTTGCATACACATGGTCGGACAAAGTTGTCGGAAAATCCGATCGTTCGTAATGTGATGATGTTATTTAGTTACGACGGGACTACATTCAGGCTAGTAGCCAATAGCTTTGGTCTAGGAATTTGATCTGAGCATGCGTGGGAAATTTGTCCGATCGGAATTCTTTACAAACGATCGGATCATGTTGTCGGAAAACTTTTATATCCAGCTCTCAAACTTTGTTGGTCGGACATTCTGACGGAAAAAGTCAGATGAAGCCCACACACGGTCGGATTATCCGACAACACGGTCTGATCGGACATTTTCTGTCGGAATGTCCGACCTAGGGATGAGCCGAACACCCCCCAGTTCGGTTCGCACCAGAACTTTCGAACGGACCCCAAATTCGAACGAACTTTAGAACCCCATTGAAGTCTATAGGACTCGAACGTTCGAAATTAAAAGTGCTAATTTTAACAGCTAATATGCAAGATACTGTCCTAAAAAGGGTTTGGGGACCTGGGTCAATGCATAAAATGTTTTTAAAAATGGCCGTTTTGGTGGGAGCACTGATTTTAATGACGATTAAAGTGAAAAAAAAGTGAAATATTCCTTTAAATATGGTGCCTGGGGGTTTCTGTAGTATGCCTGTGAAGTGCCACGTGTTTCCCGTGTTTAGAACAGTCCCTGCACAAAATGACATTAAACGGAAATAACACCATTTAAAACTGCTTGCGGTTTTAATGTTATATCTGGTTCCTGCAATATGGTTGAAAATCATTGAGAAAAATGGCATGGGTAGCCCTCCCTGCCCATTACCAGCCTATTTGGGTCTTGTACACATATTAAGGGGAACCCTGGACCCATATTAAAAAAAGGAAATGCGTGTGGCCCCCAGGCCCTATATACTCAGAACAGCAGTATACAGGCGGTGCAAACAAGACAGGGACTGTGTAGGTTTGTTGTGTTAAGTTGAATCTGTTTGTAATTTTCAACTGGTACATTTTTAAAGTGTAGCTCCAGTCAAAAAAACAATTTTTAAGCTTTTTGGAAAACATAGGGAAGGGTTATCACCCCTGTATAATTTGTTTTGTCGTCCATCTTTTTTCATCTCACTTGCTGTTGTCTCCTTCCGTTTGCAAGTAGGAGATGTTTGTAAATTGGATGTTTGAAAGTAGGGGCCTGCCCTATATGCTCTGCAGAAATGGCGGAACAAGGTGTTGGTTTTGCCACAACATTGTAAGCCCTCAAAGTGACTCTTGGTGGGCGCTGGAGCGCCCTGCTGTGAACGATCATATCAAGAATTGTAATTACATGCCATTGTTGAACAGTGGTAGAAAAATTGACCTTTGGTGGTTGTGGTGCTGGTGCCACAACACTATAACTCCTCACCTTTACTCTGGGTGGGCACAGGAAGGGGCCCTCCTGTGAAATATTATATCAAGAATTGTAATTACATGTCCCTGTTAAACAGGGGCAGAAAAATTTGGCCTTAGGCACTGCTGCTGGTGCCACCACACTGCAACCTCTCCCATATACTCTAGTTTTATTGCAGGAATTAGCCCTGCTGCAAAGCATTGCATCAAAAATTGTACTTAAACGCTCCTGTTAAACAGGGGCAGAAAAATTGGGCCTTAGGCACTGGTGCCACCACACTGCAACCTCTGCCATATACTCTAGTTTTATTGCAGGAATTAGCCCTGCTGCAAAGCATTGCATTAAAAATTGTAATTAAACGCCCTGTTAAACAGGGGCAGAAAAATTGGGCCTTAGGCACTGGTGCTGGTGCCACCACACTGCAACCTCTGCCATATACTCTAGTTTTATTGCAGGAATTAGCCCTGCTGCAAAGCATTGCATCAAAAATTGTAATTAAACGCCCCTGTTAAACAGGGGCAGAAAAATTGGGCCTTAGGCACTGGTGCTGGTGCCACCACACTGCAACCTCTCCCATATACTCTTGTTTGATTGCAGGAATTAGCCCTGCTGCAAACATTGCATCAAAAATTGTACTTAAACGCCCCTGTTAAACCGGGGCAGAAAAATTGGGCTGATGGCATCACCCAGAACCAGAAATGTTCTTCCAACATATCAGCGGAGGAGGAAGAGGATAGACAATCAACATAACAGGACAGTCACTCAGCATCAGCATAGGCAGTCTTGAAGGGATGTGATATTTCAAAAAAAATTATTCTGTTACATCAGCTTCAGGTGCTTGGTAGCTGTGGGTGATCCAAGACTGATTCATCTTGATGAAGGTCAGTCAATCAACTGATTCGGTGGACAGGTGCACCCTGTGATCGGTAACAAAGCCACCAGCAGCACTGAAGGTGCGTTTCGAAAGAACGCTGGATGCAGGACAGGCCAGTAGCTCAATTGCATACTGTGCAAGCTCTGGCCAGTGATCCATCCTCAAGACCCAGTAAGCCAGAGGATTTTCGGTGGGAAAGGTGTCCAAGTCTGACCTTGCCCCTAGGTATTCCTGCACCATGTAAATCAGACGCTGGCGATGGGTGCTGGAACCGATCATACCTTGGGGCTGCGGACTAAAAAATTGTCTGAAAGCATCAGTCAGACGGCCACCTTCTCCACCGCTCCTTCTGACCGATGCCTCAGCAACACGTTGTCCAGGACCAGGAGTTTGTAACCTCCCAGTCTCTGGGAACGCGTTGCACAGACCTTTCTGCAAGGCCTCCCGGAGATGTCTCATCCTCTGCTCCCTCTGCGATGGCAAGATAAGGTTGGCAACCTTACCCTTGTACCGTGGATCAAGGAGAGTGGCCAGCCAGTAATGGTCCCTCTCCTTGATCCGAAGAATACGAGGATCCTTCCGCAGGCTTTGCAGGATCAGGGAGGCCATGCAGCGTAGGTTAGCTGAGGCATTCGGTCCGGAGTCCTCTGGGTCACTAAGGACAACATGATCCGCAGCTACCTCCTCCCAGCCACGTACAAGTCCACGTGTTTCTTGGGACTGTAAATCATCCCTACAAGACTGCTGCTGCTGCTGCTGCTGATGCTGAGTGCCAGCCTCCACCTCCATGCTGACATAATCATCCTCCTCCTCCTCTTCCTCCTCCTCATCCTTTTCCTGTGTGATGGGTGGCACAGCAGGAACACTGTCTGGATAAAGGGGGGCCTTGAGAGGCAAGGAAGTCCTCCTCTTCCTGCCTCTGTTCTGCCTTAAGTGCCCTGTCCATTATTCCACGCAGCGTATGCTCCAAGAGATGGACAAGAGGTACAGTGTCACTGATGCATGCACTGTCACTGCTCACCATCCTTGTGGCCTCCTCAAACGGTGACAGGACAGTGCATGCATCCCTGATCATGCCCCACTGGCGTGGTGAGAAGAAACCGAGCTCCCCTGACCCTGTCCTGGTGCCGTAGTCGCACAGGTACTCATTGATGGCCCTCTGCTGCGTGTGCAGCCGCTGCAGCATGGCCAACGTTGAGTTCCACCTGGTGGGCAGGTCACATATAAGGCGGTTCTTGCGGCAGGTTCTACTCCTTTTTGGAGCTCAGCCAGCCGAGCACAGGCATTAAATGATCGGCGGAAATGCACACAGACTTTCCTGGCCTGCTTCAGGACATCCTGTAAGCCGAGATACCTGCCCAAGAACCGCTGCACCACCAGGTTAAGGACGTGAGCTACACAGGGCACATGGGTCAGTTGTCCCTGTCGGAGGGCGGAGAGGAGGTTGGTGCCATTGCCACAAACCACCATTCCTGGCTTAAGCTGGCATGGCGTCAACCACCTCTCGGCCTGCCCCTGCAGAGCTGACAAAACATCCGCCCCAGTGTGGCTCCTGTCCCCCAAACAAACCAGTGCAAGCACGGCATGGCATTGTTTTGCCTGCGTACTTGCATAGCCCCTGGAACGCCTACGAAGCACCGCTGGTTCTGAGGACAGAGCACTGGAAGAGGCCATGGAGGAAGAAGAAGAGGAGGGGGTGGAGGAGAGAGGTGTGTCACAACCAATAGTAGCATTTTGGAGGCGTGGTGGCGGAACAACCTCCAACACTACTGCACCTTGTCCTGCATCCTTCCCAGCTGCCAGAAGAGTGACCCAATGGGCCGTGAAAGACAGGTAACATCCCTGTCCATGCCTGCTGGACCATGAGTCAGCGGTAATATGCACCTTACCGCTGACCGCCCTGTCCAGCGAGGCAAGGACATTGCCTTCCACATGCCGGTAGAGAGCCGGAATCGCCTTCCGTGAGAAAAAGTGGCGTTTGGGGACCTGCCACTGAGGAACCGCACATTGTACAAACTCACGGAAGGGGGCCGAGTCTACCAACTGAAAAGGCAGCAGTTGAAGTGCTAGCAATTTAGCCAAGCTAGCATTCAACCACTGGGCATGTGGATGGCTGGGAGTGAACTTCTTTCGCCGGTCCAGCAGCTGGGGCAGGGACATTTGCCTGCTATAATCGGACGTGGGTGTACCGCTAGCAGAGTTCCTGGAAGCACTTGGCTGTGACACACCTAATTCTACACCTTCATTCCTCTCAGAGCAGGTTTCAGAGAGGACTGAAGGTCTAGTGGGGTTGGAGATGCCAGCTGATGAGGAGCAAGGAGAGGTCCGCTTTGTTCTTTGGTGTGGGTCTTTGAGGTACGCTTGCCAATGAGCTGCATGGCAGGTCAACATATGTCTGGTCAAGCATGTGGTGCCCAAGCGGCTGATGTTTTGGCCACGCGAGATACGCTTGAGACATATGTTGCAAATAGCAGCGGTGCGATCTGATGCACTCGTCTCAAAAAAGGCCCACACCAAAGAACTTTTAGAATAACGTGCAGAGGCAGCGCCCTGCACAGGCGGAGCTCTGCGGTGTGATTCAGTCGGTGTGCTGCCCCTAAGCTGGCCCCCGGAGGGCATCCTACCTCATTGGACATGTGCCTCCTCCTCCTCCTCTCTCCTTCCAGGCACCCACGTGGAGTCAGTGCCCTCATCATCCCCTCCCTCTTCATCGCTGTAGCAAACCTGGCAGTATGCTGCAGCTTGTGGAACATGACTGCCAGATTGCTGTCCTTCTTGAGCATCCCCTCTCTCTGCGCTCACGCTACTGCCTTCCTCTAGCTGAGTGTCATCATCAGAGCCCACAAAACACTGGGCATCCTCCTGGAGCATGTACCCAACACTGTGCTCAAAGAGTTCAGGAGACTTCTCAGGAGGACGTGGTGGGTCTAGGGAAGGAGTCACTGATGATGACATTGAGAGGAGGGAAGACGATGCGTTGGCAGCTGCTTTGCTAGTACCCTGAGACTGGGTGAGAGAGGATGAGGAGGATGAAGAGGGCTTGGTCATCCACTCTACCAAGTCATTGGCATGTTGCGGTTCAACATGTCCAGCTGCCGAAAAGAAGGACAAGCGTGTCCCATGGCCACGTGCTGATGACAATGCACCGCGTCCACGACCAGCACTGTTGTCTCTAGACACAGAGCCTGCTTGCCCTCTTTTATCGGCTTGCGCCTTTCTGCCTCTCCTTGCTGGCCTTCCAGACATGGTAATGGCCTGAAGGGAGTTGGGTAAAACAGCAGTGTAATGGAGTCACACAACACCCACTAAGCCCTGCAGATGGCTCTATTAGAGAACAGCAATAAACGGTCGATACAGGTGTATATTGTGCTGGAGTCACACAACACCCACTAACTCCTGCAGATGCCTTTATTATAGAACACCAGAGATAAAGGGGTATACTGTAATTGAGTCACACAACACCCACTAAGCTCTGCAGATGGCTCTATTAGAGAACAGCAATAAAGGGTAGATACAGGTGTATATTGTGCTGGAGGCACAAAAAACCCACTAACTCCTGCAGATGCCTTTTTTATAGAACACCAGAGATAAAGGGGTATATACAGATGTATACTGTGCTGTGCTGGAGGCACACACAACTTCCAATAACTCCTGCAGATGGCAAGTGGGCTCAAATAGAGAAGAGCTATGTTGGTGGATATAGCGGTGTGTACTGGGTACAGAGCACGCAGACAGCACGCACAAGCTCCTAACACTACTGACTGCAAGCTCTATTATAAAAGATAGATCACTAGCTATATAGGTGAGGTGAATATAGCGGTGTATACTGCGGTCAGGGCACACAGACAACAACCACTACACAACAGCAAGATCGAAAATCGGCCGAAAACGATCGGTGTGTACTGTGTTGAAGGTACACAGAACACCCATTAACTGCTTCAGACGCCAACACACTACACTAGGCCGCCGCGCTGGCGGCCTTATATAGTGTGGGGCGTGTACTACACAGCCTGAGCTATGATTGGCCACAGGCATCCTGCCTGTGGCCAATCATGGCTCTCCTCGCTGCTGGCGCTGTGATTGGCCAAGCATGCGGGGTCACAGTGCATGCTTGGCCAATCATGAGCCAGCAATGCACTGCGATGACGCAGTGCATTGTGGGCCGTGAGCGCCACACGAATTTGGCGCGAACGGCCCATAACGTTCGGAATTCGCCGAACGGGCGAACAGCCGATGTTCGAGTCGAACGTATGTTCAACTCGAACACGAAGCTCATCCCTAGTCCGACCGTGTGTACAAGGGCTAACACATGCATTTGGTTTCATTGCAACCATTCCATTGTAGCCCTGGCTGTATGTTTAAGGTCCTGCTAGAAGGTGAACCTCCATCCCCAGTCTCAAGTCTTTTGCAGACTCTAATGCCGCGTACACACGATTAGAAATGCCACCAGCAAAAGACCGATGGGAGCTTTTGGTTGGAAAATGCGACCGTGTGTATGCTCCATTGGACTTTTGCTGACAAAAGATTGAGAGCAGGTTCTCTATTTTTCAGTCAGAAAAAGTTCCTATCCAAAAATGCGTTAGTCTGTATGAAATTCGGACATGCAAAAAACCACGCATGCTCAGATTCAAGTACAAGAAAGAAGCGCTCGGTCTGGTAAAACTACCGTTCGTAATGGAGATAGCATACTCATCACTCTGAAATTTTTTTAATCGTTTTTTCTTTATAATGCTAGACGAATGAAGTTGTTTTGCTGCTCATATTCACACAGCATTCTCACAAACGTAATTCTTTATTATTTCTCGTGATCTCCTGAATAATCTTTTTTGTTTTTAAACCCAGATCTCCATAACAATGTTTAGAATTTAAAAAAAAATCAATAACTCCTTTTTTTTGGATTATTTTTAAATTATTTTCTAGTGATCTAGTGATCGATTTTTTTGTGTGTGTTAAGTTTACACAACATTATTATCTTGTATTTTTTAACCTCAAGGAGGTTGGTTGGTGTCCCTTGTTAATTTGACCTTGTAATTTTGAAATGTACCTTCCTACTCACAAAGAAAAACACATAGGTAAGTATTTTCATATAAAAAAAATCTCCATTTATTCTGGCTCATAACAAAATAAATAGGAAGACAACGCTGGAGAAACTGCTGGAATTTGTGAAGCCTTTGTACCCCAGGGTAGACATCAACTATTTGTAAAGAAAAATTGGTAGCTTGAGAAGTCCGTATAATAGGGAGCACAATCTGGTCCAGGACTCCCAGAGATCAGGAACAGCAGTAGTTGACATATATGTCCCCAGTAGGGATGAGCCGAACACCCCCGTTCGGTTTGCATTCAGAACATGCGAACAGGCGACGACTGTTAAAGTCTATGGGACACGAACATGAAAAATCAAAAGTGCTAATTTTAAAGGCTTATATGCAAGTTATTGTGATAAAAAGTGTTTGGGGACCTAGGTCCTGCCCCAGGGGACATGTATCAATGCAAAAAAAAAAAGTTTTAAAAACGGCCATTTTTTCAGGAATAGTGATTTTATGCTTATAATGCTTTTTTATATTATAATTATTTTTATAATGCTTAAAGTGAAACAATAAAAGTATAATATTCCTTTAAGTTTCGTACCTGGGGGTGTCTATAGCACGCCTGTAAAGGGCGCATGTTTCAGACCCTTCAGGTCTGGTATGGATTTTAAGGGGAACCCGATGCCAAAATTTAAGAAAAAATGGCGTGGTCCCCCCAAAAATCCATACCAGACCCTTATCCCAGCACGCAACCTGGCAGGCCGCAGAAAAAGAAGGGGGAACGAAAGAGCGCTCCCCTCTCCTGAACCGTACCAGGCCACATGCCCTCAACATTGAGAGGGTGCTTTGGGGTAGCCCAAAAGTGTTATCAGAGGGGGGGCGGGGTCACCGTTTAAGTAAACGGGTGATCTCTCCCCCCTCTGACATCATGGGGAAAGCCATAGGGAAGTCCCCAATGCATCAGTGACCCCGCCCTCAATTATATAAGTAGTGTCGGAAGAACCGAAGCGTCACATGGCGGAAGATTCCCACTGGGGTGGATCGTGCAAAGGACGGACAGGAGAATACGCTGGAGGAAGATGCTGGACGAGAAGAGCGGAGGAAGAAGAAGATGGAGAAGAAGAAGATGGAGAAGAAGAGGATGGAGAAGAAGATGATGGAGGAAGAAGAACACTGAAGGAAGACCAGAAGAAAGAAGATGGAAGATGAAGCAGGGAAAGAACAAGGAATTAATAAAGGACTTGTCAAAAACCGTCTCTTGTCTTTTTTAACCTTTTTGACACTTTTTGGTGAAATGGTAGGGGTACATTTGTACCCCATTACCAATTCACACAGGGGGGGCAGGATCTGGGGATGCCCTTGTTAAAGGGGGCTTCCAGATTCTGATAAGTCCCCGACCCGCAGACCCCCACAACCACCGGGCAAGGGTTGTTGGGATGAGGCCCTTCTCCCCATCAACATGAGGACAAGGTGCTTTAGGGGGGGGGGGCACTACCCCAAAGTATTCCTTTAAATTGACTCTTCACACCTTTAGACATGATCTTGGCCTTTCTCACATTTGGATTTAGGTACGGTCCATACTTCCCATCATAGTCGGCATTCCTCAAGATGTCCACCATCTCTACAAAGGACATATTTGAGGCCTTATATCTTCTTCTCTGGGATCATGACATTTCTGGCTCCGGGCTTTCCTCCTCGTGTGGTGGTGGGACCATGTGAACATGTGAATGTGGTGGTGGGACCATGTGGACATGTTTCCTATCGATTTCCCCTCCACAGTTGGGAAAGTCCCACCGCTGGACAAACTGGAAGGCCACAGTCTGCCATTCCTGTGGCGATGAAGGAAACTGTACAGTCAAAACATTAAACAAAAATAGTACTTTTGCACATAACATTGCAAACAGATTAGACACAAACATTTTTGGCCAACATCAGTATACCATTTATTTTAAGGAGTATTTAAAGACAAAAATATAATGTCCACTTATCAGATTCCTCACCCCCTCTGATGGCCCATTGTAAACATTTTAGGGGGGATGTTCTAAATGAGTTTGGGAGCCAAAAAAGAGCCTTTGGCACTCTGCATGAATTTAAGTATAACACTAACAATTGTACACATTTTAGGGGGTGTTTTGGGTAAAGCACTCAATAGAGCTGACAAAATACATTGCTAAGTGCCTAGGTTATAGGTGTGTATGGGCCCAGGATAGCATGCTGGGGAGGTTAGTGAAGGCAAATATACATGTAGGCCAAAAAAGGAGCATTAAAAGATTACAGCATGCATGAGGACAAAGGGGGCATTCATAGCATATTACAATCATGGTAATTAGGGAATTGAATAATGGGTGAACAGGTCTCTGGAATAATGATCCCCAGAACCTGGGGGGAGATGCCTGTCGAGAACATGAGGTCCTGCAGACTTCACCCCATCGCCAAGTACCGCAACATGTCGACTAGCCTCTGCCCCGGAGTGATGGCTTGCCGCATGCAGGTGTCCTGCTTCGTAATATAAGGGGACAGCAAAGCCAACAGACGGTGAAAAATGGGGTCCGTCATCTGGAGATAATTTCTGAAATCATCAGGATTATTCTCCTGGATCTCACGCAGCAAAGGCATATGAGAGAATTGGTCACGCTGGAGTAACCAATTCTTGGTCCATGAACTCCTCCCTACCCTGTTCATGGACTGGGCTTGGGTCAAGCAAGAACCCCAGCATCAAGCCCCTGCACAGCACGAACTCTACAACAAGAATGTACCGGCAACATGGCTTCAAAATGGTTGACTGGTCAGAACGAACTAACAGAACGCACTGAAGAACAGCAAGGCCTGTGAAGAGCAACAAGCAACGAGCGGACAAGAACGCACTGAAAAACAGATACAAACTGACTACACGCACTGAAAAATAGATACAAATCCACAAGCACAAACTGAACAGCAGTAAAACGATCTAAAAAGCCTGAAAAACATGAATTGTCTCTCACCAAACTTCTACTAACATGAGATAAACACGAGATTAGCAGAAGGAGCCCAAAGGGTGGCGCAGAGGCTATTGAACTTCCTTATTATAGTACCGTTGTACATCACCGCGCTCTTCATGGTCGCAATTTGGTGTGACTGTGTGTATGCAAGACAAGCTTGAGCGGAATCCCGTTGGAAAAACCATCATAGCTTTTTCCGACCAAAATTCCAATCGTGTGTATGTGGAATAACAGGTTTTCTTCTAAGATTGCCCTGTATTTGGCTCCATTTATCTTCCCATCAACTCTGACCAGCCTCCCTATCCCTGCTGAAAAAAGCATCCCCACAACATGATGCTGCCACCACTATGTTTTACGTGTATGGTGTATTGAAGGTGATGTGCAGTGTTAGTTTTACACCACACAAAAAGTTTAATTTTAGTCTCATCTGACCAGAGCACCTTCTTCCACATGTTTGCTCTGTGCCCCACATGTCTTCTCGCAAACTTTAAACTGGACTTCTTATGACTTTCTTTCAACAATAGCTTTCTTGCCACTCTTCCATAAAGGCCAGATTTGTAGAGTGCATGACTAATAGTTGTCCTGTGGACAGATTCTTCCACCTGAGCTGTGGATTTCTGCAGCTCCTCCAGAGTTACCATGGACCTCTTGGCTGCTTCTCTGATTGATGCTCTCCTTGCCTGGCATATCAGTTTAGGTGGACAACCATGTCTTGGTAGGTCTTCAGTTGTGCCATACTCCTTCCATTTTCAGATGATGGATTGAACAGTGCTCCGTGAGATGTTCAAAGCTTGGGATATTTTTTTTTAACCTAACCCTGCTTTTAACTTCTCCACAACTTTATCCCTGTCCTGTCTGGTTTATTCCTTGGCCTTCATGATGCTGTTTGTTCACTAATGTTCTCCAACAAGCCTCTGAGGGCTTCACAGTACAGCTGTATTTACACTGAGATTAAATTACGCACAGGTGGATTCTATTTACCAATTATGTGACTTCTGACGCCAATTGGTTCCACTAGAATAAAGTTAGGGGTATCACAGTAAAGGGGGCTGAATACAAATGCATGCCACACTTTTCAGATATTTATTTGTAAACAATTTTGAAAACCATTTATCATTTTCTTTCCACTTCACAATTATGTGCCACTTTGTGTTGGTTTGTCACATAAAATCCTGATAAAATACATTTATGTTTTTGGTTGTATCATGACAAAAGGTGGAAAATTACAAGGGGTATGAATACTCTTTCAAGGCACTTTAATTTTTAATTTTGGGTTTAATATGGCTTTAAATTGGAGTCAGCAGTTTTAGTACGGAAGAAGAGCTGCACAACTGTGGAAGATTGATGCCTTGGCTGAAAAGGATAGGAGGGTTTACTTACACTTTAAGGCCAGAGATAGCTGAGATCCTTCAATATGTGGTGGGTTGTGAGGCATAGGGGGTGCAAAGGTGGTAAAAGTCATTGGGCGCCAGACACTTCTTGGATGTAAAAGAGGTTTTAGTTCTTTGACAGTCCTTTTTACATTTTACAAGGGAAAGAGGGCTAGGGCTTGGACACCCTTACGTAGTTGCAATTTCAAAGGGCAGACTCTGAGGCCGCGTACACACGCGGGGACTGTTCGCCCAACTTTGTTCGTCAAACAGTTTGAGCGGACAGTCCGCTCAAAATTAGCATGGACGGACTTGGCCACACACGACGAACGAACAGTCCGCTGAAACTTTCGCGATGACGTGAACGGCACGTACGACGGGACTAGAAATACAACGTCCTATACACTGCAATGCAACCTTCGGCGTGTAAATCCTTTCTGAGCATGCGCGGAACTTAGTTTGACGAACAAGCCTACACACGGGCGGACTGTCCGCTCAAACCAAGTTTCAGCGGACAGTTTTACGGAATTTCCGAAAAACTTTGTTCGTCAGACTGTCCGCTGAAACTGTCCGCTGAAGCCCACACACGAGCGGACTGTCCGCCGAAACACTGTTCAGCGGACAAAGTTGAGCGAACAGTCCCCGCGTGTGTACGCGGCCTGAGACTTCAATAAGAGGACAGCCGTACAGGGAAAGGCCCCAACAAGGTGCCACTTCTGCACGTGCAGGATTGCAGTTTCCTATGGTAACAGTACTTAAACAGTTCCGAATCCTAACTCAAAGTAACACTTCTTTCAGCTGTGCTACAAATTTTCCTTGTAGTTTTTCAGCCCCTTGAGCTCCCGGTCTCTCACTAGACCCACTGATTCACTGACTCTAAAACCTGTTAGCTCCTCAAGGCCTTTGCGGTGGTATCTCCCTCAAGCGTCACCCACGCTTCCCTGCTGGGTCCCTAGCTTTGCACTTCGCATACCTTCAAGCTTCACCCCTGCTGACCGGCTTGGTCCCTAGCTTGGCACACAAGGCTGCTCTGCAAGCATCACCTCCGCTGGTTGGGTCTCTGACTTGATCACCGCCTGAAGTTTCTTGATTCTCCACCATGTCCATTCGGTGAGAATACTGCTCTGGTACTTGCTTCAGTTACTCAGTGCGGTCCCTGGTAAAGGCGATTGGTCCCTTGGTGGCGACAGGCTCCCTTCTACCTCCGACCATGGCATGTTCTCCGGCCGGAAGAACCATTGCTTTGGTTGGACTGCAGACCGCAGTCCCAACCCTGCACTGCCCTCTTACTTCTGGATAGGCCCTCACACAGCTTGGCAGCCTAATGCCCCCGGGATAGGCCTAATCTCCAGCCTAGCAGCCTGGGGCAGGTGACACCCATCCACCCAGACTGCCATCTGGGAGGCACACAAGAACCTGGATCACCTGACCTAACCCAGCAGGCCAAGGGATTCAACCAAATCCCTGCCCATTGGCTGAGATACCCCATATACCCATAACCTGACCTTGAGTTGTCTTTCTCAATCTAATACCTCCAAGTGCCATTACACCTGGTGGTAGAAGAGGAAAGTACACACTTAATTATTAAGGATCCATTGACTTCTCCTTAACTAAAGTAGTTACTCCTGACAAGGAATTTGGCAAGGAGCTCCCTGACCAGTGGAGGTGCCTCCATAAGGGCGGACAGGCGCTGCCTCCTCTCTCCTGCCATCCCCCTCTAGCACCAATAGATAGATTCATGCATTGCATGAATCTATCTATGGCCACCGCTGCCACCCCCATTCAGGCGCCCAGCCCCTTTTCGGGTGCAGGGCACCTGAATTACAGAGGTGGGGCTGGTTTTGAAGCACCTAATTAGAGCCATAGTCTCTAATAGGCATCAAAAAAGGTGACCTGCGAGCCCCAAGCTGGGCGCTCGAAGATCACTTAGCAGTGAATATTCACTTTCCTAACACTAAACCGCCTCTCTGCCAATCAGGTGTTCGGATCTGTTACCCACTCACCTGATTGGCTGAAATGACAGGCGCTGTGATTGGACGCCAGGCATCCAAGCATAGCAGAAGACAGGAAGAGAAGATGGGAGAAAACATCGAGGAGCATAGAGGAGCTGTCCCACTGAGACAGGTAAGTGCAGATGGCGGGCCAGCGGGGGGTACACTGGCAGCATTTGGTATGGCACAGTGGCTGCGTTTGATGGGACACAGTGGGAACAATTGATGGACACAGTGGTGGCAATTGATGGGCACAAGTGGCTGCATATGATAGGCACAAGTGGCTGCATTTGATGGGCACAAGTGGCTGCATATGATAGGCACAGCAGCTGCATATGATGGGCACAAATGGCTGCATATGATGGGCACATGTCATCCAGGCCATTTCATCCTTTCTTCTGAGATTATCCCAGCAAAGCGCAGTGAAACATAGCATCCAATTAAATTACTATTTATGCGCACAGGAAAAGTTCAGGTTTCATGTTTTATATTTCTGTATGAAAAAAGGTTGAAAATGCACTGCATAAATGAAATGACTTCATTACAATTCATAGAACCTAAGTTGTTTTTTAATACCATTCTCTTTCAGTTTGCCTTGGAACTGCTAACTTGCTTTCAAGAATGGGACCAGTAGATGCACATTACCGCTTGATGAAGAAAACTTTTAGTGGTTGTGAAATTGTGCTTGGAAATCTGGAGATTACTCACCTGGAACCCTACCATAATGCATCATTTCTTGAGGTATATATGTGATCAGTATTGCTATACTTAGGCCGCGTACACACGCGGGGACTGTTCGCCCAACTTTGTCCGTCAAACAGTTTCGGCAAACAGTCCCAAAATTAGCATGGATGGACATGGCCACACACGACGTACGAACAGTTTGCTGAAACCGTGCGCGATGACGTGAACGGCACGTACGACGGGACGAAAAATACGACGTCCTATACACTGCATTATAACTTTCGGCGTGTAAAGCCTTTCTGAGCATGCGCGGAACTTAGTTTGACGAACAAGCCTACACTCGAGTGGACTGTTCGCTGAAACAAAGTTTCAGCGGACAGTTTTTCGGAATTTCCGAAAAACCTTGTTCAGCGGACTGTTCGCTGAAACTGTCCGCTGAAAGCCCACACACGAGCGGACTGTTTGCCGAAACACTGTTCAGCGGACAAAGTTGGGCGAACAGTCCCCGCGTGTGTACGCGGCCTTAGAAATCTAAAGCCCCGTACACGTGCTGAATATCGCCTGAAATCAGCTCTTACAGTAGAAAACAGCTGATTTTGGTCCTCTCTCAACGCCACGAGTCAGTGGGCTGCTATTGAGAAAGGGGTCCTAT
Organism: Lithobates pipiens; assembly: GCF_037356315.1. Lineage (NCBI taxonomy): Eukaryota > Metazoa > Chordata > Amphibia > Anura > Ranidae > Lithobates > Lithobates pipiens. Next base: position 196,647,677 of record NW_027507764.1, read on the forward strand.
ATCCGGTACACCCATGCTGCTTGATCTGGGGTGCCCCGGCCCCTCTTCACCCTAACCTTAGGCATCAATGTCCTTTACCCTGGACTTATGGCAAAAGTGCAACAAAAAGTACTACCTTTCCTCGCCCTGCCCCCCCTCACGAATGTTTAACCCTAGTATCCCTGATGGACTGTCTTTGGGTAGGATCTTCACGTGGCTGGTCCCCCCCTTTTTCAGCTCAGAAATCTGGTGCACCCCATCTCGCATAGGCTTCATGCTTTCGAAACCTTACGTGACAAATATAATATCCCCAAGCATTATTTTTACTTCTACCTACAGGTTAGACACCTTTTCAGCTCCAAATCTCCGACTCTAACCCTTGACAACCCCACGGCCTTTGAATTAAATGAATCTACACATCTGTATATGAGTAAATGGTCTCAGTTGTTGGACAAACCTATCCCCCTACAGACATGGGATAAGATTTGGGCCTCTACTTTTAAATCCTCTAAGTGTGTCACACAAAGGGAAACGGCAATAAAAATTCTCATGTTCTGGTATAGGACCCCCGATGTCATCCATAAATTTTATCCCTCAGTCTCGCCGCGCTGCTGGCATTGTGGGCATGATGTCGGGTCACTCTTCCACATTTTCTGGAGGTGTCCCCTTATACGTCCCTTTTGGTTGGAGGTGGGATTGTTGGTGATGGAGGTGACGGGGGTGTCCCTTCTGATCGACCCCCTACACTGCTTATTAGGCCTCACTATCCCAGGCCTACCCAAAAATACAAACCGGCTGACCTCCTATATTCTATTAGTTGCTAAGAGGCTTATCCCGTTATGCTGGTTGTCTGGCGCGACCCCCCCCTGGCCTAGATTTCTTCAACTGGTGTCCGAGATACGGAGAATGGAGTATCTGACAGCCTCGGTACATGACTTGGTTTCCCAGTTTGATAAAGTCTGGGGACCCTGGGATCAGTCGGAAAATGGGGCCCCCCCCATCTGTACACACTTAACGGCCGCAGCCGCCGGTGGGTGCACCTCCTTTCTGGCTTTTGCTCTCGTCCTTCCCCCTTCCATTATACCTCGTTATGTGGTAGTCCGGGTAACCCATTCTCCCCTTTTGAGATTCTCCATGACGATCTTATGGATGTTTTGTTGCTTTGTTTTTCTCTGGCCTCCGGCCTAATGCCACATGGATGATTTTTTTTTGTCATTCATAAACTGTTTGTTATTTATTTTAACTGTTATAGTTATGCAGTTCACTTCTGTGCCTGCATTTGTGGACATTAATATCTAACTTCTCTAATTAACGTTTATGCTCTTTGCTATGTTTACTTCTGCTTACCGAGTATCTCACTGCTCGATTGGATTGTACTTGCTTTGAAATTTAATAAAAATAAAATTACAAAAAAAAAAGAAAACAGCTGATTTTCAGCCCAGGTGTCCAGCTGCCCATGCGACAGAAGCCAATATCATGACAGGCTTCTGTCTAACAAACAGGCTTAAAAAACTAGCAGCCTATAGGCATTTGATCAGTGCTCGCAGCTAATGGCTGCAAGTGCTGACCGATGTGTTCTGGTGGGGAAAGGGTAGACAAGTAGTGGTTAATGCTGCCCCAGCTACAAGGGAAAATAGTTCACCTGTTTCCTACTGAGCTCTGCCTATCTCTCCCCATGATATAAATAAAAGGGAGGAGGACTCTGCCTCACTGAGTCACAGTATGGATGGGAAAAGACACAGGCAGCCAGCAAGATGTAACCTCCAGCTGTTGCATCTGTCAGGGTTCTTTGCCTTTTAAGGAGTCCCAATTTCTGCCGAAAACCTGTGTCCTGGAACCTTCCACATGTAGGAGGATTGCTGGGACCTACAGTCCTCCATGAAGCCACTGATGTGTTGAACTTTCCTGATCATGGATGCCAGTAATGGACTCTATCTTGTACAGGTACACTGGGGATGCCACAAACCTAAAGTTTGGGACCAGGGATGTTAGGAAAAGATTGCACTTTATGTTGAACTGTTGTGTTAACTTATTCTTCCATACAGCTTGGAATCGTTGCCTTTACCTGGTCTAAAGTTTCTAAAGGGGTGCAATGTAAGTAGCCAGTAGGGATGAGCCGAACACCCCCAGTTTGGTTCGCACCAGAACTTTCGAACGGACCGCAAATTCGTACGAACGTTAGAACCCCATTGAAGTCTATGGGACTCGAACGCTCGAAATAAAAAGTGCTAATTTGAATGGCTAATATGCAAGATACTGTCCTAAAAAGGGTTTGGGGACCTGGCTCCTGCCCCAGGGGACATGGGTCAATGCCTAAAATGTTTTTAAAAATGGCCGTTTTGGCAGGAGCACTGATTTTAATGACGATTAAATTGAAAAAAAAATGTGAAATATTCCTTTAAATATCGTGCCTGGTGGGTGTCAATAGTATACCTGTGAAGTGCCACGTGTTTCCCGTGTTTAGAACAGTCCCTGCACAAAATGACATTTAACGGAAAAAAAGTCATTTCAAACTGTTGCGTTTTTAATGTAATATCTGGCAATATGGATGAAAATCATTGAGAAAAATGGCATGGGTAGCGCCCGCTGCCCATTACCAGCCCCTTTGGGTCTTGTACGGATATTAAGGGGAACCCCGTACCCATATTAAAAAAAATGAAAGACGCGGGGGCCTCCAGGCCCTATATACTCAGAACAGCAGTATACAGGCGGTGCAAACAAGACAGGGACTGTGTAGGTTTGTTGTGTTAAGTAGAATCTGTGTGTAATTTTGAACTGGTACATTTTTAAAGTGTAGCTCCAGTCAAAAAATATATTTTTAAGCTTTTTGGAAAACATAGGGAAGGGTTATTACCCCTGTATAATTTGTTTTGCCATCCGTCTTTTTTCATCTCACTTCCTGTTGTCTCCTTCCGTTTGCAAGTAGGAGACGTTTGTAAGTTGGATGTTTGAAAGTAGGGGTCTGCCCTATATGCTCTGCAGAAATGGCGGAATAAGGTGTTGGTGTTGCCACAACATTGTAAGCCCTCAAAGTGACTCTTGGTGGGCGCTGGAGCGCCCTGCTGTGAACGATTATATCAAGAATTGTAATTACATGCCATTGTTGAACAGTGGTAGAAAAATTGACCTTTGGTGGTTGTGGTGCTAGTGCTGGTGCCACAACACTATAAGTCCTCACAGTTACTCTGGGTGGGCACAGGAATGGGCCCTGCTGTGAAATATTATATCAAGAATTGTAATTACATGCCCCTGTTAAACAGGGGCTGAAAAATTGGGCCTGAGGCACTGGTGCTGGTGCCACGACACTGCAACCTCTCTCATATACTTTAGTTGTAGTGCAGGAATGAGCCCTGCTGCAAAGCATTGCATCAAAAATTGTAATTAAACGCCCCTGTTAAACAGGGGCAGAAAAATTGGGCTGCTGGCACTGGTGCTGGTGCCACAACACTGCAACCTCTCCCATATACTCTAGTTGTGGTGCAGGAATGAGCCCTGCTGCAAAGCTTTGCATAAAAAATTGTAATTAAACGCCCCTGTTAAACAGGGGCAGAAAAATTGGGCTGGTGGCATCACCCAGAACAAAAAATGTTCTTCCAGCATATCAGCGGAGGAGGAAGAGGATAGACAATCAACATAACAGGACAGTCACTCAGCATCAGCATAGGCAGTCTTGAAGGCATGTGATATTTAAAAAAAAAATTATTTGGTTACATCAGCTTCAGGTGCTTGGTAGCTGTGGGTGATCCAAGACTGATTCATCTTGATGAAGGTCAGCCAATCAACTGAGTCGGTGGACAGGCACACCCTGTGATCGGTAACAAAGCCACCAGCAGCACTGAAGGTGCATTCCGAAAGAATGCTGGATGCAGGACAGGCCAGTAGCTCAATTGCATAGTGTGCAAGCTCTGGCCAGTGATCCATCCTCAAGACCTAGTAAGCCAGAGGATTTTCGGTGGGAAAGGTGTCCAAGTCTGACCTTGCCCCTAGGTATTCCTGCACCATGTAAATCAGACGCTGGAGATTGTTGCTGGAAACGATCATACCTTGGGGCTTCGGACTAAAAAATGATCTGAACGCATCGGTCAGACGGCCACCTTCTCTACCGCTCCTTCTGAACGATGCCTCAGCAACACGTTGTCCAGGACCAGGAGTTTGTAACCTCCCAGTCTCTGGGAACGCGTTGCACAGACCTTTCTGCAAGGCCTCCCGGAGATGTCTCATCCTCTGCTCCCTCTGCGACGGCAAGATAAGGTCGGCAACCTTAACCTTGTACCATGGATCAAGGAGAGTGGCCAGCCAGTAATGGTATCTCTCCTTGATCCAAAGAATACAAGGATCCTTCCGCAGGCTTTGCAGGATCAGGGAGGCCAGGCAGCGTAGGTTAGCCGACGCATTCGGTCCGGAGTCCTCTGGGTCACTAAGGACAACATGATCCGCAGCTACCTCCTCCCAGCCAAGTACAAGTCCACAGGTTTCTTGGGACTGTAAATCATCCCTACAAGACTGCTACTGCTGATGCTGAGTGCCAGCCTCCACCTCCATGCTGACACAATCACCCTCCTCCTCCTCCTCGTCCTCTTCCTGTGTGATTGGTGGGATAGCAGGAACACTGTCTGGATAAAGGGGGCCTTGAGAGGCAAGGAAGTCCTCCTCTTCCTGCCTCTGTTCTGCCTCAAGTGCCCTGTCCATTATTCCACGCAGCGTATGCTCCAACAGGTGGACAAGAGGTACAGTGTCACTGATGCATGCACTGTCACTGCTCACCATCCTTGTGGCCTCCTCAAACGGTGACAGGACAGTGCATACATCCCTGATCATGCCCCACTGGCATGGTGAGAAAAAACCGAGCTCCCTTGACCCTGTCCTGGTGCCGTAGTCGCACAGGTACTCATTGATGGCCCTCTGCTGCGTGTGCAGCCGCTGCAGCATGGCCAACGTTGAGTTCCACCTGGTGGGCATGTCACATATAAGGCGGTTCTTGGGCAGGTTCAACTCCTTTTGGAGCTCAGCCAGCCGAGCACAGGCATTAAATGATCGGCGGAAATGCACACAGACTTTGCTGGCCTGCTTCAGGACATCCTGTAAGCCCAGGTACCTGCCCAAGAACCGCTGCACCACCAGGTTAAGGACATGAGCCACACAGGGCACATGGGTCAATTGTCCCTGTCGGAGGGTGGAGAGGAGGTTGGTGCCATTGTCGCAAACCACCATTCCTGGCTTAAGCTGGCATGGCGTCAACCCCCTCTCGGCCTGCCCCTGCAGAGCTGACAAAATATCTGCCCCAGTGTGGCTCCTGTCCCCCAAACAAACCAGCGCAAGCACGGCATGGCATCGTTTTGCCTGCGTACTTGCGTAGCCCATTGAACGCCTACGGAGCACCGCTGGTTCTGAGGACAGAGCACTGGAAGAAGCCATGGAGGAAGAAGAAGAAGAGGGGGTGGAGGAGAGAGGTGTGTCACAACCAGTAGTAGCATTTTGGAGGCGTGGTGGCGGAACAACCTCCAACACTACTGCACCTTGTCCTGCATCCTTTCCAGATGCCAGAAAAGTGACCCAATGGGCCGTGAAACACAGGTAACATCCCTGTCCATGCCTGCTGGACCATGAGTCAGCGGTAATATGCACCTTACCGCTGACCGCCCTGTCCAGCGAGGCAAGGACATTGCCTTCCACATGCCGGTAGAGAGCCGGAATCGCCTTCCATGAGAAAAAGTGGCGTTTGGGGACCTGCCACCGAGGTCCGCACATTGTACAAACTCACGGAAGGGGGCTGAGTCTACCAACTGAAAAGGCAGCAGTTGAAGTGCTAGCAATTTAGCCAAGCTAGCATTCAACCGCTGGGCATGTGGATGGCTGGGAGTGAACTTCTTTTGACGGTCCAGCAGCTGGGGCAGGGAAATTTGCCTGCTATAATCAGACGTGGGTGTACTGCTAGCAAGGTGCCCGGAGGCACTTAGCTGTGACACACCTAATTCTACACCTTCATTCCTTTCAGAGCAGGTTTCAGAGAGGACTGAAGGTCTAGTGGGGTTGGAGATCCCAGCTGATGAGGAGCAAGGAGAGGTCCGCTTTGGTCTTTGGTGTGGGTCTTTGAGGTACGCTTGCCAATGAGCTGCATGGCAGGTCAACATATGTCTGGTCAAGCATGTGGTGCCCAAGCGGCTGATGTTTTGGCCACGCGAGATACGCTTGAGATATATGTTGCAAATAGCAGCGGTGCGATCTGATGCACTCGTCTCAAAAAAGGCCCACACCAAAGAACTTTTAGAATAACGCACAGAGGCAGCGCCCTGCACAGGCGGAGCTCTGCGGTGTGATTCAGTCAGTATGCTGCCCCTAAGCTGGCCTCCGGAGGGCATCCTGCCTCGTTGGACATGTGCCTCCTCCTCCTCCTCCTCCTACCAGGCACCCACGTGGAGTCAGTGCCCTCATCATCCCCTCTCTCTTCATCGCTGGAGAAAACCTGGCAGTATGCTGCAGCTTGTGGAACATGACTGCCAGATTGCTGTCCTTCTTGAGCATCCCCTCTCTCTGTGCTCACGCTACTGCCTTCCTCTAGCTGAGGATCATCATCAGAGCCTACAAAACACTGGGCATCCTCCTGGAGCATGTACCCAACACTGTGCTCAAAGAGTTCAGGGGACTCCTCAGGAGGACGTGGTGGGTCTAGGGAAGATGAAGATTGAAGAAGATTGAGACGAGGGAAGACGATGCGTTGGCAGCTGCTTTGCTAGTACCCTGAGCCTGGGTGAGAGAGGATGAGGAGGATGAAGAGGGCTTTGTCATCCACTCTACCAAGTCTTCGGCATGATGCGGCTCAACATGTCCAGCTGCCGAAAAGAAGGACAAGCGTGTCCCATGGCCACGTGCTGATGATGACGATACACCGCGTCCATGACCAGCACTGTTGTCTCTAGACACAGAGCCTGCTTGCCCTCTTTTATCGGCTCGTGCCTGTCTGCCTCTCCTTGTTGGCCTTCCAGACATGGTAATGGCCTGAAGGGAGATGGGAAAACCAGCAATTGGGTAGTGTATATTGTGCTGGAGGCACACAACACCCACTAACTCCTGCAGATGGCAGATGGCTCAATTAGAGAAGAGCTATATAGGTGGATATAATGGTGTATAGTGCAGTCAGGGCACGCAGACAACACGCACAATCTCCTGCAACTGACTGCAAGCTCTATTACAGAAGAGCAATATAGCTAGCTATATAGGTGGCTATAATGGTGTATATTGCGCTCAGGGTACGCAGACAACACGCACAATCTCCTGCAACTGACTGCAAGCTCTATTACAGAACAGCAATATAGCTAGCTATATAGGTGGATATAATGGTGTATACTGCGGTCAGGGCACGCAGACAACATGCACAATCTCCTACAACTGACTGCAAGCTCTATTACAGAAGAGCAATATAGCTAGCTATATAGGTGGATATAATGGTGTATACTGCGGTCAGGGCACGCAGACAACACCCGCAAACTCCTGCAGATTGCTAAAAGCTCAATTACAGAAGAGCAAGAATGCAAAATCGGCCGATAACGAACAGTATATACTGTGTTGAAGGTACACAGAGAACACCCACTAACTCCTACAGACACCAACACACTACACAAGGCCGCCATGCTGGCGGCCTTATATAGTGTGGGGCGTGTACTACACAGCCTGAGCTATGATTGGCCACAGGCATCCTGCCTGTGGCCAATCATGGCTCTCCTCGCTGCCGGCGCTGTGATTGGCCAAGCATGCAGGGTCGCAGTGCATTGTGGGCCGTGAGCGCCATACGAATTTGTCGCAAACGGCCCATAACATTCGGTATCCGCCGAACGTGCGAACCGCCGAAGTTTGAGTCGAACGTATGTTCGACTGGAACACGAAGCTCATCCCTACCCTTCATGCATTTACATATGCAGCTCAAGGCAGTAAACACATATGTATGTATCCCACAGCAAATAAGCACGTATGTATGTAGTCCTAGGCAAATAAGCACATATGTATACCGTTTAATGCAACTAAGCACATGTGTATACAGTTTACTGTAAATAAGCACATATGTATATAGTTTAAACTAAGCAAATATGTATGCAGTATAAATGAAAACCTGCCAGCGTGCGTTTAAGCAATATGTATTTATGGAGGCATGCATTTATGGAAGGATGTAGGTATGTGTTTAAGCAAATATGCGTTTAGGCAAAACACGAAATGTCAAACATGCACTTACGCAATACGCGCCCATAGAGTCATGCATTTACGGAATAAGCAAGCGTGTGTTTATGAAATGTGTTTATGCAACATATATTGCACCACTTGGATCTATGCAAACACGTGTCTATGCACCATGTGTTCATGCATCACATGCATCCACGCAAACACCTATATTTATGCAACATGGATACACACTTTTAAAAGAGAAACTGCAAAAATGCAGACTTACCATTCCTGCTGCAGGACTCTGAACATAACAGAAGTTTAATCTTCACCCATCACGGCGAGCTTTGTCATGAAAGACCTTCAGAGACTGGGTCCCCCTTAATCCAGGGTCCACTCCCCTGGGCCCGTATAGCACCCTGCAGGAAAGCACCTTGGTCAGAACAAACACTGTACAGGGTTCCATTATGCAGGGTCCAGCGCCATAAGACTGCATTATTATTAAAATCACTGCTCCCAAAATAACGGATGTTTTAAAAAAATTTTTTTTGCATTTATACATATCCCCTGGGGCAGGACCCGGGTCTCCAAACACTTTTTATGACAATACCTTGCATATAAGCCTTTAAAATTAGCACTTTTGATTTTTCCTGTTAGTGTCCCATAGACTTTAACGGTGTTCCGGCGGCTTTCGAATTTGCCCTGAACACTGCATATTGTTCGGTGTTCGCAGAACATCCGAACAACCAAAGTTCGACCTGAACTTATGCATGGGCAAAACCATTTGCCCATCCCTAATGGATGGTACTCAAGCCTCTTTCCAATGAGGCCTGGGTACCAGCAATTTTGGCTGATAGCTTTTTCGAATGGATCTGACTGAAGTCCACTATTCTTAATAGAACCATCCGGACCTCCAAGTATGCTCCAAGAGCACGTGTCACTTCAGTGACCATCCACCTAAAAGACACTGTCGAAAAAACTGAGGTACTTCTTGTGTAAGAGGGGTTATATAGGGGAGGACTTATTGTTTTAATTGATTTACCAGTATCCATTCACCAGTAGGTGGAGTATAACCCATATAGTAATGACTGCCCTGTGTCCCATGATGTACGATAAATAAATTACTGAAGTTCTGCTTTAAAGAGCCCTTTGCTGCTTTCCTAGCTCCAGGTGGTCTCCTCCTTCACTTTTCTCTCCAGCTTCTCAGAATATGCAGCATCTAGGTACTTCTCCAATTTCTCCAGTTCAGACACAATTCGGAGATTAGCATCCAGACAGAATTCTCTGGCCATTCTAAAAAGCAGATGAGACTAATGAGAACAGAATGAACAGCACCACAACCTCTGCTACTTTAAAGACGGGCCTCCATGGACATATCACTTACAGGATGCCGATTTACTACATTGTTTCTGGACATGTCCAGTGGTTCAGCACTTCTGGGTGGAGGTGGGCTCTTTCATCTCCTCAGCTTTAGGCCTCTCTAACATTATTCATCCCGAGAACGGTCTACTGAGCATTTTTGGTGACTTGCAACTATCTTCGCATGCCAAGAGTCTACTACATATTCTCTATTTATATGTTAGAAAGGCTATATTGTTATCATGGAAGGGTACACAGACTTCTCTGAAAACTCTTTAGTTAAAGTTAATTAATGACGCTATACCACTATACAAGCTTACCTTTGAGCTCCGGAAACGGAAAAAAACATCCACAAAATTTGGGATAGATGACTGGCCAGCCCCCTGACATTCTCCTGATAATGAATATACCCTGCAAGTCACCTATAGATCGTGCTACAATACAGTACACTATATGCAGATATGCAGATTGCCATTGCTACTGTACATCGATGGAATGTTTGAACTATGCACAATGGTAATTACTGATTGACCACTGTATAATCATTTGTCTCTTAACTATATGAGCTTAGTACTCGACGCTGTATACCTATGATTCACCAAGTTTTGTTCAGCGATTGTTTGTTTGGTGTTTTTTTTTGTATGTATGTTGGTTTGTTTAAACCTAATAAAAATATCTTTAAAAAAAAAACGGTAAAAAAAATGTCCAGTCCAGCTTTTACAACCACATTAAAGCGGTTGTAAACCCGCTGATGTGTTTTTTTTTTTTCCTACCTGCAAAGGAAAAGGCATAATGAGCTAGTATGTACCGCATACTAGCTCATTATGAAATACTTACCTTAGAACGAGGCCCCAACATCTGGTCCGATCCACGCCAAGGGAGCTGACATGTTCCCTCTGCGTTTCTTCCGGGTATCGCAGCTCCGGCCACTCACAGCGCTGGACTGGACTGGACTCGTCACTCCCGCGCATACGCGCCGGAGATTTCTTCCCGGCAGAGTCCGGCATCTGTCGGGTTTTCAGCCGAGAATCCCCTATGCGCATGCGCCGCTGCAATTTTTTTTACCTACAGGTAAGCCTTTTTATAGGCTTTCCTGTAGGTAAAAGTCCCAAAAAGGACTATACAACCACTTTAAGGCTCCAATAGCTGAGCTCAGTTCATCAATAGCTCCCAGTGTTTCAAACATCAAGTCATCCTTAGGTCTTCTTTCTCCCATGTAAGTGTTGGAGAATAGGGATGACCGAACTGTTCGCCCGGCGGTCATTTAGTGGCGAATTTTGCGTGTTCGCGATTCACCCAATCGGCGGACTATTGCCACTGTTCGCCCAGCGGACATATGTGTTTACAGTGTGAAAGAACTTTGACCTATGATGACACATCCATCATGGGGTACAGGACAGCCAATTGAGACATTTCAGCACATGGACAATTGGACATTCCCCCACCTTATAAATAGACCTGATCTGGCGGCCATTTTACATTCTGTCTTATTTCAGTGTAGGGACAGGAAGCTGTGTGGAGCAGGGAGAGACTGTAGTGACACAAATCGCTAGCTATTAGGTCCACAAAAGTCCTTTTAAGGACTGGTATGGTATACGTGTAGTACAGTATATAGGGTTGAGTGCACTGCTGTGCTGGTCATTGCAGCAGCCTGTCTTTTGTCAGTGCAGGGAGGGACAGGATGCTGTGTGCAGCAGGGACAGTCAGTTTAATCACTAGCTATTACTATTAGGTCCACAAAGGTCCTTTTAAGGACTGGTATAGGTGTACAGTATATAGGGTTGTACATGTATAATATACTTTCTTCCAAATATAGAAAGAATATTATACTTGACTGCTGCCCTATTCTGCAGCAGTCCTTTATCAGTGTAGGGACTGAGGTACAGTCTGCAAATCACTAGCTACTAGGTCCACAAAGGTCCTTGTAAGGACTGGTATAGGTGTACAATATATAGGGTGCTGGTGCACTGCTGCAGATTACTGCCCTATTCTGCAGCAGTCCTTTATCAGTATAGGGACTGAGGGACAGTCTGCAAATCACTAGCTACTAGGTCCACAAAGGTCCTTGTAAGGGCTGGTATAGGTGCACAATATATAGGGTGCTGGTGTCAGTGCTCTATATCACGGTGCTGGTGTCAGTGCTCTATATCTCGGTGCTAGTGTCAGTGCTCTATATCTCGGTGCTGGTGTCAGTGCTCTATATCACGGTGCTGGTGTCAGTGCTCTGTATCACGGTGCTGGTGTCAGTGCACTTTATCACGGTGCTGGTCTCAGTGCTCTCTATCACGGTGCTGGTGTCAGTGCTCTCTATCACAGTGCTGGTGTCAGTGCTCTATATCACGGTGCTGGTGATCATCTCCTGCACCCTCTTCATAGCCTACCCTGACCTTTCCTCTTCTCTATTGCCTTCATGCTCTCCTGAGTCCTGAATTGTCAAAATTTCACATATAAAAAAAGAATGCTTGTAGTTGTCGATCCCAGATTCACTTCATACATGTGTTATGTCAGTGGCCATGTGGTGGGACTATGTGTGTACAGCTAGTAATTATTTTGTGGCTAGAAATATGACCTGTAGGTTTTTAAAGTTCGCCTGCCATTGAAGTCAATGGGGCCCGCCGCAAACTTTGCGGCTTGCGAACTTTCAGCTGCGTTCGCGGTTTGTGTTCGCGAAACGTCCCACCGGAAGTTCGTCCATCTCTATTGGAGAAGCCTTTAGCTCCATTTTTTAGGTGTAAATTGTTGGGAACATCACTGTAGCTCCAATTTGCAAAATGACCTGAGCCTCAATGTCATTATACAGATGTTTTCTCTGACTAAGAGCCTGAATACCATCAGGTAAAATAGCTTATTGGGTATTTAAAGTGCAGGTATTGTTTGGGGGGGAGGGGGGAGGGTGAGAAGGAACACACGTTTTAGGACATTACGTACACTCTGTCCTGGTAGCAATCAATTCAACTCAATAACAAGCAAGAGGCAAGAACTCCTCCTGCAACTGGTCTCTCTGGCCGCCTTGTGGTCTCTCCCCCTGCTCCCAGGCAGCCTCCACATCCCTCTTTCCCTCCTTTTATCCCACCACCCTGGGGGCTGTAGCTTGCCCTCTGGAGATGGCCATAGGGCCACTTGTAGACATAACTACATGTCCGACGATGCCCCTCTCCTCCTTTCTCTTGATTGGTCCTCTTTCTGAACCAATGAGCAGGAACAGAGTGGGTGGCGATCCCCCACAGCTGCTGTCCTGTCTACTTCTGACTCCGGTGGCTGGCTGGTTGGGGGATTGACACCCACTACACGTGTAATATATACAAGGTCCTTCAAATTGGACATTATTCAGAAATACCTGCTGGGCCTGAATAAACTTTAAAATTTTCTGCAAACTTTTGAAAATGGTAGGTTTGTTTGCTTATCTGTTCTCTACACAACACATATACAAAACATGATCTGGCAGAAGAGGGGCTTACCCAACAAGCTGCCACTCTTAATAATCTTTTATATTTGTGAAATTGTGTATTTTATGTGCTTTGTTATATCAGACAGTTAATCAATATATACTCATAATCATTTTTTATTATTCAATTTTAGAGCATAAAAGAAGTGCAAGGTTATGTTCTGATCGGTCTTAACCTTATCAAGTCCATTCCATTGACCAACCTGCAGGTGATCCGAGGAAACACTTTGTTCAATAGACAATTCTCCCTCTCTATTTTATCTAATTATGGTAAAGATAACAAAATAGGCCTAGAGGAGCTACCAATGAGACAACTAAAAGGTATAGTCTGAAATTACTATGTAACAATCAGATTTAAATATGAAGTATATACAGTATACCTATGTAGCCACTGGTAAACTATGTCCTATATACCCTGTTCTTCCTCCCAATATGTTCTAGAATCCTCTAGAAGACAGGGGAAAGTAAGCCTGTAAAACACTGAGCAACCATAAGTAATCAACCCCTGCCATTCTGATAACAACCTCCTGCTGGCATGATTCATGCCCATTTAAAAGGTGCCTACCCCCTTCCAGACCCTTTTTGCCCTGGGATTGGTCGAGTACCTCATACAGTGCCTTGAAAAAGTATTCATACCCCTTGAAATTTTCCAAATTGTGTCATGTCCCAACGAAAAAGAAAATGTATTTTATTTGGAAGTTTATGTGATAGACCAACACAAAGTGGCACATTGTGAAATGGAAGGAAAATGATAAATGGTTTTCAAAATTTTTTACAAATAAAAAATTTGGCGTGCATTTGTATTTAGCCCCCTGAGTCAATACTTTGTAGAACCACCTTTCGCTGCAATTGTAGCTGCAAGTCTTTTTGGGGATATCTCTACCAGCTTTGCATATCTAGAGATTGACTTGTTTGTCCATTCTTCTTTGCAAAATAGCTCAAGCTCTGTCAGATTGGATGGAGAGCGTCCGTGAACAGCAATTTTAAAGTCTTGACACAGATTTTTAATTGGATTTAGGTTTGGAATTTGACTGGGCCATTCTAACACATGAATATGCTTTGATCTAATCCATTCCATTGTAGCACTGGCTGTATGTTCAGGGCCGCTGTCCTGCTGGAAGGTGAACCTTCGCCTCAGTCTTTCGCAGACTCTAATGCCACTTACATGCGATCGGACTTCCCATCGGACAATTCGATCGTGTGTGGGCTCCAGCGGACTTTTTCTTCCCAAATGTCCGGCGGACCTAGAAATAAGACTGGCTTCAAATTTGTCCACCGGACTCTGCTTTTAGTGGACAATCCATTTGTCTGTGTGCTAGTCCGACGGACTAAAACCAATGCTAGGGCGGCTACTGGCTATGAACTTCCTTATTCTACGTCACCACGTTCGAATCTGTCGGACTTTTGGAGTAAGCGTGTGTGGCCAAGTACACTCGTTTGAAAGTCCAGTGGACCTCAGCTGCAAAGTCCGTCGGATTGTCCGCAGGACCAAGTCCGTCAAAAAGTCCGGTCGTGTGTACGCGGCATAACAGGTTTTCTTCTGATATTGCCCTGTATTTGGCTCCATCCATCTTCCCATCAACTCTGACCATTCTCCCTGTCCATGCTGAAGAAAAACATCCCCACAACATGATGCGGCCACCACCATGTTTCTCAGTGGGGTGGGGTGTTCAGGTTGATGTGCAGTGTTAGTTTTCCGCCACACATAGCGTTTTACTTTTAGGCCAAAAAGTTCAATTTTGGTCTAATATGACCAGAGCATCTCCTTCCACATGTTTGCTCTGTCCCCCACATGGCTTCTCGCAAACTGCAAACAGGACTTCTTATGGCTTTCTTTCAATAATGGCTTTCCTCTTGCCACTCTTCCATTAAGGCAGTGTTTCTCAATTCCAGTCCTCATGGCCCACTAACAGGTCATGTTTTCAGGATTTCCCTCAGATGAAACAGCTGGGGTAATTACTAAGGCAGTGAAATTGATCAAATCACCTGTGCAAAATAATGGAAAGCCTGAAAACATGACCTGTTAGTGGGCCATGAGGACTGGAATTGAGAAACACTGCATTAAGGCTAGATTTGTGGAGTGCACCACCAATAGTTGTCCTGTGGACAGATTCTCCCACCTGAGCTGTGGATTTATGCAGCTCCTCCAGAGTTACCAATGGGCCTCTTGGCTGCTTCTCTGATTAATGCTCTCCTTGCACGGTCTGTCAGTTTAAATGGACGGCCAAATCTTGGTAGGTTTTTAGTTGTACCATACTACAGTGCTTTGTGAGATGCTCAAAGCTTGGGATATTTTTTAAAACCTAACATTGCTTTAAATGTCTCCACAACTTTATCCCTGATCTGTCTAGTTTGTTCCTTAGCCTTCGTGATGCTGTTTGTTCACTAAGGTTCTCTGAAAATCCTCTGAGGGTTTCACAGAACAGCTGTATTTATACTGAGATTAAATTACACACAGGTGGACTCTATGTACTAATTAGGTGACTCCTAAAGGCAATTGGTTCCACAAAATTTTAGTTAGGGGTATCAGAGTAAAGGGGGTTGAATACAAATGTATGCCACACTTTTCAGATTTATTTGTAAAAATGTTAAAAAACATTTATCATTTTTCTTCCACTTCACAATTATGTGCCACGTTGTGTTGATCTCTCACATAAAATCACAATAAAATACATTTAGGTTTTTGGTTGTAACATGACAAAATGTGAAAAATTTCAAGGCTTTTTCGAGGCACTGTACATATGCCAAACAGTTCCTCCTAACTTTTGCCCACTACAGTACAGATGGAAGTTTCTCCAAGTTTCCAGAAAACAAACAAGAGAAGCTGCTTGCTGAGTCACCCAGCTCCCCAAGTCACTAACCCTGATCCAGATTCACCCAGGCCTGGTTCTCAGCCAAACCAATTTTCCTACCCTAACAAACCCATTTACATCTAGCACACTAGCTAGGGGGTGCTACGCACAGTTTACATTTAGATGGAGGCCCCCTCTTCTGCTTATTTTTCTCTATGTGTATTAGGTTCTCAGGACCTGGTTTAGGGAAGCAGCCACCATTTTATTGGATTCAATTTAATTTCCTTTGTACATTATCCTTCATTCCTGATCCTCCTCTTGATATTCATCAGTTCTTTGCAGTAGCTCTGTAGCTTTACTTTCTTCTTTTCCAAATCTACCTAGCAGCCTACTCCAAACTAGGGGGGTGCTACACCTGCAAAATCACTAAATATGGCATTATGATTATTTACCTTTTTCTACAGCTTTTTGCAGCATGGTCTGGTGCTGTCGTAGTATACATTTTTAGTGCAAACAAGCTGTCGGAATACATAACACATGCTCTGCACTGAGCTAAATGAGTAATCCTTCTCCTAGAAGCAGATTTTTCATAGGACAGTATTGGTAGTATTTCTGGAAACAGGGCTTTTCATAATAGCTAACCTATCAAGCTGGTTTTTCAGAGGTTGTTGGGACAAGTACAAATGTATAATTGTTTGTAAAAGTCCAATTATACTGTAACCACTTCTGGACCGCCCGCTGTTGATATACATCAGTCCTTTCACATTAAATACCATTTTTAAGGCAACCGATAGCTGCCATAATATTTTCTTCAATGGTGGGCGGTCCACTTTGAGATAAAAGGGGTCGCTGCGGAGGATTCGCCGCAAGAGCACTTTTATTGCCGGCGAGAGATGTGCCCACCCCCCTCCCGCAGTGTTCTCATCATCTCCGCCACTTACTGGATTCATCTTTAGTTGCTGAGATCAGGGAAGAGCTTTATGTTTGAGTCAAACTCATGTTCGACTCGAACATTGGCTGTTCACCAGTTCGCCGAACAGCGAACAATTTTGGGTGTTCGCCGCAAATTCGAAAGCCACGGAACACCTTTTACAAGTCTATGGGAGAAATCAAATATGCTAATTTTTTCATGTATCAATGCAAAAAAAATCTGATATGCAGATTGCCCCTATGACCCCTATTGTCCAAATCCTCCATATGCCTATACATGTCAATCAAATGTTGTGTATGTACAGTATTGGTTTGCTGTATTTGCTTAATTGCAGCGCCATGTGTCATGGCGACATTTTCCATATGTTCCAGCCTCGTGGCAACAGCTCTAATGTCAGTTTTTAAGTCTGATATGGCAGCAGACAGGGTGTTCTTATTATACAAGGCCACCTGCTGTAGATCGGCTAGGCACAGGAGAGGAGAGGGATGAGGATTACTCTGGAGGGGTGTCTGTGGCGATGTAGCTCCCTACACTCCGGTCCGCGGCTTGAGATGCGTGAGTCCGTGAGCTGAGTGCGGAACATCCCTGGTATGTTCCTGCTCATCTGAGTAGACTGGTCCGGCTGAGACTGGGAGGCTAAGTGGCTTCTCCCTGCCATCGGTGCTCCGTGTGATTGAGGCTTTCTCGCTACTGAAAAGTCAGACAGAAGCTCTGGATGGCGGAGCTCTCTGTCTATGTGACCATCTTGCTCTGGTGCCAGGCCACGCCCCCAATTTTTGTAAAGGACAGTGTAAAAATAAAAAATAGGAAGTATAATAAGAAAAAAAATTAAAAGCGCCCCCTCCCTCCAAGCTTGCGTGCAGAAGCGAGCGCATACGTAAGTAGCGCTCACATATGAAAACAGTGTTTACACCACACATGTGAGGTATCGCTACAATCATGAGAGCGAGAGCAATAATTCTAGAACAAGATTTCCTCTGTAATTCAAAACTGGTAACCTGTAGACATTTTTAAATGTTGTCTATGGAGATTTTTAAGTGCCAAAGTTTGTCTCCATTCCACGAGCGGGCGCAATTTTGAAGCATGACATGTTGGATATCAATTTACTCAGCGTAACATGATCTTTCACAATATGGAAAGAAAATTGACCTTTGACCTCAAGTTGCGAATGCAGAAACTTGTAGCCTGGTGACAGAGTGATGCTGAGAAACTTGGGTGTCCCTGGAAAGCACAAGATGGATGATCACTGGAAGCCACAACCCTATGTCATCTGCAGGCAGCTGCCAGGGTTACCAGTATACCAGATCCAGCCAGAGGAAAGCACGGGCCTGCTGAAGACTAGGAATCAAAATCATCTTTTGCCCCTGTCAGAAGCAGTTTGCATGCCACCACAGCTGGATTCGCAGTCCTCATCCACAGCTTTTCCGAGGTTCTGACCAGTGACTAAATCTCAGTCTGTACCCCTAGATATAGAAGATGACGATAGTAAAGATGAAGAGATGGGGATGGATTGGCTGTGGCTGTCTCAGATGCCATGGCCTGCCACCCTCCCTCCTCTTCCTGAAGTGACAGACACCGGGGATCCTCAGGCCAGAGGCTCCTGAATTTGTGCCTCAGAAACCTCCTCGCACTGTACTGCATGTGAGCAGTGCTCCCACAGACATGGCCACCTTTTCTGCTCCTTCCCCTGTCTCCTGATTGGTAGGGGGAAGGAGCCTATCACTGGACAGAGCTGCAGCAGTGGGGGATTCTGGGACATATAGTCCCCAACACCAGTGGCCCCATAGCGGTCCCCCGCTGCTGCAGCATAGGAAGAAAGGAAAAGGACACAAAAAGGCTGCTTGGGAGCAAGGGAAAAATACCATGAGGTGAGGGGAAGACCGGACATGAGGAGAGAGGCTGCTGCTATCTATCAGTGTCACCATCCTACCACAGCTCCAGGTGTCGGTGTGCCTATCCTGCCATAGTTTCACAGTTGGACGGTTGTGTGCATCTTGCCAGAGGGGACCCAGAGGGTATCTCCAGGTGTCTATCTGCAGACATCGCTGTACCTTCCTGCTACCGGTTGCCAGTCGGGCATTCCCACTGAGCCTGTCCCGTGTGTCTATTCGGTTCCTGGGATCGCTAGATTGGTGAGCGGACGATAGCCCATCTTGTGCAAACTATTCCTACAGACAACTTTACCCTGTCTCCTAGTCAGAGCCTGTCCCAGGAGACACCTTACGTCAGTTGCTCCTTATTCTTGAGCCTCCTTGCAGAGAGATCTCCTTGGGCCTTGAGCTAGCTGAAGATACCTGGATATCTCCAATGTGAGAGCTTCCATGTTTCTTCTTTACCTAGCAATGGACTCAGTGTTAACGCTTGTACTCGTTAAGGGAGAACTCTGATTTTCAAAATATAAGTTGACATTGTTTGAATTTTGTGCAACGTGTATATACCTTCAGGACCTGTGGGCTCAGGATTTTAGGGAGACCTGCTGGCTGGTAACATGCTGTCTCTGTTCCCCCTTTATGACTGAGCACATAGGGCACATTTAAGCCATTTAAGTTGGGTGAATTGTGCTATTTATCAATTGCATGTTACTTTGTAATCCATAGCAGAGTTTACTATTTCCAATTACTCAGTTATACTACTGCTGTTTTTTTTGGAGAAAAAAACCTTTCAGTAAACATACTTTCTGGTTTCCTACAGTTGTGTGCATTTACTGTTGTGCTCATACTAACGGCAGTTGCTAGGTGTTCCAAAGTGCTCAAACTGTTTCTTTGGGGTCGAAAAAAGGCAGATTATAGAACCAAACATATTCAAGCTGCTCCTTTGGGGGTGGCGCTATATATATATATATATATATATATATATATATATATATATATATATATATATATACACAGTATCTAACAAAAGTCACATTTTTGTAAATATTTTATTATATCTTTTCATTTGACAACACTGAATTAATGGTACTTTGCTACAATGTAAAGTAGTGAGTGTACAGCTTGTAAAACAGTGTAAATTTGCTGTCCCCTCAAAATAACTCAACACACAGCCATTAATATCTAAACCACTGGCAACAAAAGTGAGTACACCCCTAACTGAAAATGTCAGTATTGGGCCCAATTAGCCATTTCCCCTCCCTGGTGTCATGTGACTCGTTAGTGTTACAAGATTTCAGGTGCGAATGGGGAGAAGGTGTGTTAAATTTGGTGTTATCGCTCTCACGCTCTTATACAGGACACTGGAAGTTCAACATGGCACCTCATGGCAAAGAACTCTCTGAGGATCTATAAAAAAGAATTGTTGCTTCGCTCTCCACATTTTCCTTTTCCCATTACACCACAACTACAAATGAATGCCCTGCCCCCTAATTATAATAAGACTCCGCCTACATACAAAAAAGTGTCCCTATACATTTTTTTACAATGTTGGCAACTATGCATATGTGATACCCAGTCGGCCTCTGTGTAAGCTGTATATCACTGCAGTAGCACAAGCTACTACAGTATTGGCTGCGATCTTCCAGGGGCTGTGCCAAGCGGCTGCCCTTCTGATAGTAACCACAGGGCGTGGTTTGCTCAGCACAGCTGCCATTGAGAGAAAGCCTTGCATTTTTCTCATTAATGCAGTGTTTTCTGATAGGACAAAGTGGAGATTGTTTATGACTAAGGCCTTATAGGCTGAAAAGCATCAACCTTTCTTATTTGCGTTTGGTCACTGTGGCCTGTTAATAAATACTACATTTTTTAAGAGCAATCACCGGAGTGCGGATCATCTTTTCCTTATTTCCCTACTCAGCCAACGACTGTGGATCGAGGACCTGGGGAGCTCTGCTATCTATGTGATGTATGGGTAGTAGCACTGACTCTTTTTTTATAAAGTGTAGATTGTGACATCTCTGCCCTCCTAACCACTTCGCCCAACTAGAGAATTCTTTGCATTCAATGAAAAAATGCAAATCTTTCTCTGAATGGAGACCCTGTCAATTGTGTGACCCACCTGTGGTTACCATGCAGAAAGGCAGCTATCGGCACTGCACCCGGATGATTGTGGCTATTACAGTAGTAGCTCAGGATACTACTGTAAATTACAGCTTACACAGAGAAGAATTGCATACTTACATTGGCTAAGCTAGACCAAAATATATCCTTGCTGTAGTTCAGCTATAACCACTTTCCGACTGGCACACGCCGATGTGCGACGGCAGAATGGCACAGACAGGCAAATGGGTGTACAGGTATGTCCCTTTAAATTTGCCACCATGCCATTGCTTGCATGATGTCAGCGGCGTGCTTGCTCACTGGTCGGGACCTTCATGAGTACTTGAGGACTCGATCGCCGCAGGGATATCCGTGATCATCTCACGGGGAGGAATAACGGGGAGATGCTAAAGTAAGCAAGCATCTCCCTGTTCTACCTAGCAACAGTGACACTGATCTCTGCTCCCTGTGATTGGAGCAGAGATCAGTGATGTGTAAAACACAGCCACGCCCCCACAGTTAGCAACACACCCCTACGACACACTTAACCCCTACACTGCCCCCTAGTGGTTAACCCCTTCACTGCCAGTGTCATTTACACAGGAATCAGTGCATTTGTATAGCACTGATTGCTGTATAAATGACAATGGTCTCAAAAATGTGTAAAAAATGTCTGATGTGTAAAATCTAACACTGCCAATATCATGCAGTGTTAGTTTTTTTTTTACCTTCCTCACCCACTGTCATGTGTAAATACAGGAGGTGGAGGACTTGACATGGAAGCCTTTCTTTTCTGACTTCTGTGTTTATGTTTTTACAAGTGACAGTGATAATAGAGTGAGTTGGCACAGCAGGTCCTATGCTGAACAGAGGTCTGGATGGGAATGACTAGCCCAATTTAACTTCTTATAGGAGGAATGAACAAGTAAGGATAGCAGCTCTTCCTTCTACCCACCACCTCTCATGCCTGGGATCCTGACTAGGCCCTCTTCCTGGTTCTGGCTCCATATCAACTGCATAGTCTACTATAGTGGTAGTTCCTCCACAGTTCCTGCCTAACACACACTATCCTTTTCCCTCCCCACACAACACATTAATAACAGTTCAAATGTGTGGGCTGTTCTTATTTGTGGGAAGTGCCTATGCAGTACACACCCGCAAATTAGCTACTGCAGGAGACAGGTGACCCATTTCATGGGTCTAGGGGCGGTGATTCTCAAACTTTTTTCAGTCAAGGCACCCTTTAATAATTATGGACAGTCTCGAGGCACCCCATTCTAAAACTTAAAAGCTATTCTAATAGTTTTACATAATGCAGCAACATCCACAAGTCCAAGTAGGGCACCCAATGTTAGAGGTAATTTATTCTTTCAAAGCAAATATACTTTTGCAAACTAGTACTGACTAGTATTCCAATGTTTCTCTTCCCCTTCAGTTTTTTCCTCACTCAGCTAACATGACGCCAACACTGATGGAGAGGGGCAGGGGAGGGTCAAACAAGGATGCTATACAAGCGACAGAAATACTCTTTATCAACTGATAATGCCATTGGTCGTTAGGATGCCAGCAGCTAGAAGGTTGTAATGGTGCCCAATGAAAACCTGTAACCATAGGTGTGCACAGCCTATTGCACTAGGGTGTACACCCCAAAGCTCAAACACATATACGTGTGTGTGCATGTGTATATATACTGACAGTGTCAATAGAGCAGAGATCGTTGTCAGTAAGACCGTGGCTGGTGTCAGTCGTTTTTATTCTTATTTTATTTTGTATTATTTTTTTAAATTTCTTTTATTGTTTTTTTTTACAATTATTTTAAGAGCTGTATTAGGGGGTTTTGGTGAAATATCAGGGGGAATCTGTGCCAGAAGAGGTGATTAGGGTGTGCCCAGGCACATCCTGTGTGCACATCTATGCCTTAGACTTGGTGTAATTTAAAAGGCATCTTTATGCTAGCTTATATACAATTGTTGGGCAATTTTAGGCATTTTTCCAACGCACCCCTGAAGAAACTTCAAGGCACCCCAGGGTGCCCATGAACCCTGGTTGAAAAAGGCTGATCTAGGGGGGATGCCCAGGGTAATGGTAGGCCAGCCAATCCCACAACAAATGCATATGTATTTCCAAAATCTCATAAACGATGGCACCACAGATGGATTGTGTACCTCCCATTATTTGAAAGTCTTGTGTAAAAACTAACTGACCATATTTGCTGTACTGACTTTCTTGATCACATTCCTATTAGACAACAGGTGACCAATAATTGATCCTATTGGTAGTAACACTGATTTTCATTTTTAAGCAGTAAGAATGTTTTTGACTACGTACTCACAATGATACCATGGAATAAAATGTTTTTTCTTTTGAGATTAGGTTCACTTAAATACTGTATATGAATAGGATGAATGGGAGTTTTCTTCTGTGCAAAAAAAAAAAAAGTCCATAAGAATTTTTAATTTGTGCATCATAACTTTTTGTTTACAGAAATTACCCATGGTGGAGTTAAAATAGCAAGAAATCCTAGACTCTGTGGCTTGGATACAATTAAATGGGAGGACATTGCTAGGTTGGACAATATTAGGATTTTTGCAGAAAACGCATCTCTTTCACACTGTATGTATGCCTATTGAAGAATTGCTTGCTGGTTATAATCTGCAATGAAATACATTTTTTTCTAAGTAAGTCATATGTGAGCTTGTAATATGAACAATTGATAAGGATTTTTTTTTATTATTATTAAAAAATGTGCTCAGAGATGGTTTAATTTGTTTTATAGAGTGCTAAATATTCAGCTTTTACAAGGAGCACAGAGCCATACACATCTCCATACCGCAGTCAGACAGACAGATAGACATATGCACTCTAAGCAAGATTTCTGTGTATGAAGCTGTTAGCTTAATTCTATGTTTTTTAACCACTTCAGCCTCGGACCAATAAATACCTTAAGGACCAGAGGTGTTTTTGCAATTTCGCACTGCGCTGCTTTAACTGGTAATTGCGCGGTCATGCAATATTGCACCCAAACGAAATTTGCGTCCTTTTCTTCCCACAAATAGAGCTTTCTTTTGATGGTATTTGATTGCCTCTGCGATTTTTATTTTTTGCGATATAAATGGAAAAAGAGCGAAAATTTTGAAAAAAAATGATATTTTCTTCTTTTTGTTATAAGAAAAATCGAATAAACTAAATTTTAGTCATACATTGAGGGCAAAATTTATTCAGCCACATGTCTTTAGTAAAAAAAATGTCAATAAGCGTATATTTTTTGGTTTGCGCAAAAGTTATAGCGTCTACAAACTAGAGTACATTTTCTGGAATTTACACAGCTTTTAATTTATGACTGCCTATCTCATTTCTTGAGGTGCTAAAATGGCAGGGCAGTACAAACCCCCCCCAAATGACCCCATTTTGGAAAGTAGACACCCCAAGGAAACTGCTGATGGGTATGTTGAGCCCATTGAATATTTATTTTTTTTGTCCTAAGGGATTGAATAATGACAAAAAAAAAAAAAAAAAAGTACAAAAAGTTGTCACTAAATGATATATTGCTCACACATGCCATGGTTATATGTGGAATTGCACCCCAAAATATATTCCGCTACTTCTCCCGAGTACGGGGATACCACATGTGTGGGACTTTTTGGGAGTCTAGTCGCGCACGGCATCCCGAAAACCAATCACCACCTTCAGGATTTCTAAGGGTGCAAATTTTTGATTTCACCCCTCACTACCTATCACAGTTTCGAAGGCCATAAAAAGCCAAAATAGCACAAAACCCCCCAAAATGACCCCATTTTGGAAAGTAGACACCCCAAGCTATTTACTGAGAGGCATGTTGAGTCCATGGAATATTTTATATTTTGCCACAAGTTGCGGGAATATTACAAACTTTTTTTTTTTTGCACAAAGTTGTCACTAAATGATATATTGCTCACACATGCTATGGGCATATGTGAAATGACACCCCAAAATACATTCTGCTGCTTCTCCTGAGTACAGGGATACCACATGTGTGGGACTTTTTGGGAGCCTAGCCGCGTACGGGACCCCGAAATCCAAGCACCGCCTTCAGGATTTCTAAGGGCATAATTTTTTTATTTTACTCCTCACTACCTATCACTACCTATCACAGTTTTGACGGCCATAAAATGCCAAGATGGCACAAAACCCCCCCAAATGACCCCATTTTGGAAAGTAGACACCCCAAGGAAACTGCTGATGGGTATGTTGAGCCCATTGAATATTTATTTTTTTTATCCTAAGGGATTGAATAATGACTAAAAAAAATAAAAAATAAAAAATGTACAAAAAGTTGTCACTAAATGATATATTGCTCACACATGCCATGGTTATATGTGGAATTGCACCCCAAAATATATTCCGCTACTTCTCCTGAGTACGGGGATACCACATGTGTGGGACTTTTTGGGAGTATAGTCGCGCACGGCATCCCGAAAACCAATCACCACCTTCAGGATTTCTAAGGGTGCAAATTTTTGATTTTACCCCTCACTACCTATCACAGTTTCGAAGGCCATAAAAAGCCAAAATAGCACAAAACCCCCCAAAATGACCCCATTTTGGAAAGTAGACACCCCAAGCTATTTACTGAGAGGCATGTTGAGTCCATGGAATATTTTATATTTTGCCACAAGTTGCGGGAATATTACAAACTTTTTTTTTTTTGCACAAAGTTGTCACTAAATGATATATTGCTCACACATGCTATGGGCATATGTGAAATGACACCCCAAAATACATTCTGCTGCTTCTCCTGAGTACAGGGATACCACATGTGTGGGACTTTTTGGGAGCCTAGCCGCGTACGGGACCCCGAAATCCAAGCACCGCCTTCAGGATTTCTAAGGGCATAATTTTTTTATTTTACTCCTCACTACCTATCACTACCTATCACAGTTTTGACGGCCATAAAATGCCAAGATGGCACAAAACCCCCCCAAATGACCCCATTTTGGAAAGTAGACACCCCAAGGAAACTGCTGATGGGTATGTTGAGCCCATTGAATATTTATTTTTTTTGTCCTAAGGGATTGAATAATGACTAAAAAAAAAAAAAAATGTACAAAAAGTTGTCACTAAATGATATATTGCTCACACATGCCATGGTTATATGTGGAATTGCACCCCAAAATATATTCTGCTACTTCTCCCGAGTACGGGGATACCACATGTGTGGGACTTTTTGGGAGTATAGTCGCGCACGGCATCCCGAAAACCAATCACCACCTTCAGGATTTCTAAGGGTGCAAATTTTTGATTTTACCCCTCACTACCTATCACAGTTTCGAAGGCCATAAAAAGCCTAAATAGCACAAAACCCCCCAAAATGACCCCATTTTGGAAAGTAGACACCCCAAGCTATTTACTGAGAGGCATGTTGAGTCCATGGAATATTTTATATTTTGCCACAAGTTGCGGGAATATTACAAACTTTTTTTTTTTTGCACAAAGTTGTCACTAAATGATATATTGCTCACACATGCTATGGGCATATGTGAAATGACACCCCAAAATACATTCTGCTGCTTCTCCTGAGTACAGGGATACCACATGTGTGGGACTTTTTGGGAGCCTAGCCGCGTACGGGACCCCGAAATCCAAGCACCGCCTTCAGGATTTCTAAGGGCATAATTTTTTTATTTTACTCCTCACTACCTATCACTACCTATCACAGTTTTGACGGCCATAAAATGCCAAGATGGCACAAAACCCCCCCAAATGACCCCATTTTGGAAAGTAGACACCCCAAGGAAACTGCTGATGGGTATGTTGAGCCCATTGAATATTTATTTTTTTTGTCCTAAGGGATTGAATAATGACTAAAAAAAAAAAAAAAAAAAAAATGTACAAAAAGTTGTCACTAAATGATATATTGCTCACACATGCCATGGTTATATGTGGAATTGCACCCCAAAATATATTCCGCTACTTCTCCCGAGTACGGGGATACCACATGTGTGGGACTTTTTGGGAGTATAGTCGCGCACGGCATCCCGAAAACCAATCACCACCTTCAGGATTTCTAAGGGTGCAAATTTTTGATTTTACCCCTCACTACCTATCACAGTTTCGAAGGCCATAAAAAGCCTAAATAGCACAAAACCCCCCAAAATGACCCCATTTTGGAAAGTAGACACCCCAAGCTATTTACTGAGAGGCATGTTGAGTCCATGGAATATTTTATATTTTGCCACAAGTTGCGGGAATATTACAAACTTTTTTTTTTTTGCACAAAGTTGTCACTAAATGATATATTGCTCACACATGCTATGGGCATATGTGAAATGACACCCCAAAATACATTCTGCTGCTTCTCCTGAGTACAGGGATACCACATGTGTGGGACTTTTTGGGAGCCTAGCCGCGTACGGGACCCCGAAATCCAAGCACCGCCTTCAGGATTTCTAAGGGCATAATTTTTTTATTTTACTCCTCACTACCTATCACTACCTATCACAGTTTTGACGGCCATAAAATGCCAAGATGGCACAAACCCCCCCCAAATGACCCCATTTTGGAAAGTAGACACCCCAAGGAAACTGCTGATGGGTATGTTGAGCCCATTGAATATTTATTTTTTTTGTCCTAAGGGATTGAATAATGACTAAAAAAAAAAAAAAAAAAAAATGTACAAAAAGTTGTCACTAAATGATATATTGCTCACACATGCCATGGTTATATGTGGAATTGCACCCCAAAATATATTCGGCTACTTCTCCCGAGTATGGGGATACCACATGTGTGGGACTTTTTGGGAGTCTAGTCGCGTACGGCACCCCGAAAACCAATCACCACCTTCAGGATTTCTAAGGGTGCAAAGGCCATAAAATGCCAAAATAGCACAAAATCCCCCCAAATTACCCCATTTTGGAAAGTAGACACCCCAAGCTATTTACTGAGAGTCATGTTGTCTGAACGAAAAAAAAGAGATTGATCGGTGGGTATGCCCACCATTAGATACCTCCCTTCATCCACCCACTTCTAATGATGGACATACATGCACCATTTATATATGCCGAAGCATGGGGGCATCCTCCCGCAAAAAAGTTATGCCGCGTACATACGTTCAAACTTTTCCATGGGCAAGCCCCCTGTCGGAATTTTGACCGTATGTACGCGGCATTAGGAGCAAAATCACTCCTCCACCCCTTATGCCCCCATGCTTCGGCATATATGCTCTTTTTTAACTGTGGTGGTGAAATCACCGCCTACAGCACTGGAGTCACGGCTTTATGTATCGTGGGAGCAAACGCTGTTGCTGTCAAGATAAATAAATCCGCGCTGCAGCTGAATGGCGTACCTGCTAAGCAAATTATGGTTAACGTTAAAACAAAGTAACATCCCAGTAAAACCTTACCATACCATACCTGCAAAGCAATTGCCAAAAAAAACAGTAAAAAATAAAACATTTTTTAACACAACCTGTGCCTAAAATATATATATGCCGAAGCATGGGGGCATCCTCCCGCAAAAAAGTTATGCTGCGTACATACGTTCAAACTTTTCCACGGGCAAGCCCTCCGTCGGAATTTTGACCGTATGTACGCGGCATTAGGAGCAAAATCGCTCCTCCACCCCTTATGCCCCCATGCTTCGGCATATATGCTCTTTTTTAACTGTGGTGGTGAAATCACCTCCTACAGCACTGGAGTCGCGGCTTTATGTATCGTGGGAGCAAACGCTGTTGCTGTCAAGATAAATAAATCCACGCTGCAGCTGAATGGCGTACCTGAAAACATGAAAAATGGTTAACAATAACACAGTAAACAGTAAAGTATAAAAAATTTGAGAGAAGAGAGAGAGAGAGAGAGAGAGAGAGAGAGAGAGAGAACAATAAAACGACAACTATTTTTGGTTTTTATATTTTATATTTTTTTTGGTTTTTTTATTTTACTTTTTTTTTTTTTTTTTTTTTTTTTATACATTTTTTTTTGAACTGTAAACTGTAACTGTAACGGTTCGGGTCTCTCAAAATGCGATGGCATCTTGGGAGACCCTGTGTTAGTGTGCCTAGCCTGTGAAATGCTGTACCCTACGCTAATACTTCACTCGTTCATGGTAGCGTTCAAAACACTCACCTTGACAAAGACCAGGCTGGCCAGGACAGCGTGGACAATAAGAACGGGTGTCACGCCTATATCCGCGCTTGCTACAGACACGACATCTTTTTTGGGGGGCTCGTTGGGTAGGGGTACTCGGGAGGACATAAGAATAATGCCTCTCATACAGCCGGCTTACTGCATTTGGTTGGGAATGGTGAGGTACAGAACCGTCTGGAAACAGAAGCTCTGTGACAACCTCTCTTTGGAAGAAAAGAAAGGTTAATGTTCCGCCTGAAGCTTTGTATAGCACAAAAGCATTCAGCAAAGCCAATTGAAATAAGTAAGCAGACACTTTTTTGTACCAGCGTCTGGTCTTACGGGAAGTTAGATACGGCGCTAACATCTGGTCATTGAGGTCCACCCCTCCCATATTTTTGTTATATTCGTGGACACAGAGGGGTTTCTCCACAATACCAGTCGCCGTAGAAATTTGGACCGTCGTGTCTGCATGAAGGGAGGTAAGAACGAAAACATTCTTATTATGCCTCCACTTCATAGCGAGCAAATTATTACACCGATAGCAGGCTCTCTCCCCCAGCCTAAGACGGGAATCTACAAGCCGCTGGGGAAAGCCCCGGCGATTAGGTCGCACGGTGCCACATGCTCCAATCTGATTATCAAATAAATGACTAAACAGTGGCACGCTGGTGTAATAGTTGTCCACGTACAAGTGGTACCCCTTTCCGAATAAGGGTGACACCAATTTCCACACTATCTTGCCAGCGCTTCCTATGTAATCAGGGCAGTTCTCCGGCTCTACGTAACTATCTTTACCCTCATAAACCATAAAGCTCCATGCATAGCCTGTGGCCCTGTCACAGCACTTATAGAGCTTGACCCCGTACCTGGTACGCTTGTTGGGAATGTACTGTTTGAATGACAAGCGACCAGTAAACTTAACCAGGGACTCATCAACGCAGACAACTTTTTGGGGAATAAACAAGTCTGCAAAACGTTGGTTGAAGTGGTTTATGAGGGGCCGAATTTTGTAGAGCCGATCGTATTCAGGGTCTCCACGTGGACGACAAAGTTCATTGTCACTGAAGTGCAAGAACCGCAAGATCTGCTCGTATCGTGCCCTGGGCATGGAGTTAGAGAACAGGGGCATGTGGTCAGCCGGATGCGTGGACCAATAAGCCCGCATCCGCATAAATTTGTGTGTGCCCATGTTGAGGGAAAGGCCCAAAAACGTCTTAAATTCGGAAACCGTAACTGGTTTCCAATCTCTGGCAAGAGACGGCAACTGGGGATTAGCGGCGATGCGTTGACCAGCATATAAATTGGTTTGGTCCACAATAGATCTATAGAGATCTTCCGTGAGATACAGAGAATAAAAATCGAGTGGCGTAAAATCATCTGTATCCACCTGAATACCGGGTTGGGCAGTGAATGGGGGAAGTACGGGTTCTGCAGAAGTGGTGGGCACCCAATTGGGATAGGCGAATTCTGCAGGAAGGGCACTATGGGTACGACGGGCCTGTCTTTGTCTTCTTCTTCTTGGTGGCAGCGGGACACTACTTGTGCTTGCCACCTCGCCAGCTTGAACTGCACTTATGGGACTCGCCACGTCACCACGTGATACTGCAGTGCTGGATGTACGCCCAGGGTGTACTAGGCCGCTGGTGCTTGCCAGTTCACCAAAAGGATGAGCGGCGCTAGTACTGGCTCTATACTCCATACGAGGGACTTCCGGTTCCTGCACCTCAACAACATCAGAAGATCGGGGTCGGGTACGCCTGACAATAGCAGGGACCTCTTCTTCGTCGTCAGAGCTATCTGACATGGAGGCGCTGTCCTCTACAGGTTCGTATTCTGAGCCTGATTCTGACAGATCAGTGTCTTCCTCTTCACTATCTGTCATGCTCAGAAACGTGTAGGCCTCTTCACTAGTGTACCTTCGCTTTGCCATTTTGGGCTCTAAATTTAGGGGTACAGTAGTGAGACTCACAGGTAAAAACGCACCTAGCCTGTCAGCGACTGTATAAAACGCTACCAAAAAAAACTGTTAGCGATCGCAGGGATCAGGCCTGACTCTGCGAACGCTGCAGTTATGTGTGTTGTGTTTTGTAAGTGACAGTGATCGATCGATACTGCACTTGGGTGGGCTGGGCTGGGCTGGGCTGGGCAGAGGGGCAAAACGCAGGTGCTAGCAGGTATCTGGGCTGATCCTGCTAACAATGCGTTTTTTTAGAACCCTAAATTGCTGGGCACGCTAGTATAGATCTGATCAGATCAGATATTGATCTGTTCGGATACTATACCACTAAGGGAGGTGTATGCTTTGCGCGTGGGTGTTAGCGGTGCTGGCACTAACCTAGCACTGCCTGGGGCGACGCAGACCCTTTCTGACCCTAAAACCAAATTTATATCACCCGCCGGGTGATCAGGGGGTTAAACCTTTATTAGGTAATAAATGGCGGGTGCCCTGATGCTATAAAAAGCGAACTACCAAACCAGCGTCACCCGTAACACTTATACGGTGATCACTGGTGAAAGGGTTAACTAAGGGCAATCAGGGGTTAAAACCTTTATTGGGTATTTATATGGGGGTACCTGAAGCTTTATAAAAAGCTGACGGGGAACCTAAATAACTAAATAACTAACTGGCTAACCAGCGTCACCAGTGACACTTATGCAGCGATCGCTGGTGAAAGGGTTAACTCTAGGGGCAATCAAAGGGTTAAAACCTTTATTAGGTTATATATCGGGGTACCTAACGGTATAAAAACCTGGCGTTGAACCTAAAAAAAAACTAGCTTCCTAGCGGGACCAGTGACACTATTGCAGCGATCAGAAAAACGATCGCTTAGTGACACTGGTAAAAGAGGGTGAAAGGGTTAACTGGGAGGGCAATCAAGGGGTTAAACCTTTATTAGGGGGGGGTAGGGGGCTACCCTGGACCTAAAGGGGCCTAACACTAGCTGCCCTGACACTTTTTACAGTCACAACTGACACTAAATGTAGTGATCAATAAATAAATGAACACTGCATTAGTGACACTGTGACTGGGGGGGGGCGGGGGGCCGATCGGGGGGGTGATCGGGGGGTGACTGGGGTGAAATGTGTGCCTGTGTGTACCTATGTGTCAGTGGACTGTTGGTGCACTTACTTGCGTCTTCACTCCTCGCTGTCCGGTTCAAAAAGACCGCCACGAGGAGTGTGACATCACTTCCTCCTCCTGTGTTTACATTTTCACAGGGGAGGAAGTTCGTCACTGGCCAGGAGCGATCGAGAGGGGATGGGCGGAAACCAACGGCCATCCCCTCATCGCCGATCGCTCCGGCACCGAAAGGGACCGCCGTATCTAGCGGGAGGGGGTCCGATCGGACCCCCCACCCGCTAGAAGGCATTCACGTACATTTACGTGATTATGCCTGCCTGTGCCATTGTGTTGACGTACATTGGCAATACGGCGGTCCTGAAGTGGTTAATAGTAGAAGGAAAATTCAAGAATGAGAAAACCACAATAAGGTGTTCATTTAAGTTATAGCTCTGCTAAAATTTTGAATTGAGTAAGGAAGGGTTAGGCTGGATTCACACCTATGCAGTTTTAGTGCTTTTTGCATTTTGCGGATTTGCACTACAGTCCATTTTAACATTGTTTCCTATGGAACATGTTCTGTAGTGCAACTCTGCAAAATGCAAAAAGCACTAAAAATGCATAGGTGTGAATCCAGCCTTAGAAACCCTGCTGGGTTTTAATTGCAAATATGATCCAGCAAATGTTGAGCTATCTACTGAAATTCAGAAGGGGTCAGACTTTATATACTTAGGCTGAACTACTTCCAAATGACATCCGAATGTTTTGAGAATTTTTGTATGAAATTTCCTAAGAATTTTCGTACACATTTTTGTTTAGTTTTTCTGTTCAGAATTCTACTAGTGTACCCAGCTTTAGTTGCACTGAAAACACAGAGAAAAGGATCTGCTCAGAGGGAGATTTTTAATGCCATGTCCCTGCTTGGGATATTCACCCTCTTTCC
Organism: Lithobates pipiens; assembly: GCF_037356315.1. NCBI lineage: Eukaryota > Metazoa > Chordata > Amphibia > Anura > Ranidae > Lithobates > Lithobates pipiens. Next base: position 196,680,411 of record NW_027507764.1, read on the forward strand.
TTGTCCTGGGGATTGTTGAAACTGAGACAGGTGATGAGAATTCAGAAATATTACAATGGAACAGGAGGTGTGAAAAAATCTTCCAAAGAATACAGTTGCTGCGTTAAAGGCTAGATTCACACCTATGCATTTTTAGTGCTTTTTGCATTTTGCAGGTATGCGCTACAGAACGTGTTCCATAGGAAACCATGTTCAATGGACTGTAGTGTGAATATGAAAAATGCAAAATGCACTAGAAATGCATAGGTGTGAATCAGGCCTTAGGCTGGATTCACACCTATGCAGTTTTAGTGCTTTTTGCATTTTACAGATTTGCACTACAGTCCATTTACCATGGTTTCCTATGGAACACGTTCTGTAGTGCAAATCTGCAAAATGCAAAAAGCACTAAAACTGCATAGGTGTGAATCCAGCCTAAGACCCCTAATCTTGTCACGGTAGGGAAGATCCACACTTATTTGCTGTTTTTTAAAACTGCAGGTTTTAAATGTGATGCTTGCAATGGATCCTGCTGGGGACCTGGTCCAGAGAACTGCCAAATACGTAAGTTAATTTCTAAATATCTTATTTCCTATAACAATGGCAATTTATGTATAGCTGTTACTTGTCATGAAAATAAAGGTATATGTATTGTAGTAACATAAGGTGTTCACAGGAGTCACCAGAAAAGCTTCTTATACCAGAGTCAGTAACCATGATTCTCATGTGGTAGTCTGCTCGGGTTGTGCCTACACTTGAATGTCTCCCTGCAAGTGGAATTTTTGTGTCTGATCTGAAAATCACAAGCCAATTCGATGAAGATAAAAGAAAGAAGAACAAAGTAATGCTCACTTCTCAATAAAAACATCAAAGGGTTTTTAAAGTTAAAATAGAAAATACATTATTTGCTAGTAACCCCTACAAGGTAGCATTCAAAAAAAATATGGGTTATCCATGCGAGACTCTCTGTGTTTAGTGCTATCCAGATCACTATGAGGACAGATCTTGCAGAGATTTGATAAGTGTGGATCCCTTAGTGCAGGGCTGGTTGTATCTGTAGGACAAGATTTTCAAATCCCCCCCCCTTACATCAGATGTCAAGACCCCCCCCCCCATCAAAAGTCAAGAGTCCCCCACCCTCCCTTACATCACAGTGGACCCCTTGCCTTGTGCCACTGCAAAGCTGGGAAGAAGAAAGTGCAGTGTCTGTAAGAGAGGGGCTGGAGTCAGTCTGCTAAATGCTGAGATTAGTGGAGGTGGAGACAAGGGGGGGCTTCAGCTGCCCAGAGAGGTGCCTGATCTGGCAGAGGAGTTCTGACCTCCTCTTTGCTGCTGACTACTGAGAAGGAGAGGGGGCCAAGACAAGCCTTTCCGTGGGGGCAGGGGGAAGTGCAGGATCTGGCGGAGGAGTTCTGTCCTCCTCTCTGCTGCCAACTGCTGAGACAAGGTGAGTGCTGAGGATGCCAGGGCTGCAGGAGAGATGCGAGGACCACATGAAATGGTCTGGAGGGCCCTGGGCCTTGTGTTTGACACATGTGCCTTAGTGGATGCTGTGAATAATATTTAATGAAGCTAACTGTATATAAATGTCGAACAAATGCAATCTACAAACTAGTATATCTAGTCCAATGCCTTATGTCTATAACTTATTGCTAGTAAACTGCATAATGATTCCCCATTATGTAGATAAAAGGAATGCTTTGTTGTCCTTTTATATGCATCACCGATTAAAAAAATGGATTCATGTACAAAAAGAGTAGGTTCTGTTCATTTAGCTTAGTAAATTAGGTGAAGCTGTGCTTACTTCAATTAGTCATTTCCTAGTATATGTGGTGCTGCGCATCTTGCTCTGACAAACTGTCATACTTAATTTGTGTTGTTGCGGTTTGGCTAGTTGTGGTCCCCGCCTCGCCTCTGGGTGGTCCAGTGCCCCAAACACCATGGTTTTGTCAGGGGTTGGGAGGTAAGCCCTGTGTGTAAAGTTCCTTTGGAGTTTAGCGGTTTGTGCAAGCCTAATATATGTGGCGATGTTTCAGCTGTATGCCTAATGAAGCAGCTGTAGACTGCAAAACTCGTTGGAATAGACCATCGGAATTTACCAAGTATCTATTTGTACTTTATTTACATAATATATTTTTAATACATTGCATGTGGTACCGATTGTAACTTTATTGGGGTAGTCATGTTAGGCCCCATTACTTATCTTTAAATGGGTTTGTAAAATAAAACTTTTTTTTATTCAATTGTGTTGCCTCTATTGTGGTGCAAAGTCTCTAAAGTCCCCTCCTTGTAGAAAGGATTTCCCTTTGTTGGTGTTACATAGTAACCTAATAGAAATCTTGTTTTTTTTATGATTGGGTATCAAAGTGAACACGGGTTCACCTGATTTACTAACATGCATTTTGTAAATGAATGGCTTCTATTTTAAGTCAACCCCATTGTGTTTAACATGATATCTCGAGCTGCTAATATTTATTTTTATTGTTTGTTATTTAAAATGTAATTTCTTTCAGTTACAAAGCTCAACTGTGCTCAGGAGTGTCCTGGACGGTGCAGGGGACCACTGCCCAGCGATTGCTGTCACAATCAATGCATAGCCGGTTGTACAGGACCCAAAGACACTGATTGCCTGGTAATGTGTATAATCTTACACTATTTTGACAGTGAAGGGTCAGCCAAAGATATCTGCATCTGTAAAGTTTTAGTTTTATTTTTTTTTTAAACTTTGACATCTGTAAAGTTTAGTCTTTCTGCTAAAGCAATCACAAGGAGGGCTCACTTTCCCTGATTCTGTTTACTTTACATTAATGAGAATACAGTAGGGAAAGTGAGAGCCTTCATGTTGGAAGATCAAAGTTGGGAATTATGTCAAAAGTTTTCCACCGGAGTAGCTGAAAAATAACCCAAGTTCTTGGAGATGGCAAGTCTCAGTGTTTTACCAAACACTGTTCATATCATAAATATAATATACTTTGGTTGAATGCTTCCTTTAAATAGAAATGTTGTATGGCTCTTTTGATTTCAACTGATATAGCTTACACCTTAGGAAATATTTAGGTGAGACATCATTTATGAGTTTCTTCTAGTATATGTCTGCTTATTTACTGCTAATGCTGGTGTTTGTTGGCTAGATTTGTGTAAAACAAAGTTATCAAAAATGCATAACTGCATGATAACAAATATTTAAAGCTGAACTCAAGGAAAACAGTTGATGAAATACATATAAGGGAGCCATTTTACCTTCCAAAGGATTTGTATTTCTGCTGATCTAGTTCTGAGATTTACACACAGCTGCCACACCACACACACACTTCAGGTCTTCTCTCTACCCCGCCCTGTGACTGGTCAGTGAAAGAAGAAGCAGCACGTCAATACACTCATCTTGCATGCTTATTGCACTGTAGCACAACCAAAACTTGGATTAAAAAATACATTTAAAGATGTAGTAATAGTTACAGAGCTGCATTCATTTGTGTCTTTTTTTTAAATCTGCCTTCAGTACAACTTTAACATTTCCGTAAATAGTCTTCAGCCTATTTTTATCACCTTGTGAACCCTCACCTTGTAAAACAGCCAATTCTGTTTAACCCCTTGGAACCAGTGCCTTATGGCCCTTTAAGGGGTTTAGGATGCCGGGAGGTGTGGCTGGGTTTATGACCCTGTGACCACTGAGATTGGCTGTCACGGCATACACATGATCGGAAAGCTCCCAATCAGCTATCGGGAGCTTTCTGATAGCCACCAATAACTGTGCCAGGAGCACACAAGATGTGTGCCCTCAGCACAGCTGTTTTTGCACTAATGCATGCAAATATGCGGCTGCTCAGTACCAAGGCCCGCCCGCCGAGAGGCTGCATATTTGCATGCGGCCGGCACCAAGAGGTTACAATATAAATTAAAGGCAACACAATTGTGTATACATCTAAAAACATTATAAGTACTTATTTTCCCTTTTTTATAAGTGATCACATCCCCTCTATTCTCAGATGCATAAGGAGATCAGAGAGATGGGGGAGGAGAAACAGCAGCACACTGGTCTTCCCACTGAATGGCTGTGTGCGGGGAAGGGGGGTCATGTCTGGACATCTCTGATCATTGGAGGAGAGCAGGATGAGTTGCCAGCACAGCTAGAAAACTGACCATGCTTTGCTCTCATGCAGGGCTGTCTTAATAGCATCAAGGGTCCCTGGGCAAAGTAATGTTCTAGGTCCCCTACAATGGAGACATTGCAGGTAAACAGACATCAAGTAGGTAGGAGGCAGACAAGCGGAAGCTTCCCCTTTTGGGTGGAGCTCCACATTAACTACATGAACAACCACTCTGTACAGCAAAGAAACAGTGGGAAAATACTACATACATAAAGTAACAAAGTTGTCCTGTGCATATAATATATCTGCTAGATTGGTGTCTCCCCAGCACTCTGACCCCTCTACAAACCAGATATCTCCCCAGCACTCTGACCCCTCTACATCCCAGATATCCCCCCCCCAGCACTCTGACCCCTCTACACCCTATATCCCCCCAGAACTCTGACCCCTCTACACCCTAGATATTGCCCCCAGCAGTGTAACCATATACCATAAGATACCCCTTGTATTGTGACCCGACTACATCCCAGATACCCTCTACACTGTAGCCTCTCTACATCTCTGATACCTCTAGCACTATAGTCACCCAAGCTACCCCCTATACACCCCAGATCCCCCCTCAGCATTGTTTTCCCCCATACACCCTTGATATCCCCCAGCACCATTATTCCATCCATATAGTACCCCCTTTTCCAGTGGAGATAACGTGCATGTAAACTTTTGGCTCTGTGCCCACCTCCAGCACTGCACTCAACTAGGCAGAAGGAGGGGTGGAGGACGGAGCATCCCTTTGGGCATTCCAAGCCTTTTCGATGCCATCAGTGCTGGACAGCTGGGCTCACCATGACACCATCTACAATGCTACTTCGGCAGGTGGGCTCTCAGTACTGTTGACTTAGCAGCTCCCACTCCAGCTCCTACCCTGTGGCCTCAGAGTCCTGAGTATTCAAGCTGCATGGGGTGGAGTCAGAGTATCACTGGCACTCTGGCCCTGCCCCTCCCTGCTGGCTGTGAAATAATAGGTATTCTATTGCACAGCATGATGCACCGCTGCCAGCCTACCTCCCCTGTGTATCCATTACTCTCAGTACCATCAGGAGGCCCCCAATTTCGGGGCAGCGTGGGCTCAAGGACCAGCTGCTTTGGGGAAAGTGCAGGGGCCTCCCATGCAGCTGGGGCCCCTGGGCAGTGCCCAGGGGTGCCCTCTCATTAAGAAAGCCCTGCTCTCATGCCTAGTATGGTTCGTTTTTAACAGGAAAGCAGATGGTCTGGCAGGAACACCAGGGATTTCACACAAAGACAGCAATACAAAGAGAACAGGATATTTTTTCATATAAGTACATTGAACCTCAAGCACATACTAGAAATACGAAATGTTGGGTTTACATATTCTTTAAACTATCTTACAATCATTTTTTTCCTTAAAGGCTTGCCGCAGATTCCAGGATGGTGACACATGTCGAGAGACCTGTCCTCCACCTTATGTATATAACCCAAACAGTCACCAATTGGAAAGCAATCCTAGAGGAAAGTTCAGTTTTGGGTACTTCTGTGTTTCTAAATGTCCGTGTAAGTAACATTCAGCGTTCAAGTAAAATTAATCTATAATCAGCAAAGAAATGTAGATGAAGGAATTGTTTCTTCTCAATTAAAATATGCAATGACACCACCCAGCACAATTTTTTATTTATGTAAACTGTCCAAATCTCATGACCTAATTAAAAAAAAAGTATGTAATGAGTCCTGCCCGGTACACACATTTAGTAGGGTTGAAAGATGAAAAATGTGTCAATGACAGCCACAGTCCTACACTTAAGCCCAAGAGCTGCACTAATCTGTACTTGGGCTTTCAGTCTTTGTAATTCTCTATTATGCCCCGTACACATGATCGGACTTTCTGATGTAAAATGTGCGATCGGAGCTTGTTGTTGGAAATTCAGACCGTGTGTAGGCTCCATCCAACAGTTTCCATCGGAATTTCCCTCACACAAAATTTGAGATCTTGTTCTCAAATTTTCCGACAAGAAACTCTGTTTGTGCAAATTCCGATCGTGTGTACACAATTCCGACTTACAAAGTGCCATGCATGCTCAGAATAAATTACGAGACTGAATCGATCGGTCTGGTAAAACTATTGTTCGTAATGGAGGTAGCACATTCATCACGCTGCAAATGTTAAAGTCTCTTCTTATTTATAATGCTAGAGGAATGAAGTAGTTTTGCTGCTCATATTCACATAGAGTTCTCACAAACTTCTTTCTTTATCATTTCTCGTGATTTCATGAATATAATTTTTTTCATTTTTGTCAGATCTCCAGAAGAATTTTTTTTTATTTTTGTTTTTTATAGTGAATATTTATTTGGGGTTTTTTTTTTTTTTTTATTTCACAAAAGTTTTTATTGAAAGAGAACAGAGCATTATAATCAACAATGCAACATAAAAATCGTTTACATTTGAACATATTTTTACATGTTAAAGGAATACAGAGAATGTTACAACAACTGGTAGAGAGTAAATAGATACAACATGTAGTTTGCTAATGTCAAGTATATAATCAGAATTATCCAAAAAAAGGACATTTAGAGTATCTGGGCAAATATAAGGCTAAGAACAAGTCGTTACCATTAATAGAGGGGGAGGAAGTGGGATAGGGAAGGAAAGGGGAGAGAGGAAAGAAAAAAAAATATATAAACCACACCCCTGATGTGAGGGGAGAAGGCAGAGAGTTGGTTAAACATATTACCAGATGGGAAGAGTAGGCAAGGAGGTATTTGTTTAGCGGGCCTGCGCTCTTTAAATATCTAAGGATCAATAGAAAAGTTATCTGACATAAATTCAACAATAATTGTTACACACTGGAAGATTTGTATTCCTGGGTATCTTTGTATTCTATCCATTTGAGCCAGGTTGAGGTAAAGTTTGACATTCTTTCCTGTGAGATGCTTATAAGTTCCTCAATGGTTTCAATAGAGTTAATTTTTCTGAACCATTCTGTTTTTGTTGGGAGTGAGGTGGACCACCAATGGCGGGGGATGCAAAGTCTTGCGGCATTTACCATGATCATGGTCAGGGATTTCAGGTATTTTTTTTTAGGGACTTTGTTGTGATGTAATAGAAAGTGGGCTGGGTCAAGGTTCAACTTCTCTGGGGTGATGGATGAGATGGTTTCATGGACCATCTTCCAGAAAGGTTGAATATTCGGACATGACCACCAGATATGTAATAACGTGCCCTCTTCACTATTACAGCGCCAGCATCTGTTGGAGATTTGGGGGTAAAATTTGTGTAGGATGTCAGGTGTTCTATACCATCTTGTTAAAATCTTAAACCCGCACTCCTGAGTAGCGACATTAAGTGAGCCTTTATGGGCATACGTGAAAATGGTTTCCCAATTTTCTTTGGTAAGCGATAGGTTGAGATCATTTTCCCATGCTAGACAGGATGTGGTGGAGAACTCTAAATCCTCTTCAAATAAAGAGTTGTACAGAGTTGAAATATTGTGTCTTTGTGGACTCGTTTCTGAGCATAAGATTTCTAGGGTCGTGTGGGTTTTGGACCTTAGATTTGCCATATCCGCTGTGGAGAGATAATGTTTGATTTGGAGATAAGTAAAGTGTGATATTAGTCCAGGGTCGTTGTCCTTGTTTATTTCTTCAAGGGATAGAAATTTCCCACTCCTGAAGAAGTGCTTAGTTAGCACTGCTTTGTGGGGCCAATTAATTAGGAAAGAATTTTGTTGGTTCCCTGGAGGGAAATCCGGGTTTTTCCTGAGAGGCGTTAGGGGACTGATCCAGGGGGTGGGGTCCCTTTTCCTAAATGTGTCATGAAATATTGCCAGCGTGGGGCCAATTAGGGGGTGAGATTTGATCTCTTTTGGGTGAAACTTGGGGTTTATCCATGGAAGGTGGTTGATGGGGTAGGTAAATTGGGCCTGTTCTAGTGACACCCAGTCCTTGATTGACTGGTGAATGTTCCAATCTACTATACGTGTTAGTATAGCAGCCTGGTGATACTTTCTTAAGTCCGGAAGGGCTATTCCGCCTTTACTTTTAGGGAGGATTAGTCTTGCGAATTTGATTCTAGGAGATTTACTTCTCCATATAAAGGCGGAGCACGCCTTGCGGAAGGAGGTAAAAAAAGAAGAAGGTAATCTGATCGGGATTGTTTGCATAGCGTAAAGGAATCTAGGCAGGATAGTCATCTTTATCAGTGAGGCCCTGCCAAACCATGAAATGTTGAGAGAGTTCCATCTTTTGAGGTCTTCTTGTGATTCTTTTAACAAGGGTGTAAAATTAAGTTTGAAGAGGTCTTTTAGATTTGAGGGAATCTCTATCCCTAAGTAGGTACTATGTTGTGTGGACCACGTAAATGGGAAGTTTTGCTTACATAAGTCAACATCTTTAGGGGGCAACGAGATATTTAGCGCAACAGATTTGGAGTGGTTAATTTTTAAGTTGGAAATTAGTTGGAAAGATTCAAGATCTCGGATTATGTTGGGCAATGAAACGTGTGGCTGTGATAGAAATAGTAGCATATCATCTGCGAAAGCAGCGACTTTATAAGAATGATCTTGTATTTCAATGCCTTTTATATCTGGGTTGGATCTAAATTTGTTCAGGAGTGGTTCCAAAGTAAGAACAAATAGGAGCGGGGACAAGGGACATCCCTGTCTCGTGCCGTTTTTTAAGTTGAAGGCATTCGACAGGTGGCCATTTGTGCGGACTCGTGCAGTTGGATTTGAATACAGTGCGGCAATGTAAGCTCTCATCTGAGACATTATGCCGATATTTTTAAGTACTGCGTCAATGTAATCCCAGGCCACTCTGTCGAATGCCTTCTCCGCGTCAAGAGAAAGGAAGAAACCCTGTTTTTTTTTGGAAATAAGCCAATTATTTATGTTAAGAGCTTTAATTGTATTGTCACGACCCTCTCTGTCGGGGATGAACCCAACTTGGTCTAAGGAAATTAGAGATGGAAGTAAGGGTAATAATCTGTTGGCCAGGATTTTAGCGTATATTTTAACGTCTTGGGTTTTTTTTTAATCAAGATCTCTTGTTTTTTTTTTGTTTTTTTTGGTGATCTTCCTAATTTTTTGTGGGTTTTGTGTGTCAAGTTACCACAACACCATTATTATCTTGTATTTTTTAACCTCAAGGAGGTTGTTGGAGTTGGTGTCCCTTGCTAATTTGACATTGTATTTTTGAAATGTGCCTGCCTACTCACAAACAAACTGTCCTTTTTGAAGGAAAACACATAAGCAAGTATTTGTGAAAAATAAATATCTCTTTGTTAGGGGTCATAACCAAATAATGAGGAAGACAACGCTGGAGAAACTGCTGAAATTGGCAACCCCAGCCCACACATCAATTATTTTCCAGCTAAAATTGGTGGCCTGAGGAGTCCATATAATAGTGAGCAGAATTCGATCCCAGACTACAAGAGATCAGGAACAGCAGTAGATGACATATATGTCCCCAGGCTGTGGTCATACAACAGCCTGCATCTTTTGTCAGACCAGACTGAACCCAGGCCCTTCCTTCCACTCTTCCTTCCAGGCTTACATCCAGGCTGTGGCTGAGGTGTTGGAAGTGTGGCAAGAGGAGGAGGAGGAGGATGGTCCAACTCACACAGGTGGGTTTTGGTGGTGATTTTGCCCCTCAAACCCTTATTTAGTGTGAGGTACATGACTTCTTCACACAAGAGGCGTTGGCCCTCCTCCATTTCCTGTAGTTTGCATGCAGCCATGGATGTAAAGGCCTCTTGAAGAGTGGGGGTGGTTCTGAGGACCGCAGAAGCCTCCCCAATCAGCCTGAGTGCTGACTCCACATTACTCCCCTTCCTAGGCCTTTTTGGTGGAAGGCGGAGGGGAGGGACCTGGGATTCTGTCAGGCTACTGGGCCTGGCCACCTCCTGGCTGCCACATTCCACAGCCTACTCCTGGCTGCCACATTCCACAGCCTAATCCTGGCTGCCACATTCCACAGCCTCCTCCTTGCTGCCACATTCCACAGCCTCCTCCTGGCTGCCACATTCCATGCCCTCCTCCTGGCTGCCACATTCCATGCCCTCCTCCTGACTGCCACATTCCACAGCCTACTCCTGGCTGCCACATTCCACAGCCTCCTCCTGGCTGCCACATTCCATGCCCTCCTCTTGGCTGAGGCTTTCCTGTGTATGAAAAAGGGACATAGTTTTATTTTTTTGGTCATCAATCAGATACAATTTTCAGCTCATGTGTAAAAGAAACAAAAGGTAGATGCGGCTCTAAACCTTAATAAATCCAAAAAAATCCCAATAAAATAATTTTCTATCTGAAATATGAGAGAGACCTCTATTTATTTATCCAGGATATGCCTTTCACAAAATTATGATTCTATCCTGTACATACTTCTTCTATTGTACCATGATTATTTCACACTCCTTTTATTTTATATAGTGGGAATGGATAAAGTGTAAAGCCCCATACGCATCATATTTTCTGCAGATTTTTTCCTTCAGATTTACCAAAATCTTGTAGTGCAAGGGCCTGCCTGATTATATACACATTGAAACTCCTAAGGTTTGACCTCATATTATATGGTTTTGGTAAATCTGAAGGAAAAAAATAAGCAGAAAATCTGATAGTGTGTATGGGGCTTTAGATCTCATTTACATCTGTGTTGCTGTTTGAAGAGTGATCACTTTTCAGAGAGTGGGGTTCAGGCACGGTTGATAGGCATTTATAAGGTAATACTGCTGCCTCCTAATTATTATTTTTTTTCACAACCTTAGGGGGATTTTGAATGAAAATACCATGCCATAATTGCGAGCCTAGCATTTGGCTCTAAATTTCCGTGCAGTCCTATTCATATGAATAGGTCAAGTTCACTGGCGGTATTGTTCATTGAACACAACAAGGGGAATAATCTTTGCCATGGTTCTGGCTGCCTCTGTAGCCTAAAGTGTTAGTAAACCCACAACAGTAAAATCAGTCTGTATATGCAGTAAAGCAAGGGAAGGCGATCTTTCAGAGGTTTAGACAGGGGCAGACTGACAACTCATGGGGCCCCCGGACAATAGGAGATTATGGGGCCCCCAGGCAATCAGAGATTATGGGGCCACACAGTATAAAATCACACAGTATACACATACATGTACACACAGTATACACAGACATGTTTCTATTGGCTGAGGAGGTACTGGAGAGGTGGGACAGCTATAATCTCGGGATTTTTAGACCAAAAGTATGTCGGTAAGGGACATTTCAGAGACAGATGTAAAAAAAACACAGGTTTTTACATACTGTCCCTGGTTTTACTGAGGCTGGCAACCCTGATGGGGCCCCCTAGTGGCCCGGGGGCCTCGGACAGTGCCCGAGTGGCCAAATGGTCAGTCCGCCTCTGGGTTTAGATCTACCTGGACAATATGGAGGAAGGCAAAGATCCCGGTAAATGGTAGGGGAGCTTTCGCCTTTACAAAAAAAAAAACGACCAAGCTCCCAATAAAAAGTCAGCATCACAGTAGTGTCCTCTGTCCCCTTCACATCACCCTCCCACTGTAGAGTCCTTTGCCCCCCCCCCCCCATAGCACTGTCCTCTTCCCCCCTTCCACCACACTAGTCTTCTGCACCCCCACAACACAGTGTCCTTTGCCCTCTTCACATCAACCCCCACTGTAGTGTCCTCTGCCCCCCCTTCCCCACACAGTAGTGTTCTGTACCCCCAAATGCTGTGTCCTCTGCCCCTTCACATCACCCCTTCCACTGTAACAGTAGTGACATGTACCCCCAATGCTGTGACCTATGCCCCTTTAACATTACCCCCCACTGTACTGTGCTCTGCCCCCCATAACAGTGTTTCTGCCCCCCACAGTAGTGTTCTGTAACCCCCCAACACAGTGTCCTATGCTGCTTCACATCACCCCCCATTGTAGGCTCCTCTGCCCCCTTCCCCCCACAGTAGTGTTCTGTAACCCCCCAAAGCAGTGTAATCTGCCCGCTTCACATTACCCTCCCGTAGTGTCCTCTGCCCCCTACAGTGGTGTCCTCTACCCCCAAATGCTGTGTCCTCTGCCCCTTCACATGACTCCCCCCCACTGTTCTCTGCCCCATTTCCCCCCCCCCAGTAGTGTCCTGTACCCCCCAAAACAGTGTCTTCTGATCAACTTCACATCAAGCCCACCATAGTGCCATTTAGTCCCCCTCCAACAGTGTACCCCCCATACACACAACACTGTGTAGGTAGCAGTTACCTGCCTGTTTGTGTTCACCAGAGCAGAGATCAGGAGATAGAATAGTGCTGGGTGGAAGGCAGGATTGGGAGCTGTTAGAGTTCATAATAGCAAGCTGTTGATTGGTTGCTAGGACTGCTTAGCAAGCAATCACTCAGCATCTCCCACCCCCTCCCTCCATCTGGCTCCTGCCTTCCACTCTCTGCTCTGCAGCTAACAGGAGAGTGGCAGAGGCTGGGGGGAGCCAGAGCCATGGTCACAATCCACCTATTGGCCCCTCACGATCAGTGGCTTGCCACCCCCAGCAGTAAAGCATGCTGTTCTACTGCCTATGGAACCTAAGGTGTTAATCCTCCACATTATGTTAAAAAGGCTGTTTGATCCTGTCTTTTCTGATCCTCCCCTACTTCCACTGTCCCCAATCCATCTCCTGATAAGACAGAGCCTTTGGAGTCACTCTGCACATGCTCAGTTTGGTAGGTATTGCTAGAGATTTTTCTTTTTTTTGGGAGGGTGCATGTGATCAGTACAGGGCCAATCAGCACTGTCCAGACAGAGGGGTCATGGAGTCTCATAGGACAGTCAGAGGAGAATACAAACTCCTTCTACAAGCTTTACCCGGACACTGATAGAAGTCACAAGACTGCTATATACTGCTGATGAGAAAAGATATTTAGCAGTTTATATTTACTAAAATAATTGTATTTCCATATACTGTGGGAGACCAGATATAGTGAATGTAGGGTTGTGGGTTTAGTAACACTTTCAGATAGGTAATTTGGCTGCGGTAAATCTGTAGCCTAACCATTTATTTTACCCTACTCACCAACTGCAAGGACAAACTAATGAGTCCTATACTTTGCTTAATAAACTTTATTAGAAAAAAAAGAATTAGAAAGCTATTTTTTTTTAAACCTAATCATTCCTCTACATTGCATTAAAAATAAAGTTGTGTGATATCCTTTTAGTTAAAAGGCTTTGTTTAGTGGTGGGTTATAAAATGTATTTCTTGGCAGTATTAGTAAATGATGAATGGAAACAATCCAGTGCACTGTTAGCCCTTGTGCTCACGGTCGGACATTCCGACAACAAAATCCGTCGGATTTTTTCTGACGGATTTTGTCCGAAACTGGTGTTGCATACACACGGTCAGACAAAGTTGACGGAAAATCCGATCGTTCGTAACGTGATTATGTTATTTAGTTACGGCGGGACTACGTTCAGGCTAGTAGCCATAAGCTTTGGTCTAGGAATTTGATCTGAGCAGGTGTGGCACTTTGTCCGATCAGAATTCTCTACAAACGATCGGACAAAGTCCGATCGGATCATGTTTTTGGAAATTTTTTATATCCAGCTCTCAAACTTTGTTGGTCGGACATTCCGACGGAAAAAGTCAGATGAAGCCCACACATGGTCGGATTATCCAACAACACGGTCCGACCGGACATTTTCCGTCAGAATGTCCGACCGTGTGTACAAGGGCTTATAATTAGTGGAGTTTCTTCCTTTTTTCTGCCTTTAGGTTCAATCTTCTTATAGCCAGAGTTTTTTTGACACTTTGATACCAAGGCCAGGTTTGTCAGCATCAGTGCTCATAATTAATCATGCATTTTGAGCCTTTTCCTATGTGGTACATGTTTACAAATATTGAATTGCTATAAATATTTATATATGTGTGCATTTATTTATCTATTCATTTTATTAGATAATTTCCTAGAAACAGATCTTGGGTCTTGTGTTAAGACATGCCATTCCAGGGCATATGAGGTGAAAGAAAATGGTGTCCGCAAATGCAAAAACTGTGATGGAATGTGTACTAAAGGTAATACTTTTATGATACATTTATCACAAAAAATGCAATCCAGAAAAACTGCTAAATACCTGGTAAATATATATGTTTGCACTTTTATCTGCTAAATATTTTGTAATTATTTTATGTCCATCTAATGATAAACCCACCTTTGCTACACAGCCAGTAAGGTGACACCCCTATTCCTGGGTTGGTTTGAGGTTTTTGTATGTCACCTTTCCTCCTTGATCCTACAGTATGAACAATGAATTTGCATCATCATCAGGGCTGGTGCTCCTGCTAGGCGTACTAGGCAGCTGCCTAGGGTGCACTGCTGCCTCAGGGTCGCAGCCAGGGCTTCTGATTTCCCCATTAGCCTGGCCAGGGAACATGAGGGGACCTACACAGGGCTGAGGCGCTGACTAAGTGAATTAAGTATTTGATCCCCTATCAATCAGCAAGATTTCTCCCAGCTGTCTTCTATACAGGTAACGAGCTGAGATAAGGAGCTCTCTCTTTAAGGGAGCGCTCCTAACCTCAACTTGTTACCTGTATAAAAGATACCTGTCCACAGAAGCAATCAATCAATCAGATTCCAATCTCACCACCATGGCCAAGACCAAAGAGCTGTCCAAGGATGTCAGGGACAAGATTGTAGACCGACACAAAGCTGGAATGGGCTACAAGACCATCGCTAAGCAGCTTGGTGAAAGGGTGACAACAGTTGGTGCGATTATTCGCAAATGGAAGAAACACAAAATAATTGTCAATCTCCCTCAGGCTCCATTCAAGATCTCACCTCGTGGAGTTTCAATTATTATGGGAGCGGTGGGGAATCAGCCAGGACTACGTGGAAGAATCTTGTCAATGATCTCAAGGGAGCTGGGGTCATAGTCACCAATTGGTAACACAATACGCATGAAGGACTGAAATACATGTATAGGCCTGTCTGAAGTTTGCTAATGAACATCTCAATGATTCAGATGAGAACTGGGTGAAAGTGTTGTGGTCAGATGAGACCAAAATCAATTTCTTTGGCATCAACTCGCCATGTTTGGAGGAGAAGGAATGCTTCTTATGTCCCCAAGAACACCCTCCCCTCTGTCAAACATGGAGGTGGAAACATTATGCTATGGGGGTGTTTTTCTGTTAAGGGGACAGGACAACTTTATTGCATCAAAAGGACAACAAACAAGGCCATGGACTGTCAAATCTTGAGTAAGAACCTCCTACCCTCAACCAGGGCATTGGAAATGGGCCATGGATGGATATTCCAGCATGGCAATGACCCAAAACACATGGCCAAGGCAACAAATGAGTGACTCAAGAAGAAACATATTAAGGTCCTGGAGTGGCCTAGCCAGTCTCCAGACCTTAATCTCATAGGAAATATGTGGAGGGAGCTAAAGGTTCGAGTTACCAAATGTCAGCCTCAAAACCTTAATGACTTGGAGAGGAGCTGCAATGAGGAGTGGGACAAAATCCCTCCTGAGATGTGTGCAAACCTGGTGGCCAACTACAAGAAATGTTATACCTCTATGATTGCCAACAAGGGTTTTGCCACCAAGTACTAAGTCATGTTTTGCGAAGGGGTCAAATACTTATTTCACTCATTAAAATGCAAATCCATTAGTAACTTTTTTGAAATGCCTTTTTCTGGATTTTGTTGTTGTTCTGTCTCTCACTGTTAAAATAAACTTACCATTAAAATTATAGTCTGAACAATTATTTGTCAGTGGGTAAATGTACAAAATCAGCAGGGGATCAAATACTTCCCCCCCCCCCCGCCCACTGTACATTTCTTGTAATAGGAATAAAAGTGCTAGGGAAAAAAAAAAAAAGTTAATAAAGGGACAGTGTAATAATAAAAAAGTAAAAACAAAAGTAAAATAAGTAAGAAAAAAAACATTAAAGTGTCTCTATCCCTCTGTGGTCCTGCAGAGGCGAAGGTATGCATAGGTTGCGCACACATTTGTACACGGTATTCGTACCACATGAGAGCAGTAAATTCTAGTGCTAGCCTCCTCTGTAACTCTAAACAGGTAACCTGTAAATGCCTTTAAAGTCTCACCTATGGAGATTTTTAAGTACCACGGGCATGCGCAATTTTAAGGTCTGATATTTTAGGTATCTATTTACTCGGCGTAACATCATCTTTCACATTGTACAAAAAAATTGGGGTAAACATCGTGTTTTGTTTCTTTTTCATTCATTAAAGTGTACTTTCTCCAAAAAAATTGCATTTGTAAAATCGCTGCGCAAATACTGTGTGACATAAAAAATTGCAACAATCGACATTCTATTCCCTAGGGTCTCTGCTAAAAAAAAAAAAAAAAAAAAATATAGTGTTTGGGGGTTATATGTAATTTCCTAGCAAAAAATACTGATTTAACCACTTCCATACTGGGCCTATTCTGGCGAAAATGGTAAAAATCATAATTTTTTTGCTAGAAAATTACTCAGAACCCCCAAACATTATATATGTTTTTTAGCAGACAACCTAGGAAATAAAATGGCGGTCAACTTTTTACCTTGCATGGTATTTGCGCAATAATTTTTCAAACGCCTTTTGTTTGGAAAAAAAACGGTTTCATGAATTAAAAAATAACAAAACAGTAAAGTTAGCCCAATTTTTTTGTATAATGTGAAAGATGATGTTAGGCAGAGTAAATAGATACCTAACATGTCACGCTTTAAAATTGTGCACACACATGGAATGGCGCTAAACTTCGGTACTTAAAAATCTCCATAGGCGACGTTTTGAAACTTTTTACAGGTTACCAGTTTAGAGTTACAGAGGAGGTCTAGGGCTAGAATTATTGCTCTCGCTCCAATGCACGCTGCGATACCTCACATGTGTGCTTTGAACGGCGTTTACATATGTGGGCAGGGCTTATGTGTGTGTTGGGGGACAGGGGTGTTTTAAAAGAAAATTATTTTATTTATTTTTTATTTAACTTTTTTTTTTTTTTTTACACTTTTTTTTACATTCATTTTTTTGGATCACTTTTATTCCTATTACAAGGAATGTAAACATCCCTTGTAATAGGAATCTATCGTGACAGGTCAATAAGACCCCACATCTCTCCTCCAGGCCGTAAAGCATAAGATTGAAAAAAAATAATCCTCTGATCTCATGCTGACAGCCACGATCGCGGCTTTGTTTACAATGCGGGTCTGGGCATGACGTTATAACGTCGTGCCCAGGCCTCCGACTGCCATAGCGATGACTGGTGACCATCTGGTCCCTGGAAATCTCTATGCTGATCATCCGGCATTGGGCGATTCTTTCTGTGGGCCCCCCGATGGCACGGGAGAACCTGGAGAAGCACTGGATGGCGGGGGGGGGGATGTCCCCTCCCGTCGCCGATAAGAACAAGCAATGGAACTGCCACTATGATCATTCTTATTGTGCACAGAATCGCCGGCTGGAAATAATATATAAATAATGATATCTGAATGATGCCTGTAGCTACAGGCATCATTCAGCTATCCCCCAAAAAAGTAGAGGATATCATTTTACTATGGCCCGGTAGGGAAGTTATTAAACTTGTAAACAAAAAGGGCCTGAAAAAGCCTGGCCGGCAAGTGGTTAATTCTTAGTGAAAGGACTCAGATTGTTTACAGTGGAAGATTTATATCCTCAAGTTGCTACTACAAAGCTCATTCCATCATATAATTGTACAAGGACTTTGCTCACAGTTCTAAAGAAGGAAGCTTAGGGTCCTCAAGGTTACTGCAGTATCCCATAGTTACCCTACTCCTATCCAAATTTAAGTTCTTCATTAAAGCATCAGAAAAGCACCCCACTAGAATGTTCATTGAGACAAAAGAGTGACTGTGTGCCTGGCTGGGGGGCAATTCTGGGAAAATACATAAGGGAACTTAAATACTTCTGGGGCCTTCGGGGGTACCGCTAAACTAATTATCCCCAAAAAAGACTAGAAAAAAAAACCAAGATGCACCGTATAGACTTAAAAAGGGTTCATTGCTATGTTTGAGGTTTTGCAGAACTTCCGTTGGGTGAGGGTAATCTCCCCAATTGGGGCCAGAGGCAGAAATAAAAACCTGATGGAGGTTCTAACCATTCTCTGCTCTGTCCAAAACAAAATAAAACTTTCAGGGTAGAGTTTAACTTAAAGTAAGGTGGTTATCGCTATTTTATGTAGATAACGAGCACAGAAAATTCATAAAATGTATTGTCGCTGAACCATATGAATTCTTATCAGCTGTAGCGTAATAAACCACTTTTTTTTTCAGATGTAATATGTGATGGGATTGGACATGGAAAATTACAGTCGATAATGTCCATAAATTCCACAAATATTGATGATTTTGAAAACTGCACCATTGTACAAGGAAGCATACTTCTCCTATTAGTGGCAAAAACTGGGTACATCCAAACATTTTTTACTTTTGTCAGTTATAAAGATAAAGAAAGTATTTTTAATTTTTTTATTCAGCCATTTCTTGGGGCAGTAACGTGACATTCCTATAAAAGGAGTTAGAACTGCGCTAGTGTGTCAACAAAAAATCAAAAAAAGCAGCAGCTTAATGTGAGATACACAACAAGTAGAATAGATAAGTGAAGCCACGCTAGAATAGTCCCAATTGATGAATCAGGATAATTGATTGAATAATATGATCCTATGTTTCAGTATTTGAAGTTGGTGGGATAAATCCTTATGATAATGACACCACAGTGATCCACTCCAAGAAGTGTAACACCACCATAATATTGTCTAACTTTTTAATTTTAGAAAAAAGTATTGCACTTACATTTATATGTTTAAAAATCACATATAAAAACAGAGCCAGCCGGCTCGCAACAATCTCCCGTCCTTCTAGTAAGACAGCGTGGTGACGTGCCCTCCTGCAAGTGCATTTCGTCATATGTGACGTTGTCAATGGGGAACTGGCAGCGTGTTGACTCACCACCTTATAAGCAAAGCCACACCTCGTTCTGAATCTCGGGTGCGGGACCACAGGCACCATGTTGGATACCGTTCATTACCTGATCCACAGTGAGGATGGTCTACTTATTGCAGTGCCCATGTGGTTTATTAAAATATAGGGAGGACCAAACGCACCCTACAGGTTTGTCTCAATGAACACATTATCAATATTAAAACTTTGCTTGTACACAAGAAAGATCCTTCCAACACTCTTTTTGTGGGCATAGATAAATTTAGTCCCAACTGGAGGGGTAGCTCATTAGTGAGGGAAATATCTTGGTTGGAAATGTCCTGGATCCATAAGCTTAAGACTTATGCCCCTTACGTGTTGAACATAGACGTTGATGTAAATGACTTTATCGATAATACTTAATGGCCACTAGTGTAAACCTGATCTGAGTCACTTGTGTGGGATTAATTAATTTTGATAATTTTTAATCATTTATTTTATGTTATTCATCTATTGAGTTCTAATATATTAATTCATTTTAGTATATTGTTTATAAAATTTGATTATGAATAGCCATGAGGGTTACTAGTTTTAGTACTAATTATTTAACCAATTAATTAATTATTTATTTAGCATTGTTTAAAATATAATTGCTTATAAATATTTTTTGGGCATGTGATAGGATATTAAATTACACCGGAGGTTTGAAGAGTTGATATAGAATTATTATCATTTATTCAATTAAAATTTAAAATGTATTTTTTAGGGATAGTAAACTTTTAACTGCTTTATATGGGGAATTAAAGTCCCCTTTAACCGGTTCCTGATCGGCGCACACTGATGTATGTCAGCAGAATGGCATGGACAGGCAAATGGGCATACAGGTATGTCCCTTTAAATTTGCCGCTGTACCATCGCATGCGCGTCACTTGCGGTGCGCGCGCACCGGCCGGGACATCCATGAGTTGGGTTGCGGGTCCCACAGACTCGATTGCCGTAGGGATACCCGCGATCGTCTCACGGGGAAGAAGAACGGGGAGATGCTAATTTAAACAAGCATCTCCCCGTTCTGCCTAGTGACAGTGTCTGTCACTGATCTCTGCTCCCTGTGATTGGGAGCAGAGATCAGTGACTTGTCACGTGTAGCCACGCCTCCCACAGTTAGAAACACGCCCCAGGACACACTTAACCCTTACCCTGCCCCCTAGTGGTTAACCCCTTCACTGCCAGTGCCATTTACACAGGAATCAGTGCATTTGTATAGCACTGATTGATGTATAAATTACAATGGTCCCAAAAATGTGTCAAAAATGTCCGATGTGTCTGCGATAATGTTGCAGTCACGATAAAAATCGCAGATCGCCGCCATTACTAGTAAAAAAAAAAAGAATAAAAATGCCATAAAACTATCTCCTATTTTGTAAACACTATAAGGTTTCTGCAAACCAATCAATAAAAACTTATTACAATATCTTTTACCAAAAATATGTAGAAAAATACGTATCGGCCTAAACTGAGGAAAACATTTTTTTTATATATTTTTGGGGGATATTTATTATAGCAAAATGTAAAAAATAATGTGTTTTTTTCAAAAGTGTCACTATTTTTTTGTTTATAGCGCAAAAAATAAAAAACGCAGGGGTGATCAAATACCACCAAAAGAAAGCTCTATTTGTGGGGAAAAAAGGACGCCAATTTTGTTTGGGAGCAACGTCGCAACCGAACAATTGTCAGTTAAAGCCACGCAGTGCCGAATCGCAAAAAGTGCTCTGGTCAGGAAGGGGGTAAAATCTTCCGGGGCTGAAGCGGTTAATTAATATGAAGGTATATATTCATTTGTTAAACTCACTTGCTAAACTCCGTGAATGGGTTAACAAGATGATGTGGCTTTTTATTAGGTTATGTTTTGTTTTTTTGTTTTTTCGTCACTTTGATTTATAGGTAAGGTTTTTGGTGGATAAACGTCACCATTGCCTTTAATTTAATTATTTACAAATTTAGCTGTTAATATTCATAAATTGCGACTTTTTCTATTTGGTAAGGAAGGGATGCCCATATCCAACATGGCGCCTGTGGTCCCGCACCCGAGACTCAGAATGAGGTGTGGCTTTGCTTATAAGGTGGTGAGTCAACACGCTGCCTGTTCCCCATTGACAACGTCGCATATAATGAAAAGCGTATGGAGGAGGGTACCTGTTGACGTCACTACGCTGTCTTATTAGGGAGACGGGAGTTTGTTGCGAGCCAGCCGACTTTTTTAAACATATAAATGTATGTGCAATACTTTTTTCTATAATTAAAAAAGTGTGTTAAATCATTGCAGCCATCTATCCAGTGCTATTTATTCCTAAGATCTTCTGTGCAAGTAAAGTCCTTGGCTGGGCTATAACCATATGCCTGTTTTTTCTTGCTATATGGTATGCATGATTTTCTTATGGTGGTGGTGCATTTCTTGGAGTGGATCCCTGTGGTGTCATTATCATAAGGATTTATTCCACCAACTTCAAGTACTGAAACATATCAATGTGACATTCCCATTTATGTAGTTTTCAAAATGTAGAGTAGATAGATGTTACTTGTGGAAACATTAACGTGTATGTAAACCCAACATTTCATATTCCTGATATGTGCCTGCTGTACCATGTAGTTGTATGACAAAGTGTCCTGTTCTCTTTGTATTGATTCTTTTGTGAGAAATCCCTGGTGATCCTGCCAGTCCCTCTGCTTTCCTATTAAAAACAGACTACCCTAGGCATGAAAGCAAAGTGTGGTCAGTTCTCTAGCTGTGCTGGGAACTCAGTATACTCTCCTCCAATGATCAGACTTCTGTTCACACGCCATTCACTAGGAAGTTCAGTGTACTGCTGTTTCTCCTCCCCTAGCTCTCTGTTCTTAACTGTATAATGACCACTTAGAAAACAGGGCAAAAAAAGGTATTTATAATGTTTTTTTTTATATCTATACACAAATGTTTTGCCTTTCATTTCTATTTTAAATTGAACGGGGTGTTTACAAGGTGAGAATTTACATACACTTTAGTCAGTTATATGTGCATGCTGGTAGGTTCAGTTGACTGCTGGCCTCCCAGCATGGTAAGGGATCTAGAGTATGATCACAGACCAAGTATAACCCTGCCAAGGGATGTACTAGGATAACCCAGCATAAAGGCAAACAATACCCTAGAATGTTAGGTCAAGAGTAGGGGGTCACAATAAAAATGCAAAAAAACTTCATCCAATGTCCAAGTGGAGTATTCAGAGTCCATGTGAGTTTATGATAGTTCATATAGGGATGCACACTTTTTCAGTGTCATACTTTTATCACCATCAGCAATCTCTTCCAGATGGGATCTGAGACATTTCCTACCAATACCATGTACTGTAAATTAAAAAAATTAAAAAACACAGGAGAGAAAGCACCACTATCTAAGGGTAGTATGTATGGAATTTCATGAAAAAAATAAAACAATAAGATAATGTACTCACATACAAGTATTTGGATATCACATTTCTCTAAGTACTCTGCAGGATGACCAATGGGGAGAATCTTTCTGGTAGATAAATTCAACAAAATATTCATTGAGGGCTCTCTGAGTTTTACTGATGAGCATGGATAGAGAAAGCACAAAACAAAGAGAATGCACTAGCATTTATTAAATCCCATATATAAAAAGGAGACAGTAATACACTTATATATAATAAAAGAAAGCTGCAGTAATAAAATTGTACCTGCAGGTCATGAGGTCCTAGGTGTCAGGGCTGGGCTCAGCCCTTCCTTCTCAAAGCTGGCCGCTCAGCTGTCGGCTAATTGCCAGCTCCTGCCTCTCCACAGTGACTCACCTGTTGATGATATCCTGCTCGTCAGTCCTGCCTACTTATGCCATCCAATCTAGGTCACATCTCTAGAGACACTCTCCTGTGTTCCTGTTAAAGACTTGCTTGGCTGACATCCCTTCTGGCTCCAGATCCTGCTTGCTGTTCTACTACGCTCATCTCTGGCTCCCTGATGTTTTGGCTTGTCTGACTATCCATTCCAGTTCCTGAACTCTGGCTATGTTTTGACTACGTTTACTCTGTTTACCTTTTTTTATTATTATTAAACAAGTGTGATTTAACTGTACTTCTGTCTTAGACTGATTCATGGTTTCTGACAGTAGGCGAAGGCCATGAATTTATAAGATGCAGTCAATCCACTTGTTGGTAATATTTTTTCCAGATTGGATGAGCAGAATCACTGCATGGATCAATTTGCCATGGCATTACAAACGCTCCTGAGTCGCACAGCTCACCTCAACTGTGGCTGCTCCAGTACATGTGACTCATGAGACTGTTCTTTTGTCCATGGTTGTAGGGGCTCTTTACCATGAGATAATCCAATTCTAAGTTATTTCCTCACCTATGCTTCCTCTGGTTATTGGTTATCCTTGGTTACAGAGGCACAATCCCTCTTTTGATTGGCTCCCTGCTGAGGTTCTCTCCTGGTCGCCACAATGCAGTAAGACATGCTTCCAAAAGGTAGCCAATGTCCTGTGTACATCTTCACTCTCCACCCTGCCGGAGGAGTACCGCAATTTCTTTATCTTACATCATCCTCTTACTGGGAGTACCTTAGGTTTTTTTGCCAGTGTCTTAGGAATTGGAGTGTGTCAGTCCTTGAGAGACCTCTTGAAACAGGTGCTCAAGATTTTCCCTGAACAGCAGGCCTAGGAGTTAGCCGAGCTGCCAGCGACTTTGTGTTTTGCAATTGACGCAATCAGAGATTCTATCCTTCAGATCTCTCGCCTTACACTTGGGTTGGTGCATATGCGTATAATCTTATGTTTAATAAAGAAATTATTAAATAAGAAAAATAAAAAAGAATTCTATGTTTGAAAAATTGGTCAGCCTAAGCGCCATGCAAAAAGCTCCTGGCTGGTTTTCCTTTCTGCGGTGTAAGGCTGTTTGGAGATGATTTGGAAAATTATATCCAAAAGATTTCAAGTGGGAAAAGTACCCTTTGCCAGTTAAGAAAAGAAGTAAACGTCCCATTTAAACAGGCTCTTTCTCTAGTGCCAGGGGCATCAGCCTCCAGGCAGACGCAACGGCCTCCACCATCAGGTTCAAGAGTTAAAACTGAGAATCAATCCCAGGGACAAAAAAGGTCCTGGGGGGAGGAAACCTACAAGACAGAATGCTAAAGCCTCTTTATGAAGGGGCGTCCCCACTTGTTTGAGTGGGGGGAAGACTGCTACAGTTCTTAAAGGACTGGCAGGAGGATTTTCAGGACAGATGGGGGGTCTCTACAATAACTCCAGGTAGCAAACTAGAGTTTCGAGAATTCCCGATTCCTCGTTTCCTCAGATAAAATGTTCCCAAAGATCCAGAGAAAAAGAAGTCTCTCCTTTCAAGTGTTAGACCGACTTTTGACACAAAAAGTGATCATGGTGGTTCCCATGGAAGAGCAGGGGTTGGGGTTTTATTCAAACCTTTTCACAGTGCCAAAACCAAATGGAGATGTCAGACCCATTCTAGATTTCAAAGATCTAAACCGGTTCCTAATAATTAGATCTTTTTGCATGGAATCAATCTGATCAGTAGTCTCCATCCTACAAGGAGGAGAACTTCTGGCATCAATCTACATCAATTATGCATACCTGCATGCACCTATATTCCCCGCTCATCAAAAATATCTGCATTTCAAAGTGGAAAAACGTAATTTTCAGTTTGTAGTTCTACCTTTCGGTCTAGTTTACAAAGGTCCTGGCCCTTCCTCTGGCCAGATTAAGGGCCCAGGGTATAACGATTATAGCTTATCTAGACGACCTGCTCTTAATACAATGGTCGGTAGCCCGCTTAGACCAAAACTTAGGTTGGGACCTCAACCTAGAGAAGTCTTCTTTAAAGACAGTAAGAAGACTAGAGTACTTGGGTCTGGTTGTAGATACAGCCCAGAATGGGTGTTTTTACCCCAGGCAAAATCAGCACCATAAAGGAGCTGATTCAGGGAGTCAGGGCAAAGGTTCCTTCTATTCGCCTTTGTATGAGGTTGTTGGGAAAGATGGTGGCTTCATTTGAAGCAGTTCTCTATGCTCAGTTTCATTTGAGACTGCTGCAAAACAGTATCCTGTCTGCCTGGAACAAGAAAGTCCAAGCATTAGATTTTCCGATGCGTTTGTTGCCAATAGTGCGTCAGAGCCTCAGTTGGTGGCTGAGATCCGAGAATCATTCTTACCAGTTACATGGATGGTGGTAACAACAGATGCCAGCCTTTCGGGTTGGGGAGCAGTCCTGTAAGAGACAACTTTCCAAAGGAAATGGCCTAGAACCGAGAGGACCTTACCCATCAACATTCTAGAGATTCGGGCTGCATACCTAGCCCTAAAGGCCTGGACATTCAGGTGATCCATTCTGACAACGCCTCAGCATTGGATTATATCAATCACCAAGGGGGCACCACAAGTCGTGCAGCCCAGGGAGAGGTAAACCAGATCCTAACCTGGGCAGAAAAGCATGTGACATGCATATCGGCAATCTTCATTCCAGGTGTAGAGAACTGTCAGGCGGACTACTTAAGTCACCAGCAGTTGTTCCCGGGGGAATGGTCTCTTCACCCCGACATAATCCTGGCTGTATGCCAAAGATGGGTGATCTCGGATGTAGATCTGTTTGTGTCCAGGTTCAACAACAAGATTGACAACTTTGTGTCAAGAACAAGGGATCCACTTGCATGCGGGACAGATGTGTTGGTGACCCCATGGGATAAGTTCTCACTAATTTATGCTTTCCCTCCTATTCTGCTGCTACCATGACTTCTTCTCAGGATCAAGCAGGAAAAGAACTCTGTGGTTCTTGTGGCCCCAGCGTGGCCTAGAAGATCTTGGTATGCAGAAATAGTAAAGTCGGTGGTAGGGGCCCCATGGACCCTACCACCACGCCCAGACCTGCTGTCGCAGGGGCCAGTGTTCCATCCTACCAAACGCTAAATTTAACAGTTTGGCTATTGAAACCCACATTCTGAAGAATCACAGGCTTTTAGGCTCAGTGATAGTTACCTTGATTAGTGCAAGGAAGCCAACTTCCAAAGTCATTTATT
This sequence comes from Lithobates pipiens, assembly GCF_037356315.1. Lineage (NCBI taxonomy): Eukaryota > Metazoa > Chordata > Amphibia > Anura > Ranidae > Lithobates > Lithobates pipiens. Next base: position 196,706,452 of record NW_027507764.1, read on the forward strand.
ATAGAGTCTGGAAGGCATATGTTTCCTGGTGTGAATCCAGGGGTTGGCATCCCAGAAAGTATGTCATAGGTAGAATCCTTGCTTTTCTGCAAATGGGGTTATAGATGAAGCTGGCCTTGAGTACTATCAAGGGCCAGGTCTCGGCCTTATCAGTATTGTTTCAATGTTCGCTTGCTTCACATTCTTTGGTTCAAAGCTTTATACAGGGTGTACTGCAGCTTTATCCACCGGTTAGAGCACCCCTGAACCTTTGGGACCTGAATTTAGTTCTGTCGGCATTACAGAAACAGCCTTTTGAGCCGATACAACATATTCCCTTGGTCCTTTTGACAGGGAAGCTATTTTTTTTCTGGTAGCCATTTCTTCTGCAAGAAGGGTATCAGAATTGGCGGCTCTTTCTTGTAAAGAGCCATATTTAATCATTCACAAGGATAGATTAGTATTGCGTCCTCATCCTAGCTTTCTACGGAATATCAAATTTTCATCTAAATCAGGATATTGTTCTGCCTTCATTTTTTCCAGAACCCTGTTCTATGGAAGAAAAGTCACTACATTCTCTGGATGTAGTGAGAGTGGTCAAAATCTATTTGGAGGCGACTGCTCAGATTCAGAAAACTGATGTTTTGTTTGTGTTGCCTGAAGGTCCTAAAAAAGGACAGGCAGTGTCGAAATCTACTATTGCTAAGTGGATTCGGCAATTATTCAAGCTTATGGTTTGAAGAGGAAAGTTCCACCTTTTCAAATCAAAGTACACTCCACCAGCGCTGTTAGTGCTTCATGGGCAGTGCATCACCAGGCCTCCATGGCTCAAATCTGCAAGGCCGCAACTTGGTCTTCAGTCCATACATTCACCAGATTCTATAAGGTGGATGTAAGAAGGCATGAGTATATCACCTTTGAGCGCAGTGTGCTGCAGACAGAAATATAGGCCCTCAGGTCTGATTGCACCCTATTTTTGTTTGCATTTCCCTCCCCTCAGATAGCATTGCTCTGGGACATCATATACAGTAAATAATGTGGCTCTGTGTCCCGTGATGTACGATAAAGAAAATACGATTTTTATAACAGTTTACCTGTAAAATCCTTTTCTTGGAGTACATTACGGGACATGGAGGGTTCCTCCCCTCTTCTAATACACATATATTGCTTTGCTACAAAACTGAGGTACTCCCAGTAAAGGAGTACCTCAGGAGGGAGGGGATGCGTTATATAGGGAGCTAAACATTTCCTGTCTAGGTTGTGCCAGTGTCCATCACCTAAAGGTGCTTATATAACCTATACAGTAAATACTGTGGCTCTGTGTCCCGTGATGTACTCCAAGAAAAGGATTTTTCAGGTAAGCTGTTATAAAAATCCTATATATTTTTGACAAAGGTCAAGCTGATAGTTTGCCTCCACACCAGTTATATGATTGCGCAATTGACCTTCAACCTGGTGCCATACCCTCTCCTGGTCGGGTTTACACTGTCGGTCTTGGAGGATAAGGCCATGGAGGAGTATATTGCAGACGCACTTCCTCAAGGTTTTATCCATAAATCCTCGTCTCCTGCTGGTGCTGGTTTCTTCTTTGAGAAGAAGATCGGTGAACTGAGACCTTGTATTGATTATAGGGGTCTCATTCGTTTCACAATTAAGAATGCCTATCCGATTCCGTTGATTATGGAGTTATATGACCACCTCAAGGGAGCAACAGTTTTCACAAAGCTTGATTTGATTTGAGAGGGACATACAATCTTGTGAGGATTAAGTAGGGCGACCAGTGGAAAACTGCGTTTAATACCAGAACAGGCTATTATGAGTACCTCATAATGCCTTTTGGCCTTTGTACTGCCCCAGCAGTTTTCCAGGAATTTATTGACAATGTCCTCCAAGATTTGTTGCAGTTATGTTTGGTGGTTTATCTCGACCATATACTAATTCTTTCCAAGTCCCTGGAGAGCCAGCACACTGATGTCTGTTGTGTGCTTCAGAAGAGAGAACAATCTCTATTGTAAATTGGAGAAGTGCGAATTCCATCATGAACAGGTTAAATTCCTGGGTTATGTAATTTCCACTGCTGGTTTTTCGATTGACCCAGAGAAACTTTCAGCAGTCCTACAGTGGCCCGACCCGTGGGTTTACGTCCTCTGCAGCATTTTCTTTGTTTTGCCAACAATAAGTTTATTTGTAACTTCTTGTCTCTGGTCAAGCTCCTGACTGATACGACCAGAAAAGACGGTAACCCACAGAGTTGGTCTCCCTTAAGACCTTTGAGAGTCTCAAGGCTGCCTTTGTTTCTGCTCCTGTGTTGCCACATCCTGATCCTACGTTACCTTTTATCCTTGAGATTGATGCTCCTGAGACTGGAGTTGGCACCCTTCTGTCTCAACATCCTACCTCTGAGAGCGCTATGCATCCTTGTAGCTTCTTTTCCAAGAAATTATCACCTGTGTGCAATTATGAGATTGGTGACAGAGAGCTGTTAGCGATCAATTTAGCCCTGAAAGAATGGAGACATCTCCTCGAAGGTACCACTGTTCCGGTTCTCATTCTTAATGACCATAAGACTCTCACATTCTTGTCTGAGGCTAAATGCCCCTCTCTCAGAAGAGCACAATGGGCTCTTTTCTTATCTAGTTTCAATTACATTGTCTCATTCTTACCCAGTACTAATAATGTAAGGGCCGACACTTTGTCATGACAATTTTCCTCCACTTCCAAGATGGAGTCAGTTTTGGTTCCTGTGATTCCTCCTGATTGTATACTGGCTACGGTTTGCAGCAGTCTCACTTCTCCTTTGTGTGACAAAATTCTTGCTGCTCAGGTCCATGCTCCTCCTGAGAAACCTTGTGACCGCTGCTTTGTCCCAGAGAGTCTCTGTACTGCCGTGCTCCAGACTTACCATTCTCCCAAGGCTGCTGGCCATTCTGGGAAGAATTAACTCTTTTGGGCCATTTCCCAACAATTCTGGTGGCCTAGTCTACGGGCTGATGTAACCTCCTTTGTAGCTGCCTGTTCCATGTGTGCTCAGAGTAAGTCTCCACGACACCTTCCAGTGGGCCTTCTACAACCCATACCCAATGGAGAGAGGCCCTGGACCTGCCTGTCTATGGATTTCCTTGTGGAGTTACCCAACACCCAGGGCAACACAGTTATCCTTATGATGGTTGACTGATTCTCATAAATGTGCCATTGTATGCCACTTAAGAAGTTGCCCACCTCTGAGGAACTGACTTCCAATTTTGCTTAGGAGATCTTTCACATACATGGGCTACCCAAGGTGATTGTCTTGGACAGGGGTAGTCAGTTTGTGTCCCAGTTCTGGCAAACCTTTTGTGCAAAGTTGGGAATTCAGCTTGCTTTCTCCTCTGCATATCACCCGCAGTCTAATGGGGCTGCAGAACAACCCAAACAGTCCTTGGAGCAATTCATACGTTCTTGTATTTTTGACCATCATAACAACTGGTCAGACCTCTTACTGTGGGTGGAGTTTGCTCACAATAGTGCCTTGAATTCTGCTTCCCGATTGTCCCTGTTTATGGCAAACTTTAGTTTCCAACTTTCCATGTTGATTGACTCATTTGTTCCACAGATTATTTCTGCGTTAGAGGAGTATCTTTGTGGTCTTCACTCCACTTGGGCACAAGTCCAGGAGGCTTTGCGACATGCTAATGATAGGTACAGACTCCATGCTGACCACAGACGCCTGCCTGCACCTTCCTACCAGATTGGGGAGAGGGTCTGGCTGTCATCTCACAACCTCTGACTTCATGTTCCCTCTCTGAAGTTCGCACCTTTGTTTATTGGGCCTTTCAATATTCTTCGCAGGATTAACTAAGTGGCTTATGCATTAGACCTTCCTTCAAATATACGTATTTCAAATGTATTTCATGTCTCCTTATTAACCACTTCAATACCGGGCACTTAAACACCTTCCTACCCAGACCAATTTTGAGCTTTCAGCGCTGTCGCACTTTGAATGACAATTGCGCGGTCATGCTACACTGTACCCAAATGAAATTTGTATCATTTTTTTCCCACAAATAGAGCTTTCTTTTGGTGGTATTTGATCACCTCTACGGTTTTTATTTTTTGCTAAACAAATAAAAAAATACCGAAAATTTTGAAAAAAAAAATGTTTTTTTTTGTTTCAGTTTCAAAACTTTGCAAATAAGTAAGTTTTCTCCTTCACTGATGGGCACTGATGGGGTTACACTGATGGGCAATGATAAGGCGGCACTGATGGGCACCGATGAGGTGGCACCAATGAAGTGGCACTGATGAGGTGGCATTGATGGACACCGATATGTGGCACTGATAGGCGGCACTGATGGGTGGCACTGATGGGCGACACGGATGGGCACTGATAGGTGGCACAAATTGGCATGGATGGGCATGGATAAGTGGCACAGGTGGGCATGGGTTAGGCGGCACAGGTGGGCATGGGTAGGTGGCACAGGTGGGCATGGGTAGGTGGCACAGGTGGGCATGGGTAGGCGGCACAGGTGGGCATGGGTAGGCACTGATAGGTGGCACAGATGGGAACTGATAGGCGGCATTGTATTATAATATATTGCACTAATGGATGCCAATCAGTGCCAATCAATAATGCATGCCAATCAGTGATGCCCATTGTGGGCACTGATTGGCATCCATTATGGGCACTGATTGGCATCCATTGTGGCACTGACTAGAATCCCTGGTGGTCTAGGGTGGCATACCTTGTCCTTGGCATCCCTGGTGGTCTGGTGGCGTCCCTGGTGGTCCAGTGTGGGCATCCTCGGGGGGGCTGTGCTGATAATCGATCAGTACAGACCCCCCCTGTCAGAGGAGCAGCCGATCGGCTCTCCTCTACTCGCAGACAGACGCGAGTGAGGAAAAGCCGATCACCGGCTTTTCCTATTTACACTGTGATCAGCCGTGATTGGACACGGCTGATCACGTGGTAAAGAGTCTCCGTCGGAGACTCTTTACCGAGATCGTAGTTGCCGGGTGTCAGACTGACACCCCGCAACAACGATCGCCGCGATGCGCGCCCCCGGGGGCGCACAGCGGCTCATAATCCCGATCACGTCATATGACGTCCGGTCAGGATTATGAAACCACTTTGCCGCCGTCCATTTGCTATAGGGCGGGCGGCAAGTGGTTAAAACCTTTGGTCTGCAATCACTTTTCCACCTCGGTGCCTCGTCCTCACCCTGTACAAGTTAAGAACCATGAGAAGTATGAAGTACAGTCCATTGTTGACTTCCGTAGGTTCCGTGGGTGCATACAGTACCTGGTGCATTGGAAAGGGTATGGTCCGGAAGAACGCTCTTGGGTCTCATCCTCGGAAGTACATGCCCCTGTCCTTCTCCGTGATTTCCGTAGATGTTTTCCACTCAAGCCTGGTGGTCCTTTCGAGGGGGAGGGATCATTAAGGGGGGGTACTGTCAGGGCTGGGCTCAGCGCTTCCTTCTCAAAGCTGGTCGCTTAGCTGTCAGCTAATTGCCAGCTCCTATCTCTCCATAGTGAATCACCTGTTTATGATATCCTGCTCATCAGTCCTGCCTACTTAAGCCGTCCAGTCCAGATGATCTCTGCCTTCGCCTTGGTCACATCTCTAGAGACACTCTCCTGTGTTGCTGTTATAGACTTGCTTGGCTGACATTTCTTCTCATTCCAGATCCTGCTTGTTGTTCTACTACGCTGTTCTCTGGCTCCCTGATGTTTTGGCTTGTCTGACTATCTGTTCTCGTTTCTGAACTCTGACTATTTTTTGACAGCGTTTACTCAGTTTACCTTTTTTATTATTATTAAACAAGTGTGATTTAACTATACTTCTGTCTCAGTCTGATTCATGGTTTCTGGCACAAGGTCCCAATAATAGGCAATAGCACTTTGGGTGTGGAACGCTAGTGCAGGCTTCTCTAGATGCCAGATGACACAGGAAACAGCACAGGGAGACATAAACCAGCTGGGATAGGCTGAATAGACACAAAAGGTGGCTGCAAAGGACCACATTGAAGGGACTTTTTTTGTTGAATTTACCTACCTGAAAGATCCCCCCCCCACCCCCGTTGGTCATCTGGCTGAGTACTTAAAATGCGTTAACTAAGTACTAAGTGAGTACAAAGTGAGTGCATTACCTTATTGACTTAATTTTTTCACAATATTCCATACATACTAGCACATTTGACAGTGGCACTTTCCCTTCTCTTTTTTATTTACATGGTAAGGGACCATCTTAGCTTTTCTCTATGAACTTTCACCATGGCAAAATGCTACAAGTTCTATGCCAACATTGTGATTTTTCTACCAATGTTTTTCTACAAAAACTCAGAATGCAGCAAAAACTACAAGGTCATTTTGGGTAGACTTGTATTTTAAAGTCTCATTTGCTTCTGACTTTTTTTTAGTGACGTCTACACCAATACACCAAAACTAAATCCTGAAAAGCTAAAATCCCTTAAAAATATACGAGAAATTACAGGTATGTAATTTCAGGAATTACAGGTATGTTCATGAATTAGCTTTTCTGAGCAGGCCCCTCTTAATCCTCTTGTATTTTATTGTAGTATAACTGTATTGTCTCCCTTTTATATTGTAAAGCGCTATTTAAATCCTGTATTATAATAATAATAATAATAATAATAAATGGTAATACAATCGAGAATATCCATTTTTATTGTTACCTGGTTGTATGGTGCAATTTTTATTTTTATTTTATCTAAATCGTGATTTGTGCCACATGAAAAATAAACTGATACATATTTTTTCTACACATTGTTAAATACAGCATTCTGTTTTTATTTGATAAGGCTGCTGCAAGAAAAATGTATATAGTAAGGCAAGCAATTAGAAACAGGGCCAACTTTATTCTTTCTAATGCCGCGTGCAAACGTAGCGGACTATCCGGCGGACTTAGTCCGGCGGACTTCCCGCCGGACTGTCCGCCGGGCTTTCTGAACGGGCTACTTGCTCACACACGGCACTTTTTCAGCCTGTAAAAGAGCTAGAAGAAGGCACGGTGGCCTGGCAAGAAAAACCGAAGAGGGGGACAAGACCCCCGAAGTCGGAAGAAGAGGGCGGCGGCGAGGAAGAAAGCCGGGCTCCTCCACTACCAAAAGAGCTAGAAGAAGATAGAGGAGGAGTCCGGCGAGAAGACCCCCAAAGACGGAAGACCCCCGGAGCTGTGCAATAAACTATTTTAACCCTTGTGTGTTGTGTTTTATTTTTACTTTTTTTCCACAGGTGAATGGGGAGGGGTACATTGTACCCCATACTCATTCACATAGGGTGGGGGGCCGGTATCCGGGGGCCCCCTTATTAAAGGGGGCTCCCGGATTCCGATAAGCGCCCGGCCTGCAGACCCTGACAACCAGGTTGTCGGGAAGAGGCCCTTGTCCTCATCAACATGCCCTCAACAAGGCACCCCCCCGTGTTGAGGGCACGCGGCCTGGTACGGCTCAGGAGGGGGGGGGGTGCTGATGATTTTTTTTCGGCGTTGGGGTTCCTCTTTAAGTCCATACCAGGTGACCGGGCCAGAGACGCCTCCTTCGCTGGCCCCGTCTACCTGGAGACGCGCTCAAAATGAGCGGACTTTTCTCCGCGCGGGAAAAGTCAGCTCATTTCAAAAGTACGGCGGACTGGCATACCAACGGCCGGATTGTCCGCCGAAATGCGAGTCCGGCGGGAAGATTGGAGTGCAAAAATACTTTCTAAGTCCGCCGTACTTTCGGGTAAAAAAAGTCCGCCGGAGGCTACACATGGGGGGATTGTCTTGCGGACTTGAGTTTGCCGGACTTTTCCACCCGATTGTTTGATCGTGTGTACGCGGCATAAGGCAGTATCTTATAGCAGCATGGTGCACAGAACAAATTTAGCAGAGACAGTATGTGTTTGTTTACTTTATAATAATTCTATAACTAATTTGCTTATCTGAATAATGGTTACATTGTTTTTAAAGGAATATAAGATATTTAATTGGTGCACTGTTTTATTAAATATCCCTTCCAGTTGTTTTATCATAGGCTTAACTAAAATCAGAAAAATATATTTTTTTAAATTAATTATTATTTTTAATAATAAGTGGCATCTGCAGGCTTAAGAAGTTTATGTACTGAGTGCATGAAAGCCATGATTGGCTTTCATGGTGGTCACATGATCATGAACAACACTGGCCTGGTTCCTGGCTACCATTTGAGACCTGGATCTGACATTTGACAGCAATGTCTGATATATAGGAAAGGGCACAGTTTTGCATTAGCAGTTCTCACTAGAAACTTGTCTCCTAGCATATTAGACCTAAACTGGTTTTGTCTTTTTTAGACATAGATGAAAGTGCAGTAATACAGGATCTGCATGTTGTATTTCCAGTTACTGCTACGCCACTAAGAGGGGGGGATTTTGCACTAAGGGTGGGGATTGGGGCAGGGAAAGGGACTTAAAAAACTGGTAGGGGGTGTACTGTATATTCAGGGCCGGTGCAAGGATATATTTCAACGTAGGCGAAAATGCATTTTGCTGCACCCCTTCCCCGCAACCCATTCCCACCGTTCCTCTTGGTACTCCCTGTCTAAAACTGAGCTGGTACCTCCTTCACTTTGCGCCCGTAATGTGATGGGGCGCAGTGTGCAGGATGTTACACACCATTGAAAATGGAGCTGTTCTGAACTTCCACTAAATAGCACTGTGTAATGAGGGGGTGGGGTTATGCATTCCTTGCTTACCCTCATTGGCCACAGGCAGCTGGCAGGTAAGACCAACTAAAACTTCAATGGCTGGGTTCCCCCCATTAGCAAACTCCCAGATCACCCCCCCCCCCCAAAAAAAACTCCCACTGAGCTCACATCTCCAGATTTCCCCACCCTGATTACACCCCCATATACCCCCCTCACCCTGATCACACCTCCCCAGATATCCCTACCCTCATTACACCCCCAGATACCCCCACTCTGATCACACCTCTAGATAACTCCCCCTCGCTCTCATCACAGCTCTAGATACCCCCCCACTCTAATCACACCCCAAGATAACTCCCCCACCCCAATCACACCTCCCCAGCCCTGATTACACCTCTAGAAACCCCCCACTCTGATCACACTCCTAGATAAGCCACCCAATCACACCTCACCAGATACCCCCCACCCTGATCACACCTGCCCAGATACCACTACCCTAAGTACACCCCCAGATACACCCCTAGATAACCCCCAATCCTGATCACAACTCCCCAGATCCCCCTCCCACTTTGATCACACCTCTAGATAACCCCCCACCCTGATCACACCTGCCCAGATAACCCTACCCTGATTACACCGCCAGATACCCAGATACCCTCCACTCTGATCACACCCCTAGATAACCCCCACTCTGATTACACCTCCCCAGATACCCCCCCTCTGATCACACCCCTAGATATCCCCTCATCAGCCTAATCACCACTCCCTCAGATACTCCCCATTTAATAACCCCCCCCCTCACACACACACACACACCTACTTCTCCCATAACATGCCTCCCCTGATTCCCTCACTCTGATTACATGACACCCCTAGATATCCCCCTCTCTGATTGCACCACATCCCCAGATACCTCCCCAGATTGATCACCCCCCTCCCCATAAACCCAGTCTGGTCACACCCCTCAGATCTCTTCACCCTGATCACAGCTTCTCTACCACACACACCAGATACCCCCCCCCCCCCCCCCTCCATCATCACACACACCTTATGTTTACCCTCAGATCTTGGCAGTTCCTCCCAGTCCTGCTGGTCCTCCTCCACATGATGTCAGTGGAGGAATCTGCAGCAAACAGGGTGTGTTAGCTGTCATTGGGGCAGGCATGACAAGATCTCCCCCGAATCATCGGTAGACAGCAGCAGCTGCAAAGACTGGGAGCCTCCTCCATCCTGAACTCCTCCTCCACTGGCCTGACTTCAGTGTGCACAGCCAGCGCCCACCTCCATGCTGCCTGATAGCAATTGCCCCGCCTCCTCTTGCCTTCTCGCACACATGGGAATCCCACCGTTCCGCCTTTTTCTGCCTCATTGGATCCGCTCTGACAGCTGCTCTCCGACTCTTTCCCGCTGACAGCAGCCTGCCTACTAAACAGCAGGCAATCTAAAGCTTCCTTGCTGAGCCCTCTCTTCTATGGGATGCAGGGTGGAAGTTTTAGTTTGCCTGCTGGAGGGACAGGTGTTAAAAATCCAAATCCCCAGAAAGTGCCTGGGGATCCAGATTTTTGACACCCCCAACCCTGATGCCCTAGGCGGCTCCCTGACATGCCTATCGCTGGTGCTGGCCCTGTGTATATTAAAAATAAAAATTGTGACTGAAAAAGAGACTTTATCCAAACATGAACATATTAGAGGGGTAAAAGGAATTGATAACAACAAATTTTTTTAATTTTGTATCTGTCTTTATAGCAATAACTGGCTGACGTTAGAAGCTCATGCATTTACCAGTGATGTGCCCACAACAACATGGAGGGTGATTTTGTTCCTTCATAGCACAGTTTATTGTATTGTGGTCCTGTTTCTCTATAGCAGACTCTTCATTTTTGCCATTTTCTTTGTAAAAAAAAAGTTAGATGGGATAGACACAGCAAGGGGTGCAATTTCTGCTTGTTGCTCGCTTGAACTAATATGATGCTGACTGATCGCTAGATGGAGATCACACAACATGAACCTAAAAAATAACCACTCTACTCTAATGACAAAATTATTAAATTAGACCCTCTTTCTTTTGCAGGATTTTTAGCAATACAGTGGTGGCCAGAAATTTACGCTGACCTCAGTATTTTTGAAAACCTTGAAATAATCAGGGGCAGAACAAAATTATCGTAAGTATAGTAAATGTAAAGAATAAGGTATCTGAAGAATGAAAACTTATTTAATAGCAGACATTTGTTAATAATTAGTGCATGCCACATACTAAGTTTATCTGAGGCCCCTTTCACACTTGTGCAACTTGTCCTGTGACTTGGGACTGCAAAGTCGCATGACAAGTCGTACCCCATGATTTCCAATGAGTACCATTCATATCTGTTCGACTTCAAGTCGCACCAACTTCAAAGTTTTTCCTGTACTACTTTTGTCCAGCTTTGATGCGAGTTGAGGTCCGTAGACCTCAAGTTTACACAGGCATTCCCTGAAATCGCAGCAAAATCACACGACTTTCAAGTCGCAGCAGTGTGAAAGGGGCCTTAGGATGACTCATGCAAGCAGAAGTGAGAAGACCTCTAAGAACTGGCTGTAAATGCCCTGTCAAATTCTTGAACATACTGTATATTTACATTTGATGTCCTTTAGCTACTAAGTACCCTTAACAGCATCAGACACAGAGTCCTGTTGTTTTTTACTTTCCTCTTGATAAAGGGGCTTTGTTATTATGATGCTGTTCTATGCACTCAGGAGGCATTGTTTGCTATAAGCATGGGGTCTGGCTCAGGCAGATAGCTGAGCAAGGACCATATCTCCCAACTGTCTGAGATGAGAAAGGGCACCTTTCTGCAGTATGTGTGCAAAGACACAGCCCTGCCAGATCTGCATCTGCGGCTACCTGCGGCTAACTATTCCCAGAAGTCGGTGCACATACCTGGATTATACAAGTATCTGCACCCCCCTAAAAGGTGCCAATTGTGGCACTGGAGGGGGGGAGGGTTCCGATGAGAGGAACTTCCACTTTAGGGTGCAGGTCCGCTTTAAGGAACGATATATATGTTATTTCTGGAAATAATTTCATACCAGCCCCATAGCATTATTATACTGGCCCAACCACATAACATCATTATTTTCTGGTTCACAAAAGGGAAAAGCATGCATTTTAAAGCACATTTGAAGAGTGTATTATGCTCACCATTGCCCATCAATGCAGCCTGTTCAGTGCCCATCAATGCAGCCTGTTCAGTGCCCATCAGATCAGCCTGTTCAGTGCCCATCAGATCAGCTTGTTCAGTGCCCATCAGATCAGCCTGTTCAGTGCCCATTAGATCAGCCTGTTCAGTGCCCATTAGATCAGCCTGCTCAGTGTCCATTAGATCAGCTTGTTCAGCGCCCATTAGATCAGCTTGTTCAGTGCCCATCAAATCAGCTTGTTCTGTGCCCATCAGATCAGCCTGTTCAGTACCCATCAATGCAGCCTATTCAGTACCCATCAATGCAGCCTGTTCAGTGCCCATCAATGCATCCTGTTCAGTGCCCATCAATGCATCCTGCTCAGTGCCCATCAATGCAGCCTGCTCAGTGCCCATCAGCTCAGCCTGTTGAGTGTCAATCAGCTCAGCCTTACCTAGAGAAGAGGAGTCAGATTATGTAGAGCGGGGATCTCCTGTTTACCCCGTGTGGCGGCTGTCCTCAGACGAAGTCCCACCTCCTATGATAGATGTCACCAGTGTGCTGCCTATCATAGGAGTCGGCTAAGGAGGCGGGACTTCATCTGACAGCTGGGCAAGTGGGAGATCCCAACTCTGTATAATCCAATGGAACTCGCCCCTCCCCGTCCGAGACAGACCAAACCCCAGCAGGACTTAGAGGATGGAGGTTGGAATTGGTGCTGCCGCACTGGATATTTCACAGCCCAGGCAAATATAGAGATGGATGACTCAGACATCCTAACCTGCAAAAACTAATTTCAGGAAGGTGGCAAACCCAATTTAACACAACTAGAGGATGATCAAATGAAATGGAATCAGTGTACAGAGGTTTAATTCTTCTGAGAGATATTAAAGGAACACTCTAACCACCATGAGCACTTCAGTAATTTGAAATGGTCATGGTGGTAGGAGTCAGTATGTGCAGTGTTTCTGCTTGAAACAGGTAGGGGGGCAGAGAGAGAGAGAGAGTGGGACTGAGAGAGAGGGAGGGCTGAGAGAGAGGGGGGCGACTGACAGAGAGATGGGGGCTGAGAGAGAGAGGGGCTCAGAGAAAGAGGGAGAGTGGGTGGAGGGTGATAGAGAGGGGGGTGAGAGAGTAGGAAGGTGATAGAGAGGGGAGTGAAAGAGAGAGGGGGTGAGAGAGGGAGGAGGTTGAGAGAGAGAGAGAGAGAGAGAGAGAGAGGGGGAAGAGAGAGAGAGGGGAGTGAAAGAGAGAGGGGGTGAGAGAGGGAGGAGGTTGAGAGAGAGAGAGAGAGAGAGAGAGAGAGAGGGGGAAGAGAGAGAAAGGGGAGTGAAATAGAGAGGGGGTGAGAGAGAGAGGGGTGGGAAATGGGTATTCTCAGTGGTGAGCCACTTACTGTGGATTGCAGTGCTCAGCCATTGTTGGTAGTGGGCAGTCCTGTGTGGCCTCGGGGATTAGGCTGGGTCCTGGGTTTGTGCCCCCAGCTCAGACATAAAAGAGGCTTTCCCCTGCCACATAGTCCCAAGTCAGATAGAGAAAGAAAAAGACAGTCTTGCATACACTTTTGTGCGACGGATTTGTGTACTTACGATCAAACTTCCCGACAAAAAGTTTTGTTGTCAGAAAATTTGAGAACCTGCTCTCAAACATTTGCGTGTGGAAATATTCGACAGCAAATGTTCAATGTAGCATACATCGGACTTTCTGACAACAAGCTCACATCGAACATTTCCCGCCGGACATTCCGATCCTGTGTACGCGGCTTTAGAGTAATTCCAAGTTTTCCCTTCTAAATCAAAAGGCCTCAGTCACCGCAAGGAGTTATTAGTAAGTACTGTAACAAACATATTACCAAACTTCAAACCAAAGAAAACACAGAAAACAGAGTATTCTTCTCCCAAAGTGTGTACTGTCCTGTAATAAAGCATTCCCAATAACCAGTGTGAGTATAAATCCCAATTGTAGTTAGGGTATACCTGTCTCCTCTCCTAGACTTGGAGCAGTCTGGTAAGAACAAGTTGAGGAGGGGCTACTTCTGGGTTCTCTGACCACTCTCGCCAAATTTTGATAAATTTACTTGACACAATTCTGTGCTGATACACATTATTTTCCCTTACAAGTATAGCATTCGCCTGTTGTATCCATTGATTGGAGTTGGGGGCCTGGGGTGGGGGGGAGCCAATACCGTGCGATCAATTTTCTACCTAAATAAAGCAATCTAGTTAAAGCAATATATGTAGAAGGGGAGTATAGCTCCTCCACAAGGCTGCTATTAATGGTCACAACAACTTCACGCCAATAGCATACCAGTTTGGGGAATTGCCAGAGCAGATGGATCAGAGTACCCCGGTGTAGTTGACATTTCAGGCACAAGGGGAAGTCTCTCCTACCTCACTTATATAACTGTAAATGGGTTCTGTACACTCTGTGAAGGATAAATAAGTGTGACAACTTTTGAGCTGCAGAAATTGAAACTAGCGGACCAGCCACCAGTATCTGTTCCCAGCTTCCCCCATCTATAGGGCCAACATCTGATTCCCATTTCTCCCTACAGGGTAACAGATCGGGGGCTTGGATATGGGCTAGCAGGAAGGCATATATGCGAGAAATAATTCCCTTTTTATCTGGAGTATTAAATATAGAGGGAAGGAAATCAGATTGATCTAGATGCATAACAAATCATCTTCCCTGCTTTCTCATGACATTCTGCAGCTGTAAGTACATATAGTAATGATTATATAACAAGAGGAACTCTGCACACAACTGAATTGGACAGTCGGGCCCTCCTGAGGGACCCCCGGAATTCCCATTTCCATTTAAGACATTGCAGAGTAGTCCATTAGGGAATGGATCAGCAAGGTCCTTAAAGGGGCCACCATCACTGACAAATCCCACCCTCTAAGATGTTGTAGCTGTGCAGTGATAAAATAAGTGAGGGAATATGGAAAAGCTAAAAGATATTCCCCCCTGGTCTTTAGGGTATTGCAGTTTAAAACAAGCTAGTCCATTCTTCCATATTAATGCTCTATATTGGGAATCTATGCATTCAAACCAATAGCTGGGTATCCAAACGGGTGCATTGTGAAGGACATACAGCAACAGGGGGGGGGGGGGGGGGGGGGCACAACATTTTAATGAGATTAGCTCTGTCTGTAACAGATAATGGAAGTTTGCACCAGCTGGCACATTTTAGCTTAAACTTTTGCAAAATAGGTTTCAGGATTAAAGTTATATAATCTCTAGTATCTCCTGTCATTACAATTCCCAAATATTTAAAAGAGTGTACTACTTCCAGCTGAGCTGCTGAGTCTGGAAAGGCCGATACTAGAGGGTCTAGCAATAGAACAGAAGACTTATGCCAATTAATGGCAAATCCAGAATACTGCCTTAATCGTTCTATAAGATGCATAACAGCTTCCAATGATCCTGCAGTGTCCCCTAAGTATATCAAAGTATCATCTGCGTAGAGGGAGAGTTTATCCTCCCTCTTGCCTCAGCTAAACCCCACAATATGCGGAGAGGTCCTGACCATACCCACCAATGGTTCCAACGCCAGGGCAAAAAGCAGGGCGAAAGGTGACACCCCTGCCTGGTACCCCTATGCAGTGGAAAGGCCTCAGATAAAACCGCATTAATTCATATTCTTGCCTGAGGAGCCGCATTTAATTGCACCCAGGAGAGAAAGAATTTCCCCACCTGGAACTTCATCAAAACCACCCAAAGGTACTTCCACTCGATGCTGTCATAGGCCTTGACAGCTTTGAGGGAGAATACCGCTGTATTTCCAGGATTGTTTCCAGAATTATCAACTGGATATTCAAGAATAAACAATGTATATTTAGAGCAGTAGACCTAGCCGGTATAAATGCAGCAAATCAGAGACAGCTCCTGCCAACCGCGTGGCAAGGACCCTGGCCAACGGCTTAATGTCTGAGTTTATAAAGGAGATAGGCCTATAAGCGTCTGGTAGCACTGGGCTCTTTCCAGGTTTGGGTATTACTGCTATGACTGCCTCGTTCATAGATTGGGGGAGACCTCCAGAGCTTGCAGCAGTTTTCAAGGTATCTAGAAGAATAGAAAGGAGGGGCTCACTATATCTTTTATAAACCTCAGCTGATAGACCGTCTATCCCTGGAGACATACTGTTACCCATAGAGGTAACCACCTCAGTAAATTCATCCAATGTAATAGGAGCATTTAATAGCTGAAGAGTCCAAAAAGTGCACCAGTTCCTCCTCTGTGGGAGAGACCTTAGAGGTATACACAGCCTTAAAATAGTTGCTAAACACAGACTCCACTCGGTCCAAGTCATGGAAATTTCCCCAATGGGGCTCTGAATAGCATCTATTTGCTACTTAACCCGTTGTGCCTGAGAGATCACGGGCCAATAATTACCCTGTATTTTCCCCCTCCTTAAAGTAACATTGTTGCATAAAAAAAAATTTTTTTTTCAGCAACGGTGGAAACAGCCTGTAGATAAAGGGTCTGGGCTACCAACCAACTTTGTTCAGAAGCCAGTGTGGAGTAGAAATATAAAGTTCCTCAGATTTCTTAGCCTCAGTAAAAAACTGGTTTTCCCATTCTGCAGCTGTGCGATCTCTTAATTTTTGCATGTCCTGTCTAATCAATGTTACTTCTATCTTTACTCCTTTAAATTCAGTAGTGAAACTAGACAGGTTAGTATTACAGGAGGTGATTGCAGCAAAGATCTCTCTGAGAGTAGGCTCAGGGTCTTGAGTGTCAGGGATGCGCTGGGATTACTGCCTGAGGCTAGGATAGAAGGGGTACTTACTGTATCTCATTGAAGCTCAGCAGGGTCCTCTAGCCAGGCAGAATCAGTCTCCTCCTCAGCAGGGGGATCCAGAGGAGCCTCTACATGTGAAGTAGTTGGTTTGGCAGGAGTATCTTTGCCCAGTGTCTTGGAGAACAGTTTTGAGCTGCCTCTTTAGCTGACCGGGAGGAGCGGGTGCCATATTGGACCTCATGGTTGGGTTCTGTGTTAAGGTCTTTACACCCTTCTGAACATGCCACTGGGAAATCTCAGGATTTTAGACAGGAAGTTTTTGGCGTAGAGAGTCCTCAGCACGTCCTAGTCAATGTGCTGCAAGCCACACCCCCTAGGCGAATTTATTTCACCTCTGTGTATCAGCTCTGGCTAGTCACTTCACTGGGTATAGGTAAGAGCTTACAACCCCTTTAATGCACAAAGTAATGCTGTCTAAAGCCAAAACCATGTTTTATTTAATTTTAGATAAAATGATGAAGGGTTACAACTCCTGCTTAATTGCTGCCTGTGTCAACACTGGGGAGATTCACTCTCTTTAAAGCGGTTGTCTCCCTCCGCCTTCAAAAAAATAAAAATAAATAAAAAGGTCTTGCCTATGATAAACTTTAATGTAACAGGTCTTTTCTTCCTTATATTCTAGTGGAAATGTCTCTCTTCAGATAATAGGCCAAAAAATAACATCTCTGGGATTGCAGTCACTAAAAGAAGTGAGTGATGGTGATGTTGTAATTAAATATAACAAAAATCTTTGCTTTGCTGATTCCATCGACTGGAAGCCTATCTTCAGAACAAACCAACAGGCAAGAATTAGGAACAATGCCCTTGCCGAACAATGTGGTGGGTTTTAATTTATTTAAATTCTTTATTTTAAATTTTAAAAAAGTACTGTCATGCAGAAGTGTCAATGTCAAGATACTCACAGACACCTAAAAACGTTATGGAACCTCTTGATATTAAATAGTCAAACATGATTCATCTCCAAATGTGGACATCACTGCATTTTTAAGTATTCTCTGTAAGTTCTGTCAAATGTAAGAGGGGAACAATGGACTAGAAGAGGCAATCTGCCCTAATTGTTTGTAAACATACTGTACAGTGAGCTAAGCTAGTTCCGACTAAATATGTAAAGTTTGGATGATGGCATAAGGGACTAGTATAAAACCAAACAGAACAGCAACTCATAAAACCACAAGAGAGACCAAGGGGAAAAAATAAAGGGGGGAGGGAGTGTAGTTTAGAGCAGGCATCACTAAATAGCGAACTGTGGTCCAAACATGGACCGAATGATAGTTTTATCTGGACTCTGCCACTTAGCAGCCTGGATGTCCTCTCCCGGGTGCTATTCTCCTTCCCCTTTCCACTACCGCCACCACAGCATTCAGTCTTACAGGAGGTAGAAGGCAGATGGTGCATGTCTGGACAGAGGGTGGGAAGGGCTGTGGTGTGAAGTGGGGACAGGGGACACAGATGTGAAGGAGAGGGGGACTGTGATGTGAGGTGAAGGCTAAAAGACATTGTTGTAAAGGGTGAAGGTCTGCAATGTAAGGAGGGGGGCTGCGATGTGAAGGGGGGGACAGAGAACATTGAAGTATAGGAGACACTGTGATGTAAAGGGGGGCTGTATTGTAAAGCGGGGATGTGTTGTAAAATTGGGGGGCTTGGATGCAAAGGGGCGCTGTGATGTAAATAGGCACTGTAATGTAAAGAAGGGGCTGTATTGCAAAGGGGATGCTCTGATGTAAGGGGGGTGATGCAATGTAAAAGGGGGCACTATGTTGTAAAGGGGGAACTATGACGTAAAGGGGAGGTCTGAAGACACTGATGTAAAGTGAAACTGTAATGTAAGGGGGTGGGGCTTTGATAGGAAGGATCCGAGTCGTAGCTTAAACATGAGACTCTAACCTCTGCTGGATAAAAAGTTTTATGGCCGGACCTCTGTATGAATTTTAGTTCAATACCGCTGACCTAGAGGAAAGGGGGGGGGGGAGGGAAGAGAACTGCACATGAAAACGTTAGGAAGTGCTGAACTAGGCAAGTAAAAGGTCAAAGTTTGAGTAGTCCCTGTTAGGTTTCATGCCTTAGGTAGCCAACACTCCAGTAAATTAAAGTAAATTAATGTGGTCCAAAAGAACCACATTTTGTGAACTTGTTCCTCTTAGAATTGGCAGCCATCATCATTTATTCCATGGTCTAAAGTTCATTAACTTTGGACAACCATAGGCTGATTGCTGGAGGTTTTGTTTTTCCCCCAATAAATTGGGATACAAGATTTGCCTGCATTTTGCAGATGCATTAACCACTTCCTAACCGCTCCATAGCTGAAAACGTCTACAGCGTGGCTCATTCATTCCGGGAGGGTGCCCATGGACGTAGCACTGTGATTTCTGTGTTCTTCAGACACAGCTGTCTGGACAGAGGGAGGGAGCTACCTAACTTTTCAAGACACAGCTGATCACATATAACTGCCCATCAGTGCAGCCTATCAGTGCCCATTAGTGCTGCCTATCTAGTGCCACATATCAGTGCATCCTCATCAGTGCCCATCATTGCCGCCACATCAGCGTCCATCAGTGCTGCCTCATTAGTGGCCATCAGTGCAGCCTTCAGTGGCCATCAGTGCAGCGTTATCGGTGCACATCATTGAAGGAGAAAATTACTTATTTGCAACATTTTATAACAGAAACTAAAATAAAAAATAAAAAAAATTCCATCCTTTTTTGTGTAGCAAAAAAATAAAAACCCAGCCATGATTAAATACTATCAAAAGACAGCTCTATCTGTCTCAAAAAAATGCTAAAAATTTCATATGAGTACAGTGTTGCATGACCGCGGAATTCTCATTCAAAGTGTGATAGTGCTGAAAGCTGAAAATTGGCCTGGTGGGGAAGGGGGTATAAGTGCCCAGTAAGCAAGTGGTTAAAAGAGATCATATGTAGCATTTCACTGACATTGGGATCAGGTGAAGACAATACACCGCTGGGTCATCCAGCATTAGGACAGCCATCAACTTTAGAATGACATGTGAAACATGTGATTCCTGGGCAAGACCAGAAGATATGAAGCATGGTGCTTAACTTTTTTGACATCTTCAATACAATGGAGAGCATTGAGGGACAAGTTTATGTAATATCTTGGGAATCCTATACCATCATGACAATATTGTATAACCTATTTCCTCTATAGCACAAGTGATAGACATTTTATGGGTCAACTGCCTCATCCTGTCCTTTTGTTGAACGGTAAAGATGACATTCTGTTCCTATTTCTCGAAATATTTTGGCTATATAACCTCAGGTGGGTGGGATAGATTACAATAAGATTGGAACAGGCCATGCTGGGGTGTTTCCAAACACAGTGCCTCAACTGCATGGGTGGTGGGGCAAGGACAATGATTTGCTCCTTAGTTGGGAGAGAAAATGGTGCAGTGGCATTGTTTGCCATAAGGGGAATGAAGGATCAAACACACCTTTTATCTTAGATGGTGGTTTCAACTTACCACCTGCAAGGAAATAGTGAGGATGATATCTGCACATTTGAAACAGGTAATGGAATGCCCCTTCCTGTATACTGATTTGAACTGTGGCCTACCACAGGATTCATGCAAGAATGTATTTGTTCATATAAGATGGACCGCCTGCCCCCCAGTGAAATATTTTAGGATCGAATCAATGAGCTGGTGCTGGTAAAGTGGCCTAATATTATCCTGTGGTAGCCAAGAGAGGCCCCCGAGTGCTATCTCTGTGAACACATGTTCTAATGGAGGAGAGAGATTTGTTTCTGGCAGCAGGCATTACTAGTATGGTGTCCTACTGCCAAGTACAGTATTAGAAAATAAGTATAACCCAGTACTACCATTAAATCTAATCCTTCTTCACCTGAACATTTAATTCAGTAAATTAAACTTTAAAACATCAATTTAAAGCCTAACTTTTTTTTTTTTTTTTTTTATATAAATTCTCTATTTTCAAACTACAATAGAGCAGAGCAAACATTTACAGAAATGAATATTATGAAATGACACACAGGTCAAATATCTTTCAATGCAAATGAAGAGGAAGTTCAAAGGCTCTGAGACATTCAAACTTATCGAAATTCAAAATATGTATGAAAGAGAACAGGCTCTATTCAAGTGCAATCGCCACCCTGACTCACATTTTTTCAGTTTTCTGTGGGTTGGGGGGAACAAGGGTATGGACAGTAGAGGATATTAGATTGGAAAAGTGTCAGGGATAGAGATAGAGAGAGAAAAAAAGGTGAGGATTGGGGATAGCTTTCCCAAATGTGGACTGCCAGCTCGTTCATGAGGGGTTAGAGTCCCTATAAAGGAACCACAGGGTCCATATTTTAAAATGTTTTTCCGTTTGTTCTCTGAGATTGGCCATCAGCTGCTCCATTAACTGTATGTTAGCTGGCCGATCCAACCAGTTTGCAATAGTAGGTGGAGAACATCTTTTCCATATGGCAGGTATACTTAGCTGCCTTAAGTAGATGTTTTAGAAGAGAGTTTTTGTAACATTTGATGGACAAAGCCAAAGTTTTTTTTTCCAATTTGAATAGGGTGTGAAAGGGTTAGAACATCTGTCATGGTTTTATTATACACTGTATATAATATCATCACCTGTTCAATATATGGCACTTGTACCACTGTTAAGAAAATGTAGTTTTTTACCCTATAGCAACCCCAAGGGGAATCCTTCTGTCCATTCTTTTAGTTTTCCATCATTTAAAAAAAATGTAATCAATGCTTCAATAGCACTTGTACTGTTTTTTTTTCTCCTGTCTTTATCATTTTCATTCTTTACTTTTGCCTTGGCACCTACCATACAAACGGTATATATTGAAAATTGTAGGATGCAATTATGTTGAATTTAAACTTTGTCACTTTAACCCACATGCTCCTCTGTTGGCATCAATAGAAATGCACATCTTTGCGCATTGTATTGCATGTTGCAACGTACATCAACACGTGTAATAAATGCATTTCAGGCTTTTCCATTGACCTCAATGAAAAATGTATGCATCTTATACGAGGTGTAACTTCACTCTATAGCTGTCAGAGTGACTTTTGTTGATTTATTAATTTTCAAGATTACCAGTTGTGGATTAGAATTTAGCAAATTTTGAATAGAACAAATTTTGAATTACTTGACCATCTCTAGACAAAATGACCCAGGGAAAACAGCTGCAGCATAGTATTAGCAGCAACCCAAAGCAGGATGATGCATTGCTCACAGATAACCTCCTAATGATTGACTGGGTTCCATGCTAATGATTACGCCAACAATTAACTTGGTTGAATCTACAGCAATCATAGCCCATTACATTTGTTTTTAACAGGGCTGGGCAAACTTAAGGGTTGGCACCCCTCAGCCATTTACTGTAGGGGTTTTACCATTGCACCCCCTGGGATGTTTACTAACAGCAAAATATTGTATATACAGTACTACTTATGGCATGTATGTGCTTATAAACTACTTGGATAAAAGATACATTTTTCAGAGTGGCGATTATACATGCATGATCCAACCACCGCGCAATATTTAATGATTAAGCTCTTGACAAAGCTGTATGCAAGAAACCATCTTTCCCCCTGCTGATAACTGTTAAGTGGACCAAAAATGTAGGAATTTTGGTGCTATACTGTAGTTACCAAATATTTATAGCTTTTCCTAAAATCTGTTTTAATTTCCTTTTTATTTTTTTCTATGCAAGTCTGATCACTTTGGATTATATGAATGTAAAAGCATGAATGCCAAGCAGATCCAAAGCTTTTGTAAAATAATGTATAGCTTTACTACCCTCAAAGAGTAATATATGTTCTTGAGAATCTCTTTTAATCATGCAATGGATAATTGGATAGTCATCCATTTATTTTTTATATATTTACTGGCTATTTATTATGTATGTTAATGTAGCAGATGCCCTGTATATCCTGTGGCCTAGCCAAGCTGGCCAAGGTTCTTCTGTGAGGGAGAAAAGTGGCTGTCAGTTTCTGCGGGGGAATTTCCCCCCTTCTCTTTTTTAGCGGGGGTAGCGCTACATTAGCATAGCTTGCATTTTCATATACACGGTTATTTCAAAAACCTTATTCTGCCTGATTTTCATACACAGGTATACTGGTGTGAGCTTTCTCTTTGTTTATATCTGATGGCCAGCCCTTCTTGCTGATAATTATTATTGAACAAACGTAATCTATGTGTTATCAGATTACTATTATTTTTTCTGTCTTTGTAGTTCTCAATGGAAATGTTTGTCATTCTTTATGCTCTGACCACGGCTGTTGGGGACCTGGTCCCAAGCAGTGTCTTTCTTATCATGAATATCAAGGAGGAGAAGAATGTGGGCAGTTCTGCAACACAATATAATAAACCAGGTAATTTCACCTTTACTTTAAATAACTGTTTTTAAAATGTTAAAAAATGTAAAGTTACACAAAAATTACACAAAGTGTGTAAAAAAATCCCAAAAACCTACACATTTTTTTCTCTTCTGGTACTGTGTATCATCACTGGGATTATCACTAGTGATGGACGAACTTCCGACGGGACGTTTCGCGAACGCGAAATGCGAACGGACCCAAACGTTCGCGAAACCGAACGTTCGCCGCGGGCCCCATTGACTTCAATGGGAGGCGAACTTTGCAAACCTTCATGTCGAATTTGCGGCCACGTGGTAATTATTAGGGGGTAAAACGTAGTCCCACCATCTGGACAATGACATAATACATGTATGAGGTGAATTTGGGATCGATAACTACAAGCATTTTTATTTTATTTGGGAAATTGTTCTAACAATTCAGGACTATGGAGCTAATGAAGGCAATGGAGGAGAGGGAAGGTCAGGGACCAGGGTAGGCAAAGAAGAGGGTGCAGGAGATGATCACCAGCAGCGTGACATACCGGAATGACACATGCACCGTGATAGAGGCATCTGACAGCAGCACCGTAATACAGAGCACTGACAGCAGCACCGTGACATACAGCGCTGACAGCAGCACCGTGACATACAGCGCTGACAGCAGCACCGTGACATACAGCGCTGACAGCAGCACCGTGACATACAGCGCTGACAGCAGCACCGTGACATACAGCGCTGACAGCAGCACCGTGACATACAGCGCTGACAGCAGCACCGTGACATACAGCGCTGACAGCAGCACCGTGACATACAGCGCTGACAGCAGCACCGTAAGCAGCCCCAGGAGGAAGTCAGCACAGCACAGGGATGGTGTGATCCCCTCATAATAAGAACCCCCAGGAGGAAGTCAGCACAGCACAGGGATAGTGTGATCCCTTCATAATAAGAACCCCCAGGAGGAAGTCAGCACAGCACAGGGATATCATAAGCAGCCCCAGTAGAAATATGACACCGCTCAACCTCTTCAAAGAGGAGGGTAGGGGCATATAGTACGGTGTGCTTTTTTGGGTCAAGGAAGTGAGCCAAATGAATTAAGAAGGTCTGTGTGCTTGATTAAAAAAATAGTTTATAGACATATACATGGTCTACTGGTCACATGTGTTGAATTCCTCCGAGATCCATGCCTCATTCATTTTTAGAAATGTGAGGTAGTTAACACTGTGGTGAGCTAGGCGAGTACGCTTATCGGTCACAATCCCCCCTGCTGCGCTGAACGTCCTTTCGGACAGGACACTGGATGAGGGGCAAGCCAACAGTTCGATTGCAAATTGGGCAAGCTCTGGCCAGAGGTCAAGCCTGCCCACCCAGTAGTCTAGGGGTTCATCACTCCTCAGAGCGTCCACATCGGCCGTTAACCCAATGTAGTCGGACACCTGACGGTCTAGGCGTTCCCTGATGCTGGATCCGGATGACACCTGTCGATGGGTCGGCTGAAAGAATGACCTCATATCCGAAGTCACCAACACATCTTCAAACCGGCCTCTTCTTGCAGGCGCTGTTGGATTGGTACCCGCAAATCCTTCTCTGGGAGTGGGAATTGCTCCTCTGCCAGCGCACGCAAAAGCAGAATGCAGCATTTCTCGAAGCAAGGCCTGGAAGTGCTGCATTCTGACAGCCCTCTGCGACGGCGGTAACATTTCCGCCATTTTGTGTTTGTACCGGGGGTCTAAGTACGTTGCCACCCAGTACTGGTCCTTGACCCTCATGCTTTTTATACGGGGGTCCCTATTAAAACACTGGAGCATGAAGGCCCCCATTTGCACTAAAGTGGAAGCGGTGTGGTGGCCTGGCTCCTGCTCATCATCCAGGATAATGTCGTCCTCTTCATTCTCCTCTCCCCATCCTCGCACAACAGGGATCCCAGAAAGGTTTAAAGCATGCTCTTCTTGCTCCTGCTCATCCGCCCCGGCACCATCCTCCTCTGACTCCTCATCAGACTCCTGTTGTTGACTTGTCTCAGATAGAGTAGCCCCCCCTGGGAATTCATCCAGCATTGCGACTTCCTCATCTTCCCGCTCCTGCTCCTCCACAGCCTGATCAATGACACGACGCAATGCACGCTCCAGAAAGAAGGCATAAGGTACCATGTCACTGATGGCGCCATGGCTGCGACTGACCAGTTTGGTGATCTCCTCAAATGGCCGCAGAAGTCTGCATGTGTCGCGCATGAGCAGCCACTGGCGCGGTGAAAAAAAACCCAGCTCCCCAGAACCGTTTCTTTCGCAGAGTTCATACAGGTAGACGTTAACTGCACGTTTCTGCTGGAGCAGCCTATCAAGCATATAGAAGGTTGAGTTCCATCGCGTCGGGCAATCGCAAATAAGACGTCTGACCGGCAGATGGTGTCGCCGCTGAATGTCAGCAAGGCGAGCCATGGCTGTGTAAGATCTTCTGAAATGGGCCGAGATTTTCCTTGCCTGCCGCAAGATGTCCTGGACCCCAGGGTATTTGACAAGGAATCGCTGCACGACCAAGTTTAAGACGTGTGCCATGCACGGCACGTGCGTGATTTTGCCCTGTTTCAATGCGCTAAGCAGATTGGCACCGTTGTCACACACCACTTTACCAACTGTCAAATTGAGCGGTGTTAGCCACTCATCTGCCTGTGAACGCAAAGCTGAAAGGAGTGCCGGGCCAGTGTGGCTCTTTGCTTCCAGGCACAACAGACGCAGCACGGCATGGCAACGTCTCACCTGGCATGTGGAATAGGTTCTGGGGAGCTTGGGCGGTGCAGTGGAAGAGACGCTAGCAGCGGAAAAGGAGGAGGCAGCTGAGGAGGAGAGGGAGGAGGATGGAGTAGGAGGAGGAGAAGAAGAGTCAGGCCTGCATGCAATCCGTGGCGGTAAAACCAAATCTACACGGGTGCCACGGGTTACATGCTTGACGGCCGTCAGAAGGTTCACCCAGTGGGCAGTAAAACTGATATACCTTCCCTGCCCGTGTTTGCTAGACCACGTGTCTGTGGTCAGATGTATCTTGGCACCGACACTGTGTGCCAGAGATACATTCACTTGCCGCTGAACATGGCCATATAGCTCTGGGATGCCCTTCTCTGAGAAATACTTCCTTCCTGGGACCTTCCATTGTGGTGTTCCAATGGCCACAAATTTGCGAAAGGCCTCCGAGTCCACCAGTTTATATGGCAGTAGTTGGCGGGCTATGAGTTCTGACAAGCCAGCCGCCAACCGTTGGGCAAGAGGGTTATCCGGCGTCATCATTTTTTTACGCTCAAACATTAGGCCCACGGAAGCCTGCCTTTTTGCAGAAAAATGTGAGCTTGGCGTGATGGAAGGTGGAGTGGAGGACAATTGTGAGGAGAGAGGAGAAGGAGAAGTAGAAGACGAGGCTGGACGGTGAGAGCCTGCAGTGTGGCTTTGTGTGTTCCGTTGCTCCCACTGGGCTCGGTGATGGCTGCTCATGTGCCTTCTTAAGGCGGTCGTCCCTAGGTGAGTATTGGGCTTACCGCGACTAACGCGTTGACTGCAAAGATTGCAGATGGCAACGCTATTGTCAGCAGCGGACACGTTAAAAAAAGCCCACACTGCGGAGCCATGTGCCGGTGTCCTGGGAGCGCCAGATGTGACCGTACATGGTCGATGACTCGCTCCTGATACATTTGCAGTCTGCTTTGTCCCTGCTGTGCAATGTAAGTCATTGCTGCTTCTCCTCCCTATCTGCTGGTCCATATCTCCCTCTGAACTCCCCTCCTCTTCCTCTCTTGTGGGCACCCACGTGACATCACTAGACACGTCATCATCAACGTCACCTTCCCCACCGCTATAAGTAGAGATCTCGGAGTAGGCAGCAACACCGGGGACCAACCTCCTCCTTGGGCTGATCTGGGTACTGGCGTCAGACTGCTGAGTAGCGCTTGTTGCTACCTCCTCTTCCTGATCCAATACCAAGAGTGGCTGCGCATCAGAAATGTCCTCTTGATATGGATCGGAAAATAATTCCAGTGACTCAAGCGGAAGGTATGTGGTGGTGGTGGTGGTGGTCGTGTTGTTGGTGGTAGTGTCTTTGGGGGTGCACATAGCAGAGAGTGAAGAAGAGGGTGCAGATCGAGAGGATGAGGAGGGTGCAGAAGAGTAAGGCTGAGCGAGCCACTCAACCAAGTCTGGTGCATCCTTTAAAGTAATTGAACGCACCTTCTGCAACTTCCCACTTTGGCTCAAGCCTGTTGCTCCTGCCCTACCCCTACCACCCCTGCGGAAGGGCCTGCCTCTTCCTCTGCCTGTCATTTTTTAAATGACCCTGTGACAAAACTCTTAGTCCCTATACCGATGAAGGACTGCTGCAGTATAGGGCAGCGGTCAGCAGTGGTGCACGTCAACCCTATCTATTGTGGACCGATAGCGGTCCTTACAGAACAGCAGACTGTACCGCACTCAAGCCTATGTACCGTAGCACCCTATACCAAGTTACCAGTCCTTATAAGAACTTTTGTGGACCAAGCAGGTTGTGTATTAGTGTTTAGCAGACTGTACGTCAGTCCCTATACCGCTGAAGGACTGCTGCAGTATAGGGCAGCGGTCAGCAGTGGTGCACGTCAACCCTATCTATTGTGGACCGATAGCGGTCCTTACAGAACAGCAGACTGTACCGCACTCAAGCCTATGTACCGTAGCACCCTATACCAAGTTACCAGTCCTTATAAGAACTTTTGTGGAACAAGCAGGTTGTGTGTTAGTGATTAGCAGACTGTACGTCAGTCCCTATACCGCTGAAGGACTGCTGCAGTATAGGGCAGCGGTCAGCAGTGGTGCACGTCAACCCTATCTATTGTGGACCGATAGCGGTCCTTACAGAACAGCAGACTGTACCGCACTCAAGCCTATGTACCGTAGCACCCTATACCAAGTTACCAGTCCTTATAAGAACTTTTGTGGACCAAGCAGGTTGTGTATTAGTGTTTAGCAGACTGTACGTCAGTCCCTATACCGCTGAAGGACTGCTGCAGTATAGGGCAGCGGTCAGCAGTGGTGCACGTCAACCCTATCTATTGTGGACCGATAGCGGTCCTTACAGAACAGCAGACTGTACCGCACTCAAGCCTATGTACCGTAGCACCCTATACCAAGTTACCAGTCCTTATAAGAACTTTTGTGGAACAAGCAGGTTGTGTGTTAGTGATTAGCAGACTGTACGTCAGTCCCTATACCGCTGAAGGACTGCTGCAGTATAGGTGAGCGGTCAGCAGTGGTGCACGTCAACCCTATCTATTGTGGACCGATAGCGGTCCTTACAGAACAGCAGACTGTACCGCACTCAAGCCTATGTACCGTAGCACCCTATACCAAGTTACCAGTCCTTATAAGAACTTTTGTGGAACAAGCAGGTTGTGTGTTAGTGATTAGCAGACTGTACGTCAGTCCCTATACCGCTGAAGGACTGCTGCAGTATAGGGCAGCGGTCAGCAGTGGTGCACGTCAACCCTATCTATTGTGGACCGATAGCGGTCCTTACAGAACAGCAGACTGTACCGCACTCAAGCCTATGTACCGTAGCACCCTATACCAAGTTACCAGTCCTTATAAGAACTTTTGTGGACCAAGCAGGTTGTGTATTAGTGTTTAGCAGACTGTACGTCAGTCCCTATACCGCTGAAGGACTGCTGCAGTATAGGGCAGCGGTCAGCAGTGGTGCACGTCAACCCTATCTATTGTGGACCGATAGCGGTCCTTACAGAACAGCAGACTGTACCGCACTCAAGCCTATGTACCGTAGCACCCTATACCAAGTTACCAGTCCTTATAAGAACTTTTGTGGAACAAGCAGGTTGTGTGTTAGTGATTAGCAGACTGTACGTCAGTCCCTATACCGCTGAAGGACTGCTGCAGTATAGGGCAGCGGTCAGCAGTGGTGCACGTCAACCCTATCTATTGTGGACCGATAGCGGTCCTTACAGAACAGCAGACTGTACCGCACTCAAGCCTATGTACCGTAGCACCCTATACCAAGTTACCAGTCCTTATAAGAACTTTTGTGGACCAAGCAGGTTGTGTATTAGTGTTTAGCAGACTGTACGTCAGTCCCTATACCGCTGAAGGACTGCTGCAGTATAGGGCAGCGGTCAGCAGTGGTGCACGTCAACCCTATCTATTGTGGACCGATAGCGGTCCTTACAGAACAGCAGACTGTACCGCACTCAAGCCTATGTACCGTAGCACCCTATACCAAGTTACCAGTCCTTATAAGAACTTTTGTGGAACAAGCAGGTTGTGTGTTAGTGATTAGCAGACTGTACGTCAGTCCCTATACCGCTGAAGGACTGCTGCAGTATAGGTGAGCGGTCAGCAGTGGTGCACGTCAACCCTATCTATTGTGGACCGATAGCGGTCCTTACAGAACAGCAGACTGTACCGCACTCAAGCCTATGTACCGTAGCACCCTATACCAAGTTACCAGTCCTTATAAGAACTTTTGTGGACCAAGCAGGTTGTGTATTAGTGTTTAGCAGACTGTACGTCAGTCCCTATACCGCTGAAGGACTGCTGCAGTATAGGGCAGCGGTCAGCAGTGGTGCACGTCAACCCTATCTATTGTGGACCGATAGCGGTCCTTACAGAACAGCAGACTGTACCGCACTCAAGCCTATGTACCGTAGCACCCTATACCAAGTTACCAGTCCTTATAAGAACTTTTGTGGAACAAGCAGGTTGTGTGTTAGTGATTAGCAGACTGTACGTCAGTCCCTATACCGCTGAAGGACTGCTGCAGTATAGGGCAGCGGTCAGCAGTGGTGCACGTCAACCCTATCTATTGTGGACCGATAGCGGTCCTTACAGAACAGCAGACTGTACCGCACTCAAGCCTATGTACCGTAGCACCCTATACCAAGTTACCAGTCCTTATAAGAACTTTTGTGGACCAAGCAGGTTGTGTATTAGTGTTTAGCAGACTGTACGTCAGTCCCTATACCGCTGAAGGACTGCTGCAGTATAGGGCAGCGGTCAGCAGTGGTGCACGTCAACCCTATCTATTGTGGACCGATAGCGGTCCTTACAGAACAGCAGACTGTACCGCACTCAAGCCTATGTACCGTAGCACCCTATACCAAGTTACCAGTCCTTATAAGAACTTTTGTGGAACAAGCAGGTTGTGTGTTAGTGATTAGCAGACTGTACGTCAGTCCCTATACCGCTGAAGGACTGCTGCAGTATAGGGCAGCGGTCAGCAGTGGTGCACGTCAACCCTATCTATTGTGGACCGATAGCGGTCCTTACAGAACAGCAGACTGTACCGCACTCAAGCCTATGTACCGTAGCACCCTATACCAAGTTACCAGTCCTTATAAGAACTTTTGTGGACCAAGCAGGTTGTGTATTAGTGTTTAGCAGACTGTACGTCAGTCCCTATACCGCTGAAGGACTGCTGCAGTATAGGGCAGCGGTCAGCAGTGGTGCACGTCAACCCTATCTATTGTGGACCGATAGCGGTCCTTACAGAACAGCAGACTGTACCGCACTCAAGCCTATGTACCGTAGCACCCTATACCAAGTTACCAGTCCTTATAAGAACTTTTGTGGAACAAGCAGGTTGTGTGTTAGTGATTAGCAGACTGTACGTCAGTCCCTATACCGCTGAAGGACTGCTGCAGTATAGGGCAGCGGTCAGCAGTGGTGCACGTCAACCCTATCTATTGTGGACCGATAGCGGTCCTTACAGAACAGCAGACTGTACCGCACTCAAGCCTATGTACCGTAGCACCCTATACCAAGTTACCAGTCCTTATAAGAACTTTTGTGGACCAAGCAGGTTGTGTATTAGTGTTTAGCAGACTGTACGTCAGTCCCTATACCGCTGAAGGACTGCTGCAGTATAGGGCAGCGGTCAGCAGTGGTGCACGTCAACCCTATCTATTGTGGACCGATAGCGGTCCTTACAGAACAGCAGACTGTACCGCACTCAAGCCTATGTACCGTAGCACCCTATACCAAGTTACCAGTCCTTATAAGAACTTTTGTGGAACAAGCAGGTTGTGTGTTAGTGATTAGCAGACTGTACGTCAGTCCCTATACCGCTGAAGGACTGCTGCAGTATAGGGCAGCGGTCAGCAGTGGTGCACGTCAACCCTATCTATTGTGGACCGATAGCGGTCCTTACAGAACAGCAGACTGTACCGCACTCAAGCCTATGTACCGTAGCACCCTATACCAAGTTACCAGTCCTTATAAGAACTTTTGTGGACCAAGCAGGTTGTGTATTAGTGTTTAGCAGACTGTACGTCAGTCCCTATACCGCTGAAGGACTGCTGCAGTATAGGGCAGCGGTCAGCAGTGGTGCACGTCAACCCTATCTATTGTGGACCGATAGCGGTCCTTACAGAACAGCAGACTGTACCGCACTCAAGCCTATGTACCGTAGCACCCTATACCAAGTTACCAGTCCTTATAAGAACTTTTGTGGAACAAGCAGGTTGTGTGTTAGTGATTAGCAGACTGTACGTCAGTCCCTATACCGCTGAAGGACTGCTGCAGTATAGGGCAGCGGTCAGCAGTGGTGCACGTCAACCCTATCTATTGTGGACCGATAGCGGTCCTTACAGAACAGCAGACTGTACCGCACTCAAGCCTATGTACCGTAGCACCCTATACCAAGTTACCAGTCCTTATAAGAACTTTTGTGGACCAAGCAGGTTGTGTATTAGTGTTTAGCAGACTGTACGTCAGTCCCTATACCGCTGAAGGACTGCTGCAGTATAGGGCAGCGGTCAGCAGTGGTGCACGTCAACCCTATCTATTGTGGACCGATAGCGGTCCTTACAGAACAGCAGACTGTACCGCACTCAAGCCTATGTACCGTAGCACCCTATACCAAGTTACCAGTCCTTATAAGAACTTTTGTGGAACAAGCAGGTTGTGTGTTAGTGATTAGCAGACTGTACGTCAGTCCCTATACCGCTGAAGGACTGCTGCAGTATAGGGCAGCGGTCAGCAGTGGTGCACGTCAACCCTATCTATTGTGGACCGATAGCGGTCCTTACAGAACAGCAGACTGTACCGCACTCAAGCCTATGTACCGTAGCACCCTATACCAAGTTACCAGTCCTTATAAGAACTTTTGTGGAACAAGTGAGTTGTGAATGTTTAGCAGACTGCAGCAGAAGGGCAGCAGTCAAGTATAATATCCTTTCTATATTTGGAAGAAAGAATATTATACATGTACAAGCCTATTACTGTACCACTGATACCAGTCCTGAAAAGAACCTTTGTGGAACTAATAATAACAGCAAGTCTTTAAAATTACCCTCACTGCCTGACAACACTGCTTCCTTCCTGTCCCTATACAAATTGGCAAAAAAAGAGAACGATTAGTGGTTACTGGAACAGCTCTTTTGTGGACCTTGATAGTAACAGCTAATGATGATGATGATGATGATGATGATGAAAGACTAATCTGGCTGTCCCTGTAGCATACACCGTCCTTTCCCTTTCTCTAAACTAACAAAAGACACTCAGGCTGCTGCAAGAATCAGCAGCACAGCAAACCTATCAACACCTAACACCTATACCAGTCCTGAAAAGAACTTTTGTGTACCAAATAGCTAGTGGTTTATCTCTCCCTACTCCACACAGGAACCTGTCCCTATCGTAACAGAAGAAAGAATGTAAAATGGCCACCGGATCGGGTGTATTTATAGGTTAGGGGGAATGTACAAGTGTCCATGTGCTGTCATGTCTCAATTGGCTGTCCTGTATCACATGATAAACGTGTCACCAAAGGTTAAAGTTCTTGTATACATTAAACACGTAAGTCCGCCGCGGCGAACGACGGAAAAAGGCGTTCGAACGTGCGGACCGCGAATGTCGGAAATTCGCCGCGAAACGACCGCCGGGCGAACCGTTCGGCCATCACTAATTATCACCCACTTACATCCAGCACTCAGTAGTGCACCTGTATAAAGTACCAGTATTGTACTCAGCAAAATGGTGCCACTGTAAACGTCTCAGTCTCTTGTTCAGCAGCACAATGGGCCAAAAAATATTACTCCTTTACAATTGTAGTCTGTGATGTGTCTCTGGATATATAACTTCATCCCATCCCTCACTTTTTCCCAAAAATACTACCGTTCCTATACTATCCCCAGAAATAATACCAGACTCCACGCCGATAGGCTCTTCCAGTGTTCCTTGTCGCAATAATCCTTTCTAGCTTCTGATTGGAATATGAGCATGTTTAAAATGTACTGCTATAACCATTGAAGTCATTGAACTTCCACCAATGAGCTAAAATGCAGTTACTGTGAGTTATCATTGTTTGCATATCTGTACTTCTGCTTGCACTTTTTTTTTACTAAGCACTAAAGTATCTGTTAGAGGTTTTGTAACACTTGCTAAACAAGTAGGTGGTTTCCATAGAGATGTAAATGTTAAACAGACCAGAATGCAGTTAAGGCTATGTCTATTTAAGGAATGGATCAGACATCTAGGGGAACAAGTGATACCAGCAAATAGCAGACCATGCGTGGAAAGCAGGTCAGCTATGAATGCTGAGAAACATAGGTATACCAATCCATCGTAGTCAATGGTGTGACAAAACGCTTGAAGACAGTTTTGTCCCAGATTCTATCTCCTATGGTAAGGTGACCAGATTTTTAAAATGAAATCCGGGGACATATTTTTTTTTTTTTTACTAGTAATGGCGGCAATCAGCGCTCTCTGCCCATCGCCGCTGCCGCCTGCCTCACAGCCTGTCAAGTCTTACTCTTCAGGCCCCGGCTACTACTGGGTGGGGAGCGGAGTCAAATCACTCTCCCAGGGAAGGCAAGGAGATAAGCAGGTAGGCGGCTGGCCGGGACTTGAGCCAAGGCAGAAGAGCATGCGAGCAGAGATGTATGGGCATGCACCCAAAACTGAAAAAATATTCCCTCTGCTCCGACCAGCACATGATCATCAGAAAGGGGCACAGATAATGGAAAAAAAATACACTACCCTAAGCTAGTAGGAGCAGCAGATTTTGCACTGACAGACAGAAACCGGGGATGTCTGGCCACCCTATCCTATGAGGCACACAGCAGCCAGGCACACAGCAGTTCCACAGTCTCACAACACAAGAAACAGGTGGCACATGCCTTTTTGTAGTTTAATGCTGATTTAACCACTTAAGCCCCAGACCAATTTGCAGCCAAAGGACAAGGCCCCTTTTTGGGATTCGGCACTGTGTCGCTTTAACTGAAAATTGCCCGGTCGTGCGACGTGGCTCCCAAACAAAATTGGCGTCCTTTTTTTCCCACAAATATAGCTTTCTTTTGGTGGTATTTGATCACCTCTGCGGTTTTTATTTTTTGCACTATAAACAAAAATAGAGCTACAATTTTGAAAAAACAATTCAATATTTTTTACTTTTTGCTATGATAAATATCCCCAAAAAATATATAAAAAAACATATTTTTCCTCAGTTTAGGCTGATACGTATTCTTCTACTTATTTTTGGTTAAAAAAAATCGCAATTCGCGATTATTGATTGGTTTGCGCAAAAGTTATAGCGTTTACAAAATAGGGGATAGTTTTATAGCATTTTTATTAATATTTTTTTTTTACTAGTAATGGCGGCGATCAAGGATTTTTATTGTGACTGCGACATTATGGTGGACACATCTGACATTTTTGACACATTTTTGGGACCATTCTCATTTATACAGCAATCAATGCTATTTAAATGCATTGATTCCTGTGTAAATGGCACTGGCAGTGAAGGAGTTAACCACTAGGGGGCAGCATAATGTTATGTATGACGTGATGTGTTTTTTTTTATTGTAGGGGCGTGGCCTGGCATGTGACGTCACTGATCGTCATTCCCTATAAAAGGGAAGAGACGATCGGTGACAGACACACAGGGAAGCACAGGCAGAGCTTTGTTTACACAGACCTCTCCTCGTTCTTCAGCTCTATGACCCAATCGCAGGACACCAGCGGCGAATGGGTCCGCTGGTCCCGCGGCCATGGTCATGGAGCACAGGACTGGGTTGGGAGCGCGCCTGCGGCCGCGTGCTTCCGACCCACGGCTGGGCACTTAAAGAATCATGTACTGGTACGTGATTGTGCCCAGCTGTGCCATTCTGCCAACGTATATTGGCGTGAGGCGGTCCTTAATTGGTTAACTTGGTTAGGATGCAGGGTGAGCCTTAGGTACAAAGTATAATAGAGAACACTATGAATGACTCTTTAGGGTGAAACCCCTCTTAAGACTAGAGACAGGTGAACTACAGCTCAGTGGACTCCAATGCATGGTCAAATCTGATCCACCAAATCTGGAACAGTCTTTTCAAGGGTTAACAAGGACAGTCACTAGGCTATTTTACTCTCTGGCCTTTACTCACTGTGCCATGTGTACTTAAGTGCTTTCCTGCAGTATCAGCCAAGTACTGTAACCCCCCCCCCCCCCCCCCCCAGGCCAGATCTCCAAACTGCTCCCAGCAACTTTACATTTTAGTCTGTCAGCTCTTCCTGTGCTGGGCCCCTGATGTTCTCCTGCATATTTCAGCTAAGTGACCCAAAGGGCCATCATGACAAGGACCCTGTTGTTCCAGGCCCCAACCTATTTATACACACATAAGCCCCCTACTAGTCACTCTTCCTCCCACAGATTAGCTGAGGCTATATGAATACACAAGTTAAGGGTCTGCCTCTTCCAACCCACCAAATGCTAGAACTCAATAGAAACCAGGGGAAGCAGTTGAGCCTGCAACCAGAAGAACCCAAAACAGTCAAAAGCAATCAGACGTTTACCCACTGGCTACAGAGGAGCCAAAAACTAGATTTGCTTTACTCCTACTAGCAGCTTAACTAGGAGGGTGCTAGACTGGCTATCTCCAAAGAGGTCAGTTACCCCCTTTGGGATTTGCCCAGACTTAACATGGAACAATATGGAACATATAATCATTAGATCAGTAAAAGCTGCACAGTAATTGGCAATATCATTATTGATGGCCATCACCAGATGCTGCATCTTTCCTATATTATTTCACACAACAGTAATAATAAGTATTATGGAGCCCAGCCTGACACAAACCGATATAACATTAAACATTTACTGAACACCTGGTGCCACCTCATGCCCCTAAACCTTCTCCAGCATAATCTGGCTACCTGGAAAGGGGATGCCTAGAATCATTCCATAGCTCCTTTCCTCCACCCTCCAACTACCTAATAGATCTACAAATCTCTGATAATCCATGTCAAGACAGGGGCCAGACCTAAAATTATAGCTAAAATGAGGTCTAACATATAACAATAAAACAGGTCAATTTCCACCTACCCAAATGCTTCCTTATCTGAAAACCCCATTAAAGATGCCATGGTAGCAATTCCTATCCTAAATTAATGGGTGGAAAAATTAGATGGAGGAATACCCAATTTGTATAAGCACATGCCATTAACTATCCAGAACCGCAATCTGCTAAAGTGAATCATAATGAACAAAAAAGTCATGTGATGGTGGGTGTATCGCAGAAACGCTCCTTTGATAAAGCTCTTGGGCAAAACTGTCTGCCACAGGCAAACAAGCACACTTTATTTTCCCAAATCCTTCTGATCCATTTTAGACTGCGTAAAATAATCGAAACACTGAAGTAGGTTATGACCATGTCTTCTGAGATTATACCTCCTGGGAATGTGTTACTCTTTGGAATGAATTTGCTGATCCAGAAAATTTCTGGAAAATGCCATGGAAAGGCAACTCAGAAGAGCAAGGTTTTAAATGGCTGAAAAAGAAAAAGTAGAAATTAAAGTTAATATGCATGATAGGATAATTTCCATTAAGGGACAGTGTGAAACAGGGTTGAAGGCTAGATATTTCTAACAATTGTCTCTTGGACAAAAAATTCCCTTGTTATGTCCTTCCAGCCTAGTAAGCAATACCAAATCATTAATGCTAACATCAGTTTCTTGCCAATGGGTCCTGATCTGCCTTTGTTCTGTAAAACCAACCAGCAGACTCCTCTCTTGGAAGTTGCTAATGCTCAGGATCAGCACTGGCAACAAACTGAAAGGGTGATGGCTTATGTAAAAATGTTAACAGCATGGCAGTCAAACCCAAGATCATTATGAAGGGACATGAGCTGAGTCCACTCCTCCACCTTCATTTGTGTTCCAAACCTACTTAGGAAGCTCTCCTATGGTCCATCAGGTCAGTTGTTGACACTGTGGGCCTGCTGCAGGACTCAGCATTTAACATGATTGTTTGTTTGGAGTTGAAGCTGCTTCAAGCCTGGGTGTATCCAAAGAGGTCACTGAACCCTTCCTTTGCTCTCTTTTAAGGTCGCTTGAACTTCCACAACCCCTTCTAACTTTGTCAAATCTTGAATTTTTGCCTTCCTGAGTTGGGTGATTCAAAGGAAGGGTTCTTCTGAAGACTTACCATTTTAAAGATTTTTCCAGCAGCCAGGGCCCCCCTTTCCTTAAGGTCTAGAGGCCTTCATTCTATACATATGTAGCGGCCATAACCCATTGCAGGGCGGCCTTGACTTATTGGGCTTACCAGTTACCTTCTCTTGGCCTGCTCTTCCACGTCTAGAGGTTCCCAGGGTTGATACCCAACAACTTGAATGCTGACACAGATGAAGTCCTCTTTAAAAGGTTTTATTTTGCAGCAATAACTTTCAATAACACAGTCTCTTAGGGAACAGAGGGCACGGGTGAAGAACTCAGGCACCTTGAACTGCAAGTCTAGCAAAGTCTCTATTTCCACCCAGAGAGTAGCCACTCGCAGCTGGGTACTTCAAGGCTGAACAGATCTCTAGCCAGAGATCATGGCAGTCAGTACATTGACTCAAAACTTGAACAATCCTACGAACGTGTATTAGTTGCAACTAAGGGTAAACAGGAACCTTTTTCCTCCGTACCTGGAATGTTTCCCATCTCCTCAATAGTACTGGAAAAACGTG
The DNA here is from genome assembly GCF_037356315.1 of Lithobates pipiens. NCBI lineage: Eukaryota > Metazoa > Chordata > Amphibia > Anura > Ranidae > Lithobates > Lithobates pipiens. The sequence continues at coordinate 196,744,340 of NW_027507764.1, forward strand.
AATTTGTCAATGTCCTTCCTAACCCAGTAACCAGGCACTTCCCACCCACTTGCCGTCCCTCCTCTGAAGAGTCCTCCCCCAGTTACTTCCACGAGCTGTGGCACCTCTCCAAGCCGAGAGCACATCTGGACACCTTGAATCCTCCCTCAGTTACTGTGCCTCAGACCAGCCAGTTCCGAGACTCGGGAACAGACGGATCCCTACCCCAGACCAGGCAGTTCTATTAGGGGCCACTAACAGGAACATGTTGCGGGATGTTGGATACCCCGTGACCGGGATCCCTCACGGGCTACCCCAGTCCTGGAACCAGAACAGACCACACGGGTCTCATGAACACCTCTCCCCGAACCACGTGACCCACACCTCTTAAGTACCCCTTCCCAGACTCCTCAGTAGGCCGTGGCACTCCCACTGATTGGTTCCGAGAAGGCTGATACCCAAACATCCAACCAGACCTGGTTCTGGCCTGTCATGTGCACCTCACATGACCAGGCAGAACTTCCAAACACAGCCTGGCCAGACTGGTGTTAAGGTCTAACCTACAGAATCACCCTCAGAACCCCTACTGTTCTGAGGCAAAAACTAAATTTACATGCGTATGACATTTTGTCCAAAATGTCATCCGCTACACATGTATTAACCTCCCCAAAAGAAACATGCACTGTAGCCAAGTTAGCTAAAGATTCATTCATCCTTTCCTGTGTAACTTGCATTACTATACATAAGGCTACAAATAAAACAAGTTATACATATATTTAGTAAATTAGCCATTCTAGTGCAGGCATTTGCCCTTGTAGCCTTTCTACAGACTTTATTGTTTGTGCCCATTGTTACACATATTTCCCATAATATGGTTACCTGTAATATGTTCTAAATTGTTTGTGATTAAAGTGATTGTAAAAATACCAAACATGTCACACTCACCTGCTCTGTGCAATGGTTTTTCACAGAACAACCCCAAACCTCCTCTTCTGGGGTCCCCGCGCTGACACTCTGAGCTCCTCCTCGTCTCTGTGTGCCACCATAGGAACTCACCTTCTATAGTAGCACATGTGCAGTGTCGATCCTGAGGTGTGTTCTGTGTGTCTATTGACACACACAAAGTGCGGCTTTGCTCCGCCCCCTGCTCCCTCGTCACTGGGATAGATTGACAGCAGCAGGAGACAATTGCCTCCACAGCTCCTACTGATCCAGTGAAAATGGAGAGAGCGGAGATAGATGCTGCTCTTGGTCACATCACTTGATCGAGATTTGGCCCAGTTAAGTATTTTGGGGGAGCTGGGGGAAGAAAGAGCTGACAATGCAGAGAATGCATTAACAATGCATTCATGTAAAAAACCTTCAGCCTTTACAACCATTTTAAGGCCTTTTACACTTTGTCTTTAGCTTGTAGAGGAACAGAATTTACAATATTGCTTTAAGAGCATTTGCAAACCTTTAGCCATCTAAGAGAATTTCGTAAAGCCTTTTTAAACCCAATGTATAATCCCATCATAACCTGTCAGGTTATAGTGTCTTGTTTCTTTCTGTGCAAGCCTTACACCTAAGAAGTCATCATTTCCATACACTGCATAGATGGTGGCCAGTGAGCCTAAAATAGCTGTATGTTGTTTGTTGTAAATGCCACTATAACAAGATATCTTAAATGTGTTAATCCGAGTACCCAAATAAGAAAATTATTACTGTACCAAGTAATATTACCAAAATGAAAGCAGTCAATTAATTATTAAGCTAGGTTCACACTGCTGCAATCCGATTTTGGTGCGATTATGTAGTATGTGGTTTGCATATTCTATGGGGCCAAAGTAGTGCCAGAATTGCACCATAGTAGTATAGCAATCTTTTCCAAAATCGTGCCATGCTGAGTTGCATTGATGTGAACAGGCACCATTGAAAACAATGTGATTTGTTCTGTGCAACTCTGAAATCACACTAGTGTGAATGGAGCCTAAATCTCAGTGTTCTCTCTTTTTTAAAGCAGAAAAGTGAAAAGATAATATAACACAAAAATATTATTATAATCAAAACAGGTAATAGATTCCTGAGCATCATTCCAATATACATGCTCATACATATCCAAAATCTATTTAAGGGAGAATTCTATACAAATATAAAGCATAAATTAATACAGCTCTGCATTCATAATACATCATGAAATGTTTTGTAATTGCAAGCCACGTAAGTACCTGAATTTGACTTGGTATTAGTCTCTTTCAGTCCCTGGACAACAGTGCTCAGATCTTGTCTGTGCAACTCTCCACCTCTGCCTTGAGAGTGTGTGAGAGCTATAGTCCCCCATATGTGTCAGGGCAGTCCATCAGCATGTGAATTGGAAAGAAGAAAGAGGTGGAGGAGTAGAGGGGGGAAATGGGGAAAGAAGAGGGAGAGATCACATTAGCAAGATTCGCCAACTACTACCCCCATAGCACTTATACCCCTCCTTTTAAGCTTGCCTGATATTTTTCTGGGGGGAGGTGATACTTATTTGGGGAAGGGTACGCAGCTTATGGCTGACGGATTGTACATTTTATTGTTGCTGTTGCAAGGCCTTAGAAATGACCACCTCTATGTTCTGCTGGCCGCTCTTCACTCTGTTTTGTAGAATAGCAGGAAGCCTTTGGCTTTGTTTTTTCTTCCTGCAGCCAAGCTTCAAGGGTCCTGACTATATTGAAAGAAATATAAAAAAACCCAACTGGCTGCTGAGTGCCTGGCAAGAGAAAGAATATGCTGGCAAAGCAGAGAAACTACAGATATGCCTGGCCTCTGCTATACACAGCCCAACCACAGCATCAATACCAAAAAATGCAAAAAATAAATAAAAAAATAAAATAACTGCAGGTGGCAATTTGCCAGTCTGGTCAGAAAATTTCCAATAAATTATATAGGGGAGTGGTTGCAGTACAAATAGCTTGGAAAAAGAGGGCTTAGCCCTTGTACACACGGTCAGAGAATCCGTCGGAATGTGTCCTATCGGACCGTGTCGTCAGATAATCCGACTGTGTGTGGTATGCATCGGACTGATTCCGTCGGAATATCCGTCGGACCCAATTTTCCAACATGTTGGAAATATTTCCCGACCAACTGGGCCGGTCGGACACACTCCAATCATGTGTAGCGAATTTTGATCGGACCAAGTGCCACGCATGCTCAGATCAAATTCCTACATCAAAGCTATTGGCTACTAGCCTGAATGTAGTCCCATCTACGTCATCACGTTCTGAAAGATCAGATTTTTCGACAACTTAGTTCGACCGTGTGTATGCAACAGTTTCGGACAAGATCCGACGGACAAAATCCGACTGAGAAAATCAGTGTGTACAGGGGCTTAGACTGCAAGACTTGGGTGTGATTGCCTGCACAATATTCATGGCTATTCTCCTTCAAATAAAAACATTCAAATTTTTTTTTTGTCTCTTCTTTTTATATTGCAGCTTACGCAAGCTGTTTCCCCACTGTCCAGTCACTGTAATATACTTGTGCCTATAGTCTCTCATATGATACAAGGTTACGTTTATTGCATGTTAAAACCTGTCTTGTTTTTTTCTATTTGCCGCCTATTTAAGTGCTTGGGTACTGTCCTGAGGCTAGCCAATTTCTAGCAAACCCATACCTGGTGTCTATATTTAGAAAATATTAAGAATAATTGGGGGTACCGGGATAGGTGGATCTTCTGTTGCAGGTTTGAAGTATTTTTGTGCTACATTTGCATGGATATATAGCCACAGTGTAAATGGCAGTGGCAAGACTCTGATTCCTGCTGCTGTTTTTGGCATACTGTGCTCAAAAGGTTGCCTACCCCTGTATTTGACTATTTTCACAAATTAGTATTAATATAATATTGTTGACGTGCAGGCCAGAATTCTAAAATTTTGACTGACATTTTTTCCTTCATTTAATTTTTAGGTGGCATGTCAGCAAAAGATGGCATATCAGACCTGCTCATCCTGCTTTTCATCATTATATTAACATCATTGCAATAATGTCAGTTTTAAATGATTTTGGTTCACTTAACAAGCAATATAAATGATAAAATCAGTTTAACTGATTTTGGAAAAGGTTTAGTATACATTTTAACATGACAGAGTCAGTTTTCATTTGAAAATCTGATAAGGATCTCAATACAGTAAATGTGGTGCCCAACCATTTCTATTTTACATTCTTTAATTCCACCTTTATACTTTTTATTTAACTCTAATTACTTGTCCTTTTTCTCTCCTTGATCTGTGCCCAAGGCACTTATCCTTGCTGGAGAATTGTAGTTCTCTTTTCTAACCCTATCTTAATTTTCTATTTCTCGTCTCACTGTAAACATTTGTTGGCTAACAAGTTATAGTCCATTGTGACATACAATTCTTGATGCTTCTTTATTGTATTATAAGGTTAAATGTCATCAATGAGTTTACTTTAGACTGATTTTCCTTTTAATATATACATGAAAGGTATTCAAAGCAATACATGTCTGAATGCTTAACATGTGTCACATAAAGAATTATATGTCTTTTTTGTTGTATTTACTTTATGCTATGCAATAAATCTTATAAACATTTCAATTAAAATGAAAGGAAACCAATTGTGATTAATATTGGTGTTAATTTAGAGTGTGTGCATATATTTTTTACTCGATTAGAAAGGATCCTGGAGTGGGGCTTTAAGAGAAACTATAATAGCAAGTTTTAATTTTTTTTAAAGCAGCTGTAAAAAATAATGTTGCCCCTGCAGGTTAATGTCATAATACGCTATATGCATCACATACTAGCACATTATGACAGACTTACCTAAAAAAACAAAGTCCTTTAGTGGCTCGCTGTCACTGCTGTTGGTGGCCATTTGAATGCCTGGGTTGAGATTAAGTCACTCCCACGCATGTGCACGGGAGTCATGATTGCAGTATTGTTCCCTGAATTGACAGTGTAAGCTGTATATACCGTATATACTCGAGTATAGGCCGACCCGAATATAAGCCGAGGCCCCCAATTTACCCCCAAAAAAACTGGCAAACTTATTGACTCGTGTATAAGCCGAGGGTGAGACATGCCTGTCCATCCCTGTGTGTGTGTCCGTCCATCCCTGTGTGTCCGTCCATCCCTGTGTGTCCGTCCATCCCTGTGTGTCCGTCCATCCCTGTGTGTCCGTCCATCCATCCCTGTGTGTGTGTGTGTCCATCCATCCATCCATCCCTGTGTGTGTGTGTCTCCATCCATCCATCCATCCATCCCTGTGTGTGTGTGTCTCCATCCATCCATCCATCCATCCATCCCTGTGTGTGTGTGTCTCCATCCATCCATCCATCCATCCCTGTGTGTGTCTCCATCCATGTGTGTGTGTGTGTGTGTGTGTGTGTGTGTGTGTGTGTGTGTGTGTGTGTGTGTGTGTGTGTGTGTGTGTGTCCAGCCTACCTTTGTCCCGAGCCTCCGTCCCGTGCCTTGCCTCCTTGCCTCCGTCCCGTGCCGTGCCTTGCCTCCTTGCATCCGTCCCGTGTCGTGCCTTGCCTTGCCCCCGTCCCGTCCCGTCCCGTGCCGTGCCGTCCCGTGCCCTCTTCGTCGGCGGCCATTGTAAAGTTCAAAAGCTGCGCCGCCGCCTTCGCCTGTGATAGGCGGAACACTGAATTTCCCAGCAGCCTGTGTTCCGCCTATCACAGACGTCGTATCATCCTCGTCCGTAGTACGAGGATGATACGACGTCCGTGATAGGCGGAACACAGGCTGCTGGGAAATTCAGTGTTCCGCCTATCACAGGCGAAGGCGGAGCCGGAGGCGCGGCTTTTGAATAGAATGGCCGCTGTCTGTCTGCTCGACACGCTGATCGAGCGGGCAGACAGCGATGACTCGAGTATAAGCCGAGGGGGGCACTTTCAGCCTCAAAAAAGAGGCTGAAAATCTCGGCTTATACTCGAGTATATACGGTATATATATATATATATATGTATGTATATGTATATATATATATATATATATATATATACACACACACACACACACACACACACACACAATATTGTCACAGTATTAGTATTGGGACACCTGCCTTTACACGCACATGAATTTTAATGGCATCCCAGCCTTAGTCCGTAGAATTCAGTATTGAGTTGGCCGACCCCCTGCAGCTATAACAGCTTCAAAACTTCTGGGAAGGCTGTCCAGAAAGTTTAGGAGTGTGTCTATCGGTCAGCTGGGGGAGGATGTGATGTGGGAAAGCTGGGGGAGGAGCCCGAGGCGGTGTCTGTGAGGACGGAAGGGGAGGCAGGAGATCCATGGCAGCAAGTCTGATGCAGATGCTGGTGAAGTGGGATAGAACACTGTGTTAGAGGACAGCACATGGTGACCCCCGCAGATGCCTATTCCCCATGATATTGGATCAGGAGACCAAGGAGGAGCGACTGATAGATCGGGGTGGACAGCAGTAAAGGATGCAGGAAACTGAACAGGGGTATGTGAGAGATATCCCTGGTTCAATCAAAAAAATGGCTGCAAGAGAAAACACCTGATCCTGAGACCCCACAAGTGACTGTTGGTTGCTGGCCTCCCCTCTGTCTCCTCCATACGCCCCCCCTCTTATCTCTGCCTTTGTGTCCTCTGTATATTATGCTCTGCATACTACCCTCCAGAGCCCCTAGGTTATCCAGCGCTGTTGCATCGTGAACTGTGTTTGAACTGTGTTTGCTGTGGAAGCTAAAGAGATTTGATGACTAACTGAGGGAGAGATGCAGCAGCTGGGGCTGGCTAAAATTTAACTGACTGGAGACATAAGAGAGGTCTTGATGGAGCAATGATTCTTTTTGAAACCTATGAATCTATGAGAGCTACGGAATTGAAATGTTTGTAAGAACGTACCAATGAGAGGACTTGTTTAAATGTCAATGATTGCCTAATAACCCTAGGAGTGGCTCAATTGATTAAATGCTGGAATTACTGGAAACTGCTAAACTGATAGTTGAAACTAGTACCGTATATACTCGAGTATAAGCCGAGATTTTCAGCCTCTTTTTTGAGGCTGAAAGTGCCCCCCTCGGCTTATACTCGAGTCATCGCTGTCTGCCCGCTCGATCAGCGTGTCGAGCAGACAGACAGCGGCAATTCTATTCAAAAGCCGCGCCTCCGGCTCCGCCTTCGCCTGTGATAGGCGGAACACTGAATTTCCCAGCAGCCTGTGTTCCGCCTATCACGGACATCGTATCATCCTCGTACTACGGACGAGGATGATACGACGTCTGTGATAGGCGGAACACAGGCTGCTGGGAAATTCAGTGTTCCGCCTATCACAGGCGAAGGCGGCGGCGCAGCTTTTGAACTTTACAATGGCCGCCGACGAAGAGGGCACGGGACGGCACGGCACGGGACGGGACGGGGGCAAGGCAAGGCACGACACGGGACGGATGCAAGGAGGCAAGGCACGGCACGGGACGGAGGCAAGGAGGCAAGGCACGGGACGGAGGCTCGGGACAAAGGTAGGCTGGACACACACACACACACACACACACACACACACACACACACACACACACACACACACACATGGATGGAGACACACACAGGGATGGATGGATGGATGGATGGATGGAGACACACACACACAGGGATGGATGGATGGATGGATGGAGACACACACACACAGGGATGGATGGATGGATGGATGGAGACACACACACACAGGGATGGATGGATGGATGGACACACACACACACAGGGATGGATGGACGGACACACAGGGATGGACGGACACACAGGGATGGACGGACACACAGGGATGGACGGACACACAGGGATGGACGGACACACACACAGGGATGGACAGGCATGTCTCACCCTCGGCTTATACACGAGTCAATAAGTTTGCCAGTTTTTTTGGGGGTAAATTGGGGGCCTCGGCTTATATTCGGGTCGGCCTATACTCGAGTATATACGGTACTGAGTTTTAAGCTCACTTAAGGACTAAGTATTGATACAGCTTAGTACTGACTGAAAAGGTTATGAACTATGCTAGGAACTAAGCTGCAAATTAAGTGATGAACTCTGCGATTTAACTATGCGATAAGTTCGGAGCGATATCTACTGGAGAGTAACTTTCCTTCCTGTGGTGGATAGCAGCTGATTAGATAATTGGGTTAAGCTAATATAGAGCTGCAAAAGCATAAGGACATTCCTTTTTTTTCTTCCCCCCCCCCCCCCCTCTGCGGTTTTTTTTTTCCTTCGTATCTTCCCGCCTCTCTTACGTTATACAGAGACCGGGAAAGAGGGATGAATGGTACGTTTTTCATAGGTTCTTTATAGGATTTTCATAGGTGCCCCAGCAAAATAAAATACAAAAAAAAAAATCCACCAAGTTGCAGAATTTTCAATTCCATCTAAACTAGGGGGCCTGAAAGGGTTAAGTGACTGGAGACATAAGAGAGGTCTTGATGGAGCAATGATTTTGTCTGAAAACTATGAATCCAGGAGTGGCTCAATTGATTAAATGCTGGAAGTACTGGAAACTACTAAACTGATAGTTGAAACTAGTACTGAGTTTTAAGCTCACTTAAGGACTAAGTATTGATACAGCTTAGTACTGACTGAAAAGGTTATGAACTATGTTACGAACTAAGCTGCAAATTAAATGATGAACTCTGCGATTTAACTATGCGATAAGCTCGGAGCGATATTTTCTGGAGAGTAACTTTCCATTATGTGGTGGATAGCAGCTGATTAGACAATTGGATCAAGCAGAAATAGAGCTGCAAAAGTATAAGGACATTCCCCTTTTTTTTTTTTGTTCCTTATGCGTTTTCTTTTTTTTTTTTTCCTCTCTCTCTACGTGTCCTCCCGCCCCTCTTACGCTATATAGAGATCGGAAAAAAGGGACGAAGGGTACGTTTTGTTTTTTTATTGTTCCTTTACAGGATCTTTACAGGTGCCCTAATAAAAAAAAAAAAGTAAAAAAAAAAAAAAAATCCATCAAGTCGCAGAATTTTTAATTCTTAAAGCAAAAGTGAAGAGAAGTATTCCATCTAAACTAGGGTGCCTAAGAGGTGAAACGGCAGGATATTCTTCTCTCCCCTTGCCCCTCCATTCAAATCAATAAAAGCAAAGATTGGAACCGAGAGTTACTCCCCTCTATACAGGACAACTATTTTGTCAAACAAGATAAGTGAACAAGATACATGATGAGGGGAAGATCACATAAAACAACAGAACCTAAAACCCAGAGGGAGAGTTTAAATACTAGTGTAACAGCTAGTTCAATACAAAAATACTTGACAACTAAAGAGGGTAACCAAAAAAGCCCAGATGTAGAAAAAAAAACATCCTTGCCAACCAAAAACGCAAAAAAGGAAATGGCTAAGTTAAAAGGAGCCCAAGGAGATAAAACAAGAGAAGAAACACAAACAGAGAGAGAGATGGAAACTTACGAGGGGGACGGGGAAGAATAGCGAAGTATAGCTCAAATGCCCACGAAGATCGAGATGATGGTAATGTTTGAAAGGATGGAAAGTTTAATTAAGAGTGAGATTACAAATGTCCGGATGGATCTGGGCCATTTGCTGCGGAGAGTAGAAGAGGCTGAGGAGAGAACTGAGAAACAAACACAAGAAATCGCAGAATTAAAATCGCAAGTGAAAGCACTGCAAATAAACCAAAGAAATACCTTCTATAAAATGGAAGCACAGGAAAATCAAAATAGACGCCAAAATCTAAGGATAAGAGCCCTCCCAGAGCAAAATGGAGAGAAACTGGAAGAAAAAATAAGGAAAATATTTAACCCCCTACTAGGACGAGAAGAGGACGAGGAGTTAAAGATCGATAGAGTACCGTATATACTCGAGTATAAGCCGAGATTTTCAGCCTCTTTTTTGAGGCTGAAAGTGCCCCCCTCGGCTTATACTCGAGTCATCGCTGTCTGCCCGCTCGATCAGCGTGTCGAGCAGACAGACAGCGGCCATTCTATAATTCAAAAGCCGCGCCTCCGGCTCCGCCTTCGCCTGTGATAGGCGGAACACTGAATTTCCCAGCAGCCTGTGTTCCGCCTATCACGGACATCGTATCATCCTCGTACTACGGACGAGGATGATACGATGTACGTGATAGGCGGAACACAGGCTGCTGGGAAATTCAGTGTTCCGCCTATCACAGGCGAAGGCGGCGGCGCAGCTTTTGAATTTTACAATGGCCGCCGAGGCGCCGACGAAGAGGGCACGGGACGGAGGCAAGGCAAGGCACGGCACGGGACGGGACGGAGGCAAGGCACGGCGGCGAGGCACGGAGGCAAGGAGGCAAGGCACGGGACGGAGGCTCGGGACAAAGGCTCGGGACACAGGTAGGCTGGACACACACACACACACACACACACACACACACACACACACGGATGGATACACACACACACAGGGATGGATGGATGGATGGAGACACACACACACAGGGATGGATGGATGGATGGATGGATGGAGACACACACACACAGGGATGGATGGATGGATGGACACACACACACACAGGGATGGATGGACGGACACACAGGGATGGACGGACACACAGGGATGGACGGACACACACACAGGGATGGACAGGCATGTCTTACCCTCGGCTTATACACGAGTCAATAAGTTTGCCAGTTTTTTGGGGGGTAAATTGGGGGCCTCGGCTTATATTCGGGTCGGCATATACTCGAGTATATACGGTACATAGAATTAGAAAGCCTCTAGGAATGAAGGAGGAGACCCCACGAGATGTCATTGTTAAATTCCATCGGTATACAGATAAGGAGAAAATATGGAGGAACCTCAGAGAGAGACACCCGTTGCAATACGAGCAAACAACTTTGCAAGTATTTGCGGACTTGTCAAGTGAAACATTATCCAGAAGAAGACAATTAAAACCATTACTAGAACATTTAAGACAAGCTAATATTAAATATAGTTGGGGGTTTCCTGCAGCATTGATAGTACAGATAGAGGTAAAGTAAATAAAAGTTAATGTGGGTATGGGTGGAAACGGGAAGAGCCTCCCTGGACTATCTGCTCCCTCCTCTCCCCCCCTATGTCTACCGGGCCTTCAAGGCCGGGGGGGAGTGGAGGGACACGGAATGCCGGGCTTGGAGCTTCACCCCAAGGGGTGAGGTACATATTGCAGGATGGGGATATATTCTGGATATAGGTACAAGGACCAAAGAGGGGTCTGGGAGGGTTGGGAGGAGGTTGGGAGGGGGGGTGGGAGGGGTGGGGGGAGAAAGAAGACCCGACAGCAGAGAACCTCGTTAAGTGAGAAAAGAGGAGAAACCAGCCTGACTAAAATCTATGTCTATAGTTAATTGTTTGTCATATAACGTTAGGGGGCTAAATGAATCAGCAAAGCGGTTTAAAATTCTGAAAGAAATAGAACAATATGAAGCGGGTATAGTGTTCTTACAGGAAACCCATCTATTATACGAAAGCAAGATTAGAATATACTCCCCTAGGTTCCCGGTGTGGTTTTATGGAGATTCTTACTCAAGGAACTCAAAAGGGGTAGCTATCGGTATAGGACGGGAGGTATACTATAAAATAGAAGAAAGATTAGTCGAGCCGGAGGGTAGATTCCTCTTTCTGAAGGGGAAACTATGGGGAGTAGACTATACCCTCGCTAACATATACTGCCCAAATAGAAGTCCAACGGTTTTTCTGAAAGGAATATTGGAGAAATTATGGGATTTTAAAAGAGGAAGAGTAATTATAGCTGGAGATATGAACTTTTGTATGAATCCGCAAATGGATAGTTCGTCCCGTGTGCAGGGGATTGGGAAGGAGCAGAGGAGAATAATAAAACACAGGCTATATCAGTACCAGCTTATGGATGTGTGGAGAACTATGCACCCAAGGATACGAGACTACTCGTTCTATTCCCCAGTACACGGGACGTACACAAGGATCGACTACTGGTTAGTGGAACATAGGGTTCTGGACGAGGTGATATCCACAGATATAGGAATTAGAACATTGTCTGATCATTCTCCAATATGCCTGAAGATCAAAATCCCAGGATTTCAGAAATCTCCTTTTTCCTGGAAATTGAATAGGGAACTGTTGGACGAGAAGGGAGAGGAAATAATTAGAAAGGAATTGGAGTTTTTTTTTACCACTAATTTAAATGAAGAGAATATGGAAAATATTATTTGGGAGACACATAAAGCTTATATAAGAGGGATATATATTTCACTAGGTACAAATAGGAAGAGAGAAGGTATTAAAAAGAGTAGAGAGTTGAGGGAGGAAATCCATGGATTAGAGCAAGAACATAAAAAGGCAAATGGCAGGGAAAGTGGACAGGTAGTGGACCTATTACATAAACTGGCTATGAAAAGAGAGGAACTCGGGGAATTAATGGAACAGGAAATGAGGACGATATATAATAGGATTAATAAAGAGAGATATTATAGCGGCATTAAAAATAGCAAGATCTTAGCAAAGATATTGAGGAAAAAAAGATCGAAGAATTATATAGAGAAAATATTAAATAAAGAGGGAGAGTCGGTCTATAAAACTAAGGAAATAGCAGAAGTTTTTAGAGAATATTATGGGCAGTTATATTCCGTGAGAAAAAAAGAGACAGAAAAGCAAAAGATGAAGAGAAGGGGAAAAATCAAAGACTATATATTTCAAGCAAATATCCCTAAAATACCGGGGGAATTGGCGCAGGAATTGGAGAATCCAATCTCAGTCCAAGAAGTAATACAGGCAATAAAAGAGACCAAAGGAGGAAAGAGTCCAGGGCCTGATGGCTATACAATAGAATATCTAAAAAAGTTTGGAGACATACTAGCCCCAATTTTATGTGCATATTATAATGGACTAGGTACAAAATATGGACTGAGCGAGGAGGCCTCCACTGCGACAATCTCCACGATATTGAAAGAGGGAAAAGAGAATACAATATGCTCAAACTATAGACCGATCTCACTACTCAATACGGACATTAAATTGTTCGCAAAAATATTGGCCGCTAGAATAAAGAAGTTAATGCCTAGCTTAGTCCATGCAGATCAGGTGGGATTCATTGAGGGGCGAGAAGGAAAAGATAATGGAGTAAGGTCATTATTACTGCTTCAGAGGATGAAGGAGAGTAGAATCCCCAGTCTACTCCTATCAATAGATGCTGAGAAAGCTTTTGACCGAGTAGACTGGGGATTCATGATGGGTACCCTAAGGGGAATGGGGTTTGGACCCAAAATTTTGAAGTGGATAAAGGCACTATATAACAGCCCCAAGGCAGTGGTAAGAGTTAATGGGGTACTATCAACAGCCTTCAGAATGAACAATGGGACTAGACAGGGGTGTCCGCTGTCCCCCCTATTGTTCGTTCTGGCATTGGAGCCACTCCTGGAGACGATAAGGAGAAACCCAGATATAAAGGGGGTTGAGATAGAGGGGGAAATACATAAGACAGCCGCATTCGCGGATGATATTCTGTTTTATGTATCCAGCCCACGAATCTCCATGCCAAACTTGTTAAAGGCTTTACAGGAATACGGAGAATTATCTAACTTTAAAATCAACCCAAGCAAGTCAGAAATCTTAAACGTAAATATAAATCCGAGAGAAGAACTTGACATTAAGAGAGAATTCCCATTTCTATGGCAAAAAGAAATTAAATATTTAGGGATTAAACTGACTGCATCAATAGAAAAAATTTACCTAATAAACTATATCCCCCTTCTAGAAGAATTGAGAGAAGAAATAAGGAGAATGAGAACAAAGCCCCTGTCATGGTTAGGAAGAATTAATGCCTTAAAAATGATTATTCAACCTAAAATCCTTTATAAATTTCAGCTATTACCAATATATATCCCCCCCCTATATTTTAAAATGATAAATTCTTTAATTTCTAAATTTATCTGGAACAACAAGAAACCTAGAATCCCACTGAAGACTTTGCAAAAGGGAAAAGACGAGGGGGGTCTGAATGTCCCAGACTTTAGAAAATATTACGAAGCAGCAGTGTTAACACGGGTGGTGGAATGGGCAAAATTAGAAAGTAAAAAAAGATGGGGAAAAATAGAACACAGTTTATCAGGCACAAATTTAGGTAGAGAAATCTGGACTCCTTTAAAATATAGATCACTAGGGAAGACAACACCTTTGGTCACAAAAAATGTGTTTAGAGTATGGGAGGGAATACACAAACATAACAAGTGGAAATATAATTCCCCTTTAATTTATTTAAAAGATAATGATTTTTTTGCACCTGGTAAAAGTACAATAGGAGGGAAATGGATAAAACAAGATAATATGCAATTACGACACATAATTAAAGAGGGGAAATTGAAAACACTAGCAATATTACAGAAAGAAAATGATTGGATGGATTTGAATGAGTGGCGATACCTGCAGCTTAGACATTTCGTCTCAAGACTACCACAACCGCTTAGAGATGGAGAAAATTTGACTGCCTTGGAGCGGATATGTGAGGGGAAATCCCCAAGGGCAGGTATTGCCCAGTTTTATAAGGTCTTGAGACGGGAATGTGAAGCGGAGGTACCAACTTTCATTAAAAAATGGGAAGAAGAGATAGGAGCACGGGGTGAAAACCAAAATATAGAAAAAATATTGAAGATGGTGCACAGATCCACAGAAAATAGTAAGATGATAGAAACAAATTATAAAATTTTAGTAAGATGGTATAGGACCCCAGATATAATGGCAAAGTACCAGGAGGGACAATCTGGGAAATGTTGGAGGAATTGTGGACAAACGGGAAGTTTGGCCCATATATGGTGGGATTGTCCCAAGATTAAAGAATATTGGAGAGAAATAATAAGATATATAGAAGTAATAGCTAAAATACAGTTACCTGAGAACCCATGGTTATGCCTATTCCATGCAGTAGATACCCCAATTAAGGAGTATAGGAATTCCCTCACAAGCTCATTAATAAACGTGGCAAAAAGCCTGATTCCGAAAAAATGGAAAGAAATAGAAGCACCCAAAGTAAAGGAATGGCTAGGAAAAGTTGAGGAAATGTATAGTATTGAAGGGCTGGGAATGGAGGAAGAAAGAGAAAGAAAGAGATTCCATGTGAAATGGAAATACTGGAAAATCTTTAGACAATCTATGATTTTTAACGAGGTAATGGGTCGGTAGGGGTGGGGAGAGGGGTGGGAGGGAGATATTTTAGAAGAACTCGAGAAGGAAAGAAAGAAAACCAGGATAATGTGAAAAATTGAAGGGCATGAATGTATTTTGGTCCTATGGTTTTCTTTTATAATACTTGATTATGTTTTGTAGGCAACTTAAATGAAAAATTTAAATAAAGAATAAAAAAAAAAAAAAAAAGAAGAAATGGTAGAGGTAAAAAAAAAGCACTTGTGGATTTAATGAACCTTTTTTTAAGGGTAATTCTCCTTACAGGGGGCGTGGCTTATGCCTACATATGTTTGCTAGTAGGTGTCCCTCATTCCCATCTCAAAATGTTGGGAGGTAGTCTCGCAAGTGCCATGCGATATTCCAGCTGCAGGGCCTATCTTGGGTGTAGGATTGCCACCTGTCTGGTATTCACCCGGACAGTTCAGGTTTTGAATCATGTGTCCGGGTTTCAGTCCACCTGAAACCTGGACACTTTATTCAGGACTTCTCTCATCAGGATTCTCCCTATAACAGCCACTCCCTCTGTACCTTCATCTGCTCACCGCCCCCAGCTGTCCCCCTCTATCTGCACTTTCATTTTACACTCTACCCCCCCCCCCCCCCTGCACTGTTTCCCTTTTTTTTTCGCTTGGCTGCTCCTGGACCTCTCCTACTCCTCATCCATCCATGCTTTGGTTCACCTCCACTGTAACTCAACCTAACTGCCTTTCATTCACACTACATGGTGCTCATTCTCACTCCAACAAGCAAAGCTGCATCTCACTTCAGAACTGCTCATCTCCCATTCATTCAGCCTCTTCCTTCTCACCACCAACTCTGGTCCTCCCTGATCATTGCCTCCTTGCTCACTTCCATCTGCATCTTTCACCTTATATAGCAAGCTTCTTCTCTCTGCAATAGGGTGGCCAGACATCCCCGGTTTCTGGGGACAGTCTCCGGATTGAGGACACTGTCCCTGGACCAAGGCTGTCCCTGGTTTTGTCCCCGGATTCTATTTGAACAGGGGCTGGGGCAATTTCAAAAACAGTCAGTGCAGAATATAAAATAAAAAAAAAATCAGAATTGCACCCCCCCCCCCCCCAATCTGCCGCTCCTACTAGCTTAGGGGAGTGTATTTTTTTTTCCCATTATCTGTGCCCCTTTCTGATGATCATGTGCTGGTCGGAGCAGAGGGAATATTTCTTCAGTTTTGGGTGCATACCCATCCATCTCTGCTCACATGTTCTTCTGCCTTGGCTCAAGTCCCGGCCAGCCACCTACCTGCTTATCTCCTTGCCTTCCTTGGGAGAGTGATTTGACTCTGCTCCCCACCCAGTAGTAGCCAGGGCCCAGAGAGTAAGACTTGACAGGCTGTGAGGCAGGCGGCAGCGGCGATGGGCAGAGAGTGCTTATTGCCGCCATTATCCGGTCACCTTACTCTGCAAGTCTCATTCCATTCCTCTCCCCCTCCCCATCCTTGTCTGAATTCCACCCAACTCCACCAACCTACCACCTATCTTTGCTGCATCCCCTCTTTCCATCCCTAGTCATCCCTCTATTCCCCCCCCCCCCCCACCTTCCTGTCCTACCAGTCAACCCTCCCCTTGCAGCCCCTTCTACTTATACTACCCACAACCCCTCCATGTACAACCCCCCTCCCATCCTGCCACATTACACATTATTACTCTCCTTGGCACACCCAAAGACGTCCTAAGTCTTATACTAATCCTATAGTGTATACTACAAAATAAAATTGCTGTGCGTCACTAAAGTGTTTTGGGTTTGACTTGAAGAAAAGGTGGCAACCCTACCTGGGTGGGTGCACTGGGCCCAGGTCCCGAAGCTTAAGTGGAGTCCTCCCCTCCCTTCTCCTCGTGTGTGGCACACAGCAGCAATCTCCTGCTGTGGGGTCTGAATTGTTCTTCGACGCTATAAGAAAATCCTGCCTCCTAGACCGTCTTCTGTGATAGATGGTACACTGATCCAACGGGGGATTGAATCAGTGTGATGTGAGGTGGGACTTTCTTACAGTGGCCACCCTGGCGGACAATTCAAATCCAAGCTCAGCAGGAGATCGCAAGCCAGGTACTGATATGCTGCATTTGGTGGGCACTGCATTGGTAGATTACATTTGTTGGTGGGCACTGCACTGGAGGGCTGCATTTGGTGGGAACTGCACTGAAGGGCTGCATTTGGTGGGCACTGCACTGATAGGCTGCATTTGGTTGGCCGCATTTGGTGGGCACTGCACTGGTAGGCTGCATTTGGTGGGCACTGATAAGGCTGTATTTGATGGGCACTGATAAGGCTGTATTTGATGGGCACTGATGAGGCTGCATTTAGTGTGCACTGATGAGGCTGCATTTGGTGGACACTGGTAGGCTGCATTTGGTGAGCATTGATAAAGCTGCATTTGGTGGGCACTGCACTAGTGGGCACTGCACTGGTAGGCTGCATTTGGTGGGCACTGCACTGGTAGGTAGCATTTGGTGGGCACTGCACTGGTAGGCTGCAATTGATGGGCACTGGTAGGCTGCATTTGTTGGGCATTGATGAGGCTGTATTTGGTGGGCACTGATGAGGCTGCATTTGGTGGGCACTGATAAGCTGCATCGACAGGTCTCATCCGGATCCAGCATCAGGGAACGCCTAGACCAACAGGTGTCTGACTACATCGGGTTAACGGCCGATGTGGACTCTCTGAGGAGTGATGAAGCCCTGGACTACTGGGTGGGCAGGCTTGACCTCTGGCCAGAGCTTGCCCAATTTGCAATGGAACTGTTGGCTTGCCCCTCGTCCAGTGTCCTGTCCGAAAGGACGTTCAGCGCAGCAGGGGGGATTGTGACCGATATGCGCACTCACCTAGCTCAAGACAGTGTTGACTACCTCCCATTTATAAAAATGAATGAGGCATGGATCTCGGAGGAATTCAACACATGTGACGAGTAGACCATGTATATGCATAACTCTATAAACAATATATTTAATCAAGCACACGGACCTTTTTTCTACCTTTGGCTCACTTCCTTGTACAAACAAAGCACACCGTACTATATGCCTGTACCCTCCTGTTTGAAGAGATTGAGCGGTGTCATATTTTTGGGTCCCGCAGTGATTTTCTGGTATCAGTGCTGGTGTCAGTGTTCTCTCTCTATCTCGGTGCTGGTGTGGTGTCAGTGCTCTCTATCACGGTGCTGGTGTCAGTGCTCTCTATCTCAGGTGCTGGTGTGGTGTCAGTGCTCTCTATCTCGGTGCTGGTGTGGTGTCAGTGCTCTCTATCTCGGTGCTGGTGTGGTGTCAGTACTCTCTATCTCTCTGCTGGTGTCAGTGCTCTCTCTCTATCTCAGTGCTGGTGTGGTCTCAGTGCTCTCTATCTCGGTGCTGGTGTGGTCTCAGTGATCTCTATCACGGTGCTGGTGTGGTCTCAGTGATCTCTATCACGGTGCTGGTGTGGTCTCAGTGATCTCTATCACGGTGCTGGTGTCAGTGCTCTCTATCACTGTGCTGGTGTCAGTGCTCTCTATCACTGTGCTGGTGTGGTCTCAGTGCTCTCTATCTCGGTGCTGGTGTGGACTCAGTGATCTCTATCATGGTGCTGGTGTCAGTTCTCTCTCTATCTCGGTGCTGGTGTGGTGTAAGTGCTCTCTATTTCAGTGCTGGTGTCAGTGCTCTCTATCACGGTGCTGGTGTCAGTGCTCTCTATCTTGGTGCTGGTGTCAGTGCTCTCTATCTCGGTGCTGGTGTCAGTGCTCTCTATCTCGGTGCTGGTGTCAGTGCTCTCTATCTCGGTGCTGGTGTCAGTGCTCTCTATCTCAGTGCTGGTGTCAGTGCTCTCTATCTCAGTGCTGGTGTCAGTGCTCTCTATCTCAGTGCTGGTGTCAGTGCTCTCTATCACGGTGCTGGTGTCAGTGCTCTCTATCACGGTGCTGGTGTCAGTGCTCTCTATCACGGTGCTGGTGTCAGTGCTCTCTATCACGGTGCTGGTGTCAGTGCTCTATCACGGTGCTGGTGTCAGTGCTCTCTATCTCAGTGCTGGTGTCAGTGCTCTCTATCATGGTGCTGGTGTCAGTGCTCTCTATCACGGTGCTGGTGTCAGTGCTCTCTATCACGGTGCTGGTGTCAGTGCCCAGTCTCTATCGCGGTGCTGGTTTCAGACAGTGAGGGAGATAGCAGCGGAGAAGCCAATCAGCAGGCAGTGCCAGCACCATGGCTGAGGATCAGCACTGGACTGGCACCTCCGGACCACCGCAGTGGAGCCCTGCATAGGTGGGGGTAATGGCCGGGCAGAGGGAGGGGTTCAAGCACAGGTTGGCACACTGAGACACTGGCACAGGACTGCGCTGCCCTGACTGTGGCACTGATTATTTCCTGCACCTCCTTCATAGCCTGCTCTGACCTTGCCTCTCCTCCATGGCCTTCATGTGCTCCTGAATTGTCAAAATGTCACAGATAAAAAAAAGAATGCTTGTCGTTGTCGATCCCAGATTCACTTATTACTTTTGTTATGTCAGTGTCCATGTTGTGGGACTATGTGTGCACAGCTAGTAAGTATTTTGTGGCTGAAAATATGACCTGGAGGTTTTTAAGATTCGCCTGCCATTAAAGTCAATGGGGTCCGCCACAAACTTTGCGGTTCGCAAACTTTTGGCCGCGTTCGCG
Source organism: Lithobates pipiens (assembly GCF_037356315.1). Lineage (NCBI taxonomy): Eukaryota > Metazoa > Chordata > Amphibia > Anura > Ranidae > Lithobates > Lithobates pipiens. Next base: position 196,764,069 of record NW_027507764.1, read on the forward strand.
GTTGCAAAACATCCCGTCGGAAGTTCGTCTATCACTACACATAAGAGAAAAAGAAAAATTACTTAGTTATTTGAAAAAGTTTATAACAGAAACTAAGAAAAACGTATATCTTCAATAATTTGAAGATTGTTTAGCAAAAAATAAAAAAAAACTCAGTGGTGAGTAAATACCACCAAAAGAAAGCTCTATCTGTCTCAAAAAAAAAAAAAAAAAGCTAAAATTGTCATATGGGTACAGCATTGCATGACCGCGCAATTGTCATTTAAAGTGCAATAGCACTGAAAGCTGAAAATTGGCCTGAGCAGGAAGGGGGTGAAAGTGCCTGGTATTTAAGTGGTTAAATGGCAATTGCTCGGTCATGCAACACTGTATGCAAATTACATTTATATAATTTTTTTCACACAAATAGAACACCACTGGGTTTTTCTTTATTTTTTTTATTATATAAACAAAAAAACTTTTGAAAGTTTTGAAAACAAAACAATATTCTCTGCTTTTTATTATAAAACATATCCAATAAAATCAAATATATTGGTTTGTTTGAAAGTTATAGCATCTACAAACATCTACAAACTACTGGAATTTACAAAGCAATAGATGCTATACTAATAATGGCGATGATCAATGTTTTTCCATCCCTTTTGAGTCAAAACGAAGGAGACAAGGAAAGTGGCACTTTGTGTGAAGCACATGGTAGCAAACACGTAGTTTAGTTGAACAAGGGGAATTTTATTCATATGAACCATTACTGATGAGTGGCATATCAGCCACAAAACGCGTAGAGCTACCTGATGCCTTGTTTCCACCCATCTACACCTAATTTTGAGCTACTATATGATATTTACCCCTTTAGGTCCAGTGAGGCCATAGGTCCTGCAGGCATTACCTCGTAACTATGATTTTATTCAACCTTGTCCTTGTTGAACTATGGAATTTTATTATGGTCTTAATTGAGATATTATTGCCGTTAAAGTGGAGGTCCACCCTAAAATGGACCTCCGCTCATCGGAATCCCCCCCCCTCCGGCGCCACAATTGGCACCTTTCAGGGGGGAGGGGGGTGCAGTTACCTGGATAATCCAGGTAACTGCACCCACTTCCGGGATAGCTGTCTGCGGAAAGGGGCGTAGATTACGCCCCTTTCCGCAACTGCCCGCCCCTTTGCGCAAGTGCCCCGCTGCCTGCTGGGAAACACACAGTTCCCAGAGGCAGCGGGGACCGTCCGGATTGCGCCGCGCGGCTCGCGCATGCGCAGTAGGGAACCGGGAAATGAAGCCGAAAGGCTCCATTTCCTGATTCCCATACCCAAGATGGGGGCGGCAGGACCCGACAGGCGACCTAGCGATCGGCTTCGGGTGCCGACATCGCGGGCGCGCTGGACAGGTAAGTGTCACTATTTTAAAAGTCAGCAGCTGCAGTATTTGTAGCTGCTGGCTTTTAAAAAAAAAAAAAAACGCGGAGTCCCGGTGGACTCCCGCTTTAAATTGTTTATTGTTCATTATCATGCCTATTTTTCTACCACTGATACCAGTGGTTACACTTGAGACTTCCCTGTTATCATTATGGTTATTGTTGTTACTATGTTATCTTTTACCTGATACTAAGCCCCCTTTCACACTGGGGCGTTTTCAGGTGCTACAGCGCTAAAAATAGCGCCTGAAAAAATCCGGGCCCTTTCACTGCAGTGTGAAAGCCGGAGGGCTTTCACACTGGAGCGGTGGGCTAGCAGGACGGTGAAAAAAGTCCTGCTAGCCGCATCTTTGCAGCTGTGAAGGACACTGACAAAAGACAGCAGTGCACTCAGCAATCACCAGCACAGCAGTGCACCAGAACCCTATATACTGTACACCTAAGGACACCTAAGGACCTTTGTGGACCTAGTAGTAATAGCTAGCTAGTTATTAAACTGACTGTCCCTGCTGCACACAGCGTCCTGTCCCTACACTGACAAAAGACAGGCTGCTGCAATCACCAGCACAGCAGTGCACTGAACGCTATATACTGTACTACACCTATACCAGTCCTTAAAAGGACTTTTGTGGACCTAATAGCTAGCAATTTGTGTCACTACAGTCTCTCCCTGCTCCACACAGCGTCCTGTCCCTAAACTGACATAAGACAGAATGTAAAATGGCCGCCAGATCAGGTCTATTTAGGGGGAATGTCCAATTGTCCATGTGCTGAAATGTCTCAATTGGCTGTCCTGTACCCCATGATGGATGTGTCATCATGGGTCAAAGTTCTTTCACACTGTAAACACATATGTCCGCCGGGCGAACAGCGGCAATAGTCCGCCGATCGAGCGAATCGCGAACACGCCAAATTCGCCGCAAACCGACTGCTGGGCGAACAGTTCAGCCATCCCTAGTTATAACATCCCATATAGATGCGGATAGACCTCAACACTGACATCTACTGGGGCAATAGGGAATTAAATCCCATTACCATAACCCAAAGGAACTGGGACCTCAAAAAATCTAATATCCCAACTCCCTACAATAAATGAAAATAAAACCAGATGTCAAATAATCCATAGTATACCTACGTGGTGATAAATCACGCAATATGGAAAAAGTTTATTAAAATAAATAACACCATTGAAGCAAAAAACACCACGTGTTCGCTAATGGGATGGATGTTATTTCATATCCAACCATCACATCCCAAATCAGCCTCAACCAGTATTGCTTATCAGCAAACATTACCTCTAACCACGATATGCAACTAAATTACTGTGAAACGCCCTCAAATCGCCACCCTCACAATAGCATAGTATCATATTATCCCACTGCAAAAATCAAGTATATATCAAATAAATAAAAATGAATAAAAAATAAAAAATAAACCCAATTGATATGGCCACTGAGGCTTCACAGCAAGGTAATAGAAATTATATTAAAATTAATTGGTATCAGGAATTATCAATAATGTCCACATTCAACCCAAAAGGGTATAGCATTTTATTTTATGAATCCACGCCATCTCAAGTCTCGAGATTCCCCGTACTAAGGAACCACCTCTCCAATGAGGAGTATAACTATAAATGCCAAGAAAAATGGTCTTAGCCGGATCTTTATTATGGACCTCCAGGTAATGTCTCGAGACTGGATGTTTAGGAAAGCCGTGGATGATATTAGCTATATGCTCGTTGAGCCTCACCAAGAGGGCCCGCTTGGTCCTGCCCACATACTGCAGCCCACATGGGCACTGGAGCAGGTATACGACCCCCTCGTTGGAACATGTAACAAAAGGCTTAATGTCAAACTCCTTCAGGGTGCTGGATGATGTGAATTTATGGGTTCTTCTATGCGTGCACCCACTCAAAGAGCAGACCCTGCACCTCCTGCACTGATAGAACCCAGTTAGATTCTCGAATAGGCGGTGGATCTAAAATATTAGGTGGCACTCTGCCCCTAATAGAAGGAACTCCCTTATAAACAACCTGTGGCTTCACAGGAAAGACAGTATTTAGAACAAGGTCATTGGTCAGAATGTGCCAAAGCTTCTTGATGAGCCTACTCACATTCCTATGCTGAATATGTGGTAAGGAAGGGGACAGAGGGTACCCTATCATTATTCCTAGGTCTCTCTATAAGTAGATCTTTCCTATCAATTAGTGATACTTCTTCCAATGTATTCATAAGGGAAACCTCAGAGTAACCTTTCTCTAAGAACCTCTTAGTAAGAATATCAGCCTGAAGGGAAAACTCCCTGGCATCCGAACAATTACGCCTTAGGCGCATATACTGACTTTTGGGCACTGACCTTATCCATGCCTCATAAGTTATGTTCAGTGCAGTGGCAATTATAAAACCATTTCCAGACACCCCAATCTTTAAGTCAAGGAAACAATTCTCCGTCTGACTGGCTTCATATTTAAAAAAAAAAATCCCTCTCGTGTTGACATTTAAATTCTCCATAAAAAGATCCAAATCAACTCGACTGCCATCCCATAGGAGGAGGATATCGTCTATGTACCTGGCCCACAACACCACTTGGGGCTTCTTGTGGGCATAGATGACATCCTCCTCCCAAAGGGCCATCAACAGGTTCGCCAGACTGGGGGTATATTTAGCCCCCAATGGCAACCCCTCTATCCTGCCTATAAAACTGACCACCAAACCAAAAATAACTCGTAGAAGCTGCAAACTGAAGCAATTCTAAGATGAATGAAATCTGCTTGTCGAACAGATTTGAATCTCGCCTCAAAAATATTCAATGGCAAACAAACCTTAGTCATGTGGTATGACAGTATACAAAGATGTAACATCTGCCGTCACAAGCCATAACCCGGCCTTGGGAGTAAGTCCAGCTAGCAGGTTAATCACATGTCTAGAATCTTTAATGTGTGAGGGCATTTTGTTGACCAGTGGTTGTAGAAAAAATCCACATACCTGCCCACCCGAGACGTAATGGAATCGATACCACTCACAATAGGGCAACCCGGGGGGCAGGTAGGATTCTTATGTATCTTGGGCAGATAATATATTACCGGAGTGAGCGGAGCTTTCGGCACAAGATACATTTTTCTTTTTTATTTAGAATCCCTGATTCATAACCTCTCTTGTCCAGTACCTCTAGTTCATTGCGATACTTGGTCTTAGGATCGAAAGAGAGGGGGGTATAAATATCTGAGTCTCCCAGGATATTATAAATCTCCTTCATGTAATCCTCTTTATTGAGAATTACAATCCCACCCCCCTTATCTGCAGGCCTAATGACCAACCCCTTATTTTCACATAAGGTGTCAAGACCAGCAACCATTTCCTCATTGGATCTAAGTCTCTTGATGGGCATTTGATCCAAGTCCCTCAAGATAGCATCCCTAAATACTTTGAGGGAGGGGGCCATAGCCCCTGGGGGATTAAATAAAGAGGCATTAGAAATCCCCGAAAGTTGAAATCCACCAGGTGAAACGTCATTAGTCTGGATAGGGTTAGAAACCATATATCTTTTCATATTCAACTTTCGTACAAATTTGTGGACATCCATATAGGTCTGAAATTTGTTCAACCCACGAGGGGGTGCAAACTTCAGATCCTTATCCAACACAAATTTTTCAGAATCAGTGAGGACAACTGTACTCAAGTTGAATATCCCAGCATCTGTCAAGGCCTTTTTCTTTTTAGCTTGTAACCTCTTTCCTCCTCTAGATCCTCTCTTTCGTCCCCCAATCACTTGGTACCTTGATTGGGCTTGTGAAAACCCCAATGTTGCTTACTCTGATTAGATGGCCCCACTTATGCTTCACAGCGAGGCTTGGTTCTAATGTTTTGTTATATAAAGCGATGAGTCAGTGCTTTCACAGATAATGATTCACAGATGTCAGTTTATTTATATATATTTTTTAGTTGTTACTCCTTTATATTTTCACTTTTCAGGATATTTAAATAGTTGTTATTTTTATTTACTATTTATTTAAAAAAAGTTAGAGGATTTATTGACATTCTTATATTACATTGTGGCGAATCAGCCAATCTGGATGGGCCGCTTATGCTTCACAGCGAGGCTTGGTTCTAATGTGTTGTTATATAAAGCGATGAGTCAGTGCGTCGCCTGGTTCCCATGAATAAGTCTTTTTACGACGAAACATACGTCGGGTGGCAGACGTGCTGATATCATCACGATACAGCGTAGGTTGGACAGGCAATTGCTTGCCGGCTGGCATTTTTTATGGTCGTTTTTACTGTTTTCTATGTAAGTGTATTTCTTTACTTTTATTAAATTTGTTATACGGAATTATGCTATGGTGAGTCTTCTTTGCATTTCCCTGGGATCTCGCGTACTGCCTTTCTGCTTCACATGCTGCTGTTGAAGGTCCCGGCCTGTTTCATTCAATAAGGGAGCCTACTGTGATCATGGTCTGAGGAGGTGCTGGGGAGATTGACTATGGGCATGAAATCACTGGCCTTTTGGTAAGCGCATATTTTGTGTGGTGGTGGTCACAATTCTTGGTGTTTTTTGGTTGCACAGAAGATTGAACACTTTTTATTTTTTATTTTTACTTTATTTTCTATTTTTATTTTTACAATATTATTACACTCATTATTATCACAATTTTTTAAATTATTATCACTAATATTGCTTATTGCTACTAGTAATCTAATATTTTTTTTATTTGTCCATGAATTCTTATGAAATTTAGGTATTTATTAAGTTTTTACTGGACTATTTTTCATTTATTGTATTTTTTTATCACTTCACTGGGATTTTTTGGAGTTTATTATTAACACTTGTTATTTATAATTCTTTTTATAAATTCTGGTATGTTTGATTTATTAGAAGGGTAGATCAACTTTTTTCACTACTATTGCAATCAATTAAATAATCACTAATAGGTGTTTATATTTAATTTTATTTACAGTATTTATGTATGTGTGTGGCTTTTTCTTTTTGTTATCTTATTGTGTTTACGTGTATCTTGTAAAACTGAGCTGCAGCGATTTTTAGCTGTACTGGTGTAGATTTAGGTTTAGCGCTGTATTTATTTTTCTTTTTAATTAGGAAATGAAGTCTTGCGGCTTCACTTCCCGGTTCCCTACTGTGCATGCGCGAGTCGCGCAGAGCAATCTAAATGGTCCGTACTGTCTCCGGGGCACGGCAGACAGCGTGGAGGGGCAGGAAGAGGGGTAGACTCCCATGGGAGTCTATGCCCGGAAGTGGGTACAAATACCTGTCTTAGACAGGTATCTGCACCCCCCCCCCCCCTGAAAGGTGCCAAATGTGACACCAGAAGGGGGGGAGGGTTCCAAAAAGCGGAGGTTCAATTTTTGTAATGAACCTCCGCTTTAAGGACCATATGCAACCACAGAGAGAACAGGAGTAAAGCCGCACCCACCACCAGGGATCACAGAGAGGAAGAGAAAACTGAGCTGCAGTGGAGTGTGGGAAGAGCAGAGCCTGCTGGGTGCAATTATGACTTGTGAGAGGTGTAGTCTGTAAACAGACTGAGCCTGTATTACAGAATGCCAATAGAACTACACATAACATGACTGGGGCTCTATAGAGAGGAAAAGGAAGGTCTGTACCCAGTCTTGAGGCAGATGTTGTGAGGACTTTGGGGGAGACAGACTGTGCTGCAGGTTGTTAGCAGAACATTTCACCACAGCATCAGGGAGGCTTTTTTACTTATGTAGCAAAGTCCCGTGCCTCTTTGGGCCTAATAGTTACCTCCAGAGTTAGGTACAGCCGACATCCTTCTTTGTAGAGTGGGTTACAAAGCATGGTGGGTGTAATGCAAGGTAGATTCATGGACGGCAGACACTTCTTGAATGCAAAGAGATTTATTGTCTATTGAACAGAACTGTGGGAGAGAGGGTTTAGGGCCAGGACACCCTTAGATAGTTGCAATGTTAATTAGCAGACTCTGAGACTTCTATAGGTAGACAGCCATACAGGGAAAGGCACCCAGCCAGACACCACATGGCACAGTCTTATAACAGTTTCTAACACAAGTTGTAATAAACTTCTTCACTTTCTTTACTTTCACTCCTTATGGGTCTTCACTCCACCGAACTCCCAGTCTCTCACTAGATTTACTGATCCACTGCCACTGGATCCCTCAGTATCTTCTTCAAACGTCACTCCCGCTTCCCTGCTGGGTCCCTAGCTTGGCACTCCAGATACTTCTCAAGCATCACCCCACTGGCCTGCTTGGTCTCTGACTTGGCACACAAAGTTGCTCTGCAAGCGTCACCTCTGCTGGCTGGGTCCCTGGCTTGACACCTGCTGAAGTTTCCCAATTCTTCACCGCCCCGGTTGGTGAGAACACTGCTCCAGTACTTGCTTCAGCATCTCACTGTGGTTCCTGGTAATGAGGTGGTCAGCTTCCCCTCTACCTCCGACCACGACGGGTTCTCCAGGCGACAGAACCATAATTTCTGGTTAGCTGCAAGCTGCAATCCCAAGCCTACGCTGCTCTCTTGCTTCTGGATAGGCCCTCAGACAGCCTAGTAGCCATATGTCCCCGAGATAGGCATCAGACTCTGGCCTAGTAGCCCGGGGCAGCACACCACACGTTCACCCAAACAGCCATCCAGGTGGCACAGAACCCTGATCACCTGACTCCACACAAATATATAGGTTCTCCCAGCAGGCCAAGGGATTTAAGAAAACCCCTGCCTATTGGCAGAGATACCCCATATACTCCTAATGTGTTCTTGCATTGTCCTTGTCTTATCTAATGTCACCAGGTACCTGGCCTAAGTCTAAAGCCGCGTACACACGGGCGGACTGTATGGCCTACTTAGTCCGCCGAAACACATTTCAGCGGACAGTCCGGAAGAAGAACGGAAGGCGGCGGCGGCGAAAGAAGACCGTGCCACCGCCTGTAAAAGAGCTAGAAGAAGGCACGGTGGCCCGGCAGAAGAACCGAAGAGGGGGACAAGACCCCCGAAGTCGGGAGAAGAGGTCGGCGGCGAGGAAGAAAGCCGGACTCCTCCGCTAGCAAAAGAGCTACAAGAAGATAGCGGAGGAGTCCGGCGAGAAGACCCCCGAAGACGGAAGACCCCCGGAGCTGTGCAATAAAGTATTTTATCTTGTGTGTTGTGTTTTTTTTGTACTTTTATTTTACAGGTGAATGGGTAGGGGTACATTGTACCCCATACTCATTCACATAGGGTGGGGGGCCGGTATCCGGGGGCCCCCTTATTAAAGGGGGCTCCCGGATTCCGATAAGCCCCCCGCCCGCAGACCCCGACAACCAACGGCCAGGGTTGTCGGGAAGAGCCCCTTGTCCTCACCAACATGGGGACAAGGTGCTTTGGGGTGGGGGGGCCGCGCGGCCCCCCCTTCCCCAAGGCACCCCCCGTGTTGAGGGCACGCGGCCTGGTACGGCTCAGGAGGGGGGGCGCTCGCTCGCCCCCCTTTCCTGGCCGGCCGGGTAGCGTGCTCGGACAAGGGTCTGTTGTGGACTTGGGGGGGACCCCCACGCCAATTTTTTTCGGCGTTGGGGTTCCCCTTTAAGTCCATACCAGGCGGGGCAAGCGACGTCTCCTTCGCGGGCCCCGCCTACCTGGAGACGCGCTCGAAATGAGCGGACTTTCCTCCGCGTGTGTGGGCGAGTCCGTTCATTTCAAAAGTAGAGCGGATAGTACGGCGGACTTAGTACGCCGTATTAGTCCGCTCAAAAAGTGCCGTGTGTGGTCAAGTCCATTCATTCGAAAGTATGACGGACTGTCCGTCGGATTGTATGACGGACTAAGTAGGCCATACAGTCCGCCCGTGTGTACGCGGCTTAAGAGTGAATGCCTTGGCAAAAACTGGGATGGGTGGGCAAACAAGGGAAGGATAACAATGACAAACAATGCACGTGGTGTACCACTTGGAATGAACATGACAAGTATGACAGATGCGTGAATGATAGTTCACACAAACTAAATTAAATCAAACATTATGTACAATTCAAGGGTTACATACCACCCAATAATTAAAGGAAACATAAGCAATCACCCTATATCCTAACTATCTACCTAATATATACAGTAGTAAAAGGGTATAAATGGTTAATGTTGTCATCCATGTTACATATGTTACATTCCTGTCTCGCCTTTTCCAAGGAAGATGCACTGGTGCAGCAACACCTGAGAAAGAAGAGAAATGAACAGCAATGCAAATGCATCCTATCCCTATAATAACATTGTGCAATATATACATAAGTGATTAAGTAGTTATTACTTGTCCTTAGCCAAGGAAAGCATAGCAGTGTAAGTACACCCTGTAATAGGTCTGAACCATATACATATGAAAGTGGGCTCCATTCTTTGCCCTTTCCATTAATCTAAAGAACTTTACTTAACATGTCCTTTCAAACACTCGTAATGTGAATAGAGGTTCACTCAGGTCAGCAGTGCGAACGCCACCTGGTGACAAACACTAAACAGTTCTGATGCATGGATTAGTCCATTATTCACAGGTAAGCATTTGCCCCTTTGCCACAGCTCATTCTACCTGACTAGCTAAATACCCCAGTGTCCTTGATGTGTCACAGTGTCAGAAACCATGAATCAAAACAAGACAAAAGTACAGTTAAATCACACTTGTTTAATAATAAAAGTAAATGCTACAAACGTAGTCAAAACATAGCCAAAGTTCGGTAACCGAAACGGATAGTCAGACAATCCAGAAAGTCAGGATGCCAGGGAACAGCAAAATGGAACAGCAAGCAGGATCTGCAGCCAGAAGGAATGTCAGCCAAGCAAGTTTTTAACAGGAAAGCAGGAGATAGTCTCTGTGATGTTGACCAAGGTGAAGGCACAGATCATCTGGGCTGGACGGCTTAAGTAGGCAGGACTGACGTGCAGTATTTCATCAACAGGGGAGTCACTGTGGAGAGATAGGAGCTGGCAATTAGCTGACAGCTGAGCAGCCAGCTCAGAGAAGGAAGGGCTGAGCCAAGCCCTGACACACAGTCTTTTAGACCCTGGATGTCTCCCCTGTGCTCCACTGAATGTAATGCAGTGCACATTGTACTTTATTACATTCTTTTCCCAGCCTTGATGGCCAATGAAAAATGTCAACAGGACCCAGGAGTGGGGAGGAGAGCCGACATATGGTCGCACCCCTCCCTCCCCTCTACCCTGCAGCATCCGCTATGCTGGTCCCAGGCACGCAGATGGGCAAGCGGAGCCTGGAATACATAGCAGGGAGCCACGTGCATGGTTAGAGCACTTTACAGGGGTCTGTGGAAGCCTTTGGGTGGCAGTGCAGCCGCCCAAATGCTTCCATCCAACAAGTAAAACCCTGCTGCATGCAGGGCTAAATGTTAAAAAATACTATCTGCCCGCATTGTCGGGCGGTAGGAATTATGCATCCCTGTACACCCTATTGGAACTGTGGTAATCATGGAAGAACTTCCCACAGTAGTTATGTTTTTTGGGGTGGTTGTGTAATATTAGGCTCTGGCTTGGCTGCCTGTATGTCGATTCTGACAGTGGAGTGCCTCTCACCTGGCTGCGCATTATTTGCCAACCTCTCTGAACTGTTTCACGATAGAAGTAAAAAAGCTAATCTTCCCTGTGCTTGTCCAGGAACCCGGGGCATTGTGGGAAAAGAATTTAAGGGAATTTGCCTGAATCTAAGCATGGTGCATAAATGGGCATGCTGGTGTTGCTCCTACCAACCAGGGGATTTTTTCCAAATTTTTGGGGTTTACCCAGCAATCGAACATTATTGAAAATAAGTACTCCAGGCGACTGCAGTGGTCACTAAGACTCAGGTTCTTTATGGCCCTAAATATCCCTGCTATTTTACTATGCTCGTAAGGACATTACGATGAACTGGAAACAATCGTCTCCCCCCCCTCTGTCAGATTTTGGAAAAGCCTAGTAAATGCCAGTTTGCCCCTTTATAAAGCCACCTACTCGGGCAAGGGCTTCCCACAAAAATTTGAAAAGGTATGGACCTGTTGGCTAGATGATAATACCATGGCAACTGATGCAGTAACCAATTTCTAGTTTAACAATATGTCTCTAGTCTGTTAGTATATTGATCCAACTATTCTCCTGTTGCATAATCCTCTCATTACCAACCTGAGCACAGTTTCTCCTGAATTGAACCTCTCCACACATTGGGTGTATAGTATAAATTAGTTTGTTTATGTTGTTTGTTGTGCTTTGTTGCGGTTTGTTGCCACATCAGAGAAACCGCCTCTACGTGGGCTAATTTTGTATGCTAATGGAAAACTCAATAAAAAAGATTTTGCAAAAAAAAAAATGACGTCACTCCCGCGCATGCGCACGGGAGCCGACACGCGCGGCAGCTCCATTAATGGAAATGCCGCGCTCAGTGCGCCTGCGCGCCGCTGTCTACGGCGCATGCGCCGTAGACAGCGGTGCCTGTCTTCGGGCAAATATCTCCTAAACCGTATAGGTTTAGGAGATATTTCTTGGACCTACAGGTAAGCCTTAATCTAGGCTTACCTGTAGGTCAAAGTGGTTTGTAAGGGTTTACAACCACTTTAATTGCATAATTTAAACAAATACAGCAACACTCTCAGTGAAAAAACTGTAGATTTGGATTTTCACAGACTTGGAGCAGTAGAGAATTTAGTTTTACCTTCTCGAAAGTCAGTATGATCTCCTTGAGTCACAATTGACTGTGTACTTTGCAAATGCAGCTGCTCCAGACCTTAGTAAATGAGATCATCCAATCATATGTAAGCAAAAATGCTGTTTATTTTTTTATTTTCTTTGCATATGATTGGGTATTCTTTGTAAAGTGAAGTTTTCGCTCATTTACTTACTTGCCTTTAGTAAATCAACCCCATTGTCACTAATACAGGGTATTTTGTGACTTTTAAAAGGCATGTTGATTTCTCATCGATGCTGATACAACTTTCTTAAAGCGGTTTGGTACCTAAAAATTAAACTTCATATTATTAAAATCACAAGATAGAATACTTACCTAAATGAACCCTGAAAAAAAAAATATTCTTTACTTACCTTTTATTTCAGATGTTTCTGCTGACTTCCTGGTTGTCCTCCCGTGGGAGTAGGCGTGGTTATCGTCCTCGCAATGGTCCCTGGGAAATTTCCCAGGAATCCATGGGGGGACAATGAAATTGCGAAATCTCGTGAGATTTCGTTAGGATGCCGGTCACGTGACGAGGGTGTGTCCGAATTTGCCATTTTTAAAGTGGGCAGGCAGCTGTATCTGCCATTACCACCATTGCACACTGAGCATGTGCGAGATGGAGCGGAGCATGCTGGGAGCCGAGCGTCATCAATATACAGGAAGTAAATGCCTGTGGGCTTCAGACGCCCACACTTAAAATGGAAAATGCCAGAGCACTTTTTTAAAAGTCATCCCGAGGAAAAGAATCGTCGCGCCGGGGGTCAAAAAAACGCCGGACGTGGATGCTAAGCGAAGGTAGCAGTCGCCCACCTGTAACACAGGTAAGAAAAAAAAAAAAAAAGAGCGGAATCCCGCTTTAAGAATACAGAAGGGCCATTAATCAATTTTGATGCAGAGCATGGCAATAGAAAAGGGTAGTGAGACAGATTTACTATTAGAAAGCAGATTGGTTCATAAATTCCCCCATCTGCTGCTTAGAGGTGTGACTTCAATATAAAACATGTCCTTGACCATGTCTAAAAGTTTTTTCTGTGTTTTGAGTAAAATGTTGCAAAATGTTATTTTATGCTTGCAGGATATACAGTTGTAGCCAGGTGCTCTGCCAACTAGAGAAGAGCAAAGAGTTGTGCTTCTGTGCCTGCTGCAGCGACAGTAATACCCGCAGAGAGGAAAGGGGACTTGCTGATGCAGAGCTCTTCTCTCCCTCATGGATGATGCAGCTGCACAAGGCACTGGGAAATGTATTCCGGAAAGAGACCTGTACTGTGAAAGTGAATGGCGCTGTGAACTGCAAGAGCCAAGGACACCTTGTAAGAGGAGGGGAGATGAGCACATTTTCTCCCAGGCCTTTGAGAAGAACTTACTCTTGCTGCTGGGAACTAGAGTGGTGCAGACCTGTACCTGAGTCTGTGCAGAGACCAGAGACCTGTAGCTGAGCGGTTGCAGAGGCCGGGGACCTGTCGCTGAGGCTGAATTTTGAGGACTGGATTTCAAGCACTGAACCACCAAGGATCAGGTTCCTGATGACCAGAGACAGACATGTGTCCAGGGCATGGTTCGCTGAGTGCCAAAACTGGTGAGCAGTTGTGGTTGTGTTTACGTCACCATTGTTAGCAGGTCAGTACAACAGGAGACTTCGAATTTGCGTAATAATCCCCAAACCAACCACTGCATGCTGATTTTAAAGGACGATAACCAAGTGCATCACCAAACAGATTGGGCTCCACCTATAGTAGACTGAAGCCAGCAAACCAGGTGCTAGACACTATACAACTACCTCCCTGGGGGTTCCCCTTTCAGAAGTCAGCAAACCAAGTGCCAGACACTGTACAACTACCTTCCTGGGGTTCCCCTTTCAGAAGCTATACATACACCTACATTCAGGCTATATACACAGAGTGCACTTTGTGACTTTTTTCCGATCAGTTGTTGCAGAGGGGACTACAGAACTTTTTTTTTCTCACTGGTTATGATGCATTGTTTATATGGCTCAATGTTTATGCCAGAGGCGGCTCTCTAATTAGGCAAAGTAGGCGGTGGCCTAAGGCCTCGCCCTCCTAGGGGCCTCGCTCCCGCCTACTTTGCCTAAAGAGCCGCCTCTCGCTATCATCATACATCAGTCCCAGGTGCCTCCTCGTTCAGAGTACAGTCAGCCCGCCTCCTCTCTTCTCTGTAACACCCCGCCCCACTCCTGTCAAGAAAACTTCACTGGAAGTGGAACTGCAGTGCAGGTGTCCTTCCAGTCAGAACACCAGCAGACACATAGAAACCTTCAACTGGCCTGCCCCAACATCAAATCCTGTCCGTCCTTTCTTGTGCAAGGGCAGGGCACAGCTAGCATCTCAGCACAGGATCACCGAGTCTACCCTCCTTCCAGGGCGGGGCTTCCCTGATGGAAATGGAGCCAATTCAGCCTGTGTGTGCACTGTGCAGCCGATGGACTGAACTATGAGGGGACAGAGCCTTGCTATATGTGAGGTAAATGTGACTAGGGGGTGCATGTCACTATGTCACTGGGGGGGTGGTACATGTGACTGGAGGGGGGGTGGTACAGTGGTGTCAGTGTGCTCTGTCTCAGAACTGGTGTCAATGTGCTTTGCCTCAGCGATGGTGTCAGTGTGCTCTCAGCATTCGTGTCAGTGTGCTCAGCGCTGGTGTCAGTGTGCTCTCAGAGTTGGTGTCAGTGTGCTCTCAGCGTTCGTGTCAGTGTGCTCAGCGCTGGTGTCAGTGTGCTCTCAGAGTTGGTGTCAGTGTGCTCTCAGCGTTGGTGTCAGTGTGCTCTCAGCGTTGGTGTCAGTGTGCTCTCAGCGTTGGTGTCAGTGTGCTCTCAGCGTTGGTGTCAGTGTGCTCTTAGCGTTGGTGTCAGTGTGCTCTCAGCGTTGGTGTCAGTGTGCTCTATCTCAGTACTGGTGTCAGTGTGCTCTGTCAGCCCTGGTGTCAGTGTACTCTATCTCAGCCCTGGTGTCAGTGTGCTCTGTCTCAGTGTTGGTGTCAGTGTGCTCTCAGTGCTGGTGTCAGTATGCTCAGCGCTGGTGTCAGTGTGCTCTATCTCAGCGCTGGTGTCAGTGTGCTCTATCTCAGCGCTGGTGTCAGTGTGCTCTATCTCAGACCTGGTATCGGTGTGCTCTCAGCGCTGGTGTCAGTGTACTCAGCGCTGGTGTCAGTGTACTCAGCGCTGGTGTCAGTGTGCTCTATCTCAGACCTGGTGTCAGGGTGCTCTGTGTCAGCCCTGGTGTCAGTGTGCTCTATCTCAGAACTGGTGTCAGTGTGCTCTGTGTCAGAACTGGTGTCAGTGTGCTCTGTGTCAGAACTGGTGTCAGTGTACTCTGTGTCAGCCCTGGTGTCAGCGTGCTCTGCCTCAGCGATGGTGTCAGTGTGCTCTGCCTCAGCCCTGGTGTCCGTGTGCTCTGCCTCAGAGCTGGTGTCAGTGTGCTCTCAGAGTTGGTGTCAGTGTGCTCTCAGAGTTGGTGTCAGTGTGCTTAGCACTGGTGTCAGTGTGCTCAGCGCTGGTGTCAGTGTGCTCAGCGCTGGTGTCAGTGTGCTCTCAGCATTGGTGTCAGTGTGTTCAGTGCTGGTGTCAGTGTGCTCTATCTCAGTACTGGTGTCAGTGTGCTCTGTCAGCCCTGGTGTCAGTGTGCTCTGCCTCAGCGTTGGTGTCAGTGTGCTCTGCCTCAGCGTTGGTGTCAGTGTGCTCTCAGCGTTGGTGTCAGTGTGCTCTCAGCGCTGGTGTTGGTGTCAGTGTGCTCAGCGCTGGTGTCAGTGTGCTCTATCTCAGTGCTGGTGTCAGTGTGCTCAGCGCTGGTGTCAGTGTGCTCTGTCTCAGTACTGGTGTCAGTGTGCTCTCAGCGCTGGTGTCAGTGTGCTCTCAGCGCTGGTGTCAGTGTGCTCTATCTCAGCGCTGATGTCAGTGTGCTCTCAGCGCTGATGTCAGTGTGCTCTCAGCGCTGGTGTCAGTGTGCTCAGCGCTGGTGTCAGTGTGCTCTATCTCAGCGCTGGTGTCAGTGTGCTCTCAGCACTGGTGTGATTGAGCACATTGACACCAGTACTCTTAATATATGCAATTCATTTTTTTTTCTTGAATTATTTTTTCCCCCCATTATAGATGTGAATGGGGCCTCATGTCTAGGTTATGCCTAAGGCCTCACAAAGCCTAGAGCCACCTCTGGTAGGTTGGCAACACTGATCCCAAAGCCCGGCAACTGCGGCTGGATGCCACCATCTTGAATGTGAAGTCAGCAGCCCCAGTAGACGTAGAGCTGTCATTCAGTTGATTCTCTACACTACAGTATTCTCTGCATTCCTCTTTCGGCTGCCATATAGTACTAGGGATACAGTATTTTCTTTTAAAGAATAACCTTTACTGGACAGTGCTGACCAATCAGAATCCACCTAGCCCATACTGTGAGTGCTGGAGGAGAAGAGTGAAAGACAGGATTTCAAATCCCTGGACCGGTAAAGCATTATCCCGATGCCCGACAGCGGGTAATCGTGGAACCCTGGTACAACGGGACTGGGGAGGGGGCCCAGTGTACAGTAAGTTCACCTTACAGATTTTCTGTAAAGGGTGAACAAACCCTCTAAAGGAGAGTATTGCAGCAAAAGTGGTTTATATTTAAAGTGATATTAAAGGCTTGCTTTTTTTTTTTTTTTAAATAACAAACGTGCTATACTTACCTGCTCTGTGTAGTTATTTGGCACGGAGCAGCTCGGATCCTTCTCTTCTTGGGTCCCATGTCGGTGCTCTTGGCCCCTCCCTTCTGCCAAGAGCCCCCAGAGCGAGCAGCTTGCAGTAGGGGGACCCGGGGCACAGCTCAGCGTGGCCATTCACACAGAGAGTTGCTGCTAATGGTGGGTGTGGTCAGGTTGTGCTTACAGTGGGAGGAGCTTACAGTGGTATGGTTAGACCCTTTATGACCAAGGTCAAAACAAAAATAATAGATATAAAAAGTTTCACTGCCACAAACAGAGAGCAGGCAGGCTCTTTATTGCAGAAGAGACATGCAATGCACATGTGCAGCTCAGCTTACACCTCTGGCCTGGTCTCTGTGTGCTGGAATGACTGATTCCTGTGCATGCGCAGGAGTGATGTCATACTACGCTGACCCATGAAGAAGACTGGAGACCGCCACACAGCTGAAGATGCTGGCACCATTGAGGGACGTTGTCACTGAAGCAAAGGTAAGTTTAGTTCTGTAAAGTCCTTATAAAGTCTGGAAATCTTTTACCTTAATGCATTCCCTGCATTAAGCTAAAAAGTGTCCCAGTGTTTGTATCGCCCAATCACCCCGTTCTATACTTACCTATGTCCTCTCTCAATCCAGCGCTGTGCCCGTCTGCAGTGGCGCTCTCCTCTCCCTCTCTCTGCTCACAGAGGCAGCAGAAGGAACCATTGACTCCTGCCAATCGAATCCTGTGAGCAGAGGGCAGGCAGCGGGGCTGAGCCACGCTGTGTGGGCCAAAAGACATGCACAGCCTGGCTCAGGATCAATCCTGCAGGTGTGCCCCCATTGGAAGTGGTCTGCTATTGGTTGGTACACAAAGAAGGGGAGGAGCCAAGAGCTCCAGCAGGTGACCCCAGAAGAGGAGCACAGAGTAGGTAAGTGTAATATGTTTATTTTATTAATGTTGGCTCCCGCTCCTGTCACTCATATCCTGTGAGCCAATGAGAAGTGAGAGAAGACAGAAGTCTGACCTCTGTGTCTGATTGGACGCGCAGAACTGTGGCTGGTGAGTGAGCCTGCTCTGGGTGCCCCCATGGCAAGCTCTTTGCTCTGAAGGCACTCTGAGGGCACTTGGCAGGTGGGAGGGGCCAGAGGCACCAGTGGGGGACCTGAGAGGATGAGGGCTGCTCAAGAATGACGTGTTTGTTTGTTTCTTTTTAAACCGTGCCTATATTATCATTTTAATGCATTTTCTGCATCAAGGTAAAAAACTTTCTGCATTTAGCTTTCCCTCCAGCCCCCCCCCCCCCTAATACTTACCTGAACCCGATCTCGATCCAGCAATGTGCACGAGAACAGAGGCTCTCTCGGATCTCTGCCTCCTCATTGGCTCAGTCACAGCCAGTAAGGAGAGAGCAGGGGACAGTGGCGTCACTAGGGTTGGAGTCACCTGGTGCTGAAAACATTGGTGTCACCCTCCCTCCACCAATTATTGTCCCCCCTCAGTACAGACCCCCCCACTAAGTACAGACCCCCTCCCTTAGTACGGATACCCCCATCAGTGTAGAATCCCCACTCTTAGTGCAAACCCCCCCTTTTAGTGCAGACCCCCCATCAGTATAGAATCCCCCTTAGTGCAGACCCCCATCAGTATAGTATCCCCCTTAATGCAGACCCCCACAGTAAAGACACCCCCCTTAGTGCAGACCCCCCATCAGTATAGAATCCCCCTCAGTGCAGACCCCCATCAGTATAGTATCCCCCTTAGTGCAGACCCCACAATCAGTATAGAATCCCCCTTAGTGCAGACCCCCCATCAGTATAGAATCCCCCCTTAGTGCAGACCCCGCATCAGTATGGAATCCCCCTTAGTGTAGACCCCCCATCAGTATAGAATCTCCCTTAGTGCAGACCCCTACAGTATAGACACCCCCTTAGTGCAGACCCCCATCAGTATAGACACCCCCCTTAATACAGACCCCCCATCAGTATAGACACCCCCCTTAGTGCAAACCCCTGCAGTATAGGCACCCCCAATTAGTGCAGACCCCCCCATCAGTATAGAATCCCCCTTAGTACAGACCTCCCAATCAGACCTCCACTGCAGGTGTGGGCATCATCCCTGTATAACCCCCGGAAGCTGAGTAGGCACATCTGCGTACACTCGGCGGGAAGGGGTTAAATAAAAAACGGTGTCACTTTTATTCCTATAACAAGGAATGTAAACATCCCTTATAATAGAAAAAAAGCATGACAGGACCTCCTAAATATGAGATCTGGGGGGTCAAAAAGACCTCACATCTCATATTTACACTAAAATGCAATAAAAAAACTAAAAAAATGTTGTCATTAAAATTGTTTTTTTAAATGTCCCTTTTAGAGCTATGGGCGGAAGTGACGTTTTTAAGTCTCTTCTGCCCTGCAATGTTATTTGAGATGGGTGGCGGCCATCTTCCCCTCACTCATCTCCATACTTAGCAAGGGGCAACATCCGATCGCCTCCGCCGCTGCCGACGGCTCCGCTAAGCAGCGGAGGGCACTGGAGCATGGCTGGGGGGGCCCCTCTCCCACCACCGATAGAAGTGATCTTGTGGCGAATCCGCCGCAGAGACCACTCTTATCGGAAACCGGACCCGCTGAAGAAGAGGATACCGGGGTTATGGCAGCTAGCTGCTTCCATAACAACCATATTCCTCTTCAAAGTTAGGACGTATATGGGCGCGCTGCGGTCTGGAAGGGGTTAGAATGGACAGAACTGTACGGTGCTGCCAGACGTCGTGGTTTTGCGTACCTGAAAACATTCCGCGCTTTCCTATGTGTGGGGGGACATTAAGAGGTGATGGTGCGCCATGTGCATCTTCTAAAGGGCAGCACATATTTCCTGCGGGTTGGGGAACGTGTGCGATTAGCGTGTGTTTCCCATCCCGCATATGTGTGATTCTAGTCTTAGTAGTTCATTTTTTATTTTTTTGTTGTAAACTCAGCTTCTTCGCTGGTCTTCTGGTCTCCAGCGCCGCCATCTTGACTCTGGGAAGCCGGCTGTGACTTCCTGCTGTTCCACAGCTGGCACCCCACCGCTCATGTGCGAGATCTTGGCACCCCAGATGTTTTGGAACTACATTTCCCATGATGCTCAACTACACTGCAGAGTGGCTGAGCATCATGGGAAATGTAGTTCCAAAATATCTGGAGTGCCAAGGTTCGCCATCACTTTCCTAGGGCATGAGACTTGTCCCAGGAGGCTGCGGGAGGGGGGGAGCCGAACCTCGGTTTTTCTCACCTAGGGGGGAGAAGCAGAAGTGGGATCGGGTACCTGTCAGAAAAAGGAACCCACTCCAAAAAAAAAAGTTGCTATAGCGGTAGAGGAGGGGGGAGGAGGATGGGCAGAACTTCACTTTTTAATCACAAATCTACAAATATTTGTAAATCTATAGCAAAAGGTCGCCCAGTATTGGGATGGCAGGGATCACCTATGCACTCAAAACATCTCACTGATGCTTTGACAGTCTGATTGGCACCAGTTTGGTTCCTTATTCTGTCAGTAATTCCTCTGATAAATGTCACTCACAGGCACTTCACTAGAGCTGATCATCAGCATCAACCTTCTGCTTTACACATTCAGGATGGCAAACTGCAGGCTCAGAGCTCTGAGCAGAGCGACCTCGTGTGGTGAATATGCACCATCACATGTGAGCTGAAGATGCTTTATCTATCTTTCACCAGAAGGGGTCAGTGCTGCTCATATTCTTTATTGTTTAACTAGTTGCTGACCGCCGGCCGTCAAATGACGGCCAGGCGCCGCACCTATTGTGGCGGGAGGCCGTCATATGACGGCCTCCCGTTTAAACAGGGAATGCGCGCGATCGTGCGCGCGCATCCCTTTTTTTTCGGTGGCGGCGTGTCACGGAGACACCGCTCGCCACCGAAGGGGGTGAACAGCCATTCGTTATGGCTGTTTACCACGTGATCGGCCGTGATGAAGTCACGGCCGATCACAGATGGTCACACCCCGAACGTGCACGGCGCATGCGCGCGATCGCGAGCGCGCTGCGCGTGCACGTCGGTGGCGGCGTGTTCCCCGGGAACACTACTCGTCACCGACGCTGGTAAACAGCCATTGGCCGGCTGTTTACCCACGTGATCGGCTGTGAGCCTTTCACAGCCGATCACAAAAATGTAAACAAACTGCGGTAACGGGATTTTACCGGGTTCTCCTCCTCACACACCGATCGTGTGTGAGGAGGAGATTGCGGTAACATCTCGTTACCGCATACAGTGTACACCAATCATACTGATTGCCCCCCCCCCCCGATAAAGAGGACCTGTCACCACCCCTCATAGTACCTGTCAATCACAGTCCATCAGAGTACCTGTCACAGTCCATCAGAGTATTTGAGTACCTGTCACAGCACATCAGAGTACCCGAGTACCTGTCACAGCCCATCAGAGTACCCGAGTACCTGTCACAGCCCATCAGAGTACCTGTCAACCCATCAGAGTACCCGAGTACCTGTCACAGCCCATCTGAGTACCCGAGTACCTGTCACAGTTCATCTGAGTACCCGAGTACCTGTCACAGCCCATCAGAGTACCCGAGTACCTGTCACGGCCCATCAGAGTACCCGAGTACCTGTCACGGCCCATCAGAGTACCCGAGTACCTGTCACGGCACATCAGAGTACCCGAGTACCTGTCACGGCACATCAGAGTACCCGAGTACCTGTCACGGCACATCAGAGTACCCGAGTACCTGTCACGGCACATCAGGGTACCCGAGTACCTGTCACGGCCCATCAGGGTACCCGAGTACCTGTCACGGCCCATCAGGGTACCCGAGTACCTGTCACGGCCCATCAGGGTACCCGAGTACCTGTCACGGCCCATCAGGGTACCCGAGTACCTGTCACAGTCCATTAGAGTACCGAGTACCTGTCACAGTCCATTAGAGTACCGAGTACCTGTCACAGTCCATCAGGGTACCCGAGTACCTGTCACAGTCCATTAGAGTACCGAGTACCTGTCACAGTCCATTAGAGTACCCGAGTACCTGTCACAGTCCATTAGAGTACCGAGTACCTGTCACAGTCCATTAGAGTACCGAGTACCTGTCACAGTCCATCAGGGTACCCGAGTACCTGTCACAGCCCATCTGAGTACCCGAGTACCTGTCACAGTCCATCTGTGTACCAGAGTACCTGTCACAGTCCATCTGAGTACCCGAGTACCTGTCACAGTCCATATGAGTACCTGTCACCGCCCTTCAGAGTACCCAAATACCAGTCACCAAACCATCAGAGTACCTGTCACCAGGCCATCAGAGTACCCGAGTACCTGTCACCAGGCCATCAGAGTACCCGAGTACCTGTCACCAGGCCATCAGAGTACCCGAGTACCTGTCACCAGGCCATCAGAGTACCCGAGTACCTGTCACCAGGCCATCAGAGTACCCGAGTACCTGTCACCAGGCCATCAGAGTACCCGAGTACCTGCCACCAGGCCATCAGAGTACCCGAGTACCTGTCACCAGACCATCAGAGTACCCGAGTACCTGTCACCAGACCATCAGAGTACCCGAGTACCTGTTACCAGACCATCAGAGTACCCGAGTACCTGTCACCAGACCATCAGAGTACCCGAGTACCTGTCACCAGGCCATCAGAGTACCCGAGTACCTGTCACCAGGCCATCAGAGTACCTATCTCCAGCCCATGTCTCATAGAATATACATTGGGGTGTTTGCTTTCCAAAATGGGGTCATTTTGTGGGTAATTTCACTGTCCTGGTGGTCCAGGACCTTCAAAAGTGTGATGGGTAGGAATGAAATGAGATGTGTCATTTATGCTCCTAGAACGCCTGAACGTACTACTTCAATGTTCGGCCTCTCTATGTGGCCAGGTTGTGTAAAAGTCCTACACATGTGGTATCGCCATACTCGGGAGGAGTAGCAGAATGTATTTTGGGGTGTAATTTTTGCTATATACATGCTATGTGTTAGAAATATCTTATAAATTGACAATTTTGTGTAAAAAAAAATGCGTTCAAATTTTTTTCCACATATTCCAAAAACTTCTGGAAAAAAATGAACCGTTCAAAAGACTCATTATGCCTCACAGATTATACGTTGGGGTGTTTGCTTTCCAAAATGGGGTAATTTTATGGGAAATTCCATTGTCCTGGTACTCCAGGGCCTTCAAAAGTGTAATAGGTGGTTGAGAAATGAGATGCGTAATTTTTGCTCGTAGAACGTCTGAAGGTACTACATCAATGTTAGTGCTCTGTATGTGGCTAGGCTGTGTAAAAGTCCTACACATGTGGTATCGCCGTACTCGGGAAGAGTAGCAGAATGTATTTTGGGGTGTAATTTGTTGTATGCATATGCTGTGTGTGAGAAATAACCTGATAATATGACAATTTAGTAAAAAAAAATAAAAAAAAAAATAAAAAATCTTCATTTTGCAAAGAATTGTGGGAAAAAATGACAACTTAAAAAAACTCACCATGCTACTTACTTAATACCTTGGGATGTCTACTTTGTAAAAAGGGGTCATTTGGGGGGTATTTGTACTTTCCTGACTTGTTAGGGCCGGTTCACACAGCAGGCGAGGCGAGGCGACTCCGACTTGCCTCGCCGCGACCTGCCGCGGCCTCAGCGGCGACTTGCAAATGACTTCTGTATAGAAGTCAATGCAAGTCGCCCCGAGGTCGCCCAAAAGTAGTACAGGAACCTTTTTTCTGAGTCGGAGCGACTCGAGTCGCTCCTCTCAGAACGGTTCCATTGTACAGAACGGGGGCGACTTGCGAGAGCGAGGCGAGGCGAGTCGTGTCGCCTCGCATCGCCCGCTGTGTGAACCGGCTCTTAGTGTCTCAAGAAATGAGGTACACCTGATGTACTGAAGGCCTGATCAGAAGTGATCAATTTTCAGTGATTGGCACCATAGTTTGTAGACTCTATAACTTTCACAAAGACCAAATAATATATACTAATGTGGGTTATTTTTACCAAAGATATGTAGCAGTATAAATTTTGGCCAAAATTTATGAAGAAAAATTACTAATTAGCAAAAATTTATGACAGAAACGAAGAAAAAGGCATTTTTTTCACAAAATTTACGTTTTATTTTATTTATAGCACAAAAAATAAAAAACCCACTAGTGATTAAATACCACTAAAAGAAAGCTCTATTTGTGTGGAAAAAAGGACGCAAGTTTCATATGGATACAGTGTAGGATGACTGAGTAATTGTCATTCAAACTGTGAGAGCGCTGAAAGCTGAAAATTGGTCTGGTCAGGAAGGGGGTGTAACTGCACTGTACTGAGGTGGTTAAAAGTATTACTGATTAAAAAAAAAAATAATAATAAAAAAAAAAAACTCCATACAAATAATTATTGAGTTTCTCCCTTATAAATAAGTGCAATTATTACAACACAATTATTACAACACATTTTTACATATATTATGCTCCAATCAATCTTTTAAAAATCTGCAATGCAATGTTACAAATAATTATCCTATAAATGCGATGAAATCAAACAGAAAAGATTGTGAATATGTGATGAAAAAAAGGGTTAAATTAAATATGAACAAAGAAAAGTAATATAAAAGAAATAAATAAGAGTGTAGAAAAAAATAATAATAATGATAATAATTAAAAAAATATATATATAAATAAGAGTCTATAAAAAAGTTACAATATATAAATATATATGAAAACATTTCATGAATTAATATATAATATAATAGATAAGGGTGTATAAAAAAATAACAATAGTTAATAAATATAAAAATAACTATAAATACAGGTGTATAAAATAGTGAATAAAAATAAATATTGATAATAGCCAAATACCCTCTGAGTGCTCTACTTCTACGTTCTTTCTATGCAAATTCAGTATCTTTTTGTTTATTGCCAATGTTATCATTTTCTTTTTGTGTGTTTATGGAAAAAAACGTAATCACGTTTCAAAAAATAAAAAAAAATAAAGGTGTCTAAACACAAAAAAAAGAAAAAGGATTAAATCTAGAAAATAAAAAAAATAAGGGTGTGTGTAAATAAAACAATCTGTCATATATAAAACAAATATAAATAAGAGTGCATAAAAATAATAAATATGATAAATAGTAAATATAGAAATAAAAATTGTGAATAAAGGGGTATAAAACAATAAATAAAAACCTTAAACATAATTGTATTTATTTATTTTATATTATATTTATGTTTTTTTTGCCAATGATAATAAAATGGTAATAAAATAATAAAAACCTTAAATATACTTTTTTATTTTCTATTATATTTATGTTTTTTTATTTATTTAATTTTTTAAATTTTTATTCTTATTATTTAGGGTGCTCTGCAATAAAAATGTAAATAAATGGGGTATAAAATAATAAATAATAATGTTAAAGATAATATTTTTTTATTTTCTGTTATATTTCTGTTTTGTTTTGTTATGTTTATTTCGATTTTTATTGTAGAGCTGCCTGAATAATTAGAGTGAAAGATATATATATATTTTGTTTTTTTAATAGGGTAAAAAAATGACAGGCTGTGTATCACTGTATTATCTGAATGCTCTAAGTCGGCTATTCACTGCTATCTTGCCAGCCCAGTACTGGTCAGTGTGATAGACATTGCCATCATCGATCAGTGGTGGACCAGGGTATAGTCGTGAGCCACAAGCAATGCTAATGCTGAATTATGGCACTAGCAGTGGTGGACCAGGGTATAGTCGTGAGCCACCAGCAATGCTAATGCTGAATTATGGCACTAGCAACGGACACCCGCGTGACTTGTCAGGGGGTGGACTAGAACTCATGGACATACGCAATCCAACAGCAGCCCGCGCCTTTGGAAGGCGGCGCGCATTGTCACACGCCACCGCTCCTGGCTGATATACCAGAGACATTTCTTTATCTAGAAGCTAGTTTCTCAGTGCCGTTAGCAGCTCAGCATTGCCATCTACAGGCATTACTGAGAATTATACCCGCACGCTGCTGAGCTGAAGAGACGCTCTCTGCTCTATGAGACCTGCGCACAAGCTGTAGCTGGCTCTGCTGATGCCTGCCTCGGAAGGACCCCGTTGTACTGTCCATAACGTCGCTTAGCAACCGCCCGTCCTTGCCAACCGGAGTGCGACCATAGTAACCCACAGACTGCAACATGGCAGAGGGAGGGGAGCCGATCGTCAGACCCAGAAGGATCTTTATTCAATCCGGGGCGTTAATATAGATAAAGTAGGCACAATTCTTTTTTCTTTATTGAGTGGCATTTAGTTCACACCAGAATGCCGGCTTGGAAGCCGCACGTTTCCTGCACCACCTTCAAAACGCACCACAGTTGCGATTTGCAGCGGGGTGTTAATGTTGCGTCATGAAATGCAGGTCGCACGCGCAGGGCACTCGCCTGCACCAGACCGCGTGCTACAGAAGTACTATGCCATCCGCTTGCTGTGCGTTTCCCTTAAAGGAGTGCATGACCTGCTTTTGGTGCAGTTCGGTGCGACTCGGTCCATTCACAATGAATAGGCTAAAATCGCACACCGCACGTGAATGGCAGAGGAACGCTCAGTACGTTGTTGTGCGATTCCGTGGTGTGGACCGGCCCTTCACTCATTTGTATGCGGAGGCCGAGCTGCAATGCCACTTCATGTGAGCTCTGGTGCATTGCGAGAAAAATGCTCCAAGTCTGCGTTTAAAAAAAAAATGAATATAAATAAGGGAGTATAAAAAAAATGCAAACAATATATATTTGTGAATACATTTAATGAATAAATATAAAAATAAATAAGGGGATATATAAACAATAATAAAATAGTTAATAAATGTAAAAATAATTATAAATAAGGGGGTATAAAATAATAAATAAGGGCGAGCGATTAATAATGCCCATACACCTCCTGGGGGCTCTACTTCTACCTGCTTTTTATGCGAATTCAGTAGCACAAGGCAGCTTTGTGGTGTGAACAGGGCACAGAGATAATAATGGTTTTCTATGGTCCTGTGTGGTGACCGGTGCTGATAAAGTGCAGAAAAATGCATCCAGTGTGAATGAGCTCTTAGGTGAGGTTGTCACTTATTTTTTTCAAGCCAAACCCGAACACTCTAGCAGCGCACAGTACGTTTTTTGTTTTTGTTTTAGGGTGCTTTCACACTGCAGCCGCCCGAGCACAGGATTCAAAACCCGGACTGTCCGGGTGAATCTCGGACAGGTGGTGACCCTACTCTTAGGCCTCAGCTATCCACACCTCTGTGTGAAGGACCGTCTTTGCCCGCATCCATTTATGTCTATTGGGACGCAGTAGCAGCATGGATATAGCCACCGGGGCCAGCTTGGCAGTCGTGCAGGGGCATGTCTCTGAACGTCTGTGCAGGCACTGCGTCCCAGTAGACATAAACCATACTGCTTGTACCCAGAGGCATAAAACACTTGGGTACCCCATGCAGGCATGGGGGGGGCCCTTAGCATAGGTACGTCTGTGTGAATGAGGCCTTTAACCTCTTGCCAACCTGCTGCAGTACCTATACTGTGGGGGATTGGCTCTTTCAGGCATGGTAAAGTACCTGTACATCGGGGCTTTCTTCCGGGTCCGCTCTCTCACGCATGCGTGCGCACCCAGAAACCCGAGCTGTCATTCACTGCAGCAAAAGCCAAGCAGTGGGTCTTAGCCAATGATTTATGGCCGGGACCCACTGATCGGCTGAGCGAATGACAGAAGAGAGCAACAACACAGAGCTCTCTACAGACGGCAGCAACGTGCCGCTTTTTTTTCTCCCTGCAAAGTAGGGAATAAAAATCAGAACATTACTTAATAAAAATCAGCACATTGTACATACAGTAACCATTGTCAGGCACACAGTTAACCTTTTGATCTAATGTTAACCCCTTTCCCAGTCAGTGTCATTAGTACAGTGACAGTGTATATTATTAGCACTGATCACTGTATTAGTGTCACTGGTGGTGTCAGCATCAGTTTGGCTGCTTTCACACCGAGGCGTTTTTTAGGTGTGTTAGCGCTAGAAATAGCCTCTAATGCCTGAAAACCTCCTCCCTATTCATTCCAATGTGACTTTTCACACTGGGGCGGTGCGCTTGCGGGACATTCTGAAAAGTCCTGCAAGCAGCATCTTTGGGGCAGTTTGGGAGCTCTGCATACACTGCTTCCAAAACTCCCTGCCCATTGAAATGAATGGGCAGCGCTGCCAAAGCTCTGCGACATGGGCGCTTTTAACCCTTTCTTTGGCCGGCAGTGGGCTAAAATTAGCGACGCTTTACCGCTAACGCGGAGCGACTACAGTGTGAAAGTAATCTAAGTGTCAGATTGACCGTGCACTAAGGGAGTCCCACTATAAGTTGCTGATCGCCACCATTACTAGTATAAATAAATAAATATAAACTCTAGTATATATCCCATAGATTGTAGACGCTATAGTTTTCATACAAACCAATCAATATACACTTTTTTTTTATTTTTTTACCAAAAATATGTAGCAGGATGCGTTTTGGCCAAAATATAAGAAGAAATTATATTTTTTTATTTTTTTATTGGATATGTTTTATAGCAGAAAGTAAAATATATATATATTTTTTGCTTTTTTTAATATTTTCAGTCTTTTTTCGTTTATATAATAAAAAATAAATAATGCAGTGGTGATCTAGTACCACCAAAAGAAAGCTCTATTTGTGTGAAAAAAAAATATATAAATTTTGTTTGGGGACAGTGTTGCATGACTGCGAAATCGGCAGTTAAAATAACACCGTGCCATATAGCAAAAAATGGCCTGGTCATGAAGGGGGATAAATCTTCCCGGAGGTCTAGTGGTTTAGTGTATCTAGATCCAAAATCTTTTTTTTCTTTTTTTCTGGATAGAGTAGGAAGAGTTTTAACCCCTGCTAGGTTATTATTATTTGTGCACCACTGGGGAGATTTCCCTTCACTTCCTGTCCTAGAGATGCAACAGAAGGTTAAAAGTAAATCTCTAAATGTGATTGGGGTTCTTCTCTTAGATAGTTCACCCAGTAAAGGAGTCAGTACGATTGATAGTATACAGTGTCATCATTTGTAGGAGCTGGTTGTAGACATACCAGTGATGTAACTAGAAGGTGGAGGTGGAGGCGGGTGTAGTGGTATAGGTGGTGGCTGATGGACAGCAGCAGGAACAGCAGGTGGAGGAAGAGTGAGTTTTGTCAAATCAGCGGTTTCTGGAACGTTGGCGGCATCACCCTCTACTGCCCCAATTCCAGGCACCAGAGGAGGTTTTCACTCTAGAGGCCACAAAGAAGAAGAAGCGTGTGTAATTACGTGCAAACGTTCGGTTGGCGCGAGTGCGTCCACGTGTTCGTATTGGCGTGCGTCCGTTCGTACCAGGACTCGCACGCCTCTGATGGGGACACTGTGCATGATCCTTGGGACGAAGGTGAACTGCTGCTACACGGGGACGGATCTTCACATGGTGAGTTCTCTGACACCAGGAAAGGTACATCAGAATGCGGATGCCCTTTCTCGGGTCTATTGTCACTTGGCTCGTGGTGTCCAGACCCCTGGCTTGGAACAGGGTATTTCAAGGGGTTAATTGAAGAGGGCAGTTACTTCCCCTTCAGACCTGCTTATTGCCAGCTGGGCTGAAAATGTTAGAGGGGAGCTGTTTGAGTAGGAGAGAAAGAGAGACACAGCAGCATGCTGTGTGAAAGGATCCTTTGCTGTATTGCGTACCTGCTGGGGTGAGCAAAACCATATCAGAGACTGTAGCTCTGGCTAGAGCCATGTACTTTATCTATATATCAGCCTGTTGGTTAAAGAGATTGAACTTTTCCTACATCTGCACCTGTGTTACAAGACAAGTCTGTTGTTTCTTCTGTTTATTTTGCTGAATAAAGCCATTTTTACTTTACTGAACTATTTGAGCCGGCTCTTTACCCCTCCGATCGCCTACAAATGATTTATATCTATATATCTATATATATATAGATATATATATATATATATATGGCCTAAGTCTAGATGAATCACCCACACTTAAAGGGGTAGCTACACATTTTTTGTTTTCTTTTTCATACACATTATTTGAAGTGTATTGGGATAGGCTCTAGTGCATGTAATAAATTGTTTTTGATATATAACCAAATGTAATGTACTTCGGCTTCTTTCATTGTCTTTGTGTATTAGTTATACAGGCTTATCAGCGCCTCAACAGAGACAGAAAACCATTATCTCTTCTTTATTTCTACAGATATTTCCCAATTAAGACAGACACAACCATTGCCGCCACCCACATCACCACCACCCAAAGTGCCAGTCCTGTGCGCACAAAATAACTGTTTGAATGATGGAATCTGTGTTCTGGAAAACCAGCAGCCGGCATGCAGGTAAAAATGTCTTGCCTCAGTGCAGGAGTGTCAAACTCAATTTCATTGTGGGCCACATTGCATCAGCATTATAATTGCCCTTAACCACTTGAGACCCGCGCTATAGCCGAATGACGGCTACAGCGCGGATCTCCTTTGCCGGGACGACGTCTGCAGGTAAGCTGCACTTGTAAACCCAGAAGGCTTCGGGGAACAGAGGGCAGATAGGGTGACCATTTACAGCCAGGTGACTTCAAGTAATTGTAGCACCCTCTAGTGTAGAGTGCTAGGCTGTACATAGATTTCTTTTTGTAATATAGGTAAATTTAGGCTTGGCTACTCTTACCTCCCCCACTATCAAGCGGTCGGAAATTACCTGGATCTCAGTGTGTACTTGCTGGATCTCAGCACGGTGTGTCTCCTCCACTCTCTTAATGAGAGCCTCTATATCGGCTTTCGTTGGTAGAGCCTGGATTAAGCTCTTCAGATCCTCCGCTTCCGATCGTATACTACGAGGGGTGACTTCCTCGTATTCCTCTTTGCCGTTCCCGGCCTCGGTTGGGCTTTTCGTCTCCCCCCTATTCGTCCGCGCACTCGCCTCCGCTTCCGATCGTTTAGTGCGAGGGGTAGCTCCTTCGTTTTCCTCTCTGCCATTCCCAGCCTCGATTGAGCTTTTCATCTCCCCCCTGTTTGTCCGAGCGCTCACCACCTCGGGGGGCTTAGCTACGTCCGTAGTCTCCGCGATATGCCCGGCAGCTGACATCCGCCTCGGGGAGAAATACTGCTGTATAGCGGGTTGTGGGGCACTGCACCCTGCAGCTCTACGCGAGGTTTTCGTTTCTCTCTGTCTAGGCGCGCTCATTCCGGGATCCTCAGGTGCAAATCACCTATGACTGGCGGTTCAGCTAGGAGCACAGACTCTGCACGCCCTCACTCAGCCATGCTCAGACCACACCCCCCTAAGCAACAGATTTGAAGGAAAAATGGAGAGAGTGGAAAGGGAGAGCAAAGAGCAGGGTGAGACGTTGGTGAAGATGCAGCTTCAGATCGAGGAACTTGAAGATCGTAGTCGTCGCTGCAACTTGAGGCTCCGAGGAGTCCCAGAAGTCGCTGAGCAGGAGGACTTGCAGGAGAAGGTAATGAGCATTTTTCACATGATTTTAGAGGGTAATGTCCCGCCTAACATGGATTTGGACAGAGTACACAGGGCGCTAGGGCCTAAATCAGCAGACCCGCAAAGGCCCAGGGACATAATTTGCCGCCTCCATAGATACGCGCATAAGGAGACTTTGCTGAGGAAGGCATGGTTGGCTGGCAATATTGAGATAGAGGGATCAGTAGTGAAGCTCCTACCTGACTTATCCCGGGCCACACTACAGCGCAGAGCACAGTTGCGTGCTGTCTTGGACTGTGTACGGCGGGAGGGACATGCATACAGATGGAAATACCCTCTTGCTGTGGTAATAAGAAAAGGAACATCTACATGCACACTGAGACTATACAGCGATCTTCCAAAATGATTTGCCTTTATAGGTGTGGAGCCGTTTATGGTGCCGAACTGGAGACTCCCACTCTCTCAGCTACAGAGAAAAAAACCAGAAAGCACAGGAGGGAAAGAGAGGGAGTGGGAAAGATGAGAAAGACATATTACAGCACAATGAGACTTGTGTTAGAAATTAAGCTAAATTAACTCATATCCCTGAACCTATCCTTTTTTTTTGTTTCTTTTGTGCGCCTGTTGGGGCTTTTTCCCTTCTCTGTTTCCTTTTTTTCGTAGCCTCATCCCATAGGTTTTCAACTTGTCTAATTAATTCCCTCCATGATGATTTAAGAAGTATGGGAGGAGAGAGATATGCTCTTAATATCTTTTTTTGGATTAGGATGAATGGAGATAATGAGGGATGAGGTGGGGGCAGCGGGTGGGTGGGGGGGGGGGTCGGGGGGGGATACAGGTGGAGAGTCTAAGATAAATACACAAATAAGATTAGGTAATTATAATAAAGGGGGGGGGGGTTCAGGTCCCTGGGGGGGATTCACATGACCGAGGTTCCTAGAAGAGGTGGTCACTTAGGAGAGTAATATAATTTACTATTATAATTTACTAGGGATAAAGAGGGGGAAAATGGGATGATAGGGGTTGCAGTGGTTTCTTCTTTTTTTTTTTAGAAGTGTTGGGAGGAGGGGGGGATTTAATATAATACATAATATTTTTTTTTCTTTGGTTTTTTCTTGTTTTTTGGGGGGGGAGGGAGTAATGGATGTGGAGGGTCAGTAAATATATATGGGAATGATGGTGCACAGGGGATGGTTTAGACTTGTGAGGGTTGAGAGGGTGGGATAAGGAGGGATATTGAGCTGGGGGGGAGAGTATATAGAATTAGGACACAAGAAACTGTTGGTTTCTTTTTTTTTTTTTTTGGTCAATCACTAATCACCAATATTAGTAACTTTTAATATCACCACTAACAAAATAAAGCACATAGCTAGGGACCTGGGGGAAACGGAGGGTTTACGGATTGGGACCAGACCCCCCTACCTGAACTTAAGGATGAATAAAATAACTTTATAAGATGTGGCCTCCGGCCCCCCCCCCTCTCTTTCTCCCTTTCTCCTTCTCCCCACCTTGCCTCCCCTCCCCCCTTTGAGGAGGAAAGGGAGAGAGGGAAAGGAAAAAGGGGAGGAAAAAGGGAAGGGAAAAGGGAAAGAAAAAAAAAAGAAAAGAATTTTTTTTTTTTTTTTGGGATGAGGAGTGTAAGGTATTATATTGTATTGTTGCTTTATTTTATTATGGTACGGTTTTTTTTATTTTTTTTTGGAACAAGGTCAATACACAATATGGCTCTTGGAGGAAGGAAGAGAGAAACGGAGAGGAGACATGGGAAAGGGGGGGGATTGATATAAATTATATATACAGGAGAGGCTTAAGCTTTGGATAAATATAGAGATGGGTACATGTATGAATTTACAAACACAGGTGCAGCTGTGAATGTGTGTCTCCATACATGTATATGCTAGGGTATAGGTGTATATATGTAAAAGTATATACGTAGATGTGAATGGACAGACATAATTAACTTTGCCTCTACTATGGCTTCTGTCTCCCTTTTTTTTTTTTTTTTTTTTTAACCCCCCCTCTCTTAAAAGAGCCATGTTGGAGTAGACACAATCTATGTGGAGAAGTAACAGGTGACAGTAGAAAACATGATATTATAAAAGACTGGCGGAGGGCACGGGGGGAGCTCGCCCAGGAGCAGCCAGGCACAACCACAAAACCCCATTAGGTAAACACTCATAATCCGGAGGGTCCGGAAATTGAGTGGGTAAAAGCAGTAGAGCTTTGAGATTCGTGGGGAGACCGTTGGTAAACGGCCAACCCAGGGATTGGTAGTGGGGGAGGGAGGGAGGGAGTAGCAGATTGGACGGGAGGGAGGGGGGCGGGAGGGGGTAGGGTTAGAGGGGGTTCTCCCCCCCCCCCCTTTTTTTTTTTGTTTTTTTTGTTTGCACCTTTACTTGTCTCTGCCTCTTTCCCCAAGGAGATATGGAAACTTTAAAAATAATGTCCCTGAATGTAAAGGGACTGAACGTCCCGGAAAAAAGACGAATGTTACTTCATGATTTAAAGAGATTGAAGATAGATGTAGCGTTTATTCAAGAAACAGATTTCAGAGAAAATAATTTCTCTCTGCTGAGGTCTACGGGGTATCCAACGGTTTACCATGCGCTTAACCCGATTTCCAAAACTAAGGGAGTCACCATTATGATATCAAAAACAGTAGCATGGAATCATAGGGATTCTATGATAGATGCAAAGGGAAGGTATCTGTTTGTAAAGGGGACTATAGGAGGGGTAGGAGTTACATTAGCAACATATTATGCCCCAATATACAACAAGACCTCTTTTTTAAAGAGATACTTGACAAACTTATGGAATTCGAAGAAGGACAGTTGATTATGGGGGGAGACCTTAATACCCCATTAATCCCCAGTGAAGACACCTCATCAGGGACATCGTCAGTGACACCTAAAATAAGAAAGAGGATAGCCCAGGCAATAACAGAAACAAAACTGGTAGATATATGGCGATTATTACACCCCAAGGAAAGAGATTACTCTTTTTTCTCCAAACCGCATAGAGTGTATTCACGGATAGATATGTTTTTTATTCCGCATAAACAATTATCCTCAGTTAAGGAAGCCACTATTGGTCTAATTACCTGGTCAGATCATGCCCCAAATTTTTAAAATATAATTTAACGGGGAAAAAACATTTAACCTCTAGGATGTGGAAACTCAATGAGAGCCTCCTTCAGGATCCTTTAGTCCTGGAGGATGTCAGAAAGGAGATAAAATTCTTCTTTCAGGAGAACGAAGGCCCAGAAAGTTCCTTGGGAACAATCTGGGAAACGCACAAGGCAGTAATCAGAGGAGTATTGATTAAGCACGGAGCAAGGATTAAGAAGGAAAGAGAAACTAAGTTAACAGAATTATTAGTAAAAATGCAACATCTAGAAGCCCAACATAAACATGCCCAGAACTTAGAAGTTGAACAAGAATTAATAAGCACACGTAGGCAAGTTACAGATCTGCTACAGTACAGAGCTAAAATGGCAATTCAGATAGGACGTAAGTGTAGCTATGAATCCGGCAATAAATGCGGAAAACAACTAGCGAGAGCATTACGGGAAATACAATCCAAGACATACATACCTATAATTAGAAAAAAAGGTGGGGAGGAAGAACGAGTGCCAGAACAGATTGCTGGTGTGTTTGGCGATTTCTACTCCTCATTGTATAATCTGAATTTGAGGGCATCAGATCAAGCTAAGATAAATGAATACATAAGATCAAGCGAAATGCCGACTCTGACAAGTACTGCACAAGAGGAGATGGAATCCCCAATCACACTAGAAGAAGTACAAAACACGATAAAACAGATAAAAAGTGGGAAAGCACCTGGTCCAGATGGACTAACAGCCCAATATTATAAGACGCTTATGCCGGAATTATGTCCATATATGGTTAAACTGTTTAATGAAATAGGAGACATATCGACTTTCCACTCAGATACACTTAAAGCTACAATCACAGTGATACAGAAAGAAGGTAAAGACCCGAAACAATGTGGAAGCTATAGGCCAATATCTTTACTGAACGCAGATTTGAAAATATTTAGCAAATTATTAGCCTTGAGGATACTGTTGTATTTGCCCTCTTTGATTCATCAAGACCAAGTGGGATTTGTCCCAACAAGAGAATCAAGGGACAATACTATTAAGGCCTTAAACCTAATACATACAGTCATCTCTACCGATACCCCCTGTATATTTCTGGGAACAGATGCAGAAAAGGCTTTTGATCGGGTGGGGTGGGGGTTCATGTTCTCGGTACTCCGACATATAAAGCTAGGAGGGAAAATGATGGGCTGGATAACAAGCTTGTATGAAAAACC
The DNA here is from genome assembly GCF_037356315.1 of Lithobates pipiens. Lineage (NCBI taxonomy): Eukaryota > Metazoa > Chordata > Amphibia > Anura > Ranidae > Lithobates > Lithobates pipiens. The sequence continues at coordinate 196,799,591 of NW_027507764.1, forward strand.
TACAGCTCAAGTAAGAGTAAATGGAGTGGTATCTACATCTTTCCCAATAACAAATGGGACCAGACAGGGATGTCCACTGTCCCCTCTGTTATTTTGCGTTGACCCTTGAACCACTTCTATGCAGAGTAAGGCTCAACAGGGATATCCAAGGAATAACCATAGGAGAAACCCATAATAAAGTCGCAGCATATGCAGATGATATGCTTTTTACAGTGACGAATCCGATAATCTCGCTCCCAAATCTGTAAGGAAATCGAGACATATAGTACATTATCCCACTTTAAAATAAACTGCTCCAAGTCAGAAGCCTTAATGATAGCAGTCCCAGAGAAAATGACGAGACTAATAAAATTAAATTATAAATTTAATTGGACGGACTATGGCTTGAAATACTTGGGAATAACGATCGCAACAAACTTCAATAAGATATATGAATTAAATTTTGTACCAGTATTGAAGATGGTACGAGGATGCCTGGAGAGATGGCACAGGGGAATACATTCCTGGTTTGGAAGAAATAATATAATCAAGATGAATATTTTGCCAAAACTCCTGTACCTCCTCCAGGCAATCCCAATGTTAATACCAAGAATTTTTTTTAGAACTATACAAACATTATTTATGAAATTTATTTGGGCAGACAAACAACCAAGGATACGGAGGACATTATTAACATTACCAAAGCAATACGGGGGATTAGCAACACCAGACATATACAAATATTACCAGGCAATACATCTAGGTAGATTACTAGACTGGTGTCGACATGGAGATCAGAAAATATGGGTAAAATTAGAGCAAGCACAATGTAGGGAGCTACTACATAGAGCACCTTGGTGCTACAGAAATTTGACCTCAGATACGAAGCTACACCCTACAATAGGACCCACATTACAGATATGCTACCATCTCTTAGCTAAGAATAAGATATCGACACAGAACTCCCCTCTAGTCCCTATATTGGGTAACCCCCGATTTATACCAGGCATACAGAAAGGACCTTTTGATAAGTTGATTAAAAAAGGAATATATCAAGCTTCGCATTTCGTGAAAAAAGGTAAATGGCCAACAATGCAGGAGATGATAGATAGAAAAGACCCTTTTCAATTAGATTTCTGGCAGGCGGCACAATTAGGACATTTTCTAAAAACAGAGATAGTGCCAGAGTTACTAGATCGAGACTATATGCCATTTGAGAAACTCTGTATGGAAAAGGAACCAATTACGCATGCAATCTCGAAAATGTACGCGTTACTGATTAAACCCGTAGAAAATTTTCAGGTACCCTTCTTTAGGAAGTGGGAAATAGACCTAGGAAGGACTTTTTCTGAGGAGCAGAAGAAAAATATGATACAATCAATTTTTAAAACAGCAACATGCACAAAACTACAGGAAACTAATTATAAAATTATCGCACAGTGGTATAGAACACCAGAAAAACTTCAAAAATATTTCCCTCATATATCAAATAAGTGTTGGAGGTGCCAGAAAGAAGTGGGAAATTTTTTACATATATTTTGGTCATGTCCAAAAATTAAGAAATACTGGAAAGAGGTACGAGAGATCGCTCAAAAATTCAGTGAAGTAGAAATACGGGAGGACCCAGCAGTATTCCTCCTGAACTTGTCAGAGACCTCAGGAAATATAGGTGGGAATTCCATCCTGTGTCACTTGGTAAATACAGCCAAGTCATGTATAACACTTAGGTGGAAACAAATACAACCCCCCAGTGTGAGCATGTGGTTGAAGAAAGTTGAGGAGGTGAACAGGATGGAAGACCTAATATGGACAGCCAGGAAAAGAAGGAAAACTTACTTGGAAATATGGACACCATGGAACCTCTATATCTCCTTGGAGGAGGGAAGGAGACAGATTGATGCGATTTAAGGGGGAGGAGGGGGAGATATAGGGGAAGGAGATGAGAACTCCCCCCCCCTTTTTTTTTTTTTTTTTTTTTTTTCTCGGGGGGGGGGGGGGGGGGGAGAAGAATAGGGGGGAAAATATCAGGGGGGGAAGATGAGAAATAAGAGGATAACAATATAACTCTGGCCTGATTGGGAACAGTACCAACCTAGGACCAGACATGGGGTATGTGGGACTGAGAGTGAAGTCTCTATGATATTGCCCCGATATATTATATAGATTACCATTAACCTAGCCTGCTCTCTCTTTGGATTTATACATTACATTATAAAGGGAATAAGAGGCTAAGGGAATAGAATGAATTGTTATGCTCTTTTTGTTTATTATGTATGAATATGGAAACACGATGTATGACTCTTAGATTGTTTATGTAAAATTCTATTCTTGTTTACTTGAGGAAAAAATAAAATGGAAAGGGAAAAAAATAAATAAATAAAGAAATTGAAAAAAAAATTTAGGCTTGGCTGGGAGCCAAGTCTGTGTTTAATCTGGGCCGGGGTGAGTGATCTAGGGAGGCTGGAGGACTCATAAGGCAACACCTCTGGTGCCTCCGCTTGCTTGCTGGAGCCTTGGTGAGGCTTCCGGAGGAATGGAAGGAAGGCTGGGAGGAGCTGCCTGGAATGTTAAGGAGGGCCCTGGCTGGTCCTCAGCAAGTGGGCTGATAGGGGGTGGGCCCCTCTTGAATACTCAGTCAGGCCAGCAGGGGCAGTGCAGAGTTTGGGTGGAAGCTGCAGATAGTGTTGAGGAGGCTGTCAGTGGCCCTTGAGGGTAGCCACCCCCTAGTCTGTCCTGTCCAGAGCAAAAGATAGATAAGATTGCGCTATGGACAAATTCCACCCGTTCGCCACACAGGCAAGGGGAAAAAAGAATATATATATAATGAAATATAGTGAAATAAAGATAAATTAAAAATAAATTAAAGAATGAACTTAAGGGGTTAAAGCTGCCTGTGCTTGAGACCTATCCCTAAGAATAGGAATAGGTTAGAAATCTAAAATATAAATTAAGCTTTGTCGCTAAAACCTTTTTGTGCACTGTGAAATGCTAAAATCATATATAAGTGTAAGATGATCTATTATCTCTGCTGGTGCTCTGGAGAATATTAAAACAAATTGCGGTGGAAACCTCTTAAAACCACTGTATACGTGATATTAAAATGCGTGAAAAAAGAAAAGAGGATGTATGTCTGTTGATTTGCACCTCAAAAAATGCACATATGTATTGAAAAAAGTGGTGAATCAATCACATAAAAACAATTAAGAATACTACTGTGTTCGATAAACATACATGAACCAATATCTAAAAAATCATATGCAAATATGTTTAAAGTGATAATCAAAAAGCGTTTTGTGAAAGTACCCAGAAAAAATAATAATAATAGTGACAAAAAATCTTATAATGTCCAACGGAAATTTTCAAAGTCGCATCAACTAGTTGCTGGAAAAACGCATGGAACTTTCATCAAATGAGGAAGGTAGAGTAAAGTGACTAGTGCAGAAGGGTTAAATGCATTCCTCTCCGGTGCGCCACTCTGTGTTAGGCAAAAGGTATGTATATATGCTCACCAGACAAAAAACCCTCAATGGGTTAATCGAGCAGCCACAGTATGAGCCACTGTGCAGCTTTCTTTGGGCTCTGCTTCTGCTATGCTGGGGAGATGCTTTACACTTTTCCTTCCACAAGTGGTCCGTTTAGCAATTATGCATGAAGGGAAACAGAAGTACAAACATAGTGCAATACTGTTGTTTGAACGTTTTTTTGTTTATTAAGAAGTCAGGTTACTCACAATATCCAAAGAAACAAAATCGCTTTCAAATTAGCCGCGCCGGCGTTGCTGCTTGTAGACCAGTGTAAGGTGCACGTTCTAGGCCACGCCCTACGCGTTTCGTCAGAGCGACGCCATCTGACAATCGGGTGGAAAAGTCCGGCAAACTCAAGTCCGCCGGACAATCCCCCCGTGTGTAGCCTCCGGCATACTTTTTTGACCCGAAAGTACGGCGGACTTAGAAAGTAGTTTTGCACTCCAATCTTCCCGCCGGACTCGCATTTCGGCGGACAATCCGGCCGTGTGTATGCCAGTCCGCCGTAGTTTTGAAATTAACTGACTTTTCCCGCCCGGAGAAAAGTCCGCTCATTTGAGCGGGTCTCCAGGTAGGCGGGGCCCGCGAAGGAGACGTCGCTGGCCCCGCCACCTGGTATGGACTTAAAGGGGAACCCCAACGCCAAAAAAAATCGGCGTGGGGGTCCCCCCAGGTCCACATCAGACCCTTGTCCTAGCACGCTACCCGGCCAGCCAGGAAAGGGGGGGCGAGCGAGCGCCCCCCCCCCCCTCCTGAGCCGTACCAGGCCGCGTGCCCTCAACATGGGGGGGTGCCCCCGAAGTCGGAAGAAGAGGCCGGTGGCGAGGAAGAAAGCCGGGCTCCTCCGCTAGTAAAAGAGCTAGAAGAAGATAGCGGAGGAGTCTGGCGAGAAGACCCCCCGAAGACGGAAGACCCCGGAGCTGTGCAATAAACTATTTTATCTTATGTGTTGTTTTTTTTTGTACTTTATTACACAGGTGAATGGGTAGGGGTACATTGTACCCCTTACTCATTCACATAGGGTGGGGGGGGGCCGGTATCTGGGGGCCCCCTTAATAAAGGGGGCTCCCGGATTCTGATAAGCCCCCCGCCCGCAGACCCCGACAACCAACGGCCAGGGTTGATGGGAAGAGGCCCTTGTCCTCATCAACATGGGGACAAGGTGCTTTGGGGTGGGGGGGCGCACGCCCCCCCTTCCCCAAGGCACCCCTCCATGTTGAGGGCACGCGGCCTGGTACGGCTCAGGAGGGGGGGCCGCTCGCTCGCCCCACTTTCCTGGCCGGCCAGGTAGCATGCTCGAACAAGAGTCTGATGTGGACCTGGGGGGACCCCCACGCCGATATTTTTTGGAGTTGGGGTTCCCCTTTAAGTCCATACCAGGTGGCGGGGCCAGCGATGTCTCCTTCGCGGGCCCCGCCTACCTGGAGAAGCGCTCGAAATGAGCGGACTTTCCTTCGTGTGTGTGGGCGAGTCCGTTCATTTCAAAAGTAGGGCGGATAGTACGGCGGACTTAGTACGCCGCATTAGTCCGCTGAAAAAGTGCCATGTGTGGGCAAGTAGCTCGTTCGGAAAGTCCGACGGACAGTCTGGCGGGAAGTCCGCCAGACTAAGTCCGTAGGATAGTTCGCTACGTGTGTACGCGGCATGAGATATCTCCAGGCAGAACACAGCTGTGTGGCTGGTGAGTGTGGCAGTCTGAGAGGACTGTAGGAAGTAGCCAGGAGGGCTAGTGAAAGGGGCAGCTGTAGCCAGGTGGGCTGGCAGTGCCTGAAGAGGTGGTGCTGGGATCAGTAGTTACAGGTATGTAGCAGGACACTGGACTTTTTCTCTACGCACCAAAGGGGCCCGCAGTCCCTGCCTGTAAAGGGCTTTTGCTTGATCTGGCTGAGTGCCTTGCCACATTCATCAAACAGTGTTCCGGCTGGGTCTGAGTTGTTCCTGCAAGCAAGTGATGTACTGGAGGATGAGGAGTGTATACAGAGAGTGAATATATTTGAGTGTCCCTGAAGAGACTTTGTTCCAGTCAAGTGAGCATTCCATAATAACCCTATCCCTATTCAAGTTTATTAACCCCTAATAAAAAAAATAAAACGTTTCCAATTTCAAGCGAGCCTGTAGAAATTTAGTGTGCCTGGCTGTGCAGGACCCCTAGTCACCAGCGGCTCCTACGGGGGCTGCCCTACATAATGCAATGGTTGTTTGATGTATAAAGGGTAATGTGAACCTGTCACATGAAATAAACTACTAACTAAGGTGACACTGCTGAATCAAGATGCTATATCAGACACATGGGAATTACATTGTCTTATGTCTTCAACTGACACCTATACCTTCATTGGGAGAAAAAATAATGAAGCACGGCCTTTGTGTAATTTGAATCTGAAATCCAAAGTAAGGGATTCAGAATCTGCAAATATCAAATGCAATACAAATGAACCCAGAACGTAGGATGCTACAAGCCCAAAACACAAAGATGTAAATATCACCTAAAATATAGTGTACATTCCTCACTTTCCTACCTGGCACTTTTACCCCCTTCCTAACCAGGAAAATTTTCAGCTTTCAGCACTGTCACACTTTGAATGACAATTGCGCAGTCACGCAACGCTGTATCCAAATTACATTTTGTATTTTTTTTACACACAAATAGAGCTTTCCTTTGGTGATATTTAATTACCACTGAGATTTTTATTTTTTGTTAAATATACAAAAATAAACATTTTTCATAGTTTGTTATAAAATTTAGCAAACATGTAATCTTTCTCCCTTTACTGATGTGCGCTGATGAGGTGGCACTGATCAGGCGGCACTGATAGGTGGCACTGACCGGTGGCACTGATGAGGCTACACTGATAGGCGCCACTGATGGGCACTGATAGTCAACTCTAATGGGCACTGATGGGTGGCACTGATGGGCTCTAATAGGTGGCACTGATGGGCTCTAATAGGTGGCACCGATAGGTGGCACTGATTGGCAGCACTGATGGGCACTGATTGGCAGCACTGGTGACCACTGATTGGGAGCACTGGTGGGCACTATTGGGACTGCACTGATAGTCAGGGCACTGATAATCAGTGCCCTGATTATCAGTGCCGATGTGCTTTTAGCCATTTATCAGCTCTCTTTTTCTCTCCTCATGCTGTCAGCATGAGAAAAGGAAAGCTGATAACCGTCTTGTGCTTACTTCTGCGATCAACTTTCATTGGACACAGCTGATTACGTGGTAAAGGGCTGCTGTGATTGGCCCCTTCCCCAGATCTGTGATCAGCTGAGTCCACAGGAGGTGCACAGACAGCAGGATTACGGGAGGACATCCATGTACGCCCTCCCGGCAAATTAAGCCTGCGCTGTAGCCGTCTTTCGGCTATAGGGCGGGAAGGTGTTAAACATATATTTTTTTTTTTTAAAAAGTACATAAATAGATCACCTTCCATGTCCAGTTTCAATATTTTATTATACTGTATATAGCATGCAAGAAAAATGACACATAATTAAAAACCATGGTATTGACTATAAAAAATAGAATACATCTCACATAAAGCAATCATGGCATTCAAGGTAATTCCTCCTCTAGGGTGGTAATAAATATATGATTTAATGTTATAAAAAAAAAAAGGATACAAAGGGGCACAGAAAGGCTTATTTACAGTAAGAGCTGTGGAATAGACTCCCTAAAAACTAGTTCTGGCCAGCTCAGTAGATACCTGGTTGCCTCCTGGGGGAATTTACTGGAGCAAATTGCACCATGCCCGTAGGGCTTTTTTTTTTTTGATCTTCCTTTGGGTCAACTGTGGGTTAAAGATTCTGTATTTTGTGTTTTTTTTATTCTGTTGGTTGAACTAGATTGACATTTTGTTTTTTTTTCACCCTGACTAACTTGGCAGCTAACTAAGGTCTTCATTCTCTACCTTTGTGGCTGCAGTATAGTAGCAGCCTCCTCTCTCCCTTTAACTCTGCAAAGTGGCAGTGGGTACCAGGCCTTGAGTGCACTGACTTTCAGCACCTGGTTCTGCAGGAAGATGGAGTGAAGTTGGGAGGAAAGAGATGTGGAGAAAGTTGGCAGAGCTTCCCATCAATGAGGACTCGGAGCCCCAGGTGAATGAAGACTGCTGAGCTGAGGGTCTCCCTCTGGCCTCTTGGGTTATATGGGAGCTCTTAGATTAGTATTATGGCATTAGGGGTATGTGGCGCATGTATCACAAGGCATGGTGCTGTGTGTATTGGGGTGCATAGGGCAGCATATATTATTTATGATACTGAAAGAACTATAAACGGCTCACTGTGATGTAATATTTCATTACAGCTTTATTTGCTTAATGTTACAGTACACTATACACTCTGGAGTGGCATTGACACTTTTGGATTATTTGGAAACAATTCTCCTTTAAATCCTAGTTCCACCTTAAACTATTTCACGTGCCCCTTGAAAAATATTTAAACCTTGTTTGCATTACTTTCTATACTGAATATGCATATCTGGGTATATCACAGATTAATAAATACACTTTTTACAGGTGTAAAACATCTGGAGACCGGTGGTATGTGGGAAACAGATGTGAAAAGGAGATCCGGAACAAAGGCACCGTGTGGACCATGTCTTCCTTATGTGCACTACTCTCTCTTTTTATGCTTACTCTTGTGAATGTAGTATGACATCCAATCAATGTGGGCTGTTATATTAAAATAAATAACATTTAAAGTGAAATTCCAAACACAAATGTTTGCTTGTTTGTTTTTGTTTTCTATAGAATAGAGTTACCACCTCTATCAGATTTTTACTGCTGACTGTGCCACCTTTGGAGAAATGCCCCCTCATTTCCTGTTTTGTCACTGGGACAGGAAATGGAGATACATCTGTCCAACAAAGCCACTAATAAATCATAAAAAACACTTGTTTTTTTGGAAAGTGCTATAGGATTGGAACCTCTGTGTCACTAGAACAGGAATCTCCAAACTATGGCCCTCCAGCTGTTGCAGAACTACACATCTCATGAGGCATTGTAAAACTCTGACAATCACAAACATGGCTAGGCATGATGGCAATTGAAGTTCCTGAACAACTGGAGGGCCATAGTTTGGAGACCCCTGCACTAGAAGATGGTGAGAGGGGAGATATCTTTAACAACCATACAGACAACAATAAATCACGACAGAGGTTCTTCTTCTAACCCACTTTGCCCTCAACTGAAAAAAAAAAAAAAGGATTTTGGCTGAAGTCTATGCTTTAATAAATACTACATTACCATGGTTCATTATTTCAGTAAATCGGTAAATTTGATTGCATTTGTAATATACTTTGTTCATTTCACTTTTTTTTAGCCCAGCAAAATCCACAAACCTGATGCATAAGGACTGACTATTAAAATATCTTCCTGGTAGCCTGGACTAAAGGCCATCTCCATATATTTTTCTTTTGATAACAATAGTCCAGTTTTGAGAGAGTTATTAGTGTGACCTTTTTAGGCATGATCATTGGTCTATACATTTTTATATATTTTTGTAATAAAATATTTTGTTTTTAAATTTTTACATTGTACACAGTTGAAGGTAAATCTAAAGGAAATTGAAAAAGAAAACTGTATAATGTATGGACAACTTGAATCGGTAGTAGTAAACCGTAGTAAACCGCATCCAAAACACATCCGTTTTCAGGCAAGTATTCCCAAGAAAAGGATTTTCCTTGTAAGCCCTCCAGCATCATTCCGTCACCGTTGAAGGCGTTTCCATCTTCACCCAGTCCTCTTTCCAGGTTCACAGGCTTCAGCTATCTGATTGGCCATGCCAGTAATGATGTCACTCCCGCACATACGGATGGGAGTCGCTATTTATGGTACAACACTGAAGGGACAGCATGGGTATGCCGTTCCTTCAGCGCGCATTTGCAGGTGACGTCTCTGGCTGCATCTAAAGTAAATATCTCCTAAAGGTGTAGGAGATATTTACTGTACCTGTAGGTAAGCCTTATTATAGGGCAGAGACTTTGGTTTGTACACAGTGGAATGTGATATTCTTTTACTTGTGGCAAAGGTTTGCTTTATTACACAGAAGGAATTTCATATATTTTGTATGGTTCACTATATGTTCATAATTATTCACTTAATCTGGTGGTAGACTGTTTAATATTAGTAGGTTAATATTAGCACAATTATTAATTTAAAACATTTTATTTTTGCGTAGCAGTTCACATATATATAATTGCAGCTATATTATTTAGTTATCTTTTTAATATTTATTTCTCACATATTGTAATATTTATTCACATCAGCGCTTTAGTATATTTTTACACATTAATTTCATCAACACACCTACAAGGGAACAAAAAAACTAACAGTAAACAGTCACAAAGTCAAGCAAATTTTTACAGTACAGCAACATAAATGCAAGTACTTTTGGACCTGAACCCCACCAGGCATCTCAAACAGAATATCGCACTTGTAAAAAAGAGAACCAGAACCTTTGGAAGAGTATGTCTGATAATAAATTTGGCAGTACCTCCAGAGGCGGCTCTCTAATTATGCAAAGTAGGCGGTGGCCTAAGGCCTCGCCCTCCTAGGGTCCTCGCTCCTGCCTACTTTGCCTAAAGAGCCTCCTCTAGCTATCATCATACATCAGTCCCAGGTGCCTCCTCGTTCAGAGCAGAGGCGGCTCTCTAATTAGGCAAAGTAGGCGGTGGCCTAAGGCCTCGCCCACCTAGGGGCCTCGCTCCCGCCTACTTTGCCTAAAGAGCCGCCTTTAGCTATCATCAAACATCAGTCCCAGGTGCCTCCTTGTTCAGAGCAGAGGCGGCTCTCTAATTAGGCAAAGTAGGCGGTGGCCTAAGGCCTCGCCCTCCTAGGGGCCTCACTCCCGCCTACTTTGCCTAAAGAGCCGCCTCTCGCTATCATCATACATCAGTCCCAGGTGCCTCCTCGTTCAGAGTACAGTCAGCCCGCCTCCTCTCTTCTCTGTAACACCCCGCCCCACTCCTGTCAAGAAAACTTCACTGGAAGTGGAACTGCAGTGCAGGTGTCCTTCCAGTCAGAACACCAGCAGACACATAGAAACCTTCAACTGGCCTGCCCCAACATCAAATCCTGTCCGTCCTTTCTTGTGCAAGGGCAGGGCACAGCTAGCATCTCAGCACAGGATCACCGAGTCTACCCTCCTTCCAGGGCGGGGCTTCCCTGATGGAGACGGAGCCAATTCAGCCTGTGTGTGCACTGTGCAGCCGATGGACTGAACTATGAGGGGACAGAGCCTTGCTATATGTGAGGTAAATGTGACTAGGGGGTGCATGTCACTATGTCACTGGGGGGGTGGTACATGTGACTGGAGGGGGGGTGGTACAGTGGTGTCAGTGTGCTCTGTCTCAGAACTGGTGTCAATGTGCTTTGCCTCAGCGATGGTGTCAGTGTGCTCTCAGCATTCGTGTCAGTGTGCTCAGCGCTGGTGTCAGTGTGCTCTCAGAGTTGGTGTCAGTGTGCTCTCAGCGTTCGTGTCAGTGTGCTCAGCGCTGGTGTCAGTGTGCTCTCAGAGTTGGTGTCAGTGTGCTCTCAGCGTTGGTGTCAGTGTGCTCTCAGCGTTGGTGTCAGTGTGCTTAGCGTTGGTGTCAGTGTGCTCTCAGCGTTGGTGTCAGTGTGCTCTTAGCGTTGGTGTCAGTGTGCTCTCAGCGTTGGTGTCAGTGTGCTCTATCTCAGTACTGGTGTCAGTGTGCTCTGTCAGCCCTGGTGTCAGTGTACTCTATCTCAGCCCTGGTGTCAGTGTGCTCTGTCTCAGTGTTGGTGTCAGTGTGCTCTCAGTGCTGGTGTCAGTGTGCTCAGCGCTGGTGTCAGTGTGCTCTATCTCAGCGCTGGTGTCAGTGTGCTCTATCTCAGCGCTGGTGTCAGTGTGCTCTATCTCAGACCTGGTGTCGGTGTGCTCTCAGCGCTGGTGTCAGTGTACTCAGCGCTGGTGTCAGTGTACTCAGCGCTGGTGTCAGTGTGCTCTATCTCAGACCTGGTGTCAGGGTGCTCTGTGTCAGCCCTGGTGTCAGTGTGCTCTATCTCAGAACTGGTGTCAGTGTGCTCTGTGTCAGAACTGGTGTCAGTGTGCTCTGTGTCAGAACTGGTGTCAGTGTACTCTGTGTCAGCCCTGGTGTCAGCGTGCTCTGCCTCAGCGATGGTGTCAGTGTGCTCTGCCTCAGCCCTGGTGTCCGTGTGCTCTGCCTCAGAGCTGGTGTCAGTGTGCTCTCAAAGTTGGTGTCAGTGTGCTCTCAGAGTTGGTGTCAGTGTGCTTAGCACTGGTGTCAGTGTGCTCAGCGCTGGTGTCAGTGTGCTCAGCGCTGGTGTCAGTGTGCTCTCAGCATTGGTGTCAGTGTGCTCTATCTCAGTACTGGTGTCAGTGTGCTCTGTCAGCCCTGGTGTCAGTGTGCTCTGCCTCAGCGTTGGTGTCAGTGTGCTCTGCCTCAGCGTTGGTGTCAGTGTGCTCTCAGCGTTGGTGTCAGTGTGCTCTCAGCGCTGGTGTTGGTGTCAGTGTGCTCAGCGCTGGTGTCAGTGTGCTCTATCTCAGTGCTGGTGTCAGTGTGCTCAGCGCTGGTGTCAGTGTGCTCTATCTCAGTGCTGGTGTCAGTGTGCTCAGCGCTGGTGTCAGTGTGCTCTGTCTCAGTACTGGTGTCAGTGTGCTCTCAGCGCTGGTGTCAGTGTGCTCTCAGCGCTGGTGTCAGTGTGCTCTATCTCAGCGCTGATGTCAGTGTGCTCTCAGCGCTGATGTCAGTGTGCTCTCAGCGCTGGTGTCAGTGTGCTCAGCGCTGGTGTCAGTGTGCTCTATCTCAGCGCTGGTGTCAGTGTGCTCTCAGCACTGGTGTGATTGAGCACATTGACACCAGTACTCTTAATATATGCAATTCATTTTTTTTTCTTGAATTATTTTTTCCCCCCATTATAGATGTGAATGGGGCCTCATGTCTAGGTTATGCCTAAGGCCTCACAAAGCCTAGAGCCACCTCTGGTAGGTTGGCAACACTGATCCCAAAGCCCGGCAACTGCGGCTGGATGCCACCATCTTGAATGTGAAGTCAGCAGCCCCAGTAGACGTAGAGCTGTCATTCAGTTGATTCTCTACACTACAGTATTCTCTGCATTCCTCTTTCGGCTGCCATATAGTACTAGGGATACAGTATTTTCTTTTAAAGAATAACCTTTACTGGACAGTGCTGACCAATCAGAATCCACCTAGCCCATACTGTGAGTGCTGGAGGAGAAGAGTGAAAGACAGGATTTCAAATCCCTGGACCGGTAAAGCATTATCCCGATGCCCGACAGCGGGTAATCATGGAACCCTGGTACAACGGGACTGGGGAGGGGGCCCAGTGTACAGTAAGTTCACCTTACAGATTTTCTGTAAAGGTGAACAAACCCTCTAAAGGAGAGTATTGCAGCAAAAGTGGTTTATATTTAAAGTGATATTAAAGGCTTGCTTTTTTTTTTTTTTAAATAACAAACGTGCTATACTTACCTGCTCTGTGTAGTTATTTGGCACGGAGCAGCTCGGATCCTTCTCTTCTTGGGTCCCATGTCGGTGCTCTTGGCCCCTCCCTTCTGCCAAGAGCCCCCAGAGCGAGCAGCTTGCAGTAGGGGGACCCGGGGCACAGCTCAGCGTGGCCATTCACACAGAGAGTTGCTGCTAATGGTGGGTGTGGTCAGGTTGTGCTTACAGTGGGAGGAGCTTACAGTGGTATGGTTAGACCCTTTATGACCAAGGTCAAAACAAAAATAATAGATATAAAAAGTTTCACTGCCACAAACAGAGAGCAGGCAGGCTCTTTATTGCAGAAGAGACATGCAATGCACATGTGCAGCTCAGCTTACACCTCTGGCCTGGTCTCTGTGTGCTGGAATGACTGATTCCTGTGCATGCGCAGGAGTGATGTCATACTACGCTGACCCATGAAGAAGACTGGAGACCGCCACACAGCTGAAGATGCTGGCACCATTGAGGGGCGTTGTCACTGAAGCAAAGGTAAGTTTAGTTCTGTAAAGTCCTTATAAAGTCTGGAAATCTTTTACCTTAATGCATTCCCTGCATTAAGCTAAAAAGTGTCCCAGTGTTTGTATCGCCCAATCACCCCATTCTATACTTACCTATGTCCTCTCTCAATCCAGCGCTGTGCCCGTCTGCAGTGGCGCTCTCCTCTCCCTCTCTCTGCTCACAGAGGCAGCAGAAGGAACCATTGACTCCTGCCAATCGAATCCTGTGAGCAGAGGGCAGGCAGCGGGGCTGAGCCACGCTGTGTGGGCCAAAAGATATGCACATATAGTATCCCCCTTAATGCAGACCCCCACAGTAAAGACACCCCCCTTAGTGCAGACCCCCTATCAGTATAGAACCCCCCTCAGTGCAGACCCCCATCAGTATAGTATCCCCCTTAGTGCAGACCCCACAATCAGTATAGAATCCCCCTTAGTGCAGACCCCCCATCAGTATAGAATCCCCCCTTAGTGCAGACCCCCCATCAGTATGGAATCCCCCTTAGTGTAGACCCCCCATCAGTATAGAATCTCCCTTAGTGCAGACCCCTACAGTATAGACACCCCCTTAGTGCAGACCCCCATCAGTATAGACACCCCCCCTTAATACAGACCCCCCATCAGTATAGACACCCCCCTTAGTGCAAACCCCTGCAGTATAGACACCCCCAATTAGTGCAGACCCCCCCATCAGTATAGAATCCCCCTTAGTACAGACCTCCCAATCAGACCTCCACTGCAGGTGTGGGCATCATCCCTGTATAACCCCCGGAAGCTGAGTAGGCACATCTGCGTACACTCGGCGGGAAGGGGTTAAATAAAAAACGGTGTCACTTTTATTCCTATAACAAGGAATGTAAACATCCCTTATAATAGAAAAAAAGCATGACAGGACCTCCTAAATATGAGATCTGGGGGTCAAAAAGACCTCACATCTCATATTTACACTAAAATGCAATAAAAAAACTAAAAAAATGTTGTCATTAAAATTTTTTTTTTAAATGTCCCTTTTAGAGCTATGGGCGGAAGTGACGTTTTTAAGTCTCTTCTGCCCTGCAATGTTATTTGAGATGGGTGGCGGCCATCTTCCCCTCACTCATCTCCATACTTAGCAAGGGGCAACATCCGATCGCCTCCGCCGCTGCCGACGGCTCCGCTAAGCAGCGGAGGGCACTGGAGCATGGCTGGGGGGGCCCCTCTCCCACCACCGATAGAAGTGATCTTGTGGCGAATCCGCCGCAGAGACCACTCTTATCGGAAACCGGACCCGCTGAAGAAGAGGATACCGGGGTTATGGCAGCTAGCTGCTTCCATAACAACCATATTCCTCTTCAAAGTTAGGACGTATATGGGCGCGCTGCGGTCTGGAAGGGGTTAGAATGGACAGAACTGTACGGTGCTGCCAGACGTCGTGGTTTTGCGTACCTGAAAACATTCCGCGCTTTCCTATGTGTGGGGGGACATTAAGAGGTGATGGTGCGCCATGTGCATCTTCTAAAGGGCAGCACATATTTTCTGCGGGTTGGGGAACGTGTGCGATTAGCGTGTGTTTCCCATCCCGCATATGTGTGATTCTAGTCTTAGTAGTTCATTTTTTATTTTTTTGTTGTAAACTCAGCTTCTTCGCTGGTCTTCTGGTCTCCAGCGCCGCCATCTTGACTCTGGGAAGCCGGCTGTGACTTCCTGCTGTTCCACAGCTGGCACCCCACCGCTCATGTGCGAGATCTTGGCACCCCAGATGTTTTGGAACTACATTTCCCATGATGCTCAAATATTTGTAAATCTATAGCAAAAGGTCGCCCAGTATTGGGATGGCAGGGATCACCTATGCACTCAAAACATCTCACTGATGCTTTGGCAGTCTGATTGGCACCAGTTTGGTTCCTTATTCTGTCAGTAATTCCTCTGATAAATGTCACTCACAGGCACTTCACTAGAGCTGATCATCAGCATCAACCTTCTGCTTTACACATTCAGGATGGCAAACTGCAGGCTCAGAGCTCTGAGCAGAGCGACCTCGTGTGGTGAATATGCACCATCACATGTGAGCTGAAGATGCTTTATCTATCTTTCACCAGAAGGGGTCAGTGCTGCTCATATTCTTTATTGTTTAACTAGTTGCTGACCGCCGGCCGTCAAATGACGGCCAGGCGGCGCACCTATTGTGGCGGGAGGCCGTCATATGACGGCCTCCCGTTTAAACAGGGAATGCGCGCGATCGTGCGCGCGCATCCCTTTTTTTTCGGTGGCGGCGTGTCACGGAGACACCGCTCGCCACCGAAGGGGGTGAACAGCCATTCGTTATGGCTGTTTACCACGTGATCGGCCGTGATGAAGTCCCGGCCGATCACAGATGGTCACACCCCGAACGTGCACGGCGCATGCGCGCGATCGCGAGCGCGCTGCGCGTGCACGTCGGTGGCGGCGTGTTCCCCCGGGAACACTACTCGTCACCGACGCTGGTAAACAGCCATTGGCCGGCTGTTTACCCACGTGATCGGCTGTGAGCCTTTCACAGCCGATCACAAAAATGTAAACAAACTGCGGTAACGGGATTTTACCGGGTTCTCCTCCTCACACACCGATCGTGTGTGAGGAGGAGATTGCGGTAACATCTCGTTACCGCATACAGTGTACACCAATCATACTGATTGCCCCCCCCCCGATAAAGAGGACCTGTCACCACCCCTCATAGTACCTGTCAATCACAGTCCATCAGAGTACCTGTCACAGTCCATCAGAGTATTTGAGTACCTGTCACAGCACATCAGAGTACCTGAGTACCTGTCACAGCCCATCAGAGTACCCGAGTACCTGTCACAGCCCATCAGAGTACCTGTCAGCCCATCAGAGTACCCGAGTACCTGTCACAGCCCATCTGAGTACCCGAGTACCTGTCACAGTTCATCTGAGTACCCGAGTACCTGTCACAGCCCATCAGAGTACCCGAGTACCTGTCACAGCCCATCAGAGTACCCGAGTACCTGTCACGGCCCATCAGAGTACCCGAGTACCTGTCACGGCACATCAGAGTACCCGAGTACCTGTCACGGCACATCAGAGTACCCGAGTACCTGTCACGGCACATCAGGGTACCCGAGTACCTGTCACGGCCCATCAGGGTACCCGAGTACCTGTCACGGCCCATCAGGGTACCCGAGTACCTGTCACGGCCCATCAGGGTACCCGAGTACCTGTCACGGCCCATCAGGGTACCCGAGTACCTGTCACGGCCCATCAGGGTACCCGAGTACCTGTCACAGTCCATTAGAGTACCGAGTACCTGTCACAGTCCATTAGAGTACCGAGTACCTGTCACAGTCCATCAGGGTACCCGAGTACCTGTCACAGTCCATTAGAGTACCGAGTACCTGTCACAGTCCATTAGAGTACCCGAGTACCTGTCACAGTCCATTAGAGTACCGAGTACCTGTCACAGTCCATTAGAGTACCGAGTACCTGTCACAGTCCATCAGGGTACCCGAGTACCTGTCACAGCCCATCTGAGTACCCGAGTACCTGTCACAGTCCATCTGTGTACCAGAGTACCTGTCACAGTCCATCTGAGTACCCGAGTACCTGTCACAGTCCATATGAGTACCTGTCACCGCCCTTCAGAGTACCCAAATACCAGTCACCAAACCATCAGAGTACCTGTCACCAGGCCATCAGAGTACCCGAGTACCTGTCACCAGGCCATCAGAGTACCCGAGTACCTGTCACCAGGCCATCAGAGTACCCGAGTACCTGTCACCAGGCCATCAGAGTACCCGAGTACCTGTCACCAGGCCATCAGAGTACCCGAGTACCTGTCACCAGGCCATCAGAGTACCCGAGTACCTGTCACCAGGCCATCAGAGTACCCGAGTACCTGCCACCAGGCCATCAGAGTACCCGAGTACCTGTCACCAGACCATCAGAGTACCCGAGTACCTGTCACCAGACCATCAGAGTACCCGAGTACCTGTCACCAGACCATCAGAGTACCCGAGTACCTGTCACCAGACCATCAGAGTACCCGAGTACCTGTCACCAGGCCATCAGAGTACCCGAGTACCTGTCACCAGGCCATCAGAGTACCTATCTCCAGCCCATGTCTCATAGAATATACATTGGGGTGTTTGCTTTCCAAAATGGGGTCATTTTGTGGGTAATTTCACTGTCCTGGTGGTCCAGGACCTTCAAAAGTGTGATGGGTAGGAATGAAATGAGATGTGTCATTTATGCTCCTAGAACGCCTGAACGTACTACTTCAATGTTCGGCCTCTCTATGTGGCCAGGTTGTGTAAAAGTCCTACACATGTGGTATCGCCATACTCGGGAGGAGTAGCAGAATGTATTTTGGGGTGTAATTTTTGCTATATACATGCTATGTGTTAGAAATATCTTATAAATTGACAATTTTGTGTAAAAAAAAATGCGTTAAATTTTTTTTCCACATATTCCAAAAACTTCTGGAAAAAAATGAACCGTTCAAAAGACTCATTATGCCTCACAGATTATACGTTGGGGTGTTTGCTTTCCAAAATGGGGTCATTTTATGGGAAATTCCATTGTCCTGGTACTCCAGGGCCTTCAAAAGTGTAATAGGTGGTTGAGAAATGAGATGCGTAATTTTTGCTCGTAGAACGTCTGAAGGTACTACATCAATGTTAGTGCTCTGTATGTGGCTAGGCTGTGTAAAAGTCCTACACATGTGGTATCGCCGTACTCGGGAAGAGTAGCAGAATGTATTTTGGGGTGTAATTTGTTGTATGCATATGCTGTGTGTGAGAAATAACCTGATAATATGACAATTTAGTAAAAAAAAATAAAAAAAAAAATAAAAAATCTTCATTTTGCAAAGAATTGTGGGAAAAAATGACAACTTAAAAAAACTCACCATGCTACTTACTTAATACCTTGGGATGTCTACTTTGTAAAAAGGGGTCATTTGGGGGGTATTTGTACTTTCCTGACTTGTTAGGGCCGGTTCACACAGCAGGCGAGGCGAGGCGACTCCGACTTGCCTCGCCGCGACCTGCCGCGGCCTCAGCGGCGACTTGCAAATGACTTCTGTATAGAAGTCAATGCAAGTCGCCCCGAGGTCGCCCAAAAGTAGTACAGGAACCTTTTTTCTGAGTCGGAGCGACTCGAGTCGCTCCTCTCAGAACGGTTCCATTGTACAGAACGGGGGCGACTTGCGAGAGCGAGGCGAGGCGAGTCGTGTCGCCTCGCATCGCCCGCTGTGTGAACCGGCTCTTAGTGTCTCAAGAAATGAGGTACACCTGATGTACTGAAGGCCTGATCAGAAGTGATCAATTTTCAGTGATTGGCACCATAGTTTGTAGACTCTATAACTTTCACAAAGACCAAATAATATATACTAATGTGGGTTATTTTTACCAAAGATATGTAGCAGTATAAATTTTGGCCAAAATTTATGAAGAAAAATTACTAATTAGCAAAAATTTATGACAGAAACGAAGAAAAAGGCATTTTTTTCACAAAATTTACGTTTTATTTTATTTATAGCACAAAAAATAAAAAACCCACTAGTGATTAAATACCACTAAAAGAAAGCTCTATTTGTGTGGAAAAAAGGACGCAAGTTGCATATGGATACAGTGTAGGATGACTGAGTAATTGTCATTCAAACTGTGAGAGCGCTGAAAGCTGAAAATTGGTCTGGTCAGGAAGGGGGTGTAACTGCACTGTACTGAGGTGGTTAAAAGTATTACTGATTAAAAAAAATAATAATAATAAAAAAAAAACTCCATACAAATAATTATTGAGTTTCTCCCTTATAAATAAGTGCAATTATTACAACACAATTATTACAACACATTTTTACATATATTATGCTCCAATCAATCTTTTAAAAATCTGCAATGCAATGTTACAAATAATTATCCTATAAATGCGATGAAATCAAACAGAAAAGATTGTGAATATGTGATGAAAAAAAGGGTTAAATTAAATATGAACAAAGAAAAGTAATATAAAAGAAATAAATAAGAGTGTAGAAAAAAAAAATAATAATGATAATAATTAAAAAAAAATATATATAAATAAGAGTCTATAAAAAAGTTACAATATATAAATATATATGAAAACATTTCATGAATTAATATATAATATAATAGATAAGGGTGTATAAAAAAATAACAATAGTTAATAAATATAAAAATAACTATAAATACAGGTGTATAAAATAGTGAATAAAAATAAATATTGATAATAGCCAAATACCCTCTGAGTGCTCTACTTCTACGTTCTTTCTATGCAAATTCAGTATCTTTTTGTTTATTGCCAATGTTATCATTTTCTTTTTGTGTGTTTATGGAAAAAAACGTAATCACGTTTCAAAAAATAAAAAAAAATAAAGGTGTCTAAACACAAAAAAAAGAAAAAGGATTAAATCTAGAAAATAAAAAAAATAAGGGTGTGTGTAAATAAAACAATCTGTCATATATAAAACAAATATAAATAAGAGTGCATAAAAATAATAAATATGATAAATAGTAAATATAGAAATAAAAATTGTGAATAAAGGGGTATAAAACAATAAATAAAAACCTTAAACATAATTGTATTTATTTATTTTATATTATATTTATGTTTTTTTTGCCAATGATAATAAAATGGTAATAAAATAATAAAAACCTTAAATATACTTTTTTATTTTCTATTATATTTATGTTTTTTTATTTATTAAATTTTTTAAATTTTTATTCTTATTATTTAGGGTGCTCTGCAATAAAAATGTAAATAAATGGGGTATAAAATAATAAATAATAATGTTAAAGATAATATTTTTTTATTTTCTGTTATATTTCTGTTTTGTTTTGTTATGTTTATTTCGATTTTTATTGTAGAGCTGCCTGAATAATTAGAGTGAAAGATATATATATATATTTTGTTTTTTTAATAGGGTAAAAAAAGACAGGCTGTGTATTACTGTATTATCTGAATGCTCTAAGTCGGCTATTCACTGCTATCTTGCCAGCCCAGTACTGGTCAGTGTGATAGACATTGCCATCATGGATCAGTGGTGGACCAGGGTATAGTCGTGAGCCACCAGCAATGCTAATGCTGAATTATGGCACTAGCAGTGGTGGACCAGGGTATAGTCGTGAGCCACCAGCAATGCTAATGCTGAATTATGGCACTAGCAACGGACACCCGCGTGACTTGTCAGGGGGTGGACTAGAACTCATGGACATACGCAATCCAACAGCAGCCCGCGCCTTTGGAAGGCGGCACGCATTGTCACACGCCACCGCTCCTGGCTGATATACCAGAGACATTTCTTTATCTAGAAGCTAGTTTCTCAGTGCCGTTAGCAGCTCAGCATTGCCATCTACAGGCATTACTGAGAATTATACCCGCACGCTGCTGAGCTGAAGAGACGCTCTCTGCTCTATGAGACCTGCGCACAAGCTGTAGCTGGCTTTGCTGATGCCTGCCTCGGAAGGACCCCGTTGTACTGTCCATAACGTCGCTTAGCAACCGCCCGTCTTTGCCAACCGGAGTGCGACCATAGTAACCCACAGACTGCAACATGGCAGAGGGAGGGGAGCCGATCGTCAGACCCAGAAGGATCTTTATTCAATCCGGGGCGTTAATATAGATAAAGTAGGCACAATTCTTTTTTCTTTATTGAGTGGCATTTAGTTCACACCAGAATGCCGGCTTGGAAGCCGCACGTTTCCTGCA
Organism: Lithobates pipiens; assembly: GCF_037356315.1. Classification (NCBI taxonomy): domain Eukaryota; kingdom Metazoa; phylum Chordata; class Amphibia; order Anura; family Ranidae; genus Lithobates; species Lithobates pipiens. The sequence goes on from NW_027507764.1 coordinate 196,820,776, forward strand.
CCACCTTCAAAACGCACCACAGTTGTGATTTGCAGCGGGGTGTTAATGTTACGTCATGAAATGCTGGTCGCACGCGCAGGGCACTCGCCTGCACCAGACCGCGTGCTACAGAAGTACTATGCCATCCGCTTGCTGTGCGTTTCCCTTAAAGGAGTGCATGACCTGCTTTTGGTGCAGTTCGGTGCGACTCGGTCCATTCACAATGAATAGGCTAAAATCGCACACCGCACGTGAATGGCAGAGGAACGCTCAGTACGTTGTTGTGCGATTCCGTGGTGTGGACCGGCCCTTCACTCATTTGTATGCGGAGGCCGAGCTGCAATGCCACTTCATGTGAGCTCTGGTGCATTGCGAGAAAAATGCTCCAAGTCTGCGTTAAAAAAAAAAATGAATATAAATAAGGGAGTATAAAAAAAATGCAAACAATATATATTTGTGAATACATTTAATGAATAAATATAAAAATAAATAAGGGGATATATAAACAATAATAAAATAGTTAATAAATGTAAAAATAATTATAAATAAGGGGGTATAAAATAATAAATAAGGGCGAGCGATTAATAAGGCCCATACACCTCCTGGGGGCTCTACTTCTACCTGCTTTTTATGCGAATTCAGTAGCACAAGGCAGCTTTGTGGTGTGAACAGGGCACAGAGATAATAATGGTTTTCTATGGTCCTGTGTGGTGACCGGTGCTGATAAAGTGCAGAAAAATGCATCCAGTGTGAATGAGCTCTTAGGTGAGGTTGTCACTTATTTTTTTCAAGCCAAACCCGAACACTCTAGCAGCGCACAGTACGTTTTTTGTTTTTGTTTTAGGGTGCTTTCACACTGCAGCCGCCCGAGCACAGGATTCAAAACCCGGACTGTCCGGGTGAATCTCGGACAGGTGGTGACCCTACTCTTAGGCCTCAGCTATCCACACCTCTGTGTGAAGGACCGTCTTTGCCCGCATCCATTTATGTCTATTGGGACGCAGTAGCAGCATGGATATAGCCACCGGGGCCAGCTTGGCAGTCGTGCAGGGGCATGTCTCTGAACGTCTGTGCAGGCACTGCGTCCCAGTAGACATAAACCATACTGCTTGTACCCAGAGGCATAAAACACTTGGGTACCCCATGCAGGCATGGGGGGGGCCCTTAGCATAGGTACGTCTGTGTGAATGAGGCCTTTAACCTCTTGCCAACCTGCTGCAGTACCTATACTGTGGGGGATTGGCTCTTTCAGGCATGGTAAAGTACCTGTACATCGGGGCTTTCTTCCGGGTCCGCTCTCTCACGCATGCGTGCGCACCCAGAAACCCGAGCTGTCATTCACTGCAGCAAAAGCCAAGCAGTGGGTCTTAGCCAATGATTTATGGCCGGGACCCACTGATCGGCTGAGCGAATGACAGAAGAGAGCAACAACACAGAGCTCTCTACAGACGGCAGCAACGTGCCGCTTTTTTTTCTCCCTGCAAAGTAGGGAATAAAAATCAGAACATTACTTAATAAAAATCAGCACATTGTACATACAGTAACCATTGTCAGGCACACAGTTAACCTTTTGATCTAATGTTAACCCCTTTCCCAGTCAGTGTCATTAGTACAGTGACAGTGTATATTATTAGCACTGATCACTGTATTAGTGTCACTGGTGGTGTCAGCATCAGTTTGGCTGCTTTCACACCGAGGCGTTTTTTAGGTGTGTTAGCGCTAGAAATAGCCTCTAATGCCTGAAAACCTCCTCCCTATTCATTCCAGTGTGACTTTTCACACTGGGGCGGTGCGCTTGCGGGACATTCTGAAAAGTCCTGCAAGCAGCATCTTTGGGGCAGTTTGGGAGCTCTGCATACACTGCTTCCAAAACTCCCTGCCCATTGAAATGAATGGGCAGCGCTGCCAAAGCTCTGCGACATGGGCGCTTTTAACCCTTTCTTTGGCCGGCAGTGGGCTAAAATTAGCGACGCTTTACCGCTAACGCGGAGCGACTACAGTGTGAAAGTAATCTAAGTGTCAGATTGACCGTGCACTAAGGGAGTCCCACTATAAGTTGCTGATCGCCACCATTACTAGTATAAATAAATAAATATAAACTCTAGTATATATCCCATAGATTGTAGACGCTATAGTTTTCATACAAACCAATCAATATACACTTTTTTTTATTTTTTTACCAAAAATATGTAGCAGGATGCGTTTTGGCCAAAATATAAGAAGAAATTAAATTTTTTTATTTTTTTATTGGATATGTTTTATAGCAGAAAGTAAAATATATATATATATTTTTTGCTTTTTTTAATATTTTCAGTCTTTTTTCGTTTATATAATAAAAATTAAATAATGCAGTGGTGATCTAGTACCACCAAAAGAAAGCTCTATTTGTGTGAAAAAAAAATATATAAATTTTGTTTGGGGACAGTGTTGCATGACTGCGAAATCGGCAGTTAAAATAACACCGTGCCATATAGCAAAAAATGGCCTGGTCATGAAGGGGGATAAATCTTCCCGGAGGTCTAGTGGTTTAGTGTATCTAGATCCAAAATCTTTTTTTTCTTTTTTTCTGGATAGAGTAGGAAGAGTTTTAACCCCTGCTAGGTTATTATTATTTGTGCACCACTGGGGAGATTTCCCTTCACTTCCTGTCCTAGAGATGCAACAGAAGGTTAAAAGTAAATCTCTAAATGTGATTGGGGTTCCTCTCTTAGATAGTTCACCCAGTAAAGGAGTCAGTACGATTGATAGTATACAGTGTCATCATTTGTAGGAGCTGGTTGTAGACATACCAGTGATGTAACTAGAAGGTGGAGGTGGAGGCGGGTGTAGTGGTATAGGTGGTGGCTGATGGACAGCAGCAGGAACAGCAGGTGGAGGAAGAGTGAGTTTTGTCAAATCAGCGGTTTCTGGAACGTTGGCGGCATCACCCTCTACTGCCCCAATTCCAGGCACCAGAGGAGGTTTTCACTCTAGAGGCCACAAAGAAGAAGAAGCGTGTGTAATTACGTGCAAACGTTCGGTTGGCGCGAGTGCGTCCACGTGTTCGTATTGGCGTGCGTCCGTTCGTACCAGGACTCGCACGCCTCTGATGGGGACACCGTGCATGATCCTTGGGACGAAGGTGAACTGCTGCTACACGGGGACGGATCTTCACATGGTGAGTTCTCTGACACCAGGAAAGGTACATCAGAATGCGGATGCCCTTTCTCGGGTCTATTGTCACTTGGCTCGTGGTGTCCAGACCCCTGGCTTGGAACAGGGTATTTCAAGGGGTTAATTGAAGAGGGCAGTTACTTCCCCTTCAGACCTGCTTATTGCCAGCTGGGCTGAAAATGTTAGAGGGGAGCTGTTTGAGTAGGAGAGAAAGAGAGACACAGCAGCATGCTGTGTGAAAGGATCCTTTGCTGTATTGCGTACCTGCTGGGGTGAGCAAAACCATATCAGAGACTGTAGCTCTGGCTAGAGCCATGTACTTTATCTATATATCAGCCTGTTGGTTAAAGAGATTGAACTTTTCCTACATCTGCACCTGTGTTACAAGACAAGTCTGTTGTTTCTTCTGTTTATTTTGCTGAATAAAGCCATTTTTACTTTACTGAACTATTTGAGCCGGTGTCTTGTGAAATAGGGTCCTCCATCAGATGCTGTCCCCTGCGTACTGCGCATGCGCAGTACACAGGAGCACAGATTCCGAAAATTGCCGAGGACGAACGGCGCCTGCGCCGTGAGTCCAGGTTCTATCCCCACTATCCAAGTGGACATAGAGTTAGAATAAAAAAGAGCCGAGCGCAGCGAGGCCGAGCCCGAAGCGTGGCGAGCTAAGCTCGCCCGCGAGGGGCCCTCTAAAATTCTAAACCCTATGTCCGCTTGGATAGTGGGGCTACCTCCTCCACTCACGGCGCAGGCGCCGTTCAGCTTCGGAGATTTTCCGAAGCTTCGTCTGCTCCGTACTGCGCATGCGCAGTACGGAACGGACACATATGGATGGCCGGACTCTATTAGGTAAAACACAGGATCTTTACCCCTCCGATCGCCTACAAATGATTTAGATCTATATATCTATATATCTATATATCTATATATATATATATATACATATATATATATATATATATATATATATATATATATATATATATATATATATATATATATATATATATATATATATATGGCCTAAGTCTAGATGAATCACCCACACTTAAAGGGGCAGCTACACATTTTTTGTTTTCTTTTTCATACACATTATTTGAAGTGTATTGGGATAGGCTCTAGTGCATGTAATAAATTGTTTTTGATATATAACCAAATGTAATGTACTTCGGCTTCTTTCATTGTCTTTGTGTATTAGTTATACAGGCTTATCAGCGCCTCAACAGAGACAGAAAACCATTATCTCTTCTTTATTTCTACAGATATTTCCCAATTAAGACAGACACAACCATTGCCGCCACCCACATCACCACCACCCAAAGTGCCAGTCCTGTGCGCACAAAATAACTGTTTGAATGATGGAATCTGTGTTCTGGAAAACCAGCAGCCGGCATGCAGGTAAAAATGTCTTGCCTCAGTGCAGGAGTGTCAAACTCAATTTCATTGTGGGCCACATTGCATCAGCATTATAATTGCCCTTAACCACTTGAGACCCGCGCTGTAGCCGTCATTCGGATCTCCTTTGCCGGGACGACGTCTGCAGGTAAGCTGCACTTGTAAACCCAGAAGGCTTCGGGGAACAGAGGGCAGATAGGGTGACCATTTACAGCCAGGTGACTTCAAGTAATTGTAGCACCCTCTAGTGTAGAGTGCTAGGCTGTACATAGATTTCTTTTTGTAATATAGGTAAATTTAGGCTTGGCTACTCTTACCTCCCCCACTATCAAGCGGTCGGAAATTACCTGGATCTCAGTGTGTACTTGCTGGATCTCAGCACGGTGTGTCTCCTCCACTCTCTTAATGAGAGCCTCTATATCGGCTTTCGTTGGTAGAGCCTGGATTAAGCTCTTCAGATCCTCCGCTTCCGATCGTATACTACGAGGGGTGACTTCCTCGCATTCCTCTTTGCCGTTCCCGGCCTCGGTTGGGCTTTTCGTCTCCCCCCTATTCGTCCGCGCACTCGCCTCCGCTTCCGATTGTTTAGTGCGAGGGGTAGCTCCTTCGTTTTCCTCCCTGCCATTCCCAGCCTCGATTGAGCTTTTCATCTCCCCCCTGTTTGTCCGAGCGCTCACCACCTCGGGGGGCTTAGCTACGTCCGTAGTCTCCGCGATATGCCCGGCAGCTGACATCCGCCTCGGGGAGAAATACTGCTGTATAGCGGGTTGTGGGGCACTGCACCCTGCAGCTCTACGCGAGGTTTTCGTTTCTCTCTGTCTAGGCGCGCTCATTCCGGGATCCTCAGGTGCAAATCACCTATGACTGGCGGTTCAGCTAGGAGCACAGACTCTGCACGCCCTCACTCAGCCATGCTCAGACCACACCCCCCTAAGCAACAGATTTGAAGGAAAAATGGAGAGAGTGGAAAGGGAGAGCAAAGAGCAGGGTGAGACGTTGGTGAAGATGCAGCTTCAGATCGAGGAACTTGAAGATCGTAGTCGTCGCTGCAACTTGAGGCTCCGAGGAGTCCCAGAAGTCGCTGAGCAGGAAGACTTGCAGGAGAAGGTAATGAGCATTTTTCACATGATTTTAGAGGGTAATGTCCCGCCTAACATGGATTTGGACAGAGTACACAGGGCGCTAGGGCCTAAATCAGCAGACCCGCAAAGGCCCAGGGACATAATTTGCCGCCTCCATAGATACGCGCATAAGGAGACTTTGCTGAGGAAGGCATGGTTGGCTGGCAATATTGAGATAGAGGGATCAGTAGTGAAGCTCCTACCTGACTTATCCCGGGCCACACTACAGCGCAGAGCACAGTTGCGTGCTGTCTTGGACTGTGTACGGCGGGAGGGACATGCATACAGATGGAAATACCCTCTTGCTGTGGTAATAAGAAAAGGAACATCTACATGCACACTGAGACTATACAGCGATCTTCCAAAATTATTTGCCTTTATAGGTGTGGAGCCGTTTATGGTGCCGAACTGGAGACTCCCACTCTCTCAGCTACAGAGAAAAAAACCAGAAAGCACAGGAGGGAAAGAGAGGGAGTGGGAAAGATGAGAAAGACATATTACAGCACAATGAGACTTGTGTTAGAAATTAAGCTAAATTAACTCATATCCCTGAACCTATCCTTTTTTTTTGTTTCTTTTGTGCGCCTGTTGGGGCTTTTTCCCTTCTCTGTTTCCTTTTTTTCGTAGCCTCATCCCATAGGTTTTCAACTTGTCTAATTAATTCCCTCCATGATGATTTAAGAAGTATGGGAGGAGAGAGATATGCTCTTAATATCTTTTTTTGGATTAGGATGAATGGAGATAATGAGGGATGAGGTGGGGGCAGCGGGTGGGTGGGGGGGGGGGTCGGGGGGGGATACAGGTGGAGAGTCTAAGATAAATACACAAATAAGATTAGGTAATTATAATAAAGGGGGGGGGGTTCAGGTCCCTGGGGGGGATTCACATGACCGAGGTTCCTAGAAGAGGTGGTCACTTAGGAGAGTAATATAATTTACTATTATAATTTACTAGGGATAAAGAGGGGGGAAATGGGATGATAGGGGTTGCAGTGGTTTCTTCTTTTTTTTTTTAGAAGTGTTGGGAGGAGGGGGGGATTTAATATAATACATAATATTTTTTTTTCTTTGGTTTTTTCTTGTTTTTTGGGGGGGGGAGGGAGTAATGGATGTGGAGGGTCAGTAAATATATATGGGAATGATGGTGCACAGGGGATGGTTTAGACTTGTGAGGGTTGAGAGGGTGGGATAAGGAGGGATATTGAGCTGGGGGGAGAGTATATAGAATTAGGACACAAGAAACTGTTGTTTTTTTTTTTTTTTGGTCAATCACTAATCACCAATATTAGTAACTTTTAATATCACCACTAACAAAATAAAGCACATAGCTAGGGACCTGGGGGAAACGGAGGGTTTACGGATTGGGACCAGACCCCCCTACCTGAACTTAAGGATGAATAAAATAACTTTAAGATGTGGCCTCCGCCCCCCCCCCCTCTCTTTCTCCCTTTCTCCTTCTCCCCACCTTGCCTCCCCTCCCCCCTTTGAGGAGGAAAGGGAGAGAGGGAAAGGAAAAAGGGGAGGAAAAAGGGAAGGGAAAAGGGAAAGAAAAAAAAAGAAAAGAACATTTTTTTTTTTTTTTTTTTTTTGGGATGAGGAGTGTAAGGTATTATATTATATTGTTGCTTTATTGTATTATGGTACGGTTTTTTTTTTTTTTTTTTGGAACAAGGTCAATACACAATATGGCTCTTGGAGGAAGGAAGAGAGAAACGGAGAGGAGACATGGAAAATAGGAAAGGGGGGGGATTGATATAAATTATATATACAGGAGAGGCTTAAGCTTTGGATAAATATAGAGATGGGTACATGTATGAATTTACAAACACAGGTGCAGCTGTGAATGTGTGTCTCCATACATGTATATGCAAGGGTATAGGTGTATATATGTAAAAGTATATACGTAGATGTGAATGGACAGACATAATTAACTTTGCCTCTACTATGGCTTCTGTCTCCCTTTTTTTTTTTTTTTTTTTTTTTTAACCCCCCCTCTCTTAAAAGAGCCATGTTGGAGTAGACACAATCTATGTGGAGAAGTAACAGGTGACAGTAGAAAACATGATATTATAAAAGACTGGCGGAGGGCACGGGGGGAGCTCGCCCAGGAGCAGCCAGGCACAACCACAAAACCCCATTAGGTAAACACTCATAATCCGGAGGGTCCGGAAATTGAGTGGGTAAAAGCAGTAGAGCTTTGAGATTCGTGGGGAGACCGTTGGTAAACGGCCAACCCAGGGATTGGTAGTGGGGGAGGGAGGGAGGGAGTAGCAGATTGGACGGGAGGGAGGGGGGCGGGAGGGGGTAGGGTTAGAGGGGGTTCTCCCCCCCCCCTTTTTTTTTTTTTTTTTTTGTTTGCACCTTTACTTGTCTCTGCCTCTTTCCCCAAGGAGATATGGAAACTTTAAAAATAATGTCCCTGAATGTAAAGGGACTGAACGTCCCGGAAAAAAGACGAATGTTACTTCATGATTTAAAGAGATTGAAGATAGATGTAGCGTTTATTCAAGAAACACATTTCAGAGAAAATAATTTCTCTCTGCTGAGGTCTACGGGGTATCCAACGGTTTACCATGCCCTTAACCCGATTTCCAAAACTAAGGGAGTCACCATTATGATATCAAAAACAGTAGCATGGAATCATAGGGATTCTATGATAGATGCAAAGGGAAGGTATCTGTTTGTAAAGGGGACTATAGGAGGGGTAGGAGTTACATTAGCAACATATTATGCCCCAATATACAACAAGACCTCTTTTTTAAAGAGATACTTGACAAACTTATGGAATTCGAAGAAGGACAGTTGATTATGGGGGGAGACCTTAATACCCCATTAATCCCCAGTGAAGACACCTCATCAGGGACATCGTCAGTGACACCTAAAATAAGAAAGAGGATAGCCCAGGCAATAACAGAAACAAAACTGGTAGATATATGGCGATTATTACACCCCAAGGAAAGAGATTACTCTTTTTTCTCCAAACCGCATAGAGTGTATTCACGGATAGATATGTTTTTTATTCCGCATAAACAATTATCCTCAGTTAAGGAAGCCACTATTGGTCTAATTACCTGGTCAGATCATGCCCCAAATTTTTAAAATATAATTTAACGGGGAAAAAACATTTAACCTCTAGGATGTGGAAACTCAATGAGAGCCTCCTTCAGGATCCTTTAGTCCTGGAGGATGTCAGAAAGGAGATAAAATTCTTCTTTCAGGACAACGAAGGCCCAGAAAGTTCCTTGGGAACAATCTGGGAAACGCACAAGGCAGTAATCAGAGGAGTATTGATTAAGCACGGAGCAAGGATTAAGAAGGAAAGAGAAACTAAGTTAACAGAATTATTAGTAAAAATGCAACATCTAGAAGCCCAACATAAACATGCCCAGAACTTAGAAGTTGAACAAGAATTAATAAGCACACGTAGGCAAGTTACAGATCTGCTACAGTACAGAGCTAAAATGGCAATTCAGATAGGACGTAAGTGTAGCTATGAATCCGGCAATAAATGCGGAAAACAACTAGCGAGAGCATTACGGGAAATGCAATCCAAGACATACATACCTATAATTAGAAAAAAAGGTGGGGAGGAAGAACGAGTGCCAGAACAGATTGCTGGTGTGTTTGGCGATTTCTACTCCTCATTGTATAATCTGAATTTGAGGGCATCAGATCAAGCTAAGATAAATGAATACATAAGATCAAGCGAAATGCCGACTCTGACAAGTACTGCACAAGAGGAGATGGAATCCCCAATCACACTAGAAGAAGTACAAAACACGATAAAACAGATAAAAAGTGGGAAAGCACCTGGTCCAGATGGACTAACAGCCCAATATTATAAGACGCTTATGCCGGAATTATGTCCATATATGGTTAAACTGTTTAATGAAATAGGAGACATATCGACTTTCCACTCAGATACACTTAAAGCTACAATCACAGTGATACAGAAAGAAGGTAAAGACCCGAAACAATGTGGAAGCTATAGGCCAATATCTTTACTGAACGCAGATTTGAAAATATTTAGCAAATTATTAGCCTTGAGGATACAACAGTATTTGCCCTCTTTGATTCATCAAGACCAAGTGGGATTTGTCCCAACAAGAGAATCAAGGGACAATACTATTAAGGCCTTAAACCTAATACATACAGTCATCTCTACCGATACCCCCTGTATATTTCTGGGAACAGATGCAGAAAAGGCTTTTGATCGGGTGGGGTGGGGGTTCATGTTCTCGGTACTCCGACATATAAAGCTAGGAGGGAAAATGATGGGCTGGATAACAAGCTTGTATGAAAAACCTACAGCTCAAGTAAGAGTAAATGGAGTGGTATCTACATCTTTCCCAATAACAAATGGGACCAGACAGGGATGTCCACTGTCCTCTCTGTTATTTGCGTTGACCCTTGAACCACTTCTATGCAGAGTAAGGCTCAACAGGGATATCCAAGGAATAACCATAGGAGAAACCCATAATAAAGTCGCAGCATATGCAGATGATATGCTTTTTACAGTGACGAATCCGATAATCTCGCTCCCAAATCTATGTAAGGAAATCGAGACATATAGTACATTATCCCACTTTAAAATAAACTGCTCCAAGTCAGAAGCCTTAATGATAGCAGTCCCAGATAAAATGACGAGACTAATAAAATTAAATTATAAATTTAATTGGACGAACTATGGCTTGAAATACTTGGGAATAACGATCGCAACAAACTTCAATAAGATATATGAATTAAATTTTGTATCAGTATTGAAGATGGTACGAGGATGCCTGGAGAGATGGCACAGGGGAATACATTCCTGGTTTGGAAGAAATAATATAATCAAGATGAATATTTTGCCAAAACTCCTGTACCTCCTCCAGGCAATCCCAATGTTAATACCAAGAAATTTCTTTAGAACTATACAAACATTATTTATGAAATTTATTTGGGCAGACAAACAACCAAGGATACGGAGGACATTAGCAACACCAGACATATACAAATATTACCATGCAATACATCTAGGTAGATTACTAGACTGGTGTCGACATGGAGATCAGAAAATATGGGTAAAATTAGAGCAAGCACAATGTAGGGAGCTACTACATAGAGCACCTTGGTGCTACAGAAATTTGACCTCAGATACGAAGCTACACCCTACAATAGGACCCACATTACAGATATGCTACCATCTCTTAGCTAAGAATAAGATATCGACACAGAACTCCCCTCTAGTCCCTATATTGGGTAACCCCCGATTTATACCAGGCATACAGAAAGGACCTTTTGATAAGTTGATTAAAAAAGGAATATATCAAGCTTCGCATTTCGTGAAAAAAGGTAAATGGCCAACAATGCAGGAGATGATAGATAGAAAAGGCCCTTTTCAATTAGATTTCTGGCAGGCGGCACAATTAGGACATTTTCTAAAAACAGAGATAGTGCCAGAGTTACTAGAGCGAGACTATATGCCATTTGAGAAACTCTGTATGGAAAAGGAACCAATTACGCATGCAATCTCGAAAATGTACGCGTTACTGATTAAACCCGTAGAAAATTTTCAGGTACCCTTCTTTAGGAAGTGGGAAATAGACCTAGGAAGGACTTTTTCTGAGGAGCAGAAGAAAAATATGATACAATCAATTTTTAAAACAGCAACATGCACAAAACTACAGGAAACTAATTATAAAATTATCGCACAGTGGTATAGAACACCAGAAAAACTTCAAAAATATTTCCCTCATATATCAAATAAGTGTTGGAGGTGCCAGAAAGAAGTGGGAAATTTTTTACATATATTTTGGTCATGTCCAAAAATTAAGAAATACTGGAAAGAGGTACGAGATATCGCTCAAAAATTCAGTGAAGTAGAAATACGGGAGGACCCAGCAGTATTCCTCCTGAACTTGTCAGAGACCTCAGGAAATATAGGTGGGAATTCCATCCTGTGTCACTTGGTAAATACAGCCAAGTCATGTATAACACTTAGGTGGAAACAAATACAACCCCCCAGTGTGAGCATGTGGTTGAAGAAAGTTGAGGAGGTGAACAGGATGGAAGACCTAATATGGACAGCCAGGAAAAGAAGGAAAACTTACTTGGAAATATGGACACCATGGAACCTCTATATCTCCTTGGAGGAGGGAAGGAGACAGATTGATGCGATTTAAGGGGGAGGAGGGGGAGATATAGGGGAAGGAGATGAGAACTCCCCCCTTTTTTTTGGCTTGGTCCCCCCCTTTTTTTTTTTTTTCGGGGGGGGGGAGAAGAATAGGGGGGAAAATATCAGGGGGGGAAGATGAGAAATAAGAGGATAACAATATAACTCTGGCCTGATTGGGAACAGTACCAACCTAGGACCAGACATGGGGTATGTGGGACTGAGAGTGAAGTCTCTATGATATTGCCCCGATATATTATATAGATTACCATTAACCTAGCCTGCTCTCTCTTTGGATTTATACATTACATTATAAAGGGAATAAGAGGCTAAGGGAATAGAATGAATTGTTATGCTCTTTTTGTTTATTATGTATGAATATGGAAACACGATGTATGACTCTTAGATTGTTTATGTAAAATTCTATTCTTGTTTACTTGAGGAAAAAATAAAATGGAAAGGGAAAAAAATAAATAAATAAAGAAATTGAAAAAAAAATTTAGGCTTGGCTGGGAGCCAAGTCTGTGTTTAATCTGGGCCGGGGTGAGTGATCTAGGGAGGCTGGAGGACTCATAAGGCAACACCTCTGGTGCCTCCGCTTGCTTGCTGGAGCCTTGGTGAGGCTTCCGGAGGAATGGAAGGAAGGCTGGGAGGAGCTGCCTGGAATGTTAAGGAGGGCCCTGGCTGGTCCTCAGCAAGTGGGCTGATAGGGGGTGGGCCCCTCTTGAATACTCAGTCAGGCCAGCAGGGGCAGTGCAGAGTTTGGGTGGAAGCTGGAGATAGTGTTGAGGAGGCTGTCAGTGGCCCTTGAGGGTAGCCACCCCCTAGTCTGTCCTGTCCAGAGGCACGGGAGCAAGAATGAGGACAACAGGAGCCAGCTAGCACATCTGATGCCGCGTACACACGATCAAACAATCGGGTGGAAAAGTCCGGCAAACTCAAGTCAATCCCCCCGTGTGTAGCCTCCGGCATACTTTTTTGACCCGAAAGTACGGAGGACTTAGAAAGTAGTTTTGCACTCCAATCTTCCCGCCGGACTCGCATTTCGGCGGTGTGTATGCCAGTCCGCCGTAGTTTTGAAATGAACGGACTTTTCCCGCCCGGAGAAAAGTCCGCTCATTTGAGCGGGTCTCCAGGTAGGCGGGGCCCGCGAAGGAGACGTCGCTGGCCCCGCCACCTGGTATGGACTTAAAGGGGAACCCCAACGCCAAAAAAAATCGGCGTGGGGGTCCCCCCAGGTCCACATCAGAACCTTGTCCGAGCACGCTACCCGGCCAGCCAGGAAAGGGGGGGCGAGCGAGCGCCCCCCCCCTCCTGAGCCGTACCAGGCCGCGTGCCCTCAACATGGGGGGGTGCCCCCGAAGTCGAAAGAAGAGGCCGGCGGCGAGGAAGAAAGCCGGGCTCCTTCGCTAGTAAAAGAGCTAGAAGAAGATAGCGGAGGAGTCCGGCGAGAAGACCCCCCGAAGACGGAAGATCCCGGAGCTGTGCAATAAACTATTTTATCTTATGTGTTGTTTATTTTGTACTTTATTACACAGGTGAATGGGTAGGGGTACATTGTACCCCTTACTCATTCACATAGGGTGGGGGGGGGCAGGTATCTGGGGGCCCCCTTAATAAAGGGGGCTCCCGGATTCTGATAAGCCCCCCGCCCGCAGACCCCGACAACCAACGGCCAGGGTTGATGGGAAGAGGCCCTTGTCCTTATCAACATGGGGACAAGGTGCTTTGGGGTGGGGGGGCGCACGCCCCCCCTTCCCCAAGGCACCCCTCCATGTTGAGGGCACGCGGCCTGGTACGGCTCAGGAGGGGGGGGCGCTCGCTCGCCCCCCTTTCCTGGCCGGCCAGGTAGCATGCTCGAACAAGAGTCTGATGTGGACCTGGGGGGACCCCCCAGGCCGATTTTTTTCGGAGTTGGGGTTCCCCTTTAAGACCATACCCGGTGGCGGGGCCAGCGATGTCTCCTTCGCGGGCCCCGCCTACCTGGAGAAGCGCTCGAAATGAGCGGACTTTCCTCCGTGTGTGTGGGCGAGTCCGTTCATTTCAAAAGTAGGGCGGATAGTACGGCGGACTTAGTACGCCGTATTAGTCCACTGAAAAAGTGCCATGTGTGGGCAAGTAGCTCATTCGGAAAGTCCGACGGACAGTCTGGCGGGAAGTCCGCCAGACTAAGTCCGTAGGATAGTTCGCTACGTGTGTACGCGGCATGAGATATCTCCAGGGAGAACACAGCTGTGTGGCTGGTGAGTGTGGCAGTCTGAGAGGACTGTAGGAAGTAGCCAGGAGGGCTAGTGAAAGGGGCAGCTGTAGCCAGGTGGGCTGGCAGTGCCTGAAGAGGTGGTGCTGGGATCAGTAGTTACAGGTATGTAGCAGGACACTGGACTTTTTCTCTACGCACCAAAGGGGCCCGCAGTCCCTGCCTGTAAAGGGCTTTTGCTTGATCTGGCTGAGTGCCTTGCCACATTCATCAAACAGTGTTCCGGCTGGGTCTGAGTTGTTCCTGCAAGCAAGTGATGTACTGGAGGATGAGTGTATACAGAGAGTGAATATATTTGAGTGTCCCTGAAGAGACTTTGTTCCAGTCAAGTGAGCATTCCATAATAACCCTATCCCTATTCAAGTTTATTAACCCCTAATAAAAAAAATAAAACGTTTCCAATTTCAAGCGAGCCTGTAGAAATTTGGTGTGCCTGGCTGTGCAGGACCCCTAGTCACCAGCGGCTCCTACGGGGGCTGCCCTACATAATGCAATGGTTGTTTGATGTATAAAGGGTGTTGTGAACCTGTCACATGAAATAAACTACTAACTAAGGTGACACTGCTGAATCAAGATGCTATATCAGACACATGGGAATTACATTGTCTTATGTCTTCAACTGACACCTATACCTTCATTGGGAGAAAAAATAATGAAGCACGGCCTTTGTGTAATTTGAATCTGAAATCCAAAGTAAGGGATTCAGAATCTGCAAATATCAAATGCAATACAAATGAACCCAGAACGTAGGATGCTACAAGCCCAAAACACAAAGATGTAAATATCACCTAAAATATAGTGTACATTCCTCACTTTCCTACCTGGCACTTTTACCCTCTTCCTGACCAGGAAAATTTTCAGCTTTCAGCACTGTCACACTTTGAATGACAATTGCGCAGTCACGCAACGCTGTATCCAAATTACATTTTGTATTTTTTTTACACACAAATAGAGCTTTCCTTTGGTGATATTTAATTACCACTGAGTTTTTTATTTTTTGTTAAATATACAAAAATAAACATTTTTCATAGTTTGTTATAAAATGTAGCAAACATGTAATCTTTCTCCCTTTACTGATGTGCGCTGATGAGGTGGCACTGATCAGGCGGCACTGATAGGTGGCACTGACCGGTGGCACTGATGAGGCTACACTGATAGGCGCCACTGATGGGCACTGATAGTCAACTCTAATGGGCACCGATAGGTGGCACTGATTGGCAGCACTGATGGGCACTGATTGGCAGCACTGGTGACCACTGATTGGGAGCACTGGTGGGCACTATTGGGACTGCACTGATAGTCAGGGCACTGATAATCAGTGCCCTGATTATCAGTGCCGATGTGCTTTTAGCCATTTATCAGCTCTCTTTTTCTCTCCTCATGCTGTCAGCATGAGAAAAGGAAAGCTGATAACCGTCTTGTGCTTACTTCTGCGATCAACTTTCATTGGACACAGCTGATTACGTGGTAAAGGGCTGCTGTGATTGGCCCCTTCCCCAGATCTGTGATCAGCTGAGTCCACAGGAGGTGCACAGACAGCAGGATTACGGGAGGACATCCATGTACGCCCTCCCGGCAAATTAAGCCTGCGCTGTAGCCGTCTTTCGGCTATAGGGCGGGAAGGTGTTAAACATATATATTTTTTTTTTAAAAAGTACATAAATAGATCACCTTCCATGTCCAGTTTCAATATTTTATTATACTGTATATAGCATGCAAGAAAAATGACACATAATTAAAAACCATGGTATTGACTATAAAAAATAGAATACATCTCACATAAAGCAATCATGGCATTCAAGGTAATTCCTCCTCTAGGGTGGTAATAAATATATGATTTAATGTTATAAAAAAAAAAGGATACAAAGGGGCACAGAAAGGCTTATTTACAGTAAGAGCTGTGGAATAGACTCCCTAAAAACTAGTTCTGGCCAGCTCAGTAGATACCTGGTTGCCTCCTGGGGGAATTTACTGGAGCAAATTGCACCATGCCCGTAGGGCTTTTTTTTTTTGATCTTCCTTTGGGTCAACTGTGGGTTAAAGATTCTGTATTTTGTGTTTTTTTTATTCTGTTGGTTGAACTAGATTGACATTTTGTTTTTTTTTCACCCTGACTAACTTGGCAGCTAACTAAGGTCTTCATTCTCTACCTTTGTGGCTGCAGTATAGTAGCAGCCTCCTCTCTCCCTTTAACTCTGCAAAGTGGCAGTGGGTACCAGGCCTGGAGTGCACTGACTTTCAGCACCTGGTTCTGCAGGAAGATGGAGTGAAGTTGGGAGGAAAGAGATGTGGAGCAAGTTGGCAGAGCTTCCCATCAATGAGGACTCGGAGCCCCAGGTGAATGAAGACTGCTGAGCTGAGGGTCTCCCTCTGGCCTCTTGGGTTATATGGGAGCTCTTAGATTAGTATTATGGCATTAGGGGTATGTGGCGCATGTATCACAAGGCATGGTGCTGTGTGTATTGGGGTGCATAGGGCAGCATATATTATTTATGATACTGAAAGAACTATAAACGGCTCACTGTGATGTAATATTTCATTACAGCTTTATTTGCTTAATGTTACAGTACACTATACACTCTGGAGTGGCATTGACACTTTTGGATTATTTGGAAACAATTCTCCTTTAAATCCTAGTTCCACCTTAAACTATTTCACGTGCCCCTTGAAAAATATTTAAACCTTGTTTGCATTACTTTCTATACTGAATATGCATATCTGGGTATATCACAGATTAATAAATACACTTTTTACAGGTGTAAAACATCTGGAGACCGGTGGTATGTGGGAAACAGATGTGAAAAGGAGATCCGGAACAAAGGCACCGTGTGGACCATGTCTTCCTTATGTGCACTACTCTCTCTTTTTATGCTTACTCTTGTGAATGTAGTATGACATCCAATCAATGTGGGCTGTTATATTAAAATAAATAACATTTAAAGTGAAATTCCAAACACAAATGTTTGCTTGTTTGTTTTTGTTTTCTATAGAATAGAGTTACCACCTCTATCAGATTTTTACTGCTGACTGTGCCACCTTTGGAGAAATGCCCCCTCATTTCCTGTTTTGTCACTGGGACAGGAAATGGAGATACATCTGTCCAACAAAGCCACTAATAAATCATAAAAAACACTTGTTTTTTTGGAAAGTGCTATAGGATTGGAACCTCTGTGTCACTAGAACAGGAATCTCCAAACTATGGCCCTCCAGCTGTTGCAGAACTACACATCTCATGAGGCATTGTAAAACTCTGACAATCACAAACATGGCTAGGCATGATGGCAATTGAAGTTCCTGAACAACTGGAGGGCCTTAGTTTGGAGACCCCTGCACTAGAAGATGGTGAGAGGGGAGATATCTTTAACAACCATACAGACAACAATAAATCACGACAGAGGTTCTTCTTCTAACCCACTTTGCCCTCAACTGAAAAAAAAAAAAGGATTTTGGCTGAAGTCTATGCTTTAATAAATACTACATTACCATGGTTCATTATTTCAGTAAATCGGTAAATTTGATTGCATTTGTAATATACTTTGTTCATTTCACTTTTTTTTAGCCCAGCAAAATCCACAAACCTGATGCATAAGGACTGACTATTAAAATATCTTCCTGGTAGCCTGGACTAAAGGCCATCTCCATATATTTTTCTTTTGATAACAATAGTCCAGTTTTGAGAGAGTTATTAGTGTGACCTTTTTAGGCATGATCATTGGTCTATAAATTTTTATATATTTTTGTAATAAAATATTTTGTTTTTAAATTTTTACATTGTACACAG
This sequence comes from Lithobates pipiens, assembly GCF_037356315.1. NCBI lineage: Eukaryota > Metazoa > Chordata > Amphibia > Anura > Ranidae > Lithobates > Lithobates pipiens. The sequence goes on from NW_027507764.1 coordinate 196,838,615, forward strand.
TTGAAGGTAAATCTAAAGGAAATTGAAAAAGAAAACTGTATAATGTATGGACAACTTGAATCGGTAGTAGTAAACCGTAGTAAACCGCATCCAAAACACATCCGTTTTCAGGCAAGTATTCCCAAGAAAAGGATTTTCCTTGTAAGCCCTCCAGCATCATTCCGTCACCGTTGAAGGCGTTTCCATCTTCACCCAGTCCTCTTTCCAGGTTCACAGGCTTCAGCTATCTGATTGGCCATGCCAGTAATGATGTCACTCCCGCACATACGGATGGGAGTCGCTATTTATGGTACAACACTGAAGGGACAGCATGGGTATGCCGTTCCTTCAGCGCGCATTTGCAGGTGACGTCTCTGGCTGCATCTAAAGTAAATATCTCCTAAAGGTGTAGGAGATATTTACTGTACCTGTAGGTAAGCCTTATTATAGGGCAGAGACTTTGGTTTGTACACAGTGGAATGTGATATTCTTTTACTTGTGGCAAAGGTTTGCTTTATTACACAGAAGGAATTTCATATATTTTGTATGGTTCACTATATGTTCATAATTATTCACTTAATCTGGTGGTAGACTGTTTAATATTAGTAGGTTAATATTAGCACAATTATTAATTGAAAACATTTTATTTTTGCGTAGCAGTTCACATATATATAATTGCAGCTATATTATTTAGTTATCTTTTTAATATTTATTTCTCACATATTGTAATATTTATTCACATCAGCGCTTTAGTATATTTTTACACATTAATTTCATCAACACACCTACAAGGGAACAAAAAAACTAACAGTAAACAGTCACAAAGTCAAGCAAATTTTTACAGTACAGCAACATAAATGCAAGTACTTTTGGACCTGAACCCCACCAGGCATCTCAAACAGAATATCGCACTTGTAAAAAAGAGAACCAGAACCTTTGGAAGAGTATGTCTGATAATAAATTTGGCAGTACCTCCAGAGGTGGCTCTCTAATTATGCAAAGTAGGCGGTGGCCTAAGGCCTCGCCCTCCTAGGGTCCTCGCTCCTGCCTACTTTGCCTAAAGAGCCTCCTCTAGCTATCATCATACATCAGTCCCAGGTGCCTCCTCGTTCAGAGCAGAGGCGGCTCTCTAATTAGGCAAAGTAGGCGGTGGCCTAAGGCCTCGCCCACCTAGGGGCCTCGCTCCCGCCTACTTTGCCTAAAGAGCCGCCTTTAGCTATCATCAAACATCAGTCCCAGGTGCCTCCTTGTTCAGAGCAGAGGCGGCTCTCTAATTAGGCAAAGTAGGCGGTGGCCTAAGGCCTCGCCCACCTAGGGGCCTCGCTCCCGCCTACTTTGCCTAAAGAGCCGCCTCTCGCTATCATCATACATCAGTCCCAGGTGCCTCCTCGTTCAGAGTACAGTCAGCCCGCCTCCTCTCTTCTCTGTAACACCCCGCCCCACTCCTGTCAAGAAAACTTCACTGGAAGTGGAACTGCAGTGCAGGTGTCCTTCCAGTCAGAACACCAGCAGACACATAGAAACCTTCAACTGGCCTGCCCCAACATCAAATCCTGTCCGTCCTTTCTTGTGCAAGGGCAGGGCACAGCTAGCATCTCAGCACAGGATCACCGAGTCTACCCTCCTTCCAGGGCGGGGCTTCCCTGATGGAGACGGAGCCAATTCAGCCTGTGTGTCAGGGAAATGTCCGTAGGAGAACTGGCTATAGTGTCAGTTGTCAGGGAGCCAACAGCAGAAGAAGGGCTCTAGGACCCAGAATCTCTGGCAGGAGAAGGACTTTAGGACCCAGTATCTCTACCAGCAGGTCACATGGTCCTATATAAGGAAGTCTGCTGGTGTCTGCAGTTGCTGGTTTGTCAGTCTTCCTGTGTCCCTGAACCTCTGTGAAAGCACTATTTGGATTCCTGTTGTGACCCGGCTTGTTCCTGACCTGTCTGATCTGCTCTTCTGGTTTTGACCCCCTGGCTTGCTTTACCGACTTGCTGTCTTCTCCTATACCTGATCCCGGCTAGTATTACGGACTTCGCTACAGTTACCTGTTCCTGCCTGCTTCCTGATACCAGACCTTTGGTTTGTCCCGTTTCTGCAACCTGCCCCATCCTCCTGCTGGATCTACTGTGTTTGACTCCTGGCCTGGCTTTCACTACTGCGCCTTATGCACACCTTGCCAAGTATTACCAAGGATTCTTATAGACTTTAACTCTGCTGTGCTTCCTGCATTACCTGGTGTCCTTCAGGTGCCCACCAGCTCTTATCTCCGGAATCCATCTGGCAACCTGTGCTTCTCTGGGCACTACACCCTCTGTACCCAACTTCAGGGGTGTACTGCACTCAGCCGCAAGGGGAGCCCTCTCGGCATTTCGGCCTCCAACCAGGTACGTGACACTGTGTGTGCACTGTGCAGCCAATGGACTGAACTATGAGGGGACAGAGCCTTGCTATATGTGAGGTAAATGTGACTAGGGGGTGCATGTCACTATGTCACTGGGGGGGTGGTACATGTGACTGGAGGGGGGGTGGTACAGTGGTGTCAGTGTGCTCTGTCTCAGAACTGGTGTCAATGTGCTTTGCCTCAGCGATGGTGTCAGTGTGCTCTCAGCGTTCGTGTCAGTGTGCTCAGCGCTGGTGTCAGTGTGCTCTCAGAGTTGGTGTCAGTGTGCTCTCAGAGTTGGTGTCAGTGTGCTCTCAGAGTTGGTGTCAGTGTGCTCTCAGAGTTGGTGTCAGTGTGCTCTCAGAGTTGGTGTCAGTGTGCTCTCAGAGTTGGTGTCAGTGTGCTCTCAGAGTTGGTGTCAGTGTGCTCTCAGCGTTCGTGTCAGTGTGCTCAGCGCTGGTGTCAGTGTGCTCAGCGCTGGTGTCAGTGTGCTCTCAGAGTTGGTGTCAGTGTGCTCTCAGCGTTGGTGTCAGTGTGCTCTCAGCGTTGGTGTCAGTGTGCTCTCAGCGTTGGTGTCAGTGTGCTCTCAGCGTTGGTGTCAGTGTGCTCTCAGCGTTGGTGTCAGTGTGCTCTCAGCGTTGGTGTCAGTGTGCTCTCAGCGTTGGTGTCAGTGTGCTCTCAGCGTTGGTGTCAGTGTGCTCTCAGCGTTGGTGTCAGTGTGCTCTCAGCGTTGGTGTCAGTGTGCTCTCAGCGTTGGTGTCAGTGTGCTCTCAGCGTTGGTGTCAGTGTGCTCTCAGCGTTGGTGTCAGTGTGCTCTCAGCGTTGGTGTCAGTGTGCTCTTAGCGTTGGTGTCAGTGTGCTCTCAGCGTTGGTGTCAGTGTGCTCTATCTCAGTACTGGTGTCAGTGTGCTCTATCTCAGCGCTGGTGTCAGTGTGCTCTATCTCAGCGCTGGTGTCAGTGTACTCAGCGCTGGTGTCAGTGTACTCAGCGCTGGTGTCAGTGTACTCAGCGCTGGTGTCAGTGTACTCAGCGCTGGTGTCAGTGTACTCAGCGCTGGTGTCAGTGTACTCAGCGCTGGTGTCAGTGTACTCAGCGCTGGTGTCAGTGTGCTCTATCTCAGACCTGGTGTCAGGGTGCTCTGTGTCAGCCCTGGTGTCAGCGTGCTCTGCCTCAGAGCTGGTGTCCGTGTGCTCTGCCTCAGAGCTGGTGTCCGTGTGCTCTGCCTCAGAGCTGGTGTCAGTGTGCTCTCAGAGCTGGTGTCAGTGTGCTCTCAGAGCTGGTGTCAGTGTGCTCTCAGAGCTGGTGTCAGTGTGCTCTCAGCATTGGTGTCAGTGTGCTCTCAGCATTGGTGTCAGTGTGCTCTCAGCATTGGTGTCAGTGTGCTCTCAGTACTGGTGTCAGTGTGCTCTGTCAGCCCTGGTGTCAGTGTGCTCTGCCTCAGCGTTGGTGTCAGTGTGCTCTGCCTCAGCGTTGGTGTCAGTGTGCTCTCAGCGTTGGTGTCAGTGTGCTCTCAGCGCTGGTGTTGGTGTCAGTGTGCTCAGCGCTGGTGTCAGTGTGCTCTATCTCAGTGCTGGTGTCAGTGTGCTCAGCGCTGGTGTCAGTGTGCTCTGTCTCAGTACTGGTGTCAGTGTGCTCTCAGCGCTGGTGTCAGTGTGCTCTCAGCGCTGGTGTCAGTGTGCTCTCAGCGCTGGTGTCAGTGTGCTCTCAGCGCTGGTGTCAGTGTGCTCTCAGCGCTGGTGTCAGTGTGCTCTCAGCGCTGGTGTCAGTGTACTCAGCGCTGGTGTCAGTGTACTCAGCGCTGGTGTCAGTGTGCTCTGTGTCAGAACTGGTGTCAGTGTGCTCTGTGTCAGCCCTGGTGTCAGCGTGCTCTGCCTCAGCGATGGTGTCAGTGTGCTCTGCCTCAGCCCTGGTGTCAGTGTGCTTTGCCTCAGAGCTGGTGTCAGTGTGCTCTCAGAGTTGGTGTCAGTGTGCTCTCAGAGTTGGTGTCAGTGTGCTCTCAGAGTTGGTGTCAGTGTGCTCTCAGAGTTGGTGTCAGTGTGCTCTCAGAGTTGGTGTCAGTGTGCTCTCAGCGCTGGTGTCAGTGTGCTCTCAGAGTTGGTGTCAGTGTGCTCAGCGCTGGTGTCAGTGTGCTCAGCGCTGGTGTCAGTGTGCTCTCAGCATTGGTGTCAGTGTGTTCAGTGCTGGTGTCAGTGTGCTCTATCTCAGTACTGGTGTCAGTGTGCTCTGTCAGCCCTGGTGTCAGTGTGCTCTGTCAGCCCTGGTGTCAGTGTGCTCTGTCAGCCCTGGTGTCAGTGTGCTCTGCCTCAGCGTTGGTGTCAGTGTGCTCTCAGCGTTGGTGTCAGTGTGCTCTCAGCATTGGTGTCAGTGTGTTCAGTGCTGGTGTCAGTGTGCTCAGCGCTGGTGTCAGTGTGCTCTATCTCAGCGCTGGTGTCAGTGTGCTCTCAGCACTGGTGTGATTGAGCACATTGACACCAGTACTCTTAATATATGCAATTCATTTTTTTTTCTTGAATTATTTTTTCCCCCCATTATAGATGTGAATGGGGCCTCATGTCTAGGTTATGCCTAAGGCCTCACAAAGCCTAGAGCCACCTCTGGTAGGTTGGCAACACTGATCCCAAAGCCCGGCAACTGCGGCTGGATGCCACCATCTTGAATGTGAAGTCAGCAGCCCCAGTAGACGTAGAGCTGTCATTCAGTTGATTCTCTACACTACAGTATTCTCTGCATTCCTCTTTCGGCTGCCATATAGTACTAGGGATACAGTATTTTCTTTTAAAGAATAACCTTTACTGGACAGTGCTGACCAATCAGAATCCACCTAGCCCATACTGTGAGTGCTGGAGGAGAAGAGTGAAAGACAGGATTTCAAATCCCTGGACCGGTAAAGCATTATCCCGATGCCCGACAGCGGGTAATCATGGAACCCTGGTACAACGGGACTGGGGAGGGGGCCCAGTGTACAGTAAGTTCACCTTACAGATTTTCTGTAAAGGTGAACAAACCCTCTAAAGGAGAGTATTGCAGCAAAAGTGGTTTATATTTAAAGTGATATTAAAGGCTTGCTTTTTTTTTTTTTTTAAATAACAAACGTGCAATACTTACCTGCTCTGTGTAGTTATTTGGCACGGAGCAGCTCGGATCCTTCTCTTCTTGGGTCCCATGTCGGTGCTCTTGGCCCCTCCCTTCTGCCAAGAGCCCCCAGAGCGAGCAGCTTGCAGTAGGGGGACCCGGGGCACAGCTCAGCGTGGCCATTCACACAGAGAGTTGCTGCTAATGGTGGGTGTGGTCAGGTTGTGCTTACAGTGGGAGGAGCTTACAGTGGTATGGTTAGACCCTTTATGACCAAGGTCAAAACAAAAATAATAGATATAAAAAGTTTCACTGCCACAAACAGAGAGCAGGCAGGCTCTTTATTGCAGAAGAGACATGCAATGCACATGTGCAGCTCAGCTTACACCTCTGGCCTGGTCTCTGTGTGCTGGAATGACTGATTCCTGTGCATGCGCAGGAGTGATGTCATACTACGCTGACCCATGAAGAAGACTGGAGACCGCCACACAGCTGAAGATGCTGGCACCATTGAGGGACGTTGTCACTGAAGCAAAGGTAAGTTTAGTTCTGTAAAGTCCTTATAAAGTCTGGAAATCTTTTACCTTAATGCATTCCCTGCATTAAGCTAAAAAGTGTCCCAGTGTTTGTATCGCCCAATCACCCCGTTCTATACTTACCTATGTCCTCTCTCAATCCAGCGCTGTGCCCGTCTGCAGTGGCGCTCTCCTCTCCCTCTCTCTGCTCACAGAGGCAGCAGAAGGAACCATTGACTCCTGCCAATCGAATCCTGTGAGCAGAGGGCAGGCAGCGGGGCTGAGCCACGCTGTGTGGGCCAAAAGACATGCACATATAGTATCCCCCTTAATGCAGACCCCCACAGTAAAGACACCCCCCTTAGTGCAGACCCCCCATCAGTATAGAATCCCCCTCAGTGCAGACCCCATCAATATAGTATACCCCTTAGTGCAGACCCCACAATCAGTATAGAATCCCCCTTAGTGCAGACCCCCCATCAGTATAGAATCCCCCCTTAGTGCAGACCCCCCATCAGTATGGAATCCCCCTTAGTGTAGACCCCCCATCAGTATAGAATCTCCCTTAGTGCAGACCCCTACAGTATAGACACCCCCTTAGTGCAGACCCCCATCAGTATAGACACCCCCCTTAATACAGACCCCCCATCAGTATAGACACCCCCCTTAGTGCAAACCCCTGCAGTATAGACACCCCCAATTAGTGCAGACCCCCCCATCAGTATAGAATCCCCCTTAGTACAGACCTCCCAATCAGACCTCCACTGCAGGTGTGGGCATCATCCCTGTATAACCCCCGGAAGCTGAGTAGGCACATCTGCGTACACTCGGCGGGAAGGGGTTAAATAAAAAACGGTGTCACTTTTATTCCTATAACAAGGAATGTAAACATCCCTTATAATAGAAAAAAAGCATGACAGGACCTCCTAAATATGAGATCTGGGGGTCAAAAAGACCTCACATCTCATATTTACACTAAAATGCAATAAAAAAACTAAAAAAAATTTGTCATTAAAATTTTTTTTTTAAATGTCCCTTTTAGAGCTATGGGCGGAAGTGACGTTTTTAAGTCTCTTCTGCCCTGCAATGTTATTTGAGATGGGTGGCGGCCATCTTCCCCTCACTCATCTCCATACTTAGCAAGGGGCAACATCCGATCGCCTCCGCCGCTGCCGACGGCTCCGCTAAGCAGCGGAGGGCACTGGAGCATGGCTGGGGGGGCCCCTCTCCCACCACCGATAGAAGTGATCTTGTGGCGAATCCGCCGCAGAGACCACTCTTATCGGAAACCGGACCCGCTGAAGAAGAGGATACCGGGGTTATGGCAGCTAGCTGCTTCCATAACAACCATATTCCTCTTCAAAGTTAGGACGTATATGGGCGCGCTGCGGTCTGGAAGGGGTTAGAATGGACAGAACTGTACGGTGCTGCCAGACGTCGTGGTTTTGCGTACCTGAAAACATTCCGCGCTTTCCTATGTGTGGGGGGACATTAAGAGGTGATGGTGCGCCATGTGCATCTTCTAAAGGGCAGCACATATTTCCTGCGGGTTGGGGAACGTGTGCGATTAGCGTGTGTTTCCCATCCCGCATATGTGTGATTCTAGTCTTAGTAGTTCATTTTTTATTTTTTTGTTGTAAACTCAGCTTCTTCGCTGGTCTTCTGGTCTCCAGCGCCGCCATCTTGACTCTGGGAAGCCGGCTGTGACTTCCTGCTGTTCCACAGCTGGCACCCCACCGCTCATGTGCGAGATCTTGGCACCCCAGATGTTTTGGAACTACATTTCCCATGATGCTCAACTACACTGCAGAGTGGCTGAGCATCATGGGAAATGTAGTTCCAAAATATCTGGAGTGCCAAGGTTCGCCATCACTTTCCTAGGGCATGAGACTTGTCCCAGGAGGCTGCGGGAGGGGGGGAGCCGAACCTCGGTTTTTCTCACCTAGGGGGGAGAAGCAGAAGTGGGATCGGGTACCTGTCAGAAAAAGGAACCCACTCCAAAAAAAAAAAGTTGCTATAGCGGTAGAGGAGGGGGGAGGAGGATGGGCAGAACTTCACTTTTTAATCACAAATCTACAAATATTTGTAAATCTATAGCAAAAGGTCGCCCAGTATTGGGATGGCAGGGATCACCTATGCACTCAAAACATCTCACTGATGCTTTGGCAGTCTGATTGGCACCAGTTTGGTTCCTTATTCTGTCAGTAATTCCTCTGATAAATGTCACTCACAGGCACTTCACTAGAGCTGATCATCAGCATCAACCTTCTGCTTTACACATTCAGGATGGCAAACTGCAGGCTCAGAGCTCTGAGCAGAGCGACCTCGTGTGGTGAATATGCACCATCACATGTGAGCTGAAGATGCTTTATCTATCTTTCACCAGAAGGGGTCAGTGCTGCTCATATTCTTTATTGTTTAACTAGTTGCTGACCGCCGGCCGTCAAATGACGGCCAGGCGGCGCACCTTTTGTGGCGGGAGGCCGTCATATGACGGCCTCCCGTTTAAACAGGGAATGCGCGCGATCGTGCGCACGCATCCCTTTTTTTTCGGTGGCGGCGTGTCATGGAGACACCGCTCGCCACCGAAGGGGGTGAACAGCCATTCGTTATGGCTGTTTACCACGTGATCGGCCGTGATGAAGTCACGGCCGATCACAGATGGTCACACCCCGAACGTGCACGGCGCATGCGATTCCCCGGGAACACTACTCGTCACCGACGCTGGTAAACAGCCATTGGCCGGCTGTTTACCCACGTGATCGGCTGTGAGCCTTTCACAGCCGATCACAAAAATGTAAACAAACTGCGGTAACGGGATTTTACCGGGTTCTCCTCCTCACACACCGATCGTGTGTGAGGAGGAGATTGCGGTAACATCTCGTTACCGCATACAGTGTACACCAATCATACTGATTGCCCCCCCCCCCCGATAAAGAGGACCTGTCACCACCCCTCATAGTACCTGTCAATCACAGTCCATCAGAGTACCTGTCACAGCACATCAGAGTATTTGAGTACCTGTCACAGCCCATCAGAGTACCTGAGTACCTGTCACAGCCCATCAGAGTACCCGAGTACCTGTCACAGCCCATCAGAGTACCTGTCACAGCCCATCTGAGTACCCGAGTACCTGTCACGGCCCATCAGGGTACCCGAGTACCTGTCACGGCCCATCAGGGTACCCGAGTACCTGTCACGGCCCATCAGGGTACCCGAGTACCTGTCACGGCCCATCAGGGTACCCGAGTACCTGTCACGGCCCATCAGGGTACCCGAGTACCTGTCACGGCCCATCAGGGTACCCGAGTACCTGTCACGGCCCATCAGGGTACCCGAGTACCTGTCACGGCCCATCAGGGTACCCGAGTACCTGTCACGGCCCATCAGGGTACCCGAGTACCTGTCACGGCCCATCAGGGTACCCGAGTACCTGTCACGGCCCATATGAGTACCTGTCACCGCCCTTCAGAGTACCCAAATACCAGTCACCAAACCATCAGAGTACCTGTCACCAGGCCATCAGAGTACCCGAGTACCTGTCACCAGGCCATCAGAGTACCCGAGTACCTGTCACCAGGCCATCAGAGTACCCGAGTACCTGTCACCAGACCATCAGAGTACCCGAGTACCTGTCACCAGACCATCAGAGTACCCGAGTACCTGTCACCAGACCATCAGAGTACCCGAATACCTGTCACCAGGCCATCAGAGTACCCGAGTACCTGTCACCAGGCCATCAGAGTACCCGAGTACCTGTCACCAGGCCATCAGAGTACCCGAGTACCTGTCACCAGACCATCAGAGTACCCGAGTACCTGTCACCAGACCATCAGAGTACCCGAGTACCTGTCACCAGACCATCAGAGTACCTATCTCCAGCCCATGTCTCATAGAATATACATTGGGGTGTTTGCTTTCCAAAATGGGGTCATTTTGTGGGTAATTTCACTGTCCTGGTGGTCCAGGACCTTCAAAAGTGTGATGGGTAGGAATGAAATGAGATGTGTCATTTATGCTCCTAGAACGCCTGAACGTACTACTTCAATGTTCGGCCTCTCTATGTGGCCAGGTTGTGTAAAAGTCCTACACATGTGGTATCGCCATACTCGGGAGGAGTAGCAGAATGTATTTTGGGGTGTAATTTTTGCTATATACATGCTATGTGTTAGAAATATCTTATAAATTGACAATTTTGTGTAAAAAAAATGCGTTAAAATTTTTTTCCACATATTCCAAAAACTTCTGGAAAAAAATGAACCGTTCAAAAGACTCATTATGCCTCACAGATTATACGTTGGGGTGTTTGCTTTCCAAAATGGGGTAATTTTATGGGAAATTCCATTGTCCTGGTACTCCAGGGCCTTCAAAAGTGTAATAGGTGGTTGAGAAATGAGATGCGTAATTTTTGCTCGTAGAACGTCTGAAGGTACTACATCAATGTTAGTGCTCTGTATGTGGCTAGGCTGTATAAAAGTCCTACACATGTGGTATCGCCGTACTCGGGAAGAGTAGCAGAATGTATTTTGGGGTGTAATTTGTTGTATGCATATGCTGTGTGTGAGAAATAACCTGATAATATGACAATTTAGTAAAAAAAAATAAAAAAAAAAATAAAAAATCTTCATTTTGCAAAGAATTGTGGGAAAAAATGACAACTTAAAAAAACTCACCATGCTACTTACTTAATACCTTGGGATGTCTACTTTGTAAAAAGGGGTCATTTGGGGGGTATTTGTACTTTCCTGACTTGTTAGGGCCGGTTCACACAGCAGGCGAGGTGACTCCGACTTGCCTCGCCGCGACCTGCCGCGGCCTCAGCGGCGACTTGCAAATGACTTCTGTATAGAAGTCAATGCAAGTCGCCCCGAGGTCGCCCAAAAGTAGTACAGGAACCTTTTTTCTGAGTCGGAGCGACTCGAGTCGCTCCTCTCAGAACGGTTCCATTGTACAGAACGGGGGCGACTTGCGAGAGCGAGGCGAGTCGTGTCGCCTCGCATCGCCCGCTGTGTGAACCGGCTCTTAGTGTCTCAAGAAATTAGGTACACCTGATGTACTGAAGGCCTGATCAGAAGTGATCAATTTTCAGTGATTGGCACCATAGTTTGTAGACTCTATAACTTTCACAAAGACCAAATAATATATACTAATGTGGGTTATTTTTACCAAAGATATGTAGCAGTATAAATTTTGGCCAAAATTTATGAAGAAAAATTACTAATTAGCAAAAATTTATGACAGAAACGAAGAAAAAGGCATTTTTTTCACAAAATTTACGTTTTATTTTATTTATAGCACAAAAAAAAAAAAACCCACTAGTGATTAAATACCACTAAAAGAAAGCTCTATTTGTGTGGAAAAAAGGACGCAAGTTTCATATGGATACAGTGTAGGATGACTGAGTAATTGTCATTCAAACTGTGAGAGCGCTGAAAGCTGAAAATTGGTCTGGTCAGGAAGGGGGTGTAACTGCACTGTACTGAGGTGGTTAAAAGTATTACTGATTAAAAAAAAAAATAATAATAAAAAAAAAACTCCATACAAATAATTATTGAGTTTCTCCCTTATAAATAAGTGCAATTATTACAACACAATTATTACAACACATTTTTACATATATTATGCTCCAATCAATCTTTTAAAAATCTGGAATGCAATGTTACAAATAATTATCCTATAAATGCGATGAAATCAAACAGAAAAGATTGTGAATATGTGATGAAAAAAAGGGTTAAATTAAATATGAACAAAGAAAAGTAATATAAAAGAAATAAATAAGAGTGTAGAAAAAAATAATAATAATGATAATAATTAAAAAAAAAATATATATATAAATAAGAGTCTATAAAAAAGTTACAATATATAAATATATATGAAAACATTTCATGAATTAATATATAATATAATAGATAAGGGTGTATAAAAAAATAACAATAGTTAATAAATATAAAAATAACTATAAATACAGGTGTATAAAATAGTGAATAAAAATAAATATTGATAATAGCCAAATACCCTCTGAGTGCTCTACTTCTACGTTCTTTCTATGCAAATTCAGTATCTTTTTGTTTATTGCCAATGTTATCATTTTCTTTTTGTGTGTTTATGGAAAAAAATGTAATCACGTTTCAAAAAATAAAAAAAAATAAAGGTGTCTAAACACAAAAAAAAGAAAGGATTAAATCCAGAAAATAAAAAAAATAAGGGTGTGTGTAAATAAAACAATCTGTCATATATAAAACAAATATAAATAAGAGTGCATAAAAATAATAAATATGATAGTAAATATAGAAATAAAAATTGTGAATAAAGGGGTATAAAACAATAAATAAAAACCTTAAACATAATTGTATTTATTTATTTATTTTATATTATATTTATGTTTTTTTTGCCAATGATAATAAAATGGTAATAAAATAATAAAAACCTTAAATATACTTTTTTATTTTCTATTATATTTATGTTTTTTTATTTATTTAATTTTTTTAATTTTTATTCTTATTATTTAGGGTGCTCTGCAATAAAAATGTAAATAAATGGGGTATAAAATAATAAATAATAATGTTAAAGATAATATTTTTTTATTTTCTGTTATATTTCTGTTTTGTTTTGTTATGTTTATTTCGATTTTTATTGTAGAGCTGCCTGAATAATTAGAGTGAAAGATATATATATATATATTTTGTTTTTTTAATAGGGTAAAAAAATGACAGGCTGTGTATTACTGTATTATCTGAATGCTCTAAGTCGGCTATTCACTGCTATCTTGCCAGCCCAGTACTGGTCAGTGTGATAGACATTGCCATCATCGATCAGTGGTGGACCAGGGTATAGTCGTGAGCCACCAGCAATGCTAATGCTGAATTATGGCACTAGCAGTGGTGGACCAGGGTATAGTCGTGAGCCACCAGCAATGCTAATGCTGAATTATGGCACTAGCAACGGACACCCGCGTGACTTGTCAGGGGGTGGACTAGAACTCATGGACATACGCAATCCAACAGCAGCCCGCGCCTTTGGAAGGCGGCGCGCATTGTCACACGCCACCGCTCCTGGCTGATATACCAGAGACATTTCTTTATCTAGAAGCTAGTTTCTCAGTGCCGTTAGCAGCTCAGCATTGCCATCTACAGGCATTACTGAGAATTATACCCGCACGCTGCTGAGCTGAAGAGACGCTCTCTGCTCTATGAGACCTGCGCACAAGCTGTAGCTGGCTCTGCTGATGCCTGCCTCGGAAGGACCCCGTTGTACTGTCCATAACGTCGCTTAGCAACCGCCCGTCCTTGCCAACCGGAGTGCGACCATAGTAACCCACAGACTGCAACATGGCAGAGGGAGGGGAGCCGATCGTCAGACCCAGAAGGATCTTTATTCAATCCGGGGCGTTAATATAGATAAAGTAGGCACAATTCTTTTTTCTTTATTGAGTGGCATTTAGTTCACACCAGAATGCCGGCTTGGAAGCCGCACGTTTCCTGCACCACCTTCAAAACGCACCACAGTTGCGATTTGCAGCGGGGTGTTAATGTTACGTCATGAAATGCAGGTCGCACGCGCAGGGCACTCGCCTGCACCAGACCGCGTGCTACAGAAGTACTATGCCATCCGCTTGCTGTGCGTTTCCCTTAAAGGAGTGCATGACCTGCTTTTGGTGCAGTTCGGTGCGACTCGGTCCATTCACAATGAATAGGCTAAAATCGCACACCGCACGTGAATGGCAGAGGAACGCTCAGTACGTTGTTGTGCGATTCCGTGGTGTGGACCGGCCCTTCACTCATTTGTATGCGGAGGCCGAGCTGCAATGCCACTTCATGTGAGCTCTGGTGCATTGCGAGAAAAATGCTCCAAGTCTGCGTTTAAAAAAAAAATGAATATAAATAAGGGAGTATAAAAAAAATGCAAACAATATATATTTGTGAATACATTTAATGAATAAATATAAAAATAAATAAGGGGATATATAAACAATAATAAAATAGTTAATAAATGTAAAAATAATAATAAATAAGGGGGTATAAAATAATAAATAAGGGCGAGCGATTAATAATGCCCATACACCTCCTGGGGGCTCTACTTCTACCTGCTTTTTATGCGAATTCAGTAGCACAAGGCAGCTTTGTGGTGTGAACAGGGCACAGAGATAATAATGGTTTTCTATGGTCCTGTGTGGTGACCGGTGCTGATAAAGTGCAGAAAAATGCATCCAGTGTGAATGAGCTCTTAGGTGAGGTTGTCACTTATTTTTTTCAAGCCAAACCCGAACACTCTAGCAGCGCACAGTACGTTTTTTGTTTTTGTTTTAGGGTGCTTTCACACTGCAGCCGCCCGAGCACAGGATTCAAAACCCGGACTGTCCGGGTGAATCTCGGACAGGTGGTGACCCTACTCTTAGGCCTCAGCTATCCACACCTCTGTGTGAAGGACCGTCTTTGCCCGCATCCATTTATGTCTATTGGGACGCAGTAGCAGCATGGGAAATGTTAGGTGTGACCTCAACAAGTCACCTATTTGTCAGGTTATGTTACCGTTTCCCAATTGTTAGTTAGAGTTCTTATCTAAGCAAAGAGACACAGAGGTATTCAGTATTTCTGCTCAGAAGTCCGTCGTTAACTCTGACTTTCTCTGACTGACTCTGGCTCTGAGGCTTCTTTATTACATCTTTTATAGACAGAAAAGGGCAAACATCAGCAAATGTAAAAAAACAACATTTTTGCAAAGGAAAGACAATTCTCCGGGTGTTATCAGCTGATAAGACAATCTTCTGGGCGTAGACTGCTTTTTAGGGCTGATGCGGCCTCTTCTTGATGAGTACGTGACAATAGATGACGAGTCCTTATTTTACAGAGAAGTATAGAAATACAAGTATTTAGTAAGACATAAGGTCAACCATTTTGTTTCAACATATACCTTAATCCTTACATTTCCCCCTTTGACATCACCCCTCCCTCTTGCCCTGGGTCCACCTGAACAAGTTCTAGTCAGCCTATATCCAGAGTACTCTCCCTGACCGCGAGTTGTCAAAGGGGTATACACCCATCCCCCTGGACAGTACCAACATCTAAAATTCAGGAAGAGTGGCTTTTCTGCAAGATGGGTGATGTCAAGGATCTAAATCCACCTATCTTCACAAAAGTTCCATCTTTTCCGCATCATTTACCTTGGCTTTCTTGCAAAAGCACATGAGCAGTTTAAAGCATACATAAAAGAAAAATACGAATAAGAGCACCACTATAATCGTCATTGCTGCCTTCTTAACCCAAGAGAATAACCCTGAGAAACTAAAAGTTCCACCAAACGGATCCCAGTCGCGACCAATATTTCGGGCCTTCTCTTGTAAATTCTTTACTTCCGTACGGTGTTGTGCAATGATGTCATAATAGTCAGGTACCTCAATGCTGGTGTTATGTATCCAAGTACAGCACTCATAGTCCTCAGTAGTTTCACAGAGTCCTGTCAGTGCTGCACTCATACTTTCAATTGCTAATTCATGTAATTCTAATTGTTGTCTGATGGCTCTGGTCTCCAGATTTAACTTAGTAATGTCATCAGAGTTTTTCTCCAAAACATCATTAATAATTCCTGTATAGTTATTTAGTCTTTTCATTAAGTCTATACCCCATCCTGTCCAGGACGGGAACCAAGCCCATGCCATGTCCTTCTTCAGGAATATTTCTCTTTTACTACGATACCTGAGGGGATATCTAGGATGCATGCTAGCTTCTAATAGGTGATCACCTCGTTCATCACCTACTACTCCCATTACTGGTACTAAACTTGCGAGGTAGCACCATCCCTGAGCTTTTCTAGGTATCCAAGTATAACATTTATCCTCACAACAGATGTATATATTGTTTCCTAGAGCTACTGATCTTGAACTGATATCATTTCTATAACGAGAGGTGTATCCATAGAGGGATAAGTTGGATACTAACCACCTGGTGTTGTTGTCTGAAATATTACCGAGGAACTCAGCTAACGATTGGTGTGTGTGGGTTATACTAG
Source organism: Lithobates pipiens (assembly GCF_037356315.1). NCBI lineage: Eukaryota > Metazoa > Chordata > Amphibia > Anura > Ranidae > Lithobates > Lithobates pipiens. Next base: position 196,854,558 of record NW_027507764.1, read on the forward strand.
GGTAGAAGACCGTGTTTTTCCCAGGAGTAGCTTTTGGTATGAAAATGGACAAGTTAAATTTGCTGTCTTGGCATTCTCCATTTCCTCCCGTAGTGTTCCCTAGGTTGAAACACCAATCAGGGGAAAAGGCGAGACCATTTGACTTAAACATTACTGTCTCATTGGTATTTGTTCTAATTATGTTAATGCTACTGTTAGCAAGATCAGTATAGTTTATAGGAACTGCCATCAGTGGTATACTTGCTGTGCTGGGGTGTAATTTGCTACAAATCCAACATTTCTCATATCCTGACTTCTGGGCATAAGCATATTTAAACTTCAGTAATAACATTTTTTTAGAAAATCCTTCATCCTTGTGTATTTTATTCTGTGAGGTAACCAAACTATTAGCCAGAATTACTGAAACAATAAAAAGATACATGTTGTCATTTGCCAACTGGCTCCTTTTTACAATGAGAAGCGTGGATCCAGGTAGGTTTCCCTTCCAATTTCACTGAGGTTGCTGTAATCAATAGCACCTGGAAAGGACCTTCAAACCTTGGTTCCAGTGTCTTTCTGGTATGTTTCTTTACATACACATAGTCTCCTGGTTGTAGATCGTGAGTACCTGTGACAGAATTAGGGTCTGGAAGAGAAGAATACACACTCTTGTGGATTTTAGTCAGACGCTGTTGCAACTGTATTACATACGTAGTTAAACTATCACATTGTAATTGCATACTTTGAGGAAAATATAAACCTAATCTAGGTGCACTTCCAAACAGTATTTCATATGGGGATAACCCTGTTTTTCCTGTTGGGGTGTACCTAATAGAGAACAAAGCTAAAGCTAGGCACTCAGGCCATGGTTTATTTAACTCTTGCATAGCTTTTTGTATTTTCAGCTTGATTGTACCATTTACTCTTTCTACTGATCCTGAACTCTGTGGGTGGTAAGGAGTATGAAAACTTTGTTGAACCCCTAACATTGCCATCACATTTTGCATTATTTCTCCCGTGAAATGTGTCCCCCTATCTGATTCTATTGTTTCTGGGAGACCAAACCTAGGTATCAGCTCAGTAATCAGTTTCTTGGCGGTGGCTTTTGCCGTAGCTGATTTCACAAGATAACTTTCGGGCCAGCCTGAAAATAGGCAGATGCACACGAGAACAAATTCAAAGGGGCCGCTCTTAGGCATTTGTATGTAGTCAATCTGCAGTCTCTGAAAGGGATATTGGGCCCGGACCTGATGTTTACGTGGGGTTTTCACTCTCTGTCCTGGGTTATTAATCAGACAGATTTGGCATGCAGCACAGTAGTTCCTTGCAGTACTACTGAATCCAGGGGCTAGCCATCCTTGGCTTACAATCCTATACATAGAATTGGAGCTGACATGAGTGGGTAAGTGGACAGCCGCTGCCATTGCGGGGTATAGAGAAGCGGGTAGACATATTTTGTCTCCTTCTCTCCATACATTGTCAAGGCCTGGTGCAGCTCCCTCCTTAACCCAACGGTCCTTCTCAATAGCCCCTGCTTGTTCCTGTAGTTCCATTAGCTGCTGCCATGTGGTTTCGGGCATACTCACCTGTACCGTGGCTAAGGTCTCAGGGCTTACTTCCCCTAGAGCTGCCTTCTTTGCAGTTAAATCTGCAAATGCGTTTCCTTTTGCCTCAGTTGTTTTTGCGCTCGTGTGTGCCGCTATCTTCATGATGGCTACTCTTATAACCTTTTGAAGATTGTTCAGGACTCTTTTGATTCCTTCACCATGTTTAACAGGTGTACCTGCTGCTGTAAGGTAACCTCTAGCTTTCCATATGTGGCCATAATCGTGTGCCACACCGTAGGCGTATGCGGAATCAGTGTAAATGTTCCCTTCTTGTCCCTCCAAGTGTTCTAGGGCTTTCTCTAGAGCGGTTAGTTCCGCTTCTTGTGCCGACATGTGTGCTGGTAGTGACTTTGCCTCAATTACCTGTGTGTCCGTTACCACAGCATAACCTGTGTGATATTTACCTTTGTCATCGGCAAATCTACTACCATCTATGTACAGTGTGTGTTCTGCATTTGCAATGGGTATGTCTGTGACATGTGGGAACCCTGTGGTTTCTTGTTCCATAAGTTGAAAACAATCGTGTTCATCAGATGTTATGTCATGAAATGAAAGTGTGTCAGAATCCTGAGTATCTTGTGCTGTATCTACACCATTATCATCATTACTCCCCCCTGTCAAATCTTTCTGTAATGGTAAAAGCTGTGCTAAGTTAAAAGAAGTGCATCGCTGAAAGGTAACATTGGGGGGTAGGAGCAAGGTGCATTGTAGACGCAGCTGCCTTGCCATTGATATGTGTTTTGGCTGGACCTGTGACAAGATGGCGTGTATGTCATGTGTGGTATGTACCACTACAGGATTGTCTAAGACAATTTCTGAGGATTTGTCAATGATAATTGACACTGCTGCGACTGCTCGTACACAGGACGGTGATCCTCTAGAGACAGGATCGAGAGCCGCCGAGAAGTATGCTACCGGCCTTTGTTTGATGTGTTGTTGTGTCAACACCCCTGTTGCGTGTCCCGTGATTTCAGCAATGTACAAATGAAATGTTTTGGTATAATCAGGGATCCCGATCGCAGGTGCCGAAATTAGTAACCTTTTTAAGGTGCTAAAAGATTCATGACCTGCTTCTGTGAGTACATAGGGTACTATTTTCAAGCAATCATATAATGGCTGCATCAGAGAACTGGCATGTGGTATCCATTGTCTACAATATGATACCATTCCCAGAAACATACGAAGTTGCTTAAAGTTGCGTGGGACATTCATTTGTCTTATGGCCTGGACTCGTTCTTCAGTAAGGTGTCGAGTACCCTGGGATATACAGTGGCCCAAAAAGACAACCTTTTTCTGACATACCTGTAACTTAGTTCTATTCACCTTGCACCCTTTTTCAGCCAGGAATTGTAACAATGATAGAGTGGCTTTTAAACAAGTATCGTTATCCGGACAACATAACAATAGGTCATCTACATATTGCAACAATACACAAGTGTCAGGCGGTAGCCATTCTCCTAACACTGTCTGCAGGGCTTGTGAGTATAGAGTTGGCGAATGCGCCATTCCTTGAGGTAGGCGTGTCCAGGTTAGCTGACGGTTTCGAAGGCGGAACGCGAACCATGGTTGACATTCCTCCGCCAGGGGTACAGAAAAGAAAGCATTTGCCAAGTCTACAACTGTAAATGAGGAGCTATCTGATGGTATTTCTGACAGTAAGGTATGCGGGTTCGGTACTAATGGCGTTATTGGGGCCAATATTTTGTTTATTGCCCTTAAGTCCTGTACCATCCTATACCTTATTGGGCCATCCCCCAATGTCTTTTTCTTAACTGGATACAATGGGGTATTGGCTGGTGATTGTATTTCTTTTTAATGCTCCACTTTTAAGTAGAGCCTCCACTTGTAGTTCTATAGCTGCTTCCTGGGGCGCACTGAGTGGGTACTGTTTCTGCTGAGGGAGAACTGCTCCTGGAATCAGCTGTAGAGTAACCGGGGGTATGGGCAGAAGCCCAACGTCTGCTGGATGTGTTTCCCATAACCCTTCCGGAAGGCTAGACAGAATTTGGTCTATTTCCGGTGAGGGCGTATTGGACGGTTCTGGTTCTTCTTCCAAGCATTGTATTTTACTACAGATTTCTATACCCTCTGGGTCATCTCCTATTGCTAGGGTGACCATGCCATCTGGGTGATAAGTAATGTTCGCTCCTATTTTCTGAAGAATGTCTGCTCCTAATAAATTAGTGGGAGCTCCTCTGGAAATCAAAAAGCGTGACAAAAACATGTGATTTCCTATCTTTACTTTTAAAGGTTTAGTCAGTGGGGCATCAGTCAGGAGTCCGTCATAACCACTTATGGGTATGGTGTCACGGGACGTCATGTGTGGAGGGACTACTGAATCAGACAATAAGCTGCGTGATGCTCCTGTGTCAACCAAACAAGGAATATGTTTACCTTCCACCTTCATCAACATGTGGAGCATTTTGTTCTCTGATTCAGCTAGGACTGGGGCAAGACATGCGGTCGGATCGTCCCTATCGTTGGTACGCCTCTGTCTGTAGTCCCTCGTGTCTCTGTCCGTGTTTCCTTCCTGTTCGTCTTTTATCCTTTTCCTACAGTCTCTTTTTATATGTCCCACCTTGTTGCAGTAATAACAGGTAAGAGGTTTACGGGAGGAATTCCCTCCTTCATTGACCCGGGCAACAGTGTTAACTCCCGGTGTCCTTCTGGGTTTAGTTTCTGCTAAATCAGCCTCTATGCCTTGTGCTTTCTGCAACAATGTTCCTCTGTCCCGTATGGCTCTCCATTCGGGAGTACATGCTTTCAGTTTGTCACCTATTTGGGGTACTAGTCCTTCCATAAACTGTCGATTGAAAGCCCTAATGGTGACGGGTAAGGCTAAATCTAGACCTTCATCAGCCATCATGCTTTCCATGTTGAGGTAAAATTCTGTAACAGTCTGACCTGGGGCCTGTTTTATGGGCGCTGTCGAACCCCTTTCCTGCTGTTTCCCTTGGCAAAATTCTCCTAACTGAGCAATAAACAGGGGTCTAGAGTCTATATGACGAGGGTGTATTCCTGGTGGATCTGTGGTAGGATCCCCATTCGGTCTAAGTGGGGTAAGTTTAGTCATGAATTGATTAAACATTGTCAGTGTCATTTTATGTCTACATATATCTTCCCCATCTTGCCAAGTTGCTTCATGTGTGTCTAGTAATTGTGTCACGAATCTACAGAATGCGGCAGGTTTTGCTACGGGATCAGGAGCATTCTGTATTAATGCCATAAGAGTGTCAGCCGACCAAGGTGTCCATGTCCTCAGAACGACTTGTCGGGTCACTGTAGGTGGCTGTCCTGCTTGACCCGCATTTGGATTATTTACTTGTATTACCCTAGTCCGACTATGGACTGGAGCTACGGGCTCTGGTCTTTGAGCGCCGCAATGCACACATTCCTGTGCCCAGTCTGGGTTCTGGGTACCGCATACTCGGCATACCCATCCTCTTCCTCTTAAGGAAGGATAAAGTTTTGGTCTTTCATTACCTGGTGTGGTGGTGTTATAAGGAGGTGGAGTATCTCCCGTATTTACCCTATCGCCGGGAGCAGAAGGAAGACTTTTGTGTCGGACCTTCATATCCCATCCACCCTTTTCCTGACAATACTCCCATCCCTCCTCTTTAGCCCTGTTGGAAACCTTAATTAAACATTGTATTTGTGATACCCATCCGTTTTTCAATATCTCTCCCTGTCTGTCTCTCTTTATTTCTTCCCAACCTTCTACACTTAATCCATTTTCTCCATCCATCCCCAATTTCTTGAGAATCCTATTTGTGCCCTGTGCCTTATCCTTCCCATACAACATTGTAATTATGTCTTTAACAGCATAACATTTCTGAGATTCCTCCTGGGGTTTACCATGTGTCTGGCCCATTTTGACAGTCCTGCCTAGGTGGCGTTTGGATCACTTACTAAGTGTCTCGTTGCCTTCTCCTCCTAGGGTGCCAAAATACTAAAAAACCTCTCCTAGATGAGATTTCTGAAATCGAATTACCTTATATGCTAGCCAACTGACAAATATTATGACCAGACTGACGGCTACAACATATACAAGCATTCCCTTTTGGTGGCCAAACACATATGACTAGGTCTCCGGGCTTTGTGGAGACCTTATTTCCGTCCCATTACCATGGAATCTCTCAGCATTCGTTTCTTATTCCTGCTTTATTGAGGCAGTCAGGACTTATACTTTCAACCCGTTTTTAGGCTCATGAATCAAAAGCGTATATCAAACTTAAGTGTCGGACCCCCAAAGTACTCTTACGAGTTAAGGGCGCATTCCGTTACCCATTGGGATGATATATGTTTCAATTCACACCATACAAACAGGGCTTATCTCATTCACAACAGACAGATGACAAGTAGACAGACAAGAAACAACGGTAACATAAGCCAAAATATTAAGTTCAAGACCCGCTTACTACAGAGGTTGGTGTTTACCTGAAGAACAATTCAGACAGATCAGGTGGGCACAAATCTAAGAAGCACAGAGTTTATAACAAAATAAAGCTTTTCTTACCTGCGCAGGATTTGTCTGTGGTTCTTGATGTGCCCGACCATTTCGTTCCGTCCTTATGTTCGTTCGCCTCTTGTAGTTTCTTCAGCGAGTCCCTATTCGCGGCGCCAGAAATGTTAGGTGTGACCTCAACAAGTCACCTATTTGTCAGGTTATGTTACCGTTTCCCAATTGTTAGTTAGAGTTCTTATCTAAGCAAAGAGACACAGAGGTATTCAGTATTTCTGCTCAGAAGTCCGTCGTTAACTCTGACTTTCTCTGACTGACTCTGGCTCTGAGGCTTCTTTATTACATCTTTTATAGACAGAAAAGGGCAAACATCAGCAAATGTAAAAAAACAACATTTTTGCAAAGGAAAGACAATTCTCCGGGTGTTATCAGCTGATAAGACAATCTTCTGGGCGTAGACTGCTTTTTAGGGCTGATGCGGCCTCTTCTTGATGAGTACGTGACAATAGATGACGAGTCCTTATTTTACAGAGAAGTATAGAAATACAAGTATTTAGTAAGACATAAGGTCAACCATTTTGTTTCAACATATACCTTAATCCTTACAATATAGCCACCGGGGCCAGCTTGGCAGTCGTGCAGGAGCATGTCTCTGAACGTCTGTGCAGGCACTGCGTCCCAGTAGACATAAACCATACTGCTTGTACCCAGAGGCATAAAACACTTGGGTACCCCATGCAGGCATGGGGGGGGGCCCTTAGCATAGGTACGTCTGTGTGAATGAGGCCTTTAACCTCTTGCCAACCTGCTGCAGTACCTATACTGTGGGGGATTGGCTCTTTCAGGCATGGTAAAGTACCTGTACATCGGGGCTTTCTTCCGGGTCCGCTCTCTCACGCATGCGTGCGCACCCAGAAACCCGAGCTGTCATTCACTGCAGCAAAAGCCAAGCAGTGGGTCTTAGCCAATGATTTATGGCCGGGACCCACTGATCGGCTGAGCGAATGACAGAAGAGAGCAACAACACAGAGCTCTCTACAGACGGCAGCAACGTGCCGCTTTTTTTTCTCCCTGCAAAGTAGGGAATAAAAATCAGAACATTACTTAATAAAAATCAGCACATTGTACATACAGTAACCATTGTCAGGCACACAGTTAACCTTTTGATCTAATGTTAACCCCTTTCCCAGTCAGTGTCATTAGTACAGTGACAGTGTATATTATTAGCACTGATCACTGTATTAGTGTCACTGGTAGTGTCAGCATCAGTTTGGCTGCTTTCACACCGAGGCGTTTTTTAGGTGTGTTAGCGCTAGAAATAGCCTGAAAACCTCCTCCCTATTCATTCCAGTGTGACTTTTCACACTGGGGCGGTGCGCTTGCGGGACATTCTGAAAAGTCCTGCAAGCAGCATCTTTGGGGCAGTTTGGGAGCTCTGCATACACTGCTTCCAAAACTCCCTGCCCATTGAAATGAATGGGCAGCGCTGCCAAAGCTCTGCGACATGGGCGCTTTTAACCCTTTCTTTGGCCGGCAGTGGGCTAAAATTAGCGACGCTTTACCGCTAACGCGGAGCGACTACAGTGTGAAAGTAATCTAAGTGTCAGATTGACCGTGCACTAAGGGAGTCCCACTATAAGTTGCTGCTCGCCACCATTACTAGTATAAATAAATAAATATAAACTCTAGTATATATCCCATAGATTGTAGACGCTATAGTTTTCATACAAACCAATCAATATACACTTTTTTTTATTTTTTTACCAAAAATATGTAGCAGGATGCGTTTTGGCCAAAATATAAGAAGAAATTAAATTTTTTTATTTTTTTATTGGATATGTTTTATAGCAGAAAGTAAAATATATATATATTTTTTGCTTTTTTTAATATTTTCAGTCTTTTTTCGTTTATATAATAAAAAATAAATAATGCAGTGGTGATCTAGTACCACCAAAAGAAAGCTCTATTTGTGTGGAAAAAAAATATATAAATTTTGTTTGGGGACAGTGTTGCATGACTGCGAAATCGGCAGTTAAAATAACACCGTGCCATATAGCAAAAAATGGCCTGGTCATGAAGGGGGATAAATCTTCCCGGAGGTCTAGTGGTTTAGTGTATCTAGATCCAAAATCTTTTTTTTCTTTTTTTCTGGATAGAGTAGGAAGAGTTTTAACCCCTGCTAGGTTATTATTATTTGTGCACCACTGGGGAGATTTCCCTTCACTTCCTGTCCTAGAGATGCAACAGAAGGTTAAAAGTAAATCTCTAAATGTGATTGGGGTTCTTCTCTTAGATAGTTCACCCAGTAAAGGAGTCAGTACGATTGATAGTATACAGTGTCATCATTTGTAGGAGCTGGTTGTAGACATACCAGTGATGTAACTAGAAGGTGGAGGTGGAGGCGGGTGTAGTGGTATAGGTGGTGGCTGATGGACAGCAGCAGGAACAGCAGGTGGAGGAAGAGTGAGTTTTGTCAAATTAGCGGTTTCTGGAACGTTGGCGGCATCACCCTCTACTGCCCCAATTCCAGGCACCAGAGGAGGTTTTCACTCTAGAGGCCACAAAGAAGAAGAAGCGTGTGTAATTACGTGCAAACGTTCGGTTGGCGCGAGTGCGTCCACGTGTTCGTATTGGCGTGCATCCGTTCGTACCAGGACTCGCACGCCTCTGATGGGGACACTGTGCATGATCCTTGGGACGAAGGTGAACTGCTGCTACACGGGGACGGATCTTCACATGGTGAGTTCTCTGACACCAGGAAAGGTACATCAGAATGCGGATGCCCTTTCTCGGGTCTATTGTCACTTGGCTCGTGGTGTCCAGACCCCTGGCTTGGAACAGGGTATTTCAAGGGGTTAATTGAAGAGGGCAGTTACTTCCCCTTCAGACCTGCTTATTGCCAGCTGGGCTGAAAATGTTAGAGGGGAGCTGTTTGAGTAGGAGAGAAAGAGAGACACAGCAGCATGCTGTGTGAAAGGACCCTTTGCTGTATTGCGTACCTGCTGGGGCAGGGGCGGATCCAGGGGGGGGGCAACGGGTCAATTGCCCCCTCCGAGAATACCGCCAGCTAATGACAGCACGGCCGGTTCCGCGGGTCCAATCGCGGCCGGTTCCGCGGGTACCCGCGGGCCGGTTCCGTGGGTCCAATCGCGGCCGGTTCCGCGGGTACCCGCGGGCCGGTTCCGTGGGTCCAATCGCGGCCGGTTCCGCGGGTACCCGCGGGCCGGTTCCGTGGGTCCAATCGCGGCCGGTTCCGCGGGTACCCGCGGCCGGTTCCGCGGGTCCAATCGCGGCCGGTTCCGCGGGTCCAATCGCGGCCGGTTCCGCGGGTCCAATCGCGGTCGGTTCCGCGGGTACCCGCGCTGAGTGGACGGGTGAGGGGGGGCAGCTGGGCGGCTTAGGAGGGCTGCTGGCCAATCAGGAAGCCAGCAGGCAGGGGAGCAGGGAGATGACATCATCTCTCACTGCCCTGCATCCCTCCAGTTCCACCCTCACTGTGTAGGAAGCTGTGTGCAGCAGAGAGATTACATCATCTCTCTGCTGCCTATCTTCACTCTGGGACCCAACAAAAGACCACCAGTAGGTGACAATCCACAGTGTGTGGCAGGCTACGTGGCAAGTGGCAATCCGCAATGTGTGGCAGACTACGTGGCAAGTGGCAATCCGCAATGTGTGGCAGACTACGTGGCAAGTGGCAATCCACAATGTGTGGCAGACTACATGGCAAGTGGCAATCCGCAATGTGTGGCAGGTGACGTGGCAAGTGACAATCCGCAATGTGTGGCAGGTGACGTGGCAAGTGACAATCCGCAATGTGTGGCAGGTGACGTGGCAAGTGACAATCCGCAATGTGTGGCAGGTGACGTGGCAAGTGACAATCCGCAATGTGTGGCAGGTGACGTGGCAAGTGACAATCCGCAATGTGTGGCAGACTACGTGGCAAGTGGCAATCCGCAATGTGTGGCAGGTGACGTGGCAAGTGACAATCCGCAATGTGTGGCAGGCTACGTGGCAAGTGGCAATCCGCAATGTGTGGCAGGCAACGTGGCAAGTGACAATCCGCAATGTGTGGCAGGTGACGTGGCAAGTGACAATCCGCAATGTGTGGCAGGCTACGTGGCAAGTGGCAATCCGCAATGTGTGGCAGGCAACGCGGCAAGTGACAATCCGCAATGTGTGGCAGGTGACGTGGCAAGTGGCAATCCGCAATGTGTGGCAGGCAACGTGGCAAGTGACAATCCGCAATGTGTGGCAGGTGACGTGGCAAGTGACAATCCCCAATGTGTGGCAGGCTACGTGGCAAGTGGCAATCCGCAATGTGGGTCAGGCAACGTGGCAAGTGACAATCCGCAATGTGTGGCAGGTGACGTGGCAAGTGGCAATCCGCAATGTGTGGCAGGCTACGTGGCAATCCACATCTGGTGGCAGGCGACGTGGCAAGTGACAATCCGCAATGTGTGGCAGGTGACGTGGCAAGTGGCAATCTGCAATGTGTGGCAGGCTACGTGGCAAGTGACAATCCGCAATGTGTGGCAGGTGACGTGGCAATTAACAATCCGCATTTGGTGACAAGTGACAATCCACATTTGGTGGCAGGCGACATGGCAAGTGACATCCTCAGGGCTCCCACTGATTCTGCAATATGGTGAGTTGAACCATTTAATTTTATATTACAATGTATTAATAGAAATAATGCGCTTCAATCATCCTGACACCATAACAACCATGGTGCCGTAATGATTGAAGCGCCAATGCCAGCCATTTCCCATATAAATTGCCCCCCAAAAAACATATTTTATAGCAGTGCCCCTCCCGAGACTAGACTCTGGATCCGCCCCTGTGCTGGGGTGAGCAAAACCATATCAGAGACTGTAGCTCTGGCTAGAGCCATGTACTTTATCTATATATCAGCCTGTTGGTTAAAGAGATTGAACTTTTCCTACATCTGCACCTGTGTTACAAGACAAGTCTGTTGTTTCTTCTGTTTATTTTGCTGAATAAAGCCATTTTTACTTTACTGAACTATTTGAGCCGGCTCTTTACCCCTCCGATCGCCTACAAATGATTTATATCTATATCTATATCTATATCTATATATATATATATATATATATATATATATATATATATATATATATATATATATATATATATATATATGGCCTAAGTCTAGATGAATCACCCACACTTAAAGGGGCAGCTACACATTTTTTGTTTTCTTTTTCATACACATTATTTGAAGTGTATTGGGATAGGCTCTAGTGCATCTAATAAATTGTTTTTGATATATAACCAAATGTAATGTACTTCGGCTTCTTTCATTGTCTTTGTGTATTAGTTATACAGGCTTATCAGCGCCTCAACAGAGACAGAAAACCATTATCTCTTCTTTATTTCTACAGATATTTCCCAATTAAGACAGACACAACCATTGCCGCCACCCACATCACCACCACCCAAAGTGCCAGTCCTGTGCGCACAAAATAACTGTTTGAATGATGGAATCTGTGTTCTGGAAAACCAGCAGCCGGCATGCAGGTAAAAATGTCTTGCCTCAGTGCAGGAGTGTCAAACTCAATTTCATTGTGGGCCACATTGCATCAGCATTATAATTGCCCTTAACCACTTGAGACCCGCGCTATAGCCGAATGACGGCTACAGCGCGGATCTCCTTTGCCGGGACGACGTCTGCAGGTAAGCTGCACTTGTAAACCCAGAAGGCTTCGGGGAACAGAGGGCAGATAGGGTGACCATTTACAGCCAGGTGACTTCAAGTAATTGTAGCACCCTCTAGTGTAGAGTGCTAGGCTGTACATAGATTTCTTTTTGTAATATAGGTAAATTTAGGCTTGGCTACTCTTACCTCCCCCACTATCAAGCGGTCGGAAATTACCTGGATCTCAGTGTGTACTTGCTGGATCTCAGCACGGTGTGTCTCCTCCACTCTCTTAATGAGAGCCTCTATATCGGCTTTCGTTGGTAGAGCCTGGATTAAGCTCTTCAGATCCTCCGCTTCCGATCGTATACTACGAGGGGTGACTTCCTCGCATTCCTCTTTGCCGTTCCCGGCCTCGGTTGGGCTTTTCGTCTCCCCCCTATTCGTCCGCACACTCGCCTCCGCTTCCGATCGTTTAGTGCGAGGGGTAGCTCCTTCGTTTTCCTCTCTGCCATTCCCAGCCTCGATTGAGCTTTTCATCTCCCCCCTGTTTGTCCGAGCGCTCACCACCTCGGGGGGCTTAGCTACGTCCGTAGTCTCCGCGATATGCCCGGCAGCTGACATCCGCCTCGGGGAGAAATACTGCTGTATAGTGGGTTGTGGGGCACTGCACCCTGCAGCTCTACGCGAGGTTTTCGTTTCTCTCTGTCTAGGCGCGCTCATTCCGGGATCCTCAGGTGCAAATCACCTATGACTGGCGGTTCAGCTAGGAGCACAGACTCTGCACGCCCTCACTCAGCCATGCTCAGACCACACCCCCCTAAGCAACAGATTTGAAGGAAAAATGGAGAGAGTGGAAAGGGAGAGCAAAGAGCAGGGTGAGATGTTGGTGAAGATGCAGCTTCAGATCGAGGAACTTGAAGATCGTAGTCGTCGCTGCAACTTGAGGCTCCGAGGAGTCCCAGAAGTCGCTGAGCAGGAGGACTTGCAGGAGAAGGTAATGAGCATTTTTCACATGATTTTAGAGGGTAATGTCCCGCCTAACATGGATTTGGACAGAGTACACAGGGCGCTAGGGCCTAAATCAGCAGACCCGCAAAGGCCCAGGGACATAATTTGCCGCCTCCATAGATACGCGCATAAGGAGACTTTGCTGAGGAAGGCATGGTTGGCTGGCAATATTGAGATAGAGGGATCAGTAGTGAAGCTCCTACCTGACTTATCCCGGGCCACACTACAGCGCAGAGCACAGTTGCGTGCTGTCTTGGACTGTGTACGGCGGGAGGGACATGCATACAGATGGAAATACCCTCTTGCTGTGGTAATAAGAAAAGGAACATCTACATGCACACTGAGACTATACAGCGATCTTCCAAAATGATTTGCCTTTATAGGTGTGGAGCCGTTTATGGTGCCGAACTGGAGACTCCCACTCTCTCAGCTACAGAGAAAAAAACCAGAAAGCACAGGAGGGAAAGAGAGGGAGTGGGAAAGATGAGAAAGACATATTACAGCACAATGAGACTTGTGTTAGAAATTAAGCTAAATTAACTCATATCCCTGAACCTATCCTTTTTTTTTGTTTCTTTTGTGCGCCTGTTGGGGCTTTTTCCCTTCTCTGTTTCCTTTTTTTCGTAGCCTCATCCCATAGGTTTTCAACTTGTCTAATTAATTCCCTCCATGATGATTTAAGAAGTATGGGAGGAGAGAGATATGCTCTTAATATCTTTTTTTGGATTAGGATGAATGGAGATAATGAGGGATGAGGTGGGGGCAGCGGGTGGGTGGGGGGGGGGGGGTCGGGGGGGGGGGATACAGGTGGAGAGTCTAAGATAAATACACAAATAAGATTAGGTAATTATTAAAAGGGGGGGGGGGGTTCAGGTCCCTGGGGGGGATTCACATGACCGAGGTTCCTAGAAGAGGTGGTCACTTAGGAGAGTAATATAATTTACTATTATAATTTACTAGGGATAAAGAGGGGGAAAATGGGATGATAGGGGTTGCAGTGGTTTCTTCTTTTTTTTTTTAGAAGTGTTGGGAGGAGGGGGGGATTTAATATAATACATAATATTTTTTTTTCTTTGTTTTTTTTCTTGTTTTTTGGGGGGGGAGGGAGTAATGGATGTGGAGGGTCAGTAAATATATATGGGAATGATGGTGCACAGGGGATGGTTTAGACTTGTGAGGGTTGAGAGGGTGGGATAAGGAGGGATATTGGGGGAGAGTATATAGAATTAGGACACAAGAAACTGTTGGTTTTTTTTTTTTTTTTTTTGGTCAATCACTAATCACCAATATTAGTAACTTTTAATATCACCACTAACAAAATAAAGCACATAGCTAGGGACCTGGGGGAAACGGAGGGTTTACGGATTGGGACCAGACCCCCCTACCTGAACTTAAGGATGAATAAAATAACTTTATAAGATGTGGCCTCCGGCCCCCCCCCCTCTCTTTCTCCCTTTCTCCTTCTCCCCACCTTGCCTCCCCTCCCCCCTTTGAGGAGGAAAGGGAGAGAGGGGGAGGAAAAAGGGAAGGGAAAAGGGAAAGAAAAAAAAAGAAAAGAAATTTTTTTTTTTTTTTTTTTTGGGATGAGGAGTGTAAGGTATTATATTGTATTGTTGCTTTATTGTATTATGGTACGGTTTTTTTTTTTTTTTTTTTTTGGAACAAGGTCAATACACAATATGGCTCTTGGAGGAAGGAAGAGAGAAACGGAGAGGAGACATGGAAAATAGGAAAGGGGGGGGGATTGATATAAATTATATATACAGGAGAGGCTTAAGCTTTGGATAAATATAGAGATGGGTACATGTATGAATTTACAAACACAGGTGCAGCTGTGAATGTGTGTCTCCATACATGTATATGCAAGGGTATAGGTGTATATATGTAAAAGTATATACGTAGATGTGAATGGACAGACATAATTAACTTTGCCTCTACTATGGCTTCTGTCTCCTTTTTTTTTTTTTTTTTTTTTAACCCCCCCTCTCTTAAAAGAGCCATGTTGGAGTAGACACAATCTATGTGGAGAAGTAACAGGTGACAGTAGAAAACATGATATTATAAAAGACTGGCGGAGGGCACGGGGGAAGCTCGCCCAGGAGCAGCCAGGCACAACCACAAAACCCCATTAGGTAAACACTCATAATCCGGAGGGTCCGGAAATTGAGTGGGTAAAAGCAGTAGAGCTTTGAGATTCGTGGGGAGACCGTTGGTAAACGGCCAACCCAGGGATTGGTAGTGGGGGAGGGAGGGAGGGAGTAGCAGATTGGACGGGAGGGAGGGGGGCGGGAGGGGGTAGGGTTAGAGGGGGTTCCCCCCCCCCCTTTTTTTTTTTTTTTTGTTTGTTTGCACCTTTACTTGTCTCTGCCTCTTTCCGCAAGGAGATATGGAAACTTTAAAAATAATGTCCCTGAATGTAAAGGGACTGAACGTCCCGGAAAAAAGACGAATGTTACTTCATGATTTAAAGAGATTGAAGATAGATGTAGCGTTTATTCAAGAAACACATTTCAGAGAAAATAATTTCTCTCTGCTGAGGTCTACGGGGTATCCAATGGTTTACCATGCGCTTAACCCGATTTCCAAAACTAAGGGAGTCACCATTATGATATCAAAAACAGTAGCATGGAATCATAGGGATTCTATGATAGATGCAAAGGGAAGGTATCTGTTTGTAAAGGGGACTATAGGAGGGGTAGGAGTTACATTAGCAACATATTATGCCCCCAATATACAACAAGACCTCTTTTTTAAAGAGATACTTGACAAACTTATGGAATTCGAAGAAGGACAGTTGATTATGGGGGGAGACCTTAATACCCCATTAATCCCCAGTGAAGACACCTCATCAGGGACATCGTCAGTGACACCTAAAATAAGAAAGAGGATAGCCCAGGCAATAACAGAAACAAAACTGGTAGATATATGGCGATTATTACACCCCAAGGAAAGAGATTACTCTTTTTTCTCCAATCCGCATAGAGTGTATTCACGGATAGATATGTTTTTTATTCCGCATAAACAATTATCCTCAGTTAAGGAAGCCACTATTGGTCTAATTACCTGGTCAGATCATGCCCCAATTTTTTTAAAATATAATTTAACGGGGAAAAAACATTTAACCTCTAGGATGTGGAAACTCAATGAGAGCCTCCTTCAGGATCCTTTAGTCCTGGAGGATGTCAGAAAGGAGATAAAATTCTTCTTTCAGGAGAACGAAGGCCCAGAAAGTTCCTTGGGAACAATCTGGGAAACGCACAAGGCAGTAATCAGAGGAGTATTGATTAAGCATGGAGCAAGGATTAAGAAGGAAAGAGAAACAAAGTTAACAGAATTATTAGTAAAAATGCAACATCTAGAAGCCCAACATAAACATGCCCAGAACTTAGAAGTTGAACAAGAATTAATAAGCACACGTAGGCAAGTTACAGATCTGCTACAGTACAGAGCTAAAATGGCAATTCAGATAGGACGTAAGTGTAGCTATGAATCCGGCAATAAATGCGGAAAACAACTAGCGAAAGCATTACGGGAAATACAATCCAAGACATACATACCTATAATTAGAAAAAAAGGTGGGGAGGAAGAACGAGTGCCAGAACAGATTGCTGGTGTGTTTGGCGATTTCTACTCCTCATTGTATAATCTGAATTTGAGGGCATCAGATCAAGCTAAGATAAATGAATACATAAGATCAAGCGAAATGCCGACTCTGACAAGTACTGCACAAGAGGAGATGGAATCCCCAATCACACTAGAAGAAGTACAAAACACGATAAAACAGATAAAAAGTGGGAAAGCACCTGGTCCAGATGGACTAACAGCCCAATATTATAAGACGCTTATGCCGGAATTATGTCCATATATGGTTAAACTGTTTAATGAAATAGGAGACATATCGACTTTCCACTCAGATACACTTAAAGCTACAATCACAGTGATACAGAAAGAAGGTAAAGACCCGAAACAATGTGGAAGCTATAGGCCAATATCTTTACTGAACGCAGATTTGAAAATATTTAGCAAATTATTAGCCTTGAGGATACAACAGTATTTGCCCTCTTTGATTCATCAAGACCAAGTGGGATTTGTCCCAACAAGAGAATCAAGGGACAATACTATTAAGGCCTTAAACCTAATACATACAGTCATCTCTACCGATACCCCCTGTATATTTCTGGGAACAGATGCAGAAAAGGCTTTTGATCGGGTGGGGTGGGGGTTCATGTTCTCGGTACTCCGACATATAAAGCTAGGAGGGAAAATGATGGGCTGGATAACAAGCTTGTATGAAAAACCTACAGCTCAAGTAAGAGTAAATGGAGTGGTATCTACATCTTTCCCAATAACAAATGGGACCAGACAGGGATGTCCACTGTCCTCTCTGTTATTTGCGTTGACCCTTGAACCACTTCTATGCAGAGTAAGGCTCAACAGGGATATCCAAGGAATAACCATAGGAGAAACCCATAATAAAGTCGCAGCATATGCAGATGATATGCTTTTTACAGTGACGAATCCGATAATCTCGCTCCCAAATCTATGTAAGGAAATCGAGACATATAGTACATTATCCCACTTTAAAATAAACTGCTCCAAGTCAGAAGCCTTAATGATAGCAGTCCCAGATAAAATGACGAGACTAATAAAATTAAATTATAAATTTAATTGGACGAACTATGGCTTGAAATACTTGGGAATAACGATCGCAACAAACTTCAATAAGATATATGAATTCAATTTTGTATCAGTATTGAAGATGGTACGAGGATGCCTGGAGAGATGGCACAGGGGAATACATTCCTGGTTTGGAAGAAATAATATAATCAAGATGAATATTTTGCCAAAACTCCTGTACCTCCTCCAGGCAATCCCAATGTTAATACCAAGAAATTTCTTTAGAACTATACAAACATTATTTATGAAATTTATTTGGGCAGACAAACAACCAAGGATACGGAGGACATTAGCAACACCAGACATATACAAATATTACCATGCAATACATCTAGGTAGATTACTAGACTGGTGTCGACATGGAGATCAGAAAATATGGGTAAAATTAGAGCAAGCACAATGTAGGGAGCTACTACATAGAGCACCTTGGTGCTACAGAAATTTGACCTCAGATACGAAGCTACACCCTACAATAGGACCCACATTACAGATATGCTACCATCTCTTAGCTAAGAATAAGATATCGACACAGAACTCCCCTCTAGTCCCTATATTGGGTAACCCCCGATTTATACCAGGCATACAGAAAGGACCTTTTGATAAGTTGATTAAAAAAGGAATATATCAAGCTTCGCATTTCGTGAAAAAAGGTAAATGGCCAACAATGCAGGAGATGATAGATAGAAAAGGCCCTTTTCAATTAGATTTCTGGCAGGCGGCACAATTAGGACATTTTCTAAAAACAGAGATAGTGCCAGAGTTACTAGAGCGAGACTATATGCCATTTGAGAAACTCTGTATGGAAAAGGAACCAATTACGCATGCAATCTCGAAAATGTACGCGTTACTGATTAAACCCGTAGAAAATTTTCAGGTACCCTTCTTTAGGAAGTGGGAAATAGACCTAGGAAGGACTTTTTCTGAGGAGCAGAAGAAAAATATGATACAATCAATTTTTAAAACAGCAACATGCACAAAACTACAGGAAACTAATTATAAAATTATCGCACAGTGGTATAGAACACCAGAAAAACTTCAAAAATATTTCCCTCATATATCAAATAAGTGTTGGAGGTGCCAGAAAGAAGTGGGAAATTTTTTACATATATTTTGGTCATGTCCAAAAATTAAGAAATACTGGAAAGAGGTACGAGATATCGCTCAAAAATTCAGTGAAGTAGAAATACGGGAGGACCCAGCAGTATTCCTCCTGAACTTGTCAGAGACCTCAGGAAATATAGGTGGGAATTCCATCCTGTGTCACTTGGTAAATACAGCCAAGTCATGTATAACACTTAGGTGGAAACAAATACAACCCCCCAGTGTGAGCATGTGGTTGAAGAAAGTTGAGGAGGTGAACAGGATGGAAGACCTAATATGGACAGCCAGGAAAAGAAGGAAAACTTACTTGGAAATATGGACACCATGGAACCTCTATATCTCCTTGGAGGAGGGAAGGAGACAGATTGATGCGATTTAAGGGGGAGGAGGGGGAGATATAGGGGAAGGAGATGAGAACTCCCCCCCTTTTTTTTGGCTTGGTCCCCCCCTTTTTTCTTTTTTTTTCGGGGGGGGGGGGGGGGGAGAAGAATAGGGGGGAAAATATCAGGGGGGGAAGATGAGAAATAAGAGGATAACAATATAACTCTGGCCTGATTGGGAACAGTACCAACCTAAGACCAGACATGGGGTATGTGGGACTGAGAGTGAAGTCTCTATGATATTGCCCCGATATATTATATAGATTACCATTAACCTAGCCTGCTCTCTCTTTGGATTTATACATTACATTATAAAGGGAATAAGAGGCTAAGGGAATAGAATGAATTATTATGCTCTTTTTGTTTATTATGTATGAATATGGAAACACGATGTATGACTCTTAGATTGTTTATGTAAAATTATATTCTTGTTTACTTGAGGAAAAAAAAAAAATGGAAAGGGAAAAAAATAAATAAATAAAGAAATTGAAAAAAAAAAAATTTAGGCTTGGCTGGGAGCCAAGTCTGTGTTTAATCTGGGCCGGGGTGAGTGATCTAGGGAGGATGGAGGACTCATAAGGCAACACCTCTGGTGCCTCCCCTTGCTTGCTGGAGCCTTGGTGAGGCTTCCGGAGGAATGGAATGAAGGCTGGGAGGAGCTGCCTGGAATGTTAAGGAGGGCCCTGGCTGGTCCTCAGCAAGTGGGCTGATAGGGGGTGGGCCCCTCTTGAATACTCAGTCAGGCCAGCAGGGGCAGTGCAGAGTTTGGGTGGAAGCTGGAGATAGTGTTGAGGAGGCTGTCAGTGGCCCTTGAGGGTAGCCACCCCCTAGTCTGTCCTGTCCAGAGGCACGGGAGCAAGAATGAGGACAACAGGAGCCAGCTAGCACATCTGATGCCGCGTACACACGATCAAACAATCGGGTGGAAAAGTCCGGCAAACTCAAGTCCGCCGGACAATCCCCCCGTGTGTAGCCTCCGGCATACTTTTTTGACCCGAAAGTACGGCGGACTTAGAAAGTAGTTTTGCACTCCAATCTTCCCGCCGGACTCGCATTTCGGCGGTGTGTATGCCAGTCCGCCGTAGTTTTGAAATGAACGGACTTTTCCCGCCCGGAGAAAAGTCCGCTCATTTGAGCAGGTCTCCAGGTAGGCGGGGCCCGCGAAGGAGACGTCGCTGGCCCCGCCACCTGGTATGGACTTAAAGGGGAACCCCAACGCCAAAAAAAATCGGCGTGGGGGTCCCCCCAGGTCCACATCAGAACCTTGTCCGAGCACGCTACCCGGCCAGCCAGGAAAGGGGGGGCGAGCGAGCGCCCCCCCCCCCTCCTGAGCCGTACCAGGCCGCGTGCCCTCAACATGGGGGGGTGCCCCCGAAGTCGAAAGAAGAGGCCGGCGGCGAGGAAGAAAGCCGGGCTCCTTCGCTAGTAAAAGAGCTAGAAGAAGATAGCGGAGGAGTCCGGCGAGAAGATCCCCCGAAGACGGAAGATCCCGGAGCTGTGCAATAAACTATTTTATCTTATGTGTTGTTTTTTTTGTACTTTATTACACAGGTGAATGGGTAGGGGTACATTGTACCCCTTACTCATTCACATAGGGTGGGGGGGGGGCTGGTATCTGGGGGCCCCCTTAATAAAGGGGGCTCCCGGATTCTGATAAGCCCCCCGCCCGCAGACCCCGACAACCAACGGCCAGGGTTGATGGGAAGAGGCCCTTGTCCTTATCAACATGGGGACAAGGTGCTTTGGGGTGGGGGGGCGCACGCCCTCCCTTCCCCAAGGCACCCCTCCATGTTGAGGGCACGCGGCCTGGTACGGCTCAGGAGGGGGGGCCGCTCGCTCGCCCCCCTTTCCTGGCCGGCCAGGTAGCATGCTCGAACAAGAGTCTGATTTTTTCGGAGTTGGGGTTCCCCTTTAAGTCCATACCAGGTGGCGGGGCCAGCGATGTCTCCTTCGCGGGCCCCGCCTACCTGGAGAAGCGCTCGAAATGAGCGGACTTTCCTCCGTGTGTGTGGGCGAGTCCGTTCATTTCAAAAGTAGGGCGGATAGTACGGCGGACTTAGTACGCCGTATTAGTCCACTGAAAAAGTGCCATGTGTGGGCAAGTAGCTCATTCGGAAAGTCCGACGGACAGTCTGGCGGGAAGTCCGCCAGACTAAGTCCGTAGGATAGTTCGCTACGTGTGTACGCGGCATGAGATATCTCCAGGGAGAACACAGCTGTGTGGCTGGTGAGTGTGGCAGTCTGAGAGGACTGTAGGAAGTAGCCAGGAGGGCTAGTGAAAGGGGCAGCTGTAGCCAGGTGGGCTGGCAGTGCCTGAAGAGGTGGTGCTGGGATCAGTAGTTACAGGTATGTAGCAGGACACTGGACTTTTTCTCTACGCACCAAAGGGGCCCGCAGTCCCTGCCTGTAAAGGGCTTTTGCTTGATCTGGCTGAGTGCCTTGCCACATTCATCAAACAGTGTTCCGGCTGGGTCTGAGTTGTTCCTGCAAGCAAGTGATGTACTGGAGGATGAGTGTATACAGAGAGTGAATATATTTGAGTGTCCCTGAAGAGACTTTGTTCCAGTCAAGTGAGCATTCCATAATAACCCTATCCCTATTCAAGTTTATTAACCCCTAATAAAAAAATTAAAACGTTTCCAATTTCAAGCGAGCCTGTAGAAATTTGGTGTGCCTGGCTGTGCAGGACCCCTAGTCACCAGCGGCTCCTACGGGGGCTGCCCTACATAATGCAATGGTTGTTTGATGTATAAAGGGTGTTGTGAACCTGTCACATGAAATAAACTACTAATTAAGGTCACACTGCTGAATCAAGATGCTATATCAGACACATGGGAATTACATTGTCTTATGTCTTCAACTGACACCTATACCTTCATTGGGAGAAAAAATAATGAAGCACGGCCTTTGTGTAATTTGAATCTGAAATCCAAAGTAAGGGATTCAGAATCTGCAAATATCAAATGCAATACAAATGAACCCAGAACGTAGGATGCTACAAGCCCAAAACACAAAGATGTAAATATCACCTAAAATATAGTGTACATTCCTCACTTTCCTACCTGGCACTTTTACCCTCTTCCTGACCAGGAAAATTTTCAGCTTTCAGCACTGTCACACTTTGAATGACAATTGCGCAGTCACGCAACGCTGTATCCAAATTACATTTTGTATTTTTTTTACACACAAATAGAGCTTTCCTTTGGTGATATTTAATTACCACTGAGTTTTTTATTTTTTGTTAAATATACAAAAATAAACATTTTTCATAGTTTGTTATAAAATTTAGCAAACATGTAATCTTTCTCCCTTTACTGATGTGCGCTGATGAGGTGGCACTGATCAGGCGGCACTGATAGGTGGCACTGACCGGTGGCACTGATGAGGCTACACTGATAGGCGCCACTGATGGGCACTGATAGTCAACTCTAATGGGCACTGATGGGTGGCACTGATGGGCTCTAATAGGTGGCACTGATGGGCTCTAATAGGTGGCACCGATAGGTGGCACTGATTGGCAGCACTGATGGGCACTGATTGGCAGCACTGGTGACCACTGATTGGGAGCACTGGTGGGCACTATTGGGACTGCACTGATAGTCAGGGCACTGATAATCAGTGCCCTGATTATCAGTGCCGATGTGCTTTTAGCCATTTATCAGCTCTCTTTTTCTCTCCTCATGCTGTCAGCATGAGAAAAGGAAAGCTGATAACCGTCTTGTGCTTACTTCTGCGATCAACTTTCATTGGACACAGCTGATTACGTGGTAAAGGGCTGCTGTGATTGGCCCCTTCCCCAGATCTGTGATCAGCTGAGTCCACAGGAGGTGCACAGACAGCAGGATTACGGGAGGACATCCATGTACGCCCTCCCGGCAAATTAAGCCTGCGCTGTAGCCGTCTTTCGGCTATAGGGCGGGAAGGTGTTAAACATATATATTTTTTTAAAAAAAAGTACATAAATAGATCAACTTCCATGTCCAGTTTCAATATTTTATTATACTGTATATAGCATGCAAGAAAAATGACACATAATTAAAAACCATGGTATTGACTATAAAAAATAGAATACATCTCACATAAAGCAATCATGGCATTCAAGGTAATTCCTCCTCTAGGGTGGTAATAAATATATGATTTAATGTTATAAAAAAAAAAGGATACAAAGGGGCACAGAAAGGCTTATTTACAGTAAGAGCTGTGGAATAGACTCCCTAAAAACTAGTTCTGGCCAGCTCAGTAGATACCTGGTTGCCTCCTGGGGGAATTTACTGGAGCAAATTGCACCATGCCCGTAGGGCTTTTTTTTTTTTGATCTTCCTTTGGGTCAACTGTGGGTTAAAGATTCTGTATTTTGTGTTTTTTTTATTCTGTTGGTTGAACTAGATTGACATTTTGTTTTTTTTTCACCCTGACTAACTTGGCAGCTAACTAAGGTCTTCATTCTCTACCTTTGTGGCTGCAGTATAGTAGCAGCCTCCTCTCTCCCTTTAACTCTGCAAAGTGGCAGTGGGTACCAGGCCTGGAGTGCACTGACTTTCAGCACCTGGTTCTGCAGGAAGATGGAGTGAAGTTGGGAGGAAAGAGATGTGGAGCAAGTTGGCAGAGCTTCCCATCAATGAGGACTCGGAGCCCCAGGTGAATGAAGACTGCTGAGCTGAGGGTCTCCCTCTGGCCTCTTGGGTTATATGGGAGCTCTTAGATTAGTATTATGGCATTAGGGGTATGTGGCGCATGTATCACAAGGCATGGTGCTGTGTGTATTGGGGTGCATAGGGCAGCATATATTATTTATGATACTGAAAGAACTATAAACGGCTCACTGTGATGTAATATTTCATTACAGCTTTATTTGCTTAATGTTACAGTACACTATACACTCTGGAGTGGCATTGACACTTTTGGATTATTTGGAAACAATTCTCCTTTAAATCCTAGTTCCACCTTAAACTATTTCACGTGCCCCTTGAAAAATATTTAAACCTTGTTTGCATTACTTTCTATACTGAATATGCATATCTGGGTATATCACAGATTAATAAATACACTTTTTACAGGTGTAAAACATCTGGAGACCGGTGGTATGTGGGAAACAGATGTGAAAAGGAGATCCGGAACAAAGGCACCGTGTGGACCATGTCTTCCTTATGTGCACTACTCTCTCTTTTTATGCTTACTCTTGTGAATGTAGTATGACATCCAATCAATGTGGGCTGTTATATTAAAATAAATAACATTTAAAGTGAAATTCCAAACACAAATGTTTGCTTGTTTGTTTTTGTTTTCTATAGAATAGAGTTACCACCTCTATCAGATTTTTACTGCTGACTGTGCCACCTTTGGAGAAATGCCCCCTCATTTCCTGTTTTGTCACTGGGACAGGAAATGGAGATACATCTGTCCAACAAAGCCACTAATAAATCATAAAAAACACTTGTTTTTTTGGAAAGTGCTATAGGATTGGAACCTCTGTGTCACTAGTACAGGAATCTCCAAACTATGGCCCTCCAGCTGTTGCAGAACTACACATCTCATGAGGCATTGTAAAACTCTGACAATCACAAACATGGCTAGGCATGATGGCAATTGAAGTTCCTGAACAACTGGAGGGCCATAGTTTGGAGACCCCTGCACTAGAAGATGGTGAGAGGGGAGATATCTTTAACAACCATACAGACAACAATAAATCACGACAGAGGTTCTTCTTCTAACCCACTTTGCCCTCAACTGAAAAAAAAAAAAAGGATTTTGGCTGAAGTCTATGCTTTAATAAATACTACATTACCATGGTTCATTATTTCAGTAAATCGGTAAATTTGATTGCATTTGTAATATACTTTGTTCATTTCACTTTTTTTTAGCCCAGCAAAATCCACAAACCTGATGCATAAGGACTGACTATTAAAATATCTTCCTGGTAGCCTGGACTAAAGGCCATCTCCATATATTTTTCTTTTGATAACAATAGTCCAGTTTTGAGAGAGTTATTAGTGTGACCTTTTTAGGCATGATCATTGGTCTATAAATTTTTATATATTTTTGTAATAAAATATTTTGTTTTTAAATTTTTACATTGTACACAGTTGAAGGTAAATCTAAAGGAAATTGAAAAAGAAAACTGTATAATGTATGGACAACTTGAATCGGTAGTAGTAAACCGTAGTAAACCGCATCCAAAACACATCCGTTTTCAGGCAAGTATTCCCAAGAAAAGGATTTTCCTTGTAAGCCCTCCAGCATCATTCCGTCACCGTTGAAGGCGTTTCCATCTTCACCCAGTCCTCTTTCCAGGTTCACAGGCTTCAGCTATCTGATTGGCCATGCCAGTAATGATGTCACTCCCGCACATACGGATGGGAGTCGCTATTTATGGTACAACACTGAAGGGACAGCATGGGTATGCCGTTCCTTCAGCGCGCATTTGCAGGTGACGTCTCTGGCTGCATCTAAAGTAAATATCTCCTAAAGGTGTAGGAGATATTTACTGTACCTGTAGGTAAGCCTTATTATAGGGCAGAGACTTTGGTTTGTACACAGTGGAATGTGATATTCTTTTACTTGTGGCAAAGGTTTGCTTTATTACACAGAAGGAATTTCATATATTTTGTATGGTTCACTATATGTTCATAATTATTCACTTAATCTGGTGGTAGACTGTTTAATATTAGTAGGTTAATATTAGCACAATTATTAATTTAAAACATTTTATTTTTGCGTAGCAGTTCACATATATATAATTGCAGCTATATTATTTAGTTATCTTTTTAATATTTATTTCTCACATATTGTAATATTTATTCACATCAGCGCTTTAGTATATTTTTACACATTAATTTCATCAACACACCTACAAGGGAACAAAAAAACTAACAGTAAACAGTCACAAAGTCAAGCAAATTTTTACAGTACAGCAACATAAATGCAAGTACTTTTGGACCTGAACCCCACCAGGCATCTCAAACAGAATATCGCACTTGTAAAAAAGAGAACCAGAACCTTTGGAAGAGTATGTCTGATAATAAATTTGGCAGTACCTCCAGAGGCGGCTCTCTAATTATGCAAAGTAGGCGGTGGCCTAAGGCCTCGCCCTCCTAGGGTCCTCGCTCCTGCCTACTTTGCCTAAAGAGCCTCCTCTAGCTATCATCATACATCAGTCCCAGGTGCCTCCTCGTTCAGAGCAGAGGCGGCTCTCTAATTAGGCAAAGTAGGCGGTGGCCTAAGGCCTCGCCCACCTAGGGGCCTCGCTCCCGCCTACTTTGCCTAAAGAGCCGCCTTTAGCTATCATCAAACATCAGTCCCAGGTGCCTCCTTGTTCAGAGCAGAGGCGGCTCTCTAATTAGGCAAAGTAGGCGGTGGCCTAAGGCCTCGCCCTCCTAGGGGCCTCGCTCCCGCCTACTTTGCCTAAAGAGCCGCCTCTCGCTATCATCATACATCAGTCCCAGGTGCCTCCTCGTTCAGAGTACAGTCAGCCCGCCTCCTCTCTTCTCTGTAACACCCCGCCCCACTCCTGTCAAGAAAACTTCACTGGAAGTGGAACTGCAGTGCAGGTGTCCTTCCAGTCAGAACACCAGCAGACACATAGAAACCTTCAACTGGCCTGCCCCAACATCAAATCCTGTCCGTCCTTTCTTGTGCAAGGGCAGGGCACAGCTAGCATCTCAGCACAGGATCACCGAGTCTACCCTCCTTCCAGGGCGGGGCTTCCCTGATGGAGACGGAGCCAATTCAGCCTGTGTGTGCACTGTGCAGCCGATGGACTGAACTATGAGGGGACAGAGCCTTGCTATATGTGAGGTAAATGTGACTAGGGGGTGCATGTCACTATGTCACTGGGGGGGTGGTACATGTGACTGGAGGGGGGGTGGTACAGTGGTGTCAGTGTGCTCTGTCTCAGAACTGGTGTCAATGTGCTTTGCCTCAGCGATGGTGTCAGTGTGCTCTCAGCATTCGTGTCAGTGTGCTCAGCGCTGGTGTCAGTGTGCTCTCAGAGTTGGTGTCAGTGTGCTCTCAGCGTTCGTGTCAGTGTGCTCAGCGCTGGTGTCAGTGTGCTCTCAGAGTTGGTGTCAGTGTGCTCTCAGCGTTGGTGTCAGTGTGCTCTCAGCGTTGGTGTCAGTGTGCTCAGCGTTGGTGTCAGTGTGCTCTCAGCGTTGGTGTCAGTGTGCTCTTAGCGTTGGTGTCAGTGTGCTCTCAGCGTTGGTGTCAGTGTGCTCTATCTCAGTACTGGTGTCAGTGTGCTCTGTCAGCCCTGGTGTCAGTGTACTCTATCTCAGCCCTGGTGTCAGTGTGCTCTGTCTCAGTGTTGGTGTCAGTGTGCTCTCAGTGCTGGTGTCAGTGTGCTCAGCGCTGGTGTCAGTGTGCTCTATCTCAGCGCTGGTGTCAGTGTGCTCTATCTCAGCGCTGGTGTCAGTGTGCTCTATCTCAGACCTGGTGTCGGTGTGCTCTCAGCGCTGGTGTCAGTGTACTCAGCGCTGGTGTCAGTGTACTCAGCGCTGGTGTCAGTGTGCTCTATCTCAGACCTGGTGTCAGGGTGCTCTGTGTCAGCCCTGGTGTCAGTGTGCTCTATCTCAGAACTGGTGTCAGTGTGCTCTGTGTCAGAACTGGTGTCAGTGTGCTCTGTGTCAGAACTGGTGTCAGTGTACTCTGTGTCAGCCCTGGTGTCAGCGTGCTCTGCCTCAGCGATGGTGTCAGTGTGCTCTGCCTCAGCCCTGGTGTCCGTGTGCTCTGCCTCAGAGCTGGTGTCAGTGTGCTCTCAGAGTTGGTGTCAGTGTGCTCTCAGAGTTGGTGTCAGTGTGCTTAGCACTGGTGTCAGTGTGCTCAGCGCTGGTGTCAGTGTGCTCAGCGCTGGTGTCAGTGTGCTCTCAGCATTGGTGTCAGTGTGCTCTATCTCAGTACTGGTGTCAGTGTGCTCTGTCAGCCCTGGTGTCAGTGTGCTCTGCCTCAGCGTTGGTGTCAGTGTGCTCTGCCTCAGCGTTGGTGTCAGTGTGCTCTCAGCGTTGGTGTCAGTGTGCTCTCAGCGCTGGTGTTGGTGTCAGTGTGCTCAGCGCTGGTGTCAGTGTGCTCTATCTCAGTGCTGGTGTCAGTGTGCTCAGCGCTGGTGTCAGTGTGCTCTATCTCAGTGCTGGTGTCAGTGTGCTCAGCGCTGGTGTCAGTGTGCTCTGTCTCAGTACTGGTGTCAGTGTGCTCTCAGCGCTGGTGTCAGTGAGCTCTCAGCGCTGGTGTCAGTGTGCTCTATCTCAGCGCTGATGTCAGTGTGCTCTCAGCGCTGATGTCAGTGTGCTCTCAGCGCTGGTGTCAGTGTGCTCAGCGCTGGTGTCAGTGTGCTCTATCTCAGCGCTGGTGTCAGTGTGCTCTCAGCACTGGTGTGATTGAGCACATTGACACCAGTACTCTTAATATATGCAATTCATTTTTTTTTCTTGAATTATTTTTTCCCCCCATTATAGATGTGAATGGGGCCTCATGTCTCGTTATGCCTAAGGCCTCACAAAGCCTAGAGCCACCTCTGGTAGGTTGGCAACACTGATCCCAAAGCCCGGCAACTGCGGCTGGATGCCACCATCTTGAATGTGAAGTCAGCAGCCCCAGTAGACGTAGAGCTGTCATTCAGTTGATTCTCTACACTACAGTATTCTCTGCATTCCTCTTTCGGCTGCCATATAGTACTAGGGATACAGTATTTTCTTTTAAAGAATAACCTTTACTGGACAGTGCTGACCAATCAGAATCCACCTAGCCCATACTGTGAGTGCTGGAGGAGAAGAGTGAAAGACAGGATTTCAAATCCCTGGACCGGTAAAGCATTATCCCGATGCCCGACAGCGGGTAATCGTGGAACCCTGGTACAACGGGACTGGGGAGGGGGCCCAGTGTACAGTAAGTTCACCTTACAGATTTTCTGTAAAGGTGAACAAACCCTCTAAAGGAGAGTATTGCAGCAAAAGTGGTTTATATTTAAAGTGATATTAAAGGCTTGCTTTTTTTTTTTTTTAAATAACAAACGTGCAATACTTACCTGCTCTGTGTAGTTATTTGGCACGGAGCAGCTCGGATCCTTCTCTTCTTGGGTCCCATGTCGGTGCTCTTGGCCCCTCCCTTCTGCCAAGAGCCCCCAGAGCGAGCAGCTTGCAGTAGGGGGACCCGGGGCACAGCTCAGCGTGGCCATTCACACAGAGAGTTGCTGCTAATGGTGGGTGTGGTCAGGTTGTGCTTACAGTGGGAGGAGCTTACAGTGGTATAGTTAGACCCTTTATGACCAAGGTCAAAACAAAAATAATAGATATAAAAAGTTTCACTGCCACAAACAGAGAGCAGGCAGGCTCTTTATTGCAGAAGAGACATGCAATGCACATGTGCAGCTCAGCTTACACCTCTGGCCTGGTCTCTGTGTGCTGGAATGACTGATTCCTGTGCATGCGCAGGAGTGATGTCATACTACGCTGACCCATGAAGAAGACTGGAGACCGCCACACAGCTGAAGATGCTGGCACCATTGAGGGACGTTGTCACTGAAGCAAAGGTAAGTTTAGTTCTGTAAAGTCCTTATAAAGTCTGGAAATCTTTTACCTTAATGCATTCCCTGCATTAAGCTAAAAAGTGTCCCAGTGTTTGTATCGCCCAATCACCCCGTTCTATACTTACCTATGTCCTCTCTCAATCCAGCGCTGTGCCCGTCTGCAGTGGCGCTCTCCTCTCCCTCTCTCTGCTCACAGAGGCAGCAGAAGGAACCATTGACTCCTGCCAATCGAATCCTGTGAGCAGAGGGCAGGCAGCGGGGCTGAGCCACGCTGTGTGGGCCAAAAGACATGCACATATAGTATCCCCCTTAATGCAGACCCCCACAGTAAAGACACCCCCCTTAGTGCAGACCCCCCCATCAGTATAGAATCCCCCTCAGTGCAGACCCCCATCAGTATAGTATCCCCCTTAGTGCAGACCCCACAATCAGTATAGAATCCCCCTTAGTGCAGACCCCCCATCAGTATAGAATCCCCCCTTAGTGCAGACCCCCCATCAGTATAGAATCCCCCCTTAGTGCAGACCCCCCATCAGTATGGAATCCCCCTTAGTGCAGACCCCCATCAGTATAGAATCTCCCTTAGTGCAGACCCCTACAGTATAGACACCCCCTTAGTGCAGACCCCCATCAGTATAGACACCCCCCTTAATACAGACCCCCCATCAGTATAGACACCCCCCTTAGTGCAAACCCCTGCAGTATAGACACCCCCAATTAGTGCAGACCCCCCCATCAGTATAGAATCCCCCTTAGTACAGACCTCCCAATCAGACCTCCACTGCAGGTGTGGGCATCATCCCTGTATAACCCCCGGAAGCTGAGTAGGCACATCTGCGTACACTCGGCGGGAAGGGGTTAAATAAAAAACGGTGTCACTTTTATTCCTATAACAAGGAATGTAAACATCCCTTATAATAGAAAAAAAGCATGACAGGACCTCCTAAATATGAGATCTGGGGGTCAAAAAGACCTCACATCTCATATTTACACTAAAATGCAATAAAAAAACTAAAAAAATTTTGTCATTAAAATTTTTTTTTTAAATGTCCCTTTTAGAGCTATGGGCGGAAGTGACGTTTTTAAGTCTCTTCTGCCCTGCAATGTTATTTGAGATGGGTGGCGGCCATCTTCCCCTCACTCATCTCCATACTTAGCAAGGGGCAACATCCGATCGCCTCCGCCGCTGCCGACGGCTCCGCTAAGCAGCGGAGGGCACTGGAGCATGGCTGGGGGGGCCCCTCTCCCACCACCGATAGAAGTGATCTTGTGGCGAATCCGCCGCAGAGACCACTCTTATCAGAAACCGGACCCGCTGAAGAAGAGGATACCGGGGTTATGGCAGCTAGCTGCTTCCATAACAACCATATTCCTCTTCAAAGTTAGGACGTATATGGGCGCGCTGCGGTCTGGAAGGGGTTAGAATGGACAGAACTGTACGGTGCTGCCAGACGTCGTGGTTTTGCGTACCTGAAAACATTCCGCGCTTTCCTATGTGTGGGGGGACATTAAGAGGTGATGGTGCGCCATGTGCATCTTCTAAAGGGCAGCACATATTTCCTGCGGGTTGGGGAACGTGTGCGATTAGCGTGTGTTTCCCATCCCGCATATGTGTGATTCTAGTCTTAGTAGTTCATTTTTTATTTTTTTGTTGTAAACTCAGCTTCTTCGCTGGTCTTCTGGTCTCCAGCGCCGCCATCTTGACTCTGGGAAGCTGGCTGTGACTTCCTGCTGTTCCACAGCTGGCACCCCACCGCTCATGTGCGAGATCTTGGCACCCCAGATGTTTTGGAACTACATTTCCCATGATGCTCAACTACACTGCAGAGTGGCTGAGCATCATGGGAAATGTAGTTCCAAAATATCTGGAGTGCCAAGGTTCGCCATCACTTTCCTAGGGCATGAGACTTGTCCCAGGAGGCTGCGGGAGGGGGGGAGCCGAACCTCGGTTTTTCTCACCTAGGGGGGAGAAGCAGAAGTGGGATCGGGTACCTGTCAGAAAAAGGAACCCACTCCAAAAAAAAAAAGTTGCTATAGCGGTAGAGGAGGGGGGAGGAGGATGGGCAGAACTTCACTTTTTAATCACAAATCTACAAATATTTGTAAATCTATAGCAAAAGGTCGCCCAGTATTGGGATGGCAGGGATCACCTATGCACTCAAAACATCTCACTGATGCTTTGGCAGTCTGATTGGCACCAGTTTGGTTCCTTATTCTGTCAGTAATTCCTCTGATAAATGTCACTCACAGGCACTTCACTAGAGCTGATCATCAGCATCAACCTTCTGCTTTACACATTCAGGATGGCAAACTGCAGGCTCAAAGCTCTGAGCAGAGCGACCTCGTGTGGTGAATATGCACCATCACATGTGAGCTGAAGATGCTTTATCTATCTTTCACCAGAAGGGGTCAGTGCTGCTCATATTCTTTATTGTTTAACTAGTTGCTGACCGCCGGCCGTCAAATGACGGCCAGGCGGCGCACCTATTGTGGCGGGAGGCCGTCATATGACGGCCTCCCGTTTAAACAGGGAATGCGCGCGATCGTGCGCGCGCATCCCTTTTTTTTCGGTGGCGGCGTGTCACGGAGACACCGCTCGCCACCGAAGGGGGTGAACAGCCATTCGTTATGGCTGTTTACCACGTGATCGGCCGTGATGAAGTCACGGCCGATCACAGATGGTCACACCCCGAACGTGCACGGCGCATGCGCGCGATCGCGAGCGCGCTGCGCGTGCACGTCGGTGGCGGCGTGTTCCCCGGGAACACTACTCGTCACCGACGCTGGTAAACAGCCATTGGCCGGCTGTTTACCCACGTGATCGACTGTGAGCCTTTCACAGCCGATCACAAAAATGTAAACAAACTGCGGTAACGGGATTTTACCGGGTTCTCCTCCTCACACACCGATCGTGTGTGAGGAGGAGATTGCGGTAACATCTCGTTACCGCATACAGTGTACACCAATCATACTGATTGCCCCCCCCCCCCGATAAAGAGGACCTGTCACCACCCCTCATAGTACCTGTCAATCACAGTCCATCAGAGTACCTGTCACAGTCCATCAGAGTATTTGAGTACCTGTCACAGCACATCAGAGTACCTGAGTACCTGTCACAGCCCATCAGAGTACCCGAGTACCTGTCACAGCCCATCAGAGTACCTGTCAGCCCATCAGAGTACCCGAGTACCTGTCACAGCCCATCTGAGTACCCGAGTACCTGTCACAGTTCATCTGAGTACCCGAGTACCTGTCACAGCCCATCAGAGTACCCGAGTACCTGTCACGGCCCATCAGAGTACCCGAGTACCTGTCACGGCCCATCAGAGTACCCGAGTACCTGTCACGGCACATCAGAGTACCCGAGTACCTGTCACGGCACATCAGAGTACCCGAGTACCTGTCACGGCACATCAGAGTACCCGAGTACCTGTCACGGCACATCAGGGTACCCGAGTACCTGTCACGGCCCATCAGGGTACCCGAGTACCTGTCACGGCCCATCAGGGTACCCGAGTACCTGTCACGGCCCATCAGGGTACCCGAGTACCTGTCATGGCCCATCAGGGTACCCGAGTACCTGTCACGGCCCATCAGGGTACCCGAGTACCTGTCACAGTCCATTAGAGTACCGAGTACCTGTCACAGTCCATTAGAGTACCGAGTACCTGTCACAGTCCATCAGGGTACCCGAGTACCTGTCACAGTCCATTAGAGTACCGAGTACCTGTCACAGTCCATTAGAGTACCCGAGTACCTGTCACAGTCCATTAGAGTACCGAGTACCTGTCACAGTCCATTAGAGTACCGAGTACATGTCACAGTCCATCAGGGTACCCGAGTACCTGTCACAGCCCATCTGAGTACCCGAGTACCTGTCACAGTCCATCTGTGTACCAGAGTACCTGTCACAGTCCATCTGAGTACCCGAGTACCTGTCACAGTCCATATGAGTACCTGTCACCGCCCTTCAGAGTACCCAAATACCAGTCACCAAACCATCAGAGTACCTGTCACCAGGCCATCAGTGTACCCGAGTACCTGTCACCAGGCCATCAGAGTACCCGAGTACCTGTCACCAGGCCATCAGAGTACCCGAGTACCTGTCACCAGGCCATCAGAGTACCCGAGTACCTGTCACCAGGCCATCAGAGTACCCGAGTACCTGTCACCAGGCCATCAGAGTACCCGAGTACCTGCCACCAGGCCATCAGAGTACCCGAGTACCTGTCACCAGACCATCAGAGTACCCGAGTACCTGTCACCAGGCCATCAGAGTACCCGAGTACCTGTCACCAGGCCATCAGAGTACCCGAGTACCTGTCACCAGGCCATCAGAGTACCTATCTCCAGCCCATGTCTCATAGAATATACATTGGGGTGTTTGCTTTCCAAAATGGGGTCATTTTGTGGGTAATTTCACTGTCCTGGTGGTCCAGGACCTTCAAAAGTGTGATGGGTAGGAATGAAATGAGATGTGTCATTTATGCTCCTAGAACGCCTGAACGTACTACTTCAATGTTCGGCCTCTCTATGTGGCCAGGTTGTGTAAAAGTCCTACACATGTGGTATCGCCATACTCGGGAGGAGTAGCAGAATGTATTTTGGGGTGTAATTTTTGCTATATACATGCTATGTGTTAGAAATATCTTATAAATTGACAATTTTGTGTAAAAAAAAATGCGTTAAAATTTTTTTCCACATATTCCAAAAACTTCTGGAAAAAAATGAACCGTTCAAAAGACTCATTATGCCTCACAGATTATACGTTGGGGTGTTTGCTTTCCAAAATGGGGTAATTTTATGGGAAATTCCATTGTCCTGGTACTCCAGGGCCTTCAAAAGTGTAATAGGTGGTTGAGAAATGAGATGCGTAATTTTTGCTCGTAGAACGTCTGAAGGTACTACATCAATGTTAGTGCTCTGTATGTGGCTAGGCTGTGTAAAAGTCCTACACATGTGGTATCGCCGTACTCGGGAAGAGTAGCAGAATGTATTTTGGGGTGTAATTTGTTGTATGCATATGCTGTGTGTGAGAAATAACCTGATAATATGACAATTTAGTAAAAAAAAATAAAAAAAAAAATAAAAAATCTTCATTTTGCAAAGAATTGTGGGAAAAAATGACAACTTAAAAAAACTCACCATGCTACTTACTTAATACCTTGGGATGTCTACTTTGTAAAAAGGGGTCATTTGGGGGGTATTTGTACTTTCCTGACTTGTTAGGGCCGGTTCACACAGCAGGCGAGGCGAGGCGACTCCGACTTGCCTCGCCGCGACCTGCCGCGGCCTCAGCGGCGACTTGCAAATGACTTCTGTATAGAAGTCAATGCAAGTCGCCCCGAGGTCGCCCAAAAGTAGTACAGGAACCTTTTTTCTGAGTCGGAGCGACTCGAGTCGCTCCTCTCAGAACGGTTCCATTGTACAGAACGGGGGCGACTTGCGAGAGCGAGGCGAGGCGAGTCGTGTCGCCTCGCATCGCCCGCTGTGTGAACCGGCTCTTAGTGTCTCAAGAAATGAGGTACACCTGATGTACTGAAGGCCTGATCAGAAGTGATCAATTTTCAGTGATTGGCACCATAGTTTGTAGACTCTATAACTTTCACAAAGACCAAATAATATATACTAATGTGGGTTATTTTTACCAAAGATATGTAGCAGTATAAATTTTGGCCAAAATTTATGAAGAAAAATTACTAATTAGCAAAAATTTATGACAGAAACGAAGAAAAAGGCATTTTTTTCACAAAATTTACGTTTTATTTTATTTATAGCACAAAAAATAAAAAACCCACTAGTGATTAAATACCACTAAAAGAAAGCTCTATTTGTGTGGAAAAAAGGACGCAAGTTTCATATGGATACAGTGTAGGATGACTGAGTAATTGTCATTCAAACTGTGAGAGCGCTGAAAGCTGAAAATTGGTCTGGTCAGGAAGGGGGTGTAACTGCACTGTACTGAGGTGGTTAAAAGTATTACTGATTAAAAAAAAAAATAATAATAAAAAAAAAAACTCCATACAAATAATTATTGAGTTTCTCCCTTATAAATAAGTGCAATTATTACAACACAATTATTACAACACATTTTTACATATATTATGCTCCAATCAATCTTTTAAAAATCTGCAATGCAATGTTACAAATAATTATCCTATAAATGCGATGAAATCAAACAGAAAAGATTGTGAATATGTGATGAAAAAAAGGGTTAAATTAAATATGAACAAAGAAAAGTAATATAAAAGAAATAAATAAGAGTGTAGAAAAAAATAATAATAATGATAATAATTAAAAAAATATATATATAAATAAGAGTCTATAAAAAAGTTACAATATATAAATATATATGAAAACATTTCATGAATTAATATATAATATAATAGATAAGGGTGTATAAAAAAATAACAATAGTTAATAAATATAAAAATAACTATAAATACAGGTGTATAAAATAGTGAATAAAAATAAATATTGATAATAGCCAAATACCCTCTGAGTGCTCTACTTCTACGTTCTTTCTATGCAAATTCAGTATCTTTTTGTTTATTGCCAATGTTATCATTTTCTTTTTGTGTGTTTATGGAAAAAAACGTAATCACGTTTCAAAAAATAAAAAAAAATAAAGGTGTCTAAACACAAAAAAAAGAAAAAGGATTAAATCTAGAAAATAAAAAAAATAAGGGTGTGTGTAAATAAAACAATCTGTCATATATAAAACAAATATAAATAAGAGTGCATAAAAATAATAAATATGATAAATAGTAAATATAGAAATAAAAATTGTGAATAAAGGGGTATAAAACAATAAATAAAAACCTTAAACATAATTGTATTTATTTATTTTATATTATATTTATGTTTTTTTTGCCAATGATAATAAAATGGTAATAAAATAATAAAAACCTTAAATATACTTTTTTATTTTCTATTATATTTATGTTTTTTTATTTATTTAATTTTTTAAATTTTTATTCTTATTATTTAGGGTGCTCTGCAATAAAAATGTAAATAAATGGGGTATAAAATAATAAATAATAATGTTAAAGATAATATTTTTTTATTTTCTGTTATATTTCTGTTTTGTTTTGTTATGTTTATTTCGATTTTTATTGTAGAGCTGCCTGAATAATTAGAGTGAAAGATATATATATATTTTGTTTTTTTAATAGGGTAAAAAAATGACAGGCTGTGTATCACTGTATTATCTGAATGCTCTAAGTCGGCTATTCACTGCTATCTTGCCAGCCCAGTACTGGTCAGTGTGATAGACATTGCCATCATCGATCAGTGGTGGACCAGGGTATAGTCGTGAGCCACAAGCAATGCTAATGCTGAATTATGGCACTAGCAGTGGTGGACCAGGGTATAGTCGTGAGCCACCAGCAATGCTAATGCTGAATTATGGCACTAGCAATGGACACCCGCGTGACTTGTCAGGGGGTGGACTAGAACTCATGGACATACGCAATCCAACAGCAGCCCGCGCCTTTGGAAGGCGGCGCGCATTGTCACACGCCACCGCTCCTGGCTGATATACCAGAGACATTTCTTTATCTAGAAGCTAGTTTCTCAGTGCCGTTAGCAGCTCAGCATTGCCATCTACAGGCATTACTGAGAATTATACCCGCACGCTGCTGAGCTGAAGAGACGCTCTCTGCTCTATGAGACCTGCGCACAAGCTGTAGCTGGCTCTGCTGATGCCTGCCTCGGAAGGACCCCGTTGTACTGTCCATAACGTCGCTTAGCAACCGCCCGTCCTTGCCAACCGGAGTGCGACCATAGTAACCCACAGACTGCAACATGGTAGAGGGAGGGGAGCCGATCGTCAGACCCAGAAGGATCTTTATTCAATCCGGGGCGTTAATATAGATAAAGTAGGCACAATTCTTTTTTCTTTATTGAGTGGCATTTAGTTCACACCAGAATGCCGGCTTGGAAGCCGCACGTTTCCTGCACCACCTTCAAAACGCACCACAGTTGCGATTTGCAGCGGGGTGTTAATGTTGCGTCATGAAATGCAGGTCACACGCGCAGGGCACTCGCCTGCACCAGACCGCGTGCTACAGAAGTACTATGCCATCCGCTTGCTGTGCGTTTCCCTTAAAGGAGTGCATGACCTGCTTTTGGTGCAGTTCGGTGCGACTCGGTCCATTCACAATGAATAGGCTAAAATCGCACACCGCACGTGAATGGCAGAGGAACGCTCAGTACGTTGTTGTGCGATTCCGTGGTGTGGACCGGCCCTTCA
The DNA here is from genome assembly GCF_037356315.1 of Lithobates pipiens. NCBI lineage: Eukaryota > Metazoa > Chordata > Amphibia > Anura > Ranidae > Lithobates > Lithobates pipiens. Next base: position 196,892,198 of record NW_027507764.1, read on the forward strand.
CTCATTTGTATGCGGAGGCCGAGCTGCAATGCCACTTCATGTGAGCTCTGGTGCATTGCGAGAAAAATGCTCCAAGTCTGCGTTTAAAAAAAAAATGAATATAAATAAGGGAGTATAAAAAAAATGCAAACAATATATATTTGTGAATACATTTAATGAATAAATATAAAAATAAATAAGGGGATATATAAACAATAATAAAATAGTTAATAAATGTAAAAATAATTATAAATAAGGGGGTATAAAATAATAAATAAGGGCGAGCGATTAATAATGCCCATACACCTCCTGGGGGCTCTACTTCTACCTGCTTTTTATGCGAATTCAGTAGCACAAGGCAGCTTTGTGGTGTGAACAGGGCACAGAGATAATAATGGTTTTCTATGGTCCTGTGTGGTGACCGGTGCTGATAAAGTGCAGAAAAATGCATCCAGTGTGAATGAGCTCTTAGGTGAGGTTGTCACTTATTTTTTTCAAGCCAAACCCGAACACTCTAGCAGCGCACAGTACGTTTTTTGTTTTTGTTTTAGGGTGCTTTCACACTGCAGCCGCCCGAGCACAGGATTCAAAACCCGGACTGTCCGGGTGAATCTCGGACAGGTGGTGACCCTACTCTTAGGCTTCAGCTATCCACACCTCTGTGTGAAGGACCGTCTTTGCCCGCATCCATTTATGTCTATTGGGACGCAGTAGCAGCATGGATATAGCCACCGGGGCCAGCTTGGCAGTCGTGCAGGGGCATGTCTCTGAACGTCTGTGCAGGCACTGCGTCCCAGTAGACATAAACCATACTGCTTGTACCCAGAGGCATAAAACACTTGGGTACCCCATGCAGGCATGGGGGGGGCCCTTAGCATAGGTACGTCTGTGTGAATGAGGCCTTTAACCTCTTGCCAACCTGCTGCAGTACCTATACTGTGGGGGATTGGCTCTTTCAGGCATGGTAAAGTACCTGTACATCGGGGCTTTCTTCCGGGTCCGCTCTCTCACGCATGCGTGCGCACCCAGAAACCCGAGCTGTCATTCACTGCAGCAAAAGCCAAGCAGTGGGTCTTAGCCAATGATTTATGGCCGGGACCCACTGATCGGCTGAGCGAATGACAGAAGAGAGAAACAACACAGAGCTCTCTACAGACGGCAGCAACGTGCCGCTTTTTTTTCTCCCTGCAAAGTAGGGAATAAAAATCAGAACATTACTTAATAAAAATCAGCACATTGTACATACAGTAACCATTGTCAGGCACACAGTTAACCTTTTGATCTAATGTTAACCCCTTTCCCAGTCAGTGTCATTAGTACAGTGACAGTGTATATTATTAGCACTGATCACTGTATTAGTGTCACTGGTGGTGTCAGCATCAGTTTGGCTGCTTTCACACCGAGGCGTTTTTTAGGTGTGTTAGCGCTAGAAATAGCCTCTAATGCCTGAAAACCTCCTCCCTATTCATTCCAGTGTGACTTTTCACACTGGGGCGGTGCGCTTGCGGGACATTCTGAAAAGTCCTGCAAGCAGCATCTTTGGGGCAGTTTGGGAGCTCTGCATACACTGCTTCCAAAACTCCCTGCCCATTGAAATGAATGGGCAGCGCTGCCAAAGCTCTGCGACATGGGCGCTTTTAACCCTTTCTTTGGCCGGCAGTGGGCTAAAATTAGCGACGCTTTACCGCTAACGCGGAGCGACTACAGTGTGAAAGTAATCTAAGTGTCAGATTGACCGTGCACTAAGGGAGTCCCACTATAAGTTGCTGATCGCCACCATTACTAGTATAAATAAATAAATATAAACTCTAGTATATATCCCATAGATTGTAGACGCTATAGTTTTCATACAAACCAATCAATATACACTTTTTTTTATTTTTTTACCAAAAATATGTAGCAGGATGCGTTTTGGCCAAAATATAAGAAGAAATTAAATTTTTTTATTTTTTTATTGGATATGTTTTATAGCAGAAAGTAAAATATATATATATTTTTTGCTTTTTTTAATATTTTCAGTCTTTTTTCGTTTATATAATAAAAAATAAATAATGCAGTGGTGATCTAGTACCACCAAAAAAAAGCTCTATTTGTGTGAAAAAAAAATATATAAATTTTGTTTGGGGACAGTGTTGCATGACTGCGAAATCGGCAGTTAAAATAACACCGTGCCATATAGCAAAAAATGGCCTGGTCATGAAGGGGGATAAATCTTCCCGGAGGTCTAGTGGTTTAGTGTATCTAGATCCAAAATCTTTTTTTTCTTTTTTTCTGGATAGAGTAGGAAGAGTTTTAACCCCTGCTAGGTTATTATTATTTGTGCACCACTGGGGAGATTTCCCTTCACTTCCTGTCCTAGAGATGCAACAGAAGGTTAAAAGTAAATCTCTAAATGTGATTGGGGTTCTTCTCTTAGATAGTTCACCCAGTAAAGGAGTCAGTACGATTGATAGTATACAGTGTCATCATTTGTAGGAGCTGGTTGTAGACATACCAGTGATGTAACTAGAAGGTGGAGGTGGAGGCGGGTGTAGTGGTATAGGTGGTGGCTGATGGACAGCAGCAGGAACAGCAGGTGGAGGAAGAGTGAGTTTTGTCAAATCAGCGGTTTCTGGAACGTTGGCGGCATCACCCTCTACTGCCCCAATTCCAGGCACCAGAGGAGGTTTTCACTCTAGAGGCCACAAAGAAGAAGAAGCGTGTGTAATTACGTGCAAACGTTCGGTTGGCGCGAGTGCGTCCACGTGTTCGTATTGGCGTGCGTCCGTTCGTACCAGGACTCGCACGCCTCTGATGGGGACACCGTGCATGATCCTTGGGACGAAGGTGAACTGCTGCTACACGGGGACGGATCTTCACATGGTGAGTTCTCTGACACCAGGAAAGGTACATCAGAATGCGGATGCCCTTTCTCGGGTCTATTGTCACTTGGCTCGTGGTGTCCAGACCCCTGGCTTGGAACAGGGTATTTCAAGGGGTTAATTGAAGAGGGCAGTTACTTCCCCTTCAGACCTGCTTATTGCCAGCTGGGCTGAAAATGTTAGAGGGGAGCTGTTTGAGTAGGAGAGAAAGAGAGACACAGCAGCATGCTGTGTGAAAGGATCCTTTGCTGTATTGCGTACCTGCTGGGGTGAGCAAAACCATATCAGAGACTGTAGCTCTGGCTAGAGCCATGTACTTTATCTATATATCAGCCTGTTGGTTAAAGAGATTGAACTTTTCCTACATCTGCACCTGTGTTACAAGACAAGTCTGTTGTTTCTTCTGTTTATTTTGCTGAATAAAGCCATTTTTACTTTACTGAACTATTTGAGCCGGCTCTTTACCCCTCCGATCGCCTACAAATGATTTATATCTATATATATATATGGCCTAAGTCTAGATGAATCACCCACACTTAAAGGGGTAGCTACACATTTTTTGTTTTCTTTTTCATACACATTATTTGAAGTGTATTGGGATAGGCTCTAGTGCATCTAATAAATTGTTTTTGATATATAACCAAATGTAATGTACTTCGGCTTCTTTCATTGTCTTTGTGTATTAGTTATACAGGCTTATCAGCGCCTCAACAGAGACAGAAAACCATTATCTCTTCTTTATTTCTACAGATATTTCCCAATTAAGACAGACACAACCATTGCCGCCACCCACATCACCACCACCCAAAGTGCCAGTCCTGTGCGCACAAAATAACTGTTTGAATGATGGAATCTGTGTTCTGGAAAACCAGCAGCCGGCATGCAGGTAAAAATGTCTTGCCTCAGTGCAGGAGTGTCAAACTCAATTTCATTGTGGGCCACATTGCATCAGCATTATAATTGCCCTTAACCACTTGAGACCCGCGCTATAGCCGAATGACGGCTACAGCGCGGATCTCCTTTGCCGGGACGACGTCTGCAGGTAAGCTGCACTTGTAAACCCAGAAGACTTCGGGGAACAGAGGGCAGATAGGGTGACCATTTACAGCCAGGTGACTTCAAGTAATTGTAGCACCCTCTAGTGTAGAGTGCTAGGCTGTACATAGATTTCTTTTTGTAATATAGGTAAATTTAGGCTTGGCTACTCTTACCTCCCCCACTATCAAGCGGTCGGAAATTACCTGGATCTCAGTGTGTACTTGCTGGATCTCAGCACGGTGTGTCTCCTCCACTCTCTTAATGAGAGCCTCTATATCGGCTTTCGTTGGTAGAGCCTGGATTAAGCTCTTCAGATCCTCCGCTTCCGATCGTATACTACGAGGGGTGACTTCCTCGTATTCCTCTTTGCCGTTCCCGGCCTCGGTTGGGCTTTTCGTCTCCCCCCTATTCGTCCGCGCACTCGCCTCCGCTTCCGATCGTTTAGTGCGAGGGGTAGCTCCTTCGTTTTCCTCTCTGCCATTCCCAGCCTCGATTGAGCTTTTCATCTCCCCCCTGTTTGTCCGAGCGCTCACCACCTCGGGGGGCTTAGCTACGTCCGTAGTCTCCGCGATATGCCCGGCAGCTGACATCCGCCTCGGGGAGAAATACTGCTGTATAGCGGGTTGTGGGGCACTGCACCCTGCAGCTCTACGCGAGGTTTTCGTTTCTCTCTGTCTAGGCGCGCTCATTCCGGGATCCTCAGGTGCAAATCACCTATGACTGGCGGTTCAGCTAGGAGCACAGACTCTGCACGCCCTCACTCAGCCATGCTCAGACCACACCCCCCTAAGCAACAGATTTGAAGGAAAAATGGAGAGAGTGGAAAGGGAGAGCAAAGAGCAGGGTGAGACGTTGGTGAAGATGCAGCTTCAGATCGAGGAACTTGAAGATCGTAGTCGTCGCTGCAACTTGAGGCTCCGAGGAGTCCCAGAAGTCGCTGAGCAGGAGGACTTGCAGGAGAAGGTAATGAGCATTTTTCACATGATTTTAGAGGGTAATGTCCCGCCTAACATGGATTTGGACAGAGTACACAGGGCGCTAGGGCCTAAATCAGCAGACCCGCAAAGGCCCAGGGACATAATTTGCCGCCTCCATAGATACGCGCATAAGGAGACTTTGCTGAGGAAGGCATGGTTGGCTGGCAATATTGAGATAGAGGGATCAGTAGTGAAGCTCCTACCTGACTTATCCCGGGCCACACTACAGCGCAGAGCACAGTTGCGTGCTGTCTTGGACTGTGTACGGCGGGAGGGACATGCATACAGATGGAAATACCCTCTTGCTGTGGTAATAAGAAAAGGAACATCTACATGCACACTGAGACTATACAGCGATCTTCCAAAATTATTTGCCTTTATAGGTGTGGAGCCGTTTATGGTGCCGAACTGGAGACTCCCACTCTCTCAGCTACAGAGAAAAAAACCAGAAAGCACAGGAGGGAAAGAGAGGGAGTGGGAAAGATGAGAAAGACATATTACAGCACAATGAGACTTGTGTTAGAAATTAAGCTAAATTAACTCATATCCCTGAACCTATCCTTTTTTTTTGTTTCTTTTGTGCGCCTGTTGGGGCTTTTTCCCTTCTCTGTTTCCTTTTTTTCGTAGCCTCATCCCATAGGTTTTCAACTTGTCTAATTAATTCCCTCCATGATGATTTAAGAAGTATGGGAGGAGAGAGATATGCTCTTAATTTCTTTTTTTGGATTAGGATGAATGGAGATAATGAGGGATGAGGTGGGGGCAGCGGGTGGGTGGGGGGGGTCGGGGGGGGGGGACGGGGGGGGGGGATACAGGTGGAGAGTCTAAGATAAATACACAAATAAGATTAGGTAATTATAATAAAGGGGGGGGGGGTTCAGGTCCCTGGGGGGGATTCACATGACCGAGGTTCCTAGAAGAGGTGGTCACTTAGGAGAGTAATATAATTTACTATTATAATTTACTAGGGATAAAGAGGGGGAAAATGGGATGATAGGGGTTGCAGTGGTTTCTTCTTTTTTTTTTTAGAAGTGTTGGGAGGAGGGGGGGATTTAATATAATACATAATATTTTTTTTCTTTGTTTTTTTCTTGTTTTTTGGGGGGGGAGGGAGTAATGGATGTGGAGGGTCAGTAAATATATATGGGAATGATGGTGCACAGGGGATGGTTTAGACTTGTGAGGGTTGAGAGGGTGGGATAAGGAGGGATATTGAGCTGGGGGGGGAGAGTATATAGAATTAGGACACAAGAAACTGTTGGTTTCTTTTTTTTTTTTTTGGTCAATCACTAATCACCAATATTAGTAACTTTTAATATCACCACTAACAAAATAAAGCACATAGCTAGGGACCTGGGGGAAACGGAGGGTTTACGGATTGGGACCAGACCCCCCTACCTGAACTTAAGGATGAATAAAATAACTTTATAAGATGTGGCCTCCGCCCCCCCCCTCTCTTTCTCCCTTTCTCCTTCTCCCCACCTTGCCTCCCCTCCCCCCTTTGAGGAGGAAAGGGAGAGAGGGAAAGGAAAAAGGGGAGGAAAAAGGGAAGGGAAAAGGGAAAGAAAAAAAAAAGAAAATAATTTTTTTTTTTTTTTGGGATGAGGAGTGTAAGGTATTATATTGTATTGTTGCTTTATTTTATTATGGTACGGTTTTTTTGTTTTTTTTTTTGGAACAAGGTCAATACACAATATGGCTCTTGGAGGAAGGAAGAGAGAAACGGAGAGGAGACATGGGAAAGGGGGGGGGATTGATATTAATTATATATACAGGAGAGGCTTAAGCTTTGGATAAATATAGAGATGGGTACATGTATGAATTTACAAACACAGGTGCAGCTGTGAATGTGTGTCTACATACATGTATATGCAAGGGTATAGGTGTATATATGTAAAAGTATATACGTAGATGTGAATGGACAGACATAATTAACTTTGCCTCTACTATGGCTTCTGTCTCCCTTTTTTTTTTTTCTTTTTTTTTTTTTTTTTTTAACCCCCCCTCTCTTAAAAGAGCCATGTTGGAGTAGACACAATCTATGTGGAGAAGTAACAGGTGACAGTAGAAAACATGATATTATAAAAGACTGGCGGAGGGCACGGGGGAAGCTCGCCCAGGAGCAGCCAGGCACAACCACAAAACCCCATTAGGTAAACACTCATAATCCGGAGGGTCCGGAAATTGAGTGGGTAAAAGCAGTAGAGCTTTGAGATTCGTGGGGAGACCGTTGGTAAACGGCCAACCCAGGGATTGGTAGTGGGGGAGGGAGGGAGGGAGTAGCAGATTGGACGGGAGGGAGGGGGGCGGGAGGGGGTAGGGTTAGAGGGGGTTCTCCCCCCCCCTTTTTTTTTTTTTTTTTTGTTTGCACCTTTACTTGTCTCTGCCTCTTTCCCCAAGGAGATATGGAAACTTTAAAAATAATGTCCCTGAATGTAAAGGGACTGAACGTCCCGGAAAAAAGACGAATGTTACTTCATGATTTAAAGAGATTGAAGATAGATGTAGCGTTTATTCAAGAAACACATTTCAGAGAAAATAATTTCTCTCTGCTGAGGTCTACGGGGTATCCAACGGTTTACCATGCGCTTAACCCGATTTCCAAAACTAAGGGAGTCACCATTATGATATCAAAAACAGTAGCATGGAATCATAGGGATTCTATGATAGATGCAAAGGGAAGGTATCTGTTTGTAAAGGGGACTATAGGAGGGGTAGGAGTTACATTAGCAACATATTATGCCCCAATATACAACAAGACCTCTTTTTTAAAGAGATACTTGACAAACTTATGGAATTCGAAGAAGGACAGTTGATTATGGGGGGAGACCTTAATACCCCATTAATCCCCAGTGAAGACACCTCATCAGGGACATCGTCAGTGACACCTAAAATAAGAAAGAGGATAGCCCAGGCAATAACAGAAACAAAACTGGTAGATATATGGCGATTATTACACCCCAAGGAAAGAGATTACTCTTTTTTCTCCAAACCGCATAGAGTGTATTCACGGATAGATATGTTTTTTATTCCGCATAAACAATTATCCTCAGTTAAGGAAGCCACTATTGGTCTAATTACCTGGTCAGATCATGCCCCAATTTTTTTAAAATATAATTTAACGGGGAAAAAACATTTAACCTCTAGGATGTGGAAACTCAATGAGAGCCTCCTTCAGGATCCTTTAGTCCTGGAGGATGTCAGAAAGGAGATAAAATTCTTCTTTCAGGAGAACGAAGGCCCAGAAAGTTCCTTGGGAACAATCTGGGAAACGCACAAGGCAGTAATCAGAGGAGTATTGATTAAGCACGGAGCAAGGATTAAGAAGGAAAGAGAAACTAAGTTAACAGAATTATTAGTAAAAATGCAACATCTAGAAGCCCAACATAAACATGCCCAGAACTTAGAAGTTGAACAAGAATTAATAAGCACACGTAGGCAAGTTACAGATCTGCTACAGTACATAGCTAAAATGGCAATTCAGATAGGACGTAAGTGTAGCTATGAATCCGGCAATAAATGCGGAAAACAACTAGCGAGAGCATTACGGGAAATACAATCCAAGACATACATACCTATAATTAGAAAAAAAGGTGGGGAGGAAGAACGAGTGCCAGAACAGATTGCTGGTGTGTTTGGCGATTTCTACTCCTCATTGTATAATCTGAATTTGAGGGCATCAGATCAAGCTAAGATAAATGAATACATAAGATCAAGCGAAATGCCGACTCTGACAAGTACTGCACAAGAGGAGATGGAATCCCCAATCACACTAGAAGAAGTACAAAACACGATAAAACAGATAAAAAGTGGGAAAGCACCTGGTCCAGATGGACTAACAGCCCAATATTATAAGACGCTTATGCCGGAATTATGTCCATATATGGTTAAACTGTTTAATGAAATAGGAGACATATCGACTTTCCACTCAGATACACTTAAAGCTACAATCACAGTGATACAGAAAGAAGGTAAAGACCCGAAACAATGTGGAAGCTATAGGCCAATATCTTTACTGAACGCAGATTTGAAAATATTTAGCAAATTATTAGCCTTGAGGATACTGTTGTATTTGCCCTCTTTGATTCATCAAGACCAAGTGGGATTTGTCCCAACAAGAGAATCAAGGGACAATACTATTAAGGCCTTAAACCTAATACATACAGTCATCTCTACCGATACCCCCTGTATATTTCTGGGAACAGATGCAGAAAAGGCTTTTGATCGGGTGGGGTGGGGGTTCATGTTCTCGGTACTCCGACATATAAAGCTAGGAGGGAAAATGATGGGCTGGATAACAAGCTTGTATGAAAAACCTACAGCTCAAGTAAGAGTAAATGGAGTGGTATCTACATCTTTCCCAATAACAAATGGGACCAGACAGGGATGTCCACTGTCCCCTCTGTTATTTTGCGTTGACCCTTGAACCACTTCTATGCAGAGTAAGGCTCAACAGGGATATCCAAGGAATAACCATAGGAGAAACCCATAATAAAGTCGCAGCATATGCAGATGATATGCTTTTTACAGTGACGAATCCGATAATCTCGCTCCCAAATCTATGTAAGGAAATCGAGACATATAGTACATTATCCCACTTTAAAATAAACTGCTCCAAGTCAGAAGCCTTAATGATAGCAGTCCCAGATAAAATGACGAGACTAATAAAATTAAATTATAAATTTAATTGGACGAACTATGGCTTGAAATACTTGGGAATAACGATCGCAACAAACTTCAATAAGATATATGAATTAAATTTTGTATCAGTATTGAAGATGGTACGAGGATGCCTGGAGAGATGGCACAGGGGAATACATTCCTGGTTTGGAAGAAATAATATAATCAAGATGAATATTTTGCCAAAACTCCTGTACCTCCTCCAGGCAATCCCAATGTTAATACCAAGAAATTTCTTTAGAACTATACAAACATTATTTATGAAATTTATTTGGGCAGACAAACAACCAAGGATACGGAGGACATTAGCAACACCAGACATATACAAATATTACCATGCAATACATCTAGGTAGATTACTAGACTGGTGTCGACATGGAGATCAGAAAATATGGGTAAAATTAGAGCAAGCACAATGTAGGGAGCTACTACATAGAGCACCTTGGTGCTACAGAAATTTGACCTCAGATACGAAGCTACACCCTACAATAGGACCCACATTACAGATATGCTACCATCTCTTAGCTAAGAATAAGATATCGACACAGAACTCCCCTCTAGTCCCTATATTGGGTAACCCCCGATTTATACCAGGCATACAGAAAGGACCTTTTGATAAGTTGATTAAAAAAGGAATATATCAAGCTTCGCATTTCGTGAAAAAAGGTAAATGGCCAACAATGCAGGAGATGATAGATAGAAAAGGCCCTTTTCAATTAGATTTCTGGCAGGCGGCACAATTAGGACATTTTCTAAAAACAGAGATAGTGCCAGAGTTACTAGAGCGAGACTATATGCCATTTGAGAAACTCTGTATGGAAAAGGAACCAATTACGCATGCAATCTCGAAAATGTACGCGTTACTGATTAAACCCGTAGAAAATTTTCAGGTACCCTTCTTTAGGAAGTGGGAAATAGACCTAGGAAGGACTTTTTCTGAGGAGCAGAAGAAAAATATGATACAATCAATTTTTAAAACAGCAACATGCACAAAACTACAGGAAACTAATTATAAAATTATCGCACAGTGGTATAGAACACCAGAAAAACTTCAAAAATATTTCCCTCATATATCAAATAAGTGTTGGAGGTGCCAGAAAGAAGTGGGAAATTTTTTACATATATTTTGGTCATGTCCAAAAATTAAGAAATACTGGAAAGAGGTACGAGATATCGCTCAAAAATTCAGTGAAGTAGAAATACGGGAGGACCCAGCAGTATTCCTCCTGAACTTGTCAGAGACCTCAGGAAATATAGGTGGGAATTCCATCCTGTGTCACTTGGTAAATACAGCCAAGTCATGTATAACACTTAGGTGGAAACAAATACAACCCCCCAGTGTGAGCATGTGGTTGAAGAAAGTTGAGGAGGTGAACAGGATGGAAGACCTAATATGGACAGCCAGGAAAAGAAGGAAAACTTACTTGGAAATATGGACACCATGGAACCTCTATATCTCCTTGGAGGAGGGAAGGAGACAGATTGATGCGATTTAAGGGGGAGGAGGGGGAGATATAGGGGAAGGAGATGAGAACTCCCCCCCTTTTTTTTGGCTTGGTCCCCCCCTTTTTTTTTTTTCTCGGGGGGGGGGGGAGAAGAATAGGGGGGAAAATATCAGGGGGGGAAGATGAGAAATAAGAGGATAACAATATAACTCTGGCCTGATTGGGAACAGTACCAACCTAGGACCAGACATGGGGTATGTGGGACTGAGAGTGAAGTCTCTATGATATTGCCCCGATATATTATATAGATTACTATAAGGGAATACTTATTGAAATTACCAAAAGATATACTAAGTCGAGTACCAATATGCTTAGGCTTGCATTTCAATAGGTTCAGAATTAAGACACAAGCATACTGGCTTACGTGACAAACTATATAGATAACGTGACTAAATGACAGATAGCTGTATGTTTCTCCAGAGGGTCTATGTAAGATATTGATATCTCAGGAAAATATCTGCCTGTGTTTTCTTCTCTGAACATTATTGAAAGGCACAAAGCTAAGATAAGGACTGGTTACGCAAGAATATGGTCAGTCAGTAGATGCTGAAAGGGCAAAATAACTGTCAGGAGATTGTATTAACCTTTGACTTACATTTCAGGAAAGAACTAATGTCATGAGTTAAGAAATTGACGATGTATGTGTAAATCACCCGATTGGCCCCTCACAGGGCAGGGCTTTGTGAAATACCATTTAAAAGAAGGTCCACTTTCCATTAAACCCTGTAATCTTCACCACGTACAAATGGAGTGTATGTGTATTGATTAACCGCCGGTGTTTGGGACCTCCATTGAGCCACTCCAGCCTAGGCTATCCAGGGGAATCTAGAAGACGAACACCTTACAGTTTTTGGTACCAGGAAGTGGGGTGTGTTTGCACAGGTAAGTCATATTTACACCTTTTACCTCTTTTTATGGTAATTGGCGTTTATGCTTGACCTGTCCAAACAACCATTATAAGAAATTTAATTGTATATATATATATATATATATATAAACTGTGCCTTCGCAACGGACTAGGCTGGTCCCTTGGGGGGTGAAAAGGGTTCGCAGGTATTGAGGAGTCTGACTAGGTTGGTCCGACTATAAACTAAGAGAGGTATTGAGGAGTCTGACTAGGTTGGTCCGACTATAACCTAAGAGAGATATTTATGATTATATTCTAACACGGGAGGTATCATATACGCCCGTGACATAAGGATTGGCTAAATGGACGCCCACTTTGAGAACTTTTAAAAGTGCACTATAAATAATGAAATGCATCATGATGTGATTACTTGATAAATGTACATGTAATGTTTTAAAGCTGAAATCTTAAACCATAAAAATATGTCTGTTTCTCTTTAGGTGCAAGCGTAAGTATATAGAGTATTAACGTTGTATAAGATATAATTATATAGAGTGGATATCTGTTTGAATAAACCTAAATGTTGTTAAATGAATACAGAGTATTAAGAACCAGATTGTAGTGAGGTAGCACCCGCCTGTTCACACTGCACGCTAGGTTTATTTTTTCTTAGCATTTATGAAAGGTAGATTCTTTTGACCACTAGACCTACAGGCTTCTCTTGCAGACTTGGTGTAAGAGGGGTATATCCCGCCACCAGGAAAGATTTACCCTTCATCGTATATTAAGGGTAAATCTTCATAGTTTTATATAAGTCCATCTGCCCCAAAAAAGATCAGGGATCCTACTCCCAGACCAGAGACCGGATTGTTGAACAAACCGGGTGTTATCACCTGTGTCCTGTCACTAGACACACACTGCCCAGACTACTAGATGGGGAATTCTGCAGCAACCCAAGCCATGGCCACCCCATCACCCTATGAATTTGTCAGTAATATGATCCCTGGCCCCCAGGTAGAACCATTTTGGACACAAGTCCGAGAAAGGTGTCAGCAATTGGGGATACATGACCCAGGGCCATATGGTCCTTGTACTGAGGAAGACTGGCAGGAAGTAAGTAAAATATGCCAAATCCACAAAAATTCGTACCCTCCAGGGAAGTGGGAAAATATTCAATATATAAAAGATTGTTACCATGCATGGGATAAATGTCTACACAAATATAAAAAGAAACATATTATTAAAACTACAAAGCTTACTCCAAATATAGGACCCAGTGCTATGGCTGAAGCCACTGCACCCCCTTCACCTCCCCCTCCCCCGCCTCAATGTCCACCCCCACCTTATGTTATGGTAAAAAACGAGGATGGGACGCCAGGTTCATACCTTCAACTATATCCTTCACTGGATCCTGTAGTCCTAGCCGCCATAGCACACACCACAGCAACACCACAACAAGTGGCCCAATGGGAACAAGTAAGTAGGGGCAGAGAGGAAGAGGGGAGACAGGAAGAAGTTACAGGACAAGAAGAGGTGGGTAGTCCCGAAAAGCAGGAATTAGAGGCAAAGATAAAAGAGTTTGAAGAGAAGAAAACGGAGGAAGAAGAGAGAATAGGGAAAAGGAGAACTGAGTTAGAAACACTTATGGAAGACCTAAAACAAAAAGAAATAGTCCTCAATGAGGCAGAAAAGGTACAAGTGGATAGGAAAATAGAGTTAGAAAGGTATCAGAAAGACTTGGAAGAAAGGGTGAAGGAATTCCAGGAGGGAAAAGAGAGAGAGGAACAAAGGATGGAGGACTTAAAAAAGGAACTAGAAAAGATAAAAAGGCAATTAGGGAAGAAGGAGGAAATGTTAAAAGAAGCGCAGGATAGGATTATAGCGCTGCCCCCCACCACTACAAGAAGCCATACAAAAGAGACACCTATTCCCAAAACTGAGGAGTCAGGTCCAATTAGTAAAAAAGGGACATCATCCATAGAAGAGGAAACTGAGAAAGAAGCAGTAGGGGCTTCATTCAAAGCACCTTTGATGACCATAGGGGACACCGAAGTGCATATACCATTACCTTTGGGTACACTCTCCAAAATAAAAGAACTATGTCCCAATCCCAAGAAGTATCCACGAGATGCAGGTACCTTTCTGGCAAAATATAGTGCAGGCACAGGGCTTGACAAGGATGACATAAAAGGTATTCTTAGCATTGTAGACCCAGACAGCCCAGAAGTAGCCCCTGTAGACGACCTATGGACAGCCCATATCCAGACCGATAAGGATTGGATATCCTTTTGGAAAGGCATGGGAGGTCATTGGTCCAAATTATACAAAGGACCATCTGCACTCCAAGAACTGATCCTAGCCAAGCAGGGACCTAAAGAGAAATTCTATGATTACTGTACCAGAGTATACTCCCTATGGAAAGCTGTAGATGGGGCCACACCACAATTATTTACCACTACCATCATGTCGGGAGGCGATCCCAAAGTGACGCAATTGCTCAAATTCACAAACCCCAAATGGGCGGAGCAAGCACCAGATGAATTTATGAAGGACGCCAGGTCCAGAGAGACTTCAGGGGTCTTTGAACAAAAAGGGGGAATTTTCCCCTCCTTGACACAAACACAAACCCTAGTCACACCTGAAACCTCATCCTCACCACCGCACCTCATGATCATGCAGCCCTACCCACCTGACCAAGGATGTTTTAATTGTGGGGAACAGGGACATTGGAAATCACAGTGCCCATATAGACAGAGGGTGAGCTATCCAAGGGGCAGGGGAAGGGGGTACAACACTGCTAATCGCCCCCCCCCTCACACTACAAGGTACCCCCAATACCCGCAACCTCCCCAAACACCATCTCAAAACCATGCGCTCGCACAGCCACCCTACACCCCAACCTCTAACAGACCTCCCCCTCGAATCCCTATGCAGTGGCCGTCTACCCGACAAACACACCCCCAATAGGGAGGCCTAGAGTATGTCCCTTCCCTCAGTCTGGTGTGCCACAACCTATCATGGAAGAGTCTACCACAAGTTATATTACGCGTAGACAACCACATAGTGTGTTTCCTGCTTGATTCAGGTGCCACTTTTAGCTCATTAAATGATGAGAGGTATGACACACCACTGTGTACTGAGGGACACTCTATTGGAATAAATGGGACATCGGTTACTCATTCTGTCACCCCGCCTTTACCAGTCTCTACCCCGGATGGACTAGAGCTATGTATGCAGAGTTTCGCTGTCCTGACTTCCTGTCCAGTATCCCTAATGGGCAGAGATTTACTGTCCCAGTTGAACATTACCATTAAGTTTGACAAAGACGGCTCCCTCACTGCGAGTTCCCCTCTTTGTGACTTACACAGCCCAAAAAGACATGCACACAGGAGTTTCTTTCTAATGATACCTTCCTCCCTTGACCATCACACAATTTGGGCAGAAAACAAAGGTAGTGTGGGCTTTATTAATTGCACACCATATGCACCCCAAATGCGATCAGATGCGGGGATACAATATCAAAAACAGTATCCCCTACCCCCAGAGAAAGTCAAAGGCATCTCCCCTCAAATTAATGATTACATATCAAAAGGTATCCTGAGACCAATCATCAGTCCCTGGAACACGCCCATTTACCCCGTAAAAAAGGCCAGTGGGGAGTGGAGACTTGTACAAGACCTAAGGGCAGTTAACAAACAAGTGATTCCACTTCCACCCCTAGTCTCAGACATCACTTTTATCTTCTCATGTATACCGGCACATTCTCTATGCTACACAGTGATTGATTTAGCAAATGCCTTCTTTAGCATTCCCATTGCGGAAGAGGCCCAGCCTATGTTTGCCTTCTCCTGGACGGAGGGCCAGTTGACGGGTCAGTTAACCTGGACACGCCTGCCTCAGGGGTATGTTGATAGTCCTGCTGCCTTCTCTATGGTACTCAATGAGACTGTCAAGTCTTGGACGCCTGAGCGAGGGTCGGTGCTAATACAGTATGTGGACGACTTGCTCTTGTGCAGTCGCACTGCTGAAGATTGTGCAGTCGATTCCACATCTCTGTTGAACCATCTAGCCCACATCGGGCATTTAGCATCCAGAAAGAAGATACAGTGGTGTATGCCACAAGTGGAATACTTGGGGTGCATACTGAAAGGGGGAACAAGGATGGTCTCCCCCAAACGCGCCGCAGCCCTACAAGCTCTGAGCCCCCCAAAAGACAAGGCAGCCCTGCTCTCATTCTTGGGCGCTGTGGTATATTGCCGCCAGTGGATCCCTGACTGTTCTCATTATGATGGCATACTAAGAGAGGCCACCGCCTCAACAGCACCTAGGCAGGTTGATTGGACAGAGGAACGGCTTAAAGCCTTCCAGGCCCTATTGAACAGTTTGTCATGTGCACCCGCCCTGGGGTTGGTAGACTATGGTAAAGCTTTTCAACTATACTGTGTAGTCTCGGGGACCTCTTTTGCCGCGGTTTTGACACAACAGCATGGAACAGGCTACCGCCCTGTCTCCTACCTATCTAAAAAACTCCCCCTTCAGGTTCAAGGCATGCCATCATGCCTTCAGAATTTAGCCGCTTGTGCTATGGCCGTACAAGATGCCAACAAGATGGTCTTGGGACACCCGATGACGCTTTACACCACACATTCTGTCACCCACCTCATACAGAACATGAACACCCAACACATGACCTCACAAAGACTCAGTGGATATGAGATTTCCCTCATGAACACAGACAATCTGTCTCTCAAATATGTTCCCGCCATCAACCCTGCCGTCCGTCTCTTGCACTCCATGTTACGCCTACCACAAGACCCAGACCAGTTTCATGACTGTATAACACAAGTGGAGTCTATCACATCACCAAGACCAGACCTCACCGACGTACCGATTACCAATGCAGACGATGTTTTTGTGGACGGTAGTTGCTCCCGTCCCTCTGATTCCACCTTCCAAACAGGATATGCAATAGTCCAGTTGCCGAACAAGGTATTAGAAGCCAAACCACTGCCCCCCTCTTCGGCTCAGGTGGCTGAACTAGAAGCCCTCACCAGGGCCTGCATTTTATTTACAGATAAGAAGGTGAACATTTACACAGACAGTAGATATGCATTTGGGGTGGTGCATGACTTCGGAGTAATATGGGCAAAAAGAGGTTTTAAAACAGCAGATAATAAACCTATTTCCAATGCTACCCAGATTCAGGCACTTCTTCGGGCTATTTTGCTCCCAAAAGAGGTGGCAATAATTAAAGTAAAAGCACATTCTTCAGATAATAGCAAACTTTCCAAGGGAAATGCTTTAGCTGACCGAGAAGCGAAAAAGGCAGCCCAGTCCTCCACCCAGGAGCCCACCCCCACGTCCATGTACTTTAAGGATCATTTCACCTGTCCTAACTTTAAATCTGTAGTGGCACAAATGCAATCATTAGCCACTGAGGAAGATGTCTTGTATTGGGTGAAGGCTGGCTTGACCAAAGACCCAGAGGGTCTGTGGTCAAAAGAGGGGAAGATATTGGGAATACCTGAGGCAAGCAGTATTCTAATTCTCTCCTACCTTCATGGTCCAGGACACATAGGTGCTGTCCCTTTAGCCACTATGTACACCAAATCTTTCTGCACAAACGCCTTGAATAAACAAGTCAAACTCCTGACCACAAGTTGCCTTACCTGTGCTCAAAACAATGTGCAGGGCAAACGGCATGGCCTACATGGTCATCTACCCCCACCAATAGGTCCCCTTACAGATTTACAAGTAGACTTCACACACATGCCAAAACAAAAGGGGAGCCTAAAATTCCTGTGCGTTGTCGTAGATAAATTTTCAGGCTGGGTTGAAGCCACTCCCTGTGCAGGTGAGACAGCCAATATAGCAGCAAAATGCTTGCTGAATAACTGGATTTGTAGGTTTGGCATACCAACATCTATTTGGTCAGATAGGGGACCTGCATTCAGCTCCTCCGTTACCCAGGCTGTGGCTAAATTGTTAGGGCTGCAATGGAAACTACACATCCCCTATCACCCTCAAAGCGCAGGGGTAGTGGAAAGAATGAATAGAAATATAAAGGATAAATTGAAAAAGGCCACAGGGGGCACAATGAAGGGATGGCTTGATCACCTCCCTTCTGTGTTATTCCAGATTAGGACGGCACCCCACGCCAGAACGAAACTTTCACCTTTTGAAATTTTGATGGGAGTCCCCGCAAACATAGAACTACCCCCATTAGACCAAGACACTGATATTGACATTTATTCCCAACAGGAAATGTACGTGAAAAACCTGGTAAGTATGCTTCATGAAATGAACGAACAAGTTTCTGTCACCTTTTCTCCTATTTCCACAGAGCCAACGCACCCCTTCATCCCAGGAGATCAAGTGCTAGTCAAGCAACTGGCCCACAAAAAGAGGATCGGACCAATCTACTCTGGACCTTGGAAGGTTGAAAAGGTGTCCAGAACTGCGGTCCTGACTGACCAAGGAAACACCTGGATCCACGCCAGCAGGCTGAAAAAGTGCCCACCGCTTCCCACAACCCCCGACCCCCCACCTATTGAAGAAGAACCCGACCCACCCGAACAGCTACCGGAACTGCAAGAGATTCAGGAAGGCATTGGACAATTAACCCTTGAAACCCTACATGATAGCGAAGAAGAAGGACAAGCATAAGAACTTGTAGAAATGTTTTTACCTTCAGTGTCAGGGAAGGCTGTATGCCTCTGGGGTAATCTGGTACTACTTGTATTCCTGCCCACATGGTTTATAGCCAACTGTATATATCATCCAGAAGACTTAGGTCTATTAAAAGGGATATGTGGACCACCTAAGATGAATAATACCCCCGGCCAAAGACATATTAGAAGTATTATACCCGTTAATGAGTCACCTAAGGGACTGACTGACAAGATGTTATTACTAAAATTCAAATATAGCTATGCTCAAAAATCCGGTTTTGAGAAATGCTGGATTTGCAGCAAGCTACATCCCAGTACAGCTAGAATCCCTCTCATGGCAGTCCCCTTGAATTTTACCCCCCTCCTTAATGGAACACCCCCTATTGTCCTAACGAATGTTACTAGGACCCTTCCAAATAAAACCCTCACTTTCCAAATTATAGGTAGAAGCCACTTCCCAGACTGGTGTTTCCGACTGGGAAACACCACAGATGGAGCCGAGGTTTGCAAACAAACAAAACTTAACATTTCAATGACATCGCTTAACAATCCTTCTTTCTTCCATACTTCAGATCCCACCCTAAATGCCACCTTTTTAGACTTTCTTAGCTCCAGTACCAAGACTACAATACACCAATTAATGTCAATTCTGATACTCTCTGGCCTTTCTGATACTCTTAGGAACGTGTTCCATAAACGGCCCCTAGCTCTAGGAAATACCATATATATATGCTGCGGCAAACTCTGTCACCCCTGGATCCCAACCAAACCCCAGGGGTGGTGTTACCTTGCAGCCCTGGTTCCTATCATGGGGGTATTAGGGGATAACAAGGGAAGTCACCTCCTTGAAGCTAGCATGCATCCTAGATATCCCCTTAGACACCGTAATAAACGAGAATTGTTTTTAGAAAAAGATATGGCCTGGGCATGGTTCCCTTCCTGGACAGGATGGGGAATTGACCTATTGAAAAGATTAAATAATTACACTGGCATAATTGATGAGATTCTGGAGGAAAATTCTGATGATATAACCAAACTAAATCTAGAAACTAGGGCAATTAGGAAGCAACTAGAACTACATGAGTTGGCCATAGAAAGTATGAGTGCAGCCCTTACTGGCCTCTGTGAGACTACTGAGGATTATGAGTGCTGTACCTGGATTCATAATACCAGCATCGAAGTCCCAGACTACTATGACGTTATTGCCCAACACAGGGAAGAGGTAAATAAACTACAGAAAGAGGCACGGAACATAGGAAAAAACTGGGATCCCTTCTCGAGCAGTTTTAGTTTTGGGGGATTAATATCTTGGCTCCGAAATGCTGCCATGACAATTGTCACTGTGATTCTCTTCATTCTATTTTTATATGCCTGTTATAAGATAATCAAATGTTTATGTAAAAAGGGAAACACGGCCGCTCCGAAGGATCTGAAACTCACTTCCATTGTTAAGGATCCAACGGTATGGTATAAAAACCAAGAGCACAAGGGTTCGGAGTATGAAGCCTGTGCTATTAAATTAGAAAAGGAATGATCATTATGTAAATCACAGAATGATCAAAGGGAGGATTATAAGGGAATACTTATTGAAATTACCAAAAGATATACTAAGTCGAGTACCAATATGCTTAGGCTTGCATTTCAATAGGTTCAGAATTAAGACACAAGCATACTGGCTTACGTGACAAACTATATAGATAACGTGACTAAATGACAGATAGCTGTATGTTTCTCCAGAGGGTCTATGTAAGATATTGATATCTCAGGAAAATATCTGCCTGTGTTTTCTTCTCTGAACATTATTGAAAGGCACAAAGCTAAGATAAGGACTGGTTACGCAAGAATATGGTCAGTCAGTAGATGCTGAAAGGGCAAAATAACTGTCAGGAGATTGTATTAACCTTTGACTTACATTTCAGGAAAGAACTAATGTCATGAGTTAAGAAATTGACGATGTATGTGTAAATCACCCGATTGGCCCCTCACAGGGCAGGGCTTTGTGAAATACCATTTAAAAGAAGGTCCACTTTCCATTAAACCCTGTAATCTTCACCACGTACAAATGGAGTGTATGTGTATTGATTAACCGCCGGCGTTTGGGACCTCCATTGAGCCACTCCAGCCTAGGCTATCCAGGGGAATCTAGAAGACGAACACCTTACAATTACCATTAACCTAGCCTGCTCTCTCTTTGGATTTATACATTACATTATAAAGGGAATAAGAGGCTAAGGGAATAGAATGAATTGTTATGCTCTTTTTGTTTATTATGTATGAATATGGAAACACGATGTATGACTCTTAGATTGTTTATGTAAAATTATATTCTTGTTTACTTGAGGAAAAAAAAAAATGGAAAGGGAAAAAAATAAATAAATAAAGAAATTGAAAAAAAAAAATTTAGGCTTGGCTGGGAGCCAAGTCTGTGTTTAATCTGGGCCGGGGTGAGTGATCTAGGGAGGATGGAGGACTCATAAGGCAACACCTCTGGTGCCTCCCCTTGCTTGCTGGAGCCTTGGTGAGGCTTCCGGAGGAATGGAATGAAGGCTGGGAGGAGCTGCCTGGAATGTTAAGGAGGGCCCTGGCTGGTCCTCAGCAAGTGGGCTGATAGGGGGTGGGCCCCTCTTGAATACTCAGTCAGGCCAGCAGGGGCAGTGCAGAGTTTGGGTGGAAGCTGGAGATAGTGTTGAGGAGGCTGTCAGTGGCCCTTGAGGGTAGCCACCCCCTAGTCTGTCCTGTCCAGAGGCACGGGAGCAAGAATGAGGACAACAGGAGCCAGCTAGCACATCTGATGCCGCGTACACACGATCAAACAATCGGGTGGAAAAGTCCGGCAAACTCAAGTCCGCCGGACAATCCCCCCGTGTGTAGCCTCCGGCATACTTTTTTGACCCGAAAGTACGGCGGACTTAGAAAGTAGTTTTGCACTCCAATCTTCCCGCCGGACTCGCATTTCGGCGGTGTGTATGCCAGTCCGCCGTAGTTTTGAAATGAACGGACTTTTCCCGCCCGGAGAAAAGTCCGCTCATTTGAGCGGGTCTCCAGGTAGGCGGGGCCCGCGAAGGAGACGTCGCTGGCCCCGCCACCTGGTATGGACTTAAAGGGGAACCCCAACGCCAAAAAAAATCGGCGTGGGGGTCCCCCAGGTCCACATCAGAACCTTGTCCGAGCACGCTACCCGGCCAGCCAGGAAAGGGGGGGCGAGCGAGCGCCCCCCCCCTCCTGAGCCGTACCAGGCCGCGTGCCCTCAACATGGGGGGGGTGCCCCCGAAGTCGAAAGAAGAGGCCGGCGGCGAGGAAGAAAGCCGGGCTCCTTCGCTAGTAAAAGAGCTAGAAGAAGATAGCGGAGGAGTCCGGCGAGAAGACCCCCCGAAGACGGAAGATCCCGGAGCTGTGCAATAAACTATTTTATCTTATGTGTTGTTTTTTTTGTACTTTATTACACAGGTGAATGGGTAGGGGTACATTGTACCCCTTACTCATTCACATAGGGTGGGAGGGGCTGGTATCTGGGGGCCCCCTTAATAAAGGGGGCTCCCGGATTCTGATAAGCCCCCCGCCCGCAGACCCCGACAACCAACGGCCAGGGTTGATGGGAAGAGGCCCTTGTCCTTATCAACATGGGGACAAGGTGCTTTGGGGTGGGGGGGCGCACGCCCCCCCCTTCCCCAAGGCACCCCTCCATGTTGAGGGCACGCGGCCTGGTACGGCTCAGGAGGGGGGGCCGCTCGCTTGCCCCCCTTTCCTGGCCGGCCAGGTAGCATGCTCGAACAAGAGTCTGATGTGGACCTGGGGGGACCCCCACGCCGATTTTTTTCGGAGTTGGGGTTCCCCTTTAAGTCCATACCAGGTGGCGGGGCCAGCGATGTCTCCTTCGCGGGCCCCGCCTACCTGGAGAAGCGCTCGAAATGAGCGGACTTTCCTCCGTGTGTGTGGGCGAGTCCGTTCATTTCAAAAGTAGGGCGGATAGTACGGCGGACTTAGTACGCCGTATTAGTCCACTGAAAAAGTGCCATGTGTGGGCAAGTAGCTCATTCGGAAAGTCCGACGGACAGTCTGGCGGGAAGTCCGCCAGACTAAGTCCGTAGGATAGTTCGCTACGTGTGTACGCGGCATGAGATATCTCCAGGGAGAACACAGCTGTGTGGCTGGTGAGTGTGGCAGTCTGAGAGGACTGTAGGAAGTAGCCAGGAGGGCTAGTGAAAGGGGCAGCTGTAGCCAGGTGGGCTGGCAGTGCCTGAAGAGGTGGTGCTGGGATCAGTAGTTACAGGTATGTAGCAGGACACTGGACTTTTTCTCTACGCACCAAAGGGGCCCGCAGTCCCTGCCTGTAAAGGGCTTTTGCTTGATCTGGCTGAGTGCCTTGCCACATTCATCAAACAGTGTTCCGGCTGGGTCTGAGTTGTTCCTGCAAGCAAGTGATGTACTGGAGGATGAGTGTATACAGAGAGTGAATATATTTGAGTGTCCCTGAAGAGACTTTGTTCCAGTCAAGTGAGCATTCCATAATAACCCTATCCCTATTCAAGTTTATTAACCCCTAATAAAAAAAATAAAACGTTTCCAATTTCAAGCGAGCCTGTAGAAATTTAGTGTGCCTGGCTGTGCAGGACCCCTAGTCACCAGCGGCTCCTACGGGGGCTGCCCTACATAATGCAATGGTTGTTTGATGTATAAAGGGTAATGTGAACCTGTCACATGAAATAAACTACTAACTAAGGTGACACTGCTGAATCAAGATGCTATATCAGACACATGGGAATTACATTGTCTTATGTCTTCAACTGACACCTATACCTTCATTGGGAGAAAAAATAATGAAGCACGGCCTTTGTGTAATTTGAATCTGAAATCCAAAGTAAGGGATTCAGAATCTGCAAATATCAAATGCAATACAAATGAACCCAGAACGTAGGATGCTACAAGCCCAAAACACAAAGATGTAAATATCACCTAAAATATAGTGTACATTCCTCACTTTCCTACCTGGCACTTTTACCCCCTTCCTAACCAGGAAAATTTTCAGCTTTCAGCACTGTCACACTTTGAATGACAATTGCGCAGTCACGCAACGCTGTATCCAAATTACATTTTGTATTTTTTTTACACACAAATAGAGCTTTCCTTTGGTGATATTTAATTACCACTGAGATTTTTATTTTTTGTTAAATATACAAAAATAAACATTTTTCATAGTTTGTTATAAAATTTAGCAAACAAGTAATCTTTCTCCCTTTACTGATGTGTGCTGATGAGGTGGCACTGATCAGGCGGCACTGATAGGTGGCACTGACCGGTGGCACTGATGAGGCTACACTGATAGGCGCCACTGATGGGCACTGATAGTCAACTCTAATGGGCACTGATGGGTGGCACTGATGGGCTCTAATAGGTGGCACCGATAGGTGGCACTGATTGGCAGCACTGATGGGCACTGATTGGCAGCACTGGTGACCACTGATTGGGAGCACTGGTGGGCACTATTGGGACTGCACTGATAGTCAGGGCACTGATAATCAGTGCCCTGATTATCAGTGCCGATGTGCTTTTAGCCATTTATCAGCTCTCTTTTTCTCTCCTCATGCTGTCAGCATGAGAAAAGGAAAGCTGATAACCATCTTGTGCTTACTTCTGCGATCAACTTTCATTGGACACAGCTGATTACGTGGTAAAGGGCTGCTGTGATTGGCCCCTTCCCCAGATCTGTGATCAGCTGAGTCCACAGGAGGTGCACAGACAGCAGGATTACGGGAGGACATCCATGTACGCCCTCCCGGCAAATTAAGCCTGCGCTGTAGCCGTCTTTCGGCTATAGGGCGGGAAGGTGTTAAACATATATATTTTTTTTAAAAAAGTACATAAATAGATCACCTTCCATGTCCAGTTTCAATATTTTATTATACTGTATATAGCATGCAAGAAAAATGACACATAATTAAAAACCATGGTATTGACTATAAAAAATAGAATACATCTCACATAAAGCAATCATGGCATTCAAGGTAATTCCTCCTCTAGGGTGGTAATAAATATATGATTTAATGTTATAAAAAAAAAAGGATACAAAGGGGCACAGAAAGGCTTATTTACAGTAAGAGCTGTGGAATAGACTCCCTAAAAACTAGTTCTGGCCAGCTCAGTAGATACCTGGTTGCCTCCTGGGGGAATTTACTGGAGCAAATTGCACCATGCCCGTAGGGCTTTTTTTTTTTTTGATCTTCCTTTGGGTCAACTGTGGGTTAAAGATTCTGTATTTTGTGTTTTTTTTATTCTGTTGGTTGAACTAGATTGACATTTTGTTTTTTTTTCACCCTGACTAACTTGGCAGCTAACTAAGGTCTTCATTCTCTACCTTTGTGGCTGCAGTATAGTAGCAGCCTCCTCTCTCCCTTTAACTCTGCAAAGTGGCAGTGGGTAGTGATGGCCGAACGGTTCGCCCGGCGGTCGTTTCGCGGCGAATTTCCGACATTCGCGGTCCGCACGTTCGAACGCCTTTTTCCGTCGTTCGCCGCGGCGGACTTACGTGTTTAATGTATACAAGAACTTTAACCTTTGGTGACACGTTTATCATGTGATACAGGACAGCCAATTGAGACATGACAGCACATGGACACTTGTACATTCCCCCTAACCTATAAATACACCCGATCCGGTGGCCATTTTACATTCTTTCTTCTGTTAAGATAGGGACAGGTTCCTGTGTGGAGTAGGGAGAGATAAACCACTAGCTATTTGGTACACAAAAGTTCTTTTCAGGACTGGTATAGGTGTTAGGTGTTGATAGGTTTGCTGTGCTGCTGATTCTTGCAGCAGCCTGAGTGTCTTTTGTTAGTTTAGAGAAAGGGAAAGGACGGTGTATGCTACAGGGACAGCCAGATTAGTCTTTCATCATCATCATCATCATCATCATCATTAGCTGTTACTATCAAGGTCCACAAAAGAGCTGTTCCAGTAACCACTAATCGTTCTCTTTTTTTGCCAATTTGTATAGGGACAGGAAGGAAGCAGTGTTGTCAGGCAGTGAGGGTAATTTTAAAGACTTGCTGTTATTATTAGTTCCACAAAGGTTCTTTTCAGGACTGGTATCAGTGGTACAGTAATAGGCTTGTACATGTATAATATTCTTTCTTCCAAATATAGAAAGGATATTATACTTGACTGCTGCCCTTCTGCTGCAGTCTGCTAAACATTCACAACTCACTTGTTCCACAAAAGTTCTTATAAGGACTGGTAACTTGGTATAGGGTGCTACGGTACATAGGCTTGAGTGCGGTACAGTCTGCTGTTCTGTAAGGACCGCTATCGGTCCACAATAGATAGGGTTGACGTGCACCACTGCTGACCGCTGCCCTATACTGCAGCAGTCCTTCAGCGGTATAGGGACTGACGTACAGTCTGCTAATCACTAACACACAACCTGCTTGTTCCACAAAAGTTCTTATAAGGACTGGTAACTTGGTATAGGGTGCTACGGTACATAGGCTTGAGTGCGGTACAGTCTGCTGTTCTGTAAGGACCGCTATCGGTCCACAATAGATAGGGTTGACGTGCACCACTGCTGACCGCTGCCCTATACTGCAGCAGTCCTTCAGCGGTATAGGGACTGACGTACAGTCTGCTAAACACTAATACACAACCTGCTTGGTCCACAAAAGTTCTTATAAGGACTGGTAACTTGGTATAGGGTGCTACGGTACATAGGCTTGAGTGCGGTACAGTCTGCTGTTCTGTAAGGACCGCTATCGGTCCACAATAGATAGGGTTGACGTGCACCACTGCTGACCGCTGCCCTATACTGCAGCAGTCCTTCAGCGGTATAGGGACTGACGTACAGTCTGCTAAACACTAATACACAACCTGCTTGGTCCACAAAAGTTCTTATAAGGACTGGTAACTTGGTATAGGGTGCTACGGTACATAGGCTTGAGTGCGGTACAGTCTGCTGTTCTGTAAGGACCGCTATCGGTCCACAATAGATAGGGTTGACGTGCACCACTGCTGACCGCTCACCTATACTGCAGCAGTCCTTCAGCGGTATAGGGACTGACGTACAGTCTGCTAATCACTAACACACAACCTGCTTGTTCCACAAAAGTTCTTATAAGGACTGGTAACTTGGTATAGGGTGCTACGGTACATAGGCTTGAGTGCGGTACAGTCTGCTGTTCTGTAAGGACCGCTATCGGTCCACAATAGATAGGGTTGACGTGCACCACTGCTGACCGCTGCCCTATACTGCAGCAGTCCTTCAGCGGTATAGGGACTGACGTACAGTCTGCTAAACACTAACACACAACCTGCTTGGTCCACAAAAGTTCTTATAAGGACTGGTAACTTGGTATAGGGTGCTACGGTACATAGGCTTGAGTGCGGTACAGTCTGCTGTTCTGTAAGGACCGCTATCGGTCCACAATAGATAGGGTTGACGTGCACCACTGCTGACCGCTGCCCTATACTGCAGCAGTCCTTCAGCGGTATAGGGACTGACGTACAGTCTGCTAAACACTAATACACAACCTGCTTGGTCCACAAAAGTTCTTATAAGGACTGGTAACTTGGTATAGGGTGCTACGGTACATAGGCTTGAGTGCGGTACAGTCTGCTGTTCTGTAAGGACCGCTATCGGTCCACAATAGATAGGGTTGACGTGCACCACTGCTGACCGCTCACCTATACTGCAGCAGTCCTTCAGCGGTATAGGGACTGACGTACAGTCTGCTAATCACTAACACACAACCTGCTTGTTCCACAAAAGTTCTTATAAGGACTGGTAACTTGGTATAGGGTGCTACGGTACATAGGCTTGAGTGCGGTACAGTCTGCTGTTCTGTAAGGACCGCTATCGGTCCACAATAGATAGGGTTGACGTGCACCACTGCTGACCGCTGCCCTATACTGCAGCAGTCCTTCAGCGGTATAGGGACTGACGTACAGTCTGCTAAACACTAATACACAACCTGCTTGGTCCACAAAAGTTCTTATAAGGACTGGTAACTTGGTATAGGGTGCTACGGTACATAGGCTTGAGTGCGGTACAGTCTGCTGTTCTGTAAGGACCGCTATCGGTCCACAATAGATAGGGTTGACGTGCACCACTGCTGACCGCTGCCCTATACTGCAGCAGTCCTTCAGCGGTATAGGGACTGACGTACAGTCTGCTAAACACTAATACACAACCTGCTTGGTCCACAAAAGTTCTTATAAGGACTGGTAACTTGGTATAGGGTGCTACGGTACATAGGCTTGAGTGCGGTACAGTCTGCTGTTCTGTAAGGACCGCTATAGGTCCACAATAGATAGGGTTGACGTGCACCACTGCTGACCGCTCACCTATACTGCAGCAGTCCTTCAGCGGTATAGGGACTAAGAGTTTTGTCACAGGGTCATTTAAAAAATGACATGCAGAGGAAGAGGCAGGCCCTTCCGCAGGGGTGGTAGGGGTAGGGCAGGAGCAACAGGCTTGAGCCAAAGTGGGAAGTTGCAGAAGGTGCGTTCAATTACTTTAAAGGATGCACCAGACTTGGTTGAGTGGCTCGCTCAGCCTTACTCTTCTGCACCCTCCTCATCCTCTCGATCTGCACCCTCTTCTTCACTCTCTGCTATGTGCACCCCCAAAGACACTACCACCAACAACACGACCACCACCACCACCACCACATACCTTCCGCTTGAGTCACTGGAATTATTTTCCGATCCATATCAAGAGGACATTTCTGATGCGCAGCCACTCTTGGTATTGGATCAGGAAGAGGAGGTAGCAACAAGCGCTACTCAGCAGTCTGACGCCAGTACCCAGATCAGCCCAAGGAGGAGGTTGGTCCCCGGTGTTGCTGCCTACTCTACTTATAGCGGTGGGGAAGGTGACGTTGATGATGACGTGTCTAGTGATGTCACGTGGGTGCCCACAAGAGAGGAAGAGGAGGGGAGTTCAGAGGGAGATATGGACCAGCAGATAGGGAGGAGAAGCAGCAATGACTTACATTGCACAGCAGGGACAAAGCAGACTGCAAATGTATCAGGAGCGAGTCATCGACCATGTACGGTCACATCTGGCGCTCCCAGGACACCGGCACATGGCTCCGCAGTGTGGGCTTTTTTTAACGTGTCCGCTGCTGACAATAGCGTTGCCATCTGCAATCTTTGCAGTCAACGCGTTAGTCGCGGTAAGCCCAATACTCACCTAGGGACGACCGCCTTAAGAAGGCACATGAGCAGCCATCACCGAGCCCAGTGGGAGCAACGGAACACACAAAGCCACACTGCAGGCTCTCACCGTCCAGCCTCGTCTTCTACTTCTCCTTCTCCTCTCTCCTCACAATTGTCCTCCACTCCACCTTCCATCACGCCAAGCTCACATTTTTCTGCAAAAAGGCAGGCTTCCGTGGGCCTAATGTTTGAGCGTAAAAAAATGATGACGCCGGATAACCCTCTTGCCCAACGGTTGGCGGCTGGCTTGTCAGAACTCATAGCCCGCCAACTACTGCCATATAAACTGGTGGACTCGGAGGCCTTTCGCAAATTTGTGGCCATTGGAACACCACAATGGAAGGTCCCAGGAAGGAAGTATTTCTCAGAGAAGGGCATCCCAGAGCTATATGGCCATGTTCAGCGGCAAGTGAATGTATCTCTGGCACACAGTGTCGGTGCCAAGATACATCTGACCACAGACACGTGGTCTAGCAAACACGGGCAGGGAAGGTATATCAGTTTTACTGCCCACTGGGTGAACCTTCTGACGGCCGTCAAGCATGTAACCCGTGGCACCCGTGTAGATTTGGTTTTACCGCCACGGATTGCATGCAGGCCTGACTCTTCTTCTCCTCCTCCTACTCCATCCTCCTCCCTCTCCTCCTCAGCTGCCTCCTCCTTTTCCGCTGCTAGCGTCTCTTCCACTGCACCGCCCAAGCTCCCCAGAACCTATTCCACATGCCAGGTGAGACGTTGCCATGCCGTGCTGCGTCTGTTGTGCCTGGAAGCAAAGAGCCACACTGGCCCGGCACTCCTTTCAGCTTTGCGTTCACAGGCAGATGAGTGGCTAACACCGCTCAATTTGACAGTTGGTAAAGTGGTGTGTGACAACGGTGCCAATCTGCTTAGCGCATTGAAACAGGGCAAAATCACGCACGTGCCGTGCATGGCACACGTCTTAAACTTGGTCGTGCAGCGATTCCTTGTCAAATACCCTGGGGTCCAGGACATCTTGCGGCAGGCAAGGAAAATCTCGGCCCATTTCAGAAGATCTTACACGGCCATGGCTCGCCTTGCTGACATTCAGCGGCGACACCATCTGCCGGTCAGACGTCTTATTTGCGATTGCCCGACGCGATGGAACTCAACCTTCTATATGCTTGATAGGCTGCTCCAGCAGAAACGTGCAGTTAACGTCTACCTGTATGAACTCTGCGAAAGAAACGGTTCTGGGGAGCTGGGTTTTTTTTCACCGCGCCAGTGGCTGCTCATGCGCGACACATGCAGACTTCTGCGGCCATTTGAGGAGATCACCAAACTGGTCAGTCGCAGCCATGGCGCCATCAGTGACATGGTACCTTATGCCTTCTTTCTGGAGCGTGCATTGCGTCGTGTCATTGATCAGGCTGTGGAGGAGCAGGAGCGGGAAGATGAGGAAGTCGCAATGCTGGATGAATTCCCAGGGGGGGCTACTCTATCTGAGACAAGTCAACAACAGGAGTCTGATGAGGAGTCAGAGGAGGATGGTGCCGGGGCGGATGAGCAGGAGCAAGAAGAGCATGCTTTAAACCTTTCTGGGATCCCTGTTGTGCGAGGATGGGGAGAGGAGAATGAAGAGGACGACATTATCCTGGATGATGAGCAGGAGCCAGGCCACCACACCGCTTCCACTTTAGTGCAAATGGGGGCCTTCATGCTCCAGTGTTTTAATAGGGACCCCCGTATAAAAAGCATGAGGGTCAAGGACCAGTACTGGGTGGCAACGTACTTAGACCCCCGGTACAAACACAAAATGGCGGAAATGTTACCGCCGTCGCAGAGGGCTGTCAGAATGCAGCACTTCCAGGCCTTGCTTCGAGAAATGCTGCATTCTGCTTTTGCGTGCGCTGGCAGAGGAGCAATTCCCACTCCCAGAGAAGGATTTGCGGGTACCAATCCAACAGCGCCTGCAAGAAGAGGCCGGTTTGAAGATGTGTTGGTGACTTCGGATATGAGGTCATTCTTTCAGCCGACCCATCGACAGGTGTCATCCGGATCCAGCATCAGGGAACGCCTAGACCGTCAGGTGTCCGACTACATTGGGTTAACGGCCGATGTGGACGCTCTGAGGAGTGATGAACCCCTAGACTACTGGGTGGGCAGGCTTGACCTCTGGCCAGAGCTTGCCCAATTTGCAATCGAACTGTTGGCTTGCCCCTCATCCAGTGTCCTGTCCGAAAGGACGTTCAGCGCAGCAGGGGGGATTGTGACCGATAAGCGTACTCGCCTAGCTCACCACAGTGTTAACTACCTCACATTTCTAAAAATGAATGAGGCATGGATCTCGGAGGAATTCAACACATGTGATCAGTAGACCATGTATATGTCTATAAACAATTTTTGGAATCAAGCACACAGACCTTCTTAATTCATTTGGCTCACTTCCCTGACCCAAAAAAGCACACCGTACTATATGCCCCTACCCTCCTCTTTGAAGAGGTTGAGCGGTGTCATATTTCTACTGGGGCTGCTTATTATGAGGGGTTCCCACCATCCCTGTGCTGTGCTGACTTCCTCCTGGGTGTTCTTATTATGAGGGGCTCCCACCATCCCTGTGCTGTGCTGACTTCCTCCTGGGGGTTCTTATTATGAGGGGATCACACCATCCCTGTGCTGTGCTGACTTCCTCCTGGGGCTGCTTACGGTGCTGCTGTCAGCGCTGTATGTCACGGAGCTGCTGTCAGCGCTGTATGTCACGGAGCTGCTGTCAGCGCTGTATGTCACGGAGCTGCTGTCAGCGCTGTATGTCACGGAGCTGCTGTCAGCGCTGTATGTCACGGAGCTGCTGTCAGCGCTGTATGTCACGGAGCTGCTGTCAGCGCTGTATGTCACGGAGCTGCTGTCAGCGCTGTATGTCACGGAGCTGCTGTCAGCGCTGTATGTCACGGAGCTGCTGTCAGCGCTGTATGTCACGGAGCTGCTGTCAGCGCTGTATGTCACGGTGCTGCTGTCAGCGCTGTATGTCACGGAGCTGCTGTCAGCGCTGTATGTCACGGAGCTGCTGTCAGTGCTGTATGTCACGGAGCTGCTGTCAGCGCTGTATGTCACGGAGCTGCTGTCAGCGCTGTATGTCACGGAGCTGCTGTCAGCGCTGTATGTCACGGTGCTGCTGTCAGCGCTGTATGTCACGGAGCTGCTGTCAGCGCTGTATGTCACGGAGCTGCTGTCAGCGCTGTATGTCACGGAGCTGCTGTCAGCGCTGTATGTCACGGAGCTGCTGTCAGCGCTGTATGTCACGGAGCTGCTGTCAGCGCTGTATGTCACGGTGCTGATGTCAGTGCTCTGTATTACGGTGCTGCTGTCAGTGCTCTGTATCTCCTGCACCCTCTTGTTTGCCTACCCTGGTCCCTGACCTTCCCTCTCCTCCATTGCCTTCATTAGCTCCATAGTCCTGAATTGTCAGAACAATTTCCCAAATAAAAAAAAAATGCTTGTAGTTATCGATCCCAAATTCACCTCATACATGTATTATGCTATTGTCCAGGTGGTGGGACTACGTGCTACCCCCTAATAATTACCCCGTGGCCGCAAATTCGACCTAAAGGTTTGCGAAATTCGCCTCCCATTGAAGTCAATGGAGCCCGCGGCGAACGGTCGTTTTCGCGAACGTTTGTGTCCGTTCGCGTTTCGCGTTCGCGAAACGTCCCGTCGGAAGTTCGTCCATCACTAGCAGTGGGTACCAGGCCTGGAGTGCACTGACTTTCAGCACCTGGTTCTGCAGGAAGATGGAGTGAAGTTGGGAGGAAAGAGATGTGGAGCAAGTTGGCAGAGCTTCCCATCAATGAGGACTCGGAGCCCCAGGTGAATGAAGACTGCTGAGCTGAGGGTCTCCCTCTGGCCTCTTGGGTTATATGGGAGCTCTTAGATTAGTATTATGGCATTAGGGGTATGTGGCGCATGTATCACAAGGCATGGTGCTGTGTGTATTGGGGTGCATAGGGCAGCATATATTATTTATGATACTGAAAGAACTATAAACGGCTCACTGTGATGTAATATTTCATTACAGCTTTATTTGCTTAATGTTACAGTACACTATACACTCTGGAGTGGCATTGACACTTTTGGATTATTTGGAAACAATTCTCCTTTAAATCCTAGTTCCACCTTAAACTATTTCACGTGCCCCTTGCTAAATATTTAAACCTTGTTTGCATTACTTTCTATACTGAATATGCATATCTGGGTATATCACAGATTAATAAATACACTTTTTACAGGTGTAAAACATCTGGAGACCGGTGGTATGTGGGAAACAGATGTGAAAAGGAGATCCGGAACAAAGGCACCGTGTGGACCATGTCTTCCTTATGTGCACTACTCTCTCTTTTTATGCTTACTCTTGTGAATGTAGTATGACATCCAATCAATGTGGGCTGTTATATTAAAATAAATAACATTTAAAGTGAAATTCCAAACACAAATGTTTGCTTGTTTGTTTTTGTTTTCTATAGAATAGAGTTACCACCTCTATCAGATTTTTACTGCTGACTGTGCCACCTTTGGAGAAATGCCCCCTCATTTCCTGTTTTGTCACTGGGACAGGAAATGGAGATACATCTGTCCAACAAAGCCACTAATAAATCATAAAAAACACTTGTTTTTTTGGAAAGTGCTATAGGATTGGTACCTCTGTGTCACTAGTACAGGAATCTCCAAACTATGGCCCTCCAGCTGTTGCAGAACTACACATCTCATGAGGCATTGTAAAACTCTGACAATCACAAACATGGCTAGGCATGATGGCAATTGAAGTTCCTGAACAACTGGAGGGCCATAGTTTGGAGACCCCTGCACTAGAAGATGGTGAGAGGGGAGATATCTTTAACAACCATACAGACAACAATAAATCACGACAGAGGTTCTTCTTCTAACCCACTTTGCCCTCAACTGAAAAAAAAAAAAAGGATTTTGGCTGAAGTCTATGCTTTAATAAATACTACATTACCATGGTTCATTATTTCAGTAAATCGGTAAATTTGATTGCATTTGTAATATACTTTGTTCATTTCACTTTTTTTTAGCCCAGCAAAATCCACAAACCTGATGCATAAGGACTGACTATTAAAATATCTTCCTGGTAGCCTGGACTAAAGGCCATCTCCATATATTTTTCTTTTGATAACAATAGTCCAGTTTTGAGAGAGTTATTAGTGTGACCTTTTTAGGCATGATCATTGGTCTATAAATTTTTATATATTTTTGTAATAAAATATTTTGTTTTTAAATTTTTACATTGTATACAGTTGAAGGTAAATCTAAAGGAAATTGAAAAAGAAAACTGTATAATGTATGGACAACTTGAATCGGTAGTAGTAAACCGTAGTAAACCGCATCCAAAACACATCCGTTTTCAGGCAAGTATTCCCTAAATCAGCGCTGGTGTCAGTGTGCTCTATCTCAGTGCTGGTGTCAGTGTGCTCAGTGCTGGTGTCAGTGTGCTCTGTCTCAGTACTGGTGTCAGTGTGCTCTCAGCGCTGGTGTCAGTGTGCTCTCAGCGCTGGTGTCAGTGTGCTCTATCTCAGTGCTGATGTCAGTGTGCTCTCAGCGCTGATGTCAGTGTGCTCTCAGCGCTGGTGTCAGTGTGCTCAGCGCTGGTGTCAGTGTGCTCTATCTCAGCGCTGGTGTCAGTGTGCTCTCAGCACTGGTGTGATTGAGCACATTGACACCAGTACTCTTAATATATGCAATTCATTTTTTTTTCTTGAATTATTTTTTCCCCCCATTATAGATGTGAATGGGGCCTCATGTCTAGGTTATGCCTAAGGCCTCACAAAGCCTAGAGCCACCTCTGGTAGGTTGGCAACACTGATCCCAAAGCCCGGCAACTGCGGCTGGATGCCACCATCTTGAATGTGAAGTCAGCAGCCCCAGTAGACGTAGAGCTGTCATTCAGTTGATTCTCTACACTACAGTATTCTCTGCATTCCTCTTTCGGCTGCCATATAGTACTAGGGATACAGTATTTTCTTTTAAAGAATAACCTTTACTGGACAGTGCTGACCAATCAGAATCCACCTAGCCCATACTGTGAGTGCTGGAGGAGAAGAGTGAAAGACAGGATTTCAAATCCCTGGACCGGTAAAGCATTATCCCGATGCCCGACAGCGGGTAATCGTGGAACCCTGGTACAACGGGACTGGGGAGGGGGCCCAGTGTACAGTAAGTTCACCTTACAGATTTTCTGTAAAGGTGAACAAACCCTCTAAAGGAGAGTATTGCAGCAAAAGTGGTTTATATTTAAAGTGATATTAAAGGCTTGCTTTTTTTTTTTTTTTAAATAACAAACGTGCTATACTTACCTGCTCTGTGTAGTTATTTGGCACGGAGCAGCTCGTATCCTTCTCTTCTTGGGTCCCATGTCGGTGCTCTTGGCCCCTCCCTTCTGCCAAGAGCCCCCAGAGCGAGCAGCTTGCAGTAGGGGGACCCGGGGCACAGCTCAGCGTGGCCATTCACACAGAGAGTTGCTGCTAATGGTGGGTGTGGTCAGGTTGTGCTTACAGTGGGAGGAGCTTACAGTGGTATGGTTAGACCCTTTATGACCAAGGTCAAAACAAAAATAATAGATATAAAAAGTTTCACTGCCACAAACAGAGAGCAGGCAGGCTCTTTATTGCAGAAGAGACATGCAATGCACATGTGCAGCTCAGCTTACACCTCTGGCCTGGTCTCTGTGTGCTGGAATGACTGATTCCTGTGCATGCGCAGGAGTGATGTCATACTACGCTGACCCATGAAGAAGACTGGAGACCGCCACACAGCTGAAGATGCTGGCACCATTGAGGGACGTTGTCACTGAAGCAAAGGTAAGTTTAGTTCTGTAAAGTCCTTATAAAGTCTGGAAATCTTTTACCTTAATGCATTCCCTGCATTAAGCTAAAAAGTGTCCCAGTGTTTGTATCGCCCAATCACCCCGTTCTATACTTACCTATGTCCTCTCTCAATCCAGCGCTGTGCCCGTCTGCAGTGGCGCTCTCCTCTCCCTCTCTCTGCTCACAGAGGCAGCAGAAGGAACCATTGACTCCTGCCAATCGAATCCTGTGAGCAGAGGGCAGGCAGCGGGGCTGAGCCACGCTGTGTGGGCCAAAAGACATGCACAGCCTGGCTCAGGATCAATCCTGCAGGTGTGCCCCCATTGGAAGTGGTCTGCTATTGGTTGGTACACAAAGAAGGGGAGGAGCCAAGAGCTCCAGCAGGTGACCCCAGAAGAGGAGCACAGAGTAGGTAAGTGTAATATGTTTATTTTATTAATGTTGGCTCCCGCTCCTGTCACTCATATCCTGTAAGCCAATGAGAAGTGAGAGAAGACAGAAGTCTGACCTCTGTGTCTGATTGGACGCGCAGAACTGTGGCTGGTGAGTGAGCCTGCTCTGGGTGCCCCCATGGCAAGCTCTTTGCTCTGAAGGCACTCTGAGGGCACTTGGCAGGTGGGAGGGGCCAGAGGCACCAGTGGGGGGACCTGAGAGGGTGAGGGCTGCTCAAGTATGACGTGTTTGTTTGTTTCTTTTTAAACCCTGCCTTTATTATCATTTTAATGCATTTTCTGCATCAAGGTAAAAAACTTTCTGCATTTAGCTTTCCCTCCAGCCCCCCCCCCCCCCTAATACTTACCTGAACCCGATCTCGATCCAGCAATGTGCACGAGAACAGAGGCTCTCTCGGATCTCTGCCTCCTCATTGGCTCAGTCACAGCCAGTAAGGAGAGAGCAGGGGACAGTGGCGTCACTAGGGTTGGAGTCACCTGGTGCTGAAAACATTGGTGTCACCCTCCCTCCACCAATTATTGTCCCCCCTCAGTACAGACCCCCCCCACTAAGTACAGACCCCCTCCCTTAGTACGGATACCCCCATCAGTGTAGAATCCCCACTCTTAGTGCAAACCCCCCCTTTTAGTGCAGACCCCCATCAGTATAGAATCCCCCTTAGTGCAGACCCCCATCAGTATAGTATCCCCCTTAATGCAGACCCCCACAGTAAAGACACCCCCCTTAGTGCAGACCCCCCATCAGTATAGAATCCCCCTCAGTGCAGACCCCCATCAGTATAGTATCCCCCTTAGTGCAGACCCCACAATCAGTATAGAATCCCCCTTAGTGCAGACCCCCCATCAGTATAGAATCCCCCCTTAGTGCAGACCCCCCATCAGTATGGAATCCCCCTTAGTGTAGACCCCCCATCAGTATAGAATCTCCCTTAGTGCAGACCCCTACAGTATAGACACCCCCTTAGTGCAGACCCCCATCAGTATAGACACCCCCCTTAATACAGACCCCCCATCAGTATAGACACCCCCCTTAGTGCAAACCCCTGCAGTATAGACACCCCCAATTAGTGCAGACCCCCCCATCAGTATAGAATCCCCCTTAGTACAGACCTCCCAATCAGACCTCCACTGCAGGTGTGGGCATCATCCCGGTATAACCCCCGGAAGCTGAGTAGGCACATCTGCGTACACTCGGCGGGAAGGGGTTAAATAAAAAACGGTGTCACTTTTATTCCTATAACAAGGAATGTAAACATCCCTTATAATAGAAAAAAAGCATGACAGGACCTCCTAAATATGAGATCTGGGGGTCAAAAAGACCTCACATCTCATATTTACACTAAAATGCAATAAAAAAACTAAAAAAATTTTGTCATTAAAATTTTTTTTTTAAATGTCCCTTTTAGAGCTATGGGCGGAAGTGACGTTTTTAAGTCTCTTCTGCCCTGCAATGTTATTTGAGACGGGTGGCGGCCATCTTCCCCTCACTCATCTCCATACTTAGCAAGGGGCAACATCCGATCGCCTCCGCGGCTGCCGACGGCTCCGCTAAGCAGCGGAGGGCACTGGAGCATGGCTGGGGGGGCCCCTCTCCCACCACCGATAGAAGTGATCTTGTGGCGAATCCGCCGCAGAGACCACTCTTATCGGAAACCGGACCCGCTGAAGAAGAGGATACCGGGGTTATGGCAGCTAGCTGCTTCCATAACAACCATATTCCTCTTCAAAGTTAGGACGTATATGGGCGCGCTGCGGTCTGGAAGGGGTTAGAATGGACAGAACTGTACGGTGCTGCCGGACGTCGTGGTTTTGCGTACCTGAAAACATTCCGCGCTTTCCTATGTGTGGGGGGACATTAAGAGGTGATGGTGCGCCATGTGCATCTTCTAAAGGGCAGCACATATTTCCTGCGGGTTGGGGAACGTGTGCGATTAGCGTGTGTTTCCCATCCCGCATATGTGTGATTCTAGTCTTAGTAGTTCATTTTTAATTTTTTTGTTGTAAACTCAGCTTCTTCGCTGGTCTTCTGGTCTCCAGCGCCGCCATCTTGACTCTGGGAAGCCGGCTGTGACTTCCTGCTGTTCCACAGCTGGCACCCCACCGCTCATGTGCGAGATCTTGGCACCCCAGATGTTTTGGAACTACATTTCCCATGATGCTCAACTACACTGCAAAGTGGCTGAGCATCATGGGAAATGTAGTTCCAAAATATCTGGAGTGCCAAGGTTCGCCATCACTTTCCTAGGGCATGAGACTTGTCCCAGGAGGCTGTGGGAGGGGGGAAGCCGAACCTCGTTTTTTCTCACCTAGGGGGGAGAAGCAGAAGTGGGATCGGGTACCTGTCAGAAAAAGGAACCCACTCCAAAAAAAAAAAGTTGCTATAGCGGTAGAGGAGGGGGGAGGAGGATGGGCAGAACTTCACTTTTTAATCACAAATCTACAAATATTTGTAAATCTATAGCAAAAGGTCGCCCAGTATTGGGATGGCAGGGATCACCTATGCACTCAAAACATCTCACTGATGCTTTGGCAGTCTGATTGGCACCAGTTTGGTTCCTTATTCTGTCAGTAATTCCTCTGATAAATGTCACTCACAGGCACTTCACTAGAGCTGATCATCAGCATCAACCTTCTGCTTTACACATTCAGGATGGCAAACTGCAGGCTCCGAGCTCTGAGCAGAGCGACCTCGTGTGGTGAATATGCACCATCACATGTGAGCTGAAGATGCTTTATCTATCTTTCACCAGAAGGGGTCAGTGCTGCTCATATTCTTTTTTGTTTAACTAGTTGCTGACCGCCGGCCGTCAAATGACGGCCAGGCGGCGCACCTATTGTGGCGGGAGGCCGTCATATGACGGCCTCCCGTTTAAACAGGGAATGCGCGCGATCATGCGTGCGCATCCCTTTTTTTTCGGTGGCGGCGTGTCACGGAGACACCGCTCGCCACCGAAGGGGGTGAACAGCCATTCGTTATGGCTGTTTACCACGTGATCGGCCGTGATGAAGTCACGGCCGATCACAGATGGTCACACCCCGAACGTGCACGGCGCATGCGCGCGATCGCGAGCGCGCTGCGCGTGCACGTCGGTGGCGGCGTGTTCCCCGGGAACACTACTCGTCACCGACGCTGGTAAACAGCCATTGGCCGGCCGTTTACCCACGTGATCGGCTGTGAGCCTTTCAAAGCCGATCACAAAAATGTAAACAAACTGCGGTAACGGGATTTTACCGGGTTCTCCTCCTCACACACCGATCGTGTGTGAGGAGGAGATTGCGGTAACATCTCGTTACCGCATACAGTGTACACCAATCATACTGATTGCCCCCCCCCCCGATAAAGAGGACCTGTCACCACCCCTCATAGTACCTGTCAATCACAGTCCATCAGAGTACCTGTCACAGTCCATCAGAGTATTTGAGTACCTGTCACAGCACATCAGAGTACCCGAGTACCTGTCACAGCCCATCAGAGTACCCGAGTACCTGTCACAGCCCATCAGAGTACCTGTCAGCCCATCAGAGTACCCGAGTACCTGTCACAGCCCATCTGAGTACCCGAGTACCTGTCACAGTTCATCTGAGTACCCGAGTACCTGTCACAGCCCATCAGAGTACCCGAGTACCTGTCACAGCCCATCAGAGTACCCGAGTACCTGTCACGGCACATCAGAGTACCCGAGTACCTGTCACGGCACATCAGGGTACCCGAGTACCTGTCACGGCACATCAGAGTACCCGAGTACCTGTCACGGCACATCAGGGTACCCGAGTACCTGTCACGGCCCATCAGGGTACCCGAGTACCTGTCACGGCCCATCAGGGTACCCGAGTACCTGTCACGGCCCATCTGGGTACCCGAGTACCTGTCACAGTCCATTAGAGTACCGAGTACCTGTCACAGTCCATTAGAGTACCGAGTACCTGTCACAGTCCATCAGGGTACCCGAGTACCTGTCACAGTCCATTAGAGTACCGAGTACCTGTCACAGTCCATTAGAGTACCCGAGTACCTGTCACAGTCCATTAGAGTACCGAGTACCTGTCACAGTCCATTAGAGTACCGAGTACCTGTCACAGTCCATCAGGGTACCCGAGTACCTGTCACAGCCCATCTGAGTACCCGAGTACCTGTCACAGTCCATCTGTGTACCAGAGTACCTGTCACAGTCCATCTGAGTACCCGAGTACCTGTCACAGTCCATATGAGTACCTGTCACCGCCCTTCAGAGTACCCAAATACCAGTCACCAAACCATCAGAGTACCTGTCACCAGGCCATCAGAGTACCCGAGTACCTGTCACCAGGCCATCAGAGTACCCGAGTACCTGTCACCAGGCCATCAGAGTACCCGAGTACCTGTCACCAGGCCATCAGAGTACCCGAGTACCTGTCACCAGGCCATCAGAGTACCCGAGTACCTGTCACCAGGCCATCAGAGTACCCGAGTACCTGTCACTAGGCCATCAGAGTACCCGAGTACCTGCCACCAGGCCATCAGAGTACCCGAGTACCTGTCACCAGACCATCAGAGTACCCGAGTACCTGTCACCAGACCATCAGAGTACCCGAGTACCTGTCACCAGACCATCAGAGTACCCGAGTACCTGTCACCAGACCATCAGAGTACCCAAGTACCTGTCACCAGGCCATCAGAGTACCCGAGTACCTGTCACCAGGCCATCAAAGTACCTATCTCCAGCCCATGTCTCATAGAATATACATTAGGGTGTTTGCTTTCCAAAATGGGGTCATTTTGTGGGTAATTTCACTGTCCTGGTGGTCCAGGACCTTCAAAAGTGTGATGGGTAGGAATGAAATGAGATGTGTCATTTATGCTCCTAGAAAGCCTGAACGTACTACTTCAATGTTCGGCCTCTCTATGTGGCCAGGTTGTGTAAAAGTCCTACACATGTGGTATCGCCATACTCGGGAGGAGTAGCAGAATGTATTTTGGGGTGTAATTTTTGCTATATACATGCTATGTGTTAGAAATATCTTATAAATTGACAATTTTGTGTAAAAAAAAATGCGTTAAATTTTTTTTCCACATATTCCAAAATCTTCTGGAAAAAAATGAACCGTTCAAAAGACTCATTATGCCTCACAGATTATACGTTGGGGTGTTTGCTTTCCAAAATGGGGTAATTTTATGGGAAATTCCATTGTCCTGGTACTCCAGGGCCTTCAAAAGTGTAATAGGTGGTTGAGAAATGAGATGCGTAATTTTTGCTCGTAGAACGTCTGAAGGTACTACATCAATGTTAGTGCTCTGTATGTGGCTAGGCTGTGTAAAAGTCCTACACATGTGGTATCGCCGTACTCGGGAAGAGTAGCAGAATGTATTTTGGGGTGTAATTTGTTGTATGCATATGCTGTGTGTGAGAAATAACCTGATAATATGACAATTTAGTAAAAAAAAATAAAAAAAAATAAAAAATCTTCATTTTGCAAAGAATTGTGGGAAAAAATGACAACTTAAAAAAACTCACCATGCTACTTACTTAATACCTTGGGATGTCTACTTTGTAAAAAGGGGTCATTTGGGGGGTATTTTTACTTTCCTGACTTGTTAGGGCCGGTTCACACAGCAGGCGAGGCGAGGCGACTCCGACTTGCCTCGCCGCGACCTGCCGCGGCCTCAGCGGCGACTTGCAAATGACTTCTGTATAGAAGTCAATGCAAGTCGCCCCGAGGTCGCCCAAAAGTAGTACAGGAACCTTTTTTCTGAGTCGGAGCGACTCGAGTCGCTCCTCTCAGAACGGTTCCATTGTACAGAACGGGGGCGACTTGCGAGAGCGAGGCGAGGCGAGTCGTGTCGCCTCGCATCGCCCGCTGTGTGAACCGGCTCTTAGTGTCTCAAGAAATGAGGTACACCTGATGTACTGAAGGCCTGATCAGAAGTGATCAATTTTCAGTGATTGGCACCATAGTTTGTAGACTCTATAACTTTCACAAAGACCAAATAATATATACTAATGTGGGTTATTTTTACCAAAGATATGTAGCAGTATAAATTTTGGCCAAAATTTATGAAGAAAAATTACTAATTAGCAAAAATTTATGACAGAAACGAAGAAAAAGGCATTTTTTTCACAAAATTTACGTTTTATTTTATTTATAGCACAAAAAATAAAAAACCCACTAGTGATTAAATACCACTAAAAGAAAGCTCTATTTGTGTGGAAAAAAGGACGCAAGTTTCATATGGATACAGTGTAGGATGACTGAGTAATTGTCATTCAAACTGTGAGAGCGCTGAAAGCTGAAAATTGGTCTGGTCAGGAAGGGGGTGTAACTGCACTGTACTGAGGTGGTTAAAAGTATTACTGATTAAAAAA
Organism: Lithobates pipiens; assembly: GCF_037356315.1. Taxonomy (NCBI): domain Eukaryota; kingdom Metazoa; phylum Chordata; class Amphibia; order Anura; family Ranidae; genus Lithobates; species Lithobates pipiens. Next base: position 196,934,588 of record NW_027507764.1, read on the forward strand.
AAAAAAATAATAAAAAAAAAACTCCATACAAATAATTATTGAGTTTCTCCCTTATAAATAAGTGCAATTATTACAACACAATTATTACAACACATTTTTACATATATTATGCTCCAATCAATCTTTTAAAAATCTGCAATGCAATGTTACAAATAATTATCCTATAAATGCGATGAAATCAAACAGAAAATATTGTGAATATGTGATGAAAAAAGGGTTAAATTAAATATGAACAAAGAAAAGTAATATAAAAGAAATAAATAAGAGTGTAGAAAAAATAAAAATAATAATGATAATAATTAAAAAAATATATATATAAATAAGAGTCTATAAAAAAGTTACAATATATAAATATATATGAAAACATTTCATGAATTAATATATAATATAATAGATAAGGGTGTATAAAAAAATAACAATAGTTAATAAATATAAAAATAACTATAAATACAGGTGTATAAAATAGTGAATAAAAATAAATATTGATAATAGCCAAATACCCTCTGAGTGCTCTACTTCTACGTTCTTTCTATGCAAATTCAGTATCTTTTTGTTTATTGCCAATGTTATCATTTTCTTTTTGTGTGTTTATGGAAAAAAACGTAATCGCGTTTCAAAAAATAAAAAAAATAAAGGTGTCTAAACACAAAAAAAAGAAAAAGGATTAAATCTAGAAAATAAAAAAAAATAAGGGTGTGTGTAAATAAAACAATCTGTCATATATAAAACAAATATAAATAAGAGTGCATAAAAATAATAAATATGATAAATAGTAAATATAGAAATAAAAATTGTGAATAAAGGGGTATAAAACAATAAATAAAAACCTTAAACATAATTGTATTTATTTATTTTTTATATTATATTTATGTTTTTTTTGCCAATGATAATAAAATGGTAATAAAATAATAAAAACCTTAAATATACTTTTTTATTTTCTATTATATTTATGTTTTTTTATTTATTTAATTTTTTACATTTTTATTCTTATTATTTAGGGTGCTCTGCAATAAAAATGTAAATAAATGGGGTATAAAATAATAAATAACAATGTTAAAGATAATATTTTTTTATTTTCTGTTATATTTCTGTTTTGTTTTGTTATGTTTATTTCGATTTTTATTGTAGAGCTGCCTGAATAATTAGAGTGAAAGATATATATATATATATATATATTTTGTTTTTTTAATAGGGTAAAAAAATGTCGGCTATTCACTGCTATCTTGCCAGCCCAGTACTGGTCAGTGTGATAGACATTGCCATCATCGATCAGTGGTGGACCAGGGTATAGTCGTGAGCCACCAGCAATGCTAATGCTGAATTATGGCACTAGCAATGCCATAAACATAAACGCTTGACTTGTCAGGGGGTGGACTAGAACTCATGGACATACGCAATCCAACAGCAGCCCGCGCCTTTGGAAGGCGGCGCGCATTGTCACACGCCACCACTACTGGCTGATATACTAGAGACATTTCTTTATCTAGAAGCTAGTTTCTCAGTGCCGTTAGCAGCTCAGCATTGCCATCTACAGGCATTACTGAGAATTATACCCGCACGCTGCTGAGCTGAAGAGACGCTCTCTGCTCTATGAGACCTGCGCACAAGCTGTAGCTGGCTTTGCTGATGCCTGCCTCGGAAGGACCCCGTTGTACTGTCCATAACGTCGCTTAGCAACCACCCGTCCTTGCCAACCGGAGTGCGACCATAGTAACCCACAGACTGCAACATGGCAGAGGGAGGGGAGCCGATCGTCAGACCCAGAAGGATCTTTATTCAATCCGGGGCGTTAATATAGATAAAGTAGGCACAATTCTTTTTTCTTTATTGAGTGGCATTTAGTTCACACCAGAATGCCGGCTTGGAAGCCGCACGTTTCCTGCACCACCTTCAAAACGCACCACAGTTGCGATTTGCAGCGGGGTGTTAATGTTACGTCATGAAATGCAGGTCGCACGCGCAGGGCACTCGCCTGCACCAGACCGCGTGCTACAGAAGTACTATGCCATCCGCTTGCTGTGCGTTTCCCTTAAAGGAGTGCATGACCTGCTTTTGGTGCAGTTCGGTGCGACTCGGTCCATTCACAATGAATAGGCTAAAATCGCACACCGCACGTGAATGGCAGAGGAACGCTCAGTACGTTGTTGTGCGATTCCGTGGTGTGGACCGGCCCTTCACTCATTTGTATGCGGAGGCCGAGCTGCAATGCCACTTCATGTGAGCTCTGGTGCATTGCGAGAAAAATGCTCCAAGGCTGCGTTTAAAAAAAAAATGAATATAAATAAGGGAGTATAAAAAAAATGCAAACAATATATATTTGTGAATACATTTAATGAATAAATATAAAAATAAATAAGGGGATATATAAACAATAATAAAATAGTTAATAAATGTAAAAATAATTATAAATAAGGGGGTATAAAATAATAAATAAGGGCGAGCGATTAATAATGCCCATACACCTCCTGGGGGCTCTACTTCTACCTGCTTTCTATGCGAATTCAGTAGCACAAGGCAGCTTTGTGGTGTGAACAGGGCACAGAGATAATAATGGTTTTCTATGGTCCTGTGTGGTGACCGGTGCTGATAAAGTGCAGAAAAATGCATCCAGTGTGAATGAGCTCTTAGGTGAGGTTGTCACTTATTTTTTTCAAGCCAAACCCGAACACTCTAGCAGCGCACAGTACGTTTTTTGTTTTTGTTTTAGGGTGCTTTCACACTGCAGCCGCCCGAGCACAGGATTCAAAACCCGGACTGTCCGGGTGAATCTCGGACAGGTGGTGACCCTACTCTTAGGCCTCAGCTATCCACACCTCTGTGTGAAGGACCGTCTTTGCCTGCATCCATTTATGTCTATTGGGACGCAGTAGCAGCATGGATATAGCCACCGGGGCCAGCTTGGCAGTCGTGCAGGGGCATGTCTCTGAACGTCTGTGCAGGCACTGCGTCCCAGTAGACATAAACCATACTGCTTGTACCCAGAGGCATAAAACACTTGGGTACCCCATGCAGGCATGGGGGGGGGCCCTTAGCATAGGTACGTCTGTGTGAATCAGGCCTTTAACCTCTTGCCAACCTGCTGCAGTACCTATACTGTGGGGGATTGGCTCTTTCAGGCATGGTAAAGTACCTGTACATCGGGGCTTTCTTCCGGGTCCGCTCTCTCACGCATGCGTGCGCACCCAGAAACCCGAGCTGTCATTCACTGCAGCAAAAGCCAAGCAGTGGGTCTTAGCCAATGATTTGTGGCCGGGACCCACTGATCGGCTGAGCGAATGACAGAAGAGAGCAACAACACAGAGCTCTCTACAGACGGCAGCAACGTGCTGCTTTTTTTTCTCCCTGCAAAGTAGGGAATAAAAATCAGAACATTACTTAATAAAAATCAGCACATTGTACATACAGTAACCATTGTCAGGCACACAGTTAACCTTTTGATCTAATGTTAACCCCTTTCCCAGTCAGTGTCATTAGTACAGTGACAGTGTATATTATTAGCACTGATCACTGTATTAGTGTCACTGGTGGTGTCAGCATCAGTTTGGCTGCTTTCACACCGAGGCGTTTTTTAGGTGTGTTAGCCCTAGAAATAGCCTCTAATGCCTGAAAACCTCCTCCCTATTCATTCCAGTGTGACTTTTCACACTGGGGCGGTGCGCTTGCGGGACATTCTGAAAAGTCCTGCAAGCAGCATCTTTGGGGCAGTTTGGGAGCTCTGCATACACTGCTTCCAAAACTCCCTGCCCATTGAAATGAATGGGCAGCGCTGCCAAAGCTCTGCGACATGGGCGCTTTTAACCCTTTCTTTGGCCGGCAGTGGGCTAAAATTAGCGACGCTTTACCGCTAACGCGGAGCGACTACAGTGTGAAAGTAATCTAAGTGTCAGATTGACCGTGCACTAAGGGAGTCCCACTATAAGTTGCTGATCGCCACCATTACTAGTATAAATAAATAAATATAAACTCTAGTATATATCCCATAGATTGTAGACGCTATAGTTTTCATACAAACCAATCAATATACACTTTTTTTTATTTTTTTACCAAAAATATGTAGCAGGATGCGTTTTGGCCAAAATATAAGAAGAAATTAAATTTTTTTATTTTTTTATTGGATATGTTTTATAGCAGAAAGTAAAATATATATATATTTTTTGCTTTTTTTAATATTTTCAGTCTTTTTTCGTTTATATAATAAAAAATAAATAATGCAGTGGTGATCTAGTACCACCAAAAGAAAGCTCTATTTGTGTGAAAAAAAAAAAAAATAAATTTTGTTTGGGGACAGTGTTGCATGACTGCGAAATCGGCAGTTAAAATAACACCGTGCCATATAGCAAAAAATGGCCTGGTCATGAAGGGGGATAAATCTTCCCGGAGGTCTAGTGGTTTAGTGTATCTAGATCCAAAATCTTTTTTTTCTTTTTTTCTGGATAGAGTAGGAAGAGTTTTAACCCCTGCTAGGTTATTATTATTTGTGCACCACTGGGGAGATTTCCCTTCACTTCCTGTCCTAGAGATGCAACAGAAGGTTAAAAGTAAATCTCTAAATGTGATTGGGGTTCTTCTCTTAGATAGTTCACCCAGTAAAGGAGTCAGTACGATTGATAGTATACAGTGTCATCATTTGTAGGAGCTGGTTGTAGACATACCAGTGATGTAACTAGAAGGTGGAGGTGGAGGCGGGTGTGGTGGTATAGGTGGTGGCTGATGGACAGCAGCAGGAACAGCAGGTGGAGGAAGAGTGAGTTTTGTCAAATCAGCGGTTTCTGGAACGTTGGCGGCATCACCCTCTACTGCCCCAATTCCAGGCACCAGAGGAGGTTTTCACTCTAGAGGCCACAAAGAAGAAGAAGCGTGTGTAATTACGTGCAAACGTTCGGTTGGCGCGAGTGCGTCCACGTGTTCGTATTGGCGTGCGTCCGTTCGTACCAGGACTCGCACGCCTCTGATGGGGACACCGTGCATGATCCTTGGGACGAAGGTGAACTGCTGCTACACGGGGACGGATCTTCACATGGTGAGTTCTCTGACACCAGGAAAGGTACATCAGAATGCGGATGCCCTTTCTCGGGTCTATTGTCACTTGGCTCGTGGTGTCCAGACCCCTGGCTTGGAACAGGGTATTTCAAGGGGTTAATTGAAGAGGACAGTTACTTCCCCTTCAGACCTGCTTATTGCCAGCTGGGCTGAAAATGTTAGAGGGGAGCTGTTTGAGTAGGAGAGAAAGAGAGACACAGCAGCATGCTGTGTGAAAGGATCCTTTGCTGTATTGCGTACCTGCTGGGGTGAGCAAAACCATATCAGAGACTGTAGCTCTGGCTAGAGCCATGTACTTTATCTATATATCAGCCTGTTGGTTAAAGAGATTGAACTTTTCCTACATCTGCACCTGTGTTACAAGACAAGTCTGTTGTTTCTTCTGTTTATTTTGCTGAATAAAGCCATTTTTACTTTACTGAACTATTTGAGCCGGCTCTTTACCCCTCCAATCGCCTACAAATGATTTATATCTATATATATATATATATATATATATATATATATATATATATATATATATATATGGCCTAAGTCTAGATGAATCACCCACACTTAAAGGGGCAGCTACACATTTTTTGTTTTCTTTTTCATACACATTATTTGAAGTGTATTGGGATAGGCTCTAGTGCATCTAATAAATTGTTTTTGATATATAACCAAATGTAATGTACTTCGGCTTCTTTCATTGTCTTTGTGTATTAGTTATACAGGCTTATCAGCGCCTCAACAGAGACAGAAAACCATTATCTCTTCTTTATTTCTACAGATATTTCCCAATTAAGACAGACACAACCATTGCCGCCACCCACATCACCACCACCCAAAGTGCCAGTCCTGTGCGCACAAAATAACTGTTTGAATGATGGAATCTGTGTTCTGGAAAACCAGCAGCCGGCATGCAGGTAAAAATGTCTTGCCTCAGTGCAGGAGTGTCAAACTCAATTTCATTGTGGGCCACATTGCATCAGCATTATAATTGCCCTTAACCACTTGAGACCCGCGCTATAGCCGAATGACGGCTACAGCGCGGATCTCCTTTGCCGGGACGACGTCTGCAGGTAAGCTGCACTTGTAAACCCAGAAGGCTTCGGGGAACAGAGGGCAGATAGGGTGACCATTTACAGCCAGGTGACTTCAAGTAATTGTAGCACCCTCTAGTGTAGAGTGCTAGGCTGTACATAGATTTCTTTTTGTAATATAGGTAAATTTAGGCTTGGCTACTCTTACCTCCCCCACTATCAAGCGGTCGGAAATTACCTGGATCTCAGTGTGTACTTGCTGGATCTCAGCACGGTGTGTCTCCTCCACTCTCTTAATGAGAGCCTCTATATCGGCTTTCGTTGGTAGAGCCTGGATTAAGCTCTTCAGATCCTCCGCTTCCGATCGTATACTACGAGGGGTGACTTCCTCGCATTCCTCTTTGCCGTTCCCGGCCTCGGTTGGGCTTTTCGTCTCCCCCCTATTCGTCCGCGCACTCGCCTCCGCTTCCGATCGTTTAGTGCGAGGGGTAGCTCCTTCGTTTTCCTCTCTGCCATTCCCAGCCTCGATTGAGCTTTTCATCTCCCCCCTGTTTGTCCGAGCGCTCACCACCTCGGGGGGCTTAGCTACGTCCGTAGTCTCCGCGATATGCCCGGCAGCTGACATCCGCCTCGGGGAGAAATACTGCTGTATAGCGGGTTGTGGGGCACTGCACCCTGCAGCTCTACGCGAGGTTTTCGTTTCTCTCTGTCTAGGCGCGCTCATTCCGGGATCCTCAGGTGCAAATCACCTATGACTGGCGGTTCAGCTAGGAGCACAGACTCTGCACGCCCTCACTCAGCCATGCTCAGACCACACCCCCCTAAGCAACAGATTTGAAGGAAAAATGGAGAGAGTGGAAAGGGAGAGCAAAGAGCAGGGTGAGACGTTGGTGAAGATGCAGCTTCAGATCGAGGAACTTGAAGATCGTAGTCGTCGCTGCAACTTGAGGCTCCGAGGAGTCCCAGAAGTCGCTGAGCAGGAGCACTTGCAGGAGGAGGTAATGAGCATTTTTCACATGATTTTAGAGGGTAATGTCCCGCCTAACATGGATTTGGACAGAGTACACAGGGCGCTAGGGCCTAAATCAGCAGACCCGCAAAGGCCCAGGGACATAATTTGCCGCCTCCATAGATACGCGCATAAGGAGACTTTGCTGAGGAAGGCATGGTTGGCTGGCAATATTGAGATAGAGGGATCAGTAGTGAAGCTCCTACCTGACTTATCCCGGGCCACACTACAGCGCAGAGCACAGTTGCGTGCTGTCTTGGACTGTGTACGGCGGGAGGGACATGCATACAGATGGAAATACCCTCTTGCTGTGGTAATAAGAAAAGGAACATCTACATGCACACTGAGACTATACAGCGATCTTCCAAAATGATTTGCCTTTATAGGTGTGGAGCCGTTTATGGTGCCGAACTGGAGACTCCCACTCTCTCAGCTACAGAGAAAAAAAACAGAAAGCACAGGAGGGAAAGAGAGGGAGTGGGAAAGATGAGAAAGACATATTACAGCACAATGAGACTTGTGTTAGAAATTAAGCTAAATTAACTCATATCCCTGAACCTATCCTTTTTTTTTGTTTCTTTTGTGCGCCTGTTGGGGCTTTTTCCCTTCTCTGTTTCCTTTTTTTCGTAGCCTCATCCCATAGGTTTTCAACTTGTCTAATTAATTCCCTCCATGATGATTTAAGAAGTATGGGAGGAGAGAGATATGCTCTTAATTTCTTTTTTTGGATTAGGATGAATGGAGATAATGAGGGATGAGGTGGGGGCAGCGGGTGGGTGGGGGGGGGACGGGGGGGGGGCGGGGGGGGGGGGATACAGGTGGAGAGTCTAAGATAAATACACAAATAAGATTAGGTAATTATAATAAAGGGGGGGGGGGTTCAGGTCCCTGGGGGGGATTCACATGACCGAGGTTCCTAGAAGAGGTGGTCACTTAGGAGAGTAATATAATTTACTATTATAATTTACTAGGGATAAAGAGGGGGAAAATGGGATGATAGGGGTTGCAGTGGTTTCTTCTTTTTTTTTTTTGAAGTGTTGGGAGGAGGGGGGGATTTAATATAATACATAATATTTTTTTTTCTTTGTTTTTTTCTTGTTTTTTGGGGGGGGAGGGAGTAATGGATGTGGAGGGTCAGTAAATATACATGGGAATGATGGTGCACAGGGGATGGTTTAGACTTGTGAGGGTTGAGAGGGTGGGATAAGGAGGGATATTGGGGGAGAGTATATAGAATTAGGACACAAGAAACTGTTGGTTTCTTTTTTTTTTTTTTTGGTCAATCACTAATCACCAATATTAGTAACTTTTAATATCACCACTAACAAAATAAAGCACATAGCTAGGGACCTGGGGGAAACGGAGGGTTTACGGATTGGGACCAGACCCCCCTACCTGAACTTAAGGATGAATAAAATAACTTTATAAGATGTGGCCTCCGGCCCCCTCTCTCTTTCTCCCTTTCTCCTTCTCCCCACCTTGCCTCCCCTCCCCCCTTTGAGGAGGAAAGGGAGAGAGGGAAAGGAAAAAGGGGAGGAAAAAGGGAAGGGAAAAGGGAAAGAAAAAAAAAAGAAAAGAAAAATATTTTTTTTTTTTTTTTTTTTGGGATGAGGAGTGTAAGGTATTATATTGTATTGTTGCTTTATTGTATTATGGTACGGTTTTTTTTTTTTTTTTTGGAACAAGGTCAATACACAATATGGCTCTTGGAGGAAGGAAGAGAGAAACGGAGAGGAGACATGGGAAAGGGGGGGGATTGATATAAATTATATATACAGGAGAGGCTTAAGCTTTGGATAAATATAGAGATGGGTACATGTATGAATTTACAAACACAGGTGCAGCTGTGAATGTGTGTCTCCATACATGTATATGCAAGGGTATAGGTGTATATATGTAAAAGTATATACGTAGATGTGAATGGACAGACATAATTAACTTTGCCTCTACTATGGCTTCTGCCTCCCTTTTTTTTTTAACCCCCCCCTCTCTTAAAAGAGCCATGTTGGAGTAGACACTGTGAGAATCAAGGTATAAGAATAAAAAATGGTTGACAGTATATTTCTTATTAATGCTTATCTCGTCTGTTTTCAGTTGTTTTAAAGACATCATTCTTAAAGGCCGGATGGGTGCAGTCACATCCAGTCACGTACACACAAAGAGGAAGCCAGGTCATAAGGGTCAACTACTGCGTCAGCTCTAGGAGCAGAAGACATTGCCTTTTATAGAAGTTGTTTTGTTTTAACATTTTTAACGTCTGCCTTTCCTTTGTGTATATAAGAGCTGTGTGATAATAAAGAAACTCAGAGGAGTAAGCAAGTGCGACCGTCTGAGCAGATATACTGAGAAGTTTTTCCGTGTCTCCTTGCTTAGATAAGACTCTAATAATAATTGGGAAACGGTAACATAACTTGTGAATAGGTGACTTGCAGTAGTCACACCTAACATTTTTGGTGCACGAACAAGGGACTTCGCTAAAGAAACTACAAGAGGCGAACGAACATAAGGACGGAACAAAGAGGTCGGGCACATCAAGAACCACAGACAAATCCTGCGCAGGTAAGAAAAGCTTTATTTTCTTATAAACTCTGTGCTTCTTAGATTTGTGCCCACCCGAT